>NC_132987.1:22111666-23384583 GCF_048564905.1 Vicugna pacos | reverse complement strand
TGTGGCAATTAATTTTTTCTACCTTTCTTCATATTTTTTACTGTTGTATGCTGTAATATGCATCACAAAATCTAATGTTTAATTTATTATGGTTTGGATAGAACTCAACGAACTGGGTTTACATAGTATGTTCTCTTTTGTATTTGAGCTTCTTTCATAATCATTGTATTTGTGAGACTCATCCATGTTGTGTAATGCTGTTGTTTATTGTATTTTTGTGTAGTATTCCATTATACGTATATATTATTTTTATCCATTTTTACTGTTGATAGTTACCTTTTTAAAAATTGAAGTATAGTTAATTTACAGCATTGTGTTAGTTTCAGGTATACAGCAAAATGATTGTTATAATATATATATTCTTTTCTGATTCTTTTCCTTTATAGGTTATTACAAGATAGCTATCTTAATAGTTTCCAATTTTTGTCTATTATAAATAATGGAGCCATAATTATTTTTATAAATGCCTCCTGGGGTATATGCACACACATTTTTGTTGATTATATACCTAGGTGTAGGGTTCCTGAGTAGAAGTGACTATGTATGTTCATCTTGATTAGATGATGCCAAACTTTGGTACAAATTTCTCTGCCTCCAGCAATAAATAAGAGCTTTTCTGGGTCTACATCTTTGCCATACCTCCTTTTCTCAGCCTTTTTCCTTTATAACCATTATTTGAATATTAACAGTATTACATTGTTGCTCTCATATACATTGCATGGCCTTATATTTATAGGACACTTTATATTTTTTATCCTCTTTTATAAAAACCAGATTTGCCATTTTCTTGTTTTTCTTGTTGACCGGTGAAAGATTTTTATATAAACTAAATATAAAATCTTTTGTTATGATAGCTCCCAGAGGAAAAAAATGTGACAATGAATATATACATGTTCATGTATAACTGAAAAATTGTGCTCTACACTGGAATTTGATACAACATTGTAAAATGATTATAAATCAATAAGAAAAAGTTAAAAAAAATCATCTGTTGTATATGATGCTAAACCATCCTCCCATTCTGAAGCTTTTATTTTCTCTCTCTGCATGATGTCTTTTGATGTCAGAATAGAGTCCAACATACTAGGTTTTTCCCTTACAGTCAGTACTTATTGTCTTGTCTTAAAATAATAATCCTACAAAAGATCATTAAAGTCTCCTCATCTAAAATTGCAGACATTTTATTGTTTTACCATGCTTACTTATTTAAGAGAGTCTTTAAATATCACACAGGTTATACAGAGCCTGAGTGCACTGATAGAACATTGGATTGCCTGACTTTGTGCAAAGCTTCTGCTAGTTTATTACTTAACAGGAGTACATTAATCCTTTAATTTTCAATTTCCACGATTCATCAATAAAAGTCCCTGCAGTGACATTCGCTTGTTTTTGGAAGGGTGTGGTAAAATCTGAAATGGGAAAGTTTGATTAGATTTTATTTGTGAAAAATTTTTTCAAGCAATAAGGACACACTGAGGTAAACTAGACTACCTCATTTGTGCTCCAGTCCCATGGAGGAATAAACCACTTGGTTATGTTGACACTCCTGCTGTATAATCAATGCAATCCATAATGAGCAGAGACAGCAGTGTAAATATCACACCACAACACATGTCAGGGAAAACAATTCTTAAAAAAACACCCATTTTCTCTAATGTGTTTCTATAGGAACTGAAATTGGGTGTCAGCAGGATGCCTGTAAATAGATTATTTTTTAATCTGAAGTTCCATGCTGGAAAGAAGCCATTAGTTCTCAATCCTGAACCAATCATGCTGGATCATGAATAGTGTTCTGGTGATAAATTGATCTGGGTATTATATTTAAGAGTTTAAAACTATTAAAGCAACAGTCGTGATCACGTTGGTAATTAAACATATCTTTATTCAAGTACATAGTGAAGAAATCACCTTAGTTTTCAGTCAAGAACACAGACCTGAATTCATCCATTTATTCACTCATCATCAGACATTTGTAGAATGCCAAGCCTGCATCTACCGAGTCACTGTGTTGTCCACAGAGTGCAAGAAACACCTATTATTGACCTTAAGGTCCTCTTAGCTTGCCATAAACACATCTAAGCCAGAAAAATTGCATTGTCAATAACCTGCCCACAATTGTATGTGTGAATATGTGTGTACCTTGCCTAATTGTATGTGTGTCTCAAGACAACAACAAAGATTGAATTAATAATTGATTTTTAGGCTCTGAAGAACTTATAAAATGGAAGAAAGTATAGGACTTCATTTATTTTGAGAAGTAATTTTACATTTTCATTGTACAAGATAAACCACCAACTACTTCACAAATCTGAAAACATATATGGAAACATGATTAAATATTTAGAGCAATTAGACCAATCGAGTATTTAAAACTCATCAAGACATCTGTTTCCAAGCAAATGTATTCTTTCATAACACAATTATACTAAATGGCCTCTTAATAATTTGAAATATAAAATTTTTGTGAATCTGTGTGTGTGTAGTAGTCCTAGCAGTAGCAGTAGTCACAGTTAATCAACAGCAAAAAGTGAAGAACATTACGCATAGATGTTCATTCAAGTGATTGGATGTTTCCTTTTAAGTATCAAAATGTTATTTTTTTCTAAAAATGTTAATCCAATATAAAAAGCTAATAAGTACAACTTCCAATCAAGAAGTGGCAACTGGTTTAAAATATTTGCAAATGTGTGATTTCTATTAGGTATTAAGAGAACTTGACTTGAGAGGGGCAAGAGATAGCTTGGTGGTAGAGTGTGTGCTTAGCAAGCACGAGGTCCTAGGTTCAATCCCCAGTACCTCCATTAAATAAATACATAAACACATAAATAAATAAATAAATCTAATTACCTCCCCCCCAAAATAATTTTAAAAAAATAGAATTTGGCTTGTAATCTCGGCTTTGTTATTGTGTCCCTCACTTCTGGTTTCTAGTTTGCAAAAGACTATTCCCTAAAAGAATAAGTAAATGGGGGCCCTTTGTGTTTGGTGAGACAATAGGCTCATGCAGTGTTTGGGATTATCACAAAGTGAAGCACAAAGTCCTGGAAGAGGCCGATGATGATGAGAGGCTTTGCAGATTATCCTTCATGACTTTTACAGTCACCCCCCCTTCCCCCTGATTATAAGTAAGTGTACAGAGGATTGTAAGGCTGGAAAGACAGAATCTGATTGATCTTGTACTCAGATTTCTAAATAAACAAGATTGTAAACTGAGCAAATAAGAATTTGTTCATCATATCTTAATCACATTAGTGAATGAGTGGCTGTCAGACTCTCAGGTGTAAATTACTTGGGCTATTTATTAAAACTCTTTTGTCTCATATACAGAGATTCTGATTCATTATGTCTGCAGTGAAGTTCAGAAATCTACAGTATTAATAAGCAAGCCAAATGATTGTTGTAAATAAGTTTTGGAGACAATGATTTCTTTGTAGGAGGTTAGGAACTCTCATTAGAGACAGGTTAATAAATCTATTTATAAAAGACTTAAGCAAATTTTGTGATTATAGATTTGTTTGTGGCAATGTAAGAAATTTTAGAAAAAAAAATGTTGACCTACAAGCTCAACTTTTAATCTCAACATCAACTTATCCTAAAAACTGTCAAGGTCAATATGAACTCATCCAAAATACTTTCTTGAATACAGGCAATGGACAACTGTCTAATTTAGATAACTACTTTTCTTAACATTTTTTTATAATCATACAACCACGCTACTACTGTCTTCCAACCACCACCTCTACCCTGGACCAAGCCACCAACGTATTTTGATGGATTATTGAAATATTCTCATTTTCCTTGGTTCTGTTTTTGTGTTTATCCTCACCTTACATAATATATATTTCACTTACCCTTTTGATTAATTGCCAGCCTCCTTGACCTCCCCATGAAATGTAAGCTTCACTCAAGTAGAGAATATTGTCTCTTAATACAGTTTTGTTCCTAGAATTTATCAAAATGCCTGATACATAGTGACAACTTGGTAAGTATTTGTGAATAAATATCGCTCAATGAATAGTTTTGAGGAACTGAATAAAACAAGTGAGAGATAATTTCCACAGTAACAAGATTTTTCTAACAGAGATGCTGAATGTTTGTACAACATCCACAATTTATTATTTTTTTAATATTACTAAATAACTAATTAACACTATGTGCTGAAGAGGAGCCTCATCCTCATCCTTGTGTCTGCTGTCTCCTCCTCCCCACTGCCAACCTCCCTAGTCCCCCTCATGTTAAACTCCTGTATGGCACCAGAAAACCCTGTATCTCTGTACTTCCTGTTTGGATATAGATTCACTGCAGTCAGAGGGCTGTCTCTTCCACAAGTTATCACCCTAGCTCTCTTGTATAGAAAGCAGGATAGCAATGCCAGCTTTTTGGCAATTTCCCCAGCGTTCTAGAGGGGCGCACTGACTGTTACCGTGTTACCCACAAGGTAAATGAAATGTATGGGTCAAATAGAGAGGGGTAAAGAATCTGGCCAATGCTTCACCAAAGAACCTAGCCAAGGAGCTATTTTACTGGGTACAATTGTTTTTGACATATAGCAGAAATATTTGTTATAAATAAAGGCGCTCATTCTAATCATGGTCTGTCATCCTATAGATGATGTAAGTAACAATTTTTGAAGAGAGGAAGAAACCATCTGTGGCACATGTCAGTCAGGGTCCACTCTAGATTGGTGTGTTTTTTGAAATAATCACTACAGTGAGGTCACTAAGGTGACATAAAACTGTCCTTGTTCTTTGCTATCGCTTTTATTTTGCTGTTCTTTTTAAAACAGATTCAGCAATTTCTTGCTTGATTTCCTCGGTAGGACCTACTATTAATTACCTTTACAGTGTTGCCCTAGAAGTCACCTCCACTTTAATCATTAAGCCTGCGATGAACTGACAGAATTTTTCCACCAAGTTTGTGTAATGTTTGGAACCAAAGAACTTAGATCTATGAAAGTAGCATGTAGCATCTCAAGTATTCATGTTCTTAAGTGACTTTGGAGTACATTTAAGAAGTGTGGTAAGTTGTATACCTTCAGGAAATATGTTTTACTGACTGTTTGCTTTAGAGATTATACGAATCTTTGTGCTTTTCTTACATTGCTTTGATAGTATTATTTTCTTCAAGTAATTAAAGTCCCAGTTAAAAAAATGTTTTATCCAAAATGCACAAATCAATTCCAAAACATGACTGGGATTCTATGGTTCCAATTTATATAACGTCTACTGGTTTTCCTTATTTTGTTAAGAGGGGTAATTGGATCTTGTAGTCCTCTGTAGAATTTCTGTTTTGTTTAACTTTTATGTTTACCGAAGGGTTGTCTGTACATAGCTTAAAAAGGAAGAGCACGCAAAGGCCCAAAACAAAAACTACAATTCTTTGCACTAAACATAAAACACTCACATCCCAGGCTCCAGAGGAAACCACTTTTAATTCTTTATCTGTTCTGATGCAAACATAGTAGTTATCAAATAATAGGTTTATACTGCTATTTTTCCCCTACATACATTACCTATTATATTCTTCTATGGAAGAGATAAATTCTCTTAAATTTATTGCTGAGGAAAGATGCATTGGGGATAAGGTTTTCAGATCTTGCAAATCTGAAAACATACTCTTTTTACTTTCACACTTGATTGGTAAATTGGATAGACTTAGAATTCTCAGTTGCAAGTAAATTTTCCCGAGATGTTTGAAGGCATTACTCATTGCTCTTGTAGCATCTCGTACTGCTGTTGAGAAATGTGAGGTCATTCTCCTTCTGGTCCTTCATGTGAGGATCTATGGACTTGTTCTCTTGGACCTATTCCTAGAAGGGTTCTCTAATCTCTGTCTTGATCGGGGTGGAGGTTGGTAATTCTGTCTTCTAGAATCTGTAACGTGAGTGGAGAAAGGAAGCTACATCCTCGCAGTCTTCCTTGTCTAGACTTCCACTTAATCTCAGTGCTTTCAGAATGATGGCCTGCCCTGATTCGCTATACAGAGTACTTGGCCCTAAATTCAGTGTCTCTGGTTCATTTTCTCCAGAGAGCGAAGTCCCCTTGCCTACCGGGCTTCAGGAGGTGTGTTTTGGGTGCAGTGGGAGAGGAAATCTAGAGATGACGCTGATTATCACCCCACTAATGTGTATGCATAGCGCTTCTCACCCACTCTCCCGTTAGGCTGAAAGGTTCAGTACATAAAATTAGAGGATGCTTAGTTACCTCTGAATTTCAGAAAAACAGTAAATCTGTTAATGAATAGTATGCCCCACGCATTGTTTGGGACATATTTCTGTCTCTAAAAGTTATAATTTTCAAATTTAACTGAGGTTTTTCTGTTTTACCTGGTAACTCTACCAGAGGCACTGCTGCCTTCAACTCCTAATCTCTTCTTGAGTATTTTGCTGTGCACTCAATTGAGTTTTGTTACCCTTCTTTCACTTGGCATCTACATTTCAGTTTTTTCTACCCTGAAAGTCAGATGGCTCTCATCCATACACTTCTCATCCTCCTAAAATGTGGTTGACATATTTCACGTCCTTTCTTTCCCACTCTGTTCTCTATGTGTTAAGGAATATATCCCTTTTATTCATTTGATGTCTTTGTAGGAATTTTTAGAGAGAGGGCAAAAAACAAATGTATTTCATATGGCAAGTTTAGCTGGACGTCTTCATGATTATTTAAAAATTTTGAGATTTAGTTTCCAAGATATTTCTTCACATATTTTGCATTTTCCCACAATAATTGTCTAGGGATGAATGAATCAACAGAGCTAACATTTTATGATGTCTTAAGGATTCCTCTTGATTTTGTATTCACATTGTAAAATAACTAGAGCCTACAGAAGACATTTTCTTTTATATTCAATTAAACTATTTAAGGTGAATAATTAAATACTTTGACTTAATGCAGTTGTTTGAATAAATCTGACATGGACCACTAAATTACATGATGCACATGTGCGGGAAATAAAAGTAGTTTATGGTGCTTTTGCTTCTTGTCACACAAACACAGATGTGATCAGCAGTTTCAAACCTAAACAATAAAACCAGGATCAACCTCACACTGTTAAAGAAATCTTTAACACCAGAAAATGATTGTCATATATTTGCACCCAGAAAGCACCTATATACATGAGCATTTTTAGTAAATTAAATAGAAAGATTGTTTTATTTGCCTTAAGGAGACATTATAGTACGTGCTTCACTAGATAAATGAAAGGAGTTGAAATAGAGCACAAGATTGAGCATTTGTCAAATCAAAATTGAAGGCAGCAGGCAGTAAATTGGATTTTCTTTCACAATAACACGTGGTTCACCTTCTACTGCTGTAACAAATATTACAATATATACTTCATGACATTGTATCTTTCATCCAGTGCTGTTACTGAAATTTTAAGAATAAGCTGGGTCTCTCCTGCTGCCGCGCCACAATTTACTGTTAAGTGTGCAAAATTTGTTTCCTTAAGGATGTTTTTTCCCACAGAGGAAATATTAGCCATTAGTTGTCATCTCAGATACAGAATAAACAGCACCATCAGTACTCAGTTCAGGTTCAAAGGAGTCTGTGAATGGTGGTGTCGAGTCTGCCAGCGGTACTAATCATCTCTCAGAGCCTGGTTGTTTTCAACAGCAAGGAAAGACAAAACTTGGGTATATTGTTGACTTTTTTCCCTCCAGATACTAAAGAATAAATGTAAGAATGAGGAAAAGCTTCTTTCATCAAATCACAGAAAGTAGCTCCTAACTCAGGTGATGTGTAAGAATTAAGTGAAAAAGCACTTTCCTTCAAAATTTTATGAAATTTATTTATTTGGTATTTCATAAAGAGATGCCAGCTGATTTATAATCAGTGAGGAAAAATAACTGAGGATTCTCTCCTGCCCTTCAAGAGAGAGAAAATGCTGTTTCCGTGGTACTGCATTCTGAAGCTAATGTGAGGTGTCTGGAGCAAAGAATTCTAAAAATGGAAATGGCACCAGTGCTAAAAGCTAGAAGCACAAATTTGTAAGAGTGCACGTGCCTATTTAAGGAAAAAGTCTAATTGTTGTCCACTATCTAGTTGTCTAATTTGTCAGATTGTCTAATTGGTCTAATCTGCTAGTTTTTTAAATATCATATTATGTAAGGCTCACAATCCTCCACACGTGGAGAGTATTTTCCTGCCATTTTACAGACCAGAACAATGAGTTTTAGAGAGGTTGACTAACCTTTCAGTGTTTACTGATTAGTAAGTGCTGCCGAAGAAGTTTGGGCCGAGACAGGCTGATTTGAAATCCGTGCTGGTCCACTACAATACACTGAGTCACAGGGAGAACATGGGCCAATCATCCATTCGCTCATGTTTGAAAAGGACAAATACTTACCAAGTATTTATGTTACCGGGAAAAGGGGAATAAAAGTTTCCTTGCTTCTTAGTCACTCCCCCCCAAAAAAATTTCTAACGGGAGACAGAGTGTGATATTAACAGAAAATTTTATTAGTAAAGTGAAAAGGTAGAAACATACAGTAGACTCCCGAGAACTGGGAGCGGGCCGATCCAAGAGAAGAAAACTGGCGCCGCTCCTTTGTTTTTCCCGTTTGTATCCCGGCTTAGGGGCTTTTTCGTGATTGATAGATTGGTGGCTCCGGTTCTTCGGGGCTCAGGCTGACTGACAGCTCAGGTTCCTAGGGCTCAGGCTCACCTATGCAGCACAGAGAGAAACCTACTGGAGGGGGCTCAACCTGTAATGTTAATGACATTATAATGAGCACTGGGGCAAGCTGGGCCGGGTCCTTCTCTCTACGGTGCAGCTGCAGCGATGGAGTCACCCGGCCTCTTTGCTGGCCCTCGTTTATAGAAAGTAAAAGTTACTGGAGACCCTTGCAGGCGTGCTGTTATTTCCCGGGTTGCTCCTTCCCCTCTCCTCTCCCCTTGCCCGGTGCTCATTTCTATGTAACTACTTAACTTTTAAATACCCATCTGCCTGGTGATTGATGAGGATATTTGTATATTTATCTGAAAGTTTTGGGAGGATAATTTATGATGATTGGAATATTGAGGTATTTTAATCAATACTAAAAAAGACTGAATTTATCCATTCGTTGAGTTAAGTCACAATATGGAGGTGATAGATAGACAGACAGACATACAAATAAATACAGAGAGAGATGACATTTGGAGGGACTGCTCTGAGGACTCAGGAGACAGATGGGTTCATGAAAGGAAACTGCCCATATGGTGCCTTTTCCAGAGCCTTCAGTAAAGTTTTAAATTACTTTATAGCATTAATTACTTTTAACATTGCTTTGAATATGACACCATTTTGTGATGAGCCATAAGGAGGCACAGATTTTACTAGGGTAATATTGAGTGCTTATTAGATGCCAAGCACAATTCTAAATGTTAGGAATACAAAGATGAGGAAAAAAAAAAAAACCAAAAAAGCAAAAACAACCAAAACAATGTAACCCCTGTCTTCATGAAGATTTCAGTTTAGTAGGGGAGAGAGATGTATAATAAACCAACAATCATGTAAATAACAATAAAGTCACACTTTTTATATATTTATGGAGGAAAAATAATACATTTAAAGTAAATATGAATGGAAGGGGAGTATTTTAGGATAAGGAGGCAAATACGATGTTGAGGAAATGATATGTAAACACAAAACTGAAAGAGTACAAAGAGCTAAAGATCCGGGCAAGAGCATCCCGGGCAGAGAAATGCCTGTGAGAAAGTCTCTGTGACAGAAGACTGAAGGGAAGGCAAGTGTGGACAGAGTATAAGGAGAAAAGGGGAATGTGTTGAGAAATGAGGCTGCTTTGGTGGGTGGAGATCAAATCCAGCAAAGCCTGGAATTTAATACCCACAGCCTTTCCTCTGCTTCCACCTACCATTTGCCAAGCTCTGCTCTAGGTGCTGGAAATATAAAAATGAACATAATGAAGTCCTTGCCCTCATGGGGCTTCTATTTCAATGGAAAAGAAAGCCAATAATATGACTACATATATATATATATATATATATATATATATATATATATATATATATAAAATAAGTGGTATGAAGAAAAGTATGGCAAAGTACAGCTAGGGAATGGACTGGACCTGAGCAGGGGTAGCCAAATTATAGCCAGTGGGTCAAATGTGGCCCATGGCCTGACTTTGTACAGCCTGCAACCTGAGAATGGTTTTTATATTTAACATTTTTATATTTTAAAAATAAACAAAAAATATGCAACATAAACTGTATGTGGCCCACGATGCCTAAAATATTTACTACCTCGCCCTTTACAGAAAATGCTCACCAACCTGACCCCTGCATTAGAGAAAGGAAGGGGACACTCTTTTTGCTGCATGGGAAGGGAAGTCCTCCTTGATGTTTGAGCAAAGATCCCTTTGAGGAGAGAGAGTATCCTTTCTCCTAACTGGGATGACCTGCTTTAGAAACAGAGTAACTAGCAAGTGCAAAGACCTGAGATGGAAACGGGGTTGTGTGTGCCAGAAAAGCTAATAAACCAACTCTTATTGGAGCAGTGAGTGATGGATGATTTCAGAGATGAAGCCAGGAGTAATATTATGTTGGGCTTTATCAGGATTTTGGATATTATTCCAAGTGTGATGGGAAGCCTTTGGACGGTTGACAACAGGGAACTAATATGATCTAATTAAATTTTTAGATGAATGGCTGTGTGGAAAGAGGCTCCAGGGGCCAGAGTGGAAGCAAGGAGACTATTATGATTGTGGCGAGACAGGTGATGGTGGCTGGTTTTAAGGTGGTAATAGTGGAAGAAGTTGGGATGTGAAAAGTGGTTGGATTCATGGTATTTATTTTAATTAGGCTTGATAGAATTTTATTATGAACTAAATTTGGGGCATAAGAGAAAGTGTAGTAAATACCAAATGAGTTTTGTTGTGAAAAATATGGATGTAGCTGTAAGGAGATGTGTGATCATGGGTATTTTATTTTATTTTATAGGAAAGCTATTAAGCATGTTTGAAAGCTGGTGAGAATGATTCTGGGCAGAGGAGAAAAAAATTAATTTGAAGGAGAAGGGGTAAATGATTAAGAGCTGAATTCTTCAGAAGGCAGGAGAAGATAGAACCTATTAAAACTGGTGAAGTTTATCTTAAATAATGGTACTGGGAGTTCATGTATTTTAACTGAAGAGAAGGCAGAAAGCATATGTGCATGTGCTTATTGGATAGTGGGAGGGTGGAGAAAGTAACATATTGAATATTTCCATTTCTGTGAATTTCTAAGCAAGGCCATTAGCTGGATGAGGGGGTACACGTAGTGTCAGCAGTAAAAAGCAAGAGGAAGAAATGTGAAATGCATGGTTTGGAAAGAGGGAGAAAGAATTTGCTAGCACCGTAGAACAGGATTACTGCAAGGATATCAGGGGTATTTTTCTGAGTTCACGTAGCAAAACACTTGTTTCCCCGCTAAGTTTAAATTTGTGTTCCTGATAGTCTAAAACTACCTTTCTACTTATGCAGTCACTAGCTCCATGTAGCTATGGAGCTCTTGAGCTGTGCCTAGCATGTGCTCTTTGTGTGCAAGGGCCCACAATGTGTTATGGGCATGGGGGGTTTCAGGTATATTGCATATATGTTGAATTGTGTTCTCAATTGTATATACATGACTATTTTGCACCAGAGTGAAACTTCAGAGACAAAAATGTGAGTGGGCACATGTATACACCTTGGTATATGGAAAGGGAGATAAACTGACATTAAGCCATATTTTAGGGTCTACAGCGAGTCAGGTGCTTCATGAGTGGCATGTTTCATTCAACCTTCAAAAAACTCCTCAGACAGGCATTATTATTCCTTCTTTAAAAACACAAGAAAACTGCAGTTAAGACGCCTAGAACCAGTAAAGTGGCAGATCCAAGATTCAAAACCAGTCTGTCACGTACAGACTGTGTGCCTTACAACTGTTTCATACTGCAACATTATTATTTTTCCACAAGGATGAGAATTAAGTGTTTCTAGAAGCAGAGTCTCCCCCAAATCCCGGAATCTCCCATCCATCAGGAGCATTGGTCTTACATGGGGGCCCCAAATTCTTGCCTGCATTACTGAATCCCACTTTTTTCTATGACCTCTGTTAAAAAGTTAAGAAAATGCAAAACCTAATTTCAGAGTTGAAACACGTGCAAAACAAAAGAAGAGCATTGAGGGCAGTGGCGTACGTCTTGATAGAATCACTCTGAGTCCTGGGCATGGGCTTCCTTGGATGACTGGGTCATGACCTAGGCCAAGCTCCCACACCGAGTTCAAAATAGCCATTCTTTGAAGTGTGTTTTCAGGAACGTTTTCTTCCTGTACAGGCTTATAGGTATGAAAATCCGTTGCATGACTCGCAACCTACCCTTTAAAAGCTCCTCAAGGACTCTGGGGATTTTGCAGCCATCTGGAATTTGCTGTCATGCTGTGATTTCTGCAGGTTTGTTTAACTTTTAATCTCTCCAGTCACATCTTTTATTATTCACTCTATGCATAATTTTTGCATTACGTAGTCATTTAAAAAAAAGGCAGTGGGTTGAAATTGCTCAATTTAATCATAAATGTGACTCAAAGAACTCAAAATCTTAAAAGTTATTTCCCTCCTTCTTCACATTTCTTTTAAAAGTGTTTTGGCTGCAACAGATTTGTTGCTCAGAAATAAAATCCCATCCTCCTGAGAAAGAAAGCAGTATAGAGCAGGTTTGAATCAGGGCTAGGTACTTTCAGAATTCATTATGAGCAACTAAGGTAACTTTAATTTCCCTATTTATTTACTATCTGTATTTTCCTAGATGTTAATGCTTGGATTTTAGCTGTTTCTCCTGTTTGTAAGCCACAGAATGTGAAGATCAGGAAAAATTGCTGATTGCATCATTACGAACAGGACATGTGCCTAAAAATGAGTTTGCAAAAGATTAATTCACAACCACAAAATCTGTTTGGCTAAAACTCATCCTTTTTTGAGTGTTGCGGCATTTTTTTTAATTTCTCATTTCATCATAATTTTCATTTTAATGATTTTAATTTTAAGGGTAATTTCCAGATTTTTCACAGAGGACAGTCAGTGGTCCCCTGATGCCTCCATCACCATTTGGGAGGAGGAGCTGCATGAAGTACAGCAATTGTTTTGTTGTTGTTGTATTTTGCTTTTGTGATTGTATTTTGTATGTTGTTGTATCCTATTATATAAACACATTATAAAATATATACCCCTCTGTTTTGGATGGACATTTGTACTATTTCTCATTTATACTATTATGAAAAGTGGTGCCATGACCTATCGTATATATCCTGGTTCGTATGTGAAAAGTTTCTCTCAGATGTGCTCCTTCTAGGGGAGTTAGGACATGCATATCTTCGACTTATCAAATAATGCTCATTTTTTTCAAATGTGTGTACCACTTACATGCTGGGCATGTGCGTCGGACTTATACTCTCCCACTATCAGTGTCAGAATTTCTCATGTGTGCCTTCATCATTGATACTTGAAATAGTAAATCTTAAAAAATTTTAGCCAGTGTGCCCCTAGAAGTGTTCCATCGTCATTTTAGTTTGCATTTTTATAATTACTAAGTGAGATTGAGCATCATTTCATATGCTTTTTGGCTATTTAGATAATCATGTTTGTGAACTAATTTTTTTTTTTTGAGATTTTGTCAATGTTTTTTAGGTTATTCTTTTTTTTTTTTTTTGATCAAGTGGAATCAAAAGCCAAATGTGAAAAGAAACACTATTAAATTTTTAGAAGAAAATGTAAAAGTGTGTCTTCCTGACTGAAGGGAAGGACCTGCTAAACAATACACAAAATATTTGATGTAGAAGAAAAGAATGAGCCATTGAACTTAGCCATTTTACCAAAAGCCATTTTGAGTGGGATATGATATTTGTAACTCATGTAACTGAAATAAACGGTAAATTCTCATGTTTAGTACTTTAATGGACTAACTTCAACCAGTTGAAAAATGTCAAAGTCCACGAGATGTTAGATTTTCTGGAATGAGAGAAGAAGAAAGAGGGGAAGAAGGATCAGGGCTGTGACTCTCCCCGAGGATCCTCATGGAAACGAGACCAAGGGAATAAAATTATTTTCTAAGTTTCCCTGGGGTTCTGCTCTTTTCTTTTTCTTTCTGTTAGCCAGATGGATTTAGCCTGTACTTCCTTAGTTATCCTTAAGTCACTGCCTTTTTGAAGGGATGAGATTAGGAATCTGTTAGGAAAGACCTACTTTCACTTTCATAAAGCTAGTCCATAAAAGTTTCTTTTGTCCTTTTTCTTTTTCTTTATTTTGTGTGCATTTTGAGTCATAGCTAGAAAGATTTCTCCACCATTTATGTTTTACGATGCTTATATGATTTGTATTTTATATCTAGAATTGACATATTTATCCTGGGATGTAGTAAAAAATGAATTTAACTTTATCTTGGTTCCCATACAAAATCCAGATGTCCTAGTACCACTTGTTACATTGTTTTCATTACAGACATTTTATAATATGTCTAATAGAGCCATTTAACACCTGATGTCCTTTAAAAGCCAAACTCCCTGGTTGCCATTGTCTCAGGCCTATAGACTCAGCCTTGCTCATTTTTGTTCCATTGTTATTCCATAGAGATGGTGTTGTAGGGGCTATGGACTGAATGTTTGTGTCCCCCCACCTCCAAATTTAAATGTCAAAGCTCTAATGCCTAAAGTGATGATATCTGAAGGTAGGGCCTTTGTAAGCAAAGACATAGATGATGTCTCTGCCACGTGAGGCTATAGCAAGAAGGCAGCTCTCTGTAAACCGAGAAGAGAGCCCACATCAAGAACCTGGCCATGCTGACACCCTGATCTCAGACTTTCAGCTGCCAGAACACTAAGTTAACATGTGCTGTTTTAAGCCACTGAGTCAATGTGTTTTGTTACAGTAGTCTGAACTGAACTAAGCCCACCAAAGGTGTCCATTACCTAATCCCTGGAACTTGTTAATATGTTATAATCTACGGCAAAAGGAAATTACAGTTGCAGACATCATTAAGGTTGCCAAGCATCTGAACTTATAATGGAGTAATTATCTTAAATCTTCTAAGTGGACCTGATGCAATTATAAGGGCCCTTAAAAGTGGAAAGAGAAGCAGAAGAGAAGGTCAGGAATGCAACGTGCAAAGGACTCAACTCACTATTGATGGATTTGAAGCTGGAAAGAGTCATGAGCAAAGAAATTTAGACAGCCCCTAGAAGTTGGAAAAGGCAAAGAAATGGATCTTCCCTGAGAACATCCAGAAAGAAACACAAGATTTCTGACATCTTGACTTTATGCCAGTGAGGTTTATGTTGGACTTAATATACAAAAAGTAAGAAAATAAATGAATTTTGTGGTAAACAATTAAGTTTGGTAATTTGTTACAACAATGAGAGAAAACAAATACAGGTAGTCATATTATTTTTGAGTTGGTTGGTCTTTTTGTCTTCTCCTTTCATAGTATACATGTCTTTGCCATATTTTGGAGAAAGGGAGTTCTTGAAATGAGAAGTTACTCGATCATCTGAACTTGCGTGGTAATTGCTCTTCCACTAAATCTTCTGCAGTTGTGAGGTATGTAACTGGGGTGTTATTTTCCTTGGAGACACTCCTTTCAAGAAGGCATGCACCGGCATTTTAACATGTGACTTGATGGTTACGTTGGGCTTATTGCTTCTGTGTATCTAGGGTTGGGTGGCAGGACTTCCTTCTTTCATTAACTTTGCTTTCACTTTCAGGCTCAGACATTTCTCTTTTTTTTCTTTTCTGTTTTCTTTTCCCCTTCACTTTTTTTTTTAATGGAAGTACTGAGGCTTGAACCCAGGACTTTGTGCATGCTAATATGCACTCTGTCATTAAGCTATTTCACTCTCCACAGATACTTATTTTCTGACATCTTCTCTAGGTTTGTTTGTTTGTTTGTTTGTTTTTTGAGTTCACTCTGAGTCAGACATATGAGTTCAGTCACTTTTAAGTAAGCAAAACATACCTACTATCCAAAATGAATCTTGTCTGCGTTTACTTCCCTGAGTTGTACCACAGCACGCAGGACGTGTTTTCTAACTAGACTAACGACCAACCCAAGAAACCATCCAATCTTTCATGGTCCTGCCAAATTTCATTTCAGTATATTTTATATTCCATATTCAGTAAATATTACTTCCCTTAAAGTTCTGTTTTTAAAATGTACATTGTATGTTCCCTTGGGGCACAGGCAATATCTGCATCTTTAGCCACAGTAATTGTGTTCCATGAAACTCTCTTAATGATGTTTGATTACTTTTTTTTTGATATGCCTATTTTTTGGCACTTAAATCTGTCCATCTTTCATTAAATCACTTTGCAAAGCTGTCTGAGTCTTCAAGGGCTTGTTCACCACTTGCTCTCATTATGGACTCTAAGCATTAAAAATGTGACTCCAAACACCTTATTGGAGCTGGGATCCCTCTGGACGAATTAATCCACCCTCTCTCCATTTTTCTTTAGGTAGTAAATACTCTCCTGGCTGTAGTAAAACCTAAAACATCTTTCTTTTGAAATTTTCTCTTCAAAAGCAACTAGACTCAGGCTCGCTTCTTTTTGTCTTTCTACTCAGTTTTCTAAGATCTCATTCTCCTAAGCAGTTCTCTCTTCTAGTTTAACGAGCTTGTTGTCCTTTGTAATCCTTTTATATTGTTTCACACTTCTCCTGTTTTGAAGGTTAAGACTAAAGAAATATGCCTTTAAAGCAAATCCAATGATTTTTTTTATTTCTTATGAAAATCTGCTTTATGGAAAGAGTCTACCAGGCACATATGTTTCAAATTCTTTTATAGCCTTTGGTGGGCAATGACTTCAAGAAGTTTTTTTTTTTTTCCTTTACTATATTCAAGAAGGTGACATGTTCCCTTCATAATTAGGACCCCTGTTCTCTTCTCATGTTTTCTTTTTTAAACTCTACCATCGTAAGTGGAATTCACAATCTAGATGTCTGAAATCTAAACCCAAGGGTATCACTTATCTGGTTAATGCATTCAGAGCCAACTGAGATTCATGTAGTAAAGGGCAAATATTTCATCATGGACCAGCTACATGAATCACACAGTTTAGTCCACACAGTTTAGTTTTCTTATTCGGCCATGAATGGAATAAAAACAACAGACAGAAAAGTGTAAATTTAGGGAGTGAACCAAATGCTTCTTGCTAATCATAGTGCCTTTTATTTAGAGGCATGGGCATTATTACTTCATAGCACTTTCTATTTCCAGGCATAAATCCATGCAGAATTTAGGTTGCGTACAGTCCTGGCCTCCTACCTGGCTGAAAAATGCAATAAAAACAACAAAATACTGTTCTCCTCACCAATGTCTAAAAAGCCTGAGGCCAAAGAAAATAGAAGTTAACTAGAGGCTGGGAAAGCTGAACACAGGAGTGTGTTTAGCATCAGAGAAACGGCACGTGCCAAGTTACTGAGTGTGAAGATGTAATTTGTCCAAGGATGCAGCACGACCGCACTGTGGGTCACACGTAAGGAGGCAAGTGAGAGCAAGGACAGAAGACAGCAGAGAAAGTCTCCCATGGGTTTTATAAACCACATTAAAGAATGTGTTCTTTACTCTGGTATTAATGGGATGGCCACCGAAATATGTTAAACAAGGAAGGAATATAAATGCTCATTATGGAAAGATCACTCATGCTGCACCAGGAGAAATGGACTGAACACATGCAATCCATGAAGCAGGAAGTTTCCTAAGGAAACGTCATGGTCATCCAGGCAAGAGATGACGGTGGTTAGTTCTTAAAAACACGTAGTAAAGATGGAAAATAAGTGAATGAATTTGGGAGATAATAAGCAAATAGAATGCACAGGATCTGAGAAAGTGCTGGTCTATCACAGCACTAAATCACACTGTAATACACTTGGTTCCTATCTTATGTCCCTCACGAGAGTGAACACTCTATGATAGTAAAGGAGCAGGTATCAAAGGATAATTTTGTCTGAATGGCATTTAAAAACAGGTTTAATAGAAGTAAAGTCAATGAGAGAGGTAGAAGGAAGAATTTATGGTCAGAGTGTGTAGTATTTCTGATTTCAGAGATGGGATCATTTTTGGTGATAAATTCTAGATTATGGTCCTGTATATGGTTTATTGATATAGACAATAGTTGACAATTATTGGAGTTGAGAAGCTAAACACTTTTGAAATTGTTTTGCTGGTCATATTGAAATATACACACACACACACATATATGTATATACACATACGTATATATTTATGTATACATATATGTGTGTGTATATATGTCTTTTATCATAATGGCAAGAATTAGTGTGAGGTGGAAAACTTTAAGCTTATCACACATTTCCTCAGTGAGCGAACAGTTAGACTGAGAGATGGTGAGTGTGTAGCAATGAAGAGTACTGTGGTATGCACAGAACTAGACCCACAATATTGGAAATGGAGATCATCAAAGAAGTGGAAAATTCAATAGAAAGTGGAAAAGTAATGGTATAAAACTGACAATAAACACTGAAGCATCAGACCGTGATAGGCGGTCTTAAGAGATTAACCAGTCAGTAGATTAGAGAATTTCTGGAGAAAGGTTTTCCTCCATGTAGAACTAGATATTGACAGAAATATAACTTTTTTTTCCCAAATAAAACTCTAAAGGCTGAAGATGTTGCTGCAGATGAATGAAGGACCACGGATAAAAGAACAGGATTACTCGGATTAGCAAAATGGTTATAGACAGTAACAGTGAAGAGGTGTGACAGTGTAAAGAAAAGGAGATGGAATGCTGGACCACAGAAAAACGGTATTAGAAACAGTTCGTATTTCCAGGGGATACTTCTTGTTGGATTTGTCTAAAAATATTTCAAGTAAAAACTCTGAATTGAAGCACTTCCAAGAGTAACAAAATACATGGAGACTTATCTTAGAGAATGTGTATATGAAACAATAGACTAGAAGTTTCCAAGTTTGTCCTGTCCCCACATAAACATAAACAACCAAAGACACAGACAAGCAAACGTACAAGCACAGGCAGAACCAAACGATACACAATACCTCAGAATGAGGAAGGCTGTTTTCTCCTTATTCAAGTCCTTTAAATAATTACTTTAAAAACATTTAACAAAATAAGAGGTAAAGTGTTTACTTCTAGTTTTATCATGAAGCATTTAGTTCTCATGGAGTTATTTTCAGCATTGCATGTAGTTTACCTATGCTAATTGAGAAAACGGTCCTTCTATCAACAGTCCAAGGATGTACTTACTTATTTTTATTTTTATACAATTTCTGACGACAGCTGATGTCAGGCTTGCTTTGGTTTAAAGAGCATCCAAGGTAGAGTCTATTTCCACAAGCAAATGAACTGGTTTCATTGGTATGTGTCAAAGCATGTTTCTTCTAAATGATTTTTAAAAATTGTTTTCTTAACTTGTTTTTGGAAATTGTGTGCTGAATGAAGTATCAATGACTGTTGACATGGTTCATTAGCATATCATCTGGGAAGGCTGAATTTTCTTAAAGAAGGGGTTTTTTGTTCAACTATCCTCAGAGCTCCATATGTGAGTGTGTGTGTGTGAAAATGTATGTAGCAAGTGTGAGAAAGTGTATTTTCGTGTAAACACATTCATTTTAATCTTGTCAATATCTTGCGGCAATGGTATTACCTTTCTTCTCATTTATGGTTTTTTGATACAATATTTTTGGTTGATTACAGTGGTTCTGAAGCGCAGGGGAGATATAAATAGCAGGGATTGTGGAATGTGGAAGACAGGAGGTAGATGATGTAACTAAGTAAGGAATGAGTGGAATTGTTTAACACTATATTCATGATGGGGCTCCACAGATTAATGCCAGAATTATTTTTTGATACAATCTTGGGTTTTATTCATAATAAATAAAATTGAGTGCAATGTTCTAAATGTTAGTGCCTACCTCCCCACCAAAGTCATATGCTGAAAGCCGAATCCTCAAGGTGATGGTTTTAGGAGGTGAAGCCTTTGGGAGGTGAATAGGCAGCCCTCACGACTGGGGTCAGTGCCCTTATGAAAGAGCTTCACAGGGCTCTCCGGACGTGCCACATGAGGGCACAGCGAGAAAACACCTGTCAGCCTAGAAGCAGGCTCTCACCAGATACCTAATCTGGAGCCTGGATTGGACTTCCCAGCCTCCAGAACGATCAAGGAGACCAAGAAATACCATAAGCTGCCGTCTGCAAACTGGAGACCCAGGGGAGCCTGGGAAGCAGGCAGCGTGATTGCAGGTGTGGGAACCAGGGGAACTGAAGATGTAAGACAGTCCAACGGCAAGAGAAGACCGAAGTCCCAGCTCAGACAAGCAGGCTGGTAGGAAAGAGATGGATTCTTTCTCATTCTAATCAGGCCCTTAACAGATTGGATGGTGCCCACCCATATTGTGGAAAGCTATCTACTGAGTCCACTGATGTAAGAACTGATCTCACCCAGAAACACTCCCACAGACACATTCAGAAATAATATTTAATCTGGGCACCCCATGGCCCAGTCAAAGTGACACACAAAATTAATCATCACAGACAGCTTCCACATTATTTGATAAGAGATTTGCGTAAATGCTATCTTTATTTTAAAATGTGGCTTTTAACATTATCAAGTATCTTTTTGGGGGGTTTCATTTAACGCTTTTTGGCTTGAAATCTACCTTGGTATCAGATTTGCAAGCTTTGTTTTCATTTTTCTGGTAAATCTTTATGCATTTTGTTATTTTCAGCCCATTTGAATTGTGGCATTTTAAATGTCTCATGTATTTAGCACAGAATTAGATTTTGTTTTATGAGCCAATTTTAAAATCTTTTCCTTTAAATAGGCATGCAGAATGGTGACTCTCATGAAGAAAGTCAAAACATTGGAATAGAAATAACACTTAAAAGAGTAATTAAAGAAAAATTTCCAGAAATACAAGACAATGTGAATGTCTACTTTGGAGGAGCCTACTGGTTACTAGGGAAAACTGACCAAGAACAAATAACTACAAGATATGTTTCAGTGAAATTATAGGACTTTAAAGGTAAAGAAAAAGTCCACAGGCAAAGAGATAAAATAGATTAAAACCACAAGAGAATCAGAATGGCATCAAATTCTTCTGTAAAACTCATGCAATAAAAGACAATATGAAGGAGAATTTTCAAGAAACTTAAGGAAATAAAATGAAAACCTAAAAACTTAAAGAACGTGCAGACCAAGCTGTCCTTCAAGAGTGTAGGAAACAGTTTTGAATGTGCCAGAACTCAGGAAATTATTTTTAAATATTTCCAAGGAATTTACTAAAGGTTGGGCTTCAACTGTCTTCCTTTTCAACTATTTTTTTCTTTGGATGTTTTGTTTCTTTACCTAATTTTTATTTTAGATAGCTAATTTCCTGACCATGTTCCAAGTCCTTTATTAAGTCTTTATTTGAATCTACTTTCACTTGGAAACCTTGTGTCCATTTCTGATATGATTTTGCCTTTTTCTCATATTATGTTTCTAAACTCATTCAACTCATTTCCATTGTTCCTAGTTTTTGTCCATTTTTCCTTAATTTTTATCTTTCTGATTTGAAGTTCCTTTTTTCATATCCTCTAATTTTTAAATATTCTCAAAATCATATCTGAGATAGTTATTTCATCTTGGAATGCAATGTTACAGTGATCTTCAACTCCATTGATGGCCAAGATTTTTCATCAACGTAAAAGCCTTCATTCTTACTTTCTGGATATTTTTCAGTATTGTTTGTTAAAGGATACAGTCTGCTTTTTTCTACCTCTATTCATTTTGAGGTCAGGTTCACTGGTTGGAGAGTGCTCATTGCTATTAGCTTCATGCTTTGCTGTGCAAGTTCTTTCTGAAAAGTGTCGTTGATGGTGGGAAGAGATGAGAAAGGGCTGTCTGGTTTCTCTTTCATTTCTGTAGGATCTTTAATTCCCCCTTCTGATTTGCCTCTTTACCTTCATTGCCTAATTTTTAAGAAGCATCACTTCCTTTCTCTATTTGTCTTTCTACATCTCATTCTTTTCCAGAACAGTACTTCTCTGAGGCTGCCACTTCCAGTCCTACACACTTTCACACTTTCCTGTAGCCAGTTCTGTGAACTACGAGCCCTGATCTGCATTCAGTTTGCCTTATCCCATCGTGGTGGCTTTGTCTGCGCTTTCTAAGGTCCCCTCTGTCAGTGTTACTTCACCGAGTTTTTGGAAAACTCCTCTCCCTTGCTCCCTGCACCCACAGATTTACAGTGAAGGGCAGGCAAAGGGGTGTAGGGTATGCTGGGATTTATTTTGTTCTCTGTTTACAATTAATTCGAAGATGATAACGTTCTCTATATCCTGGTAGTGCTGAAACTGATGCCTGTGATGTAACTTGCTCTAGATTTTACATTTTGGGGGGAGTGAAAGGAGGATATTAAAAATTGGATTTTAAGCAATTTTCTACAAGTCCACAAGTCTTTGTAATAAAAATGTTTAACCATTACAGAGAAGGCAGTCTCATTTGTGTCCCCACTGCTAATTTTCTTACCTTGCATTTCCTAAGCAGATGAAACTACTGTAATAGGTTAGTATATTAGAGTCCATAACTATGAGATATTTAGAAATTTTTACTTTGTATTGAAGTGTAGTCAACTTACAATGTTAGTTTCATGTGTACAGAAAAGCAATTCAGTTATACATATACATATATGTATATGTATTTTCAGATTCTTTTCCATTAGAACTCATTACAGGAAATTGAATAGTTTCCTGTGCTATACAGTAGGTCCTTGTTGTTTATCTATTTTATATACAATAATATGTATCTATTAATCCCAGACTTCTAATCTGTCCCTCCCCTTTCTTTCCCCATAGTCTGTTTTCTATGTCCGTGAGTCTATTTCTGGTTTGTAAATAAAATTTGTATTTTTTTAAGATTCCACATATAAGCTACACTATATGATATTTGTCTTTGTCTGACTTACTCCACTTAATATGTCTTAAAATGTACAAAAACACATAATATTTTTAAATGCATGAAAGATTCTATACTCAAAGTATGCTTATATCACTTGTTTTTTTTCCACTTAACAGTATCTCTTGAAGAACTTTAAAGAGATTATATGGACCTATATCATTTTCCAAAATGTCTCATGCTATTCTATTGTGTTTAATAACATAACCTAAATATGTCCCTATAGGTGGGCATATCTATAACTAATATGTGACAAATTTTAAGACTAATTTGTTGAGATTTTGATTGAGATGTGTCAAATTTATAGATTATTTTCAGGGTAAAATGACTTATTTATAACATTTATCCTATCAATTTGTGAACATAAACCTTCACTTTATTACACCTCTACATATCATTTCTCAAATGTGTACATTTGCTTTTTGATGTTTTTGTATTTTATTAGGTTTATTGATAAACATTTAATAGTTTTGTTGTTATCTTTAATGCATTTTTCTCTTATGGCAAGTTATGGATTAGTTTCATTGCTGATGTTTAGGAAAACTGTTGATTTTTATATGTTGATAGTATATTTAAATGCAATTATCATATAAGTTTCCTAATATTTTGTCAATTAAGTCTCAGAAAATTAATATATATTTTTAATCATATATTCTGCCAGAAACATCAATTTTGTTTCTTCTTTTTCAGTTGTATTTCTTTAATTTCTAGAATCATTCTGTCATGCCACTAGATGAGGAGTCTACATGGATTTCTTCTCTATTCTACCCTTGGAAAATATTGCAGGATGTGATTGAATTTCATTACATCTCAACCTATATAGCCTAGGAGTAATTATGTTTATTTTTCCATCTGATATTAAGAGTAATTTCTATCAAGCGTAGCCTCTAATCATCCATGTTTTCTGGCTTGGATCTCAACCACCATAACTTAATCTGTCAACACATTTAACATGGGTTAAATGAATATAAAGCACTTAATGACTATGAATAATGAGTAGAAAGAAGACTAGTTACACAGGTCCCTGGTCTCAAGGAAATCACAGACTTAATTATTTCGATTTTTTTTTTCCTCTCTGATTTTTTTTGTCATTCCACCTGTGTGAAACCAGTGTCATGTAGTCAGAGGACACTGGTAGGAGTGCACTGAAAATTGCCTTGTTTAATTTCCCCTGACAAGACTGAATCAAGAATAAGAAGTTATAATAAGTTATTCTTCATAGGTTAAATTTATTATTTTCATAACTGAGAACCCAGATATGACTCCCCCTCAGAAAGCAGCAACATTTTACCCTCTAGATAAACCCCTCAATGAATATGTTAAAGTGGCTTTCTTTGCTCCTCTAAGTAAAACAACTGTTTTTCTTTCCTATTTAGGGATTCTTTGATGATTTCTTGCTATCTTCTTAGAACAGTCTACACTATAAGTTGTTGGAAGGATTATAATACTGGTTGTATATCAATTATGCTAAAATGTAACCTTCAAAAATAACCTAGTCCATATATCTCCCTTTTTTCTGACTTGAAGGTTTAGCTCCATAGAGCTTAGGAAAATAGGACAAACTTCCCCCTAGAAGAAAAAAAAGTTTCCATCACTTTCATATTTTTCCAAAAGTACATAAGCAAGGCTCATTAAATTTCCAGAAAAGTAGCAATCTTAACTTTCAATAATCATTGCACAGAACAAGACTTGTATTTTTTAAGATGAATCTTTAGAAAGTACCACTATATATGGAAACTGGTGAGTATTTTTTCCTAAAAACTTTATAAAAGTGAATTGCAAGTGTGAGAAAATCAGATAGTATACAGTGACTTTTCAAGGTGAATTATCAGAGTTTAAGAACGGGCAGAAAGGATTTTTTAAATGATAATCCTTAAATAAGATGACTTGATGAATGAATTAGAATTATCTTTAAAGTAAATGCCATTTTAAAAAGAACTGAAACTGACAGAGGGGCACTTACAAGAATAAATATCCCAAAGAAGGGCATATAGAGAAAAAATTTAGTTTGCCATCAGTTTTGTCAGTTAGATCAAAGCCTTCACTTGTCAAGGCCAAATATGAGACTTTATGAAACAGCAAACCTGCAAACGCTACATCATATAATGATTTTTCCTAATGAAAATAACAATTGATCATTCATCAAACATACCAGGTAAGAGAAATTCACTATGATTGTCTTCTAAGTAAGAAATACTTCTCCCAAAGATCCAACCTTTATAATCACGAGAATATCTATAAAGTGGAGAAAATTCATCAATCTGACAAGTGTGGTTACGGTTTCACCTAGAGTTTAGGTCTTCACATTCAGTGGTGAAACCACACAGGAAATGAATCTTTATATGTGGTACCAGCTTAAGAAACATCATGGCTTAACAGACACAAAAGAATCCCTGAAGGAGAGAAACTATAGATATGAGGTCCTATGGCCTTCATATGGAATGCGTATGTTCAAGTTGAGGGTTCAAAAAGTGAGTAAAGCCCACTAATTAGTGATTGTAATAATGTCTTCTACTAAAGTTTAACACTTTGCACCACCAGAGTCCACCCAAGAAGACAACTGTGCCAAAATTATGAATATGATAAAGTGTTCCATAAGAGATCAACATTTGGGTCCATCAAGGTGTCTATATAATTTAGATGAAAATTAGTTACAAAAGTAAAACTTCAGACACATAAGTGCTTAGGAAAGAAATGTTGTATATAATTCTTAGTGTGCTAAAAATTATCTACCACCATCTCTTCCAAAGAGTATCATTTTAGATTATTAAGCTATTCTGCCTTCATGTCACTGACTAGAAAGCCATTTTAAACATGTGTCAATAGCTAAATGTCAGATTTTATTCACGGAGGACTATATTTCTTGTTCTATCTTTCCTATGTCTTTCTAGTTGAAAGTGTCACTTGTAGAATCTGAGGTTCTGAGTATTCTCGTATGAAATGTAAACATTTATTGCATAGCTGTCTATAAAAGACAGTAAAACTTGAAATATAGTTAGTGGGTTGTTGGATTTGGTAAAGATAGGTTTCACTAACTTCTGATATCTATGGATATCAACAGATTTACATTTTTCCCTTTGATCCAAGAAGAGCAGCCTATGGATATGAAAATAGGCAGTTCACTTTTTGAAATAATTCATATTTATTTCAACTCCTATTGAGTTTTCCATTTAACCTAAAAGTGCTTCTGGGATCAATCTGCTTGAATGGTCTTGGAATTCCACCCCAGAGAGCATTAAAAATCCTTTATACCTAGAATCATATAAAAATCTGATATCTAAAAGATAAATCTTTCATGGTGACGCCCTAGTAGAAGATCTCATGAACACAATTTTTAAGCAAAAAGATGGTATTTTGTGCCTTTCAGATTTACCTTCTAAGGGCTGTAATGTACATAGTATAAAACATTTCTTGGGAATTTGAAAGTAGCTACATGTACGTGGTAGGAGTTGAAAATAAGAAAATCTTTAAGTTTTCTCCACACAGTATTTATTATATTAGCACAAAAATGATTAAAAAGGATCATAACATGGAATCACTAGCAGACCAAGAATTTGTTGAAAAGTTCATCAAAAGACCTGAACTTTAGTACAGATCTCCCTGCTAAAAGGAGAGTTAATTTTACAGGTGTTTTAACATGCAAACTCTCAATTTTGATTACTTTCCATAAAACTGCAAAGGATAAAAATAAATATTAATTTTCAAAGCCCAATTTACAAACCTGTCTTAACATTTTTCATATCATTATTTGGAACACTGCAGAAAGATTTTCTACATCTTAATAGAGAATAAGTTGCAAAATAACTAGTAGAATGGTTGATTCATTAAAAGTGGATTTCATCGACAGTTCTGTTCATATCTGTGGGTGCCAACATTGGTCAACCCCTTGACAACTCTGAACCTCAGTTTTCTACTTACAAAATTGTGATTATGTGATATTAAAAAAAAAAGCCAAAGTTCTTGGCACACAGCTCCCAAAACCCTTGGAATTTCCTGAGTAATGAGATCTTAATGGTGGCTACTATGTTATGTTAATGAGGTGACTTTGGGAAAGTTAAGTCATTATACATAATAATCTTCCAATATTCTTTCCAGTTCTATCATTCAGCTTTCTTTAGGAAAAAAATAATAGTATTTTATCATATTCCTTTGGGAGAATAAGATTAATACTAATATGGCTATACTACTATTGTCATGAGTGAGTGGTATGGGAGAGTCTTAAAAAAGTACCACAAAGTGTGCCTCCATGGGACTGCAGATTGATTTCTTTCCCCCAGGAAATAAAATTGTCGTCATTTAGAGTTTGATGATTACTGGGAAGAGGAGTCAAGGATGGAACTTATGAAGGTCAGGAAACTTATAGAAAGAGAACTGTCTAACACTTCAACCATATCCTCCATTATATTTAAAATGACATAATCCTACTTGTTTAGCTGTAAAGGCCATTGAAATGACATTAAAGGGCAAGAAGCAGCAACTAAAACCCTGAATAAAACCTCCATGGGTGGGGAGGGTAAAAGCTGGCTTTGACACCTAGTTCAGAGTATGAGGTGTCAGGCTTCCTCCTTGAGGAAGTGATTGCAAAGTAATTCAAAGAAGTGCCTTAACTGAAATAATATTTGGGCAATGCCCTCACAAAGAGTGTAAACTGTATGTTGTCTAACGGTGTCATACAAGCCTACCTAGGATATCAGATCATAGTTGTCTTTATTGTTTTGGGTATTTATATATATAGATGCATATTTGTAAATGCATTTAAATTTGTTGATTCCAAAGGTAAGCAATTTTACAATTTTCTAATAGATGATAATAACATATCCTGTTTGAAAAGGGTCAGTATACCATGGCAATTGGGAAACAGATTAAAGTACAATGTAATCTGTTTTCAAGTAATGAGGAACAAAGTTGATAACCCAACATCCTTGCTGATTTAGTATCTAAAATAATCTGTGTCTGGGGTAATATATACAAAATCCCAATGTAGTTAGGAGTTCTTAGTACATAGTAAATGCTGTGTCTTTCTATTTATTAGTCCAGGGAGCTGAATTTTGAACAGATGATCTAATGGTTGAGTGTCTTTAAATTAAGGGAAACAAATCTACTGGCAATAATACATGAGTTAAACTTGATAACATATTTTAGTTCATATTGTATGCCATTTGTTAAAAATAATGATGCAACTATTTCCAATTTAAAACTATAAATTCTTCATGACACAATTTATTATGAATAATAAATATTCATTTATCACTAATAATTCACTTAGTAAATATTTCATGTGTGCATAATGGACCCACTTCCTTCCTTACAGGTGCACAACCTCTTTAGCTTGTGGATTACCCTTTCTGTAATTCTTTTGCATCAATGAGCAAATACATCTCTGTTACCCTCTATCTTCATCATTTTTATATGAAAGTTAGCATATTATCACTTTTCCCCCTGATTTTAGTTGTTTCATTTAACAGCATATTCTGAAAATCACTCCAAATAATGCATAGAGATTGTTCTCATTCTTTCTGATTCTTTTTTATGGTAATATTCTCCTACTTGAGGATATTTAGGCTATATCAAATATTTAATAATTGTAATTATAATACATTATAAATTGATTATAATTATAATAAATATACAATTATATTTAAATAAATTGTTTAAATTATAATAAATTATAATTTACTCAAATAATGCTAAATAAATAACGTGGCATATGTATTTTTGTATCCTTGGAGGGTGTCTTTAGGGTAGAGTCTTAGAAGTGGGATTTCCGGGTCAAAAGATAAGCACATTTGTAGATTTGTGAGTTATGGACAAATTCCCCTCCAGAAAATTTGTATTGATTTGCATTCCCACCTGCATTATATCAGCATGCTTGTTTCCTCGTAGCTTTGCTAACAGAATTTATTGTCATACTTCCTCTTTTTCACAATCTGATAATAAATAATATTTCAGAGTTATTTTAATTTGCATGTCTTTAACTATGAATGAGATTGAATATTTTTATATGCTTTATATGTGTATGTGTGTGAATACATACATATATATATATATATATATATATACACACACACACACACACACATATACATGACTTGGCACATCTTTTTCCCACTTTTCTATTGGGAAATGGCAGAAATTTGGGAAAAAAGAGATGAAATTAGATCTATGCATTGCACCATACATACTAATAAATTCCAAACTAATCAGAAACTTAAATGTTGAAAAAAAAAAGCTATACAAATACTAGAAGAAAACATGGGTAAATTCTTTTAAAATCTTGATATAGAAGAAGGCATTGTAATAATGATTCAAAGTTCAGAGGAAATAAAAGAAAATATTTGATCAATGTGACTACATAAAAAAAAAACTTTTGCATTGCAAATAGCATCATTATAAAATCAGAGGACAACTGATACAGTAAGAGAACAATTTGCAAAATATATCAGAAAATTTTGTGGGTTTGTTTGCTTGTCTGTTCGTTTTGAAGATGAAGAATGGTTTTGAATCGTCCTGCTATGGTTCTCTTTTGTTTTGTAGAACCCTAAGATTTTCCCCCTCATTTTACCTTCACCACCCAATTGCCAAACACTTTGCCCCTCTATATGTCAAATATATATAAAGTTTCTCCACCAAAAGCTCTGCACATCAAAAACTGCTCCTTTATGTGTGCTTGTCCCTTTAAGTCACGCCTGTCTTTACATTGCGTCTGTTCCTTTAAATAGCACCTGCTCCTTTAGATCACAGATACTTTGAAATGCTCTGATCTGTCTGAGAGCATTCCCAATGATTATAGGTAGGAGACGGACATAGTATTTCTGGCGATCATGCCAAATCACCCTTAGGCCCCTTCGCCAGCTTTCATCTTCTGTCTTCCCCGTCATTTTCTCATTACGGTTTTGCTCTCCACAAAGCCTGGTGGCTGGTAAGGCCAAGGCAGTAGCATGAGAGATTTCATGCTGGGACTGGTGTTTTTCTCTCTTCATTCCCAGTTAGTTTGTATGTTCAGCTTTCTCTTTCTTTCAGGTGTGCTGAGGGCATGATTTTGTGTGGAATTGACTTATCCCTTCTTATTGTCTCATGTTTTTGGATGGGAAATTTAGGGATGTAGAGAGCTGTGCTGCTGCCTTTATCCTCAGCTACACCTATGCCTGATCATACCATATGAGATCACTCATATGTGGATTCTAAAACAATAACAATAATAATAATAAAATTTAAAAAAATACAAGACAGAAACAGACTCATAGACATAGAATACAAATTTTATTGTTTTTTAATCAAAGAAAATCAAATTGAAGAGGTGAAGATACATTATATACATATATACAAACTATTGTAATGGGGAAGAAGAGACCTCAGTATAGGACTGGGCTCAGTTCTGAACACAACAAGGACAAGTGGGGGTCAGTGGAGAGAAAATTACTAGAGGGAAAATCAAGGGTTTGGGGGGATTCTGGCTAAACTAACTTGACAAAATTCTTGCTGAAAGCAGGCCAGGACAGTCAGATACCAAGGGTGCGGGGTGAGGAATTTGATCAGATATCAAGGGGGCAGGCAGGTGAGGATCGTGCTAGAACGCCACTCTTCAAGGAAGGACATGGATGCTCTGGATTTGAATGAGAGCTCAGATGAGCCTGATCAAAGTTTGGTCATGGAGAGAATTTTATCAGTCTCCAAATACTATTATTAATTTTATATTAAAAAGTGTGAGATTTTGTTGTATTCCTTTAAATAATGTGGAACTTTGCTCTTTCATACAAGTAAGTATTTGGGGTCAGTTTCATCCTTTAAAAGCTTGCTTGAATAGTCTATGGTTAATGTATCACCACTAGGAAGGTGAGACCCTTCTGAGGCTTCTCCCTGATGCCTTGTGTATAACTAGGTCTTATACCTTTTGCAACTCAGCTTTCTGTCTCCTTAACTGCTACACTATGTTTTTATTTCTTGTCCTGATCTATAGCTTGAAATTTGCCTCCAGGAAATAAAATGGAGCAGTAAAATGTAGGTTTTAGAATATATAAAACATACAGACTATAAACATGTAATATCAGAACATAAAGCATGTAGATTTTAGAATTTACAAAATAAAGCATACCTCATTTCTTTCCCCCCAAAAGACCATAACTTTAAACTAATGGCATGTGTTTGAAGTATGTTGACTGAAACTCCAAGTCCAGTAATATATGGGAAATAACATGCCCATGAAGAGACACGATGCTTCCAGTCAAACAGATGGAATTAGCATGCATCATTAAAAACATATGAGGTATAAAGTATAACAGCATTTTGCCAAAAGGATTTAGTGAGCATCCAAAATGCCTATTTGGTGAAAGATTGCACAGATTTCTGAGTTCTCCTCTTAATTCCTATAATTTAAAATTTTGCAACTACCAACTCAATATCATTTATTTTCATGCCTTAATTATCCTAGCCTTTTATTAACTTAAAAACAAGAAAATGAAAATAGAACTGGCAAAATGACCATGAAAGCACTTGGTCTGTGAATGAAAATTTGACTTCTATGTGATTCTAGTTCTAAATTCTAAACTCTTGATGGGTTTCCTTCCAAATTGTGGTTATATCTCTTTCTAAAGTGCCCATTGGAAATTTTTTTTGGGAACTAAGTGACTGGTCTGAGAGAAACATACTTTATTAGCTAGTATTCCTCATTGCCCAGCTGCGCTCTGCTTGTAAGTGCAGCTGTTTTTACGTCTTCATCTATGTGAGATAGATGATACAATATGAATGATATGATAATGAGAGAGGAGACATCGCTGCCCATTTTACAGGATTATTAGGATAACAGGTGAATGCTGTTAACAATTTTATGTCAGTAAATGTGGCGATTTTGGTGAAATGGACAAATTACTCAAATGCCACAAACACTAAAGATCATTCAGGAAGAAAAGATAATCAGAATAGTACTCCACCTGTTAAAGAGTTTAAATCTGTAGTTACAAATTTCCCACAAGGAAAACTCCAGATTGTTCATGAGGGAATTCTATGAAATACGTAAAATGTAATACTGTCAATCCTTATGTTTTTTTCCTTAATCTCTTCATTTATTACCAACTACCTTTCATCCTTTCTTCCTAAATTTTTTGGTGATATTTTCTCTAATAGTTCCAAATTTGAAATGGACATCAGGCTTTAAAGATTCATAGTGTTCTAGTGTCAAGCTGAGATCACAAGGTAAATAAGCAATTAATACAAACAATATAAGTATAACTAAGCATACCTCTAAATATCAGTTCACAGAAAAAATGATCTAATATTTATCTTCTCTTCTGCAATTTCTCATAAATATAGTTTGCTCCCATGAGCATCAAGAAAGCAATTTCTAAGGAGGAATCGCTCTATTGTACTAACTGCAGTAACATTTTAAATGATTCTTTTCATTCTATCTCTTCTTTGTAAATTTGAAAAAAATGTATCAGTTCTGGCCACTGAAAAATGCATGATTTATATCTTGTACATTCTTAATTTTCCAGCTCATTAACAAGTTTTTCAACACCATTTTCAACAGCAGTTTTTTTTTTTTTTCGGCCTGGCCAATGTATTACTCTTAGATTTTGACATGTGTATATATATATATATATGCGAGCAACTTTTTTTTTCATATTGAAACATTTTTGAAAGAAACACAATGCAATTTTATTTTTAAAGAAATAATGACACTAAATATGCCTAGATTCTGCTGTGACATTTGTCTACTTAAATCTTTGTTATTCTGCTTTTGTTGGGAGCCTTTCTTTATGTTATATAATGAAGACCATACGTTTGAGGGTGCATGAGCCAAACATATATATATATGTATGTATATATATACACACACACAATTATGTTAGGGAACTATTAGTGCTCTGCTATTTTGAAACTGCTTTAGCTTGTAAATATTCTGTATCTATTTAGTTTATGTTTAAATAATGGAATTATAGTAAAAGTACATATTTATTGAAAAATACATAAACTAATATTGTAAGTGTGTTAAACTGCCATAAAAACTGAGAGAAATATTCTTAAATCTGTTGCCTAGGCAGGTAACAAACTGATTATTGTCACAAATCTGAAGGATCAACTCTTCACTTAGCTGGTTGTTCTAAAAAGGAACTTACATTCCTGGGAAAAACAAAACAAAATAGTGTTGCTCAAACAACCCTATTATTTTATACACAATATCCAAGACACAATTAAAATTACAAGAACTCTGAAGAAGCAAGAAATAGAAGGCATAATATGAAGATAAAATGAACAGAAACAAAACCTCAAAATAACCCAGATCTTAGAACTAACATTAAAAGACTTTAAAATAGTTATCATACACGTATGATCAAAGATTCAGAGGAAAAGATGGAAAGAATGAGAACAAATGCAGAAAATCTGAGCAACAGTAGAGCTTTAGAAACAAAATGTGTTCCAGTATAGAAAAACACAGTTTCTGAAAACAGAAATGCAAACAAAACTACAAAGTGAACAGTGTAAAAGAACTGAGCAGGAAATTTATCATTGGAATCATCCAAAAGGAAGCACACAGTAAGAAAAAAAAATAACATAAGACAATATCAAATAAACTAACAAAGATGTTATTGGAGTTTTTAAAGAAAAGGAGAGAGGATTAGGGAGAAAAATTATCTACAGAAATGATGGACGGAATTTTAAAAAAAATAATTAAAATGATCAATCCTTAAATGTAAGCAGTTCAGAAAACCAAGCCTCAGTACATGATAATCCAATAACTGAAAACTAAAAATAAGGAGAAAATCCTAAAACTAGTCAATAAATACACACACACACACACACACACACACAAAGGGGACCAATCATAATAACGACAGTGCTGACTTCACAACAATAAATGCAAAATACAAGACAGTGGATTTACATTTTTAAAGTTCATGCAAAAGTAATAACAGAATTCTATATTCAGTGAAAATAGTCCAAATTACGTTTTCTGATAAATTAAAGCCCAGAGAATTTTTGCCAGCAGACTGGCACTGCAAAAAATGCCAAATAAAATTCATCAGCATGATACCAGTTGAATGTTTCCATTTACAGAAAGGATTGAAATGGCAAATAAGTGGTGAAAAATAAAAATAAGAGGTTATAATGTATTCCTCAGAGCAATAACTGAAAAAGAAAGAGAGGATGACAGAGAGAATGTCAAGACATACAATTGACTATTATGTAATATGTTTTTAGTCTTGGAGAAAGCAGAATCAAAAGAACAAGAAAGAGAGGGAATGCTTATAACAATAGCAAGATGGTAGTCTCAAACACAATTATATGCATAATTAAATTAAAATAAAGGAATTTAATCCTGTTAAAAGGCAAACATTGCCACAATCAATTTAAAAAAACAGAGCCTACTTATATTCTAAGACATTAACTTTATATATAAATGAAAATAGTAAGTGTGAGAAGGCTGGACTGACTACCTTAATATCACACAAAGCTGACATATGTCAAGGAGTATTACCAGATACAAAGAGTGACATTTCACAATGATAAAAGGATCAATTCATCAAAGAGAGAAAAAATTAAATAGTAGAACTTCAAAGCACATAAAGCAAAAGTTGATTAAAATATAGACAGGAATACAGAAATCTGTATTCACAGTTGGAGACTATCATTCTCTCTTACTACTTGCTAAAACAACCGGCCTTCGTAGACATTTTAAAAACATTCAACTCAACAACTGCAGAAAACACATTCTTTCTAACCGTACATGTTAGAATAATATGCTGGAGCAGAAAAAAAATTCTCAACAAATTTCAAAGATTAAAGTTATACAGAATAGATTTCTGGCTACAACAGAGTTAATAATCTATAACAAAAAGTAATCTAGAGAACCCCCAAGTAGTTGAAAATTAAGTAAAGATATTAAAAACTTCTTAGTCAAAGATAAAATCATAAGGAAATCATGTTTTTTAAAAAAAAATTCTTGAAAATACAACATATTGAAGTGTAGGGTGAAAACTCAGTTTTAAAGGCTTATATAAGAAAATTAGAAAATTTTAAACTCAAGGACTTAGGTTTATATCTCAAGAAGACAGAAAAGTAAGAGCAAAGTAAACCCAAATAAGTCAGAGAAAAAGCATAACAGAGATAAGGAAATCACTAAAATAGAAAACATACTAACAATAGAGGGAAAAAAATAAAGCAGAAGAGTGGTTCTTTAAAAAAAAAATTCAGAGAGTGGTACACTCCTAAAATGCCTGATGAAGAAAAGAGGTAAATCACAAAGTACCAACATCAGGAATGAAAGGAAACAGTACAAAGCTCTTAGAGAAATTATAAGATATTATGAACAATTTTATGGCAATAACTGACAGTATAGATGAAATAGGTACATTCTTTAATGAATGCAACTTGCTAAAACTGACCCAGGAAGAAGATAAGCTGAATAGCTCCATTTCTGTTAAAAAAAAAAAAATTCCAAAGGAAAATCTTCCCACAAGTAAAACTCTCAACCTGGATGGCTTCAAGTGGATTCTATAAGAAAGACATACTTATCTTAAACAAACAAAAAATATAAAGCAAGCAAGCAAACAAATAAACAAAAACCCTCTTACAGAAAAAAGAGCTGGAAAACTTTTCAACTGTTTTAGTGAAGCCAAGATAACTCTGATCCAAAACTTGGCAAAAACTTTATTAAAAAAATCACAAATACATAGATTTTATCAATACAAAGCAAAATTTTAGAAGATCAAATTCAGCAATGCATAAAGTTTACCATAAAGTTACAATGGAGAAGACAGTGAATAGATTATTGGAAGAGAATAGAAAGTTCAGAATTAGAGCCATATTTTTCTGACCAATTTTCCAGAAACAAGCCACAAAAATACTTGCACAACTTTAATCTGATAGCAAAATCTTGAAATCAACCTAAATGCCCATCAATAGAAGGATAAAGTATTCACAGCAACAAAAAGGACCAAACTGCTGATATACACAAGGCTGAGCATCCCCAACAGTATGTTCACCAAAGACAGGAGGATGTATACTGTATGATTCCATTTGTTTGAAGTTGACAGATAGGAGGAAGCAATTTTTGATGACAGAAATTAAAGTCGTGTTTTCTTGGGGGAATGAGGAATGACTGGAAAAGAACATAAGGGAATTTTGGCAATAACAATGTTTTATATCTGCTTGAGAATGCTGGTTATGTCAGTGTGTGCACATCAAAACTTACCATATTAAATTATATCTCACTAAAAATGCTTAAAAATATTTCTTGATTTAGATTACTATATATGTGAAAATACATAGCATGAAAAATCTTTTATTGCACTTGCTTTGTGGAACTCCTCTGAAATCACTGACAGAATCAGTTAATAAATTGATACATGGTAGCAGAAAGCAGACATATAAGTGCTCACTTATAAGACAGAACTAAGTAATGAGTTGATAAACAGGAGGGCAACTAGCCTTCGTTCTTCTTGGTTCATGGTAGTGTCTCAAGTCCACTTGCCTTTGCCAACATACATCCAGGTACATCCTTAGGTTCTGACATATTTTAGACTGATGGATTGCTAATTGCATCCATTTGATTCCCAGTTGGACAGTTAATGATAATAACTTTAAATTAGTACATTTACAATGATTGAAACTGAAGATTTATCCTCAATTTGATGCAGAATTAATATTTATTTTCCATTATATAATTTGAATTTTAAATATGGAAATTAAGATTAGAACCGCTCACTTCACTCCTATATTCAACTTTCCATAAAAAAGTTAAGTTTCTTTGTAGTTTATAACTGGTCTCATTTTACTCTGATGACAGAAGTAACTACAACAACAAATTTAACACTGAAAAATAAATGTGGCTGTACTGCTTAAAACAAAGAGTTTTTGTGCATATTATTGTGACAACTTAAAATTCGTAATCTGTATAATGGATGCTTTTCTCCTTTTCTCTTTTCTGTCAAGAAGGTGTATCATCACCTTATTCCTATGCTAGTTTCTGGGTACAGAGAGAGGCTCATACCGTCAACGCTATGTTTATCCCAACATACACGTACACAGAAATCAATACACTGATTTATAATCTAAAATTGATACTTTTTTTAACCGTATGAAACTGTCAAGACAGCATACCATTCAGATGGCATGTGTCAAGACTGACATATATTGAATGAGCTGATCCTGCCCAGTAATTAATACTTAGACTAATGCAAACTGGACATATTATGTGCATCATATTATTATTAGATTTGACATCATTGCATAGGTCAGTCTGAGGGAAACACAGCACTTCCTACAGTTATTTGAGAGTATTATTTTCAGCAATAATAGAAAGTGTAGAAATAAACTGATAACAAGTAATAATACATTTTTATTCTAAAAAAAGAATACAAATTTTAACACATCCATGTATTTAATTTTATAAAATAATTTGGTGCTTCTGGTAGTTCAGCTCTTTCAAAGAATAATTGCTTCAAAATTACTTCAACGTTGAATTTCTTATCAATTAATTAAATTTAAGCTACTTTTTGAAAAAGAAATGGAAAATTTCTCTCTCGTAACTAGTATCTTGTGACTCCCATGTTCACAAATTAAAATAATTCCCATATATTTAAGCCAGTTGCCCATGATTATGTATGAATACAATCCTCTCTTCAATATCTACCTATTTATTTGTCCATACGCACACACAAACACACACACACACATCCATGAAAATATTTCCCACATATACTTTTGTTTCTAAATTTAAAGCATTCTGATTATCGTAGTTGGTCTAAAGCAGCTCAGAGTTCAATAACTGAGGTTCAGCTATTTGCTGTACTGTTTGAGAATATTTGATTCTTGCAAGGAAAAAAATGGGTGAAACTCATAAGCTGTGTTAAGTACAGATAAGTAGTAAGTAGAGCACGTACGAGTTAAACAGAGAGAGGATGGAAGGACTAAGAACACTGATTATTCATGAAGGATTAAATATGCATGGGGTACCAGAAGTGCTAAATAACAGGATACATTAAATAAACATGAGACATATGAAGCACTCATTATTCATGAGGTCTTAATTCAGCCACCCACTGATGACACCCATTTTGGCCCTGACAGTTCTATGCCCAAGAAACTCACATAAAACTCCTGGCTGTTCAGCAAGTTAATTGGCAAGCTACAGCTATTAGCCAGGCAAATGTGCTCTGTGTGCCTGTGATAAAGCACGAATGAATCACTTGCCCTGGGCATGTTCCCCAGGTAACCTCTCTTGCTTCAACTTCAACTCTCATTCTGGTCACCATATCATTACAGGAAAGACAGAGGGACAGGGCACTGTTGTACAATGGATTTGAAGTGGGAGAAAAGGTGGCAGAGCACAACCACGGAAGGAATGACACAGCAACTGAAGACAGGACAAACTGGCTAGAACCAAGATAGCAGAAGATTCAACTTCCAGTAGACCTTGAGCCTCATGGCACACCCATAGGCATCTAGGATGACCATAAAAGGTTAAGTAGGTGGGGGGGCATTTCCTGGAAATCTTCACCCCTTCTCCAAAGTAGTTGGAATGATCCTCCTACTCATTAGCATATGAAATTGCCAAGCCCATAAAACCTAACAACTCGGCATCTTGCAGTTACTCTCTCTTGCTTTCTGAGATGGCCCACACTCTGTCTATGGAGTGTGTATCTACTTTTACTTTAAATTGAATATCCTACACCTCTCGCCTCCTCTCCCTCTTACCTTTCTGAGATGGCCCACATTCTGTCTACAGAGTGTGTATCTCCTAAGCTGTTTTCCCTTCTGAGTGAGACAGGCCCCACACTGTCTATGGAATGTGTATTTCTCTAAATAAACTTGTTTTCACTTTACCATGACTTGCTCTTGAATTCTTCCCTGCGCGAGGCAAGAACATATTCTCCCACAACAGACTGTGTACTGTGGATTTAGGTAGCTGAGTCCTCCTGACGCAGGAAAAACAGATGTGGCGGATGAGGAGGGCTGTGTTCCAGGCTTCAGTTGAGCCTGTGGGATGTGCCCCGCCAAGTGTGGTTCCTTGGCTTTGCACAGAAAAGAATTCAAGAGTGAGCAACAATTGAGTAAAGGTAGACTTATTCAGAGAGACACACTGAAAGGCAAGAGAAAGGCCACGAGGTGTGGGTGTTGGGTGCTCAGATTAGAGTAAAAGTAGGTACACACTCCATAGACAGAGTGCGGGCCATCTCCAAAGCGGGAGAGAGAGAGAGAAGGCAGCAGCCACAAGGCACCATGTTGCCAGTTTTTATGGGCTCAGTGGCTTCATATGCTAATAAGTGGAAGGACCAGTCCAACTAGCCTGGGGAAGGGGCTGGGATTCCTAGAAAGTTGGCCATTTCCCACTCTGTGACTTTTGTGGCTAGCCTTGGGACTATCATGGCACCTGTGGGCATGTTATTTACCATGTTAATATATTACAGTAAGCATATAATGAAGCTCAAGATCTGCTGGAAGTCAAATCTCCCACCATCCTGAGCCTGAAGGCCTACAGGGGGTTGAATCTTCCACCATTTTATTGTTAATTGCTGTATCATTACTTGAATGGCTGTGCCCTGCCCCCTTCCTGTTTCACTTCCAAAGCACTTGCATTCTATCCTAAATGTGTTAACTTACTCCATCTCTTTCCCCTTGCTTTGTGCTATGTGTCTTATTAATGTGAATCACATTAACATTGTGATTCAGGCATTTTAATTTGATCTGTGAACCTTTCTGTCCTGTGACCACTGGAAAAGCTTCCTAGATAGTGTATTTGGAGTTTCTGTGGTATCAGGTCAATTTCCCCCACAGCAAGGCTACCAAGGCTTACTGGGTCTAGTCCATACTCTCTTCTTAGTCATTTTGTTGGTAGAGAATGGAATCAATATTACTTGCAGGTAAATAGATACTGCAGTTCTTAGTTCTTTTCATCTTCACAGAAGATCGACTGAATTTTCAGACACAAATAATTTTGTTAGCATAGGTAGACACCGATACATACATATCTGTACAATGAGGGCAAAAACAACTCATACTCCAGGGTTAAACACACACAAACACATACATGCAGAGAAAACAATAATTAGTACACCTGTTCTTTGTAGCAAAAGAGTAAATTTGTGTGTGTAGGCGTTGACCTTAGCTAGGACTCATTTGTCGATGTGAATCAATTATGACTACTTTTTTCAAATGATCCTTTGATATTAAGTAAAACTGAAATGTTAGCTTTGTCGGCTTTGGAACAGAAAGAAGCTCCCCAATCTGTCAGAATAATGCACTCCAGTCTTTTCCTCTACTTGGTAATGAGCTCCCACTGAGACATTAGCATTTTCACTGAGGCCAGTGGACTTCTCACCAGGGAGTCAAGTGTTTCTAGGTTAAACTAACCAGTCAGTATTGGTGTCAAATTCATGACCTTGGCCTCTTGAGCAAGATGAAAATACTGGTTCTGTAACTGCCTCTGAAAAGTTTAGATTAAACTAAGATTATATACAGAGTCTAATTTATCAAAAATGGAACATTATTGAAATAACCGAAAAGTCCATTAAAATGTAGTGTGGCTTATGCTTGCTTTTCTCAAAATGCTTTGCAGATGTGTTTCTTCCTACAGCGTGCATTATGGAACTGTACTGTGTCTCAGCATCCCAGATGCCCACTGCAAGATTATCTATTTCTACATCTTTTTCTTCAGAATCTTCTTTCAAAATGTAAACATTTCCCATAAGAAACACAAATGAAAAATAAATATGAATATCAACTAAGCAGTTGAATAACAACTGTTACTTAGTGATGATTTTAAGTAACACAATAATGTAGTCTTTACATTGACAATTTCCACCTGACTTAGTCCACAAACAAAAAGGAAAACAATCTTTTCTACCACATTTCACTTTTTAATTTTTTTGGAGTATATTTTTAATTCTGAGTTTGGTTTTAACTTTTTAAATTTATACATATATAAGTATGAATATATATGTTATATATACTAATATATATTATATAATTGTTATATTTTTTAATACTGAATATGAACATAAAATAAAATATAATTTAGGTACTACTATAATACATATTTACTCTAATTTATATTATACAGTAACATACCTTAAGATGCATATTTATGTACATTAATGGAATGATTCATGTTATTATTTTTTAGAGTGATAGATATTCTCTATAATGTATCAAAAGTATCTGTGAAATATTTTTTCTCAAAACATTGCATTTTTCTGTAATCTTGTATTTTATTGGACAGACTCTTAAAAAATGGCAAGTTCTAAAATATTAACTAATCTGACTTGTCAACAATAAATAATTCTATTAACTGTGCTACGGGATCTAAGTTTAGGTTTTTGTTTATACCAAATAGTTTTATAATAAAGAACAATTCTTATATTTTCAAAGATTTTATTTAGAGTGTCTACTCTGTGCCAGGAATTGTGTTATACATTGGGTATACAAAGGCAAGTATTGACATGCCTTGATCTCAAGGAGCTCAAAGACATAATGGCCATATGTACTTTGGATGGATAGAAATAATTTGGAACGAGATAGAGGTGGTGGTTGCATAAGAGTGTGAATGTACTAAGTGTTGCTGAATTGTTCACTTCTAATTGCTTAATTTTAAGTTGTGTGAATTTCACTGCAAGTTATTAACAAAGAAAAAAATGCTGGTATAGAGAGAGAAAAATGGAGAGACAGTGCTTCACAGGTACCAGTTGCTCTGGAATGACCCTTTGATTTCACTTGAATAAACTTTCATTTAGACTGACCCTTAGGGAAGTTGGGTTTCACAATCATTAGAAATAAAAATGCATCACTGTATCACAAGATGACAAGTAGGATGCCTTCAGCCACAAATAACAGAAAACCTCAACACAAATAGCTTAAGTATAGGGAATTCATTATCTTACATAACCTGAAATTTACTGGAACAGTGTCCTCAGGACTTGTTATTTAATAAAGAACCCCAGTGTTTTATTTTTTCTTCTCTGTCTGACTCAGTGTGCTGGAAGCTCTTCTTCCAGGGTTTTTAGAGCAGCACCAGTTCTGGGCATCACGTTCAGACCCAGCAACATGGCATAGAAGAAGAAGGACTGTTTCTTCCTCATGATCCATTTTACATAACGGGCACTTTTTTCTGAAGGTCTCTGAAGACACTTCCTCACATTGTGGCTAGAATTGAGTCACAAGATCATATGCTAATTACTGAAAGGGAAAATTTAATTGCCACAATTGACTGCCAGACAATTTAGATACACTCCTTGAGCTGGGAATAGAGTTATCTCCCCCTAAGAGAGGAATAAATTGGGGTCTATATGCAAAGGAAAAGGTAAAGTTATTTTAGCAGACTGTCACCAGAGGCCGCTATAGATGGTAATATAAAAAGGCATACTTAGTATATGAAATATATGAGATCTAAAACAATAATTGTCTTGACATGGTAGAATTTTATAATTGATATATCCCTATATATAGTATGTAGTTATGGCATGATCACTTAAAAATTCGTGCAAATTCTTGCATGAAACACATATGAAAAATCTTTCTTATTATTTCCCAGTGTTTAAACTTTTTTAAAAGTCAGTTTCAGCTCAAATTTAGAAGCTGTGTAGTATAATAAAAAGTGTATAATATCTGTTGCCAAAAAAACTTAGGTTCAATTTCTTTTCCACAGTTTCTTTAAATGATTAACCCTGAGCAAAATGCTTTACCTCTTTAACTAAGCTTCAACTTTCTCATCTAGAAAATAAAGATAATGAAATCGTACTCCCAGAATAATTTTTAAAAATAAAACATCTGTGCTTGGCACAAAGTATGTTATCTACTTTTATTGTTTATGAATAAAATAAAAATGAATGCAAGTCAACCTCCTCATTAAACTTTCCCTTGTAATTGTTTTGTTTTAGTAATTGGCATCAACTATAGAGGCTAAACCAAATGAATGTATTATTAATTACAATGTATGACATGAAGATCAGTATTTTCAACTTTCAAACATGAAGGCAAATTATGAAAAAGAATGCTAGACTCAGTATAAACCCAGTGATAACATTTATTGAAATGTTTTCCACATATAGTGATTTATTTTGTTTCACTAGTTCATCAACTAGTGAAATAGCCAGTTTTAGTGATAAAGCAAATGATATACTTGAGTGGAACTCATACAAAGAAAATCAAGGTCATGAGTAACTTACTGTAATTATTTCTTCCTTAGTAGAAATTTTGGTAATTATTACCCACATAGAACCCTGAGTCTTCTATAATTTTCTGAAGCCCTCTGTTTTCTCTCTCTCCTTGTTTAGCAAGGTTATAACTATAGGTGATCCACACAGAAAAATGACCTTCTTCCTTCTCCATTAATTTCCATGCCTTTGTATACCCAGAAGCAAATTTATTTTATTTATGATTTAGAAGGTTTTTGTCAGAACAGACATGACTATGTGAATGGTGTCCTTAAGAGAAGATGTCATGTGATTGGCCACTGGGGAGAGCACTCTAAAAAGAGAAAAGAAGACTTCTGGATATTTAAAAGTACAGGTTAGTAAGTAACACCTGGAGGTGGTCAGCTCCTTTCATTATGAGTTTTTTTTTTTTTTTCCAAAGGAAATTATCCACTTCAGTGACTTACATGATATTGCTTCCATAATACCTGTGAGCAATTTGACCATTTACATTGATTGTGAGGCGGTCAAAACAGTGTTCCCACAGGGATGTAGAGAGCATTTTTAGCCTTGGTGAAGGAGACAGAAAAAGGCTTTTAGTAAAGGAAAATAGGCTAAAACTTTTTGCAAAGGATTTGCTTCGATGTGCGGACAGTCAAGTTTTCCCTCCCCTCCTCATTCCTGTTTCCTGATAATAAACATTCTTCATGTTCTAAGCTCCTTTGTAATGGGTGAATTAGCTCTTTTAGAAGCAGGGATTAATTAAGCTTGAGAAGAACTAATTCAATGGGACATCTGTCTCTCATCTTCAATACTCCCATAAGGGATCAGACCAGTATCATTACAACTGTACTTTACTGACTTAAAAGCACTGTACCTACATTTTATGTATAATTTATCTCTATGATTAAATTTCAAGGATCTAGCAATTTATCTATTGCTCTATCTATCCCTCTATCTATTTATGTTTTTTTTCCTACATTATCTATTTATTTCAAGAACCAATTGGGCCTTATTGCCAACTGATGAATAAAATGCAATATTCCAGTGATAATCTCTTATTATTAGCCTATAAGATATAGAAATTACTGTTAAAAATATCTGCAGCTATCAGGGTACTGACATTTCAGTAAATTTCAAAATAAAAAAGCATGTATCTCCTTAAAATATTTTCATTTTTATCCATCAAATTTTATATATAATCTTATTTTATCTTCCTTTACTCAAAATAAAAATATATTTCAATATATTCAGGAAAAGTGATAAGATAAAAGTTTGTGAGAGTTAGGTTTAATTCAAGAAGCTTGTAAAATTTTTATATATTTTTCAAGAGTTTAAATTCCACCTTTTTCTATTGCTGCCTCGAAACAATAGAATAAGAAAAGATATAAGGAACACAAAATGTTTATGAACTCTGAATCTCAATACATTTGTATGTTTAAATTTGATCTTTATTACTAACACCCTCCCTAGTTACACGTGGCACTTTAGAGCCACTATGTCTCCAATGACCTTTGTCTACAAAGAGTATTATCCTTTTCTCTTCATCCCCAAATTCTCCAGGCTAAGTGAGCAGGGGAGACCTGCCAGCTTTCATTACCACAATTTTTGCACAACGCTGTAACCTGGTTGGTTTCTTAATTTCCAAAAGAAAAATCACAGTACAGTCAAATAACATGTTTGTTAGATATGAAAGTGTAATTTTACAACTTGTACATGTACAAAAGTGCTGTGAACTTAATAGGGCAGAGCAAATCCTAACTGTGAATACAAAATTTAAACTGGTTTAAATGCTGGTTGAAATTGCTGTTGTCATTTTGTTTAATGAGGGAAATAAATTCTTTCTAATCTGAATAGAATTCAGCATTTTAGTTGCATTGTGTTAGTCTTGTATGAAATAATAAAATATTCTTACTTATTATATTGTATCTCAGAACTATGTATTTGTATAAATATAAAAATATAACTGCTAAGGAGAAAAAGAACAAAGAACATGTGGTATAAATATAAACCAAATAGTAAGATGGCAGTTTATACTTAACTATACTTAAATTAAATGCAAATGATCTCAAACAACCCCATTAACAAGGTTTATTTTATGGTCATGCATATTTTTAAATTAAATTGTCTTTACTTGTGAATATCTTAGTAACAGTGGCAAAAACTAAATTGGCATTTAAAGTATAAATGAAATGGAGTTTGCATGAGAAAAGAGGGAAGCTAAATGTAATTCTAATAATTTAAGTACCACTAAAAGAGGATTATCTTGAAGTGACTTAATCCTCTGAAATTAGAAATTACATTACAGTGTTTACCAATTGTGTTTTACTGTATTTGCATCCAAGCTAATTTTAGAACTCTTTAGTCATAAATGTTCATTCACTCACATTCATTTTTCCATGTGCTCAACAAATGTTTTGAGCACATATTATGTGCTAGAAAAAGTAAAGTGCACACACAGACACACATGCGTGTGCATGCACAGTGTGTATATATATATATATATATATATACACCAAGAAGCATAAGGAAGATCAAATGTGGGTGGAAAGGAAGCAGTGATCCTGTTGCAATTTGGACAAGTTTGGCCCCAAGATAAGGGTGACATTTGAGAAAACTTGAAAAGGTGTGGAAATTGGCTGAGTAAATATCTGAGAGAAGAGCATTCCAGTCAGTGTAAATGTCCTAAGGTAGGAAGGTACCTGGCTCTACCAAGAAGTAGCAAGCAGAATCTTGTGGACTGAGCAGAATGAGAAACTAAGGAAGTGTTAGCTTTTAGTCTTAGTAAAACTAGGAACTCCTGCAGGGACTTCAACAGAAGAGAGTCATGATTTAATATACACGTTTAAGAAAATAGCTGAACAAGGATGGAAACAGGGACCAGTTAGGAGGACAGCAGTGGCCCAGGCAGAGAAGACGGTAGTGGTGATGGAGAGAAGTGGTTAGACATATTTTGAAGGTTTGGCCAACAGGGTTTCGGGTGAACTGGATGTAGGGTGTGAGAAAAAGATCAAAAATGTCCCTAAAGTTTTTGGTCTAAGTAAATGAAAGAATGAGTTTCTCATCAAATGAAACATGAAAAGCTGTGCTTGTAGCAGTTTGGGACGTAGGAAGATCAGGCAGTCAGCTCTGGACAAATTGAGTTTTGATATTTGTTAGGGATCTGAGTGGAAACATCAAATAGAAAATTGGATATTTGGGTATAAGGCAGGAAAGAAACTTCTTTGACAGAACTATAAATTCTGTATCACCCAGGTTATACTGATATTTAAAACCAAGAATGTGAATAAGGTCACCAAGTGAGTGAACAGAGACAGAGAAGATGAACAGGGACTGAGCCCTGGTGACAGCAACTTTGAGAACAAAATATAAATATTAATAATATATACATTTGAATTTATCTTCCAAATACTGATTATTTTACTTTTTCATTGTGTTCAAAATATATAATCCAGTAACAAATATATTTAAACTATATGTACAGTTTCATTATGTATTTCCTTGATGTCTAGATAAAGTTTGGTGATGGTTTTCAACAGAAATAAATCAAATTAAAAACATGATTTTCCATTCTGCTTACTGATTTTATTGGCTATGTGTCTGAAAGTAATGTATTCTTTATTAATATTTTCAAAACAAGATGAGTCTATACAATGACACTTGCAAAAAGTTTAAAGTCTATTTTTAGATTGAAAAGAAAGTGAAAATATGAAATCAAAGATACATAATTATCTTTGGTAAGAAAACAGAGTAAATGCATGTTCATCAAGCTAATTCTGTTTTGACTGGTGCATTTAATATTCAGTTATTTGTCTTTGCTGAAATTCTCTTAATTGCCAGTTTCCAAAATTTTGGTTGGCTCAAACATAAAATGGTAAAGGATTTACATCATCAGATATACCATCTGCTTGCCATTATTTACTTTCCCCTAGATACTACATGTGGCATTTTCCATTATATGATACATGCTTTCCAAATCCTAATTAAAAAATTCTGTTTTTAACCTTTCTTTACAGTATGACATTATGATTATTTATATGTGATTAGAATTTTACCTCTAAACACTGGAATCTCACTTAAATTTCCTTTAGAAATGATTCATCCAATGTTAAATTCAAATTTGTTTTGTGACAGATACTTCAGATCAATGTGTTCAACACACATTGTGAAACTGTTACAAGTAATATTTATTTGTTTCCAGTATTCTCCTGCAGTGCATGATTACACCCATCTATTTGCCTTATTTAAACATCTGAGATATACAAATTCATATGCAAAATGTGCAGTCCTTCCCAGTCATAGCCCTCTCCCTTCAACAGAGGTAACCAGTCTGATTCTTTGTTTCAGTTCTTTGCTTTTCCTACTTTTTTAAAAAATACAAATGATTGTTTTGTTAAACACAACATTTATGTTGCTTATTTTAAAATTTATATCAGTGCTGTATAAATGGAAAACAGGACATGCCCATAATCTGAACATCTGTTAATAATTTGTCAATAATCTTATTCTGTCCTTTATTTTCCATATAATTTTTATTAGGCTTTTCAGTCCAGCATTTGTTTTCTCCCTATGCTAATCACTAAAATTCAAACATTCAGCCTTGACAAACTACAGATTCTGTTAACAGTTCACTAAAAAAGTCATTTCAGTATAGAGAGGAAATATCTCCACTTTCCCTTTAGCTACAAGAAAAGGAAAAAGTCAATTGTATATTTAGCATTATATACATATGTCTTTATAATGCTTCATATAGAGCAGTTTTACAAGCTAAGACCTGTAAAAATAACTCATAATTTTTGAGAACTTTCTAATTTTAACTGGTCTCCTTATTTAATAATAACAACAGTATTGCAATTGATGTATCGTTCAAGATCCAATTAGGAAACCCAGGAAAGTTTAAAAGAAATCTGTCAAGTATGTAAAGTAATCCTGGACTAGTGACAGTGGGATGCTATTACCACCCTGAGGACTAAAAAGGGAGAGAGAAGCTAGAGAGGAAGTGGTAGCTGTAAATAGAATAGGAATTATGACCTTTGGTACAGAGCTCCATCATTAGCAACCTGTGTCTTGACAAGAAAAGAGTCATGACATTTAATACACTAATTTCACTGTCCTCCCATTTTCCTATTCTGTGACAGTGCTTCTAAATGTTTTAACCTAATACAATTCAGGGATTAAAGTAGCCTATTAATTGTCATCCAGAGTTCAGTCTCCTGGAGAGGAGACGGGGAGAAGGTCTACCAAGAGGAGTAAAGTGAGACACTCTGAGAAAACTGGTAGTATTGGTTATTCAAACATACAAATTTTATGAATTTTCTATATTAAATTCTAGCAATTTCTTTAGCCAAATTCTCAAGCTCCATAGGTACATTTCTATATTCCAAGTTACATCAGCAGCAGTTTTAACACTTTTTCCAACACTACATAAAACAGGTTGTTATTTTTCCAGCCTGATATAGCAGTTTCATTGCCACTTTTCCAAGTTCTACAATTTCCTAGGTTTTTTTCCAGAACTTCACCAACACCCAGACTAAAAATGAATGCAACAGGTTTTAGATTTTTGTTACAGCAGCACCCCTTTTCTAGATAATAGTTCATGCATCAGCTAGATTTTGCTGCATAACAACAACAATAAAATCTTAAACTTATATCTTGAAAATCTTTTTTGGCTTAATAAACATATTGACTTAAAAAGCTAATTATTTCATTTAGCTCATGATTCTTTTAGTGTCTAGGTGTAGTTGTTCTGGTCTGAGGGAGTTCAAATGGATTTCTATTGGACTCTCTCATGTGCCTATAAGTAGCCAGTAGGCAAGATGATCTGAAATAGGCTCCCTCATATCTCTGGAAGTTAGCAAATTGTGACACATGGGGCTCACTGCACTTCCATGTGTCTTCTCATCATCCAGTGCACTATTATAGTCCAAAGAATTCACTTATGGCTTCAAGTAAGGGAAAACTCCAATGTGTTAGTCGTTTCAAGTATCTGTTTGCATCACATTTCCCACCATCCCAGCGGTAAAATCAATCCCAGGCCAAGTCCAAATTCAAAGGATGAAGGGATAGACCTCATCTCCTAATGGAGAAGAAGTCTCTGCTAGCTCACATCATATATGCCATCAAAATAGATATGCTGTTTCAAGCATTTGAAATTTTGGTGTTGTTACTGTACATATCCATCCTACCTATCCAATCTGATCTTAATATAGATAATGGTATAGTTATTGGAAGTGAGGTTGCCTTATCAAAAGCCTAAAATAGCTGGCATTATTTTAAGGACCAGGTGATGGACAATTAAGAAATTGAATTCTGAGAATGGAAGACATTCTGTCATACAATGGCAAAAAATTTAATCATACTCTTTAGATATAACTTGGAAGCCAGATCATTTGCTTACTGAACTTTCAGATCTTGGAGAAGGTATTATAGAACTGAATTAGTATACTGTGTATTGATCACTATTGACTGGATTTGACCACATATTACATAAAAATGAAGAGCTCAGAAAATAATTAGATTGTTTTCAAGACAAAAGTAAATGAGAAAATATGAAAAATTCAGGTTTTACAAATAATGAAGCAGTAAAATCATTTTAACCCTTACAGAAAGAGATGAAATCATGAAAATATGTGAGCAACAAGGGCCTTTGAAATTCAGCCTTGAAGTCAAAATCTAGTTAGGCACGTAGCCTGCTTTCTTATTGCTAAAACTGCTCACCTGATTAGGGAAAATTCATCAGTATAATGGTATGGCAACGAGTCATACCTGTCAGTGCATAAAATGATTCAGGACATGGATCACAGTAGGGGTAAAGCTTTGCCAGAGAAGTCTGAAGTTTAATTTGAGAGAGAGGCATTTGGGAAAAAAGTAAAGAGACACAGCAGACTCAAGAACTATTATTCAAAAAAACTGGCACATGGAATTGGCTAGATTCAAGTGGCTATGAGCAGAGACCGCAGTGCTGCTAAACAAACCACGATTCTACACCTGAAAACTGTTGTGACTCTTTGAAAGTAAACACCCTTGGGCCCCAGTCTTCTGAGTCCAAAGAGCCCTATGAAAGCTGGGCATATTCCTCAATAGCCCCTGGGGATGAAGGCAAATGAAATACCTCTGTATTAGTCAACTCAGCTGCCATTAACAAGATACCACAGACTGGGTGGCTTAGCCAACAGAAGTTTATTTTCTCACAGCCCTGAGGTACAGAAGTTCAAGATGAAGGTTCCGGCCAATTTGGTTTCTGGTAAAGGCTCTCTCTGTAGCTTGCAGACTTGTCACCTTCTCATCCTGCTTTCACATGGCTTTTGCTCAGTACCGAGAGAGACTGAGTGAGCTCTCTGATGTCTCTTCTTATAAGAACACTGATCCTATCAGATCAGGGCCCCATCTGTATGATTTCATTTAACCTGAACTAGTCCTTAAAGGCCCCTTTCCAAACAGACTAACACTGGGAGTTAGGGCTTCAACATATGAATTTGGGGGACGCACAAAGATTCAGTCCCTTGCAGCCTCCAAGCCTGCAGGGTCAGGGACCATGGGGAAGCATGAACAAGAGTCTCTGCTAAGAGCAGAATCAATGCCTGATTAGGAAACATTCATTACTCCCAGGAAAAGGGCCCTCACAATATCAATACTCGTAATTTCAGAAATGCTATCAATTGTTTTGTCCTTTCACCAGGAGGAATGTATTGCAATTCGGCTACCCCAGCTGCATCATTGTATAAAGTGTGCAAAAGGAAGGAAACTTGTTTTACCAGGTCCTCTCGACCAAGAGGAGACATTTTCAGAATGATGCAGGGAATACCACCCATCACTCAGAGACCACACACTTTGCACATAGTTTGTGTTTCGTTTCCTTAAGAAGGGTTTGATTTTGTTTCATTTAAGGAAAGAAGGGAGCAAAGGAAAACTTAGGAAATGAGAAGGGGACATTAGGAAAGAAATCAAGTACCAAATATTCCACCTCTTCACTCACTTTCCCCAGCCCCTTACAGGGAGGCATGGCCATGTGCCTAGTTCTGGTCCATGATCTGTGTGTAGAATAAATGTATGTCGGGGCAAGCACTGAAGTTCTCTTTGCTCCTGTTTTGAGAAGACTGTGGGTTACTTGTGGTGAAACTATACGTCTCAGAGCTTCAAAAGCCTGAGGCTCAGAGCGCCTGTGTGGAACTGAGCCCCGCATCCACCCACGTGGAACAGTAATGCTGAGATGACATGTTCACATGCCAAGTCACTGAGGCCCTGGGGTTATATAATACGAGAGTACAAACCTGCTTGGCCCGTCTAATGTAACTGAGTTTATGGAAAATTTTAAAAATACATTTTCAAAATAAAAAAGTCATGCAAACCATTTTTGCTTACTGCAGTGAAATAAAACTGGCAATTAACAGGAACAAAAAGCAAAAATTTAAGTAACAGGACAGTTTTAAAAATCTACCCTAAAACTAAAAGAAATTAAACTAAGTCTTCAAATTAAACATAAATGGAATTGAAGGAATAAGTGAAAATTATATATGGAAATATGTCAGATATAAAGTAGCCCTCAGAAGAAGTATAAGGATTAAACAAATTTATTGGAAAACAATGTAACAGAAAACAAATCAGTGAACAAGAAATTGATATATAATCTGGCAATTTATAATATATATATTTATATAACCTAAAATAATTTCAAAATACGGTGTTTAATCTCAGTTGTAACCAGGAAATGCTAATTGACAAGAAATGTGATCTTTTTAGTTTATTTTTTTAGCAAAAATGACAAAGATTTTCAGTGTTGGTAAGAGCATGAGGATATTAATTCAGTAAATATTCACCGAGCCTGCTATATGCTGGTACTTGGGATACAGCAATAAAGAACACAGAAAAAAAATCCTCACTCTTATCAAGTGAATATAATTATAATTATATTTTATGGTTTATTAGAAGTTGAAAAGTGTTATGAAGAGAAGTAATATGAGAAAGTAGGAGAAGGAATTACCAACAGCAAAATGACAAATTATATTTTGATCAATCCGGGGGCAGTGTTGACAGTAGTTAACTGCTTTGCCGTTCAAAGGAATTGCTGGCTGCCCAGGGCACTAGAGCAAGGTTTGGGGACCTTCTGCTGGCCAACCGTTAATCTTCTGGTTGCGGGATCATAGCGCTCCTTAGGAAGAGGCAAATTAGCTGGGGGGAGGTATGGTAACTAAGTGGTAGTTACTAAACAAATATGCAGTTTCTCCCTCATTTCAGGAACTAGTCTAATCATATCAGAACATACTGGTTTAATATCAGCTTAGTAGTGAACTTTAAAAAGATCAAAGAAGATCTTTGTGGTTGAGAAAGACTGCAATGCACATAAAAATAAACACATTGTAACTGTATTTATATCCTGAATATAACACACATACACAAATGCATACGTAAGTACAAACATGTTTACACGTAGGTGCGACATATATCTACATAGACTATACACGGAGCAGCACGTAGACATACATTAGTACTTGTAAAGGCATGCACAAAACTGAAAGCAGTTACTGATCCTAGGAGATAAATGTGAAATGAAATAAATATTGAAAGATAATTTTAATATGAATATGAAAGACAATTTCATTACAAGTCTTGCATTTTTACAAGGAAGGTGCAGTCATTTTTGTATCACTTGTATCATTGAAAATTAAAATCTTTCTTGCCTGAATTTAATATGCTGTTTCCCATGTTGAGAGGAAAAATGAATTAAGCAAATCCATAATTTAAAATCAAGCAAAATGCATACACACTTTCCTGATATTTTGTTACTAGAACCTCACAGACTACTCAGGGAAGGTAAAAGTGGCTGAATATCAATTTGTCGCAAAGTGGCTGCTTTAGCCACATGTCAACATCACTTCATTCCTGGTTGTTTTGTTTTCAGTGCAGGTAGTGGATCTGCAGCTCATCAGACACAATGAACATCTGTTCTTTCAAGTGTACAGAATCCTGCAGAGATGCAAGAGCATTTTGCTGACAAATATTTCATGCACTATATCTTAGATACCGTCTTGACTACAATACGACAAATTTTTCAGGGCACTTCTACATTTATCTCATTTTTCATTCCATAACCATCATTAACTGCTAAGAGCTCATATATGAGAGGCAAATGGAGATTTGAAAAAGAAAATAGATGACTTGGTCTTTGGTTAAGACAGATTCTGGTTTTGTGGTTGCAATTATCACTATTTCTATGCTTTTGTGTTGGGGGATTTGCTGTGTGTGTTTGAAATAAAATACATGTATTCTGAGATACAGAAATAATAGATTTCAAAGTGATCATGAACATGTACTGTGACATTCTTTTCCACCTAACCTTTCTGTGTATTAAATTTCTTTTTTCTTATCTGTAAAGTAGAAGCAAATGTCAAGCAAGAAAGGCCAGTCTTTAAAACGTTCTAGGATTTTATTGATAAAAAAAATTGAAGGTCTTAGAGATTGACTTTATGTCTGAGGAAATGCAAGATCTTCGAGACAGGCCATGATTTGCTCATCATTACATAATGAGTCTTTGGCAATGGGATAAGAACCCAGATCCAAACCTGTGTGTGCTAAATTTATCAATAAACTTCTTTTACAAAAATAAATTGAATTCTTATGTGTCAAAGATCATGTTATGATAAAATTAAACAAAAGATATTAATTCCTCTAAGTATGTGAGCTGTAAATGCTATTCAGCAAAAATTAGTGGTCATTTCTCCTCTAAACAGAAGATTGCAATTCACTGCTCTTAAAGCTAGCTGTGCTTTGATGGAAAAAAAAAAAAAGTGGGTGAAAACATGCAATTTGCATACTTCTGGCTGGAAATATTGAGCTTGGGCTCAGTTTATCACATGCATTCCTTCCTGCCTCAGCAAATGTGGAAACCCAAAGATGGAGCCTGTTTCGCCTGGACCCTTGGGTAAAGACAAATTAGAGCCCCAGCTGACCCTCCATGGACATTTCCCATGTGGGACAGTAATACTGGTTTTATCAGCCACTGTGGATGTGGGGTTGATTTAGCATGTCATGTGTATATGGTGTACACATACACATAAGTTTGCTTCCTTCATACATCTGCCCTGGAAGATAGATGACTGAATATAAGATTTTAGGTATAGATCTTACAATGCAGTGAATGTGTACAGGGTCAAGAGTCACTTCTTGTGATTTCTCTAGAAGTTGTCACAAATCCTAACATTATTTTGGCCTGTAGATTACTGGGCTTGAATGGCACATTTATCCATTGCACATCATTTTCATAACTGATATTTTTGTTAGTTTTGTTAGCAAACGTCAAGCAGAAATGGCTCATCTGAAACCATCTGGGATTTTATTGATTAGGAAAATGAAGAGCTAAGAAATTTCTTTTATTGATAAGAAAATTGAAGTTTTTTTAAAAGACTATCAGGAAAATAAGCTTTTGGGGTTATTACTTATGTGAAAATACTTTCACTTTGCCCTCAGATTTCACTGTTTTGGTCATATATGATTCTAGGATCAATGATAATCAAAACTTTGAAAAAGCAAAGAACTTTCTAGTTTGTCAGTCACTTCACTTCAAATATTACTAGTGAGACATTCTTGCAAATGTGGAGGAAAAGTTACTGCTATAATTATTGAAAAATTAAGCATTTTAAATCATTTCTGTATGATATCATGAGTATAGGTCTAGACATGTATTTAAAATAATTTTCTATCATACACTAGTGGACTGTCTAAATGTAAAGATTAATTTAAGTCAGATTCAGATACATTTTTAACTATTGTTTATAGTCCTAAATTCTGTTCTCTCTTGTTGATGCTCTCATTATATGTACCCTCAAACTTATGGCTTTGTGCTCAATATAACTTTTCTATTACATTTTATATTTCTTTTACTTATTGTTGAAACTTCTGGAAGATTTTTACACTTTAAATTGCAGATCACTTGTATATACATTCTCTTATCTAGACATGCTATTGAATTTTAACTACAGAAATTATGTTTTAATTTTTAATTATTTATTTTCTGATTGCTCTCCTTTTAGAGAAGTTCATTATCTTTTTTTCTAAATATAACATGTTCTTGATTCTTGCTATAATATTTATTACATAGTGTTGTTTTTGTCCTCAGTCTCAGATCCAGTTTTTGGCTGGACCAATTGTCCTCATTGTCCATAGTACATTTTTAAAATATTTACATTTCCAATTTTTTTTTGTCTTTTTTTCAACTAGTTTAAGAGTGTCAACCAAAAAAGAAAAAACAAAAACAAAAACAAAAACACAACAAAACTCCCCCCGCCAAAACCAAACAAACAAAAAACCCTCCAAAGACTATAAATAAGAAAAGAGTTTCTTTGGGGTCTGAAGAATTATAATTCAGGAGACACAGATTTGAGTAAAATCAAAAGAGAGTTCTGGGGAAGAAAAATAGGAACTTATAAAGGCAAAAGCCATGAAACTATACTCTGACACAAGAAAGGAAATATTTGTCCTTAAGGGATGTCTGTCATGACTTATTGTAGGAAAAGGGCCCAAAAAGTATCCTGAGTTTTCTGGCAGATGTTCTGGATGGCTTTGTTAGGGCAATGAGCAGTCAAGGTTCAGATTCCATCCCTGCTGAGACGTGCATGAGTCTCATCTCCTCCATGGCCTCCCGGCTTCAGGTTAGAGCAATACCAACTCCATTTTTATTTTCTTTACATAAGAGCAGCACTATGAGAAGTAGTATATTTTCCTTGTAGTTGTGCTAGTCTGTTTATTCTTCTGAATCAGCTGCCCCTGAGCTTTCTTTGAGCATGGTGGTCTGTCATGAGCAGAATGAAATAGGACGGTCCTACGTTGGAATGCTTTAAGGGAGTGTTACATTATTGAATGGAGGAATGTTTAGATTTTTTTTTTTTATCTGTGTCCCCTATAGAGGTCTGCAGTAACACTTGATTATGTTCTGGTTTTCAGCCTTATGAGCTCCCCATGAAATGTTTTGCTGAGGTTAGAAAGTAACTCTCACAGCTTGAACCTGGAAGTAAATGCTGTTTTTTATACTGGAGAGAAGGGGTGGTTCCAGACTCAGTCTTGGTAGGTGGCTCATTATTTATTTAACTATAGTAGCAATTCTCAAACTCTTTGCTCTTGACTCATTTCTACATTTATTTATGTGAGTTATCTCTCCTAATGTTTACCATATTAATAGTTAAACCCAAAAAACATTTAAAACCCAAGAATATACACACATTCCATTAGCCTTCAGAGCAATGATACCATTCTGTCATGTAGTCTCTGAGAAGTTTTCCACTACACATTGTGAGAGAACGAAAGTGAAAAAGACAATGATAATACTAAGAGTTTATATTATTGCAAAACAGCCCCGGACCACATGAAAACCATTAAGCTCTGTTATTCAGTGGTTCAACTTGGGGAAATAATGCTCGGAAGTCATACAACATTTTTTTGCGTATTTTCTTTCCCTGTTGCGTTTGCTAGAATTTAGTCTGCTCTTTACAAGTTAGCACTGAGTGGTATGTGGAGACATAAGTTACCTCTCTCTATCCTGCTTTGCCTTAACCATGACCTAAAAGTAGATACACTGCTTATTCCTGTACCTTGCATCTGTTCACTCTGAGCTTAGACTCCGTTGGGAAAATGATGGTTAACTCTGTAGCAACCTTCTATATTTTGGGTTTGATTTTTCACTTCTCTACGTGTTCCAACCGTTTCATCCCATCTGCTTCGTGTTCCTTTGTAGTCAGCCTCTTTTTCTCATCCCCAGCCCCTGGCAACCACAGATCTGCCATCATTATTGTTTTGCCTTTTTTAGAACTTAAAAAAGATGCAGTCATATCGTGTGAAGTCGTTTGTGCTGGTTTCTCTCATTTAGCCTAGTGCCTGTGGGATCACGAATGCTGTGTGTGTGGGTAATTTGTTGCTGATTATTGCTTAGTAGTTGGATCCATTTTATTGCTTATTCGTAGACGTTTTGGTTGTTTATCAAGTTTTGCTATTCTAAATAAAGCTGTCATGAATATTTTGTACAAGTCTTAACGGTGACAGGTTTTCATTTAACTAATTTGCTTTTAAATATACTACTTTATCATTGTTTTGATCTTGAAGTGATTTGCCTTCAGCTGTAAACATAAATCACATTTTTTCATTTCAATAAGGGGACAGAAGGTGAAATATAGGTGTTAAATATATTGATCTGAAACAGAAAGATTTGATACAAGGTCAGCTAAAAGGGAGGAATTACACTTCAGGGTATTTTGAAAATTTTCAAAGGTATTGGAACATTTTGTTATAAAGGATTATAACAAAAAACAGGACCTTTAAATAAATTGATTTGTTATAAATACTTATGACCTAAAATTGGTGCTGGGCTAAAATAATCAAACTTAATAATTTTTAAAAAAATTTCGTGGGTCTTAGAGAATATTTTAAAAGTTTACATCTGGTATAGGATCATTACTAAATGTTTTAGAGAATATTGAGCTTTATTAAGACTAGTGAATTTCTTGGTCTTTAAAACTCATATTTTAAATTTTCGTGGCCTTTTCTCATTTTATAACATATTTATTTTATTTTACCCATTCAACAAACATTTGCTGAGCATCCTCATGTGTTAGGTACGATCATAGGGTCAAAAGTCACAGAGAAAAGATGTAAATATGCACAGAATATTCACAGTCAGCTTAAGACACAGCTGAAGCTGTGTGCCTGTAACCAGGTACACAACAACACAAAAAAAGATGAGTCTTTGAGCATCCATCCTTAATTCTAGTCATTTTCAAAGGTATTGGGAATGTTCCATTCAAAGGTATGAGTTCTCTACTCTCACGTGCATCTTGCTTCCCCAGTGGACTTTCACATCTCTATCTTCTGAGTGGAATACAGTACTTTACTCAGTGGAAGGTTAACAGAATTCTTCGTCAGTGCTGAGGCCTCTGAACTCTGATGTGAATTCTTCAGTCCTAACCTATTCTTCCCAAATTTAAAGGTGTTTTTAACTACTCACTTACTTGAGACAATCTACTTACAAATTAAAATCAGGGAAGTTCCTTTATTTCTTGTACCAATACACCAACCAACTGTGAATCTCTAAAAAATAGAAAATGGTGAATCAATGTGGATTGAGCAAATGGATGAATAAATGAAAAAGTATCCATTGTATTTAGGGACAAAATTGCTCTTCCCATTAATCATACAGGTTACTATTTCCCCATTAAAATATTTTAATTATATAAATTTAAGAAGCATAAGGGAAAAGATGGACAAATAGAAGAAAAATTCAGAGAACAGTTTCAATAATATACTAAATCCAGGACCACTGGAATGACAGAATGCTGTAGGAAGCCCAAGGAGGTAATATTACTGGCTGGGGAAACAGAGAAGTCTTTGTTTTTGCTTGATAATGTAATTCTTCAAACAAATAAAATGTATTTTTCACTGAAAAGCCTGAATTCTGGTGCTATATTTACATCAGTTTATTCAAAAGATTTTCAGAAGTTTGTATGGACCTCGATACTGAAGCTAGTTGTTCAAGTCGATTCAACAACGTATCATTACACAAGTAAGATCTCTTCTGATTCTAAATATATTCTGTGAAATGCTTTCGGGGTTGACATATCATATACAAATATTTACTGAAAATACTAACTAGAAATGTATATAATATGGAAAAACAACAAATTTATACTAATAGCACTGTATTCAATAACTTGCGGTAACCTATAATGAAAAACAATATGAAAATAAATATATGTATGTATATGTATGACTCAAACATTATACTGTGCGCCAAAAATTGACACAATGTAAAGTGACTATATTTCAATTAAAAAAATAAAACAAATAAAACAAACAACAACAAAAAAAACCCTACTTTGATTCCTATTTTTTTTACCCGTTTTTCTCAAATTCATCTTATAACCCCTCCAAGAAAAGAAAAAAGTATGTCACTATTTTCAATTTAAAATAACTTGATAAAAACGACTGTTGAAGGTAGTTTTTCCTTTGTCAGTATGAATTGGAAGCCAAAGATTTTATATATATGTGTACACATGTATGCATTTTTGTAAACCTGATCTCTAAGCCTAAACCCTTTGATTTCAAGGCTACATTGTTGCACCAATAATGACATAAACCCTTTCTATTATCGTAATAGAAAACTACATAAACCGGGATAAACTCAGATAGGAAGTATTTTTGCAGTTTTGCAGTGAAGTCGGGGAACAAAGCTTAGATTTGTATCAGCCTATATGAGCTTCCTTGATCCAGAAAATGTTTTTTCCTTTAAGCACTGCTTTTGCTGCATCCCACAGACTTTGATACGCTATGTTTTCATTTTCATTTAGTTCAAAATATTTTAAAATTTCTCTTGCGATTTCTTCTTTTACTCTTGTGTTATTTAAAAATATTTGGCTTTATTCCCACATATTCAGGGATTTTAATGTTATCTTTCTGTTACTGATTTCTAATTTAATTCCATTGTGATCTGAGGTCAAACATTATCTAATTTTTGTTGTTTCAAAGTCATTAAGGTATGTTTTATGGCCTACGATGTGGTCTCGTGAATATTCCACATGAGCTTGTGAAAAAAAAAGTGTGTTCTGCCACTGCGGGATGAAATAGGCCACAGATGTCAGTTATACTCACTTGATATTGAGTGTAATGCTTGTTATTGAGTTCAACTGTCCATACTGAAATTCAGCTTGCTGGATCTATTCATTTTTGAGAGAAGTACATTAAAATTGACAGCTATGATAGTGGATTTACCTATTTACTCTTGAAGTTCTATCTGTTGTTACACCACATCTTTGCTACTCCTTTGTTATTCACATGCATGTTAACAGTTGTTATGTCTTTGAAGAACTGAGCCCTTTATCATTAGGTAATGCCCTTCTTTCTCTCTAATAAGTTTTATTTCAAAGTTAGCTCTGTCTGAAATTACTATACCGACTTTTGCTTTCTTTTGCCTAGTGTTAACATGATATATTTTTCTCCATCCATTCACAGTTAATCTATACATGTCTAGACTAAAAGTGGGTTTTTATAGATAACATATAGTTGGGCCATGTGCTATGATTTACTCTAACATCCTTTTTCAATTGGTGCATTTAGACCACTAATATTCAAAGTGATCATTAATATTCAAAGTTGGATAAATATCTACTATATTTGTTACAGTTTTCAATTTGTTGCGTTTGCATTTTGTTCGTATTTTTGTCTTCCAGTTTTTTTTTTTGCCTTTTGTGGTTTTAATTTAGCACTTTATATAATTCTGTTTTCTCTCCTTTATTAGCATATCGATTACACTTTTTTTTTTTTTACAAAAGTAGTTTCCCTAGAGCTTGAAATATACATTTACAACTAATCCAAGTCCACTTTCAAATAACACTGCATTGCTCACAGGTAGTGTACACCTTGTAGTAACAAAATAATTCTAATTCCTTCCTCCAACCCCTTGTATCATTGCTGTCGTTCATTTTACTTGCGTATACGCACACAAAGCTGATACATAAGCATATCTTATGTGTAAGTTATATACATAAGAACACATAACTGGATACATGGTTGCTATTATTAGTTTGAGTAAACTATTGTCTCTTAGACCAATTAAGAATAAAAAAATAAAAGTTTTTATTTTACCATCACATATTCCTTCTCTTTTTTTCTTATGAGGATCTGAGCTTCTAATCTATTATTCTCCTTTTCACTAAAGAACTATTCTCTTTAACATTTCCTATAAGTCAGGTCTACTGGCAACTGATTACAGATTTTGTTTGTCTGAAGAAGTTTGTTTCTTCTTCTGTTTTGAAGGATAATTTCCCAGGATACACAATTCCAAATTGGTGGGGTTTCTTCCCTCTCTCTTAACACTTAAAATATTTCACTCTACTCTCCTTTGTTTGCATGGTTTCTGAGGAATTAGATGTAACTCTTATCTCTGGCTTCTTTCAAGATTTTTTCTTTACCTTTGATTTTCTGTCATCTGAAGATCAGATGCCCACATGTAGTTTTTTGGGCATATATCCTGCTTCATGTTCTCTAAGCTTCCTGGATAAATGGTTCGGTGTCTAATGTTGATATGGAAAAATTCTTCGTCATTATTGCTTCAAATATTCTTCTGTTTCTTTCTCTCTTTGTTCTCTTTTTGGTATTCCTTTTCCTTGTATGTTATATCTTTTGTAGTTGTCCCATAGTCCTTGGATATCCTGGGGGGGGGGTTCTTTTTTCTTTCTTTTTTTGATTTTTGAGGGTACTAATAAGCCCATGAAAGGTATTCTTCATTTCTATTACAGTGCTTTTGATCTCTAGTGTTTCGTCTGGTTCTCAGGATTTCCACCTCTCTGCTTACATTGTCCATTTGTTCTTGCATGGAGTCTTCCTTATTTTTTAGAGTCCTTAACATACTAACCGTAATTGTTTTCAATTCCCAATATGATAATTCTAACGTCTTGCTATGTCTGATTCTGATCCTTGTTATGTCTCTTCAAATTGTTTTTGTTTTTGTTTGCTTTTTGGTATTACTTGTAATTTTTTTCTTGACAGCCAGACTTGATGTACTGGGTAAAAAGAACTGCTGAAAATAGGCCTTTGTGAATGTAGCGGTGAGGTATGGGGAAGAAGCACTGTGTAATCCTATGATTAGGATTCAGTCTTTTAGTAAGCCTGTGCTTGTGGACTGAGAATCTCACAAGTGTTTCTCAGTTTTTTTCTCCCCACTTAGGGGAGGCAGGATGGCTAGAGTAGCTGAAGTGTGTTTCCCTTCCCCCGTGTAGAAGGCTGCAGCTGGCTGGGGTTGGGTACTTCCCTTTCACAGGTCAGGGAGGCTCTCCTTAACTAGTTTCCCCTGAGGGCAGGCCTTTTGAGAAGAATAGAGTGCTCTGATATTTCAAAATGGCCTTTTCCCCTTTTCCTTTGCTTGAAGACCGAGGAGATTTTTCTCCTATAATTACTGCGGGAACCTGGTTGAGCTCCTGAAGGTAAATCATACAACATTGTGGGGGACCACCAGGTCCCTCTGGGCTGTTCACTCTCAGAGTTGCCCACACTGAGCCTCTAGCAGATTTGTCAACTACAGTCCAGATTTTCCTGCCCCAGCACTGGTTCTCTCAGCAGTTTCCACTCATGAATCTCTGCTCCAATAAGCCATGTATCTCTCTGTTTAGTGTCTGTCTCTCCAAACTTGAGAGCCACTGTTTGCCCTGTGTTCTCCCCTCTCTTATGGATCTGAGAGGAGCTGTTGATTTTCAGTCTGTTTAGATTTTCACTTGATTTAGGACTGAGTGGAGATTTCCGAGTTCTTTACATACAACTCAAAATTGTAAGTTCCACTTATATTTAAAAATGATTTGAAACAAGAAAAATAGGAAAAAAGGTAAAAAGATAATAAATGAAATCAAGGAATGATAAATTAAATTGAAAGTGAGTTACTGAGTTCAGTAGCTAATTCCTTAAAATGCTTTTAAATGAATATATTTTAATAACTATTTTGGATTATCCCAGGAATTTAAAGTAGTTAACTGCCATATTATTAGCCAAATCCACTGAATTACCTAGAAAAAGCAGCAAACAAATGTATTATAACAACAGAAGTGAAAAAGTATTCAATAAAGACCCAGTTATTCTTTCTAATAGAAAATCTTAAATGACAAAATAATTAAACATTCTAAATATGATAAAGAAATCACTGCAAATGTCCTGAAGAAATATTAAAATTATTTTTAATTAAAAGCAGGACTAGGCAGGATATTTGTACCGAGGTTATTGTTTCATATTACACTAGAACTTCTACCAAATTGAATGGCACACACACACACACACACACACAACTAGAACAAAATAATAGCTTTCATGTATTCTATTTTTTTATTCTAATTTTTTCTGGAACAGTAAAGTTTGACTCCTTCATCATCCTGCATATATCTTTCTCTGATTGACCTGAAGTAGCTATTTTTATATCATTTATAATATTAAAATTCTACTTATAGACAAAATTAGTAGCCAAGTCACCATAGTCAAGAAGCCCTTTCAGCTACCTTATAGCTCAAGTTTCTGGATATTGTGAAATGTTTCAGGCAAAAGTTATTACTTTCCTTTGATGGTGTTTTACCTTTTCTTACCATATTTAGAAAGATAACACTCTGCCATAATGGCACTGAAACTGAATCAGTGATTAAAAGACTTCCTACAAACAAAAGTCCAGGATCAGATGGCTTTACAGGGGAAGCCTACCAAACATTTAGAGAAGAGTTAACACCTAGCCTTCTGAAACTACTCCAAAACATTGCAGAGGAAGGAACACTTCTGAACTCATTTTGTGAGGCCACAATGCCAAAACCAGACAATGACATCACACAAAAAAGAAAATTACAGACAATATCACTTAGGAATATAGATGCAAAAATCTTCAGCTAAGTATTAGCAAATCAACTCCAACAATGAATTAGAAGGATCATGTGCCATGATCAAGTGGGTTTTATCTTAGGGATGCAAGGATTTTTCAATATCAGCAAATCAATGTGATCCACCACAGTAACAGACTGAAGAATAAAAACCATCTGATCATCTCAATAGATGCAGAAAAAGCTTTTGATAATATTCAAGATTCATTTATGATAAAAACTCTCCAGAAAGTGGGCATAGATGGAACATACCTCAACATAAAAAAGGCCATATATGACAAACTCACAGCTGACATCATACTCAATTGTAGAAAGATGAAAGCATTTCCTCTAAGTTCAAGAACAACACAAGGATGCCCACTCTCACCACTTTTATTCAACACAGTTTTGGAAGTTCTAGCCACAGCAATCAAAGAAGAAAAAGAAATAAAAGGACTCCTAATTGGAAAAGAAGAAGTAAAACTGTCACTATTTGCAGATGACATGATACTATACATAGAAAACCCTAAAGATGCTACCAGAAAACTACTAGAGCTCATCAATGAATTTGGTAAAGTTGAAGGTACAAAATTAATATACAGAAATCAGCTGCATTTCTATACAGTAGTAACAAAATAGCACAAAAAAAAATTAAGGAAACAATCCCATTTACCATCACATCAAAAAGAACAAAACACCTTGGAATAAACCTATCTAAGGAGGCAAAGGACCTGTACTCTGAAAACTGTAAGACACTAACAAAAGAAATTGAAGATGACATAAGCAGATAGAGAGAGATATCATGTTCTTGGATGAGAAGAATCAATATTGTTAAAATGGACATACCACCCAAGGCCATAGGCAGATTCAGTGCAGTTCCTATAGAATTACCAATAACATTTTTCACAGAACTGGAACAAACAATGTTAAAATTTGTATGGAAACACAAAAGACCCCAAATAGACCAAACAATTTTGAGAAAGAAGAACAGAGCTGGGAATCATGCTCCCTGACTTCAGATTATACTACAAAGCTTCAGTAATCAAAACAGTACAGTACTAGCACAAAAACAGACACACAGTTTAGTGGAATAAGATAGAAAGTCCAGAAACAAATAAATGCACTCATAGTCAAGTAATCTATGACAAAGGAGGTCAGAATATGCAATGGAGAAAAGACAGTCTCCTCAATGAGTGGTGCTGGGATAACTGGACAGCCACACATGAAAGAATAACATTAGAACATACTCTAACACCATATACAAAAGAAACTCAAAATGGATTAAAGATCTAAGTGTAAGACTGGACACTATAAAACTCCTAAAGGAAAACATAGGCAGAACATTCTTTGACATATATCAGCAATTTTTTTTAGAACCATCTCCTAGTGATGGAAATAAAAGCAAAAATAAACAAATGAAACCTAATTAAAAGCTTTTGCACATCAAAGGAAACCATAAACAAAATGAAAAGACTTACAAATATTTTCTCCCTGCAGAACGGGAGAAAATATTTGTAAGTGACCCAAGTGACAAGGCACTAATTTCCAAAAGTACAAACAGCTCATACAGCTCAGTATCAAAAAAACAAACAAACCAATGAAAAAAATGGGCAGATAACCTAAAGAGACATTTCTCCAAAGAAGACACCCAGAAGACCAACAGGCACATGAAAAGATGCTCAATATTGCTAATTATTAGAGAAGTGCAAGTGAAAACTATAATAAGGTATCACCTCACACCAGTCAGAATGGCCATCATTAAAAAGTCTACAAATAATAAATGCTGGAGAGGGTGTGGAGAAAAAGGAACCCTCCTACACTGTTGGTGGGAATGTAAATTGGTGTAGCCACTATGAAGGACAGTATGGAGGTTCCTTAAAAACCTAAAAATAGAGTTACTATGTGATCCAGCAATCCCACTCCTGAGAATATATCCATAGAAAATTCTAATTTGAAAAGATACATGCACCCCAGTGTTCATAGCAGCACTATTTACAACAGTTAAGACATGGAAACAGCCTAAATGTCCATCAACAGATGAATGGATAAGGAAGATAAGGTATATATATACAATGGAATATTACTCAGACATAAAAAGAATAAAATAATGTCATTTGCAGCAACATAGATGGATCTAGAGATTATTATGTTAAATGAAGTAAGTCAGAAAGAGAAAGACAAATATATGATATCACTTATATGTGGAATCTTAAAAAAAAATACAAATTTTAATTACAAACCAGAAATAGACTCATGGACAAACTAAACTATGGTTAGCAAAGTGGAAGATAAATTAGGAGTTTAGGATTAACAAACATACATTACTATATATAAAATAGATAAACAACAAGTTTTTACTGTATAGCACAGGGAACTATATTCAATTTCTTGTAATAAGCTATAATGGAAAAGAATATGAAAATATGTTTGTGTGTGTGTATGTATATGTATGTATTTGTGTAACTGAATTGCTTTGCTGTATACCTGAAAGTAACATTGTAAGTCAACTACACTTCAATAAAAAATAAAATTAAAAAAAAAAAGTTCTGGACATAAAGCTCAATGAAAGTGTGTTCTTTGTGTTGGTGATTAGCCAAGTCAAAAAGAAAAAACCTAAGATAGCATGAAAACCTTTCCTATTTTATTCTATATACGATACTTAGGTGTTCTCCTTAGTTTATTATATTAATATAATAAATATAATGGAAAATTCAACTGTCATTTTTCTTTCAAAAACTAGAACTATTGATAATTTATGTTGATCTAAGAAAGAATAGCTCAATTTAGAAATCAGCATCTCTATTAAATTATTACATCGTTAGCCACATCAAGAAATGATTTTATATTTTGTTTTCTAATGGATGACTAATTCAAGAATTAACCTGGATTACTAAAGTAAAAATTTTCAAAAATTCAAAACAGAGTTAAATTACTGAATTTTACTCTTGTTTTTAGGAGCATGACTTTTTCTCATACATGTAAGAAATAGCTCAGCTTGAAAAGGAAGAACTGTTTAGGGAAGAAATAGTCACTTGGGGAGTTGGTAGACAGATACAAGTTATACAAAGTGAAGGCTTCTAATAGTCATAGTGTATAATGAATAACTATTCCCAGTATATGGCAGCTTAAAAGAACAATAAAATGACCAAGTCAAAGAAATAAAATCTTGACGCCAGTCCTAGGATTTGCTCTCAATAACAAATAAAATATACAATAGGTGGAAGAATGTTTTATTTATGAGAATAAAATGAATCGTACCCTAGGAAATAAGTGATTTGCTCTAGTAAACATCAAAAAGGCAAGAATTACAATTTGATATGTCTCCCAAGGAGTGTGAAGCTCAGATACAGGATGTGAGTCTGAAGTTGGAGAAGCGCATACTTAATATTAAAAGATGTCTCCACTTTGCATCCAGACCTTGAAGTGATATATATCTTCCACGCTATGCCTCAGGATGACAATTTCATTTGTTAGAAACTGCCACTGCCAATTTATAAAACTTGGTTTGTCTATAGGAAGAGTGCAAAATGCATTATGATTCCGTGAAACAAAAAAAAAGTTGATGTGAAAGCAATTTTTAGAAATATTCCATGAGAAAAAAAAAGTTAACAGTTTTATTCAGTATCATATTTTGAAAAACAAAGCCTAAAGTAGTAGAATTCAGTCAAATGTGATATGTTGTACAGTCAAACTTAAACTATTAACCCTTTTGCAAAAATGACTTTTGATAGAAGTTAGGTGTTTACTATGTGCCAGGTACATTTTTAATCCTCCACCATCCTCACCCACTAAGGCTACTTCTTATCTTGATAATCCTTTGCTGGAAGAGACTAAAATAAGAAGCATGTTATTTTGTTCTGCTTTGTTTTGTTCTGGTATGTGTGTATGTGTGTGTTTTAACAGACTATCCAGAAAGCTTTGTATTTCCTTTAAATTCTGCTAAAAACTTATCTTCTTGTTTAGTGTATCTATCTCTCATTTTATCATAGGCAATTTTTTAAGGTATTTTTATATTTTATATGGAAGACTTCCCAGCCAGACACACAATAAGTTGGTTAAGTACCTTGCTAGTTCCCCCAGTGTGGAATATGATGGTGTCACCAAACTTTCTAACATTGCATAAGTAAGGTCCAGCCTCCAATAGTGATTTTTTTTTTCTATCATTCAAATCCTCTCAAAGGCATTCTGAAAGCAGATAGGGTAGGGAGTCCCCAGAGAAAGAGAACAGGCATGGTTTTCTTGACATAAGTCATTTTTGGCCTAAGAAATTTTGTGATCTAAGCCTGTCCACTATGTTTGTCCTTAAACAGGTCTCAGAAATTAGTAATCTTAAAGGAACAAAAGAATGCAGGACTGTTACCAGGTGAAAGAATTAACAATAGCAAAGATAAGCTATCAGTTGTAAGCTCCCAGTTCTGTTTCAGTGGTGATAGACTAGCCTGAAGCCTGAACCACCAAATCAGCTGGAAGCTAAGAGATGATGAGGTTGACCTTTTCTGATCTTTGTGATTTCAATCAACTAAAGCTTGGACATGGTCAGCCTTTGCCCCAGTTCTGTGTTGAATTCTCCTCTGCTCAAGATTCTTCATGAATATGCACGTACCCTTAGCTTAAAACTGCCCCAATTTTGCTGTTGGGGAGACACTGCTTTGGGAAAGATTCTGGGGTGTGTTTCCCTTACTTGCTGCAACTAATAATAAACCCTCTTTTCTCCCGCTCGTTGGCTTGACTGTATCTTTTGGCTCTACACACATCAAAAGGCAAACCCAGTTTTTCAGGTAAAACTTTCAGTTTCCACTAAAAGTAAGGCCATTTCAAATTCTAACCCAGTTTCAAAGCCAATGCCATGAGTTTTGGATTTTTATTATGGTAGCAAATGACTAGTGATCACCAAACTTTATTCTGCCTCTTGCTGCCTAAAAAATTACTTCAAAACTTAGTGATTTTAGACAACAATCATTTAATTACATCGCATAATTCTGGAGTCAGTGAAAGAGCAGAAAACTAACAAGATAGCCATTGAGTTGTTTAGGCCTGAACTTCTAGCTAAACTGATCTTATGACCAACAGGCTCGCCTCCCTGTGCATTCTTTTCTTAGAATAACTTGGCCTTTTACCCTAGAGGTCTCGTAAGAAGGTCATGGATTTTAAAGAAATGGGCAGACCCTCCTAAATTCCTCCATAACAACAGCAAGTTCTTAACAAGATGAAAGAATATAACACTGTGTAAAACGCCGTGATTGTTATCACCATTTCTGTCCCATCCAGTTTTTCTACAAAACCTCAAGACCACAACCCCTAGACGGGCTCCTAGTCTTTAAGGCATTAGCCAGCCTGCTGTGACTCCCTTCGCGGGGCAAAGCAATAAAGCTGTTCTTTTCTACTCTCCCAACACTCTGCCTCTGATTCAGTTCAGCTATCAGCGTACAGAGGCGGTTTTTCTGCAACACCAGTGATTCAGGTGTGGCTTTGAGATGGGAAGGGGGCAGGGCACAGCCATTCAAGTAATGATACAGCAATTAACATCAAAATGGTGGAAGATTCAACCTCCTGTAGGCCTTGAGGCTCAAGATGATGGGAGATTTGACTTCCAGCAAATCTTGAGCTTCAGTATACGCCCATTGTAATATATTGGCATGGTGAATAACATGCCCCCAGGCACCATGGCAGTCCCAAGGCTAGCCACAAAAGGTCAAAGAGTGGGAAATGGCCATCTTCCTGGGAATCCCAGCCTCTTTCCCAGGGTAGTTAGACTGGTCCTTCCACTTAATAGCATATGAAGCCACTGAGCCCATAAAAACTGGCAACACGGTGCCTCATGGCCGCAGCCCTCTCTCTCTCCCCTTTCAGAGATGGCCCGCACTGTCTATGGAGTGTGTACCTACTTTTACTCTAATCTGAACATCCAGCCCCCACACCTCATGGCCTTTCTTTTGCCTTTCGATGTATCTCTCTAAATAAATCTACCTTCACTCAACTGTGGCTCGCTCTTGAATTCTTTCCTGCGCAAAGCCAAGGACCCACACTTGGTGGGGCACATCCCAGGGGCTCAACTGAAGCCTGGGACACGGCCCTCCTCACGCCCCACATCTGTTTTCCTGCATCCGCTTGGCTGTTGGATTCTTCTGCTCCATGTGGCATCAACTGGAGTCACTTGGTGGTATTCAGCTGGCAGCTTTTTAGTCTGGTGACTTGGTGGAGATGGCTGGAAGAAAGGAATGATCTGCCCTCTTTCTCCCTCCATGTAGCCTGGGAGCTACCTCATGTGGTCTCTTCAGTGTATAGTTAATCTCAGACATGCTGGCTCAGGGCTTCCAAAGAATGTTAAAAGCCCGGAATGGCTAGTCAGTACTCACACAGTGTCATGTCCTTCATGCTCTATTAACTCAAGCAGTCACAGGACAGCTCATATTCAAAGGAACTTGGAAACAGGCTTGGCTTTCAGCAAGAGAAGTGCCTAAGACTCTATAACTACCTTTAATCCACAAAGAGGTTAAATGGAACACTTGAAACTCCTCTGCTTCATAATCTTAGTTTAGATATCTTGCCTTATTCTCCGGTCATATATGTCCCTATAGGTAGACTGGGAGAAAGCATATTTCTTTGCACTGGAAATAAGGTAAAACAAAATTGCATAGCGATGTTAACTTAAGCCCACAAATTATGTCCAAGGAAAGAAACTGTAGTCTAGTTGTCTATAAGGTTTGAAGGTAGGCTTTGGGAGAAATTTCTCTGTTCTACATTTATAATAGTGATAAAAATAGCTAGTTGTCAGTGCCTAATGAGGTCTGTCTGGCTGTAGGTCCAGAAATTTTATATTGAAGAATCCTATCTCATCTGGGCCCCAGCCAGTGTGAGTAATGCTTGGAATTTTTTATAATAAGAGATAAGGTCATTGTGAATCGTTTTCATTAACCCGTATGTTTTTCTTATTGCCTTAATTTTCTTCTAACTGAGGTCAAAATGATTGTAGTATAGACTGTGCCAAAGAGAGAAGGCTTCTCTAATTTTGTCAGACTCACAACTAGGACACGCTGACATTTAGAAACAGGAACAAGCAAAGGAAACCCCCAAAAAAGTGGTCTTTCTCATTAAGCGAAGAGCTAGGTACTTTTATTTCAATGAGAAAAATGGTCAACATTTATAATATTTCAGAAAAATTTAGTCAGATTAGACGTGTCTATTAGATTATTGCTTGCCAATCTTTTTATAGAAAAAATCTTTCCTATAAAAAGTTAAATTTCTGGAAAATCAGAATATCTGTGCCCATCACCCTCCCGTGTGATCCTACCAGCCTCAATCCAACTCTCTTCTTTTTGTTACGCTCTGCTTTCTGGTTATATTGCAACTGATAGTAAGAAATCTATTTTATATCAGAGCCAGGTGCACACATATGCAAGGATACGTCAAAATATTTATTACAAAATGATCCATAGCCTTGTATATGTAATCAGTTTTGGTATTTTAGTTTTAGTGCTGCAGCAGTAAAGGAGGAATCTGGGACCCTCTCTGGGAGCTACAAGACCAGAGTGCATCCGTACTAATCCTAAATCATTATCGCGCTTTTCCACTCTCACTCTTCTGATGAGTGAGTGGAGACATTTTTGTTGTCGTTTTCCAGATGCTATGAGCTTGCTGTGTAAAGATGTTAGCACTCTTTTGAATAATTGAGAGTGTAATTGCATGTTGGTTTTCTAGAATTTTCTAAGTTAGTAGGTTTAGGATATTAATATGTACATGTTCAAACATTAAATCATCTTCTGGATACTTCTGCGTCCTTACTAGCTATCTGCAGTTATATCTGTTATAATCTCTCCAATCTCACATTTGTCCAGTAAATGTTAAAGCATAGCTTAAGTCTATTATAAAATGAAATGTATGTTATATATTTTTCTAATATTTGAGAGTGGATTATGAGCTTAAAAGGGGGAAACTAGACTACTTGCCCTTCAGCTCACATAATCTATATCTAATGATGCTGAAAAAGATGAGATAGACATATCATAGATTTTTGACGTGTAAAAAAGGAATCTACTCTAAAGAAAATGGACAAAATATATAAGTAATGAACACAGAAATGTCAAATGTTATCATTCTTTAGGCTTTATCGATGTTAAAAATTAATCTTCTATCTCATGCAACAAAAGATTTTCCAAGAATCTTATGCCAGTTGAGTTGTAGCATCATTTTAAGACTAATTGCCTAGATTAAAAAAAAAATTGAATTAAATATTGTAAATGTAGACTTGATGAGTTTTTTAGGAACCCTGCATTTTATTTTATACTTTTTCAAACTGAAAATGAAAAAAAAAGCCACTGGAGCATTTTACTACGGTAAGCCATCATATTATATTGGTTTCAGAAATGCACATAGTAGATAAATGACAAATATACCTTTATGAAGTTGACATTGCTGAATACCAGCTTGATGAGAAGTCAGTAATAAAGACCACAATACTGCTACTTTCCAAAAATACAGTAGCTAGTCATATTAAGGATTTATCTACAAACATTCATTGATACTGTAAGTTAGCTACAAAATTGTAACTACACCTTATAAATGGACGAATCTACAAATAATAGGTAGGCTTGTTGTTTTGTGCTGTTTTTGGTTGGATCATCATCAAAAAAAATCTTCTTTTATAGGAATGCTTGGAAATGAACAGACATGTTGCTAAAATATTTAGAAATGAATAACCAATTTAAATCCCAGAGTTTATTCTGAAACAATTGTGTTGTCATTTACATTAACAATTTAAACTGTTGCCTCATGAAAGGGAGCAGGACCCTGTGGGCCCTCCCTGATACAAATCTTCTCTGTGTCTCATGTTTCTCTTTTGTAGGAAATAAGCTTCATGCAGCCTCCTTGACCTTCTCTGAGTTCCAAAGGGAAGACTCAGTTAGTCATCAGGGAAGGGAGGGGATGCAGAACCAAGGGAGAAGCAGTCAAGAAACAATACTGAAGCCTTCGGGCGGGGTCCTGGTTCCTCCTCAAGAAATGTACTTAACAACAGTATCTTTGAGTTCTTCTGCAGGAACTAAGGCCCTCACCCAGGTGGAGGATGGCAAGGTCAGGTTAAGCACAAGGTTCCAGGAACACGACCCTGTTACCTCACCACAAGTCAATCAGAAGAAATCACACACCTTGCAGCCCTCACCCCAAATTTTGCTATAAAAACTTCTCCCTGAAAACCACTGGGGAGTTTGGGTTTTTTGAGCACAAGCCAGCCGTTCCCTTTGCTTGGCCCTACAATAAACCTTTCTCTGCTCCAAACTCCAGTGTTTCAGTTTGTTTGGCCTCACTGTGCATCCAGCACATGAACTTTTGTTCCGTAACATTAGCACAAATCAAGCCAGTGACACCAAGCTGTGTAAATAGTTATGTTCTTTTTCTCACCATGCACTCAAAAGGGGAAAACAAGTTTCACTGAAGACTGTCTTTCTGTTATCAGTAAAAAGCATCAGTTTTATAAAAGTCTAATCTTAAGTACATGTTTTTAAAATATTCTGAATGATGAAACCAGAAGAACATACAAAGTCTGTCTGTTGTGTATTGATGAGACAGGAGGATAGGGCAGGGTATAACCATGAAAAGAAAGGCCCAGCAATTAGCACCAAGATGGTGGAAGATTCAACTCCCAATAGACCTTGCGCTTCAATATATGTTCATCGAAGTACAATAGCATACTAAGTGGTGCTCCCGCAGATGCCATGACAATTTCAAGGCTGACCATAAAAGGTCAAAAAGTGGGTGGTGGCCCAGTTCCTAGGAATCCCAGCCCCCTCCCCAAAGTAGTTGGAATAATCCTCCCACTTGTTAGCATATGAAGTAACCAAGCCCAAAAACTAGCAACACCTTGTCTGGCTCCCTTGCCTTCTAAGATAGCCCGCACTCTGTCTGTAGAGTATGTACCTACTTTTAGTTTAAACACCTACCCCAATACCTCGTGGCTTCTCCCTGGCCTTTTGAGGCAGCCTGCACTCTGTCTATGGAGTATGGATTTCTCTGAATAAATCTACTTTTACTCAACTATGGCTTGCTCTTGAATTCTTTCCTGTGCAAAGCCAAGGGCCCTTACTTGACGGGGTGCATTCCAGGGACTCCCTGGGACCTGGGACATAGCCATACTCTCGCACCACATTTTTCCTGTTATCACTGACATACGATGCTTTTCTAAAAGCACATATACAATTCTTTTGAGTTGAGAATAAAGTCACTTTTTTTTTCCCATGGGAGAGTATTTTCACTTGGTAGAACAACTGACAGAGAAATTATGCTTATCTAGATGAGTATTTAACAAAGATTTTCTTGAATGTGGATAAATAAACCAGTCACTTCAAAAAAGATAACCATATTTTGTTGCCAATAATAAAAACTGAACTTTTAACTTATATAATATTACACATCAACTATATCTTAATTTAAAAAAAGTGGAAACAAAAAAAAATGAGCTTTTGAGTGAAAACTAAAACTTTGGAAAACTTGTATCTGCCACCATGAGCTTGACAGCTTCTCAATACTTTAAAAGCTTTTCTGATAAGGCTAATGATTACATTAATAAATGTGTCTCTTTTAATGGAGTGTATAAATGTATTAATATTTGGAAGAATCTGATGCTAGAATTTGGAGGAGCCATCCAACTCAAAAAAAAAATTCTTGAGATAGTGAAAAATAATTTACTTACCTTCTATTTCTGAAATATTTGTGAAATAAAAAGAGGGATTTCAGATATCTAAGAAACTAAGAAGAAGAAAAATTCTAGTACTTAGAATGTATTAGACAACTGCAAAATTTCAAAACAAAAATAAATAAAAACTTAGGGGATAAAAAGACAGATAAGAAGGGAACTACTGCACAGAATTGCAGGGCATTCAGCGCGTAAAATAAAATTTTATTACTTAAGCTTGGCTGGACTGTCCTAAATCACTATTCCTGGAATCCTTTATTACTAAAAATTATATAATTGAATTATAGCACTGAATATTCTTTCAGGGATTACTTACAGTTGATATCTATTTGTTTCAACCAACTAAGAATTATTGAAGAAAAGAGGTGTTAAATTTTATGCCATTTTTTCTTGAGCTTATATTGCTGGTTATTTTCTAAAATACCTATATGTTTTGTGAAACACAATTCATATTTTCCTTGGTGATTCAATGTCACTGACAAGTCAAGCATTAGGATATCGTTAAAAGACATTTTTCTGAGTGAAAGAAGATTTGATACTAGACTGTCAAGTTTATTTCCTCTCCGTGGTCACAAAGGATACTTGTCAAACAAGCTAAAAAGGCATTTGTGACCACCAGGGTATTATCAGGGGAGGCCTCCTGCTGCTCTGTTGTTAATTTCTAAAATAATAGTTCATAGAAATAAACCAAATACAGTAAGAGATTAATCATTATAGTCCATCACCTTTCTCCGTAGGTCACTGAGTTCTCTATTTTGAGTTGTGCAGGATTTGGCAAAGGGTGGTTGCATCAAGGCGGTTAGTTTCATGTGCTGTACTCAGAAAGCCATGAACGTAGTGAATACCCAGGAGTAATAGATACAGTTTTCTTCCTACTTTTCATTTAAATATGACTTGAGTATTAAAAGGTAGGGAATTATCAAATTCCAAACTGGCTTCAAGGTGAATTCCAGAACAGAAGCAATTTGCTTATGCTAATGTCAGCTAACATACACATAAGCAATTTCAAATAACTGTTGACACTTTATTACCATAAATCTTTCCTAAGGCATTGATATTGCTTAGAAATATTTAAACTTAATATATTAACTCTATTTAGTTAAAAAGGGATTAATATATAAATATTTAATGCAACATTTATATCTACATTTATTAAGTAACATAAGTATTTTTTATTTCACTGTCACCTTTCTACTTCTCTTTTTCTGTTCTTTAATCTTCATTGTCACCATACACGTATGGTCTTGAAATAAAGCTGGTGTGGGAGGGTTTTTTCTCCCCAAATGAAGAAAATATGAAAACACTCTTAAGAGATTTCACATGTTTGTCCTAATTTATGTACTATTTTGGAGCTTTTCCAGTGAATAAGTGTTTAATTTGAGTAAATTACCTATTTCCCCTAATCTCTATTTTCTTTATTATTAGTTGGGATTAGTTCATTGGGTAGATTAAAATATTGCTAATACATCAAATATTAATTATGGAAGTATTTGTGAATACCATATATAATTGCTTTTAATATTTACTGTCTTCAATGCCAATGCCTACATATGCTTTAAATAAAATGACAGAAAGAGGAATTAAAAGCATATAACAGAATGGGTCAAAGACATCAGTATGAACTCATGTTTAGCCTAACATATATTCATATACGTTCATATAATTGACACAGAAAGAATCATAAATATGTGTCTATGTATAGATTAATACGCATACATATCTTACCCATAGAGAGGTCCTAAAAGCCATGACAGCTCAGGAGCAGTGAGCTTAACCACCATCAGATCTTGGTTTCTAAGTATCATTTTCCAAGAAAAGGATTCCTTAGAGAAATCCCTGATTCTAGCCCAGGAAAGGGAAAAATATAAGATGATTCTGGAGTAACTTGTAGTACCAGAAAGTAAAGAAGATCCCAGAAAGCAAGAGGATGGGGGCATGCAAAAGGATGTAGAAATAACCTGAAAGAGTTCCCCAGGACCAAAGCTGAAAATTTTAAAAACAAAATAAATAATGTACTATTGGTTTACAACCCGAAGTACGAAATAAATGCCCTTGAGTCAATAAAGGTATAAATAAAAGACTACATAAATAAACCAGAAAAAAAGAACAAAACTTGCTTATAGAGAATTTCTAAATGATGTGTATAGACACCTCTCCACTGGATGGAATTCAATCCTTCCATCCCTTGAAATGAGCTAGATTTAGTGACTTGTTTTCAAAGAAAAGAGAAAAATGATAACTTTAAACCAGAAAAACTGCCAAACACTACCTTAAACAAGTGACGGTTAAAAACATCAGTGATGTAACGTGGCTATTATGGTTTTCCTTGATATGATTTGATAGAAAGACACTTCACTGTTGTATTAAAAAAAACCAAAACTCATCACTCCAGTCTAATCATGAGAAAAACACACAACACAGACCTAAATAGAGAATATTCTGCAAAATACCTGTCTAGTACTTCTCAAATGAATTAAGGTCATGAAAAATAAGGAATGACTGAGAAACTTTCATAGACCAGAGGAGACTAAGAGACATGACAGCAAAGTAAAATGCAGTATCCTGGATGGGATCTTGGAACAGAAAGAGGACATAGATGGAAAAACTGGTGAAATCAAAATCAAGTCTAGAATTTAGTCAATAGTTATGTACAGATGCTTGGTTTCTTAGTTTTTTATAAATGTACCTTAAGTCACTAACATTAGGGAAGATCAGGTAAAGCATACATGGGGATTTTCTGTACTATATTTGCAACTTTTGTACAATTCTAAAATTATCCCAAAAGAAAATGTTATTTTAAAAAGGGTATATGATAGAACACTTAAGAGTTCTTGTTAGCAAAAACATCCCTGAATGGACCTATACACGTGATTGATAACTACTCCCAAAGGATTTTCATTGCCAAGTTCCTCATGTACTTTATCAACTTTCCATGACAGATTGTGGTGCAGTGATAGCTCACAAAGCTTGCAACTGTCGGGGAGTTAGTGAGTTAAATAGTTATAACCCAGATATGACACTTTGGGAAGTTAATTCTATAGAAAATCTTGATAGGTTCACAAGGTGACATCTATGTGTGGCTGAACCACACTGACTCCTTAAGTCAGCTCCATCTTAGTCCCAAAGTTCTTAGTCCTGAAGCCTTTCTGTGTGACTGAGCTTTAGCTTACTCACAAGGAAGTCACCCAAGCCAGAAAAGTTTCCTCTCAACTTTTACCCTTGCCTTCATCTGATATAAAAGTGGAAAGAATATCTTTTTCTGATGCAGATGGTTTATGGTCCTGAGACCCCTGGGGGCAGGAAAGCCCCCAGTACCTGTCTGTGAGGATGAGCTTCTTCTTTAGTAGTCAGATTCTGTCTTAAGCTCCATCCCTTTCAGTTCCCCAGGTATCCCTTTTGGTGGTGCAGAGTGCAGCTGCAAATGCCTCTGGGTCCTCATCCGCTCGCTGAATTCTCCCTGTATATAAGTTAACCACAATAAACTTTAAAATTGCACTTTATGGTGTTGCCTGCTTTGCTTTCTGGACTTAAACTTCCTTCTCAGATCAGAGGATATTATTCAATATCCATCTCCAACACATCTATAATGATGACTTGTTTTACAAGTTTTAATTTTGAAAAAATAAATGTCTATCCACAGGGGAATTGATAAACAAAACATATGCTGAACACCAAAATACATTTAGAAACTTCCTACAACAGCATTTACCACTCACCAACTTTAACAATACCTTTGTTGGAAATTGAACTTTTACTTATTACTTTTTAAAACTATTAAAAATTTAAATAATAAAGAAAGAAGATATCCTTAGGTAAAGAAGAAACAACTGATTAAAAAAAACCCAGAATTTAAAAAGTTAAAAATTTAAATTTGATCTTTAGCTATTCAAATAGGTGGAAAGATCCAAAGCTTCTTTGTGGAAACAATTATATTATTGCAAGTGTGTATTTTTCTATTAACTATTAAAATGATGCAAAGTAAGTTTTATTGTTTGGTTTTGAGACAGGATGGAAGGGGGAAGGGCACAGCCATTCAAGGAATGCCACAGCAATTAACATCAAAATGGTGGAAGATTCAACCTCCTGTAGGCCTTGAGGCTCAAGATGATGGGAGATTTGACTTCCAGCAAATCTTGAGCTTCAGTATACGCCCATTGTAATATATTGGCATGGTGAATAACATGCCCCCAGGCACCATGGCAGTCCCAAGGCTAGCCACAAAAGGTCAAAGAGTGGGAAATGGCCATCTTCCTGGGAATCCCAGCCTCTTTCCCAGGGTAGTTAGACTGGTCCTTCCACTTAATAGCATATGAAGCCACTGAGCCCATAAAAATTGAAAACACCGCACCTCAAAGCCGGCCTCTCCCCGTCTCTCAGTTCAGAGATGGGCTGCACTCTGTCTATGGAGTGTGTACCTATTTTTAATCTGAGCACCCAACCCCCACATCTCGTGGCCTTTCTCTTGCCTTTCAATGTATCTCCCTGAATAAATCTACCATTATTCAACTGTGGCTCGCTCTTGAATTCTTTCCTGCACAAAGCCAAGGACCCACACTTGGCAGGGCACCTCCCTGGGGCTCAACCGAAGGCTGGGACCCAGCCCTCCTCATGCCTCACATCTGTTTTCCCACATCAGTTTCACCCTTAGCAAGTTTTAGAGCCACAAGTGAACTCTCTGGTCTATTATTACCGTAGTCCCAAGAGGAGATGGCATTGGTTGGAGACAGAACTTTGATACTAAAACTCTAGAATGCATAATACTAAATAAAGTGGGGAGGAGAAAGTAAAAGACTACTGTTTACTTCATCTCAGGTGGTACAGTCCTACTGAATTGATGATTAACATCTTTTGAGATTTCTTTTAAGCTTTATTTTTTATATTGTTGTTTGTAAGTAAATATACATTTATTACTAGTGTTTCTTCAATTTTTTGATATATTGGACCTAACATAAAGATCAAATTTTGATTAAAAAAAAGTGCTGGAGAAATGAGCACTTGGTTGAAATAGGAGTCTAAATGTAGAATCCTTCTTAATTAAATAGACATACATACACATAGACACTTCCTATAGGAAGAAGATACATTTTTGGAAGATATGATTCATTTCATAAACATTTCAAATAATAAAATTAAAAACTCTAAAAGAATATGATTAACAGTTATAAAAGCTAAACATACATAAATAATTATCAAAAAGTTCTAAACATAATGGAAAATGTATAATTTATCATTGCTCATTTTTTATTCTGAATTGAATACGTTTCTGAATTCAAAAGCAACACAAAAGATTACTGGTAATTAGCTGTTAATGTTGTGGAGGAAGAAATTTTCCTCCATCTTTCTGAAAGGGAACAGGACCCTGTGGTGCCCTCCCTGGTGCAAATCCTTTCCTTGTCCCCATTTCTTATTTGTGGAATAAAGGCTTCAGCCTCCTTCCTGAATACGAAAGAGTAGATTCAAACCTTTGCTAATCAGGGAAGTAGGGAAATGCAGAAACAAAGGAGAAGCAACCAAGGAAGGATAGTGCAGCTGTTAAAGCAGGATCCTGGTTCCTCCTCAAGTAATATATATAACAATATCTTTGAGTTCTTCTGCAGGCACTAAGGCCCCCATTTAGGTGGAGGATGGTAACTTCAGGCTGAGCAAAAGATTCCTGGAGCACCACTCTGTTACCTCATCATCAACCAATCAGAAGAAAGCCACACAATAGGCAGCACTCACCCCAAATTTTGTCTATAAAAACTTCCCCCAAAGTCATGGGGAGTTTGGTTTTTTGGAGCATGAGCTGCTGTTCTCCTTGCTTGGTCCAACAATAAACCTTTCTCTGTTCTAAACTCCAAAATTTCGGTTGGCCTCACTGTGTATCAGACACATGAACTTTTGTTAAGTAACACCATTACATCCCAGAGAAGAAATGTAATAAGAACATTACATGAGCATATTTGCATTTCCTTTGACTCAGATACCAATATTAAGATGTTGTCCCTATGGGGAAAAAATGACTTAATCAGTAGCTCTAACTTTAATATTATTTTCAGACTAAGTAACATGAAAAACAGGCCAGTGTCAACTTAAAAAACATTTTTTATCAGATACTATTAGAGTTTCTTTCTATAAAAATAGGAATAAGCTATCCTAATGAGTAATGGCAAGAGCATCTCAAAGAATTTTTTAATTTGGAAGCAACTAAATAAACCAGGGCTTGGATGGTGATAGCAAATGCTCCATTTCAGCAGGATGATAAATAATGGATAGGTTATTAAAATAGCACTGATCACATCTCTTCATCTGACTCCATAATACAAGAGCAAAGGGACACATAACGCTAACGACTTATAGGAAATTTAAAACTCCTAAAAGGAAACAGAGTGTATAAATGAGCACAGTGTTATAAATCTGCAGTGCTTACAGTCATGGGGGAAAGCACTGAGACCAGTTGTTTAGAGAGATTTAAAGGGGACTTGCAAGGTCCCTGTGAGCAGTTAGAGTAAAGTACTATTCAAGCAGAGGTACCACAAAAAGTGGTGCCCCCGCCCTCAAGCTTCAGAATATTATTACCTGATAACCAGAAGGAGGCAAGGGGAGGGTGAGATCCCCTACTCAGTTGCAAGTAAGAAGAATTAAAAGCGAGAAGACAATGAATTCTCGAAAGCTTCATATTTAATTCAAAACTGAATTTATTGATTTTTTTTTTCCAGTAAGTCCTTTAAAATCTCTAATCTAGTCGTTATGGGGCCCATGAGAGATATTACTTTGGCATAAAAATATTTTCCATGGAATTTGCCTTAATTCTGTATTTAAATCCAAAATACAAAGTAAAATCCTCAGGTATCAACATCTAAAAAAAGCACAAAAACAAATACTTTAAGTGCCAAAGGAACGATGAAAGAAATTTAGTCTCATGAAGTTTTGCTTTGCCCTAAAATTTAAGCAACAAAAAGCAAGAGTTTGAAGACAATGAATTATCAGGAGGGATTTACAAATGAGTCTCAGTATAAATGCCTGGGAAAAAAGTGATGTGGATAAAATTAAATGCATTTGAACAAAAAGATGAAACAACATGATTACCTTTGAAACATCTGAGAAATTATTAGTAATATATGAGTAGGGTGCAATTAAGTTTTACAAACAAGAAATAAGCATTCATGTAATTTTATTTTTTTCTTTTAATTTTCTCAAGCTAGAACTAATTAATTACTTAATTAATTTTCCTGTTTTATTGAGATAATTGTCACACTGCACCACATAAGTTTAAGGTATAAGGCATCTATGTGTGAAATAAAATTCACATTTTATGGCAAGACAACAAAAATGTAAACATAAAAGATTCTTCTCTGCCCTTTGACCTCTACCCCCACTGTGCATTCTGTATCTGCATAGTTCATCAACCAAGCCTCCCCCATGGATAGGAATACCTTCTCAACCATAAAGAGCAACATTCTCCTAGCATCAAGGCGACTCTTTAAAACATAACATTTCTTCTTAATCTTATAAAGGGTCACATGGCCCACCAGGATGATGCTTAGATCTGGATTATGTAAACTGGCAATAATACATCATTTATGTACAGCCTTCTGTCTCAAAAAACTGTAAAACCATGCCTTGATTTCCAACCAGCAGAACAGTTCTCAGAGCTTTCTGAGACACTCTTCCTGGGTTATAGTCATCAAATTTGGCTCAAGTAAATTTTAAAATTTTTTTCTTTGATTGACTGATTAATTTTTCATTGACATGTAATTTTAAATTATTTGGTTTTCCTTTAATTTTTTTAATTTTAATTAAATAAGTTACAATTTAATGGTTAGAATGTTTCCTTACTATTGTATAAATCTATAAAATTACAATTGTATATTTGTAGAATATAAATTGTTTATTCAAAAAGTTTCACACTGAATCATATTTTTGTCCCCAGATGGAAACTCTTTTCCTTAGTTTGGGGCAGTCTCTTCTACACACATTCTTACTAAATGGAAGATTAAAACTATAAAAGCTGTTCTACTAAGCAATGCTTTCAAAATAGAAATAGACACTTGTTTTGTAACTCTTACATTAAAGATGTATAACTTTGAATATGCTAAAAATAAACATCTCCTTCAAGGTAATAAGTTTAGGCAATAGATTAAAGTAGGGGAGCAAAACTTGCCACCCCAAAATATGCCTCTTTGGCATGAAGATTAAATTTGGCTAATTATTTTTAAGAAACAGAAGAATTAGAAAGTTCTTTTTACTTCCCCTTCCAGAGTCTCTCCCATGTATACATACAGGTTATTAAATCGTCATTTAATTTTCTCCTATTAATCTGTCTCATACCAATTGGATTCTTAGACCAGATAGAAGGACCTAGAGGAAAATTTCTTCCTCCCTTACACTACTGACATTAAAGTTAGCTGACGGGAGTTTACTTACACTGTCACAGATGTTATGGAAATTAAAACATCTAATCCTTCATTACTGCTTTTGAAGGGGAGGAAAATTAAGGGTTTCTAGAGAGTTAGTTATCTTTCTCTTCCTGTTACAGAAAGACACTTACAAATGGAGATTTCCTTTATAAATGTAAATTTCCTTCACAAAAGGCCAAATTATACTTTGTTTTCAGAGATTCTTATGTCTTCAGCCTCTCAAAAATCATCAGCCCCAAATAATCTTTATGCCAGAGGTATATTTGGGGTGGCATATTCAGCTCCCCATCATTTTATAAAGAAAATACTCTCAAAACATGAAAACTGGAGTATTTTATAGTGAGATATGTAAGGATCTTGCTTGAAATATTTAAGGCTGGAAAAAGTTATTAACATCTCTGTTGACTATATACACATCACCCATAATCATGTTTTTTTATTACACTTTGATCATTCATCCCATGTTACTGATTTTTCCCTTGACGACAGAACCAGGAATCTGACTGACTCCTCTTTCCTGACACTAGCAATGGCCATGCCATTATTTCAAACTAATGCATTATTAATTAATGCTCTGCATGGCATAAGGTACTTAAAAGCACATCAGAATCACTCTGAATCAGACAGAAATTAATCAATAAATGTCTAAAGAGACAAAGCTTGCAATACTGTAAAAAATGCAAAATTAGGTATTAAAAGGCTGGGGTTCAAAACAAGCCTCCCAAAAATGTGTCACTTTTGCATGAGGGTTACTTTGAGCTAAAGGCACTCCAGACCCTGCATTTTCAACATAAACTATTGCCCCACCCTTGACTATCTAGAAGAATTTAAATTGGAAACTTTTCCCAGAAAAAGAGTCCTTACTGGAGATAAATTTTGTTAAGGGGTTCCATCTATATGTCAGGGCAAACATCTAATTCCCAAACATCTGCTCTTTTTATTGTCCTATGAATGACCCTCCAGTCTTTGGAAGTCCCAAGTCCCTATCTCCTGCCTTAGCTCAGAGTGGCATATATATCTCATTTTACATTTCCGTCTTTGAACCTCTCACATGGGTGGCAGTCTCTGACCCTCTCATGTAGATGGGATTCCCTTGCATACAAAATTAAATTTGCTTTTTTCCTGTTAATCTATCTCATGTCAGTTTAATTCTTAGACCCAATGGAAGGACACAGAAGGATAGAAGAAAGCTTTCTTCCTCCCCAACAAGAGCAAACTAAGAATTTCAAATTCACATCATATTTATTTTTTAATCAGGCTACTGATAATTAATGTGTTCACTAGTAGACTAAGTTTTAATTCTTCTAAAATATGAAATCATATAATCTGTCCCTCTTATGCCTGGTCTGTAAAATGGAAGAGGGGAGAATTCCTTCAATAATCAACCACAAGCATTCAGAATACTGTATCCTTAGTATAAAGAGAAAAAGTGTAATTTAAGACCTATGCTGTGAAAAATTACTCTTAGAAAGCATTAATCATAAGGACTGATATGTCATGCTCAAAATTGCAGTTGATTACTCGTTTAAGTATATTTTACATGGCTATAAGAAGATTTGAAACATAGTACTATCAGCATAATAGCTGGTAATTATGTTGTGAAAAAACACATCAGTCCTCTCATGTGACAAATAATTTTAAATATTTGAGCAAAATGAACAAAAAACACTCAGAATCCTCAAAATTGAAATTAAATAAGGTAGGGTACTGCCGTAACTTAGAGATGACTACTCTTTCAATTGAAATATTTAAGAATAAGGATGTTTAATGGATGAAACAAGGAGGACATTAGACTGAGGAGACTTAGGCCATGGTGGCCTGTGCAAGCAAACCAACATTTAAGCGTGAAGATGCCTCAAGGTTAGGAAGTCAGAATGCTAAGGACCACCAATCATAGACAGTCCACTAGGCTGTAAGCTATAGGCAATCAAAAATTTCCTTTCTTTACTTCTGCACTTTCTCTATGTGTGTCTTTCCCCTACTCCTATCAGTGGAGTGGTCCTAACCACTTCTGGTTTGGCACTGCCCTATTTGAGTCAATAAATATTCAGATAAACTCTTACAATGTTTAATATGCCTCAGTTTATTTTTTACCATTACCTAGTTACCCCTCTACACACAAGAAGGGGACAAGTAAAAGAGATGAAGTAGGAGGTAACATATTTGTGCTTTGTTTAGATCTTAAAAGTTCTAAACTTTTTCACAAGAAAAAACATTGTAACTATGCAATGTGATGGATATGAATTAAATTTATTGTGGTCATAATTTCACAATATCCACATAGATTCATTATGTTAGTCTCCTTAAACTAATACAATGTTATATGTCAATTACATCTCAATAAAGCTGGAAAAAATAAAAATGAAAAAAACCCCACGATTTTCACTCAGTAGGATGGCCATACAATTAATTGAAAATACTTGTCTACATTTTCTCTATGTATAGTTCTAGAAAATAAAATTTTAATGGCCTGAACTAATTTTATTTTATAGTCAATTTAATCAAGAGTAACTAATGCTATTGGATTCCTGATTTAATTTTTGCAGTGGCTTTTCTCTTTGAGGTATACATTTGTTCTATTTGCATACCCAGTTGTTATTCCTACTTCCCCATATCCAATAAATTTGTGAAAAAATTATCTTCCATGTGTTTACTTAAACATAAACACTGTAGTAGATGTATGTTTAGATCAAGTGATAAATATCTAGTCTTACTTGATTTTTCTTCAAGAAAATAAATTAATACTCTTTCCTATTTTCAGAGAGGTGTATTATGCAAAACACGCTCTTCAGTATTATATATTCTCATTTGCATTCTTTCTTGTTTTACTTGTAGATCACAGCATAGACTTTCTCCCTCTGTATCCTTTATATCATTAACCTTCAAGCTAACATATTCACAATAAATTAGTATTCTTTTCAAATTAGGAATCCAGATAATAAAAGGGAATTAATGAATTACACTAAGTAATTTCTTGAATAACTAAATTATTTTTTAAAATTTTTGACTGAAAATGCTATGAAATGATCATACCATTGATACCAATGATCAATTCATGTAGTAGGGAGAAAAAAACTTAAGGGAACCTGGTATATAGGACAGACAAATTTGAAGCTGAGAACTCAGGAACCTCATCACTTAACATGACTTTTGAGGCATCCAGGAAAACCTTAGAAGTCATTTCTCAGTATCATGGGTGGTCAACCTACTGCGGACCTGGGAAGAAGAGTTTAGGAATCCACATTTGTAGCATGCTTTCCACAGGACGCTTATGTGTACTCAAGCCAGTGCCTTGGTGGCTTCATGGAGATAAACTTGGAAACTGAGATTTAAATTTAACTCCTGATAACAATATTGGGGAAACTGTTGCCAAGAAATGTTATATGATTTCTTCAAAGCTAAACAGTATCAATGGTAGGGATAGAATTTAAAAAAACTGAGTCTTTTACCTCTTACTTCTAATGCTCTGCCTGTTGTACCACATTCATTTAGAAAGTTTTCTATTAGATTTCATCAGAATTCCTACCAGAAATCACACAGAAGCTGGCCAAATCCAACTTGTAATATAAGATATACCAATATTAAAAAAACAAAAAATTGCATGTATAATACATTTCATGTAGAAAGAAATAACCAAATTTAAAATTAATTTTCAATGGCATATTCCTTGCTTGATCTGACAATTTTGGAATCCATATCAAGACTATGATCTTCAAAGAGTGTGCAAACAGTCCATACACTTGTCTGTATTGAACAATACCTGAGAACTCCATAAAGGTCACAAAATTATGAAATAAAAATGACTAATCGGATTTTCTGTTTTACAAAAATAAAAACTACTTCATTTTAACATATAGCTATTATGGGACTTTTTTTTTTTTTCCTCTGCTCTCTTACCTTACCCCCCTCCATCTTTTTTTTAATTAACCATGTCTCTGCTCCACTATTTTAGTAGTGTAATTCAACTAAGCAAAGGGTGAATTTGATGTCGTGTAAAAGTCTGCCAAGGTAGGTTTGGCTGGGAATTCTGAAAATTGTGAACATTATTCTCCGGCCTTTGGATTTTCCTCTGAAGGTGGCAGACCATTTGTAACCTGTTATTCTCTCCCCTACCCCAGTCTTCTCTTTCTCAGAGATCACTCTGTTATTCTGGTAGCAATATATAAGGTAAATTTGGAAACACAAGATTGTGAAAATTTAAACAGATCAATGGAAATTATGGATTATATATAAATAAATCTTCTCACATTCCCATAAGAATTATAGTCAAGATTCCCTAGAAGCAAATAAAGAATTTAAAACGCAAAAGTTCTGAAGAATTTGAAAGAAGTCTAAATAACAAACTCATTCTTACAAGTTATGGAAAGTCATAGCAAAATACCTAATCTTTCGCATCTTCCCCTGGAGACCGCTCTTTCAACAGTGCTTAAAACAAACATGTGTGTCACCAAAAAGACTCTACCTGAGTATATGTGCACATTGAAAAAAAAAAAGAAATGCACTCAACATGATGATTATCTTTATACTCCATAGTTGTTAACATCTAATCTATAAATCAAATTTTTAGTAAAATGTGTTTAAAGTCTATTTTAAAAACAGAATTTGTTTTCCCAAACATATTTCCTTGTAACCTAGTCTCACCCTACTCTCCCACCTATTGGCTGTCTTTGGCTTACATTGGAACACCGTTACTATATTACGTGTAATATGTTAAATTATAAAGCATATTAACATGTCTGATAAAGTTAAAATACTAATACTGAAAATAACGCCCCAAGCCAACAACTACGGAACACTTTAAATATCAGGCAGTTGATGCCTCAGTTCCTTCCCTCTTGGGCTCTACCTGGTTACTTTCCCTTTATGCCTGAGGAATGAGAAGTGACTAGCAGGAAGTTTAATTACCACACACAAAGGCACAATGACATGAAAAGGTTTCAGAACTTGAACGTAAGACTCCATAAGGAGAAAGAGCAAGGATAATAAAAGGTTGTTAATGAATGTTTTGTATTTGTAGCGAGCTCTTAATTACCTCTGCTAATGAATGGGAGCAGGGTGGTAATAAGCATATCAGAAATCATTCATATTCGGCTTTGGAATGCCATTTCTTACAGCAAGTTAGCATTCCTCATTACATTTCAGTAAGTATGACTTACGAACTAATTTGTAATCTGTGAATATTCAGTTTACAGAGTCAGCAGACAGAGGCTGAGAAACATCTTGAAGGACAGGAAGTCAATAACTTAAACTCCAACTCTTGCTGTGAGTAATTCACATAAGGACAAAGTGTCTGAATGATAATATCTCTGGGCAACACAGATTCTCATGATATTCAGTAATAGGGTGTGTAAGCATATGGAGTCATATTTTATTTTATTTGCAGAAATATTCTGCACAATTATTGTTAAAAGTACTCATAAGTAATTATAGATTTTATGCTGCCATTTTAAATGAGGTTTATTCTTTCATTATACTTTTTAAAACTTGTAACTTTTATGTAGAAAAGTTCCTTATTTTATACTAATTTTGTCCTCAACCTGATTACTTGCATGATTTTTATTGCTTCCAATAGTTTTTCCAATGAATTTTCTGTTTCTAAGTGTAGAATATTATCAATGACAAATAATAACCCTGTTGTCTTCTCCCTTCAAATATTTTATGTTACTTATTCTTTTCTCTAATTGCATGACTACTACTTACAAAATTATAATGTGATGTGGGTAAGAGAAGGCTTTTTTTTTTTTAATGGAGGTACTGGGGATTTAACCCAGGATCTTCTGCATGCTAAGCATGTGATCTACCACTGAGTTATTCCCCATCCCACAAGAGAAGCCTTTTTCTGTTTGTTTCAACATCAGTGTAAATATTTCATTATAAAATATTAGTTCAAGTAAACTTTTTATTAAATTACAACCTACATACAGAAACATGCCAGAAGCAAAAGTGCAGTGTGATGAATTTTCCAGACACATCCCTTGGCAAGGGCAATAACTATCCCAACTTTATTGTCAAAGACAAAGAGACTGCCTATTGTTTTTCTCTTTTATGTAAATGAGACATGTTGCTTAAAGTGTCTAGCTTCTTTCGCCAAACATTATCTTTATAATTTTTTAAACATTTTTGTGAATAAGTATAATTTGAAAAAATTCTCAGTGTTGTGTAGTGTCCCATTATGTTGATCTAGACATTTGGTTTGTTGAGCTATTATGAAGACAGAATTTAAGGACATTCTACCATATGTCTTTTTGATGCATATATATGCTTGTACATGATCATATCATGTGTGAATGGGAGTGTTATCTCTACCTTTTCTTTTTTTATTTTTTATCCTCTTCTTTCCTTGCTGATTAGCACTTCATTACAGTGTTGCATACTACTATGTAAAAGTGGATACTGCTGAGTCATTCGTGTTCTCAACGGTGGAAGCTTTCAGCAATTCTCCATTTTGTATGAAGTTTGATGAAGGGCTTTATTAGAATACTCTTTATCAGTGTAAAGAAGTTGCCTTCCATCCCTAATTTGCTAGTTTTTTTCATGAAATGATACTGAAGTTATGAAATATTTTCTGCAGCTATCAAGATGATGTTATTTTCTTTTTGCTAATGCAGTGAATTAAATCACTTTTGAATTCCAAGAATAAACTGCATCAAAAAAATACATATTGCTGAATTCAATTTGCTGTTACTTGTTTAGGATTTTTGCAACTTTGTTTATGAGAGAGATTGGTGTCGTACTTCTTTCTTATAATATTCTCATCAGGTTTTGGTACTGAATTTATGCTGGTCTCACAAAATGAATAGAATAGAATTTCTTATTATTCTACTCCTCAGAAGAATTTGTGCTAGAGTGTTTTAATATCTTAAACATATGAAAAAAATTATCCATGAATCCATCTGGACTTCCAATTTTCATTGGTGGAATTTTTAAATAACAAATTCAGTTATTTTAATAGAGAAAAGATTATTCATATGTTCTAGATCTTTTTGTGACAGAATGGTGTTTCTTTTTGCTTACAAATTTAATTCTGTGTACCAAAATAGAAGGTAGGAATTAAGTTAATATAGAAATAACTCACAAGGTATCTCTATAAGATATGTATTGATTTCTTTATTTTGAGAAAATAAAACTTTAGAGTGGTTCCTTAGGCAATAAAGAAATCTCCAACAAACTGAAAACCTAACACTACAATTATGTTATGCCTTAGTTATTTAACATTATATTTATCACTAATGACTTTTGCTGACTTATTTAGACTGTGAGTTTATTATTATAAAATGCCCCTCTCTGTCATGGTTTTCACAGTTCATTCATTACTTTAGATGTGCCTTTTGGATAAGACAAAGACACAGAATCCTATATATTTTTATTGACATAACTAATATATAAAGTTTTTTCTATAATTTCATTTCATTTGTATCATAATTTATTTTTAATACTTTCATTACTTTCTCTCTTTTCTTCCTGATTATATCTTTGCTGTGTGTGTGTGTGTTTGTGTGTTTGTGTGTGAGGGATTTGTCCTGATGATTGAAAAGGTAGTAATCAAGATAGTTGTTTCTTAATGTTTTATATACTGTAATTAAGTTGATTTATCAAGTTTAGACAGTGTAAGAAGAGCAAACATTCACCATATAATGGGGCTTTTTCTATGTGCTTTGCACAGATTAATTCCTTTCATTTTTTACTGAAACCGTGTGAGGCAGGCATTGCTATTACTCTTATTTTGTAGATGAAGAAACTGAGACACGTAGAAGGTTAGTAACTTTGTCAAATTTGCATTTCCAGTAAGTATTAGAGCTGGGTTTTGAACCAAATTGGCTGATTCCAGAGAACCGTGTGTTATATATACTAACTTTGCCTCTGGAGCTTCCCTGAGGAAGAAGATGAAATAATTAGAGTCCTTGTATTTTCTTCTGCCCATTTAATACTTCCTGAAGTCTCTCTCACTCCCAACTTTTCTTACATACATCATTACATTTAGATGTGTTGGGAGTTAATGTTGTAACTTTCAGTAAATAAGCTTTCAAATTTAGATTGAGCATTTGCAGCCTTTTGTATTAATGACCTTTAAAAGTTGAAGAAATTTAGTCATTTACATTTCCGACCATGTTCCTCTACCCACAATATCATAATATTTGTTTAGTGTCTATTTTTGTGGTTATCCTACTATAATATTTCTTAGTCAAAATGTCCTTGTTTGAGTAAACGTCTCAGCTATTAGCCACCTGATCATTTTCTATTGTTTTAGGCATTCTGTTCTCTTGGCTTTCAAATTGGTACTGCCTCCAAATTTTCATTATGTAATTGCTTCCTTTTTATCCTTCACTCTTGCTGTTTGGTCCTTTTAAACCAAGTCCTCCTCTTTTTTCTCTTGACAATCTTTTTCTTGTTACTCTTAAATTAAACCTTGGATTTTAGTACCATTTTTATGTAAATAATTTGCAAAATTATATCTTTATCCCCAAACTATCCTCCAAACAGAGGCTGGTATATTCAGCTGCCTAAATAATCTCTCTTGATTGTTGACAGTGAACTGCTTATTTAAAATCTTCCCTTTAAATGTTCCACAGTAAACTCTTGAGTCTCCTCACCTCACAACTGCCCTCTACTCCAATTTCCCTCATCTGAGTAAAATAGAATTCCTTCAGTGCAAACACCAGATGCTCACGACAGAAACAAATGTTGTGTTTAGAGCCTCCTTTTTCCTCATTATTCACTTCAGTTCCTTCAAAATACTTGACTACTTTGTGTCTAAAATAAAACGAAAGTATTAACTTCTCTTAGTTAATTCTAACATTATCAAAGCAAATGTTACTATCATATGAATCATGCAAATATTTCCTAACTATTCTCCTCAATTCCACTCTAAGACTTCTAATTCAGTGAACACATAATACAAAAATGTGAACTCCTTCAATGGAAGGAGTCATATCAGTTGCTGTTTAAAACATTTGATGATTTCCAAGTGCAAGTAGAAGAAAATCTTACATATAAAGAGATCTTAATAGTTTAGCTATTTGATAATTCCAATCTTTGTATCACCAAACTTCCACCTGTTACACACTGATTTGCATATCTTTAAAAAACTTAACTCCTTGTTCTACCAATGTGTGAGGACAAAGCAAAAAAATTACTGTCTGTGAACCATGAAATGGGACCTCATCAGACATTGAAGCTGTTGGTGCCTTGCTCTTGGACTTCCAGCGTCCAGAATGGTTTGATGTGTGCTCACAGTTTCCTGCAGTGCTTGGCAGGCCACTGTAATGGTACATCACCTTTCCCCCTTTTCTGAAATAGCTCAAGATTCAGTAGGCCTTTCTTCTGATTATCTGTTTTGACATGGAAGCTTTCTGTATGGGACCAGGTCTCTACTTTGGAAATCCAGGAAGACACCTGCCTTTGTTTGCCTCACTTCCAGCAAATCCTGAGGCCGATGTATAAAGCCTTGAAAGAGATGGATTTTAATATAATCATTGAAAGATTCCCCACAATTGGTCAATTGTTGGCAAAGGCTTGCTGGTATCCTTTTATCTCAGCATATGATGAAAACCAAAACTTTCTAATACCGTGTTTGTGTTGTCTGATTTAAAAGAATTGCAGAATTCTGGAGAACTGAAACTTAATCCTGGACATGGGAATCATTATCGCATACATTTTTGGCATTTAGAATTGCTATAAAAGAAGTTTTTTTTTTTTTTTTTTTACTAAAGGTCTTGGGTATGCACCTGCTGATTACTATATTGGTATGCTTAAAAATATGGTTTATCATTAGCGTCTGTACTCAGAGAGGATTATGTTAATGGATTTGACACTCAAAAGTGGGAAATGCAAACTACAACATTAGTGAGACACCCATCTGATTATGAGGAAAATAAAACTCCTGGATGTTGCTGATGGGAGTATGAAGAGGCACAATCACTTTGGAGAACAACTTGGTAACACCCTGCTGCTATTTCTTCTTATGGGTCAAGGGGACTTAAACAGAACTGTCTGTAAAGGGTAGAATCAATCTTGCTGTATATTTATACAGAAATAAATAAAGCAATGGTGGTTTATTTACAGATTGGAACAAAAAAAATGCCAACTCTTTTCCTGCTTAAGGAACTTTGCACCTTTTGATTCTTTCTCAGAAACACTTCTCCATAGATGGATCATTCCTACATTTTAATAATTTTACTTTCTACTTTTCCTAAAGCTCTTCTGCAATCACCCTGTATTAACCCAGCAGCTTATATTTTCTTACTTACAGTTACCAAAGTTCACAGTTATTTATTTTTTACTGCTTGGTTTTTAAAAGGGTACCATATTGGAATGGAAATTCCATTAGACCAGAATCCATGTATGTCTTCTGCATTTTGTTCCATTGTCATGGAGAAGAAATTTCATAATTATTATTGAATGGATATATTGATATACAAATGTCTAAATATTCTTTTTTTTTCCTGGAATATGATTTAAACATTTATCAGTATTTACTTCTTTTCTGGAACCTATTTCTTTAATGGTAATTTTTTTTTAACATTTTTTATTGATTTATAATCATTTTACAATGTTGTGTCAAATTCCAGTGTTCAGCACAATTTTTCAGTCATTCATGGACATATACACACTCATTGTCACATTTTTTTCTCTGTGATTTATCATAACATTTTGTGTGTATTTCCCTGTGCTATACAGTGTAATCTTGTTTATCTATTCTACAATTTTGAAATCCCAGTCTATCCCTTCCCACCCTCTACAATTTGAATATTTTCTTTAATATTTGTTGTATATTCTCCTTTAAGTGCACCAGTCCTGAAATAATTTTTATTTTCAGTAGCTATTATCATCCACTACTTCCTTAGTCCATTTTTTCCTTCTGCAGTCATTTTAATCACTTGTCGCTTTTTTCCGTGTTAAAAAAATTGGCAACAGCTATATCTATTCTATTCTTTGTTATTCACAGCTGTGATATATTTATCTTCAATCTGTTTCACTCCATCTTAAGTCTCCCATTTTATCTCACTTTTTTGTTCTGTTATATCAATTTTGGCTCCATTATATTGAATTTATGCAAAATTCTGGATTTTCCTATAGTTTCAAACATTTGTGGATTTTTTTCCTATATCTCATTTCAAAATGGGTCTTGATTTTTTTTTTTTACTATGTCCTCTCTTGACCTGTTTATGATATCTTTGTGTAGGTGTCTTGTGATTAATTTACTTTCATCTGATATGAGTGACTCAATGACCCTTGATCAATTTTTCATATAATGTGGATGAAACTATTACATCCCTTTTGACAGCAAAGGAAACTTGTTTTCATTGCACTTCTTTTATTTTTGGACTCTACAGTTTATGTTCTATTTGTTTTTCTCTGTCCTGAAGGAGGTGTGGTTGGATATGGGGATGTTTGAATGGATAGCTCAGACTACATTCTGATAAGTTTCAGCTGCTAAACAGGATTCTTTTCTTGTGCTCTTTTATGAAGTCCTTTAAAGTGTTTGGAAGTATCCTAGGGTTTGAAGTATTTGACCAATTTTGAATGATGCCCTTTGCCATCGACAAGCCCCAAGTATTCAAATGATCATTCTAACTTACTCTCATTCTCCGAGTCTTGTCCATTTTTATCCCAGCTTGTAGTGAAAGAACAATCAGAGAAACATGTAAGTAACATCTTCATTGCTATTAGTCAGCATCTGGGAACAGAATTTCCTCTGGGGCTTTTTCTCTGTATATTTCTCCTTCTGGTAGCTACTCCAGAGGATTTACTTCTATTTCTGTCTTTTCTTCTGCTAAAACCTGGTGAAATGTGTAGTTAGTTCTGAGTAATTTGTATTATTCAAACCTTATTTTACAGATTTAATTTCACTTAAAATATAAAAATCGGTAAGGCTTGCCTGAGACAAGGGACACCAAGAGTGAACTAGTATAGATAAGTAAAGATGCCACAACAAGCCTATCTGACTCCACAATCCAATTCTACCAGCTACTAACTATTCAAATAAAATAACTACCCCTCTCCTTGTAACCTCATAGGTATTTCTGAGCATTTCATGAGTAAATGCATATACAGTGAGTATACTTGAGTTTATAATAATGTCAGCTCCTAAAAATTATACTGAAGAATCATTTGACTACAGCAACTACCTATGACAAGAACAGAAAAAAGAGAAACCAGAAGTGTTCCTAAGAAATCAATTATGTAACTTAAAATGGTGGAGGAGTTAGTTCTGAAGAAGAAAACTTTCTATATTCTAGAGTTTTTACTTCCTCATACCTAGGAAATATTGCAATAATGTGTGAAGAATATGCAGCTAGGTGAACCCAAGCTTTTGAATGCCAAAAACTTCAAGGAGAAGTGTGACCAAGCAACGGAAATAACCAAAGTGGTGAAAGGATTCTGGAGGTGATAAATCTGAAGATTGCTTAATGCCACCTCTTGTTTTCCATCATGCTGCAAAGCACATAGCTAAAAATTTTAGTTTATTCTCCAAAAACATGAACAACAATCAGAAATAAATACAAATAGACACCAGTTTAAAAGAACCAAAAAGTGAAAACAAATGAATAAAGATTAAAAAAAAAAAAGTGAAATGAAAAAGGAAACATAGAGGAGATGACCAGACAACAAAAGGTGATGGCTAGACAAAAGACTAGAAAGTAAAACACGAACCGGCAGAATTCAAGAAGGGAATTAAAAAGAGGCTTGCAAGAGCAGTAAAGGCAAAATTAGTCGTGCTATGGAGAACAGACAGTGTGGAAAGCACAATGGAGTACGAAAGGAGAGACAGATGATAAATCACTCAAACTAAAAGGAAACAGAAAGAAAGAAAGAAGAGGTATAAGGTGAAAATGATAGGTATAGTTTACAAAGGAAACCATCAAATAATTATTTGGAGTGCTTAAAGAAGAAAACTAAGACAATGGACCCAAACATATATTTTAAGATGCAATTCAAACAAAACTTTTCCAAAAAAAAAAAAAAAACAGTTGAAATGACATATTTAAGTGGCAGATATGTACCAGGGAAAATTAAAATTGAATAGTTAAGAATAAGACAAGATTAATAATGCATAAATTTATTAAAATTTAAATATTAAAAATAAAAAAAAGTCTTTTGGGCAGCAAAGTATTTTTTAAGAAATGAAATTGCTCTAACTAAGATAATCATGATGCTATATAGACTTCTTTCTAGCACTATTCAGTGCAAAAAGACAATAGAGCCAAACCTAGTAGGCACTCAGGGAAAGAAAGTCTGAGACAGAGATTTTACATCAATAAGTCCAACTGCAGTAAATAAATTTACCGTTCTATTTTTAAACCTTTTGTTTTAGAATGCAAATGTAATGACAGGAGTGAGAAAAGAGAACATATATGAAAGGAGGAAGAGGGAAGGTGGAAAGTCGAATAAGCTCACTGATTGCCATACATGAACCTAAATCTTAAAAGAGTCTACTGAGGTACATTGCAAAAACATAACAGTGGTGATTTTTCAAATCGCAGAATGAGAAGAAGGGATAGGGAAGGAAAGTTACTAAAATTCCTTATGTAATTGTTCAGAGTATATATTCAATGAATACTACCACACACACACACACACACACAAACAATAATGGCAAACAGGACTTTTAAAGTAATAAATATAAAGACATACTTAGAAAAAAAAAAAAGCTTACCTAAATATTGGAAAAGGTACAAACAAATGCAGAGAAAACAGACCACATAGTAAAAGACATGGAAGTGAGAAAAAAATAGCCCTTAACTGGAACTTTAAGAAAATATTTTATAAGTACAATAGATACGTTTGACTAAAAATTTAAACTTTAATTTATTCTTAATGCTCAAGTTCTGATTAATATACAAATACATATTTGATATCATACACAGATTCTATTTATGAAGCACTGTGATTAACTGATCATCTATTTTCCAGCAGAGGAATATATTCAACTATTTTAATTGGCCTTTAATTTAAATAACAAGTACCCAGTTATTATGACTTATTTTCTCAATAATTTATGCATGGTCATTCAAATGTTTAAAAAAGACTTGAGCAACAAGAATACATAATTTGGGACCATAAAATGAGTAGGTCCATAATTATAAATGTGATTTGCTTGATATAAGTTATGAACAAAAATTATATTATTTATTTTAAAGTGTAAAAATAAACTGCATTGTATTTTGAAACCTATATGTTATTTTGAACTTTTATGTATATGATAAATAGATTTAAACATAATCTGACAACTGGACATATTGAGAGGATTTCTTGATATTTTAATAAAATTGAAATCTAAATAATTTATATATTATTAATTTCACCACTTACTGAGGGACCAGAGGCCATCTATTTGACCAACATAAATCTCAGGTTTTTCATCTGTAAAATGTAAATAATAATACCTACCTAACGGATGAGTAGTACATACACATTTTGATAACTGCTATTTTAATAGTAATTACTAATCACTATATGAAACAGCTAACTTCTATTCCTTGGTAGAGTTTATATGTATGTACAAGCATGTATCATGGGTGTTCAGTTGTTCATGAAAGTTGTGAGAAACCGAAATATTAATATTATAAATGAAATTTTAGGTATCTGTTTAAAACTCATTCTGCACAGCATTGCATTCTCACTTGCTAGCACACTTTTATAACTTCTTATGAGCGACAGAAGGAAAAATTAAGTTATATTTTTAGAAATAGTAGCTCACAGAATGCTCACTATGTGCTATACTTTCAAAGCGTTGTCCATGTAACAACTCATCCATTTCAAGTTGTGAGATTCTATTTTATTTCTTCTCATTACTAATGAGGAAATTGAGTAGAAAGGATGCTGAGGATTTTGCCAAGGTTAGGCACCAAGTAAGTGATAGTTTGTGACAACATAAATGGACTTATTACAAAGCCCTCGCCCTTAAGGACTATGCTCTGTTGGAAGAATATTAAAGACATTGAACTTGTGGATCGAATGGGTTTGAGCAGTAGGCATACTTTTAGGAAGTAGAGGCTGATCACTTCAAGTATTTAAGGCAAGTTACATCAAAATTATGTAGAGTTTGTATAAAAATTTACCTCGGGAAATGAATATCCTCGAGAATTCTTTATTATTTCTCCCCTCAGACTTAGACTATTTTAGACTCATAGACAATGGCCTAGGGGAAAGAGGACTTAACTGAAAATAGTTAAGAACTAGTCTAAACACTTACTCCTGGTTAACTTAGGAGGTGTGTTTCTCTGATATTGTTTTATGTAACTTCTCTAACTTTAGTTTTTTTCATTTTGACATGGAAAAGAGCTAGCCCCTAACGAAAAGTCTGTTTATCTCTAAATCTTATAACTTAAACATATGTTTTATAAATAAATACTTAGGGTAATAAAATAAGCATTGTTATTCTAATAACATACATATAAAATATCTTTCAGCAAATGGGTACATTTAAGGATTCAGTGGCTCATATTAAAGGAAAGCAAATTAGTTGTCACCTGATCATGTTCTCACAGTCCTTTGTAGATTCTCCTCTATTCATACTAGAGTTTCTCTGGGCCCCGTAGATCCGTATCTTCTCCTTCGGCACACCCTCCTTAGATAATTTGCTTAATAATTGCTCCATAATTAGTGATATCACTAAAACTTCAAAATGTAATCTCACTTTGAACTGAAGACTTGACCATGCAGGAAATTACTCATGGTCGCATAAACATCTCCCAAGCATCTGAAACTTCTCAGGTCAGATACTCTATCAGATGCTGAATGCAGAGGACATGTCAGTTATTTTCATAGAGATAATCTAATACTTGAATTTTCATCTTGGAAGTCTGCAAAGGCAATAAGTGAATCCTGGGGTGACACAGAGAAAGTTCATGCAGAAAGCAGGTATCTCCCCTCGGGGAGTATATAATAGTAGTTCACATACAGGTTACAGTAAGGACAATGGAAATAAAAATAAATTAAAAGATGTTTAGAAAGCAGAATTAATAGAGTTTGGCATTTGAATGTGGAGAAGAAAGAAAGAGAAGGTAAAGATAAGGATGTTTAGATTTTAGCTTAATAAACTGCTGCATGGATCACTGAACAAAGAGCAGATTTTTGTGTCTGCTTCCACGTTTAAGGGGCTTTAGATGTTCAACTTTGTTCAAGTCCACCTGGATGTTCCTATTCCAAATCCCACTCCTGCCACCTGAAATCTCACATAGACTCTAGATAAGGCAGCAAATTCAACATACGTAATTCTGTAACCAGCACAATTAAAATGTAGGTCTGATGTTCAGGAAAGTTGCCCCTGTGTTTACAAGATAAAAGGGATTATTTTAGGGCTACAAAATAAACTCTCTGCTTCTCTGATGTTGACTTAAACTGGGAGTTTAAAGCCCTGAGCTATTTATTTCATTTCTATTAGTTCTAATACGAAGTTAAAAACAGACATCTCTCCTCCAGGCTTCTGGATTGTAAAAGGTATGAAAGGACCTCCTTTTCTTCTATAATTAGAACAAGCAGTAAAGTCAGAAGAGAGTGGAGACTTACGAAAGGGGGCTACAATGAAGGGTGGAAATCATCAATAGAAAAATGTTAATCTGTACTATTTAATTTTAAATAAATATTTATGTCATTAATGCAATTAAATTAGCATTAGTATTTTAAAGAGTTATGCAAAAATATATAAAAGTTTGAAGGAAAATCTTATTTCTTGAACACAGTGCCACAAAAGTCAGCAGTCTATTCAAATAGACATAAAATGATGAGATGATTTAATTTAGAAATGTGCTGTACTTTTTCTGTCCCTGGGAAAGATTTTAGAGATATAATATGTTCATTCCTGTTATCAAGACACTAGCCATTTCTCTTTTGTTTTGATTTTTACATTTTTCTTTCACCATACTTATGTTTTTTTTTATTATTACTTTATCAAATTATCTTCAGAAACACTTGGAGAAAAATTTTATCTATGTGAATATCTACATATAATCTACATCTTTTTCTCACTCTGTCATTATGCATACTTTAGCTGGAGTGAACTCACGTCTGTTCCTTTTAAAGAAATGAGTGTAATAAACTTAGAGATATTGGATTTTAAAAAATGGTGTGAGAATTGAAAAGACATCTATTATAATGGTGAAAGTAGAATTTCAGCAGCAAATGTAATCTTCACCTATAAAGAATCACTGAGTGGCTAGGAAGAATTACTAAATAAGAGAAATGAAAAAGGAGAATTCTTTCAGAAGAGAGATGGTAGATCTGAAATATTACCTTAATTATGTAGCACATTTTCTCAGAAACTCTTAGCTGTTAGACTCCCATGTCTGCCCTTTACCCACTTTACTTAATTAAACATAATGACATGGTTTTCTGTAGGTTTCAGGTACTATTACTGACTTATGTAGAAGAGGACATTGAGGGATGGAAGGTTATAATACTTAACCAAGCACAAGCCATTTCAGTGGGAGGGCAAGAAACTTCAGGTCCATTATTCCAGGTTCCTCTTACAAACCCAGAAAACTAAGAGGTACTTTTTAAATACTTGGGATGACTTGAACATGATGAAGCTTAAAATAAAATAATAGGCTGTAACTTTCTAATTATAAAATGTGAAAAATATAGCAATGTTTTTTGAAATGCAAAAAGAAAATGAGAAAATTTAAAAATAAACCTCTCATTGAATGTTACTCATGTCACTGTGTTCTTTATATTCAAAATGAACAAAGAATAAATCAATAAAACATTTTAAAGAGACCTCTATTATTTTTTAACTCATATCAATGCTTTATATTAATTATGGGCCCCATATTAACAAAGACTTGTCTTCCATAGCTTTACTCTAGGGGATTCTATCTTTGTTTAGATGCAAGATTTATTTCAAACAAAATAAATCTTGGGCACATAAAGTGTTATAGGAAGACCCAGTGTAGATTTATTTTTTCTGTGTAGTGAGCAGCTGTCAAACAGAGAAGAAAACACAAGTAAACTCCTTGATTTCCAAGTATTATTTTTTTTAAAGTAACATTTAGAGTGGAGAAGTTGGCCTGCAAATGACCTATTTAAATCCCCAATATTTACTGTAGGAGGAAAACTTGTGTAGAAATAGAAGCATGGACTTTTTGAAATCAGATTGATTCAGATATGATCTGTGGTTCCTTAGTCATGTGAGATTATCCAACTTTTCAATGAATAGTTTTAGCATCCATTGATAATTCTTGTCCAAATATATTCTTTCGTTGAAAAGTCGTAAAGTGATCATTTTTTTCTGATTAGACAATTAGGTTATTACAGGCATTTTCTTATTCTCTTACATAAAAGTCGAAGATATTATCCTATAAAATGTCCAAAATAGTTTGAAATTATAGTACTGCTCTTACTGCTAACAGTAAAATCATTAAGTGAAGTTTAAACTCATTTTGTATTGTTTATAGGCAGCATAAAGTGTACATTTGGATTGCTTCCAATTTTTTATAATGAATATGCAGAATGCTGCATATATAGTTGATTCCTTTTGAAGGGGACTCTTCAGACTTCAGTCTCAGAAGTTTAACTGACAGTTAAAAGGTAAAATAAATATTATAATATGATATAATATAATATAGTATAAAAATGAATACGATTTCCCTTTATTTTTGACTCTCCAGTCGATTTTAAAAAAATAAATCATGTTCTTCTGGAATTGAAAATTTACTGATATCATCTGCATTCCTCCAGTATCAGGACCCCCATCGTACTCCTCTCTTTGTGCAGTCTTTGCTTTGTTTTTTGCTGCAATGTGTTCGCTGCATGTCAATGTTTTACTTCTTTACTTACATGTAAGTGAAAATGTCTAGTATATGCTCTCTCTTTGGTATGCTATTAGTGTGGGTTCTGGATGATTTTACTTTCTCTCTATATTCATCTGTATGCTTTTCAAAGAGACTTCAATTGTTAGAGGCTATTATACTGGAAGCTGTCCTCATTTTAAACATCAGTGTTTTTAAACACAACTGTGAACTCAAGTTCTCCGCTTGGTATAATGTCCATAATTTGTTTGTCAATAGGTCTGTGCACACTGATTCAGCTCTGCTTTCCCTTTGTCACTCATCTTTCATGTAATTCTAGTTCCTTGACCCAATGTTGGAGATGTTTATTTGTAAAATTCAAAATAAAAATATCAATTAAATTTCCTTTCAAATATACTTTCAGCTGACCCATTTTACTAGCCTTGATCTAGGAGAGTTAGTCATAAAATAGTAGTTAGGCCGTGCTGGCCTGTAAGTTCATAAATATTAGTTTATTATACCAGTAATATATTACTCTAAGGTAACACTTCAAGGTCTTTTGTTTATAATATTGCCTGTGGACAGTGAATAATAAAAAAGATAATCAGGATTTAGGAATGGTAGATATACTTGCTCTTTTAGAAGTTAATTAGAAAAGATAAGAAAGATTGTGGGATTGATCAGATTACTTTCTATCCATTAATACAACCTAGAATAACTTTTTGCATGTGGAGACAGAGAAGAAAAAAGCAAAGACTATTAAAGAATATAAAAAATTATGACAGACATTTGAAACAATACAAAGCTTTCATAAAATTCAATGTTACAAAGTAATACAATGCCAAGACTACTGAGAATATTCTTAAAAGCAAAAAATGTTAAGGAAATAGATGGAAGATACAAAGTATGAATGCCACAGAATATTTTTAAGGTTAATATGTATGTTGGTCTCATTGTTAGGTAGTTAAACTTATCTTAGATGGAATTCAAGTAAATATTGATAGCTATTTGGTTGATGCTGAATTCCAGTAAATACATGAACTTCACCAACTTTTCTTTTTAACACAGTGATAAATAGATAATCAACATTCAGTTTGTCTTATAAATTTATTTAATATTGTTACAATTTAAATCAAAAGACAAAGTAGAGGGCTTGCATTCTTGTTCTAGCAAGTGACTAATAATTATAGCATCGTATGACTCACATAACAGCTTTGCCAAGTGATTTATTTTTGTTAAGGTTTTCTGCAAAGATATTTTTATATTTACTTATAAAACATTCTGGCTACTAATCTTGTGTGATATGAAAAAGAAGCAGAAATTCGTGTCATGCATGAAACACAATGTTATTAGTCAGATGTTATTAAATAGAAGTCTGGCATTTAAGGTATTTCCAGTATATACACATTATAAATTACAGAAAAGAAGATGTGAAGTATATAGAATGTTTATATACACTATTATATGCTGGCTTATAAATATCTAAAGAGAGGTTTCAGGTTCCTCTTTCAAGTGGTGAGTTAATGGGTAGCTGATTCACTCTGAGGATAAAATTATTTTTAGGTGATTTATTACTCAAATGTTAAGCTTTATGTCATAATACTTGTCCTGAATAGCACAAATTGAACTTTCAAAATATTTAAAAGCTTCTTAACAGATTCTGCTCAGAGCAGATTAGATGATCTACCGTCTGAACATTGATGACTTAATATCCTCCTTGATATCTCAGCATTTTATATTGATGCACACTTAATTCTCTTTGATAACTTCAGATTCTTGATTTCTAGTACATCAATCTCTCTTGATTTCTTTTTCTTAACTACCTCTCTGTTTACTCCTTTTTTTTATTACTCTTTTTAAAATTATTTTCCTCTAGTTAGCCAACATTGTCAAAGTAGCTCCCTAGCCAGCTTGTCTTAAAAGAGGTTTACTGGCTCTAGGAAGGTAATTTAAACCAAGGCATGGATAAAAAATTTCCAGGAACCAGTGACTCAAAAATGGTTCTCCAATGGTTGAGGGCTAAATGTTTGTGTCCCTCTAGAATTCTTATGCTGAAGCCTTTACCCCACTGTGGCTATATTTGGAAATGTATGTTCCTTTAAGGAAGTAATTAAGATTAAATGAAGTCACATGACTGGTGTCCTGAACCAACAGAGTTGATGGCCTTATAAGAAGAGACTTAAGAAAACTTGCTCTCTCTCTCTCTCCAAGAATACATTGAGGAAAGGCAGTGTGGAGACATACAGAGAAGGCAGCCATCTGCAAGACAGGAAGCGAGCTCTCGCTAGTAACTGAATCAGGTAGAACCTTGACCCTGGACTTCTAGGCTCCAGAACTGTCAGAAAAAAAATTTCTGCTGTTTGAGATGCCCAACCTATGGAATTTTGTTATGGTAGACAGATCAGACTAATACACCAACCATGGCCTCTTTTCTGGACATTCATACATTTGCACCCTTGCTGTCAGACTTTATTTACATCAGGTTTTTTTCCATCATCCTCTTTCCTGCCGTAGGGTCTGTGCATGTGCACACACACACACACACACACACACACAAAGAGAATGTATTCATTCGTGCAAAGACTGTATCTGACTTATTCCCTTTAGTATCTCAATGGTATAATAGTGGTTCACAGAATGTGTTTCTTTATTATCAGATATCCTAGGCAAAGTTGGAATTTATGCCCCTGTATGTGCAGTTTTACTCAAATGTTTGAGGTCACTGTGTAGGTTGAGTTTCTATAGTAAATCCCCCTAGAAGTTGGGTAGGTCAACATGCATAGCCTTCCTACAATTTTGTAGCTACATCAAATAGACAATGCTGCTATATTATAAAATACATATGAAATTCACTCTTTTCTAAAAGAGGCAACATTAATGTGTATGATGTAATCATTTAATATGCCTATTTTCTCCTATGCAAATAATCGCATACTCAAGTGGTCAAAATCTGAAGCCTACATTCTATACATCATAAGTAAATTAACATAATCTTGTCATTTTGTTTGAGTAGAATGGCTAAATAGAATCTCTAAATATCATTCAGGTATTTATTTACTAAATCCAGTGCTAACATCAGCCTTTGTATATCTAAAATTAGGAGTCATTGACTGGAATTTAGTATATTTCAGTATAGTCTTGAGGACCTCATGAACTCTTGCAAGTCTCCTTTTCCTCACAAAATGAAAACACGTATTACATTAATTGTAAGAGCATTTTTAATTTGAGATCTAAAGTCATACTGTCCACCACTCTTAACTTTTCCTATGGCTTCCCAAGCCATGTTGGCCTCAATTTCTGGTGACTTGGAGTACAATGTATCATCTCTCACATTATTTTTGTTTTCTACTTCCCTTTATTTACCTGTGTAACTATCTAGCTGTTTCCTCTATTCTTTCTCTGAGCCTCATAGAAGCATTTGCTGTTGGTTGAATATATGTTAATTATTCATGTTCATATTTTAAAAGCAGGTATGAAGAAACATTAATACTTCTATTAAGACTCTCATTAATCATATTTTTCATTTATTGATTTCTCAGTTCATACCTTTGGTGATTTTAATATATGTCGTCAAATAATTTGACATTTCTCCCCGTTGAAAGACAGATTCCCTGTCCCCTTTCTTGAATCTGGGTGGGCTTACGACTGTTTGGCTGATGGAGTGATGATACGTGAAATGGGGGTACCAATCATAAAGGTCCAGGCAGCTTCTGCCTGAGCCTCCATGTAAGAAGTCTGACCATCCTAATGCTACCAGGTCAGAGAGGTCAACTGTAAGTGCTCCTGTTAAAGGTCCCACTAAACCCATCCTTTGGTTGTCCCAAGCCAAGTGCCAGGCACTGAAATGAAGAACCTATTTTGGAAATGTTTCCTTTAGGTATTGATGTTCTGTCCCTAGTTGTTCAAGGTACCCAACTGAGTCATCCGAGTGGAGGCCCCAGATATGTAGCACAGAGAAGCTATACCCAGTGTACCCTGAATTCCTGACTCACAGAATCGGTAAACATAATAAAATACTTGTTTTATTCCCTTATGTTATGGATGATTTGTTTACTCAGACAATATCTTTGAAGGATCAGTGATTATTACTAACAAAAGAGAAATATGTTCTTCTCCTGAAAAGTTATTTAAATATCTTCAGATATATAGTCCAATCAAATAAAAAAATTTAAATATATACTAGTGAAATTAAAGTAATAGAACCATGCCACAGTGCAGATTTCCAGTATTTAAAGCCATTTAAAGACTTTATAATTGAGTAAAATCAGTCTTTTTGAGAAAAGCCAGTTGAGAACACATGCCTTCAGCTATAAATATGTATACAATTATACAACTGATTCTTCTTATTTTAACTGGTAAGAGTGCAACATGAATATTAATTGTAATGACCATCACCCTTATGATCTGGGAAAACTGCAAAGTTTCTATTTCAGGAAATAATTTATTCAATTTAATGTAAAAGTTTGGAAGCTACTCTACTATCATTATAAAATATTATCTCAGAAAATTATGCTATGAAATGTCTGACAAAAAATAGATTCATAAAATGGAGTCATTAATTTGTTTGAAATCCTATGTTCTCCTGGAAAGAGAAGACCAAATGACATAGTTTTAAACCTTTGGATATTTTCTGAAATTAAAGTTACACAGAAGAAATTGCTGATATTTCTACATTTCATAGATAAGCACTTTAACATTGTTCCCTATAGTTCAAAATCATTCCTTTCATTTGAGTATCAGAAGCTGAATAAATGATTTACAATGGTATGGATATTTTAAAACTTGTTAATATGCTCAAATTAATTCTATAATGTCTTACCAGCAACATAGTTGTGTTAATTTCTTACAAGACTCTTACAAGTCTTGAGGATTACAAAATTATTTTTTGCTGTATTAAAATGTGAAAAAAATTAATGATTCATTCATTTTCATCCATTAATTAATTGGAAAGATGTCAATTATAAACCAGACACTAGTCTAAAAGTAGAAGTCATGGAAAAGAACCAAACAGACAACCTACAGAACGGGAGAAAATATTTGCAAATGATGCAACTGACAAAGGCTTTCACCAGAAATTTGCAAAATATACAAACAGCTTATACAACTCAATAACAAAAAAAAAATAAATAAAACAAAACAAACAACCCAATCCCAAAATGGGCAGAAGGCCTAAACAATTTTCTCCAGTGAAGATGTACAAATGGCTAATAGGCACATGAAAAAATGCTCAGTATCGCTAATGGTCACATAGATGCAAATCAAAACTACAGTGAGGTATCACCTCACATCAGTCAGAATGGCCATATTAAAAAGTCCACAGGCACCTCAATATTCATAACAGCACTATTTACAACAGCCAATACATAGAAACAACCTAAATGTCCACCAACAGATGACTGGATAAAGATGTTGTGGTATACATACAATGGAATACTACTCAGCCATTAAAAAAAGAATGAAATAAAGCCATTTGCAGCAACATGGATGGACCTGGAGATCATCATACTAAGTGATATAAGCCAGAAAGAGAAAGCAAAATACCATATGATAGCACTTATATGTGAAATAAAAAAAATGACACAAATGAACTTATTTACAAAACAGAACCAGACTCACATAGAGAGCAAACTTGTGGTTATCAGAGGGTAGGGGATGGGGAGGGATAAATTGGAAGTTTGAGATTTGCAGCTACTAACTACTATATATAAAATAGATAAACAGCAAGGTCTTATTGTATAGAGCAGGGAACTATATTCAATGTCTTGTAATAACCTATAATGAAAAAGAATATGAAAAGGAATATGTATGTATGTATATGTATGAATGAAACATTATGCTGGACACTGGAAATTGATACAACAATATAAACTGACTATACTTCGATTAAAAAAAGAACCAAATAGGCAGACAAAACTGCCTTATAAATTTAATATTCTACTGGGGAAAACTGTGGTATATATATTAAATAAATTACATGAAATGATAATAGAGTCAAGTGTTTATGGAAACATAGAAAAGTGTAAATGTTGGTGGTACAGGTACACAGGATTTAATATTAAGTGGAATGACAAGGGTAGGTGGACATTTAAAGGGTAACATCTGAGCAAAGACTTGAATTAACTGTGGAGATATTTTAAGGACATTCCATTTGAGCCAAGAGACAGGGAGCAATAGTGAGGAGGCCAGTGTGCAATAGTAGAGTGAGTAACAGAATAACAGCCAAGAGTAAAGGTCAGAAAAGGAACGAGGAGCAAAGGGGATGGTACAGCTATTGTAGGTAATATAAGCCAATGTGAGAATTTTGGCTTGTATTTTCAGAGAAATAAATGGGATGTCCTTTAAAGAAAAGACATAATCTGATACACTGACAGAGATCCTTCTGGCTGCTGTTTTGAGTTTAACAGAATTAATTATTAGTTTCTCTGATTTTAATGAGGTTCAAATTTTTGGTGTCTGTTGTATGGGAAATTGCATTAATACAATGATGGTCTTAATATAATGGTAGTCTCCAAGTACATGGCCAAGCCAGCAATTTCAGAGATAACAGAAGAATAAAGCTCACAAACAAACCAAATTACAGTTTAAGTCATACAGTTAACTGAATTAGTTGAAAACACAGTGATATGCAGGGGGAGATAGATAGATGAAGTAGACTGCCATAATTACGGTAAGGTGCAAGAATAAAAGAAGGGCCACAATACCTGAAATAGGGAGTTCTTAGGTCCTGTCTGCCTCTCTGCTGCATCAGCCTTCTCCTGTTGAAGGTGTGGTTTTGAGGACCAGAGTTGAGGTTTGATCAGGGGAGCTCAGGAAGCAGCAGGTGCCTGAAACCAACATAGACTTGTTATATTGGGTCAACACAGCAGCAAGCATGCCTAGCCAGTAGCTGTAGCTCTCCATGAGTCTTTCCAGCAGCTATAGACTTTATTTGCGTTTCTTAGTGGAGTTCTCATGGGACCACACAATGGCTGTCACCATGGGATAAGCCAATTTATCACCTCATAAATTTTGAGTGCCTCATCTATAGTAAATGTGTCATGAATATTTGCAGCTTCTGGTCCTTCTATCCCCTTTTTTTAAAATCTGTTCGGCAAAGATGTTATCTACTTAAATTATCTTTGCTTAACATGCCCCACAGATTCCCAACTTACTTTAATTCATGCCTAATACATCTTACAGATTTCTAATTTACATTATCTTTGCCTAACATGTCTGGCTGGTTACTAACTTACTTATCTGCACTGACATGTTTAATGACTCTACCCGCATATTTTTGTTACTGGCTTACTCTTTTCAGGGATTTTCTTATTTATTAACCGCTGTTTTGAATAATTTTACAAATATGATCAATCAATACTATAGATAGAATCATTAACCTTATTTTTTAAGAAACATTTTCTTATTTATATTCACGTTTAGATCCTTCACAGAATTTTTTTCTTTCTAAATTCTAAGGGGTTTGTTTGAAACTAAATACCAATCACCAGTATGTTAAACTAAGGGCTAATGATATAGTGAGAAGCCTTAATTAAATCAGCTCACTTAGTCTTACGGAATTGATTCTTGTCTTTTGGGTCTTGAGTTATGCAGACTTTATCTATAAAGTTGCTGGCTTCTGGCCTGAGAGCATGCTGGAAATCCTAAGCCAGCCGCTTGATGAAGCTGCGTGCTGGCTGTTTGCAGAAATGAGGTACAGATTTTTACTGCAGCCCTTTTGCTGTTTCTTTAAAACTGAATTCTGATCTGCACTTTGTAGCAGAGGCCTTTATGGGTAGGATAAAAGCAAAAACCAATTTGTTGGTGACAAATATGAATAGACCTGCTAAGTTAATTATATCAACCCACATTATCAAAATGGAGGAGAGTAAAATCCTCTGTGAATATGCAGTCAATGATTATCTTGAGGGCAGGAGCGGTAGGATAAATAGGCAGCTGACTGACCTCCAGGGCTCTTTGATTTGTACCATAAAGAAATGTTATAATCACCAAGAATGACAAGAGCATTTATAGCTAGAGACAAAATCAATTTGTTTACAGTGTGTGCTACTCTTTGAACATGAATCTAAGTGTCTATCCAACCTGGTAAGAACTCAGTTGCTAAAGCATTTATGGTGGTAACATTTACCTCTAAATAATTAATCTAGGAAGAATTAATGTTTTTTGGTGTTCCCAGGGTTTTTTGTTCTTTTGTTATTTTTACTTGATAACTTAACAGAAAAACAGTTGTGGAGAACTAATCAAAATATAGAATAATCTTCCTTTGGTAAAGTAGAGACATATCTTTTATATGGGCCAGTGACTGCATGAGAAACTCCAAAGCTATTTTATATATAAATAATATCCTTAAGAAGTTATTGTTTAGAATTTAAGATCTGGATTTATAAAAAGACAGTATCAAAAAAGAGTTGCTAAACATTTTCTTACATCAGGATATAAATAGAAGTCATGGGTGTTTGAAGACAAGCCTTTATTGAAGTATTAGCTATAAAATAATTTTAAGTATTTTTTAATAAATGAAAAACATCTGCAAAAAATAATTCAAGATCAGAGCATAGCTACAAATATGTAACAATCTTTCAGGAAGTGAACTTTTGATGCTATAGGGAATTCTCTTTTCAAAATACAGGGAATAATCAATCAATCAATTTAATTATGTAAGAGTAAGCTATATTTCAAGGATAAATTATTTTTCTGAATATTGATTTTTCTTTCTTATTTTTCAAAACTGCTTTCAATTACCACGTTAAATTTGCCGTCTTAGTGGAAATTTCAAAGAGCAAACACAGTTTCAAAGAATTTGTTATTTTAAATATTTGTGTCTTTAGAAATTGATCAGGTAAAAAAAGATAAATGGTAACCAAAGAATACCAATTCCTTAATTTAATATTGATTAAAGTATTCAAAATCACTAAGAATTTATATTGTAATATGGTCACTGATGATATTACCAGTCAGAAAGACGACATTTAACACTTTTTTTCCCAGACAGAATAAGAGAAAAACTAAGTTTAAATTATTTGCAGCAATGTTCAGAGCTTTCGGGGACAGACCCTCTTAAAAGACAGTAGTTGTCATTTCATATAGTTAAACACATATGTTTACAGTCTCAAACTTAAAATATTTTGTGGAAAGAATGTTAACTTATTTGCCACATAAAGCCAGCATACTAAATTTAGAAAGTTTAAGTAATTTAGAAGATATACAGATTTGAACACAAAAATTATTAACCAATCTAATTTGTTCAAATATTCATGTCAAACGAAGATTAGTAAACTTTTTCCTAAACCAGTATAAAATTCTATGTATTTAAAGTCTCTAAATTGTATTGATGGTCTAGGCTTTATACGAGTATTACTTTCCCTTTGAAATGATTCATTGTTTTTTCGATTCTTATTTAATTAGTCAGTGATTGTCACAATTCTTCCTTTCCTTCCTTTCCTCCTTCTTTTCTTTCTTTCTTTCTTTCTTTCTTTCTTTCTTTCTTTCTTTCTTTCTTTCTTTCTTTCTTTCTTTCTTTCTTTTTTTCTTTCTTTCTCTCTCTCTTTCTTTCTTTCTCTCTCTCTCTCTTTTAGTTGGCTGCTTCTAGGAAAGTAAGGTTTTTTTTTAGCTTTATTAAGGTAAAAGTGACATCAAAAATATATAAGGTCTCCAACTTGATGTTTTGATATATATACACACATTGTGAAATAATCACCATGATCAAGCTAATTTACATATCCATCCCCTCACATAGTTATCTTGTGTGTGTGTTTTGTGAGAACACTTATATTTACCCACTTAGTGAATTTCAAGTATATAATACAGTACAGTATCTGTAGTCGCTGTGTGTAAATTAGACTTCCTGAACATATTCCTCTTGCATAAATGAAATTTTATAGCCTTTGACCAACATTTCCCTATTTCCCCCAGACCCTCTCAACCCCTGGCAACCACCATTCTCCTTTCTGCTTCTATGAGTTTAATTATTTGAGATTCCACATAAATGTGAGGTCAGACAGTATTTGTCTTTCTGTGTCCAGTTTATTTCACTTAACATAATGTCCTCCAGGTTCATCCACATTGTGGCAAATGGCAGAATTTCAAGAAAGACTCTTCTTAAAATGTCAGTCGATTCAAATAGTTAAAAATTCAGTTGACCCCTTCTTATTTTTTTTTTAAATTTAGCTTATTTTAAATGAATGCATTCTAGTTTCTATTGATCAAACCAGTAAAAAATGAATTTAATCTATTTATTATTTTTATGGAGCCCATTGAATCTTCCATTTATCTTCTTTAACAAATAGGGGAATGATTTTTTTTCCCCAATTCACAAGAAAATAATTTTTTTTAAGCCAAAGTGCATTTTACCACATGAGATTATTCTAAGAACCAAGAACAAGCATGACTGGGTTTCCACAGTCTTTAACACACATGTCTTCAGCAACACAGTTTAATTGACTCCAGTAGGTAAATTCATCTAGGCATATCTGCAGAGGTTCATTTGTTCTTCAGTTGAGATCAAGGATCCTTTCTCTGAAGCTCAGAAAGTGTTTTTTTCTTTTTTTAACTCCAATTAAGTTAATCTTTTCCTTCTTGGTAGAAACTGTTTTTGTCTTTATGAATATCTTCAAACATCGTTAGAGCTTTAAGAACTCAAAATACATCTGCGCTTCAAGAAAAATATTAATTAAACAAGTTTTAAGTTCTAGAGGAATGACTTAGGAAAAATTTTCATTTACTCTGTTAATTTGTCAGTTTGTCCTAGCTTTTGAATACATTCTTTTAAATTTTTTTCATAAATTTCATTGTGTGAGGAGAAAAGGATCTCACTTGGGGAAGGACCCCTGGTGAACTCAGCAAGCTATCATGTCAAAAAATGTGGAGGGCTATGTTCTAGAAAAAGGTGGAAGCCAGAGGTGGAGTAATGACAAACTAAAACCCAGAAACAATTCAATTCAGTAGCTAATCGGATTAAGACAATGGGGACCCCAAGCCTAGCTGTCTATCAAAGACTATAATCCACCCCGTTAGGAAACAGCAATGACTGGAACCTGTACAATTTCACTTGGCAACTGAAGTTCCTTTTCTGTACATGATGGAGTAGTTAGTATCAGACTTTGCTCCCGTGATAAACACATACGATAATGGACAGTACATACAAAACAGCTATTTTGGGGCTTTAGCAGTTAAAAAAAAAATAGGGCTATGGTTATTGAGAGAGGAGAAATATTTGAGGTAAGTCCCATGTTCACCAATTTTACCCTGGAGACCCTTTCCTAACTGCACACAGAGGAGTGGAGTCAAGGTAGAAAGCAGCGGTGTTGGCAGTTGGAGGAAAAAGAGTTTAGAGCTCAGGGCGGGTGAGGTTCCTAGGAGGAGAGCACCACAGAGAAAGAACCCTAATCTCTCTGAAGCATTTTTCTTTCGGTCCCTGCTCACTTCCTAAGATGCACATGCAGGTGAAGCTTCTGGAGGCTAAGTAGAGAACATTCTGGGCTCATACGTACTGGGAAACTGGAGATCTGAGATAGCCAAAGAAGAAAGACCATGGTAAATACCAGGCATTCATTTGAGACCACATAAAGCTCACGTTCTAAGATTTAGGGCCAGATCTTCAGAAAAAGAGCGAATTCTTAAGACTAAGTGGAAAGCTGAAATAGATCTACCCTAATAGAGCCTAAAACCAAACGATGACAATAATAAGATTATTCAGTTCAAATTTAACTGACTGCTGGAAAGAAACTCATCATACAGTAGAACATGGGTTGGCAAACTATGGCCTGTGGGGCAACAACCCATTTTGATAATTAACTTTATAGGAACATACTCACAGCCACGTATTTACATATGCCTGTGGCTATTTGTAGCCTACATAAACAGAGTTAAGGAGTTGTGACACATTTCGGTCCCCAAGCCTAAAATATTTACTGTCTCATTTTTCAAGAAAAATTGCAGCCTCTGCTTTAGAGAAAGATAGTATAATTCAGAGTTTATCAAACAGTACTATGTAATAAAATAAAATAGAAAATTATCAAGCACAGTATGGAAATCTGAAGGATAAATAAACAAGACATAAAATAGTAAATATTAGCCAACAGAGAAGTGATCTAGATTTTGGAGTTAAAAGATGAGAATTTCAAAATAATTATAATTACTATTGTAATAAACATAGAAAAAAGATAATCACAGTGGAAGAAAACAAAGAGTAATTCAATTGAGAAAATTAGTGAACAAAGGATCAAATGGGCATTATAGAATTAAAGAATAAAATATCTTACATGTCATTAAGTAATCAGTGATTAAACCTGAATGGATGCACCAAGAAGCAGAATTTGTGAATTTAGTCATGAGTAGGAATGTATAAACATTCTACCTAAATAAAAATGTTACTAAATTGAAAATTAAAACAGTACTTTGCTCAGTGTTAAGGAATCATATCTAGTAAAATTATGATAGGCTGAGATGGCATTTCCTTTTACTTCTTTGCACTGTTCTTATTTCTATTGAACAGATGTGACACAATACAATTTCGAATGTCAGGTCTGATAGGTTAATTTTTATTTTTAAAATGTAAAGTTCTCTTTTTTTCCCCATGTTTTCAGAGGCAATTCAGGAGAATATTTGAAAAGGAAGCATATGGCTATATATACATTATTTGAAAAGTTCAATTTCTGTCTCAATAAGGTGGTATATATTTTGATTTTATTGTAACAACTTGTATATTGGTCTTACTCATGGTATGATCAGTTTTTTTTTTAATATTTCATGGCTATTTTCTTTGAGTTCTTCTTGAAATACAGGAACAAATAGTTGCTTGATTTTATATCTGCACTGATTTGGGAAGTATGCCATGTTCATTTTGGTCTATGATCAAAATATAAAGTATTTAGCTCTTCTCCACATTATTCTTCTCTTTTTAAATCGAGGTAAAATTGACATGCAATATTATATTTGTTTCAGGTTTACAACATAATGATTCAATATATGTATATATCATGATGCGATCAGCACAATGTCTGACTAACATACATCACCATACATAACTTAAAAATTTTCTGTATAATCTTTTAGAGAATTTTTACATATGTGTGTATTTTGTAATTCTTTTAGAAATGCTTTTCAACTTCTGTTTGATAGTCAGACAATATCATACAGTCAAGTCAATATGCTTAAAGGTGTGTTCCCTCAAAGAATTCATGTGGTTCATATTTTAAATATACCATTTACTCACCTTTTCTCATGTATGGCTAGGCAACTTGCCAGGAACCCCTCACTATTTAATCAGCATTGACCACCTGATAAGGTAGCATTACTCTATTTTAAACTCTCAATTACCCAAAGGATCATCAAGCACTAAGCTGTGGACTTAGATATTTTGGAAGAGGGAAAAACAAACCAAACTTAAAGAAGGAATACATACTTATCTCATCTCCCTGTTTTACTCCAAGATTTACAGAATTGTCTCACCCTCACTGCTTAAAATAAAAAATTCTCAGGGAAACATAAAATCAATTTGCAAGGAGGAAGAAGTTACAAAGGAACTTTGGAGAGCTCCAATATCCTTACTGAATTGTATTAACCTATTAGAAAGTTAGTAGCAAAATGTTTACTATGAATGTGTTTTGAGAATTCAGATTGCATAATTGTTCAGCTGATAACACAATTCTGGAGTGGAGAGCCAGAGCCTATGACCTGATGGGGGAACAAGGAAGGTAGATGGTTACCAAAGCTTGCAGAGTTGAGATTGAAAGGCAAATAGAGAGCCGAGGCAGTAACACCCACCGTCTACAAACAGGGCATCTCCGAAAACTGTGGGGAGAGAAGGAAGAGCAAGCAGATCTTGGAGGAGACATAACCAGTGAGGTGGTGATGCTATGATACTCTAATAAAAATAGCCATAAATAATGGTGTGCCTGGGTGCACATAAAACTGGCATTCCTCTTTTATTCTTTTGTTACCTCTTTTATACCAGGAGATTAAAAAAATGGTAATGGAAATATAAATCTTGAGTATTTAAATCGTTGAAGGCATAAATGTTAGAGACCAATGGCCTCAGTCTTGTCAAATTTCGACTCGACCATTTCTCGGCTGTATAAACTTGGGCCAATGGCATAATCGTAAAAAAAAAAAAATGTAAATGTAAATTTATGTAAATTATGCTCTAAAAGTATGTACTTCATTTTGTTACTGTGAGAGTTACAGGAGTAAATGTGCAACCCATGTAGAATATGGGTTTTAAAGAAAAGTGAGAATGAAAGCAGAAGTCCTGTTACAAAGAGGCTATAATATGATTGCTTTGTTGTTGTGGACCTTGAAGTTGAAAACGAGGCAATCAAATTTGGTAAGAAAAGCAGTGATTTTTAAAAACATTTTAAAGAATAATCAAGACTAAGTGGTTGAGAGAGAATGAACTCTATACTTTGAAAAGCCAGTTAGAGAGAGGAGTTGACCATGTAATTGAAATTCTTTTTCTGCTCTAGAGAGAAGTGTAGCATCCCTAATTAAAATCATAATGATGTTTTTTGAGGGAAAGTATGAAACTATCTTTTTTATTTGCTGAAAAGCCAAGTACCATGTCTACCATAATGTATATAAGTAAAAAATTAATGAATTCATCAGGAATAAGAAATTAAGTAGGGAGTGCTTTTGGAGGTGGGGTATAAGCACTATTTGTAGATATTTTTCGTGTTGGAATTGCAGTGAGACAGTCATTCATGGTGTAAAATGGGAAACCAGGCATAATGTTCTGTTCCGGAATAAGAAACAAAATATCTCAAGACTCGGGGGGTTTAAAACAATATGGAATTTTGGATATCTTGTCAGTAATTTTGCTGGCTATCTTGTCTAACGTAGCACCGTCCTGCACCTATACATGTATCTGTCACACTGTGTCTCTTCATCCAGCCACTTTATTGTTCTTAGTGCAAATCATCAACTAAAACTGCAACATACACTTCATGGAATCAAAATTTTTTACTGTTTTGTCTTTGAACATCAAATAGCACATGACATGTAGTAAGTTCTCAGTAAAATATTTTGAATGAATGCTTTGATCAATTAAGTTTGAGTAAAGAGGTCTCCAGGAATCATCTGTATAAAATAATAACTAAAATAAAACTAATATACTTCTTTGGGAAGAGAGTTGATTAAGATACGAACAGAGAATTAGGGTCACCCATATTTAGGAAGACAGGGCATTAAGCAAAGATGACAAATCCCTTAATTGCAATCTGATTAGTAGTTGGAGAAGTAAGTTAGTAAAATGCCACGAAAGCAATGGAAAAAAGAATATAAAAATGAAGGATTGATTAAATTCAAAACTGGAATGAAGTTTTAAAAAAAGAAGACATGTTTATACAATTTTTATATCTTGTATTTTGGAGGCCAGTTAAGACTGCAGTTAAATGCATATTAGGATAGAACATTTGCATAAATAAAGTATAAATGGATGACAAGGAATTGAAGAGACTGTATAGATAACTCTGAATAATTAAGTTTCTTTGAAAATTTTATAATTCTGTAGCAAATATTTTTACAGTGAACCATTTATTTTAATGTTCTCAGGATTCTTTTCTTAAATTTTCAAGGTGCAATAAAAGGCATTTTAATAATTAATATTTTTGTGAATGTAAAGGTTTTATTATCATTTTGACATGCTGGTTGAATTTTGACATAATATATTTCTATCTCCATAAGCAGGCAACTAAAATTGCTGCCCTGAATCGAATTTCATGTGATATAAAGGTTAGGAATGCATGTCATTCCATCCTGCTCAAGACAGAAAACATTGCAAGAAGCTAGATATAATTGCTTTGTCAATATAAGAAAATTATACAACTGCCAACCAACCCTGCTTAAAGTGATTTTTGAAGGGCTTGTTTATGCACTATTATGTCCAAGAGGCTACACAAAATTTGTTAGCCTGCCAATGTCTTCTCAGCCCAGGCTGTTCTTAATTCTTTATCACTGTTGAAACGTATCATGTAAATGAGCAGTGTATCTACCAAGGGATAATTACAGGTAAGTACGAGATGTAAATAACTGTAATTGTGACTTAAATAATTTGAAATATTCATTAACAACTAAAGTCTACCAATTGTCAATAGAGCAGAAGCCACACAACACTGAAGTAACCAGTAGTTTAATTGGCAACCCCTACAAATTATACTTAAGGAGCTGGAGGACATATATATGTTACCTAATTTAACTCTGAATTATGTTCCAGAATGTTTTTAAAGGAGGAAATTGTGGCTTGCCCATGATTGTGCAGCTAACAAATGGTAGAGCTGTGACTCAGTCATAGGTCAGTATCACTGCAAAATAATTGCTTTTTTTCTTAACACTTAATCAGTTTTGACACATGTGAAAATTACCAACAACCTCAGCGTTTGAAGTTGATATACTGGTTTAGTAATGGAGTATCATGGTTTAATGCCCTGTTTTACAAACAAATTTGGTTTTTTTGACTTATGTTTCTTTGCTTTATATTAATTGTTCAGCAAAACTATAAAAATGATTTATTATTAATTTGTCTCTAAATGCCCACTTTATATATTTAGTTCGAGTTATTTTACCAGAACCTTCCCATACTTGAATATTTTGCTTTGTTTAATCACTTAGTTGATGAATTTCACTGGTTTGTAGTTTTATTCCAGAAAGGTTCTTGACTGCTCTATTTCCTTAATACTTGCAAGATTAATAAAATATCTATTGCATTTATATTTTTAAAACCTTTGCATTATGAAAATATTACATTTAAATGAGAAACAATCAAGCAGTACAACTAGATAAAAAGTGAATAATGTGTACTGTTTCTACCTAGGCCTCCAGAAATTCCATAAAATATGTGCAGAAGAGAGATTTTTACATCCATTCTGTGAAATGTGTTGTTCTTGTTAACTAATTTTCTCCTAATTTTCTATTTCATTTTCATATAATCCTTATATTTTTGGTAATATTCTATCAGTGAAAGTTATTTGGTTTCAACTATAGGAAATAAAACTGGCTATCTTAAGTAATCAGTGAATTTAATGAAAAAAGTTGAGTATATTATAAGGGAAGCTCAAAATATTGAAGAAAGATTGAAGAACAAGGCTCAGAAATGATAGGAACCCATTCTGCTTTCTGATCTTCTCTAGTTGCTAGCACTGGAATGATAGAAAACAGAATAAAGAAACAAACTAAAACAACTCTAATGACTATTAGCTTTTGTTATTTTATGTAAGATTCTAATTACAGAGGAGACTCATTTAAATTTACTTTGCATGGAGCACCTGATCACCAATGGTCTAGACAAAAGCAGAAGTTATTTAATAGTCCCACCGGATTGTATCAAGTAAGAAACACAGATAATACAATGTAAATAAATGGAAGTGCAATGCCAAATGGAATTTACAGCCAACAACAACAAAATCCCACCAGACAGTTACAAGAATTATGGACTAATTTTCATCATATCCTATATTTTCATTCATATTTTTCATCCCTTTGTTATTTGTATAGCATTTTAGAATATTTCATTGTCTTTTCCTTTCTAACAGTTCCATTGCTTTGTCTAGTTTTATTTCAACAGTCATCTTAATTTATAACTGTTCTTTCTTAAACTGTGCAATATTTTTAAATTAAAAAAGTAATAAATAAATATGGTCTTCTTTTAAATTTTAAAGGATAAAAAATAATGCTAAGGATTCATTTGGCTACTGCTCCCAGCATTTGTTGTCCACATTAACACCCCAACATCTGTGCTAACTGGTGTTTTTAGCTTATAGTTCCTTCTACATCTTTCTCTATACATCGCTAGCAAGCATGGAAAAGCATTTGGTGGAAATATTTGTTCTTATGTAAATTGTATTCTAGTGCACAGATACATTTGGCAAATTATCTCTTCCTGTCAAATTGTGTTTTAGGAAACCATACCAGTATGTATGGATATCACAAATTATTATTATTATTTTTTTACTTTTTACATACTGGAGATACCACAGATACAATAGCATAGATATAATGTATAAAGTTCAGAAAATTTATAATCACCTCAAATCAAGATATACAACATTTTCATTGCCCAGAAGGTCCTCCATGTTATTCCTGCCAGTATACACACCTCATACAAAGGTAGCTCTACCTGACTTCTGTCATCAGAGATCAGTGTTGTCTTTTTTGACCATAACATAAGTGGTATGACATACTGTGTAGTCTTTTGTGTTTGGATTCTTTCAGCAATTGATTTTAATCTGAGATTCCTTTTTTTAAAAAATGCTGTTTACATACTATACTAAATGAATATACCAGAATTTACTTATACATTCTATAATTAATGAATATGTGTATTATATCCAATGTGGTCTATTTGTGTTATCTCTTTGGAGAACAATCTTCTCTGTGTCTTTTTGTTATATATCTATGAGTGAAATAGATGGGTCATAAGGTGGATTTATGTTTAGCTTTTGCGGGTAATATCAAACAATTTTCAAAAAGTTTGTACCAGTTTATAAATGATGAAAGTTTTATTGACTTATCCATTCTCAGCAATTCTTGATATTTATTTGCATTTATTGTTGCAAATATTGATGTGGACTGGTATGCCATTATGGTTATAATTTGCAGTTTCCTGATGAGAAATAATGTTAAGCATTTTTTTCCCCCCAAAAGTCATTGGCCATTAGTATATCCTCTTAATGCCTATTCAAAGATTTCACTGCATTTTGAAAAGAGTTTTTAATTGTATCTCTCATTGATTCATAGAGTATTCTAGATACAATTATATATAACAAGATAAATGTATCATGACTATCTTCTCCCAGTCTGTAGCTTAACTTTTCGTTTTCTTAATATCACCTTTCAATGAACAGAAGTTTTTAATTTTAATTAAGTCCAATTAATCACTCTTTCTTTTATGCTTAATACTTTTTAGAAAAAATTTAGTGCTTTATATTTCTTCTTAGGCATTATTTTTTACAGCCTACTGTAAGATCTATGATACATTTTTATTTACATATGTGCTTGTAATACATTAGTGATCTTGGTTCATATTTTTCCATATGGTTGTCTACTTGATTCTGCAGTGGTTTCTTTGTTGTAAATTAGATTATTGAATATATGCATGAGTTTGAGTTCACAGCTCTATTCTGTATGCCTGGTACATGTCATTATATTTACACCAGTACCATTCTGTGTTCATTACTGGAATTTTTTAAATAAGTTCCTTACTTTTTAGTATAAATTTACATTGTTCACTTCTGAAGATTGTCTGGCTATTTTAGACCACCATATTTCTATACAAATTTTAAAATTTGATTGACAATTTCCAGAAAACATGCCTATTAGAATTGTGATCATTATGGCACTAAAGTGGTGTTCCGATTTTGAGAAAATGAACTTGTTGGTAATATTGTCTTCAAGGCCTTCAATACCGTGTATTTCTTTATTAATTTTTAACTTTCTCCTATTGGTATTTTCTAGTTTTAACAGAAACGATCTTGCACATATTTCAACAGATTTGTTACTAGGTATATGATATTGCTTGATGCTATTATAAAGGCTATTTAAAAGAATTATATCCCAAATATTTGTTTCTGGTGTATAGAGGCATTTTAAAAAGTTGTATATTGATCAATTATCTAGCATCTTGCTAAATTCAATTATTTTTAATATTTTTAAAAAAAGATTATTTTTGGATTTCCCAACTACACAATCATGCCCTCTGTAGATGCGGAAGCTTACTTCTTCCTTTCTAAGTCTTAAACATTATGAGTCTCTATGTTGGATTAACTTTTTATAAAAATGAAATGTCTTTTTTTCTCTCAATATTTATTCCAAGTCCTGTTTTCTTTAATATTAACACAGTGGTGCAGACTTTTGGGAGGTTAGTATTGCATGGTACATCTTTCTAGCTCTTTATTTTCAACTAATCCATGTCTTTATTTAGAATATTTTTCTTGTACACAGCTTATATTTGTTACTTATGTGAATCAAGTCTGTTAACACTCCTTTAACTTGTGTGGTTAGTTTTTTTACATTCAAGACAATTGCAGATAGCTTTACAAGGGTTTCTCTGTTCCTTATGTTATTCTTTCTCTATCATTTATCTGCTAATAAATAGTTGTCCATTTGTATTTATGAAAGTCCTGAAAGAATTCTGCATATTTGTCTGGGGCATTTAAACTAGAGGGGGTGGCACGAGTGCCAACTAGTAATCCGAAATGCAAATGGCTTTACACTGAGACACCAAGCCACTCTATCACCTGTTTCAGTTAAATTCACACCGTGTGTTCACTTTTGGGGGAGAGACCTTGACATTTACTTTTTCTTTTGTCCTGGTGATAAATATCTTACATAAATTATTTTCCCTAAGAGAGTAGTAGAGAATAGACAGATCAGCTAATATATAAATAGACAATCAAATGATGCTACTGATCTCTGCCACTTTTCTCACTCTTGCTCCCCCTCATGACCTAACTATTCCAATCTAGGATTCTCCTAAGTAGGAGACTTGAGTGCAAGTTCAACAGATGTGGCTTTTCCCAGCCTTATTCATTCACCAGGCCTCTGATTGATGAATATCTTCTTTTTAATTTGTATGCTTTATTTAAATGATAAGGTACATAGTTATTCAAATATTCTCATGTCAAATATATTCATTCCTACTACAAATATTTATCGAGTGCCTTCAATGAGCCAGATATTGAAGGCGCTGATGAGAAAATAATAAACATTCTCTGACTCTTTGAGCTTACATTATAATGGAGGATGTAGATGACAACTCAGTAAACAAATATTTGAAAAATAAATAATTGTATATAAGAAAACAAAGGGGTGTATAATGAGTATTACAAAGAAAAGTAAAGTTGGTTGAGTGTAGAGAGCAACAGAAGGTCACTACTGATACTCCTACAGAGAAGATATCTTAAGGAAATTAACTGTTGAACACAGACTAAAATGAAATAAAGAGAGATATAAAAAACCTTTATTCATAAAGTCACTCTGTAAGTCATCCTTCATTAGGAGACCAAAGGCAGTGGAGATAAGTCAAGAGGTTTCTTGAAAAAGGCTTGTCCCTGTAAGTAATAGTGCTTCTTAACGACCTTGTGGAATAGGTCTTTCATACCCAGTCTAATATTCAAAGCTACATATTTTTTAATGTTTAATTCAAATGATTTAGGTAATTATGGACATGCTTAAGAAAACTTACATGTATAGTTAACATAACTTAGAATATTCACTCTTAGTTTCCATACTATCTGATTTAATAGTAATTTTAAGTCAGTAATCTTACTGGACTTAATTTGTTTCTTTAGGAATTTTTAATGATTGTTTCCATAGACATTTTAGATATTTCTATCACACCTCAACATAATTTATAATTTGTAGGTACTACAAGAAGTATTATTTGATTCATCAATAATAAAATGATGTGAAGCAAATAATACGTAAGATAAACAGCTGTAGAAAACATTACACAAAAGTGGTCAATTTGTGTATTATTTTAGAAAGTCAGTAATTGGTGGTATGGCTGCTGCATTAAAGGAGGATTTTTATTATGGTCCAAACTTGTCTGATAACAGTTCGATGTGTTGTGTTTTAAGTCATCATATTGTGGAAAGCAGTATTTAAAAAATATTTCCTTACTTCATTCATTCAGCTGAATTTGATACCATTGCATATTTCGCAGGCTGTCTCAGAGGTCATTTTGTCTTCAGTAGTTGTTTTAACAGTCTTGTCTATTTTGCATTTTAGAACCTTTGGAGACAATCCTTCTAGTCCATAGCATGTGTCATATAATGCCAAACTTTAAAACTATTCATAGTCTAGTAAAATGTTAATAAAATGTGGGGGGTTTTTTGTAATTATGAAAAAAAATTCACTTGGAATATTCCATTAGTAGTGAACTTTTGATATTTAAGCTGATTGTTTTGAAAACAAATGCTGTGTATTTGCGGATGTATGTAATACACCAACATTTGTTTTCTAAAGTTAAAATAATCAATGTAAGTTAATTTTAATTCTATCACTTCCAGGTCTAGAAGTGATTAATTGGAATAAACAATGAAAAGAGTATCAGTGCTATCTATTTCCCAAGAGTGTAAATGATCATTATTAATTTGCCTTTTCCTGAGGTCCCTCCTTTATAATCAAGAGTGCTTCAGAAGTTTGGAGTTTTATAAGTAAATGAATTTATATGTTAAAAAATAGTCCATATAGTATATCATGAAGAGTCTTTCACAGGAAATAAAACAAAATAAAACATTAATTCACTGATTTTGACAGTTAGTAGGAAGAAGAGAGAACACAACATATTTTCTAACAGTAACAGGTAAGATTTGGTAAGTGTTAGAGTGAAATAAAACGTGAAGTGAAGAAATGAAAATTCATTTTCACAAAGATGTTGAGGCTCTTTAATCTTAACATCTATGATCTAGTTCTGGAAATCAAACTTTCAACTGAAAATCAATAGCCTCAGGGAGGATTAAAGTTTAAATATGTATCCAAAAAAAAAAAAGCCATTGTAGATTTGTAAATGGATGATATGTATTGCAAAGGAAAATCTAGTTTTGTGCTTGATTTAAAATGGAACTAATTAGTCACTGGACCTGAGATCTCAGGAGATTTAACAAAAAATAAAAGCATGAGAGATACGACAATGAGAAGAAATGTAAGGGAATAACTCATAATTTTTCCCATCTAAATTCCTAAAAAAAAACCTGTATTACTTAAAATCCTTGAAATGGAAAACTGATAGACACTGATATACAAGATAAAACTCTTGAGACAAATTTTATAGAGTATAAAATCATAAAGGTTTTAGAGAAAACTTCATAAATGTATGTAGTCACACTACTGGCTACTGTAAAATTAATTGTGAAAGTTGTTAAACAAAACTCAGGAAAGCCAAAATTACATGGACATTTTAATTGTTATTTCCTCATTTTGGATCCCTTTTGTGTCAGATGACTCTAGAAAGTAATAATAGAACTGAAATCAGAATGAGGAACAATGAAAAAAATTTACCCTGGTTATAACATGCTCAAAAAATTAAGTGCATAGAGTCTGCTCAGATTTAAAATGAATTAACTAAAAAGAAAAAGCTATCAAGAGTTATAAAGTGTATAGCATTGTTTAAGTATATATTGTAAGTAAGGTGGTGTAATCACAACAATGATTAATTTCAAAACTAAGCATTATGAATCTGAAAAATATTAAGTTATAGATGTACATAGTTGTGAGATATCATTTGAGGAAATGGCAAAACTGAGGTATGTAACACATTCATAGAAATTGTGATATGCACTACAGCATATACTGCATGCATGCATGCATTTTCATTTTAATATAAAGCCATCACTATGATCAACATATATTGTTCTTTTTCTGGCTAAATTTATTTTCCTTCTTTTGAGAAATGGCTGTTTTCCCTGCAGTTGTAGATCGCTAGAATGGACCTATGTCCAAGTAGGTGGAAGTGGGGCGGGTGCCGATAACTGGGAAGTTTCCGGTGGAAGAAGGCAGAGATAGTCCCTTCCTTTCATTGCCCTTGTTCTGGATTTCACCCTGAAAAGTGCTGCTCATCGTGCTGTCTTCAAAGTGGAGAAAGCACAGCTGCAGCGTAAGGAAGTGAACACAGTGACATTAGAGAATCCGAAACGGGTTGGGGGAGGAAAGAGAACGACTGATGTGGTTTAAATTTCCTTTCTCACCCTGAAAACCACTCTTACTTGCCCTCTTCATTAGAGCAGATGATTCTCTTTGGCTTAATATTCATTTATTAGTTTTTATTTTTATTATTTTAATGGAGGTGCTGGAGATTGAACCTAGGACCTCAGGCATGCTATGTACTCTAACACTGAGCCATATCCACTCTCCTGGCTTAAATTATTTTGAAGTGAGATTCTGATATTTGTTAAAGAAAGAGTACAAATAGTGACTAAGAGAGTTAGAAACATACGTGCATGCCAAATAAGGCTACTTCCTTGCTTGTTAACCTTTTTCTTTGTTTTCGTTAATCTTTTTTTCTTTTGGATTATTTTCTGATACTGTTAGCTTAATTTTTTGGTTTCATGGATACTAGAAACATGTATGATGACTACACTTTCAGTGGAAGGAACCAAATATCCAACAATTAAAAGATTATTCCTATAAGAAATCTGTATTATAAGGTTAGTGTAAGTTATCTGTCAGTAACCTTGATGTCTTGAGAGACAGAATACTCTTACTGCTCAAATGATATTTCTGAGACAATATCTAGTGACTACTATTCCATTCTATCTTTGAGGGACTTAAAATAGAAGTGTTGACTTACAAATGTATTAATCAACACTTGCTTTAGATGAGAACTATGAACTATTTTTTGTAGATTCGTTTTCATAAAAAATTTGTTGAGTTTAAGAGAATTTCTATTATTTATTCAAATACATTGCAGATAGTCATTGAGAACCTACTATGTTTCAGGCGCTGTCCAAAGCACTGGGGACAGATCAATAAGATTTAGTAACTTTCTTTCATCAGCTGTCAGTTAAGGGGAGGAGAAAGAAAGGTAGAGAGATAATTACTATATAATGTCATAATTCCCCCCCCCCCAAAATATAAATGGAATTCTCTAAGAGAAGGAAGATGAATTTCTGCACAAACCTAGCAGGCTATTTGGGTCCAGAGACTAAAAGGAATGGTAAATACGGCACTGTTTCCTTGTATCTATCAGACTTGATACATATTCTCCACCTTTTTTTATATCAATTTTCTAGTCATCCACACTCTGAATTAAAAGATCATGGTCTTTAGATTCAGAAGCACATGAGTTTGAATGTCAGCTTTACCACTTATTACTGTGAAAGTTACTTAACTTCTCTAAGACTCAATTTTCTCATCTCTACTATGGGTAGAGGCCATCTCATTATGAAGCTATAGAAGATTAAGCTTCAATGACTCTCTTTTGCATGAGATCCCTCCTGCATACAAAATGGAAAAAAAAATTGCAAAATGCATGGCCAAACAAATTGTTTTAACTTCAAGTCCCACAAAATCTGGATCCTCAGGTTTATAATATAATTATTAAATATAATGATTGTATTTACTCTGAGCATTAAATGGAAGATAGATGAAATGGGTTTTGCATAGGACTTGATGAACAAAAAGTATTTAAAATTAACATATTCTCCTTTCCATTTCAATATAGATCTATTCCTTAGTGGTTATAAATATCTACCAACGGAGTAATGAAAAATGAGATAAAAGTGTTTTCTGAAGCTGTCTAGACAAGCAGCTTAAAATAACTAATCTTAATTTTTAAGACTTTTTCCCTCACAGAGAGATGATTTGACTCAATCCTTTTCCAAACTTATCTGAAACACATTCCACAACAAACATTTATCTTGTTGCTCAGAATCTCTGAAAATATTCTTAATGCTAACACTCTCACTCACTATTACCCTCATGTCAGTTGTAAACTGTCTTCCAAATACATTTTTCCCTTGAGTTTATGAAGCATCTGCGGGTCTTAGGATATGTTACACTTAAACTGTGGCGTGACATAACAAATAATGCTCATAAAATTTCAGGTGGTTTGCAATTTTATGCATCTGATACACATGCTTCTAAAACACAAAAGGACATGCTCAGCAAATCTAATGCTTGAAAACTAGAATTATGATGGCATTTCTTACATGCATTACTGAACAGAAAAATTAAATTAAGCCATCTCTGTAAAGTGCCTTTAATATTAATTCAAACACTGTGTGTTTCCATCATATTTTGTATTTACATATTTCAGATCTCTCCAACATCCATGTTTTAAATTGGGACAGTGTCTCTGCTTTTAATCTGCACCCTGTGGAAGGAACAGTTATACATAATTAAAATTTTAATGCTAGATTCTGCATTCTCTATCTTGTAACTTCTGTTACTTTCCCAAAACGTCTTCTTTATTATTTGGTTTCTCCCAAGTTCCACCAACTAACTGTAATTTTGCTAATCTGGAGAGAAATCAGAAACTATTATAATTAAGTTTACAGGAAATTTATCAAAAGTATATGTGATCAGAGATCACTTATTAATCAGGAGGTGAAACTCTTGTGTAGGTCAATTTCAAGGATTTATCAGGACTAGTTTGCTGATATAATTTTGGTTGCTGGTACTTCACAGATTTGAGGTTAAAACTGGAGAACGGTGTTCCTTAAGGGATCAAATGCAAACACTGACTCAGATGCAGTGAGTGATTGGATAGAACCATGGGTTTCTCCTTTGGAAAGATGATGAGAATGTTCCTAGTCGGGAAATAGATGTTGGTGACTAGGAGAGCAGTCTGCTGTAGAACTGACTGATGTTCATCAAAGCTGTTTCTCCCTTGTATTCCTAGCACACAGATTATATTCCATCCTCCTGCATAATTATGGTTGTTTTACTGAGCTCTTGCCAATGGAGGGAAATAGAAGTGATGCAAATCATTTCAGATCTTGCCCCATATGTGATTCTCCACCTTTTTCTTTTCTGCTGGCTGAGTGGCTGGTGCCTAAGAAAAGCTAGGAAGTTATACTAAATTGCACGTGGCACAGATTCTATCAGCCTGAGGCCACCAGTGACTTAGAGCATAATCCTTTGCCTGCACATCACTGAAAAACAGCAGCTTGGAAGATCTGTGGATTATTTATGTGAGTTAGCAATAAAGTCACTTATTAACAGCAACTGAGTTTGGTGGTTATTTGCTACAGCAGCCAATATGACGCTCACATACACACTGTTTGCCTGTTTCATTATTTTTTCAAATATTTTTATACTAGGGCTTCAGAACCTCATAGCATAAACTAAAATTCTAGCTGTTATTAACATCCTGTCATGCATATAAGAATTAGTAATTCTTACGTTGTTATTCAGGATTATGACCACATGCTATGTTGGGGAAAAATTAGCCTTTGGAATTAGCCTAGACAGATCTAGATTTAAATGCCAACTTGAGTTGTTACTAAATAATCACTGCAGTGATCCTTAAGGTGACTTCACTTCCTTAAACTTCTGAAAGGCTGTTGTAAGAATTAGAATGCTACATCTAAAGCATAAGTTTAAAAAAAGTGCTGAAAAATGTTAACTATTCCAAGTGCTATTTTTTGCACAGTAGTTAGTTTTCTGGGGACCAGAGATAAACTTAAGCTAGAGGACGCAACATGCTCATTAAAATATAATGGAATACATAATATAAAGATGTATGCACAACATGGTGCAGGAACTCTGAAAATACAATCATTAATTATCCCACAGTAAGAACTGAAAGAACATTTTATGGAAAAGATGATGATAGAGGTGTCTCTGAGTGATGCTTACAGCCATAATAGGCAAGAAGGGAGAAAAAAAATATTTCCTCCAAAGTTTTTCTAAGTATTTTACAAACATTGTCTCATTTGCTTTTGTAATATCCCTCCCACTTTAAGATTTAAAGAAGAAACAAGGCATATCTATATAACAATTCTGCACACTTGTGCATATTAAAAATTTCCATCTTAAGGTCAAAGTTCAGTTCTAAGTCAAATCAAAGCATTCCTACTATACACAATTCTCCAGTTTGCAAACTGCTAAAGGAAGCATTGCAGGGGCAAATTGCCCTCCCAGTGATTAGAAAATTAAATGCAATTTTTAATCTTTAATCTTCCCACATCACTGCTCATGTTAATGTTTTGTTCAGGCATTCCTGCTGAGCCATATCGGTGCACAAACACTCTGAAAAATCCCAGGTTGACAATTAATCATTGGAGAAGAGTCAGCTTAAGCAGAGAAGAAGGGACAGCTTTAATAGCAGGAGATTAAAGAATGCCATAATCAACCAGATTTTTCTAAATTGATTTCTTAATGTAGCATGACCAGGTTTAGTATTTTAAAAAATGATCAAACAACCACTTATGCAGACTTGTTCACAAAATTTTGATATTTAGAGATCTAGTTTTAAAACAAATACATGGAGTGTTTTTTTTTAAAGGTAATTAATCTCACCAGTAATCTGATCAACCATAGAAAAGTATTATGCACATTTTGGGGGTATTTAATTTGTTTTAGAATTTTCATAGTGCTGTTGTCATATTTAATCATGAAAATTTAAAGAGAAATTCTCTATAAGTTTAAAAATAAGGTAAGAGGAAACACAATTTTGGAACCATACTTTGTCAACTTCATTCAAAAGGAAAATAAAAATACAGAATAGTGCTATTAAAAGAGTAAAACTATTTAAAGAATGAAAGAAATCATAGAAATGAGCACCTAACCAGTCAGTGGTCAAAGAATTTAAGAGCCAGTGGAGGAGTTAAAGATGATCATTTTTATCCCCATCCACAATTTAGAGGACAGGAGACAATTCAAATATGTCAGAACTCATATCAACATACAGAAAGGAAGAACATTAGAGAGAGAACAATGAAGAATAAAGAATGTATTTTTTATTTTTCATATTCCTACTTAACCTAATAACTAAGCAACAATGTATTGGGTGGCTGTAGCATATGGATAACTAAAATGAACGGCGGAAATGTTATATGAAATGAGAGAAAGTAATTGGGAATAATCTAAGTTAAATGAACTACCCATAAAGTAATACAATGTGATTTGAAAGTGGACTTAGATTAGTTGTAAATGTATATTGCAAACTAGAGTAATCACTCATTTTATTTTTAAAAAAGGACAATTGATATACTAAGAAGGGAAAGAAAATGAAATTAAATGAATGCTCAGTTGAAACCAGAGAAGGCAGAAAAATAAGGCAAGATTAAAAAAGAGAGAGAAACAAAGGAAAAGTGCAGCGAATAGAAAACAGGTACAAATACAGTAAATATCAGACAAACTGTATCAATAATCACTGTTAATAACAATAACCTCAATATGGAAAATAAAGACAGAAATGAGATAGTCACAGTAAACAAAAAAAAAAAAAAAAAGAAAGAAAGAAAAAGAAAAAAGAAAGCCCCAACTATATGCTTGCTGTCTGGAAGAAATCCACTTATATAAAGGCCCAGATAAGTTGAAAGTAAACAGATGGAGAAAGATACATCATGCTAACACTAAACAAAAAGAAAAGCTGGAACAACCGTATTAATTTTCAACAAGGCAGACTTTAGCAAGGAAAATTATCAGGGATGGGCAGGAGCATTACAAAATGATAAAAGGGGCTAATTCTCCAAGAATATATAATAAGTCATGTGTGTACACCTAACAACAGAGCACAAGATACATGAGATGAAAACTGACAGAACTGCATGATGAAACAGATGAATCTATCATTATTTTGGGGAAGTTCAACTTCCTTCTATCAAATGTGAACAGATCCGGTAGGCAGAAAATCAGTAAGGATATAATTGAGCTGAACAGCCACATTAATCAACTGGACCTAATCGATATTTATGGAACACTTCATTGAACAATAGGAGAACCACATTTTTTTCCTCAAGTTCACACAGAAGATTCACAAAGATAAACCATATTCTAGGCCACAAAACACACTTTAACCAATCTAAAGAATAGAAATAATGCAGGTAATGTGCTTGGACCACAATAAAATTAATTTAGATTTTTAAAGACTAAGTTAATTTAAACTCTTTAAATCAGTAAGAGTTATATTTGGAAAATTCCCAGATGCTTGCTGACTAAGCAGAACACTTCTAAATATCATGTAGTTCGAAAAAGAAGTCACAAGAGAAATTTTAAAACTATTTTGAATTAAATGAAAACAAAAATATAACATCAAAATTTTAGGGATGTTTAGAGGGAATGTTGTAGTATGATGTGCATATATTTAAAAAAATATATAGATCAATAATCTAAGCTTCCACCTGAGGGCAACTAGAGAAAGAAAGGCAATATAAATTAAAAACAAGCAGAAAAATAAATTAGAGCAGAAATCAATGAAACTGAAAACAAGAAATCAATAGAATAAGGCAATGGTAACAAAAGCTGGTTCTTTGAAAAGATCAATAAAACTCTACACCCACAAATTTGATAACCTAGATAACAGATCAGCTCCTTTAAAGGCACGAATTCCCATATCCTCACACAAAGAGAAATAAATAAAAGCATATATCTATTAATGAAATTGATAGAAATTAATGAAATTGATAATGAAATCTTCCTAAAAAGATAGAATCATTCCCATGGTTTCACTGGTAAATTCTAGCAAAAATTTCAAAAAGAAATTATTCTCATTCTCTTCAATCTCTTCCAGTAAGTAGAAGCACTGAGAATTATTTCCAAACTCATTCTAGAAAGCCAGAAATACTGAAGCAAGATAAAGACATTATAAGAAAACTACAGCCCAATATCTCTCATTTGCATAAATGTAAAAATCCTCAGTAAAATATTGGTAAATTGATTCACAACATATATATAAAAAGAATTAAATACTACAACCAAGTGGGATTCATTCTCAATGTGACAGTATTCTTTCAGGACTTTTTTTTTTTAATAAGGGCATTAATTTGTTCATGAGGGCTCTACCCTCAGACCTAATCATCTCCCCAAGACCTTACCTCCAAATACTGTCATATTGAGGATTAGTCTCAACATATGAGTTTGAGGAGGACACAAAAGCTCAGAGCATAGCAATCTTGTGCCCACTTGCTGAAAGTTTCCACAGGAATAAAGCATGTGAAATAATTCTATAAAATTCAAATATCTTGGGATATTCTTCCATGTGAGATCTGTTCTATCTTATTCATTCCTTTGGGCAAATTATCTCAGTGATCCGTATTTTATCATTCTTAGCAACAGAAAATGCAGCCCTAGCCATATTACAAAAATAATTAGAATTGATTGTTTCTGTTTGAAAGACTGAAAAACAGGAATGTTTTATTATCATATTTACATATAGTCATGTAAAAAATGAAACTTTAATCTCTATGAAGTAAGAATAATTCTGTATATTCACATGACAGATGTCTGCTTATGAGATGAACTTCTGATGGATAACCTCAATCAATGACATCGTGATTTCTTAGATTTTCCATTGTTTATGGAAGATAATTAATCACTAGTAAATGTAATTAGAGATATTTCCAAAATATCTATTCTTAAATAATAATTTAAAAAAATTTCAAAGTGATAGAATTATTATTTCTGTCAATTAAGGCATGTATTTGTAGAAGATTTACCAAGAATTATCAGAGAATATCACTGTTTCTTTTAACATATCAGTTTTCTATTATTGCTGAAACAAATTACCACAACTTAGTAGGGGAAAACAATACAGGTTTATTGCCTTACACCCTGGAAGTCAGAAGTCTTAATCTGGTATCACTGGGCTCCAGCTGAGGGATCAGTAGAGCTATTTCTCTTCTGGAGATACCAGGGGGAAATCTGTTTCCCTCGTTCTGCCTTCTGTAGCTTCTGGGTGCTTTCTAACTTCTTTGGCTTATCGTCCCATCCTCCATCTTCAAAGTCAGCAGCATAGCATGTTCTAATTTCTCTTTCTGACTCTGACCCCCCACTTCCTTCTTACAAAAAATCCTTCTGATTCTGTCATTAGGTCCATCCAAATAATCCAGGATAATGTTCCCATCTCAAGATACTTAACTTTATTATATCCTAAGAGCCCCTTTTGCCATAAAAGATAACAAAATCACTGGTTCATTCCAGGGATTAGGAAATTTTGGGGGCCATTAGTTAGTCGACTACATTTACTTATTTAAGTGATGAAGTTTTAAAGGCAAGGATGAGTAAGTTTCTTTTTAAAAGCCAAATTTTAAATTAAAAACAGCAAATTAAAAAAAAATTTTAAGCAATTGAAGAGTTTGGATTTGAAAAAAACTTTTTATCCAACCCAAAGTTCTAGAGTTTTCAGAGCATGACATTATACCTAAGAAACAGAAACATCATAAATGCAGAATAACAAAATATTTATTATATGTTTTGAAAATATTTCTATTAAAATTACTTTAAAACACCTTTATCTTATCCTGTTATTGGAAATAAATGTGTAGAATATATTAAAAAAAAACATGAAGATAAAGTCTCCTAGTGCTGAAATTTGAAAATAAAATAACATTTAGTTATACAAAAGAGACAAAAAGAAAAAGATACATGTTACACATTCAAGTATGATAACAAAGAATAATTTTTCTAAGTATTAATCTTCAAAATTTATTTGTTACTTTTTAATTGTAAAATAGAATGCAAAGGAGACCAAAATATATTAGAGGCAGTGAGACTCATAAAGTTCACAAACCCCATGTTTCTGGCCTGACAAAATAAATAGTCCAAGATTTGTGATTCTCTGAACCACTTTTGGTTTCTGATGGACCATGGAAATCAGTAGTGGATCTGGAATTAAACCCTAATTCATTCTTATGATATGTTCTGATGGTCAAGATGAGAAAGAAGTCAGATCGTGCTAACTACAAACTGAAGAACTTTATATCTACTCTGAGCAAGATTACAGAAGCTAAAAACGGACTCATTATTTTTTGACACATAGTATAAGGAAGAAACAAGCACCGAGTCCCAGGATAGAAACTGAAATGAATGCCTTTAGAGTAGAATGCTAGACTAGATCTGTGTTAACCTGAAGGAGATTTCTAATTGCACACAGTAATACACTACTCCTAAAATGGCCATCAGCTAACAGGTACTGGTCTGCATAAAAATCACTTGATAAGCTTATTAAAATTTTGATTCTGTTTATATGAAATATGCAGAATTCACAATTCTATAAGGACAGAAATGTGGTTGCCGGAGGGTAGGAGGAGGCAGGGATGGGGAATGATTGCCTACTGAGTGCGAGGCTCCCCTCTGGGCTGATGAAAAGTACTCGAACCAGATAGAAGTGGTGGTCATACAACACCGTGAATGTCCTTAATGCCGCTGTGCACTATGAAATGCATAAAGCAGTCGATTTCATGTTATGCGTGTTTTACCACAATACAAAATATTAAATGCGATGAGTAAGGATACACGCCCAGAAATTTGTATTTTGAAATTGTACATCAGGAGATTTTGAAATGCAGCTAGCTTTGTGGATTATTATTTTTATATCTAATTCTGAAAGTTCATCAACAGTTTGGATAAAATTACAGAAGTTGTTCTGTTCATCTATTGCTATGTCACAAACCACCCTGACGCTGACTTAAAAACTATAGCAAACTTGTGTTTTCTCAGGGGATCTGGAGGTTGGACCCGTCTGACAGTTCTTGTTTCCAGTCTCTTATATTTTTGTAGCAGAAGGTGGTTAGGGAGAGTGTCTTCTTGGCGACACACAGCATCATTTTCTTCACACTACTAGTGGAGGCAACCATGAATGCACTCCAGCTGTCAAAGGGAAGGGCATTACATTACAGCTCTTGATAAAAAGCTGGAGGGATGGGAAATGTCGTTGCAGCCATATTTGGGAAATGCAAAGGGCATGTCCTTTAAACTTAAAGTGAATCCTTGCTCAAGACTGTAGAATATTTGAAAACTTGAGTTCAACCTAACAGGATGAAATTTGACTTATATTTATAAAATCCGATCGTTTACGTGCAGAGAATGAAAAAGCAGAGCAGCGTGGAACGCAATGACTTGGAGTTGAGGCCAAAGCAAGATCGTGCTACATACAATAGATTGATAAATTTGTTTATGTTCTATTAATACAAGGAAAATGAAAGAATTATCATAACTTCCTTTTTCTGTGTCTTGGAGAAGTGATTTTTTTCCAGTCTATTTTGCTGGAAACTTATTACAAGTATGTCATTTAATCAAGTGTTTCAGCAATTACTAAAGTATTTCCTTATTCTTGAAAATCTAATTTGTTTCCTATTCCTTCAAATATTGGTGCAATAAATATTACAAGCTTACAGCTTCCCTTGCTTCTATCCTGAACAATATTAAGAGTTATTTCTTAAAAATTAAGTCATAGGATTAAAGTTACTTTGTCAGAGGGTAAATACCTTTCATATCTATTTTTCTATAAATAATTCTTTTGAGTTGCCCTGTACTGTATTTCACTGACAGACCAATTTTATTCATCTGGATTGAAAAAGTGTTTCAAATACAATGCATGTACATAAAATATATAATGCACATATGCTGGGAAACAAGCTGCTGGAAAATAAGCCGCTGGGAAACAAGCAGCTAGAAAACAAGCCCACACCTAGATTTCCATGAGCTTAAAATACTGTATTCACACTTACTCGCTTCAAATGCACATGCTTGCTTTGTTTGAATGTTTTACGCAGTAGACGACCTATAACACGTATTACGCTAAAGAACATTTGTAAGGAGAAATCCTGAGATTGACCATAAGGGCACCAAGGAGGGCAGATACTTCCTTAGGGTAAAACAACTGAGGGTCCTGGAACGCCAGATCATCCACTAACAGAACTTTGTTCTGGCACGAAAGCATGCGGTTTAACCCAGGGGAAATACTTGCTATCTCAAGATGTCCCGGAGGCAATGACAGGACAGACTTAGAAATTTTGCATACCCCGAGGAGGGTGATTGTTCCTGGAAGGGATGGGCCAGAAATTTAGCAGCTAACCAGCAAGCAGAACTTAGTGCTTATCACATGAAATATCTAAAGCCCCACCTCTTTGATCGCATTTTTTTCTGAGCTGTATACTCCTAATAAATATGATGTTCACCAGGCTTTCGGGACTCTGGATCCACGAGATCTTGAGTCCGCTGGTCCCATCTTTGCTCTTTACTTTGTCTGTTTGTTTCTTAAGTCTTGCATCGCCCGTCCTCAGACACGGTCCTGATCTGTGCTGGACTCAGCACATATATTATCATATTAGAGACATAAAAGCACCCTAAGAGATATAGTATATTATCTATTACAGCCATTACAGGTAATACATGAGGAAAATAGGACTTAGGAAGGTTCAGAAATTTGTCTAAACTTATAAAGATCAAAGAGCCAGTATTCTTGATATTTTGACCCCAAAAGCTAACACCCTTTTCATATGCTGTGCTGCAGAATATACAAATGATGAAATTACAGCACAGAAAGGTCAGACTGAATGACAGATGTCACAGAGCACCTTACTGTCAGGCCTAGAACCTGGTTTGCGTGATGTACCCTTCAGTTCTTTATGCTTTCCTTAGCACTAAAATAGAGATTGATAAAAATCTTGTACCAGAAGGGAAAAAGTCAAGATGTCTGTGCAGCTTGTAAAGGAAACTCAGTTACCTCTATCTTATGAACTAGTTCTCTGATGAATTGTTTCTGAAAACAAATGTTTCATATTAATAAAGCTTAAAGATCAGAACACAACAAACAAGATGCAACTTTTTTGAAGCCCTTCCATTTGAAGAGTTTGGATCCTAACAGAAATGACTATTAGCTACTTATTAATCCTAACACATTTGCTTTTAATAAATTGTTTTAACTGACTGAAACAATTTGAAAATCACTGCTAACTTTTCTTATGTGGCAAAGAGTTAATTATTTAAAAGCATACCTCACATGGAATTTGTGAACATCAGTACCTACTATCATATCATTTAAATTACAGAAGGTGCTGAGTTGCTTAGCTTTTAATTTGCTTTTCTGTTTGCTTTTTTGCCTCTTTTTTGGCCCTCAAAACCAGAAGACCAAAAAAAAATCTTCATTTTCTCTTTGGAAGACATCTTTCGCAATTTCTGAGCATACTAGATAGAAAGCATTTTCAGAAACCAGTCTCCAGACATACGCTGTATGGACTTTTTTTAAAGTTCAACACTGATGTAATGTAAAATCTGACTCAATGTCTTAAAGTTTGTTAAAAATAGAGGCAGATGACTCTTTTTGAAAGTGTAGTATAATTTAAGAAGAGAACATAGTACAAGTAGTACTCGCTGTACTGTTGCATTACAAGGCTCCTTTTCTGCTTTGGTTCTACACTTAAATGGAAGTCGGGGTAGTGGGGAGACTCTTAACCATCAGAATAGTATCAGAGGACAGGAAATGGGAAGTCCTCTTCCCCACCGGAGTAGAATAAATTGTGACATATTCTTGAGCCTTCAGTGATTTTCTTCATCATTCCTTTCTTTACGTGGCATTTTATCCAGAAAAAGTACCTGATCGCAGGCCCATCCAAGCTCAGATAGGCTGACTCAACATCTTCAGTTAGTCTTACGTTACAGCTATTGGGCCTCAAAATAAAACTCGTCACACTCTGCAGCCAGAGCCATTTCTTCTATGGTAATTAAGTTACTAAGCTCACCATTTCCATATTATTTATAGTCCCTAGCGTGAACATCTAAGCTCTATCTAAACTTGAGTTTAGGCTCAGGAGACAAGGGAATCTATAAAAACGAGAATGAAAAGTTCCAGGTCTCAAGTCAAGTTGGTGTCAACTTGATAACACGTCTTCCTAACAAAGAAACAACACAGTTGTCATACAGCAAGATGAGGAAAGAACTGGTATTCAGAAAACAAGGTTTGAATCCAATATCCTGTCTTGGGCTATTTCTTTAATCTCAGAAGCCTCAGTCCCTCCTTATGAAACAGGTATAGCACGTAAGTTGTAGGAATGCAATAAACTATTACATCTGTAGTACTTTTTCATTGTTTTCCTGTATATAAGTAGTCAAGGGTTATTTTCACTCTCTTCTGCTGCTGTGGATCAAGTACCTAACATTCAGAGGTAACCTCAGAACACAATGCTTCTTCAAACAGACTTAAATTCAATTTATATTTTCTTCTCAAAATTGTGGAAGTCTAACCCCTATTACAATAGGTTTTTCATGAACAATGCATTGTATATATAGTCTCCTCTTCCATCAAATGCAGACCTCGGGAAAAATTGCCAATTATCTTACATAAAACAGTAGAAGTTCAAATATATTGTTCCAAAATTTCATGTGAAGCTGAGTTTAGATGTCTTAGATAAAAGGAAAAGCCGTTTTCAAAACAAATAAATATATTTGCAAAGTAATACAAAAAGTATTTTTTAATATCAAAAAGATTTCAAGAGATAAAAGAGGTAAGATTGTGTCCTAGCCATTTCTATAAATATTGCTCCTGTTTGTCATAAATAGAGCCAGATATAGTTTAGCACAGACAGCTGTAATACTTTGGAAACTAATATCAAACCCATGCTTTGATACAGGAGACAGTGAAGTCTTTCTTGTGTAGAGTAGCCATCCATGTAAATCTTATAAATTTCAAATTTGAAATCTCATTAATACCAATATTTAAAGAAGACATGTTTTACATGATTATTACAACCACATTTTTATTTGAAAGAATACTCCATGTCTTTGAAATTGCCATTTACTATGGTTTCAAAGCATAAACAAATTTTTACGATGTTGTTCTGAATAGAGACCAAATTCTAGCTAATATCCATTGTAAAAAAGATTTACTAACAAAGACAGTAATTAGGACCTTGTTTAATCTGCACATTCATTATGAATTATTTTTCATGAGATTTTTACCTTGACTGTAAGCATCAACAAACCAAATTACTTGCTGATTTTGAGTTTCTTATGTTTCCCTATATTTTAGCCAATAAGTTTTAAAGACAGAATCTCTTTCCTAATTAGTGTTTAGCATGGTAAGCAAAAATCTAACAGAAGTTAATTAATGAGCACAGGGAATTTTATGCTGTTTTCTTATCTTGGAGCTTTTAATAGTGCTTTAGCACACACACACACACACACACACACACACATATATATACACACAAATTTCAAAATATAATTAAATAAGTAAATTATAAAAAGAAATTGTATTTTATTAACATTTAATTGTCTTTCTCCAATAAGGACAATAGTCACTTTAGAAACTACCACAGCCATAAAAACAGATAAATGAACATGTATGTGGATACACACATGCACACACACACTACATGATCTCTCAGGATTATTTTAGCACAGTTTGCCACTCCTTCTTTAAACATTGTTTGTATCTGATTTCTTTTTGTGACACTACTCTCAGTTTTCTCTACCTCCCTTGACCACATCTTTTCTTTTGGTTTTCATGGTTGGCTCTTTTGTCTCTGTTTGAAGGTTACATCCTCAGATGCCCCATCTCCTTAATTAACATTGCATTCCTCCAGGGGAAAAAAAAAAAGGTCACTTACATACCCTTAGCCTCCTTCTGTAAGAGTCTAGAATAACCACTGAATGCTGAGCATTCTAACTAAGATCATCACTCCAATGCACACTGAAAATTGAAAATGGGCACAAAAACATTTCTGGCAAGAATCCCCACCTCTCCTGCTCTGCCAACCCTCACAGCCTTACCAAAACTATCCCCACTGGATTCTTTATCCTTGTTTAATTCAGTCACCACAAGACATCCACAGGACTCCCAGGTCATCCATACTACTCCTCCTCTAAGCCTCACTGAGTTGCTGTGTCTCTTCTGATCCCACTGACCTTCTCCCGTGCCTTCGGTAACTCTTCGTCAGTCACTGTTAACACCCTCTGTATTCTCCATTTTATTTCTGAGACAGTCTTCCATTAATCAGTTTAATGAAAGCTGACTTTTGGTAAGTTCTACTCTTCCTACAGCCCCTTCACTGTTTTTTTTTTTGTTTTTTTACATTTTTTCACTGTTTCTTTACATTGGCTTACAAGAGGAACACATGGTCTCTTTTACCACATTGCCACTTTCCGATCATTCATTCTCCATCTCTATGTTTGAAATCCATGCTATCAGATATCACTACCTATTAGCCCTACTTATTGAAGTTATCTTATGGAGTTGAAACCTGTAGTCCTAATTCCTTGAGGACTTTAACCCAGAAAATAGGAGAATTTGACATTCAAATAGAAATAGCAATAATATACTTTAGAAAGGCCTCAAAATGCTTGTTCATGAAATCAACAAAACCTCACATTTTGTTGAGAATTTGATGTTCTTTTCTAATTACTCATATGTGCTCTGAATAGTGACAGAAATTCTCTGAGGAGTCTTTAAGTTGTGCTTCTGTACAAAAGAAGGTCATAATTTTGATATGTTATAACTGAAATGTTGGGTCATAGGTATTTATTATTCACTAATTATCCTTGGACTCTGTAACATTTATCCCTTGCAGTTAATCACATAAAAGTATGTGATTCATTCTAGCCTACGGATTGTGAGTAGAAATGGCATATGTCACTTCTGGGCCAAAGCATTTAAGAGCTAGAATGTCATTTTGCAGTCTGTCTCTTCCTCTGATACAATGACATAGAAATATACATGTTTTATTATCATAGCATCTGTCAGCTTATTCTATAAAGAAACATGTGGAACAAAACATTTTATCAACTGTTTTGGTTTAGGAATAATTAAGTATAAAATATTGTTTTATTAAAGACTTGAAATTTAGGGAGAGATTTGTAATTTGTTAGAGTATAACTCATTCTTTTCTAGCTAAGATAGTACAATACTCTCCAACTCTAAATGGTGATAATGCCTCTCTTTTCTCATGATGGCAACGTCAATGGAAAATTTTCTCTATGTTTTGAATCTATGGGCTCTTTCGAACAACATTTGCAAGCAAGTCTTGCACTTCCTTAGAATCTTTATGCTCCCACTTTCCTAAAATGCTAGTATATGCCTTCTCCTCTCCCCTCTCCCTCAGATATTTCCTTCCCTTTGTTTATCTTCAGAAATCAGCTAAGGACCTTATTCCCCATGTTGTTGAGAAAAGAGAAGCTGTCAGAAGATAATGTAATCTTAATACCGCTTTGTCAAACTGCTTCTGTAGCACACTAATCTGCCTTCTCGCCTTTCACCACACATAAATTCTCCATAGTGTTCTTAGAGGACAATTCTTATTATGCACTGGACCACATCCTATGTTCTCTGCTCAGAGACTTTACTTCAGGATGTCCCCAGAATTAAAAAAAAAAATCAATCACTTTATAGTTTCTGCATCATCTGTTTTCCCCTAACATATTATTTTTATGACCATGAAAATATGCAGTCATTTCTTCCATCTTCAAAGAATCTCTATTAACTTTAAGTCTCTCCTTTATAATATTCAATTTATCTGCTCTATTTTCCAGAAAAAAAAAATCTCCTAAATTTGTTGTCTTCAATCTTTGGATACAATTCATCTCATTGTAGTCTTTTTAGAATTTCCTACAATTACTTTTTTTAATACACATTGCTCTTCCATACTTATATCTCAAAGTCATAAATTTCTTCCAAGTTCCTTAATGCAATAGTCAATTCAAACATCTCAACATCCCTCAAATACCACCATAAGAACTAGTCTTATGACTATCAGATTCAAGGAATAAGCTACATGACATTGCAAAGAAATAAAAGTAAAAATATAAAGAGTAAAATGGCTGAGATTTAACTAGTTTGAATCAATATGATGTAAAAACAATAGTTAAAAACAGTTTTTTTTAAGAAACTGTATATATCAGTTATAGGCAATAAGGAGACAGAAATCACACAGTAAATTGAAGAAGAAATGTTATTTTTTTTTAACAGAGGATTGGAGTACTAGGAAATTGGCTAGTAAGAGTTAAAGAGTACTTTGAAGAATACAATAGCAGATATTTGGAGCAGATGTCATTCTTAAGGCTGAGAGAGAGCACCCAAGGAGACACCACTACCCATGCCCCTTGTCCCCACCCTCATTTCAGAGGATGTGGCAATAGTTCACTAGATAGCAAAGAAATCATTGAGGTCCCTCTCTGGCGGGACACTCTGGGAGTCAGTGATGCTGAGGGAAGCCATCAGAGAGGAGCCATGAAAGGGTGCTGAGGGAGTCTATTCCTAGGGAGATACCTTGCTGGCTACAATTTGTTTTGAGATTTGCAGAGAAGATGCAGCTAGAAGCTGCAGGATGCTGGATTTCCCTGACCTCCATGTGCTACAGAAGGTGAAGAAATGACAGTGTAAAGGAGTTAGGTGTTGACCCTACAAGTGCTTAGCTTGGGAGAAACCACACTGTGCAGCGGTGGAGCACAGGAGAAAGCTGCAACCTGCAGGAGTCCATCAGGAGAGAAGCTGCATGTACTCAAGAATCAAGTGCTGGAAAAATCTAGTCCTTGAAGGAACCCAGTGCAAGGTAAGTCACTTGTGCATAGGAGCTGGCAGCTGGAGAAAGGCTACTCCCCAGGAGCTTGGTGAGCAAGAAAGAGCACTGTCTAGGAGCCTAGTGAATGAGACACACGGGGACCAGGAAGAAAACACCTCTTCCCCAATCATGTCTACCCAGCACCCTCTATTGGGCAGAAATAACACGTATGTGCCAACTAACAAAGTAGAAGCTTTCACAACCCCACCCTAATTATCACAGAATAGGAAAATAAGGGTAAATTTGAAACCAAGAGGTAATAAATTGCTAACTGGATGACTCATTTTCTGTATACATATTTCTGTCCCCATTTGAACTTCCTTACCACAACAAAACCACACTCTATAAGACACCTGATAAGTCACAGCTGTTCTTTTGACTGAAGAATTTCTTACCTCTTCCCCACATGAAAAGACCTACAGTTCTAACAGGTCTTGGAGCTATCACTTTGATGATATTAATTATACCTCAAATTCTGTAACAGTCTCAGTGAATATTCTGGCAGGTTGTTAAAAATTAAAACTAGAACTTCCGTGTAATTTAGCTAGTCCATGCCTAGATATTTACCTGAAAAGAGAAATAAAAGAAAACGTCCATACAGTGATTTACAGCAGCTTTAGCTCATAGAGCCAAAAACTGGAATCTACCTGGATGTCCAATAACATATGAATAGATAAACAAATTGCAGTATATCCATACCATGGAATACTACTCAACAACAGAAAGAATGAAACCATTGATGCATGACACAATATAGCCAGATCTCAAAATAATCATGCTGAATAGACGAAAACAAAAAAGAAAAGAGTATATGATATGACTCCATTTTACAAAATTACAGTAAATAAAAACTAATGTATAGAAAGCAAATCTATGTATGTTCATGTATGACTGAAGCATTGTGCTGTACACCAGAAATTGACACAACATTGTAAACTGACTATACTTTAATAAAAATATATATATACTTAAAAAAAAAAGAATGTATAGTCACAGAAAGCAGATTAGTGTTTTCCTGGAGACAACTTCGGAAGGAGTGGGGAGTATAAGAGGGAGCAAAGGGAGAGATTATAAAAGGGCACAAGGAAACTTTCGTGGGTGATAGTTGGGTTCATGACCTTGATTACTGTGATGGCCCCATAGGTATATACCTATGTTAAAACAAATAAAATTGTACACCTTAAAAACTGCAGTTCATTGTGTGTCAACTGAACCTTCATAAAACTGTTAAAAATACTGTTGATAGTAATACAAAAAGTCAAAATCTAATTCAGTAGTTTTACTGGAAGGTTTTTCAACGTAAGAAGAAAACAGTGCCGGGGGAGAGTGACTAAAAGAGAAAAAGCAGAATGCTATTTGTAAAAGTCAGATCAACTAAAATTCTGCATGAAGATTATTTTTCTCCTAAGAGCAGTAGAGCATAAATAAATGTAATGGAAAACCAGCTTAACAAAAACCATGAAATATATGTGTGCTAACTGGAAAATACTGACCCTTAGAGTTCCCCCTTCTCTTTGACAAACATGAAGCTGAAACATTCTTTACTTAAATTGTATTATAATGATATTCCATGATGAACTAGAATCTGCTTCTATACACTAATACATTTTCCCCCAATCGTATCACTATAATTATGCTTTGTATAGTATTGTTATTGACAAAATATTTCTGACATAGGACTTTACTATAAGAGCAAAATCTGTATAGACTATAAATCATGGCGATAGACCAGCCGGCATAAGTATCTCAGATTTTATTTATTCTGAGCTTTTATTTATTGCCTGAAGAAGTCACAAAGAAATACGAACAGTTCACATCTTGAGTTAATGTGTGTTAACATGGAGCACTGAGATACCAACAGAATGCAGAACAGATCTGTGCTCTGGGGTGGGAGGGTAGATAAAAGACAATGATAATAAAAGCTTTATCATTTGAAAATAATTAGTTTTTTACTTTGTGGTGATTAGTACTTATTCTCCTGTAATATAATGAAGATTAGATGAAATCAAGTCTGTTAAAATATTTTAAGATATTTTATGGTATAAGCATTATATTTACATGGCACAAGATACAGTAAGAAGTTGGACAAGCGTCAGCATTTTTCCTTATATGACACTAAAGATTAATGTATTACATTACTATATATTTAATTATTAGCAGAAAAAAGATTACCGTGAGATGTTTAAGACTCTGATGACTACACTGTATTATAAAGTGTACTTATACATTATCTTTAGGGTTGAACTTAACAATTTCTAAAGTTTCTGCTAATAAATCTGTGATTTTTTAGCAGAAATATAAGCTTGTAAAGTAATCTAGATTTTATATAAAATGCAAAAAATAAAGTGTAATTTTCTTTGTTTTCCTTTCTTTTTTTAAAGAATGTTTTTTTCTGTCCTCATTATAGTTCCCTGTATTATCCTGTAAGGCTACACAATTGATAGCCATTGAACTTAGCAAATATTTTTAATGCATATATATACTTCATATACATTTAATTTTCATATGTTCAATTCACATCTTTGCCTAACCCTTTCAGATGTGTCTGTGATAAGTTAGTATACAATTTCTAAAACTAGTGATTCTCAGTATGTGTATTGTGAGCAGGGGCAGATTCCCCAAGTTAGACTGTTATAGTGGGTCCTCTGCAACACAGATGTCAAGATGGGAGAAAATGTGCAAGGATTTTATTACTGGAAATGTCTGTGTGAGAGAAAATAGGGAGGCAGCCAGACAAGGCTGGAAGACTTGTCAGACTGATGTAAATTTGACCATCAGTGAATGAGAGAGGGAGAAAGAGTTAGATGGAAGCATTTAAAGAAGGTTCGACAAAGCTGTCAGCTAGTTCTTGAACCACAGTTGCCTCAAAGTAATCATGTGTCTCCCAGGAATGTTTTTGCCTTATGCTCCTGTCGCATTAAGTTATTAAGTTGGAGAAACCTCCGGAAAGCCTTTCTTTGCAAAACAGCAATGAAATTCAAAATGCAGCAGGGGATTTTGATAACCCGGGTTCCCTACATTTGCAGGTCTTCAGGTGTATACATTGACCTGGAAACGGGCACAAATATGTTCAAAACACTTCTGGTTTCAGCTCTTACGTGTGAATTTGAAAGTTGTCTCTTCTTCCTCATAATAAGAAAAAGATGAGTAAACTGAAAATCAAGTACTTTCCTTGGACCCATCACATACACAGGATTGAATAATTAAATAAGTAGCTGGCAGATGGTGAGAGCTAGGTTTCTCACTGTCAGACTAACAGAGTAAGGATGAGCATGGGGGAGGCTAGAATGATCCATTTGGTGCTGGATTAGAGTTGGAGACATCAGTATGAACTCATAGTTGTCTTTTGATGGAGTTTTTCATGTATTTGTAATTAAATCATTTGTCACAGTATGCATTCCTTCTTGTGATACTTCCAAATGATTTTTTAAAAATTTACTAAGCAACTATTTTATTTTATTTAAAAATTTGGGGGGGGGGGTAAATAGGTTTAGGTTTATTTATTTATTTATTTATTTATTTATTTATTAGTGGAGGCACTGGGGATTGTACCCAGGACCTCATGTATGCTAAGCACACACTGCTGCTGAGCTATACCCTCCCCCTGCAAATGATTTGGTTTGAATATTTATGCAGCAAAGTTCATTCTTTGTGGTGTACACTTCATGAGCTTTGGAAAATGTTAAGTCAGAGCTTGGGCTTAGGTTGATTTATCATCACTGTAACAGCTATATCACGTTAAAAGTTTCCTTGTGTGACAACTTTATAGTTAACCCCCACTCCTGACTCCTGCCCTAGCCTAATAAATTTAACTTTTCCAGAATGTCATGTAAATGGATCACATAATATTTTTGGCCAATTCTAGGCAATTATGAATAAAACTCACGTAAATATAGCACATAAGTTTTTGTGTGAACATAAATCTCCATTTCTCTCAGCTGTGTACCTAGGAATAGGATGACAGTGCCATACAGTGTTTATAGAAAACTGCAAACCTTTTTTTCCTCAAAGTAGCTGTACCATTTGTGTTCCCACTAGTAACGCGTGAGATTTCCAGTTTTTCTAAATCATTGTCAGCACTTGGAACTGTCAGGGTGTCATTCTTTGAAGTTGCTGTTTTATTTTTTGTTTGTTTTTGTGTTTTAACCATTCTAATGGGTATGTAGTGGTATATTATATTTGATTTATTTTGTCTTTCACTGATGATTAAAATTTTGGAGCATCATTTTTGTGCTCATGGGCCATTCATACATCTTCTTTGGTCCTGTGTTGCTCAACCCATTTGTCCACCAGGATGTTTTCTTTGTATTTCTGAGTTCTAAGTTTTCTTTATACATTATGAACGTTAAGTTCTTTGCCAAAAATGAGTTTTGAAAATATTTTCTCTGAGTTTGTTGTATCTCTTTTCAAAATCTTAATAGTGTCTTTTGAAGAACAGAAGTTTTTAATTTTCATGTTGCTAATTTTCTCTTTTTCTGTTATAGCTTGTAGGTTTGCATGCTAAGAAGTCTTTGCTTAACTAATTGTCACAGATATTTCTTACTCTGTGTTCCTACAGAAGTAATAGATTTTAAAATCTTACATTTAGGTCTAGGATACATTTTGAATTAAGTTTTTATTATAGTGGGAGTGAATAATCAAGATTTTTTTTTTTTTTACATACAGCTATATGATTTTCCCAGCACCATTTGTTGAAAAACCTGTCTTTTCTCTATTAGGTTACTTTGGCACTATGTCAAATATCAATTGACCAGATACGTTTGGGATTAATCTTGGACCCAGTTATGTTCTATTGATTTAGTGATTTGCCAATGACACATTCCCTTGATGTACTTTTATAAAGTCAGATAATGTGAATTGTAAATCATTAATCTTCTTAAAAATTTTTTGGCTATTTTATTTCCTGGCAATTTATTTATAAGCTTTACAATATATTGGAAAATTTCTATTTTAAAAAAAGCATGTTGGAACTTAAACTTTGATTGTAATAAACTGCAGGTTATTTTGGGAAGAATTAATCCTAATGATATTGAGGTTTGCAAACTATGAGTGTGGTATTATAGGTATATTTATTTAGGTCTTATTTAATTTCTTTCAGTAATACATTATAGTTTTCGAAGTACAGCTTTTGAAAACATTTAAAATATATCATTAAGAATTTCATGCTTTTGAAATTTTCAATCACATTTTGTTAAATTTCAAGTTTTGATTTTATTATCAATGTATAGAAATACGATTAACTTTTATATAGTGACCTTACGTGATTTTGCAAGACTGAATTATTTTAGTTGTTAGTAAATAACCTTGCTATCTTTGCACCAGAAGAAATCAGAATTTTACTTTTTCCTTTTCCATCTATACATATTTTTTTACTCTTCTTACTGACCTAAAACATTGAGAACTCCTGAAGGTTGTAATTTTTTATTTGCTTAGTGTCAGAAATATTTCAGAATTCTTCTCACATTAATAGTTTATTTTTAATTTCTAAATGAGTTGAATAGCTACTAGAAGTAAGATCTCTTTCAAAGCTTTGGGAAGGAAGGCTAAGACCTGTAATGAACCATATTACATTCACTCCATTGGCTTAGTTGTAAAAGTGGAAACTGACCACAAGAATACTTTTATTTATATTTATTATAGAAAAATTCAACATAGCAAATATATATAATATAAAAATTTTCAATTTGTATAGATTGATTCTTCCTATTAATACACCCATTTCTAAGGATTGCCTTGATAGTCCATCAATAGCCTGAAAAATATAAATGAGCTTTCTCACCTTGAAAGATATTATGCCATCACTGTGGACGGTGTCTCATTATAGCATTTTGCTCTGCTTCAGGCTAGAGACTAAACCTTCAAGGTGAGAGAGCAGGAGGCCCATGGTGCACCTCTACAGTGGGAGCACATAACACTGAGCCATAAATGCTCAGGTGTCTTAAATTCTGTAGTGGGGGGAGGGCTCCTTTTTGGTGATTGGTACACCAAAAAGTGTTTGTTGCTTTTCAGACCTTAGCTGTGATTGGGTCTATGTGTGATGCTAAGTATGATTAAGGCACAGACAATGATTCTTCTACAGCCACAAATCAGGCTGAAGTTTCTGTGAATATGCAAATTAGACAACTCTTATGTTGATGCCATTACGGTACTATGACTGTCACTGGGACTTAGAGTCATGGTCTCACATTCTGTAGTGCCCGACAACAATTTCATCTTGTTAAATTGCCTAAGTAGTATCTATGAAATTTTCTTGGTATTATTTAATTGGGCAACACTAATATTTCTTGTCTATATTCTTGTCTAGATAGTTACATATTATTTTTCAAATATAATGTTCAAACCCGTATTATTTATATCTGATATCATTATTATAAACTTCATGAAATGAATTGTTGTTCATCTGGTTTTTCATTAAAACTTTAATTTTTTTCTTTGTTACCGTTTTAAAACGTCAAAGTAATATTCTGTTTTGTCAAAGTTGTTATTTTATCCTGACTTGTGTGTTTGCAGGGTGGTAGTGAAGAAAGTGAGACAGAAACTAGGATGTTTTTGTATAATGCTAATGCATTAATGGGCTGATTTTTTCCTCCTTTACCTCAGTCATCCAAGATTACTAAAATTTAATCTCATGAATTCATTTATGAACGTAATGTTTTCAAACTCCTTCCTTTTACTCTTCCTTTTAGTTAAAAAGCAGCTTAGTACTTAGTACTTTAGACTATTTCTAAACATTAATTCTCCAGAAAGTACTCAAAGCCACGAAAGTTTGCTTTGTATAAAAATAATTTCCAATTAAATCCTTAACATTTTTATTTATGCATAAATATTAAGAAATAGATTTTACTATTATAAATTTAATATATTATATTAATATGTTTAATATATTATAAATATTATAAATTTTGCATGATTTACACATGTACCAAAGGGAATCTTTCCATCTATCATCTCTATTTAATTATAATAGGTGCCCATGTTTTTACAAGCAAAACTGCAATCTGGCTTATTGCTTTTACTCATCCTGTCTTGCATATTAAGACAAATAGATTCAAAATTCAGGACCTAAAGGGGGAGGGTATAGCTCAAGTGGTAGAGTGCTTTCTTAGCATCCACAAGGTCCTGGGTTCAGTCTCCAGTACCTCCTCTAAAAAAATAAATAAATAAGTAAACCTAATTATCTTCCCCCACAAAATTCAGGACCTAAAAACGTGTGTGCATGTGTGGTGGTGTGGGGAGTTGTGTAAATCTGTCTGCCTGAATGTAAAAACAAAAGTTTTGCTAAAGTTTCCCTATAGCTGACAGTCAGTCATGACAGATAACAATTAGTAATCCCACGATTAATCATCCAGGTCACCCTTATGTAGGCTATTTAAAGAAAGTCAATTGTCTTGGTGGAAGGATTAGAATATATGAGCATTAACTAAACTTAATTCTCTGGTGTGAATGCTCTAGCACAGAGTGTCCAATAAAAATCTGTTCTTATCAAATGCTGCTCGTAAGACACTTTCTACAAACTTAAATAGAAATATATATACTTTCTTAATACCTTATGCATTTCTTGTTTTATCTCTCATCCAGTTTTACTGCAATTAATTTTTCTCCTTTCTGTTTCACTACTACATTTGAGGTTCTTCTAGGTCAGGGTCATATTTTGCATTTCTGTGATCTTAGATCCTAGCCTGTATCTAACAAATACTAGACTTTCCAGTAAATATTTATTGAATTAATCGCAAAGCTCTATTAAACACATAAAACTACCTAAGGAAGTAAAATTATAAAGATAAAATTAATAAATTATTTTCTTATTGATTTCCATTGTGGAATTCTGTACAAATAATAAGAATTTAAAACAAATTATTTTATTGTTTTCTTGCTTTCATATCAGTTTTAAGGCTTAAGTCATGATTTATATTTATAATAAAATAAACTCAGAATTATCAAAGTATCAAGATGTACTGACCTTTGAGGAAAATTATAAAAAATTATTTCTTCCTTCTAATGGAGAGTCAAAATTTGTCAGTTAAAGAGATAAACTTTCTCAACAAATTCGAATAAAAGTCTGATTCACTATTAAATAACTTTTAAAATCTGTGTACACAGAAAAACCAAGCTGTAGTAAAAATAGTTTTCCTTCCAGGTAATAAGTTAGACAACCACTGAAAGTCAATCATTACAGGCTGATCTAGCTATCACTACCCTCTTCCCAGAAAGCTTTAAACTTTCTTTTCTGTTTGAAAATTATCTGGTAGTATATCTTAGGGCAGATTCTTTTCACTGAGTGTGAGAAAATGGTATTCTATTGTGCAGATTTTATAGTTTGTAATAAGTATAACTTTCAAAAGATTTAATTATTCTTTAGTGATAGGAATAAAACTACTCTTATATAATGGGGTTATTCTTGTTGTATTCATAGTGAAAAAGCATTCTCTGATTTATTAGTGAGGGAAATGATTTAAGGCAAACATATTTTGTTTGTAGCTGCTTAGATTACATTGTCTGCACTACCATAAACTCAACTTATAATTAATGGACAAGTTAACAGTCTGAAATTGAAGCTCTATGGTTGTGGGCAATACTTCCAAGTCATGAAGTCATGAAGCAAAATGTTCAACTAAAGTGGAATGAACTCTATGCTACATTTTGTAATGTTGAATAAGGTGGAAAGTTTGTCTTCATGGAGCTCACAGTCCAATAGAATGGAAAGAAAAATAAATATTTTTGAAAAACAAAGCATCATTTTCAACACACTGATAATTGTTCTAGTAAAAATGTGTGAGGATCTAGAGAAGCATATAACCGTTTCACTCAAAATAATGCTTTTCTCCTTATCCATGTTAAACTGCTTCTCTTTTTCTTTTTACTTTAAAAAAAAATGAAGACACAGTGTCTTCCAGAAGTTCAATGCAGTGGAGATATATATATTTCAATTAATACACTTTATCTCTTACAGCAGTTTAGGTTAGCCGGAATAATATTTCTTTTTAGAAGGAATTATTAGAAGGAAGAATGAAGTTAAACCATTGCTGTTGTTCAGGACAAAAGGGAATATTATAACAGGAAAGGAATAATATTTCTTTTTAGAAGGAATTATTAGAAGGAAGAATGAAGTTAAACCATTGCTGTTGTTCAGGACAAAAGGGAATATTATAACAGGAAAGCCTTTTACAAAGCTCATTTTATCATGAAATATTTCATTCTTTGAAATAATTTAGAGTTTTGCTTGTTATACACTGAGCTTTTGGTACTCTGTACTGTCCATAGTAACAGTAGTAATAATGAAAAGGTATCTGTTGGGTGCATCTATGAATTTATAAGCATATGAAGTGTTGAGTTGCTCAATAGATACTATTTATTTGTTAATTTAACCTTTTTTTCAAGGAGGATTTAAAGTTGTGTAAAATACAAAAAGGTTAGTAGCATAAATTAGAAGCAAGAGTGAATTTAAAAAAACTTGATTTATAAAATATGTTCAAGAATGAGATAGAAGTTACATATTATAAAATACTTTTTAATAAATGTCTTGCAAAAAATTCTTTAAGTTTTCAGGCAACCAATAAAAAAGAGTTTGTTTTTATCAAAAAAAAGCACAAATCATTTCAAAACTATTAACTTCTTTCTTAATACCTTCCACAATTGTTTTGATCTATTCTTATTCCTCATTGAAATTCACCATACATTTAAAGTTTACAACACAATTTGGCAGAGATTTTTTTTTCAGTAATAAAATACAATTCTCAAAGCTTTGGATTAACCCATGAAAGCAAAAATGTCCTAACTTGCCATTAGAACTGAAACCAAAAATCCACAAAGGCAAACCAAATCATTGACAATCAGTGGTTTAAATCATCAAGAGATCATAGGCAATTCTGTCATGCACTGGAAACCTACATTAAACTAATTAAAATAACCTAACTTTAAAATAAAGTTATTTTATCTATTCTATGTTTTATAATATTCTTGCTTCTGAAATATCTATATAAAGGTTAGATTGGTCAAAGTCAAAGCAAAAAAAAAAAAATAGAAAACACTAACCAGTTTAAATAGGAAGTTCTTTAATACAGGGAGTTACATGCTTAAAATATAGGGGGGATTTTTAAACTAGGCCTTCAGGAATACACTGAGAACAAAATGAACTGACTCACCAAAGATTTATAAGATTTATTAGATTTATTAGGAGCTACTATACAGCTGCTGAGGTTACTGTCAAAGAAAGATAAAAATCAAGAAAGAAAGCACCACTATTATTGCTGCCACAACAGTGGCAGAAAACCCAGGAAAAACTGGAGAATAGACAATTATAGCCATGATCTGGGGATTTAGATGTCAGATCAAGAAACTGCTATTTTTGTTATTTTTCTGTTTTTTACACTCTCCAGAAGCTGAAGAATGGACAGTGGAAGACACTAGCAGAGATACTTCATATTTCCATGATTGTGTTTACCAACAAAAAATAGCTGATAGAAAAATAAATAAACCCTATATCACTTCTGCTTTCAAATTCTTAAAACATGGCATCCAGTTGGTGAAACCAATTTGCACCCAGAAATGTAGCTCCAGTGACACTTGGGGGATGTCGGTTTAGCTACTTTGTCTACTTCTCCATTTAAAAGCTGGGTAGAGTGAAGACTGAGTGAGGAGATCTGGAGTATCTAAAATGTTACTAGTCTCCCCTATGGGTGTCGATTAATGAGTTAGAATGAATCACTGAATAGGCTAGGTGCTTGGGTGAATGATTACTCGGACTTTAAACCCAAAAATCCAGCTCAAATACTAAAATGTGTTTGTTCCAATAAAGGGTTTAGTTCAACTTTACTAATCTTTATTTAATGCTTAGGCAGACTTGGCTAGGAACCGAAAAATAAATGTACCTCAGCTATACATTTCCTGAAGGTCTAGAGTTGAATGTTATCACTGAAGTAAGTTTTAGTCTGGAGTGTTGCCAGAAGGTCTACATGGGTTTTGGGCTTTGCTGTTATTAAAGTCCTGGGGGTGTGGGTACGTGTGAGTGTGAGTGCACTTGTGTTTTACTTTTGTAGTATTTTTTTCGCCTCATTGGCCTCCCGTTTATGACTCTTTTATTTTTCCTTCCAAGATCTTTATCTTTTTCCCTCTTTGTCAACTACAAAGTGTATTATGGTGGGAAGATAATTGAATTTTTAATTAGAAAACTCAGTTTAAAATCCAGGCTCCACCAATTATTAGCAGCATGAAATTGCTCAAGAAAATTTAAGATTACTGTGACGGAATTTCCTTATTTGTACATCATAATATAAAGCTTGATCAATACCGATACTATCAAAAGAGAAAGCAGCTCTCAGTGATTCTAAAGCCATTTTCCAAACCTTGTAGAACTCACATCTTTTACTCTAAGGCCGAATGCTTGTGGATGAAATACTGCTCTCAGAGTACACAATAGTTTCAGGTGAGGGACTCAGATGTGGTGGGTAGGGTGTTAAGGAGAATTCCTCGAACTGTGCCACAGCCGATCGTCTGAGTAAACAGAACTGTCTGTATGAAGTAGCATCAGAATGAAAAGGAATCCCATAAAAACATACTAAGCTGATACCAAAAAGAGGGATGGGAAGCAGAAGAAAGAAAGGGAGAAAGGAAAACAAAGATGAAGAACTCGGTCTGGGGGGAATAACCAAGAAATGAGGAAAAACCCTTGTGACTGTTCTGTACTACAGAATATTCTATAAAAACATACATACAATAAACAAAAGCTTAATTTCAGGTAATAAAATAGAAGAATAGGAGAAAACATGTATTTTGCTCAATAGGAATATACATACATTGTGTGTGTTTGTGTGTGCGCGTGTGTATACATATATTTCAAATAGTATTAGTAAATCAATTGATTAACTAGAAACAGCAAAAGCCACAAGTCTGTATTGATTGATTTTAACTAAAAATCTGTATCACTTTAAAATAATGCAGGGTATTAATTTTAAAAATTAAGTAATTCATTTTAAATTAATTGAATTATTAATTTAATTAATTTTAATAAATAATAATTATTTTAAGAGGCTGAATATTTTTATATACATGACTATCAGTAGAACTGATAGCACAGAAAAGGCTGTGAAGCCAGTCTAGTCATATACCCTAATACACTTAATGCACAAAGACCAGCATTAAGTGTATAATAAATCATTAATGAATATTAACCTTATTATTTTTGTTATATCCACTTTGTTCTAAAGCCCAGTATATATCACTACTATGATTATAATTAGATATGAATTTGCCATTATTCACACAGTTAAACAGTAATTATGTGTTAATTTAGGCAATATTTATGTTGTATTCAAAATTATGAATAATCAATTCAAATATTAATTAAAACAATCTCATAGAGTTTTAAATTATTCAAGTAAAGTCCACAGTCTATTTATCTATAATCTATTCTAAAAGTGCTAGGCCTGCAAAGATGAACAGATGGCCAACAGGTGCATGAAAAGATGTTCATCATTACTAATTATTAGAGAAATGCAAATCAAAACTGCAATTAGGTGTCACATGACACTGGTCAGAATAGCCATCATCAAAAAGTCTACAAATAATAAATGCTGGAGAGGGTGTGGAGAAAAGGGAGCCCTCCTATACTGTTGGTGGGAAAGTAAATTGGTGCAGCCACTATGGAGAACAGTATCAAGGTTCCCTAAAAACTAAAAGTAGAGTTACTATATGATCTAGCAATCTCACTCCAGAAAAGACAAAAATTCTAATTTGAAATGATACATGCACTCCAATGTTCACAGAAGCACTATGAACCTAAAGGTAGCAACCTAAGTGTGTGTTGCCCATTGACAGATGAAAGAATAAAAATGTGTACACACACACACACAGTGGAATATTACTCAGTCATAAAAGTGAAATAAAAATGCCATTGCAGCAACACTGATGGATTTAGAAATTATCAGACTAAGTGAAATAAGTCAGACAAATAAAGACAAATATGGTATCACTTATTTGTAGAATTTAAAAAATACGATACAAATGAATTTATTTACAAAACAGAAACAAACTCATAGACATAGAAGATAATATGGTTACCAAAGGGGGAAGAGCAGGAGGGATAAATTAGGAGTCTGGGACTAAGAGAAACATGTTACTATATATAAAATAGATAAACAATAAGGACCTACTGTGTAGCAAAGGGAACTATATTCAATATCTTGTAATAACCCTCCCTCTGGGAAAAAAAAGGGGGGGAATTTTAAATAGTAGACATAAACCAGTGCTTTAGCCAGGGAGAATAGTCCCCTCTGACTTCACTAACTTGATGTAGCTGCTTTACCATTTCTTCTTTCCTACAAAAAACCTAGTTACTTCACTTGGCCTTGGAATGCCCGTGTCCTCAGCATTCACCCACCTCTATGAGATAAGTGTAGAAGGTTGTTGTTGGTGCATTATATCTTTGATCCTCCTCTTGGATCAATGATGCTTAAGCCTAGAACCTAAACATTTCAAAGGGAATAGAACCATGAATGCCATCACCACAAATGAAATGCCTTGCAAAGCATTTCTTTCTCTCTGCATTTTTTTCATGAATGTTTTCTTCCTCATTCAGTTATAGATATATTTGACTATTTAGTTTTCCATAAGAAGTCAGATATTTCTTAAGGGAGGCATTTTTAGAGTATGCAGATTGTAATACCTTATTCCGATAACTATATACATTTGGTGAGCTATTTACATAAGTAAATTATGGTAGGCGTTCCAAAATGCCAAAGGGTGATATAAGATTAGGATCCATATGTTTGTAAATGATCTTTTATTTAGTTAGAAATCATCAAGGGAATAAAGGGATATTATGGAAGATAATGTGCTATCCATAGCAACTAGTAAGTGGCATTTTAGGTATAAACAGATTAGGTACAACATTGAAATAGAACGTACCAGATAAGAGGAAACACACATCCCAAACGTGTCAACACTATAAACATGATGTCTCTTTGTCATTCACATAGAATTATGGAAAGTTCAGCTCCTCAGTACTTCTGACGCCCAGAGCATTCAGCAAAAAGTAAGGTGACGTTTCTTCACCTCAGCAGTGTGTCTGGGCCGTGGTAACTGAAAAAGCTCGCCATCTGGAACCTATCACATGAGCTGTGTTTATGTTCTCTGGAGTAGAGAGACAGATGTCCACATTAAACAAAAAAAAAACTTGCCATACTGTCATGCTTGTTTCCCAAGTGCAGAAAACATGATTTCTGTTCAAAGAGGCTCACAAATGAGTTTGCCCCTGGGACAATTTTCTTTACAGTCAAGTTAGAAATAATTAAATGAATGTCGGGAAATTTTATGCCAGGTTAAATTTAATTAAAGAGCTTTCGTGGTATGACTGCTATCATATTTTACTTCTTAAGAAATAGTTTAAAAATTGAATTGATTATTCATGCTTGGGTTCAATAGGTAAAACTTGCTTCTCAGCAGCATTAAAAAATCAACTCATTGATTCCTGATAATTGTTTTAATCCCATCTTTTTATTCACTGGATAAGCTTAATTTCGATTTTATAGTATTATCTCTAGGTTTCTATTGTATATTTTATACGCAGTAGAAGGTGCTCTGTATATTTTATGAATTCTTTGCTTCAGATACAAAATATGTCTCTGTTCATTTTTCTTTTTTCTTTTTTTTTTTGGTGGGAGGAGGTAATTAGGTTTATCTATTTATTTATTTTTAGAGAAGGTGCTGGGATTGAACCTAGGAGCTTGTGCATGCTAAGCATGAGCTCTACCACTGAGCTATATCCTCCCTCTGACCATTTTTATTCACTTAGGTAAAGAGAGAGAAATAAGAGAGAGAGAAATAAGAAACTCTCTGAATAAGGACTCATGGATTCAAGTTTTAGCTCTATATCTGTATAGCATTAGACAAAGCATGTACATTCATCGATTCTCCTTAATTTTTAAAATGATCATATCCCACTAATATTTTTTCCAGTTCCAAAGACATGATGTATGTGTACTTATATTTATGATTTGCTTATGTTCAGAGTGTTATATTATTGTTATTATTTGACCATTATTTCTTAAGAGAAAGGTTGCCTCTTGATTGCCTCATATTATTTTTCAGAAATATATTTAGGATGATGGCCAGTTGGAAAGTGTTAAAAACAGACATCTCCTTTGTGTGTTGGCGTTTATGTACACTTTGAAATTCTGCTCAGAGGAGTATTTAAATGTATTCAGTGAAGAACATCAGTTCTAACATCCCTGTACATGGTATTCACAAAACAGTTTTAAAATTGTAAGTTGTACTAGCTAAAGGAAATGTAAGTGAGGATAATTGAATTCAGAATGTTATATATCAAACAGATCTACCTCTGCCATCTTTTTAGAACTGAATCATGGTTGTTTTTCTTTTCGTGTGTGCACTCTAAGACCGCCATGTATATAAAATGAGTGTCAGAACTCTTCTTGTGGGCTAATTAGGCATATTCAATTGACTGTGTAAAACTTCTTAAATAGAGTATTTGGAGACTGTATTTCCAAGATAGTCATGTTCATTCATTTACGAAGTGTGGGAAGAGTAGCAGAATGTGCCACCCCAAAATATGCCACTGGGGCATATTGATTATTTTGAGCTATAGGCACTTGAAGAACAGAAAATGCAGGGAGAGATTTCTTTGAATTCCTCTTCTCTGCCTAAAGACAGAGATTCCAAAAGGAATTCAATTGTCATAGATCCCTTTTCAGGGACTTTCATCAGTCAGTGGAAATTGACCCTTATCACAGGAGAGAAGTGTAGAAGTCCATCCAACACCCAAACTGTCACGAACTACCACACCACCCACCTATCCTTCAAAGGACCCATTCATCTTTCCTAAGAAATCACCTACTCTCCCCGAAGAGGCCTACATCTCTCTGCCCTTTCCTTATTAAGATGATATTTAACTGAATTCTAAGGCACCTCTTTAAGTTACCTTTTCCCCTGGGTATTTCCCACATAAGACAAGAGGTATACATGTTAATAAACTTGTTTGTTTTTCTCTGTTAATCTTTCATTGCAGGTAAAAGCACAGAGAGGTAAAGGGGGAAATTATTTTTCCTCCCCTACATATGCATTGTGTTCTGTTAATGTGCACAAGGGTTTATAAGTTACACAAAGAGACCACAAGTATGATAAATCATCGCTCATGGTTTTTAAAAATTGAAATCTATTTGCAAAGACGAAAATGCACATTAAAAAAATCAATGCTGTAAACAGCATGAGCTAAAGGTTTTAAATACAGGTTTAAGAGTTCTGAGATGGGAAAGCAATGTGAACAAAGAGGATTCTGGTTTTAGGACAGGTGTGTCATTATAGTACTTTAGAGAAGAACACAGGTTGATAGGAAAGGAGTAAAGGAGTCAGAAAAGCATATTCCTATATTAAATAAATTAAAGAAAAATGCTGATCAGCAGTAAGCAAAGAAACAGGCACTTGGTAAACCATGAAAATAAATCAGGCTTGTCAGCAAATTTAAGACTAGCCCTATGTGCTAAGGTGATTGAAAATCAAATTCTGCTTTATGTCAAAATACAAAATGACATGTCACCAGTAAAGCCTTTCGGTAGCAGAGCTCCTAAGTGGTCACCTGGAAGACACCACAGGAGAAGAGCAAACGGCACTTTAAATGCTATTCAATGCAGTTTAAAGTTAATGAAATGGAAGCAGGAAATGTTATTTGCCCATCAGTCACTGCCAATCTTTCCCACTCCTCCTCCTTGCTTCCCCTTTAAAGTAATTTTTTCCATAATCTTGGGTGAGTTTAGATAAAACTTATTTAACTTATATTGGAAAATCCTATAGAGAGGGGAAAAAAAACCTACATAATTGAAAACCATCTGTGCATAAAAATCTGCACATGAAAATAAAATAAAAAATTAATAGACTCCCTTACCATAGAATTTCATGCAGTTTGCATAGGTTTTTTAAAAATTATAAGTAACTTTAGAAAAAAAGATTAAGAATTGTTGACTTTATTTTCCATGTTGATAAAACGAATATAACCTATTTATAGTGATTCAGCATTTTAAGGGTTCTCACTAGAGTCTGTAGTTGCATCACTTTATAGAGATGGATATATTATTTGGCGATCACTTCCAAAGATAAATTTTGTGGGTTTCAAGTTATCAAAGAAATAAAATTATTTTAGATTAAGAAACTTAGCAACAGAATATCTATCAATCATGAAAATGTTTAAATAATAAAACACAAGTATGTGCATCTATATATACACAAATATACTTATAAACAAATATGATTGTATATTTATACAGGTATATAAAACCACAATTCTTTATAAATTGAAATTGGTATTTTAGATTCCTAAAAAAGCAGGAATTTTAAAAAGTGTATAAACTAGACCTTATTTTTAAAAACACTGTTAATAGAGTGAAATGGCAATTCCCAAGAGGAAATGTTTATAATACATAAATCCAAAGTAGGACCTATATCCAGAATATACATATATATGTATTTGTTTTTATTGATGTATAGTCGGTTTACAATGTGGTATTCATTTCTGGTGTACAGCATAGTGATTCAGTTATACATATGTATGTATTCCCTTTCATCTTCTTTTTCATTATAAGCTATTACAAGATATTGAATATAGTTCTCTGTGCTATACAGTAGGATCTTGTTGTTTATCTATTTTATATATGGTAATTAGAATAAAAAAGCAATAATTTTGATTAACTCCAACTTCATTCTCTTAGGCATGGAACAGTAATCTATTTCACAACTGTGTGGGTCATGGAGAGAATTTTCGAAGAATATGCTGGCGTCTCACAGAGCCAGAGTAAATACTACAGGCAGTGCTGAGGCGGAGGTCTAGAACTGGGAGCTGGGGCTAGAGCGAGCGGCCGTGCTCTGTCTGGCTCAGGAGCACCATGTCCCAGTGTCAGCACCGTGCCTCGGTTTCCAATGAGTTAATGAATGAGGACTCTAGAAAACGGTAAGAAGCCAAAGCGCTTTCTGGACATGAGACTCTCCTGCCTGCTTTACTTTGTAAGCTTGCTCCAGTATTCCATCATTCTCTCTGGAGACTGATTCATACCTACAGCACACAGTTAAATATTTTAAAAATTGAGCACCTAGCTTGTTTCTGACTTTGTGGTTTTGACAGGAGAAATACTTAAGAATTATATAGCTCTGGGGCCTGAAACAATACAAGGCAGAGCAGACACAATAGCTGCTGTATATCAACGAAGATGAGACAGAATGACCATCCAGTGTCACGCACCTGGGCTTACTAATGTCTGAGAGCTGAACCAGAAGCACAGTCCAGGCAGAAATCGTAGGATAAGCAACTGGAACAGGACGTGCAACCTTTTCCTTAAATGGCAAGATAGTAAATATTTTAACTTCATAAAGCACATATATGGTCCCTGTCACATATTCTTTTGTTCTATTTTATAAGCTTTTGAAAATGTTAAAAAATATTCTCAGTTCCAGGGCAATGCAAACACAGACTGCAGGTCAAAGAGAACCATAGATTGGCTGCCTGTAATTTAGTTAAAGACTCAGATCTTGCTAACCACCCTGAGTCAAAGGCAGGAAAGGAAAAGACTGAAGTGCCTGCTTCCCTGGGGCTTCAAAAACTCCACGTGACACTGTGCTGTGCTGGGGGAGGTTTAACAATTGTCTTAAAAAGAAATGAATAAAATAATAACTAGAGAAAATAAAATAATTAAAACCTAGTTGTTATTGTTTGCCAATTTTATTATTTGTGTCATCAAAAATTCACTGACATGTTGGCGTCAACACCACCCAGTTCAACATAGGACTCTGTCAAATTTTCAGGAGTTTTACAAGCCAGTAAGCTGTTGTGGGAATATTTCTACCACAATAATTGACACACATGACAAATCAGATCTTTTTTCCTCTGAAGAACTGGTTGTCAGACATTTCCCATCACACCAACCAAAACACCCACCATGGATGATTTTAAGCTACCAGGCTGACATCACTGACTGTGGAGTTGGAAAGTTATGCACTGCAGTATGTCATTACATAGTATTTACACCATACAGGTGCAACAGGCAAGAACAGCCTGAACAAGACAGGTAACAAAAAATTGTAGTAAAATCATTAGGAGGTGGTAAATTTTGGGTACTTATTGCTCATTTTCAGTGTAATTTATTTTATTATGGTTCATAGAATTTAATTTATATGAATGCCTGTTTAACAACTGGCTGCCAAAAAGTCCTGAAAATTTAGTAGTTTATTCTGGAGAACTGGTATGAGCTACCACTAAATGCTCGCGGTCTATAGAGAAGATAAAGGGGCTCTTTTCACAAGAGACTTTGTGAGGACTGAAGTACAAGAAGAGTTGTTCAGCACCTAGGGTTCAAATTTCTGCCCAAATAAAGCTTGACTTCAGCAGCATGAAAATGTCTGAAGGGAACACTTTAGGGTGGGCACAGACAAGAGGAAAAAGAAAACAAAAGAAAAATATTTGCCTGAGAAATAATTGGAAGGGAAGGTGTTTTGGAAGGAAAAGGAATTGGGTGGGGGTTCTAAGCATTTTCACTTGTGTAGATAGGGGAAGCAGTCAGTAATATTAGGATTTGAAAGCTAATATGAATGCATTGCTATTCTAAGCTATGTAGGCTTATGGATATTTGAGTTTATCTAAAGGATATTTTATAGTTTACACAGATCTTCTCCTTACATATTTTTATGCCTATTAGTTAAATGAAAACACAGTTCAAAAAGGCTAAGTGACTTGTGCATGGCAAGAAACTTGTGTCTTTTGGGAAAAACAACTTCCTGCCAACTCTTCTTTTAACTGGTCTTCTTCGAAATTTATTTTGAGCTATGACAAATTGAAACTGATGTTATTGAAGTCTCTCAAGACAATTTCAGTGTTTTGCTTTTGATTTTTTCCCCTTGTATCCTGAATAAAAGCTTGCAGCAAAATTCCTTAATGAAACTGGATGCAATCTAAGAAAGATGAGTACAATAGAGCAGTTCAGAAAGCAAAGATGTTTCTACAGGCACCATGCTAAATGCAATCAGATTATTGCCACTGTCTGATTCAATTTGATAAGGGAAGAAGCTATGGCAATGACCCGTAACAAGTAGCTGAAAAAGTGACTTCTAAAGACTCATTCCACCTGATAATTTTTCCTGTTAAAAACAGGCATGAGTATCTATCAAATTTTTGGTGACTCCAGACAGTATTTCCTGGAAAACTGGGTATTGGACAGTAGCTGTGACAGGAAACAGATATTAGCCATATGAATTAAGTATAGCAGGAATGTATGATACTATGATATATATAAAGTAAAACAAAACAAAGAAACCTCCGGGGAAGAGATTCACTGTCTTTTAATAGCCAATTTTAGTATCTGGCACTTCTCTTAGCAGAAAGTCCTATCTCAGATTAATTCAGTTGTCAGCCTCATTGAGGTTGGTGAGAACACTTGTTGGTTAAACATATATTCCCCTTCCCTTGGAAGAACATTATTAACTATCTACCATGGAATTATTTGTAAATAATTTGTAAATTTGTAATGTTAGCAGATTTCACCCAAATTTCTTTGAAGCTTGAAGAACTCTTGGATATAGGCTTAATTTCCCATTTTGAAGGAATATCAATTGTATTATCTTTTTTAGATCATACTTAGGCAATTTTTCCCTCAATCTTCTTGTGAAACATATAATATATATTGATCACCATCCATTATTTTCAATTTTATAAACAAATGGCAATGTTTTATCAGAAGTTTCCTCATTTCTTTCCCATTTCCTTAGATAAGAAAAGTGAATTATTTGTGTTACTTTTATTTTTTACTTCAAATATATTCTGAAAAGATAAGAACAATGGGAGAAAAATAGAATAGTTGATACTTTAAAAAATTTGGTTATATTCAGTTCTTTTTAAAAAAATTTTTGGGGGGGATAATTAGGTTTATTTATTTATTTATTTTTAGAGGATGTGCTGGGGATTGAACTCAGGACACCTCGTACATGCTAAGCATGCGTTCTGCCACTGAGCTGTATCCTCCCCTACAGTTGATCCTTTTAAAAGTGTTATTCTGCAGCATTTTAGGTGCTTGTAAGAGTATAACGAAATACAGAATGTTCAGTCCTTATAAAACAATTTTCCATAGAATTTTCAAAGACTGGATCAGCACTTGGCATTTTAATCTTTATCTAATGACAACATTTAAAAATATGGCTGCTTCATATGAAATAATTTTAAATCTGTATAAAATGTGTTTAGACAACATGTCAAATGCACAGCAAGTTCCAGTGTATTAAAATCCTATATATATTGATTTCTTGTAAACAACTGAAAAATTATAGGGCAAAGTAATGTATTTGTAAACAATCGACCAAGTTCATAATAAGTGAACTGAGGGAGCTGACTATGTATATCTTATAAGCAATAATTTTATTCAGTGAATGTATCTTATTTATGTAATGTAGATTCCAGAGTACTCTAGGTTAACCCTGGAAAATTAGCTATTGTGCAATGACTGGGTCTTGGAAACTGACAGTAAAGGAAGCTTTAGGTATTTTTTTACATTTTTTTATTGATTTATAGTCAGTTTACAACGTTGTGTCAATTTCCAGTGTAGAGCACAATTTTTCAGTTATACATGAACATACATATATTCATTGTCACATTTTCTTTTGCTGTGAGCTACCACAAGATCTTGTATATATTTCCCTATGCTATACAGTATAATCTTGTTTAACTATTCCGTATATGTCTGTCAGTATCTACAAATTTCGAACTCCCAGTCTGTCCCTTCCCATCCCCTCCCACTTGGCAACCACAAGTTTGTACTCTATGTCTATGAGTCTGTTTCTGTTTTGTATTTATGTTCATTTAAAAAAAATTTTTTTTTAGATTCCACATATGAGCAATCTCATATGGTGTTTTTCTCTATGTCATCAGAAAAAGCACATATTTAAACCAAATATCTTCAAATTAAATTTCCTGAGTTCAAAATCACTCCAGCCTCAAGAAATGCTATTTAAATGCCTCCACTATTTTCCATCAGCTTTCAGATAACCCACAGAGCTTAAAGATCTATGGTTTTATAAATTTCAAAAACAAAGATAACAAAGCTCACTGCATTATTTCAAATATTCTTTACAGTGTTTGTCCTAATGCAAGTTAGACTGCAAGTAGACACTCTTAATTCCCTGGCTAATAATAAATTTTATTTTACTATTTTTAAAACCAAAGTCCTAGCTACAATAAAGTATAAAACATGGAAAGCTTCAAATATGCTAATAAAACTGATATTTTTTGTTTTTAATTTCATTTATATAAATTGGTTTTCTAATACCTAAATGATTTTGAGCATTATCATTTTTTTTTCTGTAAGGGTGTATCTCCTCCAAATTATATCTATGTAAAAATGTTCTATTTTCATTTTCATCTTATATTCATAATAAATTTGTAACTAGTGTGAATATTAAGTAATTTGATTACATTTTAATAAGACCCATAGGAATCTAAAATCAAATGTTGCCAAACATTTTTCCATTTTAGTAAACATAGATAAAGTAGCTTTGTAAAGCTCCTTTCATTAGGAAGTTTTCCGTTCCAGAAAGAGAGAGAGTAATATTTTTCCTCTTCTATGACTCAAAATCTAGCTATTTTTATAATTTTTTTTCTAAAATAGTCTTATGTCTTCTAATAGTGTTTTTAATTTTGAATTATGCAGTTCAACTTCTATTATGGTTGTACATTTTTGATATACTCTAAGCATGGAATTCATTAAAAACCTCCATCATGTGCATGGGAGACAGTGACTAGAGAAAGAAGGCACACAAGGGTGTTTAGGGAATGATCAACACTGGATCTGGTGACATGGCTGATGTAAGGTGGTAAGTAAGAAGCTCAAAGCAGGGCCATGATCAAAAAGGTACAATGTCAGAAGAGAATAGGATTAAATTTTATTAAATATCAGTGATTCAGTCTGTCAGGATTATTTAGATCAGAGTAATATTGATTGACAGAGATGAGGGCCATCAAGAAAAACTTAGGAGTTGTGATTAAAGGTGATCCCCAAAGGACAGTAGGAATTTGTACAGGGTAGGACAGTGGGAGGACTTCCTGTGTGTGAGATCAGTAATTGATTAATAAGCAATCATTTAGTGGACAGCATATGAGATTATAAAGTGGGTAGTGAGGAATTTTATTAAGGTAACAAAATATATGAACCTCTCCCTTATTTGGAAAATGGGACTCAAATAGACACTTAAGAATGAAAGTCGTTATTCATTGAAGAACAAAGCACAATCTGCTTGAAACAGAGAATCACAGAATCACAGAAATTTATGATAGTCAGGGACTTTAAAGTGTATTTAAATAAACCCTTTTATTTTACAGGCATTAAAACCAAGCCTAGAAAGATAATAGAGTTGCATTTCCCATAATAACCATGAATGGTTCACACAAAAGGTCTGTAACATGTGAAGCAACTCAGGGAGGTGCTTCAGCACGTGGGGTTTGGGGTTGCACTCCCTGGGTTGGATTCTGTGATAGGATGAACTGGTCCCCTAAAAATGCCCACATCCTAATCCCCAGAACCTCTGACTAATTTACTTCACATGATAAGTTAAAGATCTTGAGATGAAGGTATTATCCTGAATTATCTGGGTAGGACCAATGTAGTCACAAGGGTCCTTACAAGAGGGAAGCAAAAGGGTTACATTTGCAGAAGGAAATGTGACAACAAACCAAGACATTGGAGTGTTGTCAGCAAGGGGCCACAACCGAAAGGAGACAGGTGGCTGCTAGAAGAAGAAAAAGGCAAGAAAAATGATGCTATCCTGAAGCTTCTAGAGGAACACAACTTTACCAACATTTGATTTTAGACTTTAGAACTTTAGAACTGTACGAGAACAAATTTGTTTTGTTTTAAGCCACAGAGTTTGTGGTCATTGGTTACAGCAGCCAAAGGAAACTAATATGGTACCCCAGGTGCTGGTGGGGATGGCCACCCCAGCATAACAAGGAGCCCAGGGAGTCCGGAGTGTGCTGCACTGGTAACATGGACCCCACCCAGCACAGCCTCTGTGTGCCCCAGTCCTGTGAACTGCTCTAAGGGGCTCTTCCCAGTGGGTTATCTTCACAAGTTACTTAACCATTTTGTGCTTCAGTTTCTTTACCTATAATGTAAAGATAAAACATTTTAAAATTTAACAAGTTGCTCTTTATAAACTACTTGGAAAAGTAAGACTTGTATGGACATTCATCAAATGCATGAGTATTTCCTGGTAATTTGAGGGTACATTTTATTGTCTAAAAATATATGTTAAATATAATACTATAAAATTACTGCTTTCTTAGTCTTGATTCAAGCTGTTGGTTAAATGCTATGTTATTTCATCTGTCATATTTGTAGGACATTGCATTAGACCAGTATCATAGAAATGATGCGTACGATTATATACGTTTAGCATTCTGTAAATAAACCCTGTAAAAAAAATTCTTAAAATTTGCCTTGAAAAGGAAAACAAACAAAAAGAATGATTTATGTGATTGTGCATTAGTGAGACCTAAATATTATTTTCTTTCTTCTTTCCTTCTTGTTTGTCTGCTTGCCTGGTTATTTGTCCTCCTCTCCTAAGACTATCTTATGCTCTATCCTGGATCCATCCTTCCTTCCTTCCTTTTAACATATAATTATTTGGCTTGGCATGTAGAGGATGTGTAAATCATAGTTTGGCATTATGACAACATGCAGGCTATGGTTCTGAAGATGTTAGAAGGGCACTCGCCAAGCCAGACAAAATGACCCAATCAGAAGAGTAAGGGAACTATTATTATTCAGAAACAGTCATACAAATTCTTTGAAGCTACTTCTATTTGGGCAACACCTCTCCACTACTGTTCCAGAGCTGGAGGTGGGAACAGCTAACAGTTCTATCTCACAGTGACACATCTGCTTAATGAGCAGGGACCAAGTAGGAGAAGTACCCTCTGGTCTTCTTGGCTTGCCTCTCTGACAAGAAATCTTCATCTTATGAGTGAGCTGGAGCAAAGGTCATTGAAACTCCAATATTTACAAGCTGCCTGCCTGGGTAAAGCTTCTGCTCTACCTGTGTGGGTTGGGTGGAGGAAGAGAGCTTCAGACATATCCAACGTTCCTGTTGAAACCCAGCTTCTGCCATATGGAGTGTAAGAGGGTGAGAAATTCTGGCAGTGTGTTCTACCAGTGAGATATCATATCCTTACCTGGGAGCTGGAGGAGCTGGAACCCTGTTTTCTTGGATGTACCCACCTAGAGTGGAACTTCCATCATTTTGAGCTGGGGTGGGGGTAGCAAGTGGGTCATGGTGCGAATGCCACAGACTTTTTGTGACTGAGACTTAGTAGATTATCTTGGATAAATATTTCTTCATTTGCTGTATGTATGACTCTGAGAATTTCTAGCTTTAATTTTTTAAAAATAATTTTTACTGATTATGGTTGTTTTGCTGGGGAGAGATGTTACCATTCTGGAAGTCATGTAGCATTTTTTTGTTTGTTTTTCAAATAAGTGCATTTTACACATACATTAAATTTGTGGATGTAACTTCAACTTCTATACATTCACTAGAAGTTAAAACTTAAATTAGCTTAGGAAAAGTACATAATTTTAGTTCATCATTAAGTAGGAATTTGATCATGGAAATAAGAACAAAATATGAAAGAGGGCAGAAGGCGGCTCTGGATAGAGCAATAACAGAAATAATAGATTTAAATACTGATAGAGCTATAAAAACTCTAACTGTTAACTGTCACATGAAAATGTATTCAGTGTGGTAAACACATAACTGTCTCCATTTTGTCAGTTCGAATAAAAAATAACGTGGAGATATCAGGAACACACAAGAGATTCAAGCTCCAAGAATATTTGATCTACCTTTCCTTATGTTAGTTTTTAATTCTGTGTTCATTGTTTATTTCCTTTTTAGAAGCAGTTCTTCATGTTGTTATAAAAATAAACTAAGTTAGATGATGAGGTGTTAATTCAGATTTAATATGATTATCTGAGGTTATATTAATTCCATTGTTCTAGATTTAAATCAAATACAAAATGTATTCATTTGAAAGACATGTCTTGATAAATGTCTGAATATGTAAAAGACTACAGAAATGCTGTAAACAGGAGGTATATTCAAAGAAGAATTTACCTGAAATCCGTCCTCCTACTGTTCATATCCAGGAGGCAATGGTAAAAATGATACCTTGAAAATTGTCATAGAATACTCTACCAGACATTTATTATTTTGATAAATATTTTATTCTACTTATCCATCCTTATTTCTTTATTCAAATTTTGTTTTCTTAATATTTGCCTTGTAAAAGTTTAATGTCCTCACTTTCTCTGACCTACCAAATTAACCTTGTACATATTGCATCGCAGTCTGTTTCCTGAGTTCTCTATTATCTTCAACTTAGACTACATTAATTATTTTCTATTTAAAACAAGATCAATGTTTTCAATTCCTCATCACCCCTTGAATAGCATATATTGCATCAGCCAACCAATTTATATGTTCTGCCCATGACTTCTGGTGTTCTCTCACTCTAAATTGCAAACAGTGAATTACTTTTCTGCTAAGGAACCCATGAGGTTTCTGTTCTATTTTTAAATTTTCACTCTTAAGACAATTTCTTCTTTGGTAAAACGTGTATGATTGGGAAATTGCTCTTCTCTCTGTACTGTATGTGAACTATGTTATAATCTAATGAATTTATCCCAGCAATTTGATTCAGAAACAAACAAATCACTAAAAGGTGTATTTTTAAATACTTTAAAGTGATATTCTAATCATAATTAATTAATTGCTTGAAGAGACTTTTTTTCTTTCTAAATAGTTTGGAATGAAGTTTTTAAAATATGTTTATAACTGTATAAATACCTACTATATTATAAATTTTGATTTAAAGTGAGTCTACATTTAATAGCAAATATTTATCAAGTGCTAATATATGTCAGAGACACTGCAAAACACTTTGTGTGTATTAGCTAAATAATCTTCACGGCAACTTTATAAGGTATTATTATTTTTTATTTTTGTTGTGTTTTTAAAATTTATTTAGCAAACACTTATGTAGCATTTACAATATGTCAGAAACTATTCTAAATAAAAATGTATTATGTTTTTGCAAAGAATCCTTTGAGGTATAGAAAGATTATGTAAATTATCTAAGGACATACAGCAAGGGAGGAGTCAGAATTTAGTATAAGATGATGACTATGAATTCGACATATTACCAACCCCACTACATTATAGCATAGTTTAGTAAAGATCCTAATAACAATTGTCAATGACATCCTGTAGTGGAAAACAGTTTATTTGTGATTGTCATTGCTAAATATGTATTTTAAAAAGCAAATTTAAACTGTTAAAAAGAGTTTATAAGAATATAAACTAAAGGAAGGAGCATCAAGAGTATATGAGGATACCTTGAGTTACTAGCAGGGAGAGTAACCCAAGAGGAAGACTGGGAACAGGCATGAGGGATATACTTCCACCATCTTGCAAGGTTTTTTTTTTTTTTTTTGCCTCTTTTTCTATGGGAATAGATCGCTCACATATATGTTATAGGCAACTCATTTGATCTCCATAATTAAATAGTTAACTCTTTGGCTTTTAATTCTGTGGGAACTTCTATCATCCTTGCTCAAATAGGAAGTTTACTTTGCGGTTTAAGGATGACTGGACGTGTCCTCCATGTCAAAGCCTGGCTCTAAATTAGGATCTTAGAAAATGAGACCTTGAAAGACAAAGTATATGGTATCTCTCCAAGTTGTTGGTCATTATGAGGATAAGGGTTACAGCCTTTGGTGAGATCATAAGATCTGCTCCTCTACTCTGAAATCGATACCATATCCTTATTCATCATGCATTTGATTTTTCTTTTTTTAGCTCCTTGTTGGTTAAACCTGACATTAAAACATGAGACATACTTAAATAAGGTTTATGAAGAGGGGAGAAAGTTAAACTAAGAAACAAGAGTCTAGCACAGTGTTACCACTGCTGAATCTCTCTCATCTTTCTCAAACCCAAGGGCCTCTCCAATACAAGTGTTTTATCCTCGATCTGTAGATAGCTTAGTTATTGTATTCAGTTAATAGACAGATTTCCAGATTTCCATGCTGCCAGGGGCAACAGTCAATTCTAGCCACAAATAACGATTTTTCAGACTGCAGGTAACTCTAAAATCACCTAAATCAGCTAACCCATTTCTCATAGGGCCATTTTGATTTGAGCTAACTCCACAAGAGCCTTATCATCTCCTGTCCTGGTCAATTCCCAGGTTAACTGTTCAGCAAACCATCTAAGTTTCTGACAAAGTAATAAAAAAAATTCCTGAGAAATAAAGGCAGACTTTTTTGTTAGATTATGTTATATATAATTGTGTATGTTTATTATTCTAATGCAAAATTGAAAGAAAAATGCAAAGACCCACATTGGTAAATAGCCATTAGGGCTATATGATTTACATAAGAGGAAATTTCATATCTTTGGTATACAAAGTGAAAAAATACTGAAACTTGAGAAAAATTTAAAATTTAAATTAAAACAACAATGAGGTTAATCTTATTGGCTTCTTAAATAAGTAAATAATTTTGGGTAAATAATATATGAAAGAGAAAGAGTTTGAGCACATTTTTGGTAAACATTGCAATAGTATTTCTGGAAATCATTTAATAATGTATGTCAGAAATCACTAAAGGCCTTATAACTGTTAAATTGATATGTTGATTATGAAAATATAAAAGGAGAAAATAATAATATACAAGAATGTTTATTCCTGAAGTTCTATAATCCAAATATTAGCAATTATTTATTGAGAACTTACAATGTACCAGATACTGTGCTAATGTGGTGTATATGTTATTTTATTTAATTCTACATATAACTCTCAAAGCTGGACACTATGAGATATAGCAATCTAGAATATGTTTTATTTATGTATTATTATATATTTATTTATGCTTTTAAGCCAACATACAACAGAAATAATATGACATTTGTGTTTTATTTATATACACAATCCAAAGGCTAATAATATAGATAACAGTATTAGGTGAAGAGATTATCTCTGATTTTTTTCCTTCAAAATATTCTGTAGTATTTTGACATTATCTTTCCCCTGCCCTTGCTACAAAGGTGCAATGTTGTACAATACAGAGACATTAGGTGACAGCCTGCATGCTGATGGGCTTTCATACACACTGCCAGGAAAAATGACCAATGTTTCCCTGCTTATCAGTGCAATGTATGGGTTATTCCAACAATGTATAAACATATGTGTGTATATAAAACAAAAAAGAATAAAGAGTGTTGCTCACCACCCAGTTCTACAAGGTTTATTTATTTATTCATTCATTCATTCATTTTTTGGTAGGGGGAGGTAATTAGGTTTCCTTATTTATTTACTATTAGAGGAGGTATTGGGGATTGAACCTAGAACCTCATGCATGCTAAGCATGTGCTCTACCACTTGAGCTACACCCTCCCCCCTTACAAGGTTTAAGTTGTCACCTGCTGGAGTCGCTGACTGACAGTGCACTCAGAGAGGAAATTAAGATGGTAAGAGGATGAGTTATAGTCGTTTTACAATGTTGTGTCAAATTCCAGTGTACAGCACAATTTTTCAGTTACACATGAACATACATATATTCATTGTCACATTTTTTTTCTCTGTGAGCTAACACAAGATCTTGTATATATTTCCCTGTGCTATACAATATAATCTTGTTTATCTAGTCTACATATGCCTGTCAGTATCTATAAATTTTGAACTCCCAGTCTATCTTTTCCCACCCCACTCCCCCTTGGCAACCACAAGTTTGTATTCTATGTCTAAGTACTCTGTGCTTTGGACAAGCTGGCCCCTTAGATAGTTAGATGTGTATCTCAGGGAGAATTTTAATGAATCCAGATTTTTGCATCTTCTCATACATAGAAAAGTACTAAGATCGTTAATTTGAGGTATCTGTTCCTTTTGACAAGCAGTAATCTTTTATCAAGATGTATTCTTGACTGCATGTACTCCCTAAGCAGCCAGAAACCCTATATATCCTCGCTTCTCCCCTTCCTCTTCAGATTAGTTTCCTCAGAGCTACTGAGTGGCTGTCTCCCAGGCTATGGTCCTCAGCAAGTCCCTGAATAAAACTTAAAGTTCTCATGTTGTGCATTTTTAAATTAAAAAAATTGTATAAATACACATACATATATCTACACACATATATATATATGTATCAATAAGAAAAGGGGATAGATGACTTCAATACTTCTGATAGCTCTTTGTATGTCCAGGAATTGCATATTTTTAATGTCTCTAAGTATAAGAAAACAAATAAATCAAAACAAAACAAACCTATATACAAGGCCTTTGAGTATCTCAAATTGGGAGAAAAAGGGAGAGTTCTAATTAGATTTTATTGTCATTTTTTAACCTTTTTTCCAAAAAGAAAACAAAAATAAGTAGAGTTGCCATTACACTATACTGCCTGGTGGCTCTCAGCAGGCCACATCCATGGAGATTAGCCTTGATCCACTCCTTCCAGACACCGTTGGCAAGCTGCTTGGATATACAGGACAAAAGCAGACTCCTCATCACCACAGCAATGACATATTAATGAGTGTAATATCTGCTTATTGCATAAAAAAGCCCTGTGGGAACACTCGTGAGTTAGCATTTTTCTTACTTAACAAGCACTACAATATATCAATCCTCAATAAAACTCTAAATCTAGAACACAGTAATTAAAAAGAAAATAGGGTTTACTTAAAATGTCATAGATTTCATCAGGAAAGTGGTCATGCAAAAAATCTTACTTCCCTTACTGTTACTAGAAAAGCTGAGTCAGTGGTGCCTATAACAATCTATGGTGACAGTTGACACAAACATATGTAAGATAGATGAAGTTCAAATAACACTGACTGGTGGGGTTTATCTCCACTTAGCATAGTGCCATAAGCCAGTGTCATTTTTTACATCATCTTTAGCCCTGTATAGACAAACATTTAAGTGACTATTTGAATGAGAACTCAAAACACATAGAGATTATGCTAATCAAATTATAAAGATACAAAATTAGAAAATGCAACTGAAGTGAAGAGATCAAGATTCTCCAATATTAATAAGTAAAAGGAAATGGTAGCTAAAAGATAAACTATAAAAATAAAGATAAGTGTACAGTTCTGGAATTAGGCATATACACAGTAAAAAGATTACTATCTCAGTATAGGTGGAAAACTGAATTAACAGATGCTCACATGAAGGAAAAGGAGATGATACCTGAAAGCTTAACGGAAGTCACATCAGATGGGCACCAAAATAAACACAGGTGCAAGCTGCACTAACAAAACTGTGGTCAATGTCCTCATCAAGTTACACCTGGTCTCCAGATCACATTTGGACACAATTTCCCCTTTGAATGATACTTTTGCAGTTGAACAATCAGAGCATGTGCAAAGGAGATCCCCCAGGAATATCAAGGGCTCTGAAATCACGTGTGACTGACCTCTAACTGTCACCTCATATTATTAACCTGGATATGGGAAGATCAACCAAGCAATATAATTATGTTATCTGAATATTTAGAGGCTTGACATGGGGAAAAAGAATATTCAATTTGTCTATATAGCAAAGGATTAGGACTAAGTGGGAGAAGTTACAAAGCAGCACAATTCAATAATGACCTTTTCTTCCTTAAAGACGAAAAGTGGAAATACATGGAAATAAAAATTATTAGGAGGTGGTAAAATAATTTTTTATTTTCACCCAAGTTATCTTTAACTCTACTATAATGATAAAATATGAAATTGTTAGAATTTTTACTTTTTAATTATTTTTTATTTTGAGGGACAAGGTAATGAGGCTCATTTAAAAATATATATATATATATATTTATTTATTTATTTATTTTAGTGGAAGTACTGGGGATTGAACCCAGGACTTCACGCATGCTAGCACTCTACCACTGAGCTATACCCTCTCTCAAAATATGCAGTTAAACTGAGTTAGGTGCATCTGTCTTGAAAACTTAATCAGTGGAATAACATACTTGATTTGCATTGATACATACATTAATACTACTTGTATTTGAGGTTGATTAATATTGCCTTACATTAAAGGGTGGCTTTAATAAAGGGGAAATTATAATATTAGTGTCATACAAGGATGGAAAAAACTGGCATTCAAGCGTCAAGATAATTGAAATGTTCAAGCAGAGGCCAAAGAATCATTTGCTAATAAGTTCTCTAAAAGATTTCTGTATGAAGCAAATACCTCTATGGAACTTAGAGTATCAAGCTTTATGATTATTTAATTCTCACTGCCATTCGTTTTTATCCATGTCTGTACTTGTCACTAAACCCTGTTTCTTAATGCTTGACCTCCCCAACTACACACAGAACCCCTTCCACAAACTGAGCAACAAATCAAATGTTGCTTGGCATACATATTATTGTTTCCTCACAGGAGATCATTCTTATAAAATGCAAAAGATTACATTTGGACACAAGTATGCTATGAGAAAATATCTCAAACTGTTTACATTGTTCAAATACGAAAAGCATTAATTGTAGAAAGGCACTGCAAAAAATGAAGGCAATAAGATAAATAAAACAAAACAACTCCCCAGTAAGTCCATCTATAGTCTAGTAAAAGAAAAATATTTGAAGCTTATAGAGAATTGGACTTAGAAAAGGAAGGCTATTTCTTTTACAACTGCTAACATCAATGCTATCATCTTTTTATTTTAATACATTTCAAATGACGTCTGAGACACAGGACTTACTTGTAGATAATGCTTCTTTTGTTGTTTGACACTGAAGGTTAAATGGAAGCTTTTCTCCCTTATTTTATACTTAGAAAATCTCCAAATCATTTATGGTACAGTAGAAATGAAATTGTAAATAGTTTATCTCCATTTGACTTGCAAAGAATGTCCTTTTATCTTCAAACATACTGGTATTCCATAACCCCCCTGCTTATCAACTTAGAAGAGCTCCTTGGGGCAGTGCCAGACTTTACAATGAACGATTTCTAGTCTCAGAAAGCTCTCTGGCAAAATAGTCTGCTTATATCAGACTTTGTAATTTTGCTTCAAACTATCCCCAGGAAACAATAATGTAGAGAAAGAATACATTATTAAAAAGTAAACATTGTATACCATTTTGCATATTTTGAAGATAAAAATTATGTATTATGAAGAATAGATGAATTAAGTAAATAACATATTTTAGGCTTTCAATGTTCTTTCATGCCATTGACTAGAAAGGCCAAATCTGTGATTTCAGATCTAACTCTTAAATCCAACACAGGGCATGATGTCAAGGCTGCATTTCATTTTTCTCTTTCATTATAATGTGATGAAATATCCAATGAGAATATATTTCCTGACTGTTGGTATAAGTGAAGATTATGGTTTTTTTCTCTTTTAGGTATACACTTTTTCATAAAAATGGAAATATACCTTTCTGTAAAGTTATATGGATATGATATTTATTATGTAGATATCCATCTGTAATCCATATCTAAATGTGGTTCTCTATCTGAATAGAAAGAGAAAGGTGAAAGCAGGGAACTGTAGATCAGAAAGGTCTAGAAAAGCAGAATCTGAAATAGGAACGGAAAGAACTGACTGGCGTTGGAATCACACTCAACAACCTGGTAGACAAGGGTCCAATCCCATATCCCTCAAAAGCAGAGCTGCTAAAATTCCATCTCCCTCCTCCTCCTATAAATAATGCCTCATATGATGAAATTGTAGGAAAATCTGATGAAGGAAATAATAATCTGAATCAAATGTAATTGACATGGTGGTAGAAAGGGGGACACTAGGAAAGAACAGGAAGGTGGAAAGGGGAAGTAGCTGCAAGTCTGTCCTGCACATCAGAGATAGTCATGATACACAACTATATCACAAAACCTTCGTCACACTGCAGCTGGTTCTCGGCTTACAAAGAGCTGAGAACCCTCTTGTTCTTACTTTTAAATATTTTTTAGTGTGAGAGGTAATTAAATTAATTTATTTATTTATTTAATGGAGGTACTGGGGATTGAACCCAGGACCTCATGCATGCTAAGTAGGCACTCTACCACTGAGCTGTACTTATCCCCAGAAAACCCTCTTGCTATGTGGATTTAGAATCATTCCTGGAGAAGATGTTAGACCCTGTGTTTGGTGACTGGAAAAGGGTTTTCCGGAAAATTCTATCTGGTACTAATGATATGGTACATTTCAATGGTGAAGTGCTTGGCTCAGTATTACTAGAAGAACTTTAAGTCAGAGGAAGTTCAAAGTCTTACTAAGCAAAGGCCTCGTTACGCTTTCAAATATGGATAACATTTTTGGCAAAATCATCTTAGACTGCAAGTACTCTGGGCATCTCTGAAATTTCTTTGGTAGTATAAATCACAGACATAAGAATATTTTGAAAATAGAATATATTTTGTCTCATTATAAGACAAGTTCAGAACTCCATTTTTCCTATAAAATAAAGAAATATATGACAAGCTTCCCCTCTGATATACTTGCTCTGTTGTATGCTCATCTCCTTCATAATCACAAACAACACACACACACGCACACAGATACATGCACACATACATATGCAAAGTCTATTTATTTAAGGATTGGCATAACTAATTAATGCTTTATAGTCCATACCCAACTTTCGAAAATCACTTAGTAATATTTTAATCATGAAATCCACTAACCTTTACCCAAATGTGGCAAGATAATGACTATATTTTGACCAAAGTGTCAGCATTAAGCTTCTTTTCCATCTGTAAAAAAGTTTCCAAATTTTATTTCATTGTTGTTCTAACAGGTTATTTTATTTTCCCACTTGTATATCAATTCAGTGAGAAAAATATTGACATTCCTATTAGTTCTTCTTAGAATGTACTGACATCAATGTTAATACTGAATGAATCTAAATGATTCATCTGCAGATACAGACATGAGCTTATTTGAAGATTAAACGATTTCCAACTGTTTAAGTAGAATTGTGTCTGACACTTAATGGCTAGATTTAGAGAAGTTCATTATAAATTCCTGTCCACAGGAAAAATCACTGCTTTTCCTTTACTCTCACATGGCTACAACACTCACATTTCTGCCAAATGTATGGGTTATTCCCTCACATCAAACAATTCTCTGTGCTACCAGCTGGGGGTCCTACAATTCCATTCAATTCTGACACTAACCAGAGTTAGCGGCTTCCCAACCCACCTCAGATACCAGTCACAAGTCCGTTTCCCTCCCTGGGGTGTGATCATTTGATGAAACAGCTCACAAAACTCAGGGAAATACTCACTTACACTTACAGGTTTATTATATAATAAAAGATGCCATAAAGGATCCAAGTGGACAGTCAGATTAAGAGATTAAGAGATACATAGGGTGAGGTTTGGAAGAGTCCCAAGGGTCCCAAGAGCAGGAGTCACCCCTGCGGAGTTGGAGCACACGTCGATATGTATCCACCAATCTGGAAACTCTCCAAACGCTATATTTTGGGGATTTTTATGAAGGCTTCATTGTGTAGGCAAAATTAATCATTAACTCAGTCTCCAGCCTCTCTCCTTTTCCTAGAGGAGCAAAGTGGGACTTAAAGTTCCAAGCTTCTAATCATGTCTTGATCTTTCTGGTGACCAGCTCCTATCCTGAAGTGAACCAGGAGCCCACCCAGAGTCACCTCATTATAACAAAAGACACTCCTGTCACCCAGGAAATTCCAAGAGATTTAGGAGCTCTATGTTAAGAGCCAGAAGGCCAAACATTAAAACGAAAGATGCTCCTTGTGATCTTATCACTTAGGGAGATCACAAGAGTTCTGTGCCAGGAACTAGGGGCAGATACACACACACACCACACACACACATACACACATTATATATATTATAAATATTTTACCATTCCAACCCTTTTAAAAAGGTTATCTGAATGGCAGCCCCTGACTTAATGTCAAAGTATCTATAAAGTTACGATTACTATACATTATAGTGGAAAGGATAGGAAAGGAATTTTGACCTGGCTTTTCAGCAACAAAGAATGGCAGCACACACCCCTGCTTGGCATAATGAAACAGAACAGGATCATCTACTAAAAGAATGTGAAAAATGATTTGCCTGACACCCATTCTCCACCCTTCAGCTCCGAGTCCCTCATTCTCTATCCCCAGAAAAAAACTCAGGATTCAGGAAGCATCACACTCTTGTTTGTGTAACGCTGTCTAAAGTGCGATTTCAAAATGTATTTGCTCATCTTTTTTTCTCCCTTACCGCATCCATGCTCCCTAAGCTAACTTTCAAAAATGTATTTTAAGTTTGTAACATCAAGAAACATAGACACAAAGAAGGGGATACTTGTAGGTCTAGTGGTCATGACTAATGGACTTTTACTTAAGGATTAGACTACATATAAGTCTGCACATGTGCACATTGGCACACACACTTACACGTAGGTACCAGTGGGAAAATAGTCCGGAAGGACCATGATTATAAGAATATTCCATGTAAGAGATGGAAGAAAAATCTAGAGAACCAAATGTATCTCTTTCATCTGTCTCTTGCTATGTAACAAACCAGCCCCAGACTTAGTGGCTTAAAACAAAAAGTGTTACTAACTCTTAAGGGTTTTAGGTTGACTTGGATCAGCAGTATATCTTTCTGCTTCATATGATGTTGTCTGAAACTGTGTTCAATTGGAGGCTTGATTGGGACTGAGATATCTGACAACTGACAACATGGCTAGTAGTTGTTACTGGCTATAGGCTGGGGGCTGGACTAGGGCTGGACTAGGGCTGGACAGCATCCCTTTCCTCCTTTCAAATGACCTCTTCTCTAGTTCCTTTGAGATTCCCATGGCCTGGTAGTTCTAAAACGAAATATTCTAAGTTGTAAAGGCAGAACCTGCAAATCTCTTAAGAGTGCCTCAGAAATTGCATAGCATGTCTTTTGCTACATTTATCAGTAAAAACTAGTCACACAGCCAACTAGATCCTAGGAGAGGTGAAACAGTCTTTATTTATCAATGAAGGAAATAGTAAAGAATTTATGACCAATTTTTGTCTACCACAGGTATCTCCAGTTGGATAGAAGGAGAAATTCTCTACAAAATTGATAGAGAAGGTGATAAAAAATTAGATCAAACAGTAGTAGAAAGAAAACAAAAATAAGATTGGATTGTGAAAAAATGCATTTTAGAAATTTCTGTCCATTTCATGTTTTTAAAATGATGTGTGCAGTATCTTTTTCAGATATTTTCATGTTTTAAAATATTATTACTCAAATCTAAAATGTTTACATTGTCCTGGATTGCTTGATTTACTTGTGGTTATTTTCATTTTCAGATAACTTCTAGCTGTAGGTCTGGGTTAGACTGACTGTAAGAAAAATGAATCTCAGTCAATTTAAGAGGGAAACAAAATTTAACTACTGTCCATGACTTTGATAAATTTCAAGTTTAAAGAACACTGACAAAGTAACTACAAAAAACTGAGAATCCTTTAAAGATCATAGTCTTTTCTTTTCAGATTTCAAGGCGCTTATCTAGCTGCTGCTGACCAAGCTCCATATTTATTTGATCAAACACAGGAGTATTGGGCTCTTCCCACAAACTAAGACATGATTTCAAATCTCTTCTAGAATGTTTGGCACACATGGGAGAGTCCTTTGTACATAATTTATAATGGATTTTATTATGTTGTGTTTTCCTTATTTGTTGGAATCTATGTCTTTCCTCTGAGACAGTGAGCTTTCAGTATTTTATGAAATCATCATGAGGGTTAGAACATTTCTTAGCCTAGGATGTGCTGAAATGTGAATGAATAAACTTAAACATTAGGTAGGAGACAACTTAAAGATTCTGTGTACCCCAGAGTTTGTGTATTTTGTTTAGAATAAATACTGAATTTTTCTAACTATTTTTTATACTTACTATATGACAACAGAATTAACGCACACAGTCATGGTTTGGAAAGAAAAATCTCATTTCAGAAATGACTCTCATGACAGCATCAGTTTTATGACAGCAGAAACTGTTTTATTCAATGTAAGTATTCCCCCACAGAACATGTTCATGATATTAAAAATTAAAAAGACAAAACTGCAGCTTACACATCATATGTGCTAAATTAGATTTACTATTTAATTATGTTTGGCATCAACTTTGAAAATCTGGTATCTATTGTAATTCATTTGTCCATTCAACCGTTCACTTACCCAGTACTTTCATGGTCTCTGTTGGACAATGGATCTACAAAGAGGAATAAGACATAGTTCCTGATTATAGGAACTTTTGTCAACCAATCCACTGACTAACAAATATGCCTCCTAGGTGAAAGACATTGTTTTTGTTTTTGAATATAGATGGATTATTATATAGCTTCAAAATATTAGTAGTAGTAATGCAAACAATAGCTAACATTATGAGCTCTGCTTTTTCCTAACATTACATTAAGTACTTGATACAGATTAGAACCAATTTATGAGGTAGATTATATTATTATCCCCATTTTACAGATCAAGACAGTGTAAGAGGGGTAAAATAATGAAGACAGGGGAGTTGATAAGAAACTAATCCTGAACAGTCTACCCAAGCAATAGAAATAAAAGCAAGAATAAACAAATGGGACCTAGTGAAACTTACAAGCTTCTGCACAGCAAAGGAAACCAGAAGTAAAACAAAAAGACAACCTACGGAATGGGAGAAAATTTTTGCAAATGAAACCGACAAAGGCTTGATCTCCAGAATATATAAGCAGCTCATAAGACTTAATAAGGAAAAAAACAAAGAACCCAATCCAAAAATGGGCAAAAGACCTAAACAAGCAATTCTCCAAGACATACAAATGATCAATAGGCATATAAAAAAATACTCAACATCACTAATTATCAGAGAAATGCAAATCAAAACTACAATGAGGTATCACCTCACACCAGTCAGAATGGCCATCATTTGAAAATTCACAAATGACAAGTGCTGGAGAGGCTGTGGAGAAAGGGGAACCCCCCTACACTGATGGTGGGAATGCAGTTTGGTGCAGCCACTGTGGAAAACAGTATGGAGATTCCTCAAAAGACTGAGGAATAGACTTACCGTATGACCCAGGAATTCTGCTCCTGGGCATATATCCAGAAGGAACCCTACTTCAGTATGACACCTGCACACCAATGTTCATAGCAGCACTATTTACAATAGCCAAGACATGGAGACAGCTTAAATGTCCATCAACGGATTACTGGATAAAGAATAAGTGGTATGTTTATATAATGGAATACTATTCAGCCATAAAAACTGACAACATAACGCCATTTTCAGCAACATGGATGCTCCTGGAGAATGTCATTCTAAGTGAAGTAAGCCAGAAAGAGAAAGAAAAATACTATATGAGATCGCTCATATGTGGAATCTAAAGAAAAAAATTAAAAACAAACAAAGCAAGCATAAACACAAAACAGAAATAGACTCATAGACATAGAATACAAACTTGTGGTTCCCAAGGGGGTGGAGGGTGGGAAGGGATAGATGGGATTTCAAAATTGTAGAATAGATAAACAAGATTATATTGTATAGCACAGGGAAATATACACAAGATCTTATGGTAGCTCACAGAGAAAAAAATGTGACAATGAATATATATATGTTCATGTATAACTGAAAAATTGTGCTCTACACTGGAATTTGACACATTGTAAAATGATTACAAATCAATTAAAAATGTTTAAAAAAAAAAGAAAGAAACTAATCCTGTATTTTAATCAAGAAGTTTTTCCGTAGACCAGCTTATTCCGCCATGTGAGTCATTTGAGACTACACATGTAGATTTTGAATTGATTGCAAGAACATAACAGGAAGGAAAAAGAAAAGAGGTGAAACTCTCAGTCTAAACCTATAAAGGGCTCTGTGGTTTTAAAAAATAATGACATATATCACTATACATCTATAGTACAGCCAAAATGCAGAACTCTGACCACACAAAATGCTGCCAAAAATGTGGAGCAATAGGAACTCTCCTACATTACTGGTTGGAATGCAAAGTAGTACAGCCACTTTGGAAGACAGTTTGGTGATTTCTTACAAAACTAAACATGCTGTTGTCATATGATCCAGCAATCACACTCCCTGGTATTTACACAAATGAAATGAAGACATACATATATACAAAACCTGCAATATGAATGTTTATAACAACTTTATTTATAATTTGCTGAAACATGAAAGTGACCAAGATGTTCTTCAGTAGTTAAATGGATAAACAGACTGTGGTACATCCAGACAGTGGAATATTATTCAATTCTAAAAAGCAATGAGCTATCGTGTCAAGAAAAGACACAGAGGAATCTAAAATACATTAGTACATGAAAGATGCCAATCTGAAAAGTCTACAGTAGTGTATGATTCCAACTATATGATATTCTGCATATATTGAGAATATCAATGATTTCTATCCTTCAATTTGTTAATATGGTGTATCACATTGATTGATTTGCAGATATTGAAAAGTTCTTGCATCCCTGGGATAAATCTCACTTAATCATAGTGTATGATCCTTTGACTATATTAAGTTGGATTCACTTTGCTAATAATTTGTTGATGATTTTTGTATTTTTGTTCATAGTGATATTGGTCTCTAATTTTCTTTTTCTGTGATACCATATTAAATTCAGCACACTAGAAATAGGAAGAAACAGGAGGAAACGCCAATCTGATTAAAGGTATTTATATATGAAAATCCTTGAGCTGTCATAATACTTAATGGTGAAATATTGAATACTTCCTTCCTAAGATTTGACATAATTCAAGGTTATCTCTCATAATTGCTTTATTCGTAACACTAGAGGTCTCAGACATTGTAAGTCAAAAAAATAAAAGGTACATAAGACAAAATAAAAGAGTAAACTTTTTATTGGTAGGCAACATGATTGTGTATGTAGAAAACTATTAAAAATCTATGAAATACCCTCTAGAACTAATAAACTTAGCAATGTCAAATGATATGTCAAAATATAGAAATAAATAGTATTACTATGTTATAGCTATAAAATACAAAAATGTGATTTTAAAAGACTAAAAAATTTAGGAATAAATCTAGTGCAAAATGTGCCAAACTTTTATACTAAACAATAAAAATAAAAATGAAAGAAGTTATAAATAAATAAAGATATATACTATGTTAATGACTTGGGAAAAAACAACATTTTTAAGGACTTAATGCTACCCAAATTATTTTATGGATTCAATACTCTCCTGTGAAAATTCTAATAGGCTTTCTAGAATACAACAAAGAATTCTAAAACTTATTTAGAAGTGCAAAATATCTCATAGCAAAATTTGGTATTGAACAAAACTGGAATACTTACCATATCTGCCTACAAGAGTGCCACTAAAGCTACAATAATTAAGACATTGTGATATTGAATTTGATTATAGGTCAATTTATAACTGGTCAGTGTGGGAAAAGTTATCTCTTTTAATCAATGGTTTTGGAAAAATTGTATATATCAATGGAAGAAATTCCAAACTATCTACTTTCATACACCAAAAAGTAATTTGAGATGTATCCTAGAGCTAAAAAGACAGCATGATGATACTTCTTGAAGCAAAGTTAGGAGAATATCATCATGAACCTGGAGTACACAAAAATCTACTGGACAGAATATTTAAAACACAGACCACTAGATAATTCTTCCACAGATCTGATAAACACACTGTGGTATATTCATACCATAAATACTACACATTAATAAAAATGTCAACTATGAAGCACATGACAATGTGGATAGACCTCACAGAGATTATGCTGAGCGAAAGAAACTGGACACAAATAAGTACATATTGTAGAATTAAAGTTGTATAGGGTCAAAGAACAGACAAATTAATCTTTAATTATAGAAATTATAAAATGCTTGCCTCTGCAGGTGGGAGTTGGATTGAATACAAAAGCACAAAAGGAAATTTTCCTGGAGGAAATTTAAAAAAAATATATATATATATATACATATATATAGTTACACACACACACACACACATTGAGGTGAATACATTGATGTTAAAACCATCAAAATTCACTGAACTGAACACTTCTTATCTATGCATTTTATTATATGTAAACGAAATTTGAATGAGGAAGAATTGTCTGTTTGAAACTGAAAATCTGACAATCGACATCTTCTTTTTGGATCTCATTGTGGACACCCTGCTTTCAGGTTACCCAAACCATCTTGCTGCTTGAAGTTAATCTTATACAGCAAAATAACCAAATTCATTGGATAACACACATTTATTTGTCCAGAAATAATTATTCATTATACTGAAAAATGGAAGCAAAATGGGAATAAAATTATATCACAATAAAAATCAAAGCAGAATTTTAGCAAAATCATAGCTATGAGGGAAAACCAATGTGTATGTGCACACGTGTCTCTAGTCTTTATTCTGTCCCTATACCTTACACTTACTTTATAATTATCCGCATGTTAGGTAAATACATTGCAGCCTTCTACTTATATTTACAATGGCTTTGCTTTAGATGCTAGTGCAATCTAATGTGATCCACAAAGTTCTGTGACCCTTATGTACTCATTGTGAAGTGGATGTTTAATGCTGCGACATTATCCTTCCTGTCCTGTTCAGCAGTGCCTCAGGTACCCAAGGGACGAGAAAGTCAAACAATGCCAGATACTCTGCCAGCTAAGACACTTGGCCCCTTTTGACTAAGTAGGTGTTTGACAAATATTGATTTAATACTAATAAGCTTTATAACTGCAGGCTCTGATTTTTCTCCCTGGGGTGTTTCTACTGAAGGGTTGACTTTTAAAAGGTCCTTCACTTAATTTGGATTAGGCAATTTGGAAGACTCAGGCACTTGAGAATTTGGGACCATGCAAAGCAATCAATAACGTGTAACATTCAGCCACAAGGGTATCTATTTCTAGGTTCCAGAAAGGTGATATGCATATACTTACGTGATGTTCAGGGAAACAAGAATGGTCTCACTTGTCCAGGTGGTATATGGTGCTTAAAATAATTAACATTAGAGGGTAAGGGAATGCAGTGGCAGAAACAATGCTATATATACACACACACAAAGAGATGCGTAATTAACATATTACCAAAATACACAATACCTTTAATTGAATTGAAAATCATTTCTAAGTCTCATTTATTTCCTTAACCTAGATGTGCACGTACCTTTTTAAAACAATATGCCTGAATATTACTTTTAGTTCCTACTTTATTTTAAATTAAACGTTAGTTAATTATAGCCTAAATAAACTCTTTGCTCTCAAAATCTATTCTAAAACGTTCCACAGCCTGCAGTTGTCAATACAAATGAAGACTGCATTGAATATGAACTATTCCCCTTAATTCTTTCAAAGAGCAAATATCCAGGGAGAAATATTCAGGTCACATCATTATATATATTGTCAGCTACTATCCTCTCCACACTTGCACCATGGAACACAATCATCATTGATATTTCTGGTAATAATACGAAACTCAGCTAAAGATAAAATACTATTCTTTATTGCACTATATACACAAAGGAAAGAAAGACTGCTTGCTTTATTCTGCATCTTTAAAAATGTTTTAGTATTTTTATTGTACGAGTAATTTATGCTCATTTCTCCAAAAGAACAGTGTATGATGCAGCAGACATTATTAGTTGATTGTCATATAACTATTGTCTCTCATTGATGTCATTCACTAAAATGCTTAATAAATCCCAGATAGCATGAGGAACAGATGAAGGTTGTCATCAAAGGACAAAGAATGAAGGTTGTAAAAACTAGCAGGTTTGACCCTCTGTGCTGATAGGTTCTGCTTCACTCTCTGAGTTGATATGGTAGGAGTAGTTTTAATTTTGTATCAGGTATGAACTGAAACTGGGGAAAGACTGGGTAAAGCTATACTGAAGGAATGTCTCCCCTGTGGTCTATATTGCAGCCGGTATACTATATAAATATTAAAGATTATGCAGAGATTAGTATTTTCCTATGTTTGTATTCTATGTGTCAGTTACTCTATTTGTCATGTAAAATAATAATGAACGAAGCCAGACAGGTTCTGCCTTAACAGATTACACAGCAAGGGAATGAAAAAGCTGTGTTAATTGAATAATCATAAAAATAAATATTAAAGAACAACCAGAATAAGCGTTATCAAGCAGAGGCACATGATGGTGTAACCTATCATTGTCATCAGTTCCAGTCAGAAAAGTTCCAAGAAAGAACAAGTGTGCAAAGGCCCTGTTTTTTAACCAGCAGTTAGAAAAAAAAAAGCCAAAATGTCACATTTACTGAGCATTTCCATGAATTAATGTTCTCCTGCTAATTTTAAAAACAGTAGAAAGCAATATGAATATATTTACACACCAGGGTTCCTAGCAACATTATTCACAAGAGCCAAAAGGTGGAAACAATTCATCTGCCCATCAGCGGATGAATGAATAAAAAATGTGATATATGCATATAACGGGATATCATTCAGTCTTAAAAGGAAAGAAATTCTGATACAGGCTGCCTTATAGATGAATCTGAAAAAAATGCTAAGGGAAGTAAGCCAGACACTCTAAAAGACAAATATTGCATGATTCTACTTGTATGAGGCACCTAGAGTATTATATTCATAGAGACAGAAAGTAGAAAGGTGGCTGCCGGGGGCTTGTGGAAGGAAGAATGTGGAGTTACTGTTTAATGAGCACAGTTTCAGTGTGAGATAATAAACAAGTTTTGGAGATGGATGGTGATGATGGATGCACAATAATGAGAATGTATTTAATGCTGCTGAATTATATACACTTAAAATGATCAAAATCTTACATTTGATGTCATGTACATTTTATCACAATAAACAAAATACTGTAAATGACATACGTGGAAGCAGACCTGAAACTATACTGTGTGTTTCTAATCTGTTAGAAGTTTTCCATACTCATCTCTTTAAGAAGCAAACTTAGGAGTATTAATTTAAAAATAAGACACTGCAGTAAGCATTAAAAACCTAAATAACATCTTAGACACATAATTGGAGACGTAATGAGGCCTGTCAGCTTACTAATGTTTGCAATTATAAAAGTAATGCTTCAAATAAAAGACAATAAACACTAAATCTATTTCTAAATAATGTGAATGCTTCTGACTGCTTCTAACACAAAAGACAGGCCTGTAAGGAGAGTGCAAATAAATACAGAGACTATATGGACTGCATGCCCACTGATACTATGAGCCTGGGTTTGAGTTATAAAACTTTATCTTTTGAAGTAAAGAGGTCTTCTAGCCCAACCATCTAATGGAACAAAATTTTAAACTACAGTATGTCACTAAAAATTAATTTGCAGCTTTAAAATCGAAGAAACTTAGAATTATGAAGCAGCATTAACAATCCCCTCATTCCATCATCTTTCCAATCCCTGTTATTTTCTTACAGGTACTGAAGAAAATTGCTTTTGCAAAGTACTGCCCTCATTCCTTTTTTCATAGTTAAAATTGCAGTTAACACACTATATTCTAAACTCTCTTCTAATTTTTGTGTGTGTGTGCCTCTACTGTTTGATCCTCTGTTTTTAAATGCATGCCACCTTACATTTCAGCCAAGAGGCTCTCAAATTTTTTGGTTTCTGGCGTCCTTAAAAGTCTCACTGATTATTTCATATTATTCTGAGACCAAAAGAAATACCTAAGAATTTCATTGTTTAAAGTAGTTAAATCCAAACTAAAGTACTTAAATACAACAACTTAGTAGTTGTATGAAACAAGAACACATGTTAATTGAAGGAAAATACTTATCTCATCCTAAAATAACAACAACTTCTTCCCAAGGGAATGTATATGCATGCTGGGCAATACACATATTCTTGGCATTAGATTGGAAAAGTCTAATTTCCTATTCCATATCAACGATTGTACTTGTTTTACAGTCGAAACTAAAAGAAACCCTGGTATGCAAACGATGGCATCATCAAAATGTATGCAGCATCATCTAATGATGAAACTGCAAACTACCTTGAGTTAGTTAAGTTCACATTGGTGTATGACAGATGTCAAGAATCACTGCTTCCCTCAAAAAACTTAAAATATCCAGGACATTTCTGACAGTTCATTGCATTACACTGGGCTGTCCTAGTACCCAGGTTGAGATCTATGATTTTTGACCTTGCTTTTGAAATCTTTATTTGGGAAGCTTGTTGAAATACTAAAGAAATATCTTCAGTTTCCAACATCACCAGGGGGTTAATGTAAGTTTTCACAAATATCTGCTATTCTTTACTTAAATAAGTAAATCAAAAACTATTTAAAAAATGAATTTCTACCTTATAATATATTTTAAGTGCTTTGCATGACAGCATAGTCAAAGGAGGCAGAGTTGTGCTTGGTTCTCAAACCCTCACTGCCTTGACCTTCACCTGTGAGCAAGCTTATGACCTGTCTATTCACGATCACCTAGACTGGAACAACAGATATTTGTCACAAAATGTTCGTTTTCAAGAATAAAAATATTCATCTGGGCATTGTGTTTTCATAATTATTCATAAAGCTTCAAATAATCCAAATCTCCCTAACTCACCTAAATTTTAGTATGAAATTCTGATACTATTTTAGTTATCCATTAACTGTTGCAATTTCTGGAGCCTTCATTGTATCATATGAGCAATAAAAAAAAAGAGGATAAATAACTTTCCAAAAAATGGTATCTCTTTTTTCGTGTCGCTTCAGAACACAGAAATTGTCTATGTAATAATGGTTCTTATTTTGGAATGTTTTTCTTTCATTATTAGTCTATACTAATATCTCCTTTCAATTTAGCATTACATACTTTTAAAAATCATAATGATTAGTTTCTGATTTTGCCTTTGAAATGTAAAGAGTTTGGAAATTAACTGCTGTCCTTACAACAACACCAAAAACAAAAACAAAAACAAAACTGAACAAACTGAAAATCAATCATTTTCTTGAAACAATTGTAGAACTTAGATGGCAAGGCAGACTACCGTCCCACAGTTCTAAGAGGCAGGCAGATCTAGAGAGCTACAGCACAGATCTGCAGACCTGGAAGACAGACACTGGTGAGAACACATCATGGTAATTTTGGTAAATTTCTGGAGGCTGAGTGGAGACTAGCATGAAAGTGCAACTTTTAGGGGACACAGTCTTGGAGGGGCCACTACAGTTTAACAAGTTTTTCTTCCAGAAAGCCCACTAGGTTCTCACGGTGATATCTGAGAAAGATCACCCAGTGGCTCTGGCAGGGAGAGGGGAAAAGTAGTCATTGTGAAATAAACCCAGAGACTTCTCCATATCAAAGGCTTATTTTCCACAGAAAGACGCTTTATCAGAGCTTATGGCACAAGGGGAAAAGACATTCCTCACTCCAGCCCACTCTCATCTTCCTGTCTCACCAAAGAGGATGCATTTTCCAAAATATCAATTATTGGAATCCAATAGCATGTAGCTTTTACAGACTGGCCACTTAGCAATGTGCACTTAAGATTCATCTGTCTTTTTGTGGCTGGAGAGCTCATTTTTTTTTCATTGATAATATTGCATTGTACGGATGCACTACAGTATGTTCTCCTATTCACTTATTTGTGATCATTTTGGTTGCCTCTAGTTTTTGGTAATTATAAATAAAGTTGATATAAACATTCACATGCAGGTTTTTGTGTGGGTATATTTTCAAATCAGTTGAGTAAACACTAGGGCATGATTGCTGGAATCACATGGTAAAACTATGGTTAGCTTTGTGAGAAGCTGCCAGACTGTCTTCCAAAGTGGCTACACCATTTTGCAACCCTTCTGCTCTGCACCCTCCATGCATTTGGTGTTGTCAGTGTTTTCTACTTTGGCTATTCTAATAGGTTATGTAGTGATATGCCATTGTTGTCAATCTGAAATTCGTCAGTGACAAATAATGTTGAGCACCTTTTCAAATGCTTACTTCTCACCCATATATTCTTTTTGATGAGTTGTTTGTTTAGATATTTCCCCCACTTTTTAAATTGGTTTGTTTGTTGGATAAGTCCAACTTATCCATTTTTCTTTCATGGCTCATGCTTTTAGTGTTGTATCTAAAAATGTATCACCAAACCCAATGTAACAAATTTTTCTCCAATTTTTGGGGAAGGTTTATGGTTTCATATTCTACATTTATCCCTATAACCCATTTTAAGTTGTTTTCTTGTGAGTGATGTCAGAGCTATGTCTAAATTGACATTTTTTTTGCATATGGATATTCAATTGTCTCTGTAACACTTGTTGAAAAAAACTCTCCTTTCTCAGTTGAATTGCCTTTGCTCTTTTGTCAAATTCAGTTGGCTCTATCTGCATGGATTTATTTCTGGGTTCTCTATTCTGTTCTGTTGATCTACACATCTATTCTTTCACCAATACCACATTGCCTCAGTGATTGCAGTTTAAACTGACTAGTGTTAAGTTGAATTCTGAATCAAACTTTTTTTCTCCTCTTGATTTCCTTCCAAAGATTATAGTATGAGAAGGGAGTGGGAGGTGGTGGGTAAAAGGTAATTTTTCAATGCAGAAACCTGACAACAATACCTCAGCCTGCTGATCAAGATCAATATTGACAGTGATAAGTCATGTTAACATGATATGATGAAGACGCCACTTTTGTGTTCTTCCCTGAAACTCACAAGCCCCGTCTAATCTTGAGAAAAAGCATAAGCAAATCCCAAAAGAGGTGCATTCTATCAAACATTTGGTCAATACTTCTCAAAATAGACAGGATCATCAAAAACAAAGAAACTTTGAGAAATTGCCTCAGTCAACAGGTGCCTAAGGAGTTGTGACTATTCAAAGTAATGTGGTAACCTGGACTGGTTCATGGAGCAGAAAGACTATTAGGTAAAAATTAAGGAAATATGAATAAAGTATGCATTTTGTTAAAAATAATATATCAATATTGGTTCATTAATAACAAATGTACCATACTACTACTGTGAGGTGTTAACAACCGGATAAACTAGGTGTGGAGTATATGAGAACTCTGTATAGTCTTTACAGTTTTTAAAAATCTAAATGTGTTCTAAAATAAAATGTTTATTTAAAAATAATAATGATTTTCTGTTTGAAGTAAATGCATTATGAATATTTCCTTCAAATGAAAAGGAAATAAACAACTATTTGCACAAGATAATATAAATTAATGGGATTTTCTTCTTCAGAAGAAGGGAAGCCAACATAAACAGGTAGATAGCAAGCAAATTTTTAACAATATGTATAAATGCTAAACATTGACTGGGAAGTGTTATTTTTAAAGACAGAAATTCTGAACCAAAATTCCAACTTGGCAAACCCTTCCTTGGGTTCATATTTTCTAGTACATTCTCTGCATAGAAACAATAGCTTATGAAATAAAATACTTCTCCTAATGACCTGAGGAGTTAATTCCAAATGGAGCAAGCCTGCAACTGGAAAGCAGACTTAGCCTCACTCATCATCATGTTCTATATGGATTTTTATATTGTGGTTCAGAGGATGAACAGAAACTGCTTACATAATAGTCTCCTATATGTCAGTAGGAAAAAATAACAAAAATAAGTTCCAGTAACAGCATTCATTTTTCATAGCCCCAGAGAATCTAAACATAAAAATAATAAGATTGTCTCAAAGGGTTTAACCACTAGTTCATTGAGATAAAGCTGCTTCTAGAAATGTGCCCTTGAACTTGAATTCTTCTGCAAATTAGAAAGTAGCATGGGAAAATACATATTTTAAAGCATTATAAATTTAATGAATATATCTAGTTATAATGATAAAATTTGATTTGACTAGAGAATGGAAAAAAATTGGTATCACAGAGTTAAACATTTAATAAGGCTACATATGCTGTTAACCTCTCTACTCTGAATACAAGATGCTCCAGCATTGACATATGTATTTTTACTTTTATAGTGAATTATTGGATAATTTTGTCATGCAGTCCTGGAGTCCAGGGGCTGTTTATTGGTTTTAGCCTACAATAATTCAGTCTGACTCTTTATTGATTTCCTTCATTCTCAGTAGTATTTCTGCTACCCTCAGAAGTCTAGAGCCACTTAAGACATTATGTACTTCCAAGCCTAATTGTCCTGCTCTTCCCTTCAGTGACCTTCACAAGCACAGCAGCAGCAGTCAGGCAGTGAAAGTCAGTTTCAAATTACTTTCTGGTTTTATTTGTTTTTCGATTTGATGTTAGCATGTTGAGACTGGAAGTAGCTTATACAGGAAAAGGCAGGAAGTGAGAACTTTGAAAATCACCAATTTCAGGAATCATGGTCTGAGGTCAAATTGCAATTCAAGTTGTTTACATTGTATTGATTCTAAATCTCTTTGATAAAACAAACTCTTAAATTAAAACTTTTTTTTTCTATTTTAAGCCCTGGTATGAAGGATTATGTAAAGAAAAAAACTAGAGAAAATAGTTAATTTTGGTCATTTTTTCCTACCACCAGAGTAATCCTTAGGAAAATGACTCAATTTCTATGAACCACATTTGGTTCATCTAGAAAATGAAGCATTATCATCATGATTATTTCACAAGGATATCTATAGATACTAAATAAAAAATAGATAGCAACTTACAGTGAGCCTAGCATAAAACAAATCCCCTGTTACAGTAAGACTAGATTTGAATATACTCATTATCAAAATTTAGCAACATTTCTTTAGTTTGGTAACTAACTTCGTGGGTGTTACTTTCTAACTGTCGACCTCCCTAGATTCACTCACTCGGCCGGGCTTTGCTTCTAACTGTCGACCTCCCCAAATTCACTCACTCGGCCGGGCTTTGCTTACATATAATGACAGCATTACTGAATACCGGGTAAGATACCGGGTGAGCGTCGGAGAGTATGCTGGGTGGTTTCTCACACACAGGTTTTATTTAATCTTCATAAAACCCTAGAAGTTATGTTTCTTGATCTCATTTAATGGATGAGAATTCTGATGCTCAGAGAGGGTTAGTAACATTTCTATGCTTATACATCTCGTAGGTCAAGAAGGCAGGACTTGGACCTTGCGACCATCTGGCTCTGAGATCCATCCGCTTTCTGGCAGCGCCTGTTATCTTCCCTTCCCTCTAATATATTGAGCTTGCACAGTGTATTCTTAAGTATGACTGCATGACCTGCATTTAGCAAAGTCACTTAGAAGTATAAGACGCTGAGTAAATAGTAAGGCTTAGGAGTCATTAGTCTGTAGAGACAAGGCTACAATGTGCCCTCTTGTACTTCCATGAGAAGGAGGCCCAGTGTCATACATGGTGACTCAGCAGGTGGTCTGTCTGATGGGTAGCAGGGTGGTTAGAGTTAGCAGTGTTTCTGAACCACTCACTATGTTATAAACAAAAAAGAAAAAAATGGTCTAGAAAACCTGCTGGGCAGTGGGACTACTAGGGGAAACGTGATCAACTTATTGGTGTTTCTGTTCTTATGGGTATTTAGTAAAAGCTTAGGATATTGTATATCTTTAAAGCTAAAAGATGCTAGAGCTTCTTTAGTATAATTTCTCCTATTCAGACTGAGTTAGAGAAACATGTTATTAATAATACTTCTCTATGCATAGGGAGATATATCTAAACTTTTCTCACACCTAGAACTGAGTAAGATCAAGTCATTACAACCTGATGTTTCCAAGCCTTTTTATCTGTGGATACAAATGTTGTCATATTTATATCAAACTAACAAGTGACAATCACTCTGAGCCTTTCCTTACTTCACCTACAGAAAGCCTAGTCTATTGGTGGTTTCCTTTACCCTAGAACACCCAGGGGCTCTTAAAATGAGACAGTGCAGTTCGATGCAGACCTGCTGCTGCCTGCTGGGAGAACAAGCACTTTGATACTACTTTTGAAATGCAGCCAGGCAGTTTCAGCCACCTGCCGGCTCTAATAGACTTGGTTACCTCCAAAGCGCCTCCTGTAAGTCAAGTTGAAGAGCTGGGCTTCAGACACTTTCTATCTTCTCTCTCTGGTGCAAAGTGAAACTGGAAGCATCCCCACTGTTAAGGTCACTGCAGAACCACTCTGTTGGCCCCAGTTCATCAGGCTCCTGACTACACCAGCAAATAAGATGCCTGGGAAATGGTGGTAGTGAGGAGTTAAAGGATATTGATTTCTTATTATTTTCAGGGAATGCTCAAACAAATCCTAACCTCTACAAATTTAAACTTGTTTTTTGGTAAGGTTGTTTCCTTTCTGACATTTATGGCTACTTTCTCATTCCTTTCCATTGACAACTCCCGTGAGTCCAATAAAGTCATCACTGATCTCTGACCCTCAATTCCAGAGTATATTTTATTTGTGAAGACAACTTCCACCTATATGCTGAGGTACTTCACAGGGACCTACCTCCTCTTCTCCACCCCACGTACCACTGTCTATGTCAGTGGATCAATGGGATGGTGGTAGTGGCCAAACCTCTGTTAATTTTGGTTACTAATCGAAGCACCCCTGAGTCTTATGTGTACTTGTAAATGTGTGATGTGAACAAGGGTAAGCTCATTTGACCTCTCCTCCCAGCATTCAAGCTCTAAATGCATGGATATAGTGGACAAAAGAAAACTGAGCTCAGCCTACTAAAATCAAAATCATGTAGTCTTCATCTACAAATATATAAGCAAGAGATATAAAGAAAATATTAGTTTATTATTAAATAATCATAATTTTTAGAATAATTTATGAGTATTCATTACTTTAAAAAAATACTTTTCCAAATAAAAAGTTGAAATTTTAAAAGTTCTCTGTTAATGCTAAAGGAAATATTATACAAATGTCGTTTGATTTTGCTTTGACAACATAGAAGGAAACTTAATGGATCAGAAACTCCAAACAGTCTTCAGTATCATTTGCAATCTTTGGTGAATTTGATTTAATGAATAAACTAGAAGAGGTCTTGAGACGTTTTTTAGGTTATAAAATCCCAGAGCCATATAAATTCTACTCCAAAAAGGAATACTAGCAGTGTTTTGCTACTGTTGTTTAGAAAACTGGCACAAGAGATATCATAATTTATATTAAATGCCTATGTAAATAATAGCTTTTTATTATAACTCATAAACATGCTTCTTATTTACTATAATATGATATAAAGCCAACAACATCTAGGTTATTTTTCTGGTCTCCTGAAATGAAATTTTATTAGCGATTAGATAGAAAATTCTACCACTTAAATGGTCCCCCTTAAGAGGGACATATTTCTTTACAGAATATTATTGGTCTAAGGACAGCTTAATGCTTTAGAATATAAATATTATAGATATTTTTAAAATAGGACATTCGTTCTTGACAAAGTCAGAAAACATGAAATTTCAGGACTGTAACATGCTTGTATTAAAGTGACGGCTAGAGATGTCAGAATTCAAATTGCTTAACCTTCATCACAGTGAATTTTGACTGGCTAGAATCCAAGTCCTCTCTTCTCCAGTTCTGTAGAATTTCTACTGTGCTAGGTTCTTGCAATATTTGTGTTTCAGACTAACATAAAAGAATAAAAAAATAGGGCAAAGTATACTATAGAGATTGTAGTTCCAACACTCTTTTCCAGAAGTCCCTAATGCCTCAAATTACCATCAGTCAATAATTCTCAACATGGGCAATTTTAGCCACTGGGAGAAATTTGGCAATGACTGGAGACATATTTAATTGTTACAAAATTGTTACAATAATTCTCAACATGGGCAATTTTAGCCACTGGGAGAAATTTGGCAATGACTGGAGACATATTTAATTGTTACAAATTAAACAATTGTCAGAAAGGAGAGGAAAAGGGTTGCTACTGGCAACTCTTGGATGCTAAATATTTTAGAGTCCACCAGACAGCCCTTACAACAAAGATGTTTCCGGTCTCACGTGTAAATAGCACTGAGGTTGAAACACTCTGCCCTGGTTTTCTCCACTTGAATTTTCAGGTGTCAAATGACAAATAGATTCCATCTCCTGTGCCAACTTCAGTTACTCAGTAGTAACTACCTGGAGGCACTTGGGAACAAAAACAGCACACATGTGTCCAGGTTGCTCAGAGAGAGGGGAAGGGTTCTCTTATGCATTTGCAGCTTAATAAATATACGTATATTTTTAACTTAATGTGATGGTTGTTTCACAATGTTGAAATTGGAGATTGTCAGTACTCGTCATTTTTTAAAAACCTTTGTCCTAAATTCAATCCCTAGAGATTCTTTTTGTGACATTGTATTTTAAATCAGCATTTATGCAACTCTTCTGGTATACACGGTTTTATGTGGATTAGGGAATCATTTTTCTCAAATTTTCAGTGATGAATGGTGTTTAATTTTTTCAAATATATTTTTATTTAAAATTTTTTTCATGTGTGGGAGGTAAGTATTAGATTTATTTATTTATTTATTTGGAGATATTGGGGATTGAACCTAGGACCTTGCACATGCTAAACATGCCCTCTACCACTGAGCCATAATCTGCCCCACTACAAATGTATTTTTAAAGTGTCATGGATTGATACTTACAAAAAATTAATGAAAGTAAATAATCAGAGAAATATTTCTTTAAACATACAACCGTTAGGGAATTTTAAAAATTATTTGATCCAACAAACTTTAAAACTTGCCCTGTCAATTTATTACAAAAGTTCTAAGACACTCTCAATTATTTTATTTATCTCCATGAGATTGGGTAACATCTCTTATGGATGGGCAACTGTATGAGGAGAGCAGTTGGAGTATCCTCAACTGTATTTTTTTAAAAATCTGCTTCTTTTCTTCATTCAACAACCATTTAGTCTAGGCCTTTACACTGAAGTAGGCTCTAGGAATACAGAGATAAAAGTCAGTCTCAAACTTCATGGAATACTCAAAAAAAGAAAAAGAAAGAAAAGCTCATTGATACAAGGAACAGATCTGTGATTGCCAGAGGCAGGGGAAGGGAGGTGGGGGAAATGTATAAAGAGCTCTAAAATATAAAAAGATTAAAAAAAAAAGGCCAAACCTTCTATAATTGGATAGATATACTGCTTGCCTTGTGACTTCAATCCCTCATGATTCTAGGAATGTATCACTCAATTATCCCCCTCAGTTTTTGTTCCTATTACAGTCTTGAGCTGTAAATCCTTTCTATGTACTCTCTACCTATTTAAACTCTGTACATGATCCAAAGAGCAGTTTCAATTCCATCTCCTTAGGAATTCTGCTCTGCCTCATTTGAGTACTTATTTAACAATCTTTCCTCCAAATTCCCACAGCACTTTTAAAATGAGCCATAAACGAAAAGCAAAACAAAACTTGTTGAATGAATGAATAAACGAAGATATTCTTCTCACCTCTCAGTGTACTCCCACAAAGAGTATAATTTCTATATGATGTATGTGTGCAGAGCAGCCCACTTTCAAGGCTCAGAGGACCCCACATCTTGACCTATCACTCCTTTGATTAGCATAGGTACCATGAAGCTTGAGTCCCAGATTTAAAGTTCAACAGGCAAATTGGCTTAGTATAAAGAAAGTCTTTCTCAGAAAAAAGAAAGAAAGCAAAAAAGAAAGAAAGAAAGAACGAGAAAAAAGAAAGAAAGAACAAACGAAAGAAAGAAAGGAAGGAAGGAAGAAGGAAAGAAAGAGGAAGGAAGGATGGAAGGAAGTCTTTCTTATGCCCAACGCCTGGAGCATCATTTTAGTTCGCTAAAAAGCAACACATAAAGATCTCACGAAGAATTTTTAAAGTACTGGATGAGATTAGAACCTAAGAGATTTAAAGGCAGATAGATAGACCCCTATCTGAAGGGACAGAGCAAGCAAACCCTGTTAAGACTTGGATCTTTAACTGAGCAAATCCTTTGGACTCTGAGTCAGTGTGGGATAACCTGTGCAAGTGAAAGAGAGGATTTTACAGTCCATTAAGCTGAGTAGGGGATGCGGAGGAATTCTCACTCTAGTGGAGAAGCCAGATATACAATTTCAATTGAAGTAGTGTCCAATAGCAGATATTAGTCATTATGGGTAATGGGAGTGTAGAGGATGCCTAGAGATTCCAAGTGTTGAGAAGATTGTGTCACAAATATTTCTCTAGTGAAGAAACCATTTATCAACTTAGGGACAGTACTTTTTTGCTGCCAACTTCACCCCAGAAATATTTGTTGAATATACATGTAACTCAACTGAGAAGGTGAAAACTATTTGTGTGTATTTACAACACAGCAAGATAATAACTGGCCATGACTGTCACTTAAGTCATTTATTCTCCTTTAACTACATTCCAGGCTCTTTAAATGCATTTGAAGCCCGATGATTACATGAAATAGTAAAATGGCAAGTGAACTTGTAGGGACGAATGTGTTTCCAATCCATCTTTGCCGTAGCCGGTAGCTGTCATTCTGACATTGAAACTAGGACTTGATACCCATGACAGGCAAGATGCTTAAAGTGATGTTTTGCTAGAAGTATTGCAAAATGATGATTCAGGTGGTTTTAAAGGCTTATTATCATCCTCAAAATGAAGACCATTTATCATTTCTGTACTGATTTAACCCTGAAAGCTAAAAAGAAATGTATGTCCCTTTCTTGCTTCCAATTTCCTCTCCTTATCTTTAGTAGCTGCCTTCTTGATTCAATTCATCTTTTTGATGACTTGTAATTTGAATAGCTAAATAGTAAAACTCTGACTCATTTTCCTTGTAAAATATGTTGGTTTTAAATTTCACATGTCTGAATGAGGCTGAATAGCCTTTGAAAAATGTGTTCTGGACTCAGTACATCATAGGATTACTGCAGTTATGAGATACTGCCACCCTGTAGTTCTGAAGCAAATGCTGTTAATTGCCATTGTACAGTATATTAATTGTACTTTAGTTTTGATCTGATATATCATTCAATAGGTTTAGGAAACTAGGATAGTAAAATTATTTTTTTAAATTGATAGGATGGTTCTCATTTCTCTTCTCATCGCTTTCAACTGCATTAGAGCAAAACAGAAATAATATTACATGTAAGAAGAGAATTCCCTACAAATAAAAGAGAATTACATGCGAAGATGATTACATCAATGATGGTAAGTAATTAAATAGATAGTCCAGTTACTCTAATGTCAGATCAAATGTACAAACATAAGGTGGACAATAGAAAATGAAAAAGTGAACATCTGAATAACTGACTACCAAAATGCACATTGTGTACTCTTACTGCTTGACATCTAAATTTTACTAAGATTCTGCATAGTTGTTTACACGCAAACTTTAACTGTAGGTTACGTATTGATTTACGATGCACACAGTGTACTAGGACTACCTTACAATCTATGTGACTCTGGATAATTCACTTGTTTCCTCCCCCAGGTTTGTGATCCAGGCTTAAAGGCTAGTCCCAGGTAGAGGGAAATTAGAAGACAGATGGTAGTAAATCTGATGGTTACCCATTGCTGGGTATGATAGTTAAGACGTTAGCTGCAGAAAAAGAGAACTGCTGCTGCTACCCAACTCTTTGAGTGTTTGTCCTGATAATCCACCAAATACATTGTGCCTTGTTGTTGTGGCTACCAGTAGGGAATGGGATCCTGACCTTCAGGCTCCATGGTAGGATCCTACTTCCTATTGCCTGAGGCCAGATTTCTCTAGGATTGCTGCTTCTCACCTACCACTATCACCCTGCTCAGCCCCTTCCTCTTTTGAACATGCGTAGGTCAACAGTTTGCCCCATGTTTCTCCTTTCTCCAAGAACAAATGATGCCTGGCTCTTCTCACATATGATAGCATTTCTTTTAGAGATAAAACCTTTTTTGTTGTTGTTGCTGTATTCTAACTTTTTATCTTAAATTAGTTTAAGTCACAAGAAGTCAGAAAAATAGTACACAGTTCTTATGTACCTAGTATCTAACTTCCCCCAAAGACAATATCAAACATAGCCATAGAACATTGTCAAAACCAGGATACTGACTGTTAACTACTAACTTAGATATAGATCTTATTCAGATTTCACCAGTTTTTGCATGCACTTTTGATATTTAGTTCTATAAAAATGTATTGCATGTATAGATTTGAGTAACCATGATCGCATTCAGAATACTGTTGTTCCATCACCACCACCAAGCTTCCTTAAGTAACTCCTTAATAGTCACAGCCTTTTCCAATCCAAAGCCCTTAAAAGCAATACTCTATTCTTCATCACTACTTTGTCACCTTGAGAGTTCCACATAAATGGAATCATGCAATAAATAACCCACTGAGATCAATATATTTCATTCAGCATAATAATACCTTTAAATTCCACACAAATTGTTGCTTATGTTAATAGTTTATCCCTTGTTACTGAAAGATACTATTCCATGTTATGTATGTAAATATTACAGAAACTGACATACTGTTTTCCCAAGTGGTAGTATTATTTTATCTTCCCATCAGCAACATATGGGAGAGCTATCTGCTCCATATCTTCACCAGCACTTGGTATTGTCAGTAATTTTTATTTTAGCTGTGCTGGTAGGTGTGTAGTAGTATGCCATAGGAATTTTAATTTGTATTTTCCTAATGGTTAATAATATTGAATATATTTTCATGTGCTTATTTGTCATCTATATATTTTTATTTGTGAAGAGGCTTTTTTCAAGTCTTTTGTTCTTTCTCTCATTGAATATGTTTGTTTTCTTAATATTGAACTTAGAGACTTTTTACTATGTTCTCGATACAAGCATTTTGTTGGATGTTATTTTTTACAAATATTTTCTCTTAGTCTGTGGCTTGTTTTGCATCTGTGTCACTTGGTCACTTACAGAGAAGTAGATATTAATTTTGATGAAGTCCAATTTATTTTTTTTCTTTTATGGACTACGTCTTTGGTGGTATGTCTAAGAATGCTTCTTCTAATATCAAGTCACAAACATTGTCTCCTATGTGTTTTTCTAAAAGTTTTATAGTTTTATGTTTTATATTTAGACTTAGAACATTTTGAGTATTGCTGGTTCTTTGGAATTTTGATTAATTCTAAGTTTTTCTTTTAATATGTCACCAAGGAATGGAATTCCATAAAACAAAAATAAATGTAATTTGTATTCTGTTTTGCAAAAAACTGGAAAATTCATATTCAAACTTGGTAATCTTGTTTTTATGTTTATAAACTGTGAGTCTAGAATTTATTTATTTTTGTTAAACCAGCAATCTTACAGATTACAGACTATTTACATAACTAAGTATGAATAATTTAAAATGTGTGGGTAAACATGTGTAAATGTATCTCAATATAAAATTACATTGCCTAACTTTGTGTGTATGGTTTCTATGATAAAATAATTATAGATTTGCTTCTACAGATTTAATTGCTTGTGTACTAAGAAAAGTCAAAAATTCAAAGAGAAACATTTAATGGTTTGCTTATCAACTGTGATTAAAATCTTTACTGACTTGGAATTTTCTTTGACTTTTAGTATCCTAAAAATTTATCATCCAACAGTACTAAATGAAATGGCTGAATGATTAACTTTATCTTGTAACTTTTTAAGTTAATAAGCCATACATTCATTTATTTCTTCACTACCTGTATTTTAAAATTGGGTTTATATTCCTTAGCCTTTATTATTTACCTTAGCCTTTCAATAGCAAAGGATGAAGCAATGAAAATTAAACTTACTGAGTGCTTCTGTGCCAGAAATGAAGCTCTCTCTAGCCCACTTCCCCATGCAGATCACAATCACATTTAATCCTCAAAACAACCTAAGACTTTGGACTCACTTTTCAAAAAGAAGCAATTAATTTCCAGAGAGATTAAGTAAATTGCTAAAGAGTATCAGTGGGTAGCATCAGCAAGGTTTGAAAACAGTTCTGTGTAATTCTTGAAACCTGTGCTACTCACTTAAGATACTAATATATCAGATCATTAAAAAAATCTAATTGAGATAATAGAGTGAAATGATATTATCTTTAATGTGCTATGAAATTTGAAGAAAGCACACATGAAAAATCATTTACTGCTGATGTTCTTGTCCTATTTCCTTTAGTTCATAAATTACTGACAACTAATTCAGTTGAGAACTGGTATTTTATTACATTAAAAATACATAACAGAAATATAAACATCACAATAAAAATGGTGAAAAATTTGAACAGACACTTATAAACAAAGGTATACAAATGTGCAGTAAGCACATGAAATATGTTTAACATTATTAGAGAAATCAAAATTATGAGATGATGCTACTCTTTCTAGAAAAGTTTAAATTAAAAAAAATTAACAAAACCAAGTGCTGGTGAGCTGCAGAATTGGACCTCTCATCTATTACTGAAGAGAACATTAACTTTGGCAACCACTTTGGAAAATGGTTTGGCAGATTCTTTTTTTTTGGTCAATTAATCTTTGATAAAGGAGGCAAGAATATACAATGGAATAAAGACAGTCTCTTCAGCAAATGGTGTTGGGAAAACTGGACAGCAGCATGTAAAACAATGAAGCTAGAACACTCCCTTACACCATACACAAAAATCAGCTCGAAATGGATCAAAGACTTAAGCATAAGACAAGATACAATAAACCTCCTAGAGGAAAATATAGGCAAAACATTATCTGACATACGTCTCAAAAATTTTCTCCTAGAAGAAATAAAAGCAAGAATAAACAAATGGGACCTAATGAAACTTACAAGCTTCCGCACAGCAAAGGAGACCATAAGTAAAACAAAAAGACAACCTACGGAATGGGAACAAATTTTTGCAAATGAAACCGACAAAGGCTTGACCTCCAGAATATATAAACAGCTCATACGACACAATAAGAAAAAAATAAACAACCCAGTCCAAAAATGGGCAGAAGACCTAAACAAGCAATTCTCCAAGGAAGACATACAAATGATCAATAGGCACATGAAAAAATGCTCAATATCACTAATTATCAGGAAATGCAAATCAAAACTACAATGGCAGATTCTTATAGAATTGACTCTATTCTGATTACATGAAATAGCAATTCTACTTCTGGGTTTTCATTAAAGAAAGATGAAAATACATGTCCATATAAAAAGATGTAGGTAGATATTCATAACAGCTTTAGTCATTATAATGCATTGGCAATTGTCCAAATGTCCAGCAACTAGAGTGGATAAGCAAAGTGTGGCACAGTCATACAACAAACTAGTACTGACAATGAAAAGGAGCAAATTATCGACACATTTGACATGGATGAATTGCTAAAAACACTGCTATGCAGTGGAAGCCATGGGCAAAAGAGTACACCCTCTATTGTTCAATTTATAAGAAACACTAGAAAAGACAAAAATCAACTATAGTGTCAGAAAGCAGATCAATATTCGCCTAGAGCCAGAGTTGAGGAGGGGACTGACTGGATGGGGCTGTGTGGGAACTTGTAGCAATAGCCCGTCACTCAATACTTTGTGATGGTCATTACACATATGTGTGAATTTATCAGCATACATTAAACTATGTGCTAAAAATGAGTGCATTTTATTTTCTAAAAATTAACTCCCACAAAGTTGATTTAAAAATATGTCAACCAGATGAAATTAAAAACAAAAACAAAACATTGCAGAGTAGTGCCAGTTATAGCAGGATGGAAGGGCAACAGGTGATGATATACGCTTGAGGAGAAAAGGTGACAGTTATGTCTACACTCAAGGCAGTGAAAGTAGAACAAAACACAGAAGAAAATGGAATTTTTTTCTCTGTAGAGGTTACATCTGAGTTTTCCTCTAAAGATAAGAGTAGAAATAAGAATGGCATGAAAATATAGTAAGTGGGAAATTGACATCTGCAGGGCTCAGAAATTGTAACCTTCACTGTAAATAATAGGGCTCCACTGATAAGAAATTGGAAGTAATTGAACTGGAGCAACAATAGAAAGAATCATAAAAAGAAAATGTCTGGGCACCCAGATCTGGGTTTTGCCATTTACTGTATGTGAGTCTTTGAAGAAATAACTACACTCTCTATGATTCAGTTTTCACAAGTTAAATTAAAAAAGAAAAGAAATGTGAGGCTCTAAGATCATGCTATAGGATTATTGTAATGATTAACTTAGATATCGATGACATTTTTGGCTTAGTGCCTGGAGCTTTTTGACTCTAAACATATTGTCGAATATAAGAAAAGCCTCATGTCACTAATGAGTATTATAAATACAGTTTTAATAAATATTAAAGTTGTTAGATTATATTCACTATAAAAATGAAACAAAATAAAATTTTAAAAGATATATTCTACAACAGTATTTTCTCAACCACACACTAATATTATGAACATCTATGGAAAACATTCCAGAAAACATAAAATATGTTTGACAGTAAGTTTAATAATTATATATGTCAAAATAATTTATGTAGTGAGAAATCATCTATTATTCATATTACACATTATTAGAATGATGTGTTATGTATTGCAGGCATGGAAATTAAACAAACAACAAAATTTTTACAATGAAGATAAGGACAAATTATTTCTCCAAATGTTAATGTATTTTGGTATGACCCTAAGATTACACAGATAAGAGGCACAAGCTAGGAAAAAAGGTAATAAAATAAATTTAAAATAAAAAATTGGTAGAAAGGACAAAAATACTAAGAAAAAAATGAATGAAAAGTACAACCATCAAATAAATAGCAAAATAAGAAAATCAACAACATTAAAGGATGGTTGAAATAGTAAAATTGCAAAACAAAATGAATATTTCTCACATGCAGATACTGATTTATGACACAACTCATTCCTCTGTTGAGAGATAGGAGAGGAAGGGAGGAAGAGAGAAAAAGAGAGAGAGAGAGAACAGGGGAAAATGAGATGTATAAATGCAACACTGACCAGACATCTGACCAAAGAGGACTGAAGTGTCTATTGTTCTACACAAATGCTACAAAAATAGAGTTATACTCACAAGGAAGAAAAGAAAAAAGAACACTTTCATTAAAGACAATGGCTATTAGGCAAGACTAAGAGTGATATGAAAAGATATCTCAGGAGAGGAGCAAGATACAGATGGAAAAAATAAAAGACTAGCAAACCAGTTCGTTTGAAACAAGTTTTTCATAGGGGGAGGTAATTAGGTTTTTCTTTTATTTATCTTTTTAATGGAAGGACTGGGGATTGAACCCAGGACACTGTGCATGCTAGGCACGCACTTTACCACTGAGCTATACCCTCTCCCTTTGAAACAAGTTTTTAAGAGGATCTGAGTACTATTTCAAAAATATTGAGAATACAGATTTTTGAATAACTTGGATGAAGACCTGCTGAGGAAATAAAGCTGTCAGACATAGGAGATGATGCACATAGTAAAAAATCAGTGACTTACAGCCGAAAGTGAGGGACCAGAACACAAAGTCTTCTCCTAATTGTCATCTAAATCCATCAATATCCTTTGAAATGTTAGCAAATCAAGTCACATACAGTTATATACAGACCAATAGACTAAAATACTGCCCTCATGCCAGGCCCCTTTCTCACCTGAGTCACTGTTCTTTCCTACTACAAAGGAACTGAAATAGTTGCTGAGGGAGGTCTAGGGTAACTGAACTGCTTGGTTGGCTTTGATGCTCAAAACTCATTTGATTTTCTATATTCTCCAACACTCTGCTTCCTCTTTAAAAGAAAGGATTAATAAAAGACTTTGTGAACAACAAGCTTCCCAGAAAGGTGGGGAGAAGAAAGTAGGCTTTTATAATCCAGTTTACCTTGCTGTACACAATAAATATACTCAAACATTTAATGATTCGCTATATTTCTTACACATTTACTGATAAATTTCATTTGCAGTGAATAATACCTTCTATACACTATGAAATTAGAAGTCTTTACTATTCACTTATGATAAATGCTACTTTTCTCAAATATATCTTCTTTATAGATCTGAATTTTCATATATTTTACTAGATTTTCAAGAGTGGACTATATCTGTCAGTTGTGAAATACTATGCTAAACCAACAATTGTAAAAAAACTTCCTTGACCAAGAATAATAAATATTCTTATTGTGGATTTAATCAATTCGAGAGGTATGGGATTTCCCTAAAACTTCCGTCTTTGAATGAAGGCTTTCCTCTGGGTTCCTCATCCTGAAGCCTGGTTCCCTGCATCATCCTGGCAGGTGAGCAGTCATAGAATCTAAAGAACTAAAGAGACTATCCCCAGTGGTCTCTAGAGCAGATGCCAGTTACCATGCTGACACAACTGGGTAAAGGGGAACTCTGTGAGGCATTTCTATGTTATTATCTAGAGAGTTGTATCTCATTATTTTCAGAATTGTATGGGTGCAACCAGATAAATGTAACCACTTCCTTATTGCTGTGCAATCATATTCTCTACCAAATATTGCTTATTTCAAATGATGCTTCAGAAACATGCTTGTACATGATTCTTTGTGCTCATTTGTATGTCTCTAGAATATTTATTTTAAATGTAGAAGTATTTTTAATCTCCAGAAAATATATTCTTTACAGCAGCAATAGGAAAATAACAGACACACTAAAATAGGTATGTAAACAAATACTTAATGTCAGTAGGTGTATGTTTAAGGAAGAGAAAAACGTAAGGTTATAGAGTGGGGTTATCCAATGGTAGCCATTAGCCATGTACTCTGTACTCAAGCGGAAAAAAAGAGGGTTTTTGTAGACAATTGGCCTCTCTCAGCACAGTAATACTACTAAAGATAATTGTTCAGAAGGACAATATGACCAAAAAGGATTCAAGGCAAAAAATATAGAATGAAATCAAAGTGATATGAATTTCAATAAAATGTATGCTCCATTCAAGAGATGAAAATGATTCAAACACCGGAGAACTTAATAACCTGATTTCCTTTAGATACAAAACCACAAAACTATACATAAAAGGCTGACAAATTCAATATACTTGTCTGATAAAAAAATGTCACAAACAAAAACAGTAAGTGACAGACCGGGAGAAAATATTTGCAACATATGCTGCATTTAAAAGATCTTATCCACAATATGTCAATGTTCTTATAAATGGAAAATGGAACAAAACTAAAGGAAACAAAAATAGAGAAGCAAAGAAGAAAATATTTGCAGATAAATAGAAATTTTATTAAAGAATAACAATTGATCAATAAATGTATGAAAAGTTGGTTAATTCCAACTTTAATTCTACAACTAAAACTCATCCTTAAACCTAATTGTATAATTAGTCTAGGTTGAGAGAGAAGGCAATTTGTACTGTATCTTAAAGTAAATTACTAGTGCCTTGATTGAGACAGAATATAGGGTATAGAATAAGAGAAGCTAACATCATTTTCTGAGAATTTTTATTACTTGGAATCTGTGAAGAGTCGGAAGATAAAATTAAGCTAACTTGCTACTTTATAGCTCTTATCTTTAGGATTAAACAGAAAGATGAAGCTCAAATTTATCAAACCTCTAGGGCATAAGTCTTAAAGATCGGTAATATTTTCTTTGTATTTTTCCCTTTTTTATAGAAAGGATATACTAGATATATATTTGAAAGTGGTATTGTAAGCCACATTTAAAATTTATGAATTGATATTTTCATTGTAGAATATTTCTATTGACAATGTAAACTATTCTACTTAGCACTGTTGAATTACTTTTACCTTGAATTCCATTTTCTTTGACGTTATACTGCTGGAATCTGAGAACACAAGAATATCTTTTCCTCGCTGAGATTTTAAGAGTCATGAAATTAATGTTCTTTCAAAAAATACGTGTGACTATTCTCTTAAAGTTCTGGATAATAAACTAGGCTGATTTCTTTAGCTATGTCAGAATTCTTCTGCATAAGATTTTCTAGAAGATTTTGTTCTTAATACAGATGTGTATGTTATTCAAAGTAGTTTATATCACTGAATATTTTCATAAGTATATGACCTACCCTTTGCTATTGGAAACAAAGAAGAAAAGAACTAAAAACTGAAAACATATATACGTTAAAAGCTTAATTCGTAGTTAAAGAAGCTGAGTATATAGTGCCTAATTTCCAAATGTGTGATAATTTGACCTTTTAAGAATGTTGAATTCACTTTGCTTTAATTTAGAGTCTTCAATTTTTCATTTCATAAGATTAGATGTCTTCCTTAAAGGTGGAGCCAATTGTGATATCATGGCATGACAGATTTTCATTCTTGTTTTAACAATAGTCATCTTTTTTATTAATAACTCCTAATCCATTCACTTTTGACCTCTCACGTGGTCTTTGGGGAGTGCTGCTAACTTGTCATCTGTCTAAACTGTCACTGGCACTGTGTGGCTGCATGTCCAATCTCATCTCAGAAATGTACCCTCTCTCTTATCCTCAGTGGCCCCTTTACTTTAACTTGTTAACTTTTCTTTTCTGAAGATGGGCCCTGGGTCACTTCTGTATCATTTTTCCTTATCAGTGCTGTAGAACTGATCAATGTCCCAGTCCCCATATCCCAAGACTAATTATCTTACAGTAATCTAAATTGAATTACATTTGCTATCTCCTAGTACAACGTACTAAAGAAAAATATTGTGAAAACTTCACTATTACTAGCGGATATAACACTGAAAGTAGGAGAAAAAAACAAATTTATTAAAATTGAATTTAAAATGTAGTATGGGACAATTATACAGGCTCATATCACTAAAAAAGTTTTTTAAAAAGTATTAGTGATTCTGTGTAAGGAGCATTTTTGTATCTCATGATTCTTTTCATCTGTGAGGTAACCTTCAATACTAGGCACTATACACTATCACCCTTATTTAGCATAAAGCTTTCTTGGAGCTATTTATATTGTCTATCTATAGGTAGTCACCTCTCACAATAGCATGATGCAAATATATATTGGAAAAACAACCAATCTCTGTTTGACCCTAAGCTTTTCATAAGAGTCCTGTGTCCTCATATGCTCTATTCATTGATTTAACTTTCCATACTCTATGTCAGTATGTATCAATGTGTGACTTATCGAGTGTTTATAAAGAATTACTTGAGGAGTTTTCCAAATTCAGCTGTCTGGTTTTAACATCTGTCCACGTCTCAATGATTCTGATTCAGTAGGTCTACAGTAGGGCTTGAGGATATGCATTTTAAAACATCTCAGAGTATTAGGTACATTGACATTTGAGGGCTGTTGAATTACCAGTCAATTCATTCACTTACATAAAAGAATTGCTTCTAAGGCATAAAACAAACCATTGTGGTAAAGGGGTATATTAAGCCCTCTATTATTTTTTTTAACTTGAAAATAAGCTAGAACTTAGGCTTCAGTGATGTTTAATGCATAAACTAGAATTGATCTCTTTAGGTAGTCACATGGACTGTTCGTTGATATGTGGGATTCCCTTAAGGGAGTACTGGGTTTCCACAAGGCAGAGGGACTGTGAGAGCCATCTTCCCTCACTTTTGGCATGCTACGTTATAAGGCAGTTTCTATGTATCCAGATACGATGGTTTACAGATTATGTTTTTAGTATTAACCAATTTATAAAATGGAAAATTGACTTACAACCTTCCAGCAAAGAAACCAGTAAGAAAGGATAATAACTATTTTAGAATATGTTACCTGTTAAAAGAAATGGCAGGGGCAGTGTTTCTTATTGGACAACCACTAAAAGAGGAAACAAAACCCAATGGTAGTATTTCAGAAAAATATCAAAGCTCTTCTTTTCATGTTTCTTACTTGATAATGGAAGAGAAAGGCTGTGTGCCACTTCTAAAATGTTTTCTTCACTGAAGCAATAAAATTAGCTAGAATAATACACAGAGAACAAAACAGAAACAAATAAAAATGCATTATTTTGTCAGTATGCTCTGTTGACAGGTGCTAGAGTGCATTATTGATGATTTAAAGAAACAAGTTTTAGGGAAATTATGCACTGTGGGAGGTTTACTGTGGAGTTACCTGACAGTCCAGATATTTCTAGTGTGTCTCATTTCAGTTTCTAGATTTTGTTTCACAAACTAATACATCCAGCAGTGCTTTTTGTAAGCTGCTAAAGGAAAAATGCACTGGAAAATGAATCTCTTTTAAAGTAAATAATGCTTTTAAAATATTTTTGGAAAAAGCTAAATGTTCCAGGCTAAGAGTACAAACATTGCACCATGCGTGAATTTTGCAGTATTGTTCAGAGAACAGCTCTTGTTCCTTTATATAGGTAGAAATCAAAGGTGCACAAATTATACATGTCAATATCCATATAATTAATTTCACAAAATGAGAACTTAAAAACATATAGTAGATATTTGTAATATTATAAGGACATACAGAATAGCTAGGGAAATCTTTTTAACCACAGAGAAGTATGCTGGTTATCTTCCAGCAAAGTAGTTAAAATAATTGAGTACAAATGACTAGCATTTTTTTAAAACAAATATAAGTATTTCATATTTGTTGACTCCTTTTGATCATAAACATCTGTTAGTATATTCCTTGGTAGAAATTTTTGAAAATATAAATACAATTTAAAGGTTATTATTTGAAATTGGATGAAAAAATAATGTTTTGTGAAAGAAGTCTCTGTTAATAAGAAATATTTTGATAAGAATATTTCAGCGTTTCCCAACATTCTATCATTTTGCTACCTAAAATGTGTTTGATTTAAAATAATACATTTAAATCTATGCTCTTAAAAAAGCTGAAAACATATTCTAATCTATTAAAATGTTTCAAAATTAACATTTTCAATAGACTCTGAAGCAACTTGTTATTTATATAAAATACACATATTTTCAGATTAGTTTATAAGAGCAACATCAAAGAATGTAGGATTTTGAGTTAATTAAAAAAAAAGGCTTTACATACTTATACATACAGATTGAAAAAATAATGCTTCTAAGTTTAGCCAATACTCTTCTATTTGTATATACTTGTGTATATTATACATTTTTGCAAAATTTCATTTCAGGTATCACAGGTATCTGGTTGTATTAGCTACAAAACCAATTCTCAAAATAAACTAAACTTAGAAATAAAACTTCAAGTTACTTTTCCAATGTGTTAAACCTGAATATTCAGAAATAATAGCACAAATACAAATTGCATTTCTCTATGAAATACTAAATTATATGTAATGTAGTAAAGACCAAAGGGTTTATAAAGTTAATACATACAAACAAAATCACTAAGTAAAATGTTGCTTGTTTTACTTTGACTCATACATTTTGGTTTTTACTTTTTTGTGTGTAATAAAAAATTATTAACAGAGTGAAGTATATATACCCTTCAAATTGTAAACAAATAAATACACATATATTAGAGAGTATGCAAATTTTTTAATTGACAAAAGCATGATTGAAAAGTTTGGAGCCTGCGGACACAGACTACTGAGCTCATGAAAAGCTCTTTTTAAGCCATAATGGGCAATCCTTCAATCATTCATTCACTGATCCCAGAGGAGTGTGTGTAAGAGAGGTGGATGGATTATTGTTATTAAAACCAGAAGAAAATCAGTGATGTGCTGGCAAAGGTTTAGAATCAGGATGGGATGGGAAGAAGCTCTGATTTGTAGTGTTTGCTGATTTCCTTAATGAAAATACCCCTACTACAGCTGATTTCAGACTACAGCAAGGACCTCATGTGGGGATGGGAATTTATGTGCACAATCAAATCTTGGGAACTGTTACTGTTACCAGCTGGTCTAAACACCACTGGATTAAAGCTCATGTTCTGTTGGCAAGAGAGTATTTCACTCTCATTTGTCAAAAATTATTTGTAAAATTCCAGTAAATATACTCCTCACTCAAACTTTGTCTTTTAAATATTTCCCTAAAATATGGAATAAGTATTCGGAATACGTTTGTTTAGTAAATGGTGCTTTTTAATTGTAATCATTTTCATTTTCACATTCTTAAATTTAACAATGTAATCTCTAGGAACATGTGTTTTCTATGTTCACTAGGAAAAAGGGTAGGATATGGCGAGTGACAAGGAAAGAGAGAGAAGTTATACTTCTGCGGTAGAGAAAAGAGATCCTTTAATGCAATGTAAAGATGTTCCTCAACAAAATTAGCTTAAATGGTTGAATAAGAAATCACTAAGAAAACTGAATTTGGCATACATAAACTTCCCATCATGATAATTTTACAAAAACACATGTAAAAATAAACACAAATACACACATATACACACTCAACATGCTCAATTAGAGAATAGCTATTAAGTGTCTCGAGTAAGTTCCCTCAGAACAAATCAAAGACTGAAAGCACTTTACTCTCATATGAACTCATTTCTATTCTAGTGTTTTTCCAATAAGCAAATTATGATTTTTCCTTTCTCATTAAGATTAATTTAGAAAAGAACAGAGTGTTTGATTGTTAGCGGATTTCTCGTCAATACACTGCTCACATACAAGAATCAATTACACTTGGCTCATCCAATTCTTAAAAATGGTTTTAGAATTGCTCTGCAACTCCAATCTCTTTGTCAAATTACCCTGTCATTATCTTTGTGTTCACTAAAGCTAGGACAAAATTGTATTTAAACAACAGTTTGCTTTAATATCCTAAAGTTCAAAAAAACATAATTGAGCAAACGCTAGGCAAATACAAACTTAGAAATTAACATCCCTGCTTACTTCATACTAGAATATAGTTCTACTTACATAAAATAATATCCTTTATATGATGGAAACAAGCCGTAACTTCTGTTAATTTTTCTCAAACATTTTAAATGTAAAGGAATGGAATCTTCATCTTATTAACCGACGTTGCTGCAGGCAAAGATAATTGAATCATTATGCCAACCAACTTTCCTACGTAGCTGCAGAAAACGTAATAATTCATAGATTACTGCACAAATCTCCTAACTGGACTATTTGCCTCCAAGCTCACCCTCTTCTACTCCATTGCCCATCTCGCTGTCAAGCTAATTTTTTTATATTAATTGATTTGCTTCCTTATTTGCTTCCATGGACGGAATTTCTATAAAATAAACTCCATGAATTGATTGTCAAGGTCTTTGACAATATAGCTTGAGATGAATTATTCCTTTAGTCATTCACTCATCTATTCATTCATTCATTCATTCTTTCAAAAGTGTTTTTGAGCTTTATTGACTAAAGATCTCCCAAATATTTGTGATTTTTTTTTAAAAAAGAGACTGTATTTTAGAGCATTTATCACTTCATAGAAAAATTGAGAGGAAGGAACAGAGAGTTTCCTCTATTCTCTGGCCCTGCATTTACATAGACTTTTCCTTTATCCACGTCCTCCACTAGAGTGGTGCATTTTTTACAATTGATGAACCTACATTGATACATCACAATCACCTAGAATCCATAGGTTACTTTAGGGTTCACTTTTGGTGTTGTAATTTCTATGGGTTTGGACAAATGTATAATGATACGTATCCATTATTGGTAACATCCAGAGTATTTTCACTGCCCTAAAAATCCTCTATGCTCTACCTGTTCATCCCTCTCCTCCTCACCACCCACAGGCAACCACTGATCTTTTCACTGTTTCCAGTTTTGCCTTTTCCAGAATGTCCTATAGTTGGAATCATACAGTATGTAGCCTTTTCAGATTGGCTTCTTTCACTTAGTTTATACATTTAAGATTCCTCCATTTCATAGCTAGATAGTTCATTTCTTTTTAGCATTGAATAATATTCTATTATCTAGACAGAATTATTTCCATAACAATATATATTTTTGATCTCCTGTTATATATCTCAGATACACTGTTAGGCATTAAGGAGAAAAATGCTTTGTATCTGATATCAAAGTAAAAATCATCTTTATGCATCTTCACTTAGTATGCAACTTAAAATCCATTGAAGGCTGAACATAATACATATCTGTTTGCAACTTTGAGGGAAAGCAGGATAATGCAAACATAATAAAAGCTTAAAAATGTATGCTACTGCTCCTGTGATGATGATTATGAAGATAATGATGATGATAATAGAGAAGAAAATGCAAAATACTCTGCTACTTTACCACTAATAATATATCACTAATAAATCATTATTCACACCATTAAAAATTATGAATGGTAGCCACACTAATTCTGATATCTTTATAAACCTAAGTGACAAAATTTTTATTTCTAGATAAGCTAAAAAGCAATAAATACCACATTCCACATTATCTTGTTTGACAGAATACACACACTTAGATTTTTAAACATTTTCTAATACTGCAAATATTACTATAAAGAATTGTGTATTCTTACCTGGAGTAGAATACTGAATATGTACTTATTAATTCTCTGTTATTACTGGCTGTAGATAATGCAATCCTTGTTAAATATTTAAAAATCTGTTCCTATGTTAACGCAGGAATTTGTTGCCTAACTCATGAGCTCTATAAATCATCAGCCTCTCCTTATAGTTTTTCCCTCCCTATGTAAGAATGGGACTCAGATACCAAAATGCTTTGCATTTGTTTTAATGACACATGAATGCATATTTTACTTTGCTTTATTGTTATGTGTACTCTGTATTTTTTGACCTGTTATTTCCTTCCAAACTCCCATTCTGATAGATTCGATACACTTTGAAGTCAATCCCCATTTTCTATGTATACACGTTGCTCTACCACCTTGGCTTTCAAGAGCGTTGTAACTGCCAGCCAAGAGTACTGTAAGTCAAAGGGCGCTCTGCCTCTTTCACCAAAACCGCATCCAAAGAGATGGTGTCTTACTAGGAGGGTGATTATTTGCTGTGTCAGTCAAGCATTGTAAAGATTGGGAGGTACACTGGAGATCTGCCGCCTTCTTTTTTGCTCCACCCTGATGTCATGTTTTTCACCTCTTGTGGTCTCTTCCTCTTTTCTTTGCCTGCTAAAATTAACATGGAGCTATGAATTCAGAATTCTGAATTTAAAACCATGATTACCTGGTTTATTTTGTTTTGTATTGTCGGCCGCAGATAGAAAGACCCTCCTTTAACAAAGCTGTGTATTATTTCCTTTCTAGTTTAGTTAGGCTTGCTTGGGAAAAAGAAGAGGGCAGAGTTATATCAAAATTGACCAAAAAATGGCTTTACATTCTCCAACATTCTGACTTTCTGGTAGATATCCTAAAGCCATTCCCTTGTTAAGTCAATAAGCTTGATTTCCAAGAAACAAAACAAAGCAAAATAAAACAAAATGACAACACCACCAATTTTGGGCTGTTTCAATAACAAACATCAAGATTTGTCAAATTATGAATTGGGAGTGGAGATCAGGTGAGTCCTCATTACCATTCATAATATCTTACCCCTGCCCATTTTATGTTTCAACATCTATCTCTTGCGACAACCTACTGTAAGGCACATATTTTTATATTTATTATATTTATTTTACTATAAGCAAAGACATTATCTCACTCTAAGTTAAACAACCCCAAAAATATTAAATAGTAAGTAAATTCAAATAAAGAAAATATGGGATAAGTCACAGAGTTAAGGAAAAAACTTCAACAACCAGGCCATTAGAACTCTAGGAACATATCATATGATATCATTCATGTGTGAAAAGAAAGAAAAAAAAGAGGACACTAATGAACTCATCTACAAAAGAAACAGACTCACAGACATAGTAAACAATCTTATGGTTACCAGGGGAAAGGGAGTAGGAAGGGATAAATTTGGGAGTTTGAGATTTGCAAATGTTAACCACTATATATAAAAATAGATAAAAAACAGATTTCTTCTGTATAGCACAGGGAGTTATATTCAACATGAAATGAATATATATGTATATGTATATGTATCTGTATCTGTATATGTATATATATATATATGACACATGACAGGGACATTATTTTTGGTCATGTACACCTGAAATGGACACATTGTAACTGACTATACTTCAATTAAAAAAAAAGTCTAGAAACAAAGACACTTTTAGAATCTTAGCATTAGGATGTTACGAGTCATTCCTGTAAAACGCAGACAGCTCCTCTCACAATTGTGATTTTTCATGTTTGACCAGTGGGAAGTGTGATTTCACCTGGCAAATCACACAAATCACAGGTGTGAGGAAAGGGATGAGTTTGAAGATATAACACATGAAATGGACTATTAATAGGACTTTAGTGAAGTAATTGCTGGTGAGTTAAATAAAAAAAGAGAGACATTTAAAAAGCAACCCTAGCATAAAGAACAATTTCTTTAATTTCTTAAACTTAAAAAAGATACGAACAAAGAAGTCATGTAGTTCTGCTTTTTCCCCTTTTTTAAATTAAATGCATATCTTCCTTAAACCACTGCTTTATCTCTCTGGTCTCTTGCTTGTCACAATCAAATGCCTGAAAAGTTTCTCTGCACCCCCAGCTTCCATATCTTTAGTTTGTTTCCTTCTCTACTGACTGCAAACTGGTGAAAAAAGCCACTAGAATGAGTTTTTCTTTATTCATTGTTCTTAATGCCTCTTTATTCCTTCCCCCAAAACTTATTCCAACTCCCATGTTCTCTGTGTAAGTGGATGACTTTACATCCATCCAATTAATTGTGCAACTCTGAAGATAGAGCATCATTTTTAATCTATCTCCATGACCATAATATCCATTTAATTACCAATTTCTATCCACACGATCCTGAAAGGGTATCTAAAATGTTTATGTACTTGAGAAAATGTACACAAAACTTAGAAATGGACAAAAGAATGCCATGAATTTTCAAAGTCACATCAGGGCATTTTTAAATCAGGCTTAATCAAAGCATTTAATTATCTAGGAGACTACGTCTGTATTCAGAGCTCAGGCACTATGAAACTGTATAATTTGAAGAAATCTATCTGGGAAAAAATGATGGCAAAAGCTGTGGTTTTATCACCCTGTCCAACATTAACTAGCTTTACATCTCCCTTGACAATCTGATTTTCACATTCTTCTTAAAAAAAAAAAAATGCCTACCGATAGCCAGTTCCTCAAAAACATTTTTTTCACTAGCTTTATAGTCTTAATGCTTCTCCATCAGTTAAATGGATAAAAACTCAGTCCTATGTTTCTTCTTTATTAGTATGAAAGTGATGTTTTAATTTTTGAGAATTACACTTTAATGATATCTCTCTGTCCTCAACACCATTACCTAAACTGAGGCTACCCTATATCCCTCCTTAACTATCAAAAGTGCTTCCTAACTGGTCTTGCTGCCCAAGTTTACCTGAATCCAACTCCTTCTTTGCAAAGTGATTTTTTAAAAACACACATCTCAACATGTCATCTTTCGTTTAAATATTTTTATATGACCCATTAAGTGACTCCCAAGACTTTGTCACCTGACTCCTCCCTATGTCTGCAGCCACATGTCCCCACAGCCAAGCCTGACTGCTGCTCCCCAGTCAGATTCATCTACTTTCATTCTCCTTATTACACCACGCCTCAGCTTTCTAAGGATGTTTCCTCCTGATGGACCTTATAACCGAATCAGTCTTCCCAATCTCCACCCAGTGTGACTCACGACCACGGCTATTGATTCTCAAAGTCTCACCATTTATGTCACCTCTTGAAGATAATTTCTCAAGTAGAAGTTGAGAGGCCCTTTACATATGCTTGCTCTCCATGGCACTTATATGTTATATTTACTTCTATGTTGTATTTACTTATCTGTATTCCCCATCAAAGTGTCTAAGACCTTTAAATGTCAAGAACTTGTCTATCTTATGCACCACTTTACTCCCCAAATCTACCATGGTTACTGCTACATAGAATGCTTAATACAATTTAACATTTAAATTATTATATATTATCAATAATAGCAAAATGAGAATCTCAAAAATGTAAGGGTTATATTTATTGTTACATATCTAGTTTTCACATATCTGATAACAGATACCTTCAGTTAATCATCTACATGCATATTTATACATTTAATACTCATTTTTGAAACGGGGAATTACTTTGGTATTATCAACTATGCTTTGTTAAGCAGAACCTGTAGCTTAGAATATTGTAACATTCCTGAAAAGTAACAGAGTCAAGCTTGGAACCCAAGTTTGTGTAAGATTCTTCCTGTTACATTACTATTGTGAGCAGATTCTAGTGTCTAACACATCACATTATGAGTTATGTTTAATTGTTCAATTAATTATACTTAATATACTTCAATTCATTCTATCTTAATTAAATTTATTCAATAAACAAATACTATATATCAGCTTTATCACAAGTATTATACAAAGTATTAGAAATAAAATAATAGAAAATGTAGTCCCCTCTCTCAAGAAGATTAATGGGAAATTAAAGCAACCTATGAGGCTAAGACAGGGGTAAGCACCCCTATTGATGGGATTTCCGCAAAGGCCATCTACCCTAGGTTTGTGATGTATTTGAAAACTTAAGGAAATGCTATCATGACTGCATCCTAAAGACACTGTGGGCAATTACAAGATGAAATATAGTTAATATATTCTGTTTAGGGGCTAGGTTTTAAGGGGCAAAAACTGAGATGGGAAAAGTAATCAGGAACCAGATGACAAAGGGCTTTATATTATACTGTATGGCATTTACTTTCAAGGAAACTAACAGTCTTTGATATATTTAAGTAAAGGAGTTAGAGAAACTTTTTTATATTAAGAAAATTTCTCTGACTTCAGTGGATGGGTGGAAATATTGGAGGAGAGGCAAAGGGTTTGCTAGAGCTAAACTAGAAATTGCTGGATAATCTAAAAAAATAACATATATGAAAATGACTGGAACAAATTTGATGCAGTAAAGACCTTGGATAGAAATAAAGATATTATACTAAAAATGTAGAACAAAAATAATGTAGAGAAAGGACACTGCCCAAGTTTTGATAAGAGTATTTGAAATAAATGATGTTACCCATTGATCAAAAGGGCTTACTGAGTGTAACATAAATAACCCTGGTTAATATAATAAATAAAACCTGAGTTCTCAGTTGCTAGTACAATATGTAATTATTTCTAGTTCATACCACAGTCCATTGTAAGTGTTCCTTATTGAGGAACATCCTGCATGATCATTCAGAACTTCAAGTTCAACCATCTAGGTGCTAAAGACATAGTTGTCTAAGCCTCTGGGGAGAAGTAGGTTTGTGCACAAAACATTTCATTATTGATTATTAAACAATGTCTATTATTCAGATACAAAGAAGTTTGTAAAATGATATGCCTTTAATAGGAATCTATTAAAGGTGGATTAGATTGGAAATGCAATAAGAAAATCAACATCTTAACACTCTCTGTTTTTAAACACCTTGCCGTTTAGTAAAATTTATTTTTCTCAGATGTTTGCTTTAGGCAAAATTGCGGTAACAAAACATTTAATGTGCTGAGTTAGTTATGGAAATTGAAGAGTTTTCTTTCCAAAAATATTGTTCCAGGTATGTTAGCCTGGTTGCTAAGTACTATGGAAAGAGGTTGCCTGCCATCTCAGTAAGCAACAAATGCTGCCTACCATCAAGCCACCAGCCACTGCAGCTGCCCCTGGATGGTGCACCCTAAGGGGAATTCAGGACGGAGAGGAACAGGAAACATTCTGTGCTCAGCATACTGGCCCTAGATAGTTAAGATGCATGTCTCCTCATAATTTCAGTGAGCCCGGACCCTTGCATCTTCCCATAAATAGAAAAGCACTAAAACCATTAACTTGAGATGTCTGTTTTTTGTGATTAGCAGTAATCTTGATGTTCGACCACATTTTTTGGTTTGTTTGTTTGTTTGTTTCAGCAAAAACTATATGGCTCCTCTCTTACATCTTTGGAGCAGTTCCTTGAGACTATTTGAGAGGCTGACTTCTGGGCTATAGTCATCAGTAAGGTCCCTGAATAAAACTCAGCACAAAACTTTTAGGCTGTCCATTTTCCTTCAGTCGACAGCATATATCCTCTTCTAAAATTTTGTAACTTGCTGACATAAATATTGTTCATCAAACAACACATACACTGTACATTTGGAAAGGCAGTCATCTTTTGCTTTTAGTTTCCCTTCCAGAGAACTTTATGTAGTCAAATTATAGGCAAACAATAAATACCTATCAACTTTTCATCTAATATTGATCCACTATTAAATTTGAGGACTATTTTCTGAAAGAGAAAAAAATAGGCAGGTAACCTAGCTAGAAATATCTCAGGTTTTTGACTAAATGAAGCAAATTAGAATTATTATATTTTGCTTGAATGACATTATACTAATGAGAACAATATGTTAAAAAAAAAAAAACCCTTGTACTTTTGTTTTAGGATTCAAACATTTTCCTGACATTTGACAAACTCCTTTTGATGGGAATATACATAGCTGATTCCTTAATAAAATTTTACCCAGTAAGCTTACACAAAGACTTTTTTCTTTAATTTTAATTTTTTTTTCCTCCAACTGCTTTGAAAAAAAATAAACGAACAGAGATAATTGGTGAAATGTCATCACTTTACTATGGAAAGACCTGAGTAGTTCTTTGTATTAGAAGATAAATCCCTATACCTTTAAAATGGTTTTCATTTCCTTTTTAAAGAATCAACGAATTTATACAATGTACCTAGTAATCATACACACACAAAAAAGATGCACTTTTCTGACAATTTTTTTGAATTTTATACTCCCATTTATCATATCTGACACTCATTTCTAGCAAAGTTACTGGTCTTAGATTTATTCTTTTCTTTTTGTTATTTGAAACTTTAACATTTACAGCTATTCTCAGGCTGTAAGGTGAAGGGGTAGACTTCAATTTTTCATCCCCCTGCCCTGAAGCATTAAGTTCTTTTTTTTTTCCCCTTCAACCTCTTAGACATCTAAGAAAGATAGTAAAGGGGAGAAGAAGGATAATAAAAGCTGAGAAAAGAAAATAAGAAAAGGGAAGCACAAAGAGGAAATACTATTCAAGTGAAAGGAATGAAAAGGATAAGTAAGAAAAGAAAATTCCCTAACAAGCATCTATTCCATTTAATTTCATTTGCGAAACGCCTGGTACTTCAAACTGTTTTATCTTTTACTTCTATCTTCTTCTCTAAAATGAACGCAACAAGTAAAAATATATATTATTGTGAATTTTCTGAGAAGTTAAACTAACATTAAGGTGTTAGGATTTCACAGTAGTTTGGTGGTAGTAGGCAAAGGTGAATAAAAAGTGTATTAAAAAGTTTTAGTCTGTGAATTTACTTTAGGGGTCCTCAATACGACTCTTCTTGCACCTTATTTTCCCCAACGTATGCTGTCCCTAGTTGGCAATAAAGTTCAGAGACATGCCTATGCCAGATACCAAAACCAAAAAGGAAATGAATGATCGTTAGTCCTTTAAAAGGTAGAGTATAAAATCAGATAATCAAGCCCTGTAACATTTATAACAAAATTATTTTACAAAGAAAATTACAATCTAGTGATTTATATTATGTTATTTCATATGCACACACACATACATGGTATATATGTATTATACCATGAATATGCATATGTAAATATGTTGTGTACTATTCTCACAAGTGTTTTAAAAATATAGAAATGGTATCATACTATAGTATATAATTTTCTGCAACTTGTTTTGTTTTTTTGATATCAGAGTATATTCCTGAGAACGATACATAGTGCCATATATAGATCTCATTCCATTACTTTCATATCCCAGTATGAAGCCAGCACAACCTTTTTCTCAAAATTGTAAAACCAGAAGGAAACCACTGCAGGAAAACCTGCCAATGGAAATGTAGTGGTTTCCTTGGATAACAGAGCTATTGGTTATTTTTCACTTCTTTATTATTTACTTTAACTTCTACTTTCATAATGAATATATATTATCTTTACAATAATAGAAATAGTTTTGTTAGACCCATCGCTACTAGAGGTTAGTTATACAAACTACTTTTAATAATATATACTTGATAAGATTTTTAAGATAACTTTGATCATAAATAGTCAGATTTTCTCCATTTAGAGATCCTTGTTAGGGACTATTCTCATACACATTTATTTATCCTCTATCCTTCAATACTTGAAATAGCTAGAGTAAGACTGGAAACGGGAAACTTAATACTGCAACAGCAGCTGCCTTATGCAAAACCTATCCAGGGTATTAGCAAGATGTGGATCATTTAAATAATTACACACTTAAGCTGACAAATTTCCTTATGGCTAATATCTTTTCAAATGTTAACCTCCCAAATAGTGCTGGATTCACCACTTGATGATGTTTGAAGCAGCACACTTTGTACTAGATATACTCTTATTCTTTCATGAGTATCTAGACAGCTTTACAGCATTCTTAAAAGTTAGTTTCACCCTTTCAAGCCCCCATCCTACGACCCTCTATTAAGCCAGACAGAGAAGACCAAATTGGAACTTTCATTTTTAAGTTGATAGGAAGATCCCTTGTAATGATTCTCAAAGTAAACTCAAACTGTCATTTTTTTCAAGATAATTATTTGGCTCTTCCTCCAAATTTAGAGCTTGAGCAGAGTTCAACTCTTTTCCCAACCTGCCACACTCATGATTCCCAGAAACAAACACAGTATAAACTCTCATGCAGGCATTAGTCTTTCTGAAAATGACTTGGTGCTTCCTCCCTCTGCTGACATCCACTTGACATATGTAGTGTGTTTCATGTACAATGTCATTATGTGATTAGTTAGGGCATTATGAAAAAGAGGTCATGGCCATGCTGGCAACTCCACCGGAGCACTTCAGAAACTTTGTGATTACATAATCCCAACCCTGGCTAGCTCTCTTTCTGCCTCTGTGAACAGTGAAGTGCAGGTGCTGAAACAGAGACGGTGCCTATCCATCATATACGCTAGATAACAAAGTGAGCCATAGATCCCATAGGGGAAGACTAATTAGACTTAGGCTTTCCATGGGAAAGATAGGGGACTTTATGTATTGTTGGTTAACTTTAGAAATGACTTATCAACATTACAGATGCCAAGAGTATCCCCTGGACTCTGTCAGCAGCTGACTATTTAAGGGGAAGGGACATCTATTAGATGGAAAATGCTACCCCCTCCATCCCAGGCGATTTCAGAGGGAAAAGTGCAGGTCCTCTGACTGAGAATTAAAAACACACAAACATCTTGGCTCTAATCAATACATAAGAGATTTTTGCATAGGTGAAATGATGCCTCAGTGTCATGGGTTAATTGCTTGTTTTATGGGTCAACATCATTGAAAACAGAAATAATTCTGTCCATAAAATGAGTTTTGTTCTGACATACCAGAAATAGAAATGCTGAGAAACAACAAAATATTTGGCAGCAAATTTTGCTGCTTGTTACAGCTGCCGCCGTGGAAACTTCTCTGGAATTAATTCATGTTCTTCTCATGTGGTTTGACTCCTAATACACACACCCACAAGTAGAATCGCTTAGTTTGGAACTTTCTCTTCCATTTATTTCTAGTCACCTCTACTTCCTATAGTTTCCTCCATTTCCCACAGGACACTTAGGTATCAGCAGAAGGTCCATAAATATTCTGGACTTGAAAAAGATTATTTTCTCAAAATTCAGAGTCAATCAGAAGGATAGGTTCTTTACATATGGGAAAAAGTAAAGCAAATCAAATTACATGTTACAGGTACTGAGAAAATCATTTGAAGGCAGTATTCTTTTCCAGGAAGATACAATTTTAAATTTAAGGGTTGATATCTTAAAAGTTGAAACTTCTTTCAATCATTTCAATAATTCTGTGAGAAGTTGTACTGTTGATGTTGGTTCTCACTAATTTTAAACAATGGTTCCTCTATCCTCTTTCTTTCTTCTTTATTTTTCTCTTTTCTTTTTTTTTCTTTCTTTTTCTTTTTTTCTTCTTCTTTTTTTGGGGGGGTGAACAGAGGCTTTGTTCAGTATGGAATGCTGGTTTTTGAAGATACAGAAATTCTAATAAGTGCAAATTCTCATTTTCTTTCTCCCTTACTGAATAGAAACAAATAATTACCATGCACCAAGTTTTTCCTTCCCCTAAGGTGGGTTCTGGTTTGTAGACTGGCTAAGTAACACACCTCACAGTGTCTGTGACAATGACTGTCTATAACTCTAGTAGTAGATGCAATACAGGAGTAAGAGCTGTACTGACTGCGTGTCTTTCCTGCCCAGTCACGAACTTGCTTTAAATATACGCGAAGGTTCATACAGGGAGAAGACACATTTTAGAAAGAATTTAAATAAAAGCAAGTCATTTTTACTCTTTGAAGCACTACATATTGCACTTCAATCAGAATTCACTTTCTTACTAATGTGAAATGTCTTTTAAAATTAAGTATTGTTGATAGGTTTTTTTTCCCCCTATAATGATGAGAGTCCTTATATTAAATCTATTGGCCATAAAATGCCACTGTGCCTCTCACTTTTAATCCTCTTCTCTCCCACCCTCATCTTCCACCAATAAGCAGAGTTGAGTTTAAAATTAAATATTTAAAATTTGCTGCAAGGCATTAAATGAAAAATTGGTAAAACAAGAACAGAATGAATTTTTGTCTACTAGCCTCACTCAGTCAATTTTAAAATTTAAATACACTCAGCCATTTATCTTAGGTTCATTTAAGAGAGCAGCTATGTTAGGTATAGAAGATGTATTAAGTTTCCCTTCCTCCTTTCTGCAGAAAATTGCGTAGCCTTGGATCACAAAGAATGTGCAGATGTTAAATGTTAAATGACTCTTCCATGATTTTTCCACAAGGCTTTTTCTTTCAGTATTCCATTAAGTGAAAAGGCCTTTATAGCAAACATTACTACTTTATCAATTTTCACCATAATAAGAACTTTCTAAGAAAATAGTGAATCTTTTTTATTCTCATAAATTGATATCACCATTTATGAGGGAAGCGTAATCTCCAAGAAAGGCAATTTTCCCTTGAAATTTCAATTTGCCTCCATTGTGTCCATCCTGTTATTATACTAAGTCAATGACAAAGTGACAAGTGAAAAATTAAAACCATTATATTTTAAATGTAAGCTTTCTTAAAACTAAATATTGACTTTAACTGGTTTGAATAGCTTAAGATTTTGCATTAATTTTTTTCCTAATTTCAGAATACATCCATGTATGTAAGTCCCTCAGGATTAATGTTGATTACTTTTTTTCTGCTAGAACAATTTTATTTTGTTAAAAATATTGCAATAAAAAATAAAATATTTGTAAAGGCTAAGGTCATAAAGGAATTATGCAATGAAAGAAAATACAATCCACATTGTTATGGAGGAGTAGAGAGTGAGGTGTGCAAATGAGTTAATTGTGCAATTAGAACTATGGAGGATTTTTATTAAAATTTTTTTGATGATTTTGAATTGGATGAATTGGTGGTACTGTTTCAGAAATCTGATACAGATTTATACTGATCATTCAGTAAATGTTATTAGAATATTCTTAAGAATTTCTTAAGAAAATCCATTTTTTTCAGACAACTACAACAAAATAATCTTAAAATAGTCAGGCATAGATCAATAAAAAATGTTACAAAATTACTCTACATTGTGAATAGGAAGATGATGGCAAACTGGTAATATTTTATCTTTATTTTCATGAATAAATATTTCAGGTGGTACTGAGACCGTGTATTCAAAGAGCTGCCCTATACCTTACGTGGAGGACTGAATTTCCACTGAAGAAAACTTTCTGGTCTTTACAAGAGTCAAAGAACCTTTGCTGCATTCATGTACCCATTCAAGAAACAGTATGTACTGGCACCTTTTATCTGCAAAAAAACTTTTGTTGACTCTCAATTGCTTGTTTTGGGTGCTTTCGATCCATTATTTTGCTATCTGTATCTCCTTTTACACATCTCACTTTTCTCTGACTTTTCATCAGTTAATGGGTGTACTAAAACAAGAAACGATTCTTAACATCCCCTATGTCCCAGACATTGCTGGGGCTGTTTCTGACCACCTTCCATAAGCCCCTTGCAAGATATTCACTGTTTATCCCTCAACTTCCCTAAATCTATTTCTATTCCTTTGAAATCTTTTGTGACAAAATTCTTTTGAGGATTCAGGGACAGCCACAAAATACAGTGAAAATCAGAATATGTATGTGGATTACTGAAAATGTTCAGAATTAATGAATTTTCATAGATCAACTGGTGTAACCCTGGAAGGCATTTGTTGGAGGTCCTGATCGCTCTGCTCTACATTTTTATCAATGACATTAGTGTAAGTTCAGAACACATGCTTAACAAATCTGAAAAACAGATGATACTTGGAATGGTAACATACATTGCTTACAGAATCTCTACAGAATTGTGGTCTGAAACTTCAATAAGAATATGGAATTGCAGATCAAATCTAAAAATATGATATGTAATCTGAGTATTTACCTTAGAATCAAACATAAAGTTTCTAAGAACAAGGAGTGGGAGAGGTGTGGCTTAACAGGAGAATTTTTTAAAATAAAAGAGTTAAGGAAATTAGAAGACAAGCACAATTAAAGTTAGCTACTTAAGATGCCTTATTTTTTTAAGTGGTTACCAAAATAATTTATGGAAGCTAGGCTGTATTGAAAACATGCTTTCAAGAATTCAAGAAGAAATAGGGCTTTCCTGCTGTATTCCACTTAGCATATATTTGAAAATGGGTAGGGAAAAATGGAATAGATTCAGCACAGAGTTACAAACAAGGCATTTAAAGTCATTTGTCAAGGGTTTACTTGACATTTGAAGGGTTTTATATAAGCAAATAGGATTGTACTTATTCTGTATAGCCAAAAGAAATATAACCAGTAAAAGTGAATAGAAGTTTCTAGAAAGAAGATTTGGTTTATTTAAAGAAATTACTTTCGTACCAATGAAAGCCATCTACACTGGAAGAAGTGGCATCAGTGAAAAAAAGATTTCTGATCTGTGAGTGAGTTAAGATTAGTCTGGATATTTATGTCTATGTTTAAGGGCCATTAAGGCATTAAATGCATAATTTAGCTAAAGTAACTTTTATCATTTCTACTGAGTTTGTAAAAATTTACGATTTCATACTTTTTGTTACTTCAAAACTGATAAATTTAATAAATCCTTCCCAGTGTGAACCGGTTTAGCTGAAAACTTCTGAAACAATCATCCAAAATACGACCCTAATAATTGTTTATTAGTTTCTGTAACCTAGGTTTGCTGAAATTACAAACAACCTCAAATCCTTAGTAGTTTATAACCAAAAGAAGAATAAAGAAAAAAAAAGAAGATGATTTTATGTTTCACTCATTCTACATTCATCGTTGACGAGGTAAGTTCTCTGCTACGCTTGTCTTCACTCTAAGACCAAGGCTGAGAGACCTGACATCAGCTCTAACTGTGCTAGTTGCAAGAAAAGAGAAAAAGAAGGCCCTAAGTACAATTCACACCAGCCACTAATGCCCATGTCTCCAGATACAACTCAGCTACAAGAGAATAAAGAGGAGCAGTGATGCAATCAACCTTAGAGCTGAGAACAAATATTTAGTGAGATGCAGTAATGATGGCCACTATTTTTTGTGCTAAATAGCGTGACAGGTATGTGGGACAACTTTTGATTTGGTGACAGGAAGAAATCTGAACACTGACTTATTTCCTGTAATTCCTGTTCTCCTAATTTTAGACCTGACAGAACAGAAATGGGTTTCAGAGCGAAAAGTTACCTCGTGTGAAGCTACAGGATATCAAGGAGAGTTTATATGAAAAGTATAAGAGAGTTGATCACATTGAGATTGGAAGATATGAATTAAATAGATATAGTTTTAAATTAAGAAAAACAAAGAGCTTTTCTATTTCTGTTGATTATTCAGTTCACTGGATACTGTAAATACAACTGAAGATGATAGATTCCACATTCTGCAATAGTCACTTTCTTTTTCTATAATTAGTTTTTTGAAAAAAGAAATGAGATGAATTTATAAATAACACCACAGGGCAAAGTGCTTAAGACAGATAAATTACTGCTTTATCTTTTAAGGATTTAAAGCTGCTAACCACTTATGATAAATAACATTATCATTTACTATTTTTTTTTTTTACTATATTGAATTCTCTTTAGGCTTCAAAGTCATAAAAGTCCTTACTATATTAAATAACTCACAATTCCAAGAATATATAACGCCATCTAATAATTCCTGATATTTATTTATCTGAATTAGCCTGTCCACTGACTTGAACATATTTAGAATGATTTTCAACATGCTTTTCCTTCATAAAATCTTTATAAATGTCTCTTCTTTTCCACTACGACTACAGGCATACCTAGGAGATATTATGGATTTGGTTACAGACCACCTCAAGAAAGCAAGTATCACAATAAAGTGAGCCACATGATTTTTTTGGTTTCCAGGTGCATATAAAAGTTATTTTTACACTATATTGTAGTCTATTAAGTGTGCAGCATTATGCCTAAAAATGTACATTTAAGCCATTAGGTCTAAAAATACATAGGTTTTAATTAAAAATATTTAACAGCTAAAAAAGGCTACCATCTGACAATACAGGGTTGCCACAGAACTTCAATTTGTACAAAACCCAGTGTCTGCAAAGTGAAATAAAGCCAAGTTCCCATAAAACACGATATGCCTCTACAGGAACACCAAACTCGCTCTACTTTATGTCTTTTATAATCATTACTCAAGAATGTTGATTTGAAACCTGTGCTGATATACGCTAGCCTTACGAAAATCTAGGAAATATATATAGATGAGAACAAATTGTACCATTTAAATTACACCTTCAGGACAGACTTTTTTCTTCTGGTTGACAATTCTGAACAAGGACTAAGTTAGCAAGAATGATGAACACACTGTAAAATACATATGGAAACAACGGTCCATGCTTGACACTGAACCTTGGAGTGAAAAAAGGAAGAATAAATTAGAATAACAATGAAAATGCACCTGCTCTCCATTTTCCCTCTTTTTTCTCTCGTAACTGTCTGTCCTTAGCGTAATGCTCTTCTATGTTTTAATGAACATACTCTTTTCAGTAGTTTGCTATTCTTCCCCTGGAAGGATGTATAATAGGTATAATCAAGACTATACAGTGTGATAATAGTAGGGACAAAAAAAGGGATGAGATAAGTGATTGTAAAATGGACGGAATTTTTCAAATGCTGTAATTTCCTTTTAAATGGTATAGAAAAAAAAATAAAACCAATGGTTTAGAGTTAATTTGAAGGCTTAAATATACTGAGAATAGAGCTGACACTTGTATTAACATCTTTCTAAATACACACACTATCCCCAAGCAGTGAGTTCCTGCAAAGAGAAGCTATGCTTTAGAGCTTTAATGGAGAAAGGATATGAACTATTTCAGAATTAACTGAGAATAATAACTAAAGACAAAGGAATTGATTCAGAAGCTAAAAATCGTATTATTTATGTACTTATTCTGCAATTTACAAGATATCATTTGTATGCAATTAAAAGAGTGTGGGGACAAGAGCAAGAATAATCATTCAGTTATGTTCATTGTCCTTATCTTTAACAGTGATTCAAGTTAACTCTAGGGAAACTTGGTAGATGTGGATACATTTTGACATTTCAAGTTAAATTATTTTAGTTTATCTTAACCTATATGTTAAACTGAAAAATAAATAGTTCAGGATTCAAGAGGATTTGTCTCCAAGAGTTTTGATCTTATATGATAAATTGAATCTTTTTTGATCACAAAAATATTTGTGAAAATTCAAAATGTCACTATTTTTTTGAAGAAGGATAAGAAGACAGTGGTTATCAAAAAGTTTATTCTTTTCCTTAAATTTTAATGCATAATTTTCTCTTTGGAAGTATTTACTATGGATAGCAGGTTTGCTTACACAGCTGATTTTACTTTTTACTTTAATGATAGTAAGGTGTTTCAGTCACTTAAATTTACAAATTGGTATAAAAATAAATTCAATTATATTTTACATGAAATTGGCTGATTTTTACAGTGGCTGTCTTCAATAATCTTTAACTAAAATGTTGATCTCTGAAAATAATATTGTATTTAGTAATTTCACTTATGCAAATGGTATACAGTAACTATACAGTTCTATGTAATGAGACATAAATATCAAATTATTCTGTGATTTACTTCTGTATTAATGTTGAACCAATTTTCATTATAAAAATAAAATGACTAAATCCTTGGGGAAGGAGTATTTTCATTCAAAAGAATAAACTTACTAATCATTATTAGCAACAAGGTAGAAAAATCTTACAACTATTTATGTTTGGTAATTATCTTGACATTAGCTATTCTTCCTAAGAATACAGTATTCAGCAGGTAAAGTTCAATTTTTATATTTGTGTTTAATATTATAGTTTCTTAAGTTTGAAAAAGAAAGAAAAATACACAAAATTAGGAATTTTTATATATTTTTTTCTATCCACATTCTCTTTCTTTTCAAGTTCTGTGTTTCACAATTTGTTTCTCTTTAAAAGTTTTATTGACATATCATTTACATGTTATGAGATTCACCCATTCAAAGTGAACAATTCAGTTTCTTAGTATAATCCTACGGTTGTACAACCATCACCATAACCTAATTTTAGAACATTTAAATCCTCTCCCAAAAGGAATATTCCCCCATTAATAATCACTCTTAATTCTACCCTCCCTGAAGCCCTGAACAACCACTCATCTACTTTCTGTCGCTATAAATGTGGGTATCTGACATTTTATATTCAGTGCAATCATACACACCCTATGTGGCCTTTCATGACTGGCCACTTTCAGTTAACAGAAAGTTTTCATGTATCAGTACTTCATTTTAACAGACTAGATCACATTTTATTTATCGTTTCATTGGCTGATGGCTATTTCAGTTGTTTCTATTTTTTGGCTATTAAGAAGATAGCTGCTCTGAACATTTGAGTACAAGTTTTTATATGGATGCATCTTCTCATTTCTCTTGAGTATGTAACTATGGAAGGAATAACTTAGTAATATGGTACCCGTTAACGTTTTGAGGAGCTGCCAGTTTTCCAAAGAGGCTGTGCCATTATACATTACCACCAGTAACGTATGAGCCTTCTGACTTTCCAACATCTTCAACAACACTGTGTGATTGTCTGTTTATTTTATCCCGTTGTAGTGGGTGTAAAGTCATACCTCATCATGGTTTTGATTTGTATTTCCCTAGTAACTAAAAATATGGAGCATCTTTTTATGTGAATATTGCCCATTTGTATAATTGTCGAGTTAAGACAAAACAAAACAAAACTTGGAGAAACTCCCTAGAGTCAGCAGTTCTAACTCCACAATATCCTATAAGCTGACCTTAGGCAAAACACTTAACTTCAGTGCTTGAGCATCAAGATTTTAAACCTGGATTAACATGTGTAAGTATAATTTTATTAGCCTGTATTATTAGTGTGCACAAATACATGCATACACACACTTGCATTGCAGTATAGTGATTAATTAAAATAAATTTTTAATGTGACTTCTGTAAGCTTGAATGGAAATCAAGGGTATCTTGGATTTTTTTTTCCTAAGGCTTACTATACTTAGATGAAAGGGGTAAAGAAATATTACATTTCCTCCTACAATTTTTATTTAATTGCTTTTTATATACTATGAGGCAGCATCTGCAAGACTCACACAGGGCATTTTGACATCATTTTACATATACTATAATAAATCAATCATAATATGTGTGACATGATAGTGACAGGTCAAATGATTCTATCATTATTTGACCTCATATTTAAAAGAGAAACAATATCTTGTCTCATTTACAATACGTTAAAAATAATTTTTAACAAAGCAAATAAAAATTCAACGTACAAGCATTCTAATTTTATAGATGAATAAACTGTAGTCTTAAAAGGTGAGGGACTGAGTGGAATTATGGCTGGCAGGATGCATGCATGTGATTTAACTACACAAAACACTTCAACACTGGAATAGACTTTCTCATGGATTGAAAGAGACTGGACGTTTAACAACTGAGGTATCTATAGGCTACATCTGGTTGGATTTAGGCAAGATCAGCAGTAATTATCCGATTCTATCTGAAGTACAGCTCTATAGATAAAGTATGCATCTTTCTTAATGGTTTTGTTCAAATACGTAGAAAATTACACGTTATATTATTCTTTGTATTTGTAGTCTTCTCATTGTAATCCAGTTTAAAGACTTTACAAATAAAGTGAACCAAAATTTAAGCATCTCTCAAATATACAAACAATATATGGTGAGCTGATTTGCCAAAAATAAAACTGACTAAAGAACCTTTCAAATATCTAAATGGTCTAGAATATACAGAGGAGGCATTCTGTCAAAAATTAACTGCTGGTTAGAAGGAAAAACCATTGTGGGATGTAAAACACAGTCTTTGTACATATCATTCGTCAAACAGAGTATGCTTCTGTTAAAAACTCAGCAAGCGCTGCAGCTCCGTTGCTATGTTGTTGAATCATGTGACGAAAGGTGATTTTGCAACTTTGCACATTCAAGGGAAAAACACTTCATAGTTCTTCCCACAGGTGAGAGTATAAGATACTTTAATAGCTTTATGTTTATAGTCAAGTCCAGGACATCTTAAAGGAAATTAATTACATCTCTGCTGCTCTGCCAGAGGCATCCTATGGCTACAAATGCTTACTGGATTTGCAAAGTTTGCAACAAATAAACAGACTCCACAAATAAAATGTACACAATTGGAAATTCTGTATGAAACCCAGTAAGTATTTTAATACTAAATTCTACCATTTCTTATTTTCATGAAACTAGTTATTATCTGTTCCTCATCTGAAAAAAATGACAATAACTGCTGTCAATCAAACTCATGATCCGAAGGGGAGTTATTACTGTGAACGTAAGTCGTAACTGCTTCCTCTTGCTGGACAAGCATTCTCCGACATCCCTTACCGAAGGGAATTACAGAGAAACACCTCGGATTTCTTAGTACAAACAATAGAGAACAGGGCATTGAATTCAGGAAGTTAAAATAGAGGAATTAAGAACATAAAGAGCTACTGCTCCCTGAAGTGCTCCTATAGTCTTGAAAAGGCAACCCCAAGTAAGGAGCTGATTGCCTCAATGCCGCTCCTCCCCACTGAATATAAATCAGTGATTCCATCCAGCAAGAGCGCAACACCTTATCTAAAATTTGTGTTTCCAAAGGGTACAAACTCAAGCTCAGAACTTCATCTAGAGTAACCAGTCCCATAAGAGAAGCTCTATTTTCCTGGTATTTTATGAAGAATAAAGTTTTTCATAATTAAACAAAAAGTTGTGTGTGTCTGTCTGTCTGTCTGTGGGTGTGTGTCTGTGTAGGGGTCACTGTGTAGGGAGAAGTGGAGCACTGGTCTTGTTACCAGAGAGGAAAGCTAATTTCTGTTTCCTGTTCCTTTACACTGCAAGGTTCAGGGAAAGGGCAGGGTCAGAAGTTAGGTCACTGTATGAACAAGAGGTTAGAATGAGGTTCATGACTGCTTGCTGGGGAGATTTAGACACAGACAGGGCATGGTATAAAGAACATTAAATTGGAAATCAAATATATTTGTCTCTCACTGAACACTCATGTCAAAGTCTAAGCTCCTTTTTAGGTATATAAAGAAGAATGAATGATAGATTTGTTTTACTCTATCAGAGTTGTTCATTTTGCAGGAAAAACAAACATTCTATCCCTTAAAAGCGTTCTATTAAAAACAGAGTATATGATACATACATATATAGGCACAGAAGACTGTATCTTGTGAATTCAGAAAAACTTTTCTAAGGGATATCCTTTAACACCGAGTCTTGAGTAGGAATAGGTGCCAGCCAGGTGAACAAGGAGAATATGGCCACTATGTCAGACTCCCAGATAATATCCGAGGAGATCATTCATTAGAGTGTGATTCAGAAATATGAGCACTGATGGTTCAGTATGGGATGCTAAGGCAGAGTGATGGAGACAGTGTAGGCAAATAAAACACAAGATGCACTAGAGCTTGGATTACTCATTTTGGTCTGGTGAGTTGTTGCTTTGGTTTGATGAATGTACTTCATTGATATGATCTAGATTTTTTTGGATAATTCTGGGAAAGGTGCAATTTATGGAACATTTTATGTGCTGAATGAAGGTGCTTGAACGAAGTGACTTGGAACTAGATTCTTTTTCACCTGTTCCTTTTGCTCAATGGGAAAACAGAAATGCAACAGGGATTTGAACTGCCCAAAGAATGATTCCATTTAGACAGAAAACAAAAGAAAAAATTAGCTTTTCATGCTATAATAGTACCCCTGTCAGTTTGCCACATTTCACAGTTAAGAACTATCTTAGGGTCAGATATTGGATTTTCAGAAAACTTCTGTTAAAATGCAAACGCTTACATAGAAGTTTATATATCAGTACACTAAACACCTTAGCATGGTGTAACAGTTCATCCTCAAGTCACTGGAAACTTATCTGACTCTTAATCCTGTGCAGAAACATTGATGACTGATGATTATGACTAATAAGAACTTTGAGTGATCAGGAACTTTCCATTTCTAATTTTCTTTGGTAAGTTAATTTTATGACATATTTGGAAGATGAAAAGACATGGAAGATTTTTCATATTCTTTCTCTGAAATGTGGGGGTCACTAAAAAGAGTATCAGTGAGCACGATCATTTTTTATTTCAAGTTTTGAAGTGATAACCTTCACTATTATGACTATAACCAACTGAATAATTTGTCATATAAGCATTCATACTGAGAATGTGCAGACAAATTAGATAAGACATTTCTCTTGATGAGAGTAAAACATTTTCTAGTGATGAGAAGAAGAAATCAAGTAACCAAGCAGTAATACTTACAGCAATGTGAATGTTAAAGGAAAACAAAATCCATGAACATATTAAGGAAGAAAAATAAAGGAACGCCATTAATTCTACTAATAAAGAAATCAAGCTGCTACCATACTATCCATGCAAGTTAGATTTAAAGTTTTGCTAATGAGAACTGAATTTTTTGTTATTTTTTAAAAGAAACCCCAGGCATTCAGTCTATTGATAACTGTGGTTGTAATAACAAATTAATATTCATTTAAAATATTTATTTTTAAATTATAGCCTGTCACTTCATGGAAATCAATTAGTACTTTTACTAGTATCTTAATGTTAAAAGAGTATAGAAACTGGATATTTTGCTCATCAATTCTGAAGAGATGAGGATATGAATAGTTTATGGTGTTTATATATGATATTTTTAGCTGCTGAAAGGATGAGAACTATTTTATAAACTAGGTCCCATGTGTCTGGATAGAGAAGCAGAAAGGAGACATTTATCTATACTGTTAGGGTTTGGTGGGAGCAGGGACACTTCAGCGCACTACAAAAATGAAACATTCTTGTGGGATAGGTAGCTTTTATGTTAATATACTGAATGAGAACCTTTAAGTATCAAAATCATATTTAAAAAACCCTGAAGGAAAAAAATTAGAGGGAAGATTACAACTTATCAGAGTGCCTTGAATAAATATTGTATCACTTCTAAAATGCATCATTAACCTTGGTTATTAACCCATTACTATTTTGAGAAAATGTGGAATTCATGACAAGTTTAAATCTTAGTCTAAGTTAGGGTCATTATTGGGGAAAAATGCTTATCAAGCTTGGAAAACATTATGCTGTACACCAGAATTTGACACAACATCGTAAACTGACTATACTTCAATAAAAAAAAAATTTTTTAAACCTTAAAAAAAAAAGCTTGGAGAATTTTTAAGTTCCTAGAGCATACTCTTAGGTTTGCCTACATCCATAAAAATATTTGAAACTGTGTGTCACAGTTGTCTTCTAAGTAAGAATAATGAAGTCGATACTGCAACATCTGGAAAGCTGTTGAATCTTTGAAAGAATTCACCATACATGAATAAGGACTGAAGGACAAATGCTCTGCCTGAAAAGCATTGAGATAATCCAATCAAAACTGTTCCCAAACAGGCATTGTGCCAGCAGCTTTGAGGACGTCGCCCTTCACTTCCGCTAGAGATGGAGCAATGATTATAACAGAGCCGTGTGGCCTTGGAAAGCTTAGAAGCTGCTAAAACTTCATCCAAAGAGGTAGTTAAGACAGCACTAGCTACGGGAAGTAGGGCAGTGTCCATACCTTCTTGGCAAGCGATTTTCTGCACAGTACAGAGAGACCTAAGAAAATGCTTGTTGGAAAGAGGAATAGTAGGAGCTGTGGAGTGTGGAATACTTGCAATGTAGCTACGGGTCTTACAAGGCAATCCTCCACTTCTCTAAGGCTCAGTATCCTCTTCTGTGAAAGGGGGTTACTCACATCTTTCTGGATTCTTGCAGGATTTGGGGAGATGCAGAAAATTAAGTGTTACAGCATGCCAGCATATGCTTTATGAGAGATGATTGTTAGTTCCTGAAGGTCTTTTCTTAAAAGTCACTTCCCAGTGAAGGTTTTAGTGGCCATCCCATCTGAAATTTCTTCTGCCCTTGACACATCACATCATCAATCCTGTTTTCACTCTTCTTAGAACTTACCACACTGGGTATTTAACTAAATTTTTTTATTGCCTCTTTCCAGCACTAAAACATAAGATAAATAAAGTCAGGGCCTTTTGCTTGTTTCACTCCTTGCTGAATTCCAGAGCCTAGGGCAGCGCCTGTCACATGGTATACCGTAATCATTAAGTATTTGTTGAATATTGAATAAATATATGGATTTAATTCTAAGCCATTTCTAAGGAATTGAAAAGTTTACAAGCCTCTGACTTGAAAACATTAATAATAAAAAAGAAAAATAAATAAATAAATGGATGGATGGATGAATTAAACGACCTGTCTGTGGCACTAAAGTAATCTCCAGTTTTGACAGCCATCAGTGCATTTTTCAGTCCTCACTCTTCCCATGTTTGTCACTCCCTTCTCTAACAGAGGAAATTGGTTCCAACTCACCTCAGTGTATTTGCTTATTTTCTCAATGATGAATTAACAGAAGTAAATTTTGAACACAAGGCTGATTAGAGAAACTCAGTCTGAAGAAAAATTGAATTGCAAACAAAGAGTGAATTCTAGTTGTTAAATGTGTTCTCACAAGAGTATAGATCAGCATTTCTGTGACTACTTTGTATATTGTAGAATTGATAAAATTAACATGCTTACATTTAAACATTGAGGAGGTTTAGACTGAGCATGCTTGGGGAAGCTAAATGATTCGGAGATCATTTTTTCCTGACCATCACAACCCTAAAAGATGATTTGATTCCCAAGTATCACAAAACTTGTTCTCCCAAATAAGAAGAGGCAAGAAGGTCAAAGCCACTCTTTGAGTGACTTTTAGATCAAATTAAGCCTTAGCTGATGACCAAACAGACTTGAAGGAAAAGAATATGAGAAAAGCCCATTTCTGACAGATAATAGGTGACCTGTGGAAAAGGGGAGGCTGTGGGCGCCTAAAAGGACTGATTTCCTGTTATGGAGAGAAAGCATTTCAACTGGTATATACTTCCTCCTCGAATGACGCCTGACTCATGGTAAGCATTAGGTACATATTTTTGAGTGCATGAATAGTGATAATCTATGATGCACAACTCTATTCCATCCACTGGTTCCAGAAAGAAATCTTACAAGAAATCTTGCCATTGTGGTCAAAGGAACATCTAAGTGTGCATTCCCAGTCGATGTTCCGAATTTGAGCAGGTGCGTGCCACCATCACAGCAAGTTATCCTACACTGGGCGTAGAAGTAGGAGGGACAAGTAGTGGGGCATGTTCCTCCTTTGTTTACTAATCCAGTGCACAGGCTCACTGATTTGTTTAAATGGTGCAAAATGCCGTTTCAGTCCGTAGGTGTGGATAGGTTAGGGAGATTAAAATCAGCTCTCTTGAAGTAACCTATCCACTTCAGAAACCATTTTGCAACTATTGGTGTACTGCATTTCTGGAAATTTCTGTTCAAACAATACAATAAATTAATGAAGCATCTAGAGCAAATTTAATGATCATTGTCAACGAAAACTATGAGTACTGGTTATATTATTAGGTCAAAAGTATATATTTATTTTAGAGACTTTATGATGTAATAAGAAAGAGAAAAATAGCCTCACCAAGTTCGAATTCGTTTGCCAGTATTTAAGAATCAAAGGCAAATTTATTTTGCTGGATACAAAAAGTTCAGCATGACCACTTTCTTTACCCTTTAATGTGTATTTTCTGAATTTCTACCAAGTTCCAGACATTGTACTCTTAATTTACCTTACTAGTGTTTTACTTTACAGAAAGATGTTTTTTCCTCACTCTGAAACTCAGATAATGGCACTGAGGCTAACAACATCGAGCAGATAATTTTATTTCCTGCAGACTCTGTGAAAGGCGGTGCTTTTATCTGGATCACAGTGAGTAACTTCCTTTGGAACTCCAAATAAAAGATATCCCAAATTAAAGATCCTGGTATTTGAAAGGGCCAAGAATGGATCCTTTGCACATCCTACACTGCCTTGTTTTTATTTTTCTTCCTTTTTCTTTTTTAATTGCTTATGCCTCCACTTTACTGCTCTGCTGAAACATGTAACACATGCTGGCATCTGAATATTTGAATTGTCAGAGTTGCATTGACTAGACCATTCCAGAGCTTTTTTGAAACTAATTAATATGTGAGCTTTGATTCCAGAGTCTTCTGGAAAAAAAAAAAAAAGATTTAAAAAAAAAAACCCTACATGTAAATTAATCATTATCAAAGCCACTAATTGTAGGCCTAGCCAAACATGCATTCTGAGCTGAACCTACTTTTGCAGATGGCCATTAGAGTAAATGGAGTCCTGCTCCCATAAATGTGAGGTATTAACGTGTTTTACCAATAGTCCTGACATTTTCACTCAATCATTACTGTCATCATGGAAATCAACACTATTTGGGGGCTCTAAATATTATTTCAACTCCAATGAGAAGCGTGATGATCTCAAAATATATTTTGTAAAAAAAAAGAAAATATAAGCAATTTTGATAAAATATTGGGTGCATTTATAGAGATGTATGTCTTTACAAATCCCATTATTCAGCAAGACCTAAATTCAATGTTTAGCAACTATTTAAGCAATCTGATTTGCTAATGTGAAGGGTATTAATTCTATTAAAGTGTCAATTGAAATTCCATCACTGAAAAGGAAAATTTCTATCCAGATTCATTTAATAAGAACAACAGTAAAACCAGCAAAAGATATTCTCTGGGATTTATAACCAGTTAGAAATGGAAAATGCTATTAAATATTGTGCTATTTTTATTTAAATTATGCTCGGATACAGCATATGTGACTGCAGAATGCCTGTGTCTAGTGAAAATGGAAATACTAGAAATATAATTTAATGACCAACTAAACATTATTGGAATATTTTAGACTTATACTCAGACCTAATAAAGAAAAACCTTATTTCATGTGTATCACATAAAAATTCATTACACATACAAAATATAACCTTAACTTTCACACCAAGTAATTGAATATAGGTACTTAAGGGGAAAGTCCTTTAAAGTAAAAATTCTATGTTGAACTAGTAATTTTTTCCTATCTCTCATGTTAAATGGGATTAGGGTTTCGCCTTATCATCTTCATTTTTTTCTATACTTTCTTCACTGCATCATTTTATTGTTCATAAAAATAGAGGATAAAATTCCTTCAATTATCTTTTAATTCATACTTATTTTCTGGATATAAAATTTAAATAATAAATTATAGAAAATGCACAAAAATTCTGAAGATTATAAATTTATCTATAGTTCTAACATGAGGAGATAACCATTGTTACCATTTGATTTAATTCAGAACCACAATGAATACTTTTATATGTAGCTATCTGACGGCATCTATGGATATTCCAAAGATGAACTTTGCAATGAGACTACTGTATCAAAGAAAATGTTCCTTTAGAAGACTCCATCCATCCTCCCAAATAACTTTCCAGAGAGATTGTACCACCTACTAGCAGTGTGTGAGGGTGCTCACGTCTCTCAACCTTGCCAACCAAAGCATTGAATATTATAATTCCAACAGTTTTAGCAGATAAAATACACTATATCATTGATTCAAATGTTTATTTCTTTCATTGCTAGTGAGATGAAACCTTTTCTTATGGGCAGTATGTTTTTCTTTTGTGTATGACCTCTTCATTTTTCTTTTGGGTATGCTAAAGTTTTTATTTTGTATTTGTGATTAGTCTTTATAAATTAAAGACACTAATGTTTTGTTACATTTACTCAGTTCTTCATAATTAAGTAATTTGGTTTTATTTATTATCAATCATATAATCTTTCAACAAATATTCATTTATGGTCATCTGTGTTTCTAGCTAAAACGTAGAAGGGTTAAAATTGAACTCAAAATGCATTTCCCTTTCCACTTTACCAAAATTCTCAACAAAATGCTATAAGAGCACTAAAAATAAAGATTGATATTAACTGTGTGTGTCTGTCCCTGTCCATGTGACACTTAAAGTAATTCAATGGAGAACAGAGTTTTGAAAGGTAGAGATAGGGTGGAAGGGAAAAGGAAGTTGAAAGAAAAGAATAAACAAAACCAGGTGGTTTTAAATAGATAATCTATTTAGGAAACATACAGTCCAAACATGAATGCAATATTGGATGCACAGAAGAATAAAGAAAACTATATAAAGGAAGCTAAGCTGAGAAAATATTTGGAGCAATCTGAATAAAGTTTAAATGGTGTTTGTACCTTTACTAGGCAGAGACTATTTTGTTACACTCATGCTTTTAAGTAAATAATTAAGTAAACACGAATGAAGGGTGACCTATGCTTTAAAAAACAGTTAAGTCTGGATTAGAAGATGGGAGCTCCTGGAGACATCAGTAGCTTAGGTTTCCACTGTGATATTTCTGATTAGATATTTTAGATTTACAGAAGTAGAAATAACAGGATGCGGTTCCTGATGGGGTGGGCAGATGAAGGAGTGGGGGAATTCATCACTGCAACATCCAAGTTTCTGAAGCCAGTTGGCTGTGAGAATGGTGATTGCATCACTTGGAAGAGAAAACAAGAAGATGGAGAGGGGGAGGTGCTCTGCTTTGCTGTTAACTCTTGGGACATTCCCCACTGGTAATCAATTTTGCTGCTATCTATTTAAAAATCGCTAGAGTCCAAATGGCTTTTCCCAAAAGAATATTCTCTTTTAGAATTTGGGAAAAAAAATGAAAACAAATAAATTGCAAATTTCTCCAGTAATGATTTTTTTATCCTTAAGATCATATAAATGACATATTTACAAGCCATGTAATCAATTAAAAAATCATAATGTCCAAATAAATACCTTTTGCAAGGGCTCTCAGGTAAAGCTTTAAACCGATTTGATTACATGATTCCATCCATCACTGGAGCAGAGAAATGTAATCATTCTTTTCATGTATGTATGAATAAAGATGAAGTTGTTTTGTTTTTTATCTAAATTTCACTTCTGTTATCTATCATTCTACTTAAACCATAGTTGATTCTGTGGTAACTGGGAAGATTGCAGGATACTTATATAGATTTTTTTTTCAATGCTGTAAAAGAATTTGTGTTTTACTTTAAAAAAGAAACTCTCACCTGTTTTTTAGATCTGCTTCTCCAAACCTGGCATAGCATGTACACATGTGAATTCTGTTTACAAAGAAAATGCACAGGAATGAATTTGTGCATAAATAATTTAAAAGATCATCTAAAACTTAATATATCTCATTGCTCCATTCATTTGCTTCTACAGAGTGAATGCATTTTAGAGAACCAGAAATGTGGCATAATATTGGAGACACCAGATGTTTACATCTATATAGGCAAAAATCCACAAACTTTTTGTAGGACAGAAAAGCTATTTATGCTGCAGCTGATTCTTATAAGGTATGCTAGAAAAATTTGAAAGTTTTGGGGAAGGTGTTGCATAGCACAAGCAAGCAGTCTTCTGTTTGATTTGATTTGATTCCTCTGAGCATAATATGAAATACTGTGCCTCAGAGTGCCTAGAACAGGGTTTGACAGAGTATGTATTAAAATGGATCGGTTTATTTTTCCTTCCTCTCAATTACTTTAATGTTTTAGTTATCTTTCCATAAATTTCATTATCCTTTAGGTTTATTTAAGCCATCATTTTTATGCAAGCTTGGAAAACATTTTAAAATAATAATTTATTTTTAAACTTGAATTCTTACTAGCTTTTCTGTTCTTGTAGCCCTTGGTATGAAAAGTAGACACAAATTTGGACTTGTCTAGCTGTTTTTCATCTTTGTTGGCTCCAAGTCAATTAAAAGTGCTCAAAGCTTCCTAGGGCCCCAAGCAGCAATAATCCAGTTCTTACTTTAATCCAATTTCAATGACTTTCCCTGCAGTTGACAGTAATATAGCCCTCATGATGACCAATTAGGTATTCCACATAAAAATCGCAGCTGCTTCAGCGGAGAAAATGATTACTGTAACATCTGGTAGTGTACTGATAAGGTTATCAAACAGGAAGCTAAATCTTGAAAATCAGCTGCTCTTTATTCCAGCTTCTCTGACTCTCATAGAATTATTAATTCTAGGACATATACAGGATGAGTCAGCTTCAAGCAAAGTAGAAAAAAAAAATCAAGCTGCACAACAGTTTATTTTAAATGGATCTACAAGTCAGGCAAGACATAATTCAAACATGAAATAAACTTTTCACACTACCCGAAGAATATTACATTAGTCAGAAATTTATAGGATCATGATATTGCATACTTTCCTTGGAATGCATTGTTCAACATTATATATGAATTGATGTTTAATATGTGCTTCAAGAGTGGTGATAAAGATATCATCAAAATAAGTGGTATATTTATCTTAATATAGTTATACAGAAACATATATTCAAGTGGTGTTTTATCTTCATGGGAGGAGATTTATACTTTAGATACAAGGCAAGGCCATATAAAAAGAACAAAGTTAGAGTCCCTACATTATATTATGCAAGAAAAAAATGGATATATTAATGTGCTAAGTGTAAAGAGGTGAAAAATTCTGTAAGACAATGCAATAATTATTTACGTTCATGGAGACAGAAAGTGTTTCTAAACAAGGCAAATAAAGCATGTAACAAAAATTTTGGAAAGCTAAATTAAAATGTTTAAACTTCTTGTAAGATAACAAAAAATCAGAGGATACTTGAAAAACCAATAAAATGTGTAACACATTTATATTACAGATGGTTAGTATCTTGATTGAAAATTAAATTGCTAGAAATCACACAAAATAACAATCCATAGTGAAAGGCTATGTACAAACAACTTACAAACAGTAAAATACAAACAGCCAATGATCATATGAAAAGCAGCTCATTCTGAGAGATAATCAAGAAGTTTCTAGTCATCTAGATTTATAGAGATAGATAAATGATATATGGATAGATAGATTTCTCATTAAGCTGGCAAATTTTTAAAAATAGAATTAAACTTAAGGGTTTATGTCATTGTGGTAAGATGGGTACTTTCATACAAAGCCCATGATATTAAAAATTTTTCAGGCTCTTTGTAACAAATTTGATAGTGTTCAATGAAATTAAAATGAAAATATTCAGTAACTCAGCAATTTTATTTCTTAGCACTGTCCACAGGGAATACTTACACTTGAATTAAAGGAGGGATGTACAGCATCCTTTAAAATTGTAAACAACTTAGATGTCTCTAAAATATTAGGTAGATTTATAGTTATGCAGATTTTATGGCAATATCCCCCAGATATACTGTCAAACGTTTTTAAAAAAATCACGGAATTATATGTATGGTATGTCATTTATGTTTACAAATACACACAGAAATACTAAATATTTTCTACTAGAGCATGTATGTGTGTGTGTGTATGTGTGTGTGTGTGTATAGTGGCAAAAAAAAATCTGGACTATGATAACTAGTCTGATAACTACCAGACAATGAGAGAAATGGAGTAGAAAGTAGGGAAAGTCAAGGATTGGGGGACTGGGTGTTGGTCAACAGGGTTATTAGTTTTAGTTGTAAAGATTTAGTTTTTATAAGGACAATGCATCTGTTTATGCAATATCACATATTTTGTATAACGTTTAAATATACAACACAGAAACTTGAATCAGATCTGAGACATCTAATAACTGAAATTACAGAGGAAAGGGAAACAATATTAACTACACAGGGAAGGATGAGGAAGGAAGGAAAGAAAGAAGGAAGGAAGGGATAAAGAAAGAGAAAGAAAGAATGAAATTAGAAAATTCTCTAACACCATATACGAAAATAAACTCTAAATGGATTAAAGACCTACATGTAAGACCAGATACTATAAAACTCCTAGAGGAAAACATAGGCAAAACACTCTCTGACATAAATTGCAGAAAAATTTTTTTTTGATCCATCTACTACAGTAAGGGAATAAAAACAAAAGTAAACAAATTGGACCTAATTAAATTTAAAAGCTTTTGCATAGAAAAGGAAACCATAAACCAAATGAAAAGACAACCTATAGAATGGGAGAAAATATTTGCAAATGATGTGACCAACAAGGGATTAATTTCCAAACTATATAAATAGCTCATACAGGTCAATATCAAAGTAACAAACAACTCAATCAAAAAAAAAATGGACAGAAGATCTAAATAGACAATTCTCCAAAGGAGACATATAGATGGCCAACAAGCACATGGAAAGATGCTCAAGATCACTAATTACTAGAGAAATGCAAATCAAAACTACAATGAGGTATCACCCCACACTGGTCAGAATGGCCAGTCTATAAATAATAAATAAAAAGTCTACAACTAATAAATGCTGGAGAAGGTGTGGAAAAAAAGGAACCCTTCTACACTACTGATGGGAATGTAAATTGGTACAGCCACTGTGGGTAACAGTATGAAGATTGTTTAAAACACACAAAAATAGTTACCATATGATCCAGCAATCCCACTCTTGCGCATTTATCTGGAGAAAACCGTAATTCCAAAAGATACACCCACCCCAATGTTCACAGCAGTACTATTTACAATAGCCAAGACATGGGAAAAACTTAAATGCCCATCCACAGACAGATGAATGGATAAAGAAGATGTGAAATATATACGATGGAATATTACTCAGCCATAAAAAATGAATAAAATAATGTCATTTACAGTAACATGGATGAATTATATTAATTGAAATAAGTCACATAGAAAGATAAATATCATATGATATCACTGATATGTGGATATCTAGAAAAAGAATATACAAATGAACATATTTAGAAAACAAATAGTCTCAGACATAGAAAACAAATTTATGCTTATCGAAGAGGAAAGGGAGGGGAGAGATAAACTCAAAGTTTGGGATTAGTATATATGAAATAGATAACCAACAAGGGTCTACACTACATTCAATATCTTGTAATAACCTACAATGGAAAAGAATCTGGAAAAGGTATATATATTGTGTGTGTGTGTGTGTGTGTGTGTGTGTATACACACCTGAAACATTGAAAATCAACTATTCCTCAAAAAAAAAGGTACAATTGCATTTAGCTGAAGAAACAAAATTAAAAGGAAAAAATCATAGCACAAAAGAAAAAAGAACAAACCATTCTAAAACAAGGATATATCAAAAGTATATTTAAAGTTACTTTAAATCCATTCTGTTTGTAACTTACTATCCTATTGCTTGTAAGGAAAACTTGTCAAATACTTGAATAGCAAAGCCCAAACATGTATGTAATTTCATAAGCATATTTGAAGCCTAACTTGTTCAGGATAAGTGGCAATACCACAGAGATCCTACACTGGAAACCCAGTGCAGGATAGCTAGCTACCTAAAGACTCATTGAAGAAAAGAGAAAACAAAAGCAAAAACAAAAACAAAACAAACCAAAACACCCTCTCATGCCAGGGATGGAGAAAAAGACTTTTAAAAATAACGTAAGACCTCCAAAAATCAACCAGCTGGAGACCACACAAAAAAACCCTCAGATTGAAGTCAAATAACTTCCCTCAAGAATCCCGTTACTGTTTGTACTGGTAAAGACAGAAACCACTCAGGCGGTGTTTTCTCTCTCTTCCTCTCCCAAAGGAAGAGGAGAACGATCAAAGGCAAATGGCAATTGCAGAAGCAACGTGGAGAACCTGCTTCAAAATCAGAAGAGAACACTGCGCCTCCTCATCATGGTTTTGAATGCTTTACACGATCAGAGAAACTTCTCCAGTAACAAACTACAGTAAGGATCCCTACAAGTAGAGGCTTGGCCCTGACCCAGCAGCCTCTGCTGGCTCCACGGTAGCAGGGCACTTTTCACTGCTGGCAAGATGATTTCTCCCATTTCTGGTTCTGCTAGAAAAAGGGGGAAAGCACATTTGCACATAGTCTTTCATATGCCACAACTTACCAACTCATTTCAAACGGAAATGTAATTTAACAACTTTTAAAACGGCTGCAATTCATTAACACAATACTGAATGACAGCCAATGAGAATCGTTGTCTTTAAAGCCCTGGAGGTATTCACTCCACAGTTCCGGTAAAGCAGCCCCGCCCCCTGAAAAATACTAAGGAAAAGGCGGGTTTTGCCTTTTCTAGTGAGAATCAAGCTGATTCTACTGATTAGTAAATCTTAGCTGTTGCATTCAAGGCCATCCTAAAAGTTGGACTTTCAAACTGATAAAAGGTCACCAAGACTGTGGCAGGGAGGTGAACTGGGTAGCTGAGAACTAGCCCTGGAAAACAGAACCTTTTGGTTTTTGTACCATATGATTGCACTACCTGCTCACATTTTCCGGATTTTTAAAATAAAGCTGGTTGGCAGATTTGGGGGAAAAAATGGTCACATAAAACTCTATTATAGTAAATACATTTTATATGTTTTAATGAATGCTGAATACAAATGGACTTCCAAGCCAGAATCGGTGTAAAACTGTAACACACATAGTTCAGTAAGTTAATATAACGTTTCTCAATCCTAGATGACCAAGTGACAAGCTTTAAACATGAAATAATGTTATCACAATTCTATCCATAAACAGTTACATCAGAATCTTTGCAGATGGGTCATGAGACCATCCCTTTTTTTATGCTTTTTATGCTTCCTGAGTGACTCTAGTGTTTAGCCAGGTGGAGGACCACTGCAAGCTAGTGTGCTGAATGAGATACTGAAGTCTAAATGTCAGCTGGTGTCTACCCAAATGATGAAAAACTGTTCCAAATAAAATATTTTAGCTTAAGAGAAAACTAGGCTGTCTACTGCTTCTGCCGGTAACTAAATAATAGTTATGGGTTGCAGCAGCCTTGTCAGGGATGTGATCTTGTCTCTATGAAATTGAGATTTAGTGAGGTTAAATTACATATCCAAGATCACATACTCAAAAACTAGCAGTCTGAACAACCCTGCCTGTCACGGAGGTCTATCCCATGACTTCCACAAGGTGCTATCTTTCATAGTGAAAATGCTCTACCTTTAATAATGTATGGCACTCAAATGTCCAAAAACAAGTCATTAATTTTCAAAACCAAAATTGACATTTAGACATGCAATTGACTTTCTACATTGTTAATCTTAGGGGAAAGTATTTCCTTCCTTTCCTATTGTAGAATATTTATTTTTCAAATTTAGTTTGTGATCCCTGCCCCACCTCCATGCCAGAAAAAAAAGAAAATTCTGACTTTCTTCATATGTGCTCTTACAATAATTTTTATGCACAGTTCTTACAACAATCACATTATTTGACTCAATATCTAAACCCCTATAAGAGAAAAATATTTACCATGCCACAAGAGTGCATATATAAATGGGCATGTTATATCACCTCAAGCCCAAAAGAATCTTCCATAATCCAAATTTAGTTCCTAGAAACCCATTCCTTGAATGGAATCTCTCTTAATTAGCTTAATTAGCAAATTATCACTGTTTTAAAAACTCAACATTTGCATTTTGGGATTACTGTAGATTCACATGCAGTTGTGAGAAGTGATACAAAGAGGTCTCATATACCCTTTACCCAGACTCTAGGCAGCTAAGCTCAGCCATTGTGCTGAATCAGACTCCTAGCACAATGCAGGATTCTAGAAGACTCTCGTTAGTCATAGTAGATTGGGATTAAGCAGCTAATCCAGGGAATTTATAGAAAAGCTTCAAGTTTTTTTTTTTTTTTTTTAGTTTTGCTTTTCTTTCTTTCCATTCAATCCCATTTGCCTTCATCAAAGAATCTAACAATCAAAAAACATTTTCAAAAGTAATTTCAGAGTGAATATGTGCTTTTTTCTTACTGAAAATAATATTTTGCTTATTAAAAATACTCCTCTAGTTATTATAAACCACAAAATACAACATAAGAAACAGCAAAGCAGATGGTGAAAATCAAGTTTTCATACAATTCAAAGTACCTTTCATACATTTAAAAAAATATATCAAGATGAATAAATCTTCATAAATAATTTACATTTCTTCCATGTTTCCGAAGTATAATAAAACACTTACCTTAGTGAATTTGTATCTAAGAGGTTAAATACAAATGACAAATAATTAAAATTTATAAAATAATTAACACCAGTTTTCTTTGGTTAGCATGATTTCAAACACATGCTGAAACAATCTTGATTGCATTACCAGAAAGAAAACTAATAATAAAGGGGATAATTTCTCAAAAAGAAACATAGTGAAGTTTTATATTTGTTTTTAAAATGTGACTACTTTTTATTTCCTGAGTTTTGTACTTGGAAATGGAAGAATGACATTTAGACTTCACAGAGATTCTATTCTTTTTTTAAGCATATTTCCTGCAGATGCACTTGCAGAAATTTTGTATTGCTGAGTAAAGAATGAATGAGCTTTGAGGGTGTGAGATTATAATATCAAAGATAAAGAAATAAACAAATTAAATAAAATATCAGTAATGCAAAGAACTTCTAATACTGATGATAGGAAATAATATATAGCATTTTAATTTAACATATATACCACTGAATTTTCTTTTAAAATCAAGTCAAATCTTTCATCAAGTTTCCTTCAGGTGGGTAGAATTTTGTAACACTAGATTGTTCTTCAGCATTTGACCATAAAATTCCTCCTACGTGAAGATTATTTACATTTTAATTTTGTTTTCATTATACTTCATTTTTCTGGTTCTTCTCTTAATCTGATTAGCATTTGATTTTAACCTTTGTCTGCAGTGACTGAGTTCTTCCTTTAAAAGCTAATAGGAATACTTTAAGTATAAGTTCTTCTCAAAGTTTAAAGTATAAGCCTCTTATCCTTTCACTGTTCTCTCATCCCTCTTGGGTCAATTTTATCCATACCCATCTTAGGAGCTATAAAGTGTTTGAGGATGACCCCAAAGTCTCATCTCTTTTCAAAATACAATTTTATCCCAAACAGATTCTTTTTTATCTTTTTACTAAAACCTGCTTCTTCTTTTCTGATATTTCTCCTAGTTAATGATATCAACATACCAATAAAGCAGAAATAAACTTATATAACAATTTTTGATTTTCCTACATCTCTAAACCTCATGGCACACTGTGAACAAATCCATAAATCCTACCTCTGAAAGAGCTCTGAAGGGCTCTTAAGAATATTTTGCTTTTCTTTTCATGGGCATACATTCATGTCTGCTTATTTAAATTAATAAAAATGTTATCCACCGCTCTCAATTTTGTCTTAAAATCTTGAAATGAATACTGGTAACTCATGGAAGCACAGATACAGTAGTGTTGTTGTCTGGGTTAAAAACTACTTCATTATTAATTACCTGTTGTGAAACTCTGAGCATCATATTCAGTGCCCTTCAGATTTTAATACCAATTTGTGGTCTGTCTTGATTCACAAAAGTTTCCCACCCTGTCATACTTTCTCCCATCACACCAGTGACATGGACCCTTAATTCTCCACGACTTTCTCCCAGTCTTACCTCTCCTGATAATGACCCATTCCTGGAATGACATTACTGTCCCCACTCTAAAATTATACACATGGTTTAAGTTTCAGGACAAAGCCTTCTCCCTGTGAAATAATATTTTACCCCAGTTAGAATTATTATTTTCCTTATTCATATTCTTAAAAAACTGCTTTTGGGGGAGAGTATAGCTCAGTGGTAGAATGCCTGCTTAGCATACACAAGGTCCTGGGTTCAATCCCCAGTACTTTCTGTTAAAATAAATAAATAAGTAAACCTAATTGCCTTCCCCACAAAAAACAAACAAAAAATCCGAAAACTGCTCTTTAAGAATTCTTCATACAGTCCAGATCTAGAGTCAGTCTGTGCCTTAAATTAAACCATTATTTACATTAAAAATTTAATAAATCATTAATAAATCATCAGTATATGTATCTTAGTATTACTCTAAGTATAAATAATACAAGCAATAGTTTTCCCTCTTAGTTTTAACATAATGGATACTACTTTGGATAAAATGGATAAATATTTTGCCCTGAACATTTACTTCAGGAAATTTCTTAACTTTAATCTCTAAAACCAAGAATCAAGTTTATATAGATTTATAAAAAATTAAAATATTTTCCATAAATCTGGATTATTTTATAATAATAGAGAGAAAGAAGATTATATGTGATATATATTTTTTCTTTTTATCCCTTTATTTGTGGGTAATAACCATATAACATACACTTCTAGGTATAACCAAAAATATGAGCCCAAAAGAAATCATTTTCTGTTCTCATGGTTTAATATAACACAAATCTCCTATTTTCAGTTGCAGGAAAACATAGCAATAAAGAAAACCAAATGCAGGTGCCCTATAAGTATAATACAACAAATGCTCATGGCTAAAACACAAATGCAAATAAATAATAGAGTAGTTTTACACAATTATAACACAATGCAGTAGTTAAATTCACGGACTTTGAAGCAAATTATCAATTTGAACACAAGCTTGCCCAGTTCCAGAAATCACAATATTAATTACTGCATCTGTGAGATTACCCCAGTGTCAGTCATTTCACAGTTTCCAAAAAGTGCAAGCATTTATATACTATACACTTGTTATAGGGTCTGTATAACCTTATTTTTCAGACAATTTTTTAAGAGAAGTTTTAGGTTTACAATAAAACTAAGAAGAAGGTACAGAGATTTCCCATATACCTCCTGCTCTCACAAGTGCATAGCTTCCCCATTATCAACATTACTCACCAGAATAGTACATTTTTTACCTAGAATAAGCCTATCTTGACCTCTGTAGTTTACCTGAGGGTTCATTCCTGGGGTGGTGTACATTCAGCGGGAGTGGACAAATGTATAATGACACATCATATCGAGTATTTTCATTGCCCTGAAAATCCTCTGTGTTCTACCTTTCCTTTTCTCCACAACAACCTTACTATATATCCCTGGCAACCACTAATCTTTTTATTGTCTCCATAGTTTTGCCTTTTCCGGAATGTCATACAGTTGGATCATACAGTATGTATGTAGCCTTCTAGATTGGCGTCTTTCACTTAGTAATATGCATTTAAGTTTCCTGCATGCCTTTTCATGGCATGACAGCTCATTTCTTTTTAGCAGGGTTTAATCTTCATGTATTTTGGGTTTTTCCAGTTATCTTTCTGATATTTTTTCTAGATTAATTCCATTGTGGTCTGAGAGCAGACATTGCACGACTTCTATTCTTTTAAATTTCTTAAGTGTGTTTTATGGCCTAGAATATGTCTTGATATATTAATGTTCCATGTGACCTTGAGAAAAAGGTGAATTCTGCTGCTGATGGATGAAGTAGTCTATAGATGTCAATTATATTCAATTGATTGGTGTTGTTTTTCAGCTATCTCCTTACTGATTTTCTTTCTGATGGATCTGTCCATTCCTGAGTGAGAGGTGTTGAAGTCTCAAATTATGATCATGAAAGTAGCTATTTCTCATTGTAGTTCTATCAGGTTTTGTCTCATGTAGTTTGTAGTTAGGTGTATATATGTTAAGAGTTGCTATGTCTTTTTGGAGAATTGACCCTTTTTATCTATACAAACTTTCCTTAGTTTAAAATTCGCTCTGCCTTGAATTAATATAGTTACTCCTGCTTTCTTTTGATTACTGTTAGCATATGTTTCTCTCCATCCATTTACTTTTAAATACAAACTGGGTATTTTGTAGACAACATAAAATTGAGTCATGTTTTTTGATCCTAGCCTCGCACTGTTTTCTGCTCCTGTGTGTCTGTTTCAGGAAGCTATGACTCCCTGAATACACTTGTCTCTCCAGTCTCGGGGGCAGCAGTTTGCCCAGGGTTCTCCCTTTCTCTTATAGATCCAATAAAAATTATTGATTTTTCAGTCTATTTAGCTTTTTACCTGTTTTTAGAATGAAATGGTGACTTCCAAGCTCTTTAAATACAAAAACAGAAACCACTAGATCCTTATTTTTAATCAGATGTGCCAATTCCACAAATTTTGCTTTTTTGTTTACAGGATGCATCCTGATTTTAATGCAAAGAATATGATCTTCAAAGGTCTATTATTAGAAAATACAGTTAATCATAAGTTATGGTTTTATTATTGTTGGATTGTACTTTATACCAAATACTTAACCTCACATTATACACAACTGAACCATCATTACAGTTGTAATTTTTACCCAAATAGGATTTTAGAGAAAAATGTTTATTTACTTATTTAGTAAATATTTGTTGATCACCTACTAGAAAAATGTCTTCTATTTGGATCCATTAACTCACTCAATTTTTTAAAATTGAAGCTTTACTATAAATTAGGTACTTCAATAGTCAATGTTAAGACAGAGGGAAAAAGTCCTACTTAACAGAGACTGAGTTTTAGTGTGAACTTTTACTATAGGCACTAAACAAATAAGTACCAAGAAGGACCTGGACTTCTGGGAGTTGAACACTCAGTCCCTGGGAAGTTCCTATAGGAGGAAGAAATAAGTTCTAAGAAGGGACAGCATGGTATGACAGTCAAGAGTCCAGAGAGGTGATCAAGAGTCAAATGTTTTAGAGGAACTGAATAAGATTCCACATGGACAGAGCAAGGTAAAGGGAGGTAGAGTTGGGGACAACAGTAGAGAAAAGGGTGAAGTAGGCAAATGGCAGACCTCAAAGAATCCAGGAGAAAAGATAAGTATTTTAGATACATATTAACCTCAAAGACAAGATGGAAAGATTGTAAACAGCTTAGCTATGTATTGAAGTATGTGTTGAAGTAATACAGCCTGCAGTGTGGTAGAGATTAGGAAAGTTTTGTCACAAGGAGTGAGTTGGAAGGATATTAAGAGTATGTTAGGTGAGAGATGAAGGTGGCTTTCAAGTAGGATGGTGATAATGGAGTCAAGAGATATGGTTAAATTTAAGAGACAGAAATAGTTTTGACAAGTTTATAAATATATACCTTATATATATCATATGTACATATATACGTGGGTATATATATGTGCTGTGGAGGGAAGAGGGAGAGGAAAGAGTAATGAGAGATGACTCTGGGTTTTAGCTTAAGGAACTGGATGAACGGAAATAATGGTTAATGTTTATTGACCACACACTTTGTCATGCAGTATTCTATGTGATTTACATGTAATGACTAACTTACTATTCACAGCAATCATTTAAGAGAGGTGTTATTATTTTCCCTATTATACAGATAAGAAATGTAAGGCACTGAGATTGTTCAAGATTACAGTTAGTATAAATTGTAGACCTTGAACACCTGGCTCCCTCAGAGCCCAACCATTTAATCATTGGCTCTTGTGAGATTTACTGAGAGAGAGACTTTGGAGAAGTATTCAGTTTAAATTTCAGGGAGAAAAATGAGTTCTGTTTTGGACTTGATTTTGAAGAGCCTGTGATATAGCCAAATGGAGATTTCTTGAGTATACTTTGCTTCCGTAAGTCTACAATTCAGGAGAGAACTGTGGCTGGGAGATTTACATTGGAGAGTTTTGAGTAAACAGATGGACGCTGAAGTCATGGAAGTAGATGAAACTGTCAAAGTGAGAGGTTGAGATGGAAGTCGTGTATCCTTGGCCTACTTATGAGTTTTAGAGGGGATGTAAAGATGTAATCACAATCCCCTCATGGACTCCCATCTCATGACTAAACACACAATTACAATATGGAGTGATGAGTGCTAAATCAGAAGGCAGAAGCACTGAGGATAATTTACCTCCTGTAAGAGAAGGCCATGGGCCATGAAACCACCTCCTGGAGGCTGCAGTACCTGAGCTGAGTCTAGAATGATGGCTTGAAGTAAATCAGGTAAAGAAGAAAGGTGAAGTATCAGTTCACCTGGACAGTAGACATTCAGGTAGTGCAAGCTGTCCAAGCAAAAGCAGTGACAGTGACCCAGGCCTGGGTGCCCCTTGGGGAGTGTGATTTCTGCAGCATGGTTGAAATGTGTGTGGAAGGGAGGTACTGAGAGGCAAGGCTGGGGGAATGGGTCAACTAACAGAAAGCTTTGCAAGTTAAAGCTTCTGTCTGCACTTTAGCCAGCATGTGTTGACCACGTAGAGGGCTTTCCTAGGTAAATGTGAATATCAGAACATGTCAGATAACCCCTGTATAGTTCATGTACTCATGTATTCAGATGAACTAGCGAGTAAGTCACAATTTCATGCTTAACTAACCAAACAAGGAGAAAGAGCCTATTTTCCTTACACATCTTAAAGAATATTTTACTTGCTAGCCCTGAATTTTACCACTTAAAAACACTGCCATGGTAGGAAGAATTTAAAAAGCAGTGCATCAGGAAACAAGATGTTGATTTTTTTTTCATTAAAAAATATTACCATACTGCTTGCTCTCCCAAATTTTAAAATTCCATTGTCATAATATGCTTTACCTGATGCCAATGCTGCCTGGTAATTGGAAATCCCCAAAAGCAGTAATTTGTTCACACAGATAATTGTGTCAGGGAGTCTGACCACAGCATTGCTGGCTACCTTGCAAGTTAAATTCCAGATATTGTCACCATAACAATCTACATATGGCACTCCTTTAAAAAAGGATTTCTCAAAATTGTATTCTAATATTGGCTTTGTTGAAACAAGTTTACTAAAATTGTAAAGCTTGCTTCCCAAATACCTGAAAAGACAAGTACATAGTGTTTTTTTATTATTACTTTTCATCATATTTTGTTTAGTATTCTAAAATCATGATCAAGTAACATGCCCCCAATCAAATTGGCAATGGCATTTGAGCAAGTATGTTTTAACAACAACAACAAAAAATTCTGGATAAAACATAAGAAAAAAAAAAAAACAACAACTGCTTATTATATGATTTTACAAAAGTATAAATCTCATTAGCAGGCATAATTTATGAGATTATCTTTATTTATGCTAATGTATGACTCAAAGTGTTGTTCTAACGTCTCATTTGAACTGTAATAGAGGATTTCAATGTGATTGACACAGACTTTATCCTCCCTGTCGCATCTAGTTGTTTTTCTCAGGCATGTGTGTATTTTGCAGTGTTCCCACAGAGTTGTTAATGAGCCTTCAATTATTTGTGCAAGTTGGAAACAGAAAGTAAAAATTTCCCTCCCCAAGATATTAGTACATGACTTCAAAATTAAATATGAAAACATTTCAATTTCAACACAAGTATATTAACCCAAGTGCCAGGCACATGTGACTTTAAAAATGTTATTTTGTGCTTTAATGAAGGTGTATAATTTGGGGGTGGGGACTCTTTTATAGTGGGTGATTGAGCTGCATTTGATGGAGGAGCAGAGAGCTGTATATGACATACACATCACTTGAGGCAGAAGATGGAAACATTCTGCATTTCTCATGTAAAATCCAACATAGCACTTTGGAAAGTGATGTAAATTTTAACAAAAATATAAGACATTTGACTTGCATATAGTGATGAAGAATTTTACAATGAAGTGTCTCTCCAAGTCAACAGTGAGTAATCCCAGAGCATAAATATCACTAAAGAGGGAGCTCTCTTTCTTTCTGGAACTCTTCCATTTTGAAATTCACCTGTATTTTTTTCCCCCTGACTGGGCTCCTGTATCTTGTTCAGGTATTAGTAGGTTTTATACAGGTTCCCAAGGTTATTCCCTCTCTTTAAATCTTGCACCCCTCCCCATCTCCTTGCCAGAATTTGTTCACCAGTCAGAAGGAAAGAAGAAAAGGCACATAAGAGCTGATCCTTCATTTACTCTATGTCAAACTCAGTTTCAGCCCTTTTTATTGATCATTGCAACAGACTCCTGTCTGTTGTGTATCCTGGTTTATCCTGGTAATATTATTACCCTGGTTTAAAAATGAGAAACCACAGGTCATTTACAAAATTACTAAGTGACAGAATCAGGACTTTTGATTCTATATGGGCTATATGGCTCCAGGCCAGAGTCTTCCATTTAACCCGTCTCTATAATTCGCATCCCTAAAGGAAGGAATCCTAGAGACTAGTGATTGGTGGGGAAGAGACGAGTTTAATAAAGAAAGGTGTTTGTTTTTTTTTTTTTTTGATGAGGTTTTGCATAGAGGTGGTCAAGAGCCATGCTCAGAGTTTAAGGGTATTGGATAGGAAAGAAAAAAAAAGGTGAGTTTTGAGAGATATATTTTGTGACTTCTTATGTCATTCTAGACATACAAATAAAAGAGACTATAGTTATGTTGATGTGAGTTTGGTTCTATGGGGTATTTTTGTTCACGAAAATATTCCCAGAATGAATCATGAGAATTATGGCTAAGAAGTGCTACATTCTCGTGGACCATGCCAGGTCTTCATCATGAAGGCCCCACAATTTTTCCCAAGAACATTCTCCCTCTCAAAAGGGAAGCTTTTTCCAAGCCAATAAAATCCTGCCTCCCTGGAAAGAAAAAAAAAAAAAAAAGTCTTTTTTTTTCCAAAGCAGTTTTTGTCTTTTTTTTCCCCCCTTGGTTCATAATAAAACATTTTAATCACTGTGGTCTCCAAATAAAACTGCTGCTTCCTGCCATATATCTGGGCGTAGAGGGAGTTACACTAACTACCCAGTCTGCTGATAGGGAAAGCCTCATTCTCCAAATGCAGCACAAAGTTTCACACAGTTAAAGAGAGCAGCCCACGCAAAGCCGGTGGAGGAGCAAATTAAAAGTTAGTTCTTTGTGCTAGGAGAGAATTCCACTTCCAGTAAAGAATCTGCTGATTAATGCCATCATTTCTCCTAATTCTTTAACTTCAGGGACAATCAGCATTTTAAACATCACCACATGGACCAATTTTTATCAGCCACACGCTAGGTGGTGTGCTGGTAAATGCTTAATAACCACTTCCAATGTATCTCTATAAATATGCCTATATACACACACGATGTACATGTTTATTATTAATTTTACTCACATAAAAGTGGTTTAGTACACAATTTATAAATAATAATAATAAAATATACCATGATCTTTATTATAAATTCTATATTACCATTGTTTGTTGATTTTTGCTGAACTCTGTGTTTCTAACAAACTGTATTTGCAAATGATGAGGGAAGTCCCCAAAAGTATGTTGGATGTTGTTGGATATTTTAATTTACATTAAAGTAGGACAAAAATGGAACAAAAGAGTCAGACATTGTCAGAACTTCACTTCTTTGCAATAACGCATGAGACTTGTTTGCTAAATTGGATAGTGACTTTCAAAAAGTGGAAAAATATTTTCAAAATATTTGTAATAATGTCAATTCAGTGGCTGCAGATGCAGCACACTTTAAGTTTAATCTTTATTAACAGTTTTTCTGGCACATTTTATAAGCCCAGAAATCAACCAAACAGCAAGGAACATTTTGATTTGTAATATTTGACAACTTCCAAGGGTAAAAACTCCCACCAAGGTCAATGTTTAAGCTGTCAGTGTAATGTTACCAAATATCGCATTGGGAAGAGATGTACAGAAGGAAACTAAGGTATAAGTTTTAAATCTTACAGATACAATGGATAATAATAACCTTGAGGGTAAAGGAAATAGAAATGGATAATGATGAGTTTGAGTGTTTATTAGCTTTGTTTTAATATAATTATTGAAAAAGAAGTCTATATAAATTATTTTTTAATAATGACTGATCTTTACTAATCCTTGAAATTTTAACTGTGGCCTCTCGTGGGTCATCCTGAGCCTGGCCCAGTGCTGTCACACTTGGTAAGTGGGTTGTTATGGAAAATCTGGCTGGTGAGCCTCTCTGTCTCCTACTGGCAAGTAACTGGTGTAAAATAATGTCAACATATTCCTTGTTAATTTTGACAAGACTAAATGGAGCAAAAATTAGTTTTCTAAAAATTTCTATGAACTGTCTTACGTTTGAACCAGTCTCAGTCTGACATCCCAGTAAAAATCTCTGTTCACCTGAATCCTAGGATACCCTCTTCTCTTTGTTTTTACATCTATGCAATTTTTTTTATTACTTCTTATTAATGAATGTGTTCAGTTCTGAATCAAATCTTTCTTTTTATCCCGCCATCACTATCTTGTTGGTGATAACTATATTCATTCTGGCTTCTGAGTGTAGTGACCATCTGACCTTCAGTGACTGCTTCTTTCAATCACCAGGACACACTCAAACTTTATAGTCACACTAACTGACCCTGACCCATCTTCAAAATATCTTTAGCAAACACCCCATACTTCAACCACCACCTCTTATATACTTCCATCCCTTTCATTCTGATACCTCCATTGCTACAATGCTTCCATCTCATTTATATAATTAATCTACAGCTACTGCCACACTCTCTGTCTCTCTAAGACTCCTGCTTTCAATTGGTTTATTTTCCAGTTTTCATATAATCTCACTTCCAAGGGAGGCTCATTTTACTAGTGCAAGGCTGTTTCAGCATTCTAAAATCAATCAAGATAAAAATCGATCAATCAATAAAATACAATATTAATAGTATCTAAAAGAAACAAACATATAATTTGCACCACGGATTTAAGAAAACTCAACATACATTTATAATTTAAAAAAGAAAGCTCTCAGAAAACTGGTATTAAACAGAATTTCCTCAGCTCAATGAAGGAGATATATATATATATATATATATATAACTTATAATTAACATAATACTTAATGGTGAAAGACTGAAGATTTTTTTCCTGAGATTGGGAACAATACAAGGTTGTATATTCTCACTACTTTCTTAAATATTTTCCTTTGGATAATAGTGTAATACAAAAATACCAAGAAACAAAAAAAATAGACATAAGTAATTAAAGAGGAAGACTATTAATAAATTACATAATGGAGAAAATTATTCAAAAAATTTAGAAATAAGTTTAACTAACAAGTAAGTTTAGCAATTTTCAAAGTTGCAGGATACAAGGTCAATATATAAAAGTATTTTATCTCTATAAAATAACAAGGAATATTTGTCAATTTAAATAAAATACTAACATTACAACAGCATCAAAAATATCAAGTACTTAGGAATTAATTTAAGAAAATGTCTGTAGGACTTTGTAAATTTAAATTACAAAAGTGCTACTGAGAAATTAAAGATGATCTAAATAAATGATTATATATAAAAGATCACAAAAGACTCAGTAGTGTTAAGGTGTCAATTCTCTTCAAATTTTTCTGTATATACAACACTATCCCAGCCAAAATTTCATTTGACATATTTTTGTGGATATTAACAAGCCAATTCTAATATATGCATGGAAATACAAAAGATCTAAAATAGCCAAAGTATTCTGAAGAAAAGAACAAAGTTGAAGGACAAATACTACTTGATTTCAAGACTTACTATAAAGCTATGTATTATTAAGCCTGAGTAGTACTGGAATAAAGTAAGCCATATGACATTCAATCAGGAGAGGACTGGATATCCACATGCAAAAATATGAAACTCTACCCTTGCCTTGCACTATATCATTCATATTATATGTATCATAGGGCTAAATTTGAAAGTTAAAGTACAAAAGCTGTCAAAGAAAACATAAGAAAAATCTTTGTAACCAAGAATAAGAAGAGATTTCCTTTATAGAACACAAAACATTGAGCAATAAAAATTGATAATTCAATAATTGTTACACTGAGCTTCATCAAAATATAAAATATAAGCTTTTCAAAAGAAACTGTTAAGAAAATAAAAAGAAATGCCATGGGCTAGAAGAAAATATTTGCAAAAAGTATTTCTAGTAAAAAATGTTTTCTTCAACGAAAAGAAGACAAAGAACCCTTTTTTTTTTTAATTAACAAATGACTGGAACAGGTACTTGATGAAATAAGATATATGAATGTCTACATGAGTGGAAAATAAGTACAAGAAAATAATTAAATATCATTAATCATTAGGACAACACAAATTAAAAACTCAATGAGATACTGCTTCGCACTCACTAAAGTGGTGGAAAATAAAAGAGACTGAAAAGGTCAATTGTTGATGTCCTTATGTTATTAAATATATGTGGAGGAACTAGAACTCATACATTGCTAGAAGGGATGAAAAATGGTACAACCACTTTAAAAAACAATCTGACACTTTTATACAAAGTCAAATATATGCTTACGATAGGACCTAGAAATCCTGCTCTTATTTATTCATCCAAGAAAAATGTTCAAAGAAATAATTGTAGTAGGCTATTTATAGCAGTTTTACTTATAAAAAGCAAAAAAGCTGGAAAGAGCCCGGATGCCCTTTAATAGGTGACTGGGTAAAAAAACTGGACTATCTAAAGACTGAAAATATTACTTAGCAGTAATAAAAAATGAACTACTGATACACACAACAACATGAGTGATCTGTGAAAGCATTATGCTAAGTGAGTGAAGCAGATACAAAAGACTGCATACTATCTGATTCCATCAGAGTCAGAACTAGGATGAGGTAAATATTCCATAGCTTGAGTATGATTTTTTTTAAAACTTACCAAATAATACACATATTTGGTGAATTTTATTTATATAAATTCCGTCAATAAAACTGATTAAAGTACATTTCTAAAATGAATTCTAAGGGAACATTAAAAAATAATAGTAATTGTTAAGTTATGTTTGTGATTATAGCTTTTTAAAATGTTTTATGTCTTACAAGTTTTTAAATCATGCTTCTATATTACTTAAATAAAAATGACTAATAATGACCAAATACTCATATTTAAATTAAAATGATATACTATACCCTAGATTATTTTATTTAGAAATTTCACATGCTTAACTTACTATATCCTCAGAAAACAGTCAGGGAAATTTGAATCATAAAAGCTATGACAAGTATATACTTGATAAATGGCTATTGAAATTATTGAACACCTACATGTATGCACTGCTTTCTAGGTACATCACCTTAGGAACAGATGTATGCTTGAGAGAACTGCATACATTTTAGCATTTATTGAGCATTCTTTATTTTGAAGATTTGTTTTAAAATATGCCATGCTTATGTCACTTGATGAGTCATTAGAATGTGACTAATTTCATTCCTATTCAGTCTTTGAAAAATGTTTTAATGTTTAGATATTAAACATAATATATTCTCATTGTCCTCTTGAAGGAGAAAGTAAAATATAGAAACATAGTAAGAAAATAAAGTAAGAAGTCAACCAATAGCTTTGGTTAATATTTTGAAAATTGTATATATATGTATAGATATGCACACATACACACACAATACAAATGTATTCATACACACTTGTATACACAAATATATTTATATGAAATATTATCTAGTGTCTTACAATTATCCATGCTTTAGGAAATAACTTTAATATGATATGAAAATATTTTAAGAACTGCATTATATTTGATCATATAGAGGCAACTTAATGCAACCATTTTCTTATTGTAGGACATGTTTTTGCACAAATATCTACCTAAATTTTTGATGTGGCATTTATAAACATATGACTCCTGCCCCACCCTTAAAATTCATTTCTGCTCTGATGGTCCTTTAAGAACGTATGCCTCTAAAATAAATTGTCTTTATTTCTAATTTCCCTCTCAAATTTTAAAGGAGGAGTAGGGCGAAAGTTAGTCTTGTCTATTTTAATGCTTATTATACTCATATTAATTTCCATTTTCTAGCATCTCCAAATTACCAGCAGTCTCTTTTTTTTCTGTCTCAACAAATCTAATTCAATTGCTAATTTTCTCTGAGATCAAAATTTTCTAAAACAGTGGTTCTCAATCTATGCTGCACTTTAGAATCCCTTGGAAACTTCTCAAATGTTCAAATTCCTAGCTCCCAATAAAGAAGATTCTAACTTAATTGGTCTTGGGTGAGTCCCAGACAGTGGTAGTTTTTAAAGCCCTCCAGAGGATCCTGATCCTAATATGCAATCTGGATTAGAAACCACTGGTGCAGATGGTTTCCTAGACTGAGAATGGAGCTCTCTTTATCTCTTCCAGCTGGGTCCACAATGCTTAGGTCATATTTAATCATACAGCTAACTTTTACAGTTTCCCCAAACTTCCCAGCCTCTTGGTTTTACGTTTCACAGCGAGTCTTATTCCTTGTTGACTAAAAGATTTTCCTCCTTTCTCTTTTGCAGTCACAGATTAGACAACTACACAATTTTCACTGGGTCCTAGGAGGAACAATTATCTATTTTCAACTTATATTATCAGTACATAAACTCAGTCTTACAAACTTATGACCCCCTATGGCAGGCGTGTTTGAACTAGGCTGCTTTCCAAGAGACTGAGTACTACCAGTTCTAGGAGAATATATTTCCAGATCTTCTGCTTCTATATGGATTCTCTCTCCCAGGATTTTGGTTCTCTCTTCCCATCCACCTTCCTTTTCGCAACAGTACTCCTTCACTTTACAAAAAAAAAAAAAAGAATAGCCTGCTATCTCTCAAATCTTACAAGAGCTCATATCTCCTGGGGTAAAACCTCTGGTGCTCCCAACTACTGGAATGGGTGAAATCTTCTTTCGCCAATAATCAGAATACCATAAACCAACACAGGGCCTCCTGTCTCTTACGTTATTAAGTATATATGCTAAACATGAGACAGACCACAATAAAAGACATTTGAGTTTATACTGGCAAGGACTGACGTCAAATATATTGTAAAATAAGAGCATGGAGAATATTAGCAATTTTAACTTTCTCATTTCTTCTGTCCCTTGACTATTGTGAAAGAAAACATAACTCCTGAGGGAGAGGTTTGAGAGGGAGATTTTTGTAATAGAGTCATAAGAGATATGTTAAGTATGAGTCACCTATTAAAACATAAGCAATTCCTATCAGCTCTTTCAATATTTACTTAGGACTTGCCATTAGCTGGAAAGCAAAGCATCTTTAATCAGCTGAAGAAATACAGTGTAGTCATTTTATATATTTTCTTTTTTCATTTTCATAATCCCCCAAAAGGGAAAAACCAAGCAACAAGTCACACAAGGCAGATGTTTCATCCATCTTGGATTTTGCTTTTGCCCTTGAAAATACGTTTTATAGATCACTGGATAGTTTTTAGGAAATAATGTCAATGGAACTGATAAACTTGAATGACTCTGCTGTAACTAAAGTCTTTCATTTCCATCTTCATGTTTACTCAGCATTTTTGTCTATGAAAGCCAAAAAAAAATAGAAACAGAATTGATGTTTAATTCTGTCTCATTCAGAATTAAATTAATTCGTGAATCTGCACGTGAGTGAATTATTGTTTTATAAAAATCTAACCCTATTCACCTCATTAAGGAATAGATTTCCAATAACCTTATAATTTTGTTTCAAGATTTTAATTTTGTTGAATAATTTATTGATCAAATTATGCAATATATGTTATATACATTGATTCTCTTAATTATATGCTAATAATATTTATACTGAATAAGGGAGGGCATATTGTTTTAAATATTCTTTAAGGAGGTATGCAAGCAAAAAAAAAAACCTAAAAACTAAAAAACAAAAAATGTAAAAACAGTCCTTTAAGCCACATTTTATAGTGCATTAGCAGATGGTACATCACCATAATTTTGATTGGAAATCAGAAGACAAAGAGAGCTTTTTTCCTGGCTGATTATGGGTAGTTATGAATCCAGCATAAAATCCCAGTCATATTTACACTGAGAACCCACCTACTAAACCTTGAAGCAGGGCGTGCCTAATAGCTAGACTTTTACAGCAGCATTTCCCTGGCTCCTGTGATCTCCGAAACATTTCAGAAGAATGTTCTAATTATGATTTCAATGTCTCTTGTCCCATTCCCAGAAGGACACTCTACTTGCTGTCGTCTTGAGAGTTTCAGGCACTCGGCAGTGTTCCAGTGGTTCCAAATCCTGATTATTACCAGCTCAACAGCAGCAGAGAGGCCCAGGGGCACACTGGCTGCTCTGGGGAACCAGATCAGAGCCTGGAACAAGCCTGCCTCCACCAACCTTCACTCTCCTCGAGGGAAATATTTACGAGTTTTTGAAGAATTGCCTTTTCACTGAGGCTTTCACTCGGCGGCAATGCAGACTTCCTCAATCTAATGAGAGAACGCACAGCTGCTTCCGTCTGGTGTGGCAGATGGCCCATCCTGTCCTCCACCAGTCAGTCTCCCCAGCGCTATAATTCCATTCTCAGTCTAGCCCTATTATGCTTCTTCTGAATTTCCAGAGATGCTCCAGGATCCATTTTAACTTGTGATGTGTCAACGTTTATCATTTCACACTGAAGTAATCACTGCGGCAGTCGTGTTGAAATTCACTCTTCATTATAGGCTGGTGGTTGTCATCTGTTTCCTTACATAGATATCCAGAAAAAGGACGACAGGACTAAATGGGAGGGACACTTTTCAGATTCTTGAGTTGATGGACTGATACAATTCAATCCAGAGAACTGAAGCTATAAAGAAAGCCACAGGCAGGCTTAGCCTTATGGTCTTTGTGGAGCTCATGCTTGGCCAGGTGCCAACACCATCCTCATTTAGATTGAACTTTGCGTTTCTAAAAAATTATGTCTTCACTTCCCTGTCCCTGGGGAAAGATGCAGCCTTGTTATTTGGCAAACACTTCTGGTACTGAACTATTTACAGAATTGCTGAATTAACCTCCTGTTCTCTCTTATCCTTCGGGTGTCTAAATCTCAGAAACCAGCTAGAGCTTGGTAGAAGGGGGGAAATGGGATTATCTCTGTCCTGAACAGACAGGAATGCAGCCAGTGTCCTCAAGTGAATGGCCTGATCCTTAGTGGAGCTTTGTCAGCCAGTGACCCTCCTGAGCAGAATTTTCCAATCTCACTTTCTGTTCCCTCCTTCTGAGCACGGCCAAGCTTTGCTGAGCACTGGGAAGGGAACCCGGGTGACTTCTATTTCCTAGTTCTGGGGGATTGAGGTGATACCCTCTGACTTCCCCCTGCTGATTTTGCTCTAGATAAGTTCAGGAGGGTGGAACATCAAAGATGCAACATATTACGTGAGACTGTAATATTACTGCTTTATCTCCTGTGGCAGTGAAGAATGGCGTTATTGACAATGCATGTCTGTTGGCTCAAAAAATTTAATAAATATAACAGAAATGTAATATCTATGCAACACTCCCACCAAAGTGTCTGTGATGACATTTATTAATGTCATGTGATCAAACAGCTTGAAATATCTTTTTTGTTATTGATGGCAAATCTGAAGGCAAGAAAGTGGTAATTTGTGACTTTTAGTATGTATTTGATTGCTGATGAAATTTATCAGGACTTGCTTTCATAGTCATTAATATTTATAAGTATTATTTGTCTTTTTATTATTGATCTTTGGGTATTTTCTAATTGAGTTCTTTGCCTTTTAAAATGATTCCTTTTAGAGAGCCCAGAAATAAATCCATGCACTTATGGTCAATTAATCTCTGACAAAAGAGGCAAGAATATAAAATGGAGAAAAGACAGTCTCCTCAATAAGTGGTTCTTCAATAAGAAAATGGGATGACTACATGTAAAAGAATGAAATTAAAACATTCTCTAATACCATATACAAAAATAAACTCAGAATGGATGGTAAGACCAGATACAATAAAACTCGTAGGGGAAAACATAGGCAGAACACTCTGACATAAATCCTAGCAATATTTTTTTGGATCCATCTCCTAGAGTAATGGAAATAAAATTTAAAAATGAATAAATGAGACCTAATTAAACTTAAAAGCTTGTGCACAGCAAAGGAAACCATTGACAAAACAAAAAGACAACCTACTGAATGGGAGAAAATATTTGCATATGATATGACTGATAAGTGATTAATATCCAAAATATATAAAATAGCTCATACAACTCAAGATCCAAAAGACAAGGAACTCAGTTAAAAATGGGTAGAAGACCTAAATAATGTTTTCAAAGAAAAGATACAGATGGCCATTGCTAATCATCAGGTCAATGCAAATCAAAACCACAATGAGGTATCACCTCACACCTATCAGAATGGCTATCATCAAACAGAACACAAATGACAAATGCTGGCAAGGATGTAGAGGAAAGGGAATCTCTGTACACTGTTAGTGGAAATGTAAATTGGTGCAGCCACTGTAGAAAAGAGTTTGGTGGTTTCTCAAAAAATTATAATTGGAACTACTGTATGAAACAGCAATTCTCCTGCTGGGTATATAGTCAAAAGAAACAAAAACACTAATTCGAAAAGATACATGCACCCCAGTGTTCATAGTAGCATTATTTACAATTGTTAAGACATGGAAGCAACCTAAGTGTCCACCAAGAGATGAATAGATAAAGATGGGGTGTATATATACAATGGAGTATTACTCACCCATAAGAGGAACAAAATTATGGCATTTGCAGCAACATGGAAGGACTTGCAGGGATTATGCTAAGTGAAATAAGTCAGACAGGAAAAGACAAATACTGTATGGTATCGCTTATTTGTGGAATTTTAAAAAATACAACAAACTAATGAATATAGCAAAAAAGAAGCAGACTCACAGGCATAGAGAACAAACTAGTGGTTACAAGTGAGGAGAGGGAAAGGCGAGGGGACATACAGGTGTAGGAGAGTAGAGTTGTAAATTATCAGGTATAAAATAAGCTACAAGGATATATTGTGCAACACGGGGACTATAGCCAATATTTTATAGTAACTATAAATGGAGTATAACATTTAAAAATTATGAATCATTATATTGAAAAAAAAAGATTTCTTTGGCCAGTTCCTTCTTTAGTTCACTAATATTGGATCTAGCTCTTGAATTTAGTAGTTCTACTTTTCAAGATTCTCTTGTTTATTAATTTATCTTAAATTGCTAATCAAAAAGTATTTCTGCAATTCCTAGCCTTATTTTGTTGCATTTCTTAAAACATTTACTGTTCAAACTTAATAAAATTATTTTTAAACCATATGATTTAATGAGATAGAGAATCTGAATTTTTCTCTGCATACTGTTTACAGAATGCATTTAATACTCTTTAATGTGTAGAATTTTATGAGAGCTTTTGAACTACTTTCTGATTTGGTTTTATGTTCACTTTTCTTGAGTTAAATGTAATTTTCCATTTGTTTATTTATTATACAGATATTATATGTTTTATTCTGCAGTAAATTTCTAATTTTATTGAACAATTATCTGAAAATTTTATATAGAAAGAAAGTTTAAAGTCTGAATTTATTTAATTAAAAAACAAAAAATAGAACTAATAAGAAGGAAAAAAAGAAAACAGAGCTTATATGTCACTGGTAAGCTAATTTACTCAAGAAAAAGGGATAAAGCACAAATGCATAAAATACCAATAATTAAGGGAAAATTAATTACCAAAGAAACTTAGTGAATTAAAATTTTCTCAACTCCATGCAGTTAAAATTAAAAAAAAGAAAAATCCTGGGTTAACTGGATGATAGTTTATAAAAATGTAATTCATCTAAAATGGGGCCAAATTATTTAAAAAGAAAAGAAAAGAAAAGAAAAGAAACTTACTATTATAGAAAACATACATTATACAAACATGCTATTATACAAAACAACATTCTAAGAATATTGCTTAGAAACACTGAACCCAGGTAGTTTAATAAAGGTATTCTACTAAAACCAAAATTTTAACATAAAGATGGGAATAATGCCATTTAAAATTTTCCAGAATGTATTTAAAAGAGGAAAAGAAAGTCTCTTACTTATTTTTTATTAAAAAACATTTGCAAAAACAGAAAATATATATAGATCAATCTCAAACGACATTGAAAAACCCTTTAAAATATTAGCAAAAAAAAAATACTGTGAAAACACTGGGTACATTCTCATTAAAATAGGAATAAAATTAAAGGATGCATACTGTTGTTTAACAATTTTTTCCTTAAAGTATTACCTACCATAATTAGAAAAAGAAAGACTTTAGAAATACAGAAAGTGTAAAATGGGTTAATAAGATTGATTTTGGAGATTATATACTTTTGTAATTAGGAAACCTAAGAAAATGGATTGTGGAATGATGCTAATGGTGGTAGTCAAACAGGGTTCAATTGATAAAGAAGATTCACAGGACCCAAAATTACAATATTTCTGATTCTATGGTTTAGTGAAGGAAAAAGATACAACAGCAGCAATGAAGTAAGGATGTTCACAGCAGCCCAAGGGGGCCTCACAACAAAGGTTCAGCAAAGCCAGGGAACAGGTTCCCATTATCCTTCCTCTGGAAGGGCCACGGGGAAGCACTTAATTTCTCAGATCAGCAACACTGGCTTGTGCATGGAACATCTCAAATGTAATTCAACACAGTATGGACATTATGAATCTACTAACACTTAAATCTTGTACACAAAAAATAATGAAATTTCATCAATAAGTTGTAAAGAAATAGCTGGCAGGGCATAATCAATTGTACATTTGGACAAATGTTGATGAGAGGTGTATTATTAAACATATTTGAAGTAAAAATCAAATAACAAAGGTGGTCCCGTTCAATTTTTAAAGTGTTTTTCTCAAAAATAATACCAAGTTACAATATCATATAACATGAAAAAAATTTTAGAAGTCCTCCTTTTCAGTTTTTTAATATTCTATTTGAGAGACTTGAGATCTACTACTCATACAACTGGCCCATACAGAAAATGCCAGGATTATGGCTGGACTATCACACCAGCAGCTGTGCATATGCAGAGTAGACACACTGAAATCATTTTTTAAAAAAGCATATTGATTTTCTTCATAATAAAATGTTTATTTTGTAATGAGGGGCTTTTTCTCATTCTTTATTTTTAATCTCTTAAAATCTTTAACTCTATTATATGTATTTTAAAGAAAACAAATAATGTGCTCAAAACTACGTTTCTAATAAACATAAAAGCCATAAAAGAACTTTTGTAATTCCTTTATATTTATCATAAGTAATAGAATATCAAACAAGGTAATTAACAACTATTATTATTTACAATAAAAATAACAATATGCATTTTACCTATGCTGATTCAAATGTTCCACTAACTTATGAAAGGATACATCTTTTCTTAAAATTTAAGTATGCATTATTTCTTAGTAAATATTTCTTAGATATTTTTCTTTGAGATTTGGAAAAATAGAAGAAAAAAGTAGGGGAAACAAGGAAAAGCTCATAAATCAAGCTAGATTTATAAAGAACCATATTTGAATAATCATAAGGTTGAAGAACAGTTGTCAGTTAAAATAATAATATATAAAACATTCCAGTATCTGTGGCCATCTCAAATCACATCAAATTTATCTCTGCATTCACTTCACATTCTAAGCAAAAACTCAGTGATTGGAACAATTTGTCTTTATTGCTGTCCTCCTTTCTTACCAATTTTCTTTTCATATCCGTCATAGCTCCTTCAGAAGGAAAATATTCTTAAAACATTTATTAATTCTAAATTTGAACTGCTCCTCCACATAGTTTTATCTGATGCTCATTCAAGAGCTTGCTTTAGTGACCTTATTGCATCCATAAAAAATATTAACTCCTTATCTTATCAGGAGGGTTGGTAAGAATTTCTTACTTGTATTTGAGTCAAATTCAATAGACAAATGTCCTGAGTTCCTATCTGGGAAGTGAAAAAACAAATGGCCTTCCCAAGTTTTATTTTTATATACAAGTGTGTATAAGATCAATAAACATAACTGTATAGATTCTTTGTTGTTATTAATTAGGTATACTCATTCTTTCACTGATCAGGGTTCTATATTAAGTAAAAGATACTAATATGTAAAATAAAGTAACATAATGCTCTACTAAAAGGGGAGTTTCAACTTTGATCTGAGAAACTAAAAAGAAAGGGGCTGTGGCTTTCGCTTTTATTAAAGAGATAAACTACTTCTTCGTTTTAATTCTTCTTCTGAGAAATAGAACAGCTGCCTTCATCATACTCGTTACATTTCTACCTTCTCAATCATGGGGATAAATAAAAATTTTTTCAGACTTTTAGATCCATCTGTTTACTTCCTAGTTAGCATAAAACGGAAGAGAATGTCTATGGTTTTTATCACACTATTCATGCCAAGCTGGTCGTTTTTCTCTATTGCTTGTCTGTTTTTGACTAGTATTTGTTTTGTGTGTGACTGCGATCATTTCACTGTCCTTTAGCCCCGTGAATTTCATCTTAGTAATTGTTTAAGTCACCTTAATTACACTTTCCTTTAATTAAGGACTTAATTTCCAAATCTGTTGGTCAGTCAGCGATAGTTATTCATTTAACAATATTTATTATGTGGTAGATACTCAGGTGGGTCCTAGTTATAAAGAGTAAATAACAAAGACACAGTCTCTGCCTCTGTGAAGCTCTGAGGCAGCCAAATTACGGACTAAGCTAGCAAATAGAAGTGTACCTTCTTTAGGCAGGCAGCAAACACCTCTCTAAAGTGGTAGCATTTAAACTAACATTTAACGGAAGAAAAACAACTTACGATTTAGAAGTGGAGAGAACAGGAAAAAGATCATTCCAGGAAGAGAGAAGAACATGCTCAAAGGCCCTGGGGTCAAGGAAAAATGGATTATTCAAGAAACTCAGAGAAGACAGTAATAGCTAGAGCTTGGTGTCCCTGTGAGAATATGGTGCCGAGTGAGGTCGGAAAAGCGGGCAAGGCTTAGGTCACACAGGGCTTCTAGACTATGGTTGGGCGTTTCATTTTTTAAGATGGAGAATGAGGATACCCAATTAAATTAATCTTGAATCTTTAAGATTAACTCCTTAGGAACAGTGTTTTTGCTTTAAATGGAGAATGGAAAATCATTTGGACGGGGCAACAGTGGAAGACGAGAGGGTGGAAGGATGGTTGTGGCAGGATGGACTCCCAATCAAAATCTGGTTTAGAAGCTGACACTGATGACACACCGAGAGCGAATGGAAAGCTTTATTACTCACATAATGAGGCTTTTGGAGAGAATGGTCTGGATCCCAAGCAGGTCTGGAAATGGCTTGAAAGAAGGAGGTAAGGAGACCGGCTTGACAGTTTTATGGTGGGTAAGTGGTAGAGCCAGGGCAAGGGTTCCTGTGTGAGTTGAACTTCTCGCCAGCGTCAAAGGAGGAGGGAGAAGAGAAGGAACCTGGTGTGCCTTCTGTACTTACAGTAACAAATCTGGTATTTATTGACTTATGGGACATGCCCACTGGAAAATGTTAGTATCACCTACTATTTGTTCAAATGGAGGTATTTCATGACCAAATGATTTTCTAGTGTGAGACCACATAGAGACCTCAGATGTGAAGTTTTGGTCAAGGCACACAGCAATATAATAATATGGCAAGGAAGGACCTGAAGAACTGTATTGGCAATCCAAAGCTTCATTCTTCCTTGTCTTGCAGTCAATTATATCATTTGCATTATTAGGGAAGTTTGATTCTGGGTAAGATCCCTGATTCCTGTCAATCTGACTTGACCATTCAATTCATTATTTATCTCAACTGTAATACAGGTAGGCACAAGGAATGGCAAAAGCATATTAGGTTGGAAGAATTTGGAGAAGGTGAGCCATTTCTCAGAGGAACAAAAGATAATTGCATATTTGGGTATCTGCAGAGACTTGACATTATCTGTGTACAGAAGCGACATTGAGAAGGGAGGAGAAATTAGGAGAAGTTTGGGGTCTGTGATGATGAGAAGCCTTCTCTTCGTGATATAACTGAGGAATTCTAAGAAGAGGAATAAGAATTTCTGTTTTATTGAAAGATAAATTTTAGAAACAGAAATTTAAATATTAACATTTTAATTTTCAACACATTGTAAAATACCCTCACCTACCCTTCCCCTTGTTACATTTGCAAATGAAAATCAAGTTTTAAAACCTCTAGAAATGATCATAAAGTAACCAGAATTAGTTTGAGGTGAAAATATTTTTCCTAATTGTTGCTAATTATACCTATGCTGGTCACTGTGTCCACCTGAATAGGTTTTTAAAAGATCAATGGTTTGGCTCCAACCACAGAGTTTGATAAAACTTAATCAAAAGTAGGGGGCTTGTACAGACTCCCCAGGTGACTGCCATGTAGAGACAGGTTTAGAGCAACCGATATGTGAGATTGTATGAGTATTGTAGATGTATGGGACTTTTAAAATCTTGTATTACAGATTTTTGAAAATATAATACTTTTTAATATATGATTAGATAAGATCAGTTGTTTGTTCTATTCCCAGTAATTATTGAAAAGATGAAGCTACTCGGCCAGACTATGTTCACATTAAGGTATATAGTTATAATTTTATAAAAAGGCAAGTTAATTACAAACGAAATATTACAATGGCAACATGTAAATAAAATAATAACACAATCATCTCAGTCATCATTTGTTTCCTTGTAAGAAAATACATTATTGTTTTGTTTGCTTCCGTGATGTTGTTTTCTTTCTTTCCTAGAGTCTGTTTATTTCTACTTAAATTATTTATAAATTAATTCACAGGGGGTAGATCAAATGATTACTTCATACAGTCAAAAAAGAAAGAAAGACTAATTTAAGCCCTAAACATACTTATATCTACTATGTAATGTAAGAATTTGATAAAGTTCGAATTACTCAAATTACTCGGGTAAGGGTAAGAAATATTAATACAGCAATTACATTTATAATTCCTCAAGAAGAAAGTGTTAAGTCATGCTTCCTCTGTGTGTGTGTGTGTTTTAATGCAAGTGTCTAGATCTTAATAGCATTTGATTTTTCTCTACTTAATTAATGCACATTGAGTACTGATATTGACCATAATGGGCTTTCTTAAAAAATAGCTTAAATAAGCCCATTGGAACTGGTTTATGAACCATTCTAATGACTTATGCTAAGTATAATAGGCCTGCTAATAGCCCCCAAAGAGTCCCAAGCCCTAACCCCCAAACCTGTGACTCTGTCACCTTAAATGGCAAAGGGGACTTTGGTAAGGTAAGGAAGTTTCAGTCTGAGATAAAGAGATTAGCCGGAGTTAGCCAGGATGGGTACAACCCAAGCACACAAGACCTTGAAAGTGGAAAATCTTTCCTCTGTGTATTTAGAAAGACTTGGTGATAGAAGAGGGTTCAGTGTGATGCTACATTGCTGGTTTAGCAGCTGGAGGACGGAGGGGCACAAGCCAAGGAAAGCATGGGGCCTTTAGAAGATGGAAGGGGCAGGGGAGATTCTCTTCCCTAGAGCCTCCCCAAAGGGACACAGGCCTACCAACACCATGATTTTAGCCCAGTGACCCCCTGTCAGGCAATTCTGCTACACAACTAAAAGACAGCCAATTTGTGAGTTGTGTTTGATAGTTTCTCTGTTAAAGTTTTCAAAAACATTGGAATAAACAAAACTGAATTGTAAGAAGGCTTACATTTCTGTAAATCAGGCCTCACTAAAGCTTTTAACAAAAAAGTGCACGTGAATAGTTTCTTAGCAACGCTTATGAAGAAGGTGTCTCTCACTCTTCCACAGACCAAATTTCAAATCCAAGAAGCATTAACACAAAGCTACAATCCCTTAAATTGCGACTGAAACCTACTTTACTTTGAAGCACCTATTTCTCCTTGTGTCTGAACTCCAGGTAAGTGCACCTCATATGGTGAGGATTTTTTTCATCTCTTTAAATTTTCTTTACCTAAGTCTAAAACAGCAAATGAAATAAAATTTTGTGTGCTGACTTTGTGAGGAACACAGAAAACCTAGAAAGCTGAGTCTGTCTTCCCAGAGGAAGTCTTTTATTCATTCTTTACTCACAGGTTACTGATTCTAATTTTTCCTTTAGCCATCTTTATGGTTTTTCTCCTCTCTCTGCTTCTCCACTTGGTCAAATGATATTTAATTATCTTTTGATTACAGTTACTTTGTTAAACATAAAGTTGAATATGTATCCAATTACAAATTCATTGAGCTTCTATTATACTTAAGGTTCTATTTTAGGCACTGGCACAAATAGATTCTTTAAGAAAAAAGGAAAAAATTCCTTCCATCATGGACCTTTCATCTTAATGACTAGAAAGAGACAACAAGCCAATACTTAAGGGAAACATCTATTTAAGATGGGATGGAAGCTCTGGAGAAAAGGAAGGAGAAAGTCTAGAGAATGCTGCTAGGAGAGCTTGGGACTCTGAATATGGTGATCAGGGAGGTCCCCACTGAGAAGGTGACGTGTGAGCAAGAGGGGAAAGAGACGAGGGAGGGATTTATGCAGGAGGCTGGGGTGTGAATGCTGTTGTGGGCACAACATGGCAGGCCAGTGACGTGGGTTGGTAGAAGAATTACCAGAGACTGAGAAGAGTTTAGGAAAGTTTAATAGGTACACTGCTATAGGCAACAGCGGGCCACACAGGCAAGAGGTGAGAGCTGGGGATGGCCATGCAGGGTCTTTTACTGGGGGTAGGAGGCTGTGGTCACAAGGACTAGGGGCTGCATGATCAATTCACGCTCAGGGAGCTGATTGGTTGTCAGGGACATCTCTGAACAATAGGGTTTAGGACTTGACAAGCTGCAGGATGTGAGACCTGTCCTTCTGAGCAGGGCTATCTCCTGGGGAGATGAGTTTTGTTAGGATAAACATACATCAAGAATTGCTTTTATCCTGAAGATCAGGGACATCAAAGAGCCAGGATGGCTCAAGCAGAAGGAGAGGGGAGAGGAGTGGTGGGAGCTAACGCTGACTGGTCTGAAAGCTACACAACAGACGCCTCAGAGCTCTCCCTTCGGGGCCCCTTCCACGACCATAAGGGACCCTAGAAAAGTCTCCTCGGTATGATATGTTCTACGATGTTTTTACAATTCATCAGCTTTTTTTTTAAATTAGTAAATTGTGATGCCTGACCTCATTCTAAAGAGATATACTCCCTTTTGTGTCTAAATTCATATTTGTAATTGACTGTACTACTACTTAAAGAAAATATTTAGTTCATTCAAAACCTGGGAACCCCCGCCTAAGAGGTGATAGCCAAGAGATAAGGAAGGTGAGGGGAGGTGGAGGTGGAGGGTGGAGATGGAGAGGAGGCAGGTATGTACTTACTTTTAATTTTGCCCTGCTTCATGCATCACATACAGGTTAATGAATTCTGTGCTCCTCCAGTCAGGAAAAAAATGCTAAGATGACAATGTCCGTAAGTATGGTATCACACAAAAGTAAGGGAGCAGATGGGTTTTTCAATTACAATTTGGAATTAGAAAGTATAATCTCTTATTCACAGAACCTTATAAATCCTTTAAAGAAGTTGATAGGAATACCAGTAGAACCAATTTAGCCAACCTGGCAGGCACTGAGGAGAATACAATGAAAACAATAAATGGTGCTGATTGCAACCCAGAGAATCAGCAAAGCTAAATCTTAAGCCGATAGCAGAAGAATTGAAAAATGTGTTTGATGGTTTTTTGCATGTGTTCCTTTTCTTAGAGAGTCAGCAAGCAGCTGTTTTATTATATACAGAAAGAAGCCACGTCCCAAATTTGACAAGAAAGTCAGCAAAAACAAATTTAAGAGTTGGTTTTCATGACTAAGTGCACACAAATCAAATGTTCTGCATTCGACAACTAACCGTAGCTGAATGCAAAAACAATGCACACCTCTGGGGACTTGGCTGGCTTATCTTCTGAGGTTTTCAAATGTGCTTTCTTTTGTTTTAAATCCTATTGACTTCACTTGATTAAAAAAAAAAAAAGGTCTGTAAAAGGAATGGAAAATTTATACACTGCCAAATGATACTGTGAGACCATTCTGAGATTTTCAGTGTTATCAAATATAAGAAAGAATATTGTCAGCAACGCAATACAAGCTTTGCCAAGATTAAAATCTTCTCTCATTTCAGAAAGAAATGTGTAACATAAATTGTATTCTGGATTTTATATTAAGTAAAGAAGCCAATCTCTTTCTCTCTCTCTCTCTCTCTCTGGTGTATACATATATATATACACATACATACATACATATGCAATATCTATATGAGATGACATCTTTATTATTTTTCTCATATATAATGTAAAAAATAGGCTTTTGAAATCTAGTGAACTTCATAAAAACATGAGTAGAAAAATAGAATTTGACTTCCTGTAAATCTATAATTATTTCAAGATAAGAAATTAAAATACGTATTTAATTTTAAAAAATCAAAGTCTCTTCTTTGTATATACTGGGACAATTTGAATAGCAAAATGGTTTATCTTATGGTTACTAGTCTATAGACATCCTACTTTCTTTTTTAATTTTGTTAATTCATATTTCTATAGGGAAATTATGCCCTTCATTTAAAGATGTAAATATAGTCTTACATATTTTTAAATGATATATTAGTTATTTTCCTTTGAGGAATATGGGACCTAAATTATCCTCAGAGAGCTGAATTCAGCCTTCAGATCTTTAACCACATATTCTATAACATAAGACATGATAGGAATTAAATAACAGTGAACAACAAATAATGTCAAGAAGAGTATGATAACTATTGCACCTGTACTCTGATGAATAGAATCCAAATGTGGATTAACTTTACTTTGACAGTCACTGAAACATATTCGTGTATGCATGTCCTTTTAAAGTGGTCACAAAAGAGCTTGTCTATCTGGTAAATGGAAATGTGTTATAGTTTCAGTATTTTGTCTTCTTTCTTTAAGGAGAGAAAAGAAAAGAATCTCAAGAAATATATTGATTCAAAAAATAGCAACTTTGTAATAGGACAATCTAGCATGTCAATAGGGAGAAAAAAAATCTCAAAAGAATAAATTATCCATATTTAGAGTTTTGGGACAAGAACTGTAACCCCTTTCAACTCTATATTCTCAGCACAGATTTCAAATGCTTCTCTCCCCCAGCCGGAGTGTTGTCGGATGGCAGCTCCCTGCTGACTACATAAGGCCATTCTGGCGGGGAGTCTGAGGAGGGATCTCGCACTGAACCAGTATCAAACTAGCAATCTGACCAGCTTCTGAAAGAAACCAAGAAGACAATGGTCCCTGATAAGGACTTTGTTCTCAACAAAAAGGTGCTGGATGAAAAAAAATGATGCTTTGATGACTAAAACAAAGCTTATGAATATAAATGTAATGTTTGTTATGATAAATTATGAAGATAATTTCAGTATGTATCTTTAAACAAGTGCACAAAAAGGGAAAGTTGATTACTGACCTGAACTGAAAAAATGAAAACAAAACTTTTTTAGTGGAGGTCCAACATATTTTGAGTAGTGAAATATAAAGTCACATACACAGACATACAGTTGCATCTACCAATAATAAACATTTCCACTCAGCCCTGAACAGTAGGCTGGGCATGCTAGTTTTCTGTTTAACAAGCTAAGGTGTCAAATACTTTGTCCATGGGTACATGATTTACTAAGTTGAAATCTAGAATTTTTTTCTTTCAAATTAGATCAGACAGTGATAATGATAAATATTACAAATTAATATAGCATGGCATGCTAATTAATATGCTCTGGTAGTCCTACTTGTGACCCCTCAGACTTAAAGGAATTCTATGTAAGTCAGAAAAAACAAGAACCAAGGAAGCAAAGACCCTCTCTCTCAATTATTATAGGACTTCTGAATCGATACTCCATTTCAAGTAATGTTTATCAGAAATTTAAACTGGTTACTTATTATTTATGTACATAAGTAAGTAAAAAATTGCTTTTACAATTATAGTTTTGATTTGAGAAGTTAACAGTTCTGTGAGTTTGGTCACAAATATAAACTGCTTCATTTCTTTCAGCTTGTTAAAAATGTGTGATTGGCTTATTTCTAACTGCAAGTTAGAAATGAGATTCTGCTTTTTAAATTACATTTCAATTTGAATTAAGGCCTTCATGTTTATTGGCATACTCTGAGCATCTTGGCCACAGGCCAGTCTCCTTTGTTGCATTTTAAATCATCAGTATGAGGAATAGGCTATGCAAATAGAATAATTGAGGAGTTAGGGAGTGTTTTACTAAGTACAGTTGAACTTTATTCCTATTCTACAGAATAACTTTGAAAATTACTTGGTCAATATTTATTAATACATCTTGCCCTAAGCAAAAGTCAGTGATATGAGACACTGTGTTAAATATGGATGGCAAACCGAGCAAAATTCAAGGAAAAATATGCATGAATAAAAATGCATCGTTGGATTCTTCTTCTGGTAGAAGTGGTATTTTCTAGTGGTTAAATTGCAGGCTAAGCCAGGCATTTTAGTTTGAATCCTTTTTCTGCCCCTTGACAGCTGTGGGATTTGCATGTTACTTCATGTCATTGCACATGAAGTTAGTTTCCTCATCTGTGGTGCAGGGACAATTATAGACCTACCTCATCGACATGATGTGAGGACTCAAAGAATTTTTAGAAAATAGATCTGTACTGCAGACCAGTGCTGATCTGCAAAAGGTACTAGTTTATGTTTGGGTAAGTACAGAATTTTAGAATAATCATTAGAAATTTTACAGTAGTTTTACAGAGTAATTCTGGCTATTGGCTGTAATAATTTTAAAATAGTTGCAATCTGCCTTTTAAAGTTTTATTTTATAGTAATTCATGTTTCCTATTTTACAGAAGTATTTGTCTGTGATGCATTCCATATTGACAGCAGTCACACAAGCAAGAAAGTCCTTCCCCCAAAATATTTTGAAAGACACTGATCTAAAATTCTTAGAAAATTGCTTACTGTATAGTAAGTGCTCAATGGTAGTATTAACAAAATGAAGGGATAAAATTCACCTATGCTATTAAAACATTTCTTCAGGTAAACCACCAAGAGCCATAGTAGATAATGTCATCACACCATCCCCCACCCTCCTACACAATGTGACTGTCAACAGAGTTCTACAAAGATCAATCATCCTTTCTTCAACTATTTTTCTCAACTTTCGAACAATTCTTAACCTTTTGTTGCATTAGCTAGATCTTAAATGAAGCAAATTAAGTTAGTTCTGGTGAGACCTTAGCATGTAATTATTTTAGAAGTGACAAATTATAGACTTAAATTATGAAAACTTTTCATTTCTACTGTGGAACTCATCACAATTTTCTTACTATGGATTTTATATTTTAAAAGTAACATATGCTCATAAAATCAATGTGATATGGAACTTTGTAAAGAGATAAATAACAACACTCTTACAATTTACCCAACCCCATGCCTGTCACCACAGTGCCTCATTTTAGCAGTTTGGAATGAATCCTTCTAGTCATTTAGCTAAGGAGGAGATGAATTATTTGGAAGATAATATGGACTCAACATATGGAAAATAAAAATGAATGTCACTGTATGCTATTTATGAAAATTTCACACAGAATGATTTAAGAGCCAAAGGTAAAATTATCAGTATAAGTAAGAAGATAGAGATGAATGTTCTCATTACACATAAGTAGGGAACAGTCTAAAACAACCACACACATAAACTAAAAGAAGAAGAAGAAAAAAAAAAGATGGGCTTACATAGTATATCTAATGGAAAGATTTCAGTTTAATTAAGAACACTCTGAACAAAGTTAAAAGGTAAGTGACTGTGTGGTTAATACTTGCAATGCATAAAACTGACAAGAATATAAAAATAATTCTTACAAATCAATAATGAAAATGTAATGAAATATATTATAAAATTAACAAATGCTATGAATCAGGAAGTTTATAGGTGAAAAACATGAGTAAAAAAATAATGCAAATGAGAACAAATACAAGATATCACTTTACATTAGACTAGACAAAACGTTAATAAATTTGAAGAGAACGTAAAAGCAACACTAATGTACGGCTGAAGGGAGTATGTGTTAAAAAGTGTGCATGTAAAAAGCTTGAATTACAATATCTGAGCTTGTTCTGAGTCTTTAAGGATGGGCGGGATTTGAATGGAAACAGTTTGTAACTTTAGACAATGAGAATAACGGATAAGCTCACAGAAGTGAAGTTAATGTATGTTTGGGTGGGATGGGGGGTTAGTGCTATGACTGGGCTTGATTTATCAAATTATTTACAGCCCTGAGCAGAATGTGAGCATATGGTGGAGAATAGATCTGGGGGAAAAAAAAAAAAAAAGAGCCAAGGGCATATCTCTACTCGGTAATATATCTAGTGAACAAGAGCAGATAAATCGATTAAAAATGGCATGCAGGCTGATAAAGTATGTCAGTCTGGTTTTCGTCCACGTCCCAAGTGGAGGGAAAGTTTTAGCCAGCAAAGATGTTACCTTGATAGTGTATTGACCCTCGATAACCTCTAGAACCACTTACTTTGCAGGGACGTGGAGGATTTTTTGGCCAAATATTTGAGGAGCTGTCAGCATGTTACGTGAGTTAAGTACTGCATTTCACTTTTTGGAAGACAACACAAGTAAAATTTTTCTATCGTGCCAATATGCTGAATTTTCTTTTAGGCTTCAGAAGCGTTCTCATGTATCTGTTATAACCTTATAAGGTTTATAATGCTGTGCACCTTCATTTTCACACAAGAGGAAGCTGATTGCCAGATAGATTAGGAGATTTCTGCAGGGTCACAAATCAAGTCAGGAGGAGATCCTGACTAAAGTCCTCAGCTAAGTCCAAAAGAACCGAAGCCATAAAACAACAGGCTCCCGTGATCATGACAAATTTTATTTCCTCTTCTTGTTATACTCAGCTGGCTCCTCCAGCCACTTATGGGAGAAAAGTCACAGCTGGAAAAGCTTACAGATACAGAAATTATAAAAGACTTCTTAAAACTGAACATACTACAAAGTTGTAGTCTAATTTGAACTAGAGTAGCTGGTGGTATATATTTAGTTCAGCTACAACTCATTTTTCTTCAGAACTATTTTCCAGAAGCACAATTATCTCAAAATAGCAAACACAGAATATCAAATACACACCGTCCTCAAAATCCAGAAAGTGTCTAAAATAGCAGGCAAGTTCAAAATCTGAGTAAAAAACACCCTCTAAAATATGCAAGTTATATTTTATAAACAGTAAAGATAAGATGACTATGTAAATCTTATTGTTGAAATGCCACAGTCCTATAGAAACGAGAAATTTGAAAACCTTAATCTGATATAAGTGAGATATTTGGGTTCAAAGTGTCTATGCTCTGGAAAAGACCTAAACCTAAAGGCCCAGTGTTAGTGATTTCTTGGAAAGTCAACTGGCGAATTACTAAGTTTTTCTAAAGAGAAAAAGAACAATGAAAGCTTAGCTCTAATAAAAGATACTGAATTCTCAATTCTTATAGTGAAACAAGTCTCAGTTGCCTCTTGGAATATTACATGACAGGAGAGTCCTAAGTTGTCACTGTCAGTGTAGAAACAGTCTTCTATTTCTGGCTTGTTTATACGATTTTAAAATTTCTTTCTTTATGCCTTTTTTTAGTTTATAAGAATCTTACCTATTCTTGCACTTTTATTTAAGTATAATTGACATACAAGACTGTAAGTTTAAAGTGACTTACGTGCATCATGAAATAACTGAGTTCAGTGGACATCCATCATCTCATAGAGGTTACAAAAGAATAAATAAAATAAAAAAATTTCCTTGTGCTGAACACTCTTACGATTTACTCTCTTACCAACTATCATACGTAACATACAGCAGTCGTGCTGGGGATTATGGCTTCAACATGTGAATTTTAGAAGGGTACATTCCATCCATAACAGGAAGCTAGACCTTGAGCACAGGTTTGATTTTTGTTGTTAGTTTTAGTTTATTTATTTGCTTGTTTTAACTCCCCTCATACCACCAGACAGCCTGCTAATGAACTAAGGCTACATGTATTAGAAGTTTTTGCAGCAAGACAGAACACCACCTTGAGTCTTAACAGTGTCTCAGACAGGCAGGTCAGAAGAGGTAGGGATGCAGGGATTGGTCGTCTAGCTTCTGGTGGTTTAGGAACAAGCAAGGAACCACGTGACAGAGGGCAAGATTCCTGATCTAATGGTTTAGGGTTGGTGGAAACAGAGATGAGGGTCTTGACCTGGGTCTTGATAAGTAAGTTGTGTAATAAGTATACTGTTGGCACTGGTGAGTAAACTGTTGTCTCTCATAAACTGATCTGTAGGAATTTTCTAAACCAGTGAAATTATTTATTAATCCACACTCTTTCTCTGGCAAAGATCTACTGGAAAAAAACAACTAAGCAAAGTTGACACAGGTGGTGTGCAATCTTATCTAAGTCACTTCGACACAGATGGCTTTGGTTCTCATTTTAGTTTCAAATGTGTATCTTTCTTCTTTTACTGTGCTTCTTCCTTAAAAGGTATGGAAATTTGCAAAAGGCAATGAATGACACAGATGTGGGGAAGACAGGGAGAGCTACAAATTCTATTTTTTTTAATAGAGGGATATCTGTCCATATAATGTCTCTTATAAATATAACACCTTTTACTTAAAATCCCTTTTCGTGGAAAATTGATAGTGTAGAAAAAGAACCTCCTCGACAGGGAAAATCCATTTTAATGTTTCTCATATTTTAATAGCCCTGTTTATGACAGCAATAGCATAAATACAAGACGTTCAATGCATGTTTAAAGATTTAAATCAATATTTTTAGTAGTAATGCATGTCTATTGTTTTCAGCACTTAGACAGCACTAAAATTGAAATTAAATGCTACACATTTTAAAAAGCCCAAGAACTCTAATAGACTTAGCCAGAAGCTAATATAAATTTACCACCAAGCATATGAGAGGTGAGGCCTTGCTGGAAGAAACTAGAATATCTAAGCCTAGAGAAACTATGTTCAAAGGGGTTTATAATTAAGGAGTTGAACTGACTGGATGTCAACTGGCTGATCTCTACTGGCAAAAAGAATTAAGCAACACAATTTTCATAGATGAATGCAAATCAAATGACCTTCCTTATAAAGACAATTTAAATGTCTGCCCTCCCACACAGTCAATAGGTCAATGTTTTGTCAGAACCTAAAGATTTTTTACATCTTCATTCCAGAAATGGGAGAAGCCCACAGGCTTTCCTTTCAGATGCTGCAAAAACAAAGTCCCTTCCTGCAGCCTCATGTTAGCATGCTCGTTTTATTTTTGCTTTCTTGTGGCAGACATCAGTATTATGTGGTGAAGGAACTATTCTGCAAGACATTTGTTTAGTTAGAAAGGAAAGTTAGTTAGAAACTCACTTAAGCTATTTTGGTTCATAAGTTTCCTTATGCTATGGGGTTTGTGGTAGGATTAGCGATTACCCTACAAACCCTGTAGACTGAAAACAGGCAAGGGCTACTGGAGAAAATTACAAAGTGTACTGCCCAAACCAGTGTAGCCCAGTTAGTGACACAGATCTTGTCAGCAGTGTAAGGACAATTCTTACACTTTCCAAGGCTTAACCTGTTTACTAGTTTCCACCCTCGAAACCAAGAAAATCATTTAAAATCCACTTAAGGGAAATGTTAAGAAGAATGAAGGCATTTCACGTAAGAAAAAAAATAATGAAGTTGATGTGGAAATGATTACTACTTGATATTACTGGTCTAAATTGTGAAAATAAACATATAAGCAAAGCAATGATATTATTACTGTTGGTTTTCTAAAATCACCACTAAGAAAGTGCAGTTGGAAACATCTGCTTAACATTAAGAAGACCACAAGAAAGGGATTTTCAGTCAAATGATGGTGCTCTTTGGTGGAATCAGCCTTCTACCCTTTGTCTCTCTGTCTTTACCTGTCTCTTGTAGTGAGAGACTGCTCACTTCTATTCATGAAGTATGGCCACTTTTGAGCCTCAGGGTCTGTTACTTAAGAGTTTGTCTCTCTCCCTTATAGGAGGTAACACCCTCCCACACCGGGGGGAATAACAACTCTAAAATCTCCCTGGAGGGAGCGCCTCCCCACCTGTGTGAGTGATTTCTGAATGGTGCATGGCCCGAGGCATGAATGAAAATGTAAGAATGGGGCCATCTGGATTTCCTCCTCATGGAGGCTCTCATTAGGTCAGACTTGTTAGAAGTTTCTGGTTCTACTAGCTGCCGGATAGACCTGACAGACTGTAACACCTGATTCTCCTCAGCTTCTTCAGCAGGTATATAACTGCTTTCTATGAATAACCTGCTTAAATCTGACTATAAAATAAATATGTATGAAGTCATTTCAATAACATTGTAATATCTAAAAAATAATTTTTGGTAATATAATCCACTACATTTTTCTTTAATAAAACTCTGGGATAGTATAACCTTGAAAATCTTTTCCCCCTTTACTACACTTGCATAATTTTTAAATTAAAGTCCTAGGGTTTGATATTATTTTTCCTCCTATAGTTTATCATCAATCATAATCATTTCTCCATTTCTCTACTCTGTGAATTTAAATGCCATGTTAGCAATTGCTGTTTATCCTTCTCTCAAGATTTAGTTTCCTTTTTATTAGTGAGTATGCATTTTATGAATAACAGTACATATTTAATTGCTCAGAAATCCAGACCTTAAATCACAGCAGATTGTTAAATTTAAATTTAAATGAAGCTTACATTTAATGAGGGACTATCATATATGCATATATATGGTTATAAGATGCTATCTGCAATATATTTTGCATGTGTTTGCTTATACCCTCTAAAAGAAGAGTGAGAAAGGATAGCTCAATTCTAAGAATATTCAGCAACAAGTATATGCATGTTCTTCGATTGGCAGGCACAATATTTTAAAATTCTAAAAGGCAGAAATGAATTATTAGACTAAACTTTATTCTGTATATATTTATTTCTTTCCTTTTTCTTCTACTGAAACAGAGATCTAAGGCTTTTGTCTAACAAGCCACACATATTTTAAGATGCAGATTCAAATCTAAGTATTACTTTGAGTTGGCAGACATATTCCAGCTATTGGAATTTTATCTTTAGATTAAGAAAATCTTAGCAGTATAAAAGGTAAAAAGTAAGAATTTTTTTTTTTGCTCAGAGAAAACATTTGAATAGTAACAATCTGATACTTCAAATTTCGGAAAGCTATATAATGAAAAATGCAAATGTCTTTCTACACATGACCTGTTGCTAAAGTATTTCCCTTATGTCTGACTTTTAAAGACTTAGGTAGTAAGAATGCACAACATCTACATTATTGGGTTATCATTTCCACATATATACATAAACATTCTTCTGTTTAAATATTAAAGTTGTAATTCCTATATAGGGGACACTAATTTATTATAAATAAATTTAATAATGGCAAGTATTTCCTTATTGTTAGAATATGACATAATTCATTAAAAATAGAAGTTAACACAGGTTTATTTCTCAATAGAGAGATTAGAGAGATGGATAAATAGATGGATGTGTGTGTGTATATGTGTGGTTTATAATGCATTGTAACCCTTACAAGAGAAGAATTAGTGATAGATGATAATAAACAAGAAAATACAATGAACATACTTTGCATGAAAAGCATAGAAGTTGTTTTCATAGTAAATGACAATACCTCACATGTGAAACACAAACTCAGTAAAGGTTTGAGTGACCTCTCTAATAACCAGTTCTTATTCTTCAGAAAATGCAGATTAAATTTCAAAGACTCAATAATCTGTTCATCCCTTAAGTCTCAAATAACATGAAGGCTTCTTGACCAAACCTCCTCCTGAAAGGATCTAATTTCCCTTCTGTGCTCTCTAATTTCCCCATCCAATTGTCAGTACTTAAGCATCACAAGCAAGGTAGAATTAATTGCCACAAAAACAACAAGGTCAGGATGAGGTTCTGGGTGGCCTGGTCTTCAGGTAGTTTATGAGGATGACTAATGTCCCAAGGGGAAGGATTGATGAGCAGAGAGGTAAAAACAGAGGTGTTGCTTAATATTTATAATCAAATGAAATGAAGAATGGGTGAGCAGAAGGTAAGGTCAACTTCTCTACTGGAAATTCACAATCTTTTGCTCAGTTTACAAACAGGAGCCAGTTCTCAGACCCAGCACATTTTGAGGGAAAGAGAGGCCCCAAGTCCCCATAAGGAAGATCTCTGCAGCACTATAACAAGTATACATGGAAGAAGTTACTTTAGTCCTTCCACAAGGGGACTGAAAGCCATTATTTATTTATCCGTTTAATTTGATAATCATGCATTGAGGAATGAAGAACACCCAAATCTTTAGGAAGATATTAAATTAAGATTTGTGTTGACATACTTTTCAGGTATAGTATACCTTTCCTGCCAACAGCATCTCAGCCAGCATCAACATCCATCAGCATCCATCATAAATATCTGCTCTACTGGTATGTATTTTTACCTAATATTGCTTCAGATGAAGGGAAGTGTAGCACCAGGCACCTGGACATGAGATTCACTGACTTACCTTTCAGTGCAGTTTTCCAGAACTTGCCAGCCTTCAGAGCAATGAGCAGCCTCTTGAGGGTGTAGCTGAAGTGCCAGCTTGAAAATGATACCTGGGGAGAACAAAGTGCATTTAGGAAGTGGTAATATCTTAAACCAATAGTCACTGCTTGGTGCTGTGTTGTCAATAGGTAGAATACATGGGAGCAGGAGCCAAGGGGTGGTGGGAGTGGCCCCAGTGACTCCCTAGAAGAATATGTGCTGCCCACCTCTGCAAATTCCGAGTCCAAGGGTCCAGATTCCCAGAGAGGGAAAGCTTATACCAAGACACAGAGAAGGGAAAAACAAAAAAAAAAAACAAACAAAAAAAACACCACCAACAACAAAAGAAACCTATGGTTGCTACTAATCACATGTAACCCCTCATGCCAGTAGGCCAGAAAGCAAAGCAATGACTCACCAGACTAGCAAAAGTAAATTATCCTGATCATTATGAGGAGTTCAGATTGCTTCTATATATTTAAGGCAGGAGCTATTATGTTAGGCACTCAGGAAATCCAGTGAAGTAGATTTTGTTCCTCCATACACATGGGTACTAACAAAAGGACAAAAAGAGCTCCAATCACTTGGTAATGTCATTCCAACCTGGACCTCAGACTCCTCAAAAATGGACTTCTGGTGACCTCACCAGACAAGCCACCTATGTTGGCAGAGGTGCTCGCCAAGTGGGAGAGGAAACTAAAATGAGAAGTAGAAGATGACGATGATGGCTATCTCTTAAAGCACTCAGGTTGTATAGTTCTCTTCACTAACCTTTCTTTGTAACTTTATCTGAAAATTGCAAATAACTAGAATCCTGAAGAAGTTGCAATTGAATGGAATGAAACTAATATGATGAGTATGCATAATAGATGTGGTTTAAGCCCCATCCAGATTATCTTCCTAAACTCTCCTCCCATTCCTAGGTGCTTTGAACACTAACTGCTAAGAGCTCACAATTGTTTCCTTTCCCAAGACATTTGCCTGCATCTGTCAGGAACCTCACTGACCGGAGGTTTCTGGAATGTTAAGCACTTTCTGTTAGACAGCCCACAGCCAATGAGCAATTAGTAGTACAGAAGCTTCCCCTATCTCAGTCACAAGTCTCTGACATCACTCTTTCTCCAGAGCCTTCTGTGAAGACAGCAGAACTTAGACTTCAGCTAACCCCATGAGTCTAGCTTCTTCCTCTGCCCAGTCTCGTTTGTCTCCTTTCAGTACGTGTCTGCCTTGCTCGCCCTTCCTCAATAAATCACTTATGCAAAACCCTCCCTCAAGCTTCTGCCTCTAGGAAACTTAACTTAAGACAATATGCATTTTTTGCATAATTTAAAACATACAGTTAACAGAAACAGAAAAGTAAAACAAAAATATAAAAAGCATAAGAGAAAGCAACAAGAAACATAAATATTTCACAGAATTCTGCTACCTTTTTATTAATGATCTTATTTCCCCACGTGAGTATGAGATAAGACTGGTGAAACTTCTACTTCCTGCCTCAATTTCCATGTCCTTCTCATGGTGTAAACATCTTGCTGTTCTCTGGATATTCTGTCAGAATATGTCTGGTCATTAAAGAAATATTTTTCTTACAGTAATCATTTTTATGTCTGAGTCATAAATTTTATTTTTTATTCAACTAAAGAAATAGTGATCTAATCATTTGCTTTTCTGGAGGAAAACTGGCTGTGTTGAGCTTTTGAGAGATGGCACTGTGGGTTGGTCTCTGACAAAGCACATTTTTAGGAGAATGTAATGATGTTGACTCTATATGATGTCCATATTTCTGCTTACTTTATAACCTAATCCATATCAACACATAAGCTCCTAACCACACATAACAATAAAAAAATCACTTAATAAGAACAAGGGAGAGAACAACATGCAGTAAATAAGGTATCAATTGCTCTTTGGGGCTTAAATTTTGGGTGAAAAATTTCAACAATACACACAAAAACCCTATACATAAGGGAAATAAGTACAGATTTTAGTTAGTATTCTGAAGGAAACAGACAAAATAATGTGGTAGAGAGCAGCTGGGAGGATGGAGTAGACACAGTTACTTTAAACAACGCAGTCAGAGAAGGAGTTTCTGAGAGTTAGTCTTTAAATGGATATCTCAGTATAAAAAGGATGTAGGAAGAATGAAGGTCTGAATGAAAAGGAAGTCAACATCGAAATAACCTTAACAAAGTTCCTGAGGCAAGCGGGGGGTGGGGGGCTGATAAATGGGTTGACTGAAAAGGAATGCGGTTGGAGCAGAGCAAACGTGGAGATGGAGGGGAAAAAGAAAGATGGAGACACTGGTACAAAACAAGTTGTCCAAGGCCTTGTAGATCAAAGCAAGAAATTTGGAGCTTACTGCAAAGGCAACTTTACTCAACAAACTGCAATGCCTGCTATGTGAAGTAAATACTGTCAAAAGCACCAGGAGAACCTGACCTACGCCAGTCATAGTGATAGACTAACATTCTGCTAGGTAGTTAGGTAAGTGGGGGCACCACGCAGATAGGTGGAGGAGAGGGAGGATGGTCGAGAAGATGGAGTTATGCCCACCTCCAGCGTAAAGGGACTTTACTTCTTCTAAACGAGGACCAGCAAAAGTCTGAACCTGACAGCCACGACTGCGCCGTAGCATAAAGGACTTGACCGGACATGACCAGTATTCATTGTATTATAATTAACATTGCGGTTTAGGCTCCTCATCAAGGGTTTTTCTGCATACACCATGAGTAACACATGTGCAAAAGGGGCCAAACGTGACTAAGCATTCCAGGGGCAAGAGCCGTCAATCAATCAAGAGAGCACCTCTAAGGCGAGGGTGTAAGAGGAAGGAGAGACAAAAACCACTGCTTTTCCTCCCTGGGATCAGCCCGCCTCCTGCTCTCGGAGGTGTACTTTTCCTTTCTTTTTAAATAAGTCTTTTAAAATCTTTTGCTACACAATGCTCCGTCTTCTGACTATAAACTTATCTTTCAAGTTTGACAAGAACTGGGGTCTTTACCTTTTAGGGTAACAATTTGTTTTCACATTTTGATAAATTATTCCCAAGGCAATTAAAGACTTCTAGATATTTATAAACATATCAAGATGAGCAACATGGAGGAAGTCCCATTCCTGGGCAAAAGGGTTCCACAAAATCCTATCATTAGCAGCTTTTAATGGGATCCCAATACTACCTGGTGGTATGTTTGTTTCTTTCTTGGGCTTTGCAATCACATTTTCAAACACCATTTACTCTCCTCAACTCTCCACACTTCACTCCTGCCAGGAAATAACCTTGCTTGTTTGTTCACAGAATAAATTTAGAAAGACTTAAGAAAGAAAGAAACCATCAGATGAGAACTTAAAGATGTTTCAACTACAAAATATCCAAAATTACTATATCTGCTCCCCTTCTTGCTCTTCCTCATAGATGCAACAGAGGACCTGGCCCTCCTAATCTCCAACACCAATCCTCTTACCTTAATAACCACATTATTTCCATTATCCCTTCTCTCTCTTCTGCATACGACCTCATCTTAACAGGATCCTTTTGGACACCATCAGTATTTTCATTAAGACAAAAAAGAAACAAGATATCCTTCATCCCACATGTTCACGTGTCATCAGAACTTTCTTCTCTATTTGACAGCTAAGTCTCTGTAAGCGCTGTCACCACTCCTGTCCCTGTTTTCTCATCTCCTACTCCCTCCCAAACATATTCCAATTCTGTTATGGCCCCAATGTTTTTATCAGATAAGTTGATATTGTTACCAATTACCTCCACATACCCAGATAGAAATAGAGATTTTTCAATCCTCGTATTGCTCGACTTGTCCACACACTCATACAACATTTTCACTTTGCACTGGGCTCCACAGATAATCCAGCCTGTCCTGGTCTCGTACCCTCTTTTCCTTCCCCATACTCCTTGAGAAACTAGAATAAAACATTTTGCTTTTAATCTGCATTAAAAAAGTCTAAGTTTGGGAAAGGGGGAAAATACTCCCCAAGATATTGCTTATACATTTTATTTTCAACTCCAATTATTCAACAATTATTCAGATTTTTGAAAAGCTAAAAATCCTGCAGAATGATGTCTTTTTCATGTAATTATTAAAATGCCTCCACTGGCTTTACTTTCTTTATATAAACTGAGGTGGGGGTGGCTGGAGAGTGAGTATATTGATGAATAAATAAGAGCTAATTTAGATGTTACCCATCTATCATTTATAGACTCAGAAATAGCCTTTATTGCCATATATATGAGTTGTCAGATTTCAGTCAAAAAGTTGAAGCTTGTTTCTCAGTAACCAAGAGCTTCATACTGATATAATGGAGTTCCCATTTTTTTTCTGGTCAGTATCCACTGTACCTTTTCCTTGTGCATCATTTATATTTGTCAAAATGGAATTTTATATTCATAAATGCCACCCTCTTAAGTCAGCTAGTAAAGAGCATCCTATTAATTTTATGAATCTTGTAGTCTCTTCTAATATTGGTACATATCCTTTCTGATTATCAGATTTTGTTTTGTCTATATTGAAACATACCATGTTTGAAAAGAAAAAAGCAGTATTTCCCCAAGATAACTTGGTTATATAATTTGCTTTCAAATTTTCAATTATTAATCCCATTTATAGAGTTTTTCAAGTAACTAAATAAAAAGTATATTCCCCCCAGCATGAGCTTCATTCTTCTCTGTATTATGAAATTGCCTCAACTAAAGACCTGTATCAAAAGCACTTTCCTTACTAATTAATTTGGTAGTTACTTATTACATTGAAACATTGAAATTTAAATGTACTAATCAAATGTTTAGTTTGTAATTGTATTACATTAACCCTGATTAAGGATGTATTTATCGCTTCAAGGATTACATTAAAATGTAAATGCTACAACTGTTGATTGATGTTAAATTACATCTATCAAATAAAGCAGTTACTACTGAACAAAGGCAATGGATCCAAAGTCTTTATGTTATGAATTTATGACTTCTTGTGTAGTAAGTGAGTATACTGACTTTCTTAAAAGAAGAGTTTCAAATGTGGAAAATTAAATAAAATATCTGTAACTTATAAATCTTTACTCTAACATAAATCATTAAATTTAACACAAACTCAGTAAGTTAAAAAAATTAATAGAATTGGATACAGAAATGTGGAAGAAAAATCTGATTCCCAGCACAAATATTCAGATCCTTTTTGTTTCTTATGTAACAGGGGAGAGAGAACAAAAATTATGAAGTGTTTGAAAAGGCATCATTTTAGTTAAAAATACATTAAGATGTTTGATGAAAGGAAGAACTTCAAAAACACCTTCTAAAATCCAAATGAATCTTAAAATAACATTCTGGAAAAATCTGTACTATCTTTGTAGTTTAACTGTTTTGATAATAGTGTAAGAGTTTTGTCATTTGCCCTGTTTCTTTTCACTCTAAAGTTTGAGTAATTGAGTTTCTTGTGGCATATTAAGTATGCCATACTAAGTCCCATTTGTTCATTATTTAAAAAAAAATAATAAAAGGAAACAAAGCTTTACATACTTAAGCCAGAGCTAAAAATTAAAATTTCTTTACCTTTGGTAGTGAATGTATTATCTTAAAATTAAAAAAAAAAATCATATCTCATGGCTAATTATTTCTTGAAACCAACTTCAGTACTTACATAAACAAATATTTCTCCTTCCAGGCACATTGGGTTCATTTTAGCCTCGCTATTTGTAACTTCCTTTACTGACAATGAGAGATACGTCTTTTATTACCTATAACGTATTTACCTATTTTTTAAATATCATACTATATACATAAACTAGTTGCAAAATTAATAACCCTGTGAGAATAAATCTGCCAACTAAAGTACAATTCTTTGCTAATCCTGCTTTTTTCTGTTAGTGTTTGCATAATATATTTTTCCCATTATTTTGCCTTTAACAAATCTTTGCCTTTATAATGAAATCGGATTCCTTGCAGAAAGCATACACAGTTGAGCATTGAACAACACAGGGGTGAGGGACACTGACCCTCCATGAAGCAGAAAATCCATGTATAACTTTACAGCTGGCCTTCTGATTACACAGTTCCCCATCTGGGGATTCAACCAACCATGGATCATGTTGCACTGCAGTACATAATCTGTGAAAGAAGTCTGCTATAAGTGGCCCCACACAGTTTAAACCCACGTTGTTCAAGGGTCAGCTGTAGTTAGACTTGCTTTTTTGGTTTTTTTTTTTTTCCTTTGGTCCATCCATTCTGACAATCTCTGCTTTTAAACTTTCTCCTTAAATCTTTCATATTTAATGTGATTATTGACATAATTGGATGAAAATCTACCACATCATTGCCTGTTTTCCATTTACTTTATATTTTTTTCTTCTACTTAATTCTGTTTTTATCTATATATCTGTAATAGTTTTGAAGTTAGTGTTTACCATATACATTTTTATTAATCAGAATTTAACTTTAAATAATATTATACCTCTTCTTTCTAATTCAAAGATCTTATAATAGTATATTCTCCTTCTCTTCATTTGACTATTTCTATCATTCATTTTCTTTTTACTTATTCTATGAATACACATTGCTACTGTTACTATTTGAAGATTCAATTGAGGGCATTCCTCTTCAAATTTACTGTTTTCATTCTTAACCTTTCCATTTGATTTTTTCTTACAGTTTTTTGCTCTCTGCTGAAATTACCCGTCTGCTCTTGCATGCTGTCCACTTTTTTCATTACAGCTTTTAATGTATTTATTAATCAGTTATTTTGCACCCTCTTCCAGATAATTCCAAATTCTGTATCATTTGTGGGTATGATTCTGCTGAATAGTGTCTTGAGAATTTGTTGATTTTCCTTATCTTTGTATATGTTTCATAATCTTTTGTTGAAAAGTGAACATTTTGCTTAAGACAGTAGAAATTAAGATGACTAGTTTTGTACTTGGAGATGGTCACCTCTTTTTTTCTGCTGTACCTTTAGTGTAGGGGTTACATTATATGCCTAAGGAGTTTGTTGCTATTCTTACTCTGACTACATCATAGGGTTCAAATTCCTCTAGCAGCACCTTGTGTTTAGGGTGGCAGCTGGTTTGCCAGAGGGTTTCTCTCAATGTCTGTTCTGCCCTTAGCAGTAAGTCTTTTGTGTGTGCTCTGCCTCAGAGTTCTTCTCCTGCAGCTATCACAGCAGTATTGTGTCATTTCTTTTACTTGGCATTTGCTTGCCTGGTGGTGAGGCAAGTGAGAGTGATATTCTCTGACTTTCTGAACAAGCCTGAGTTTTAAGCAGGCATTGTGTCCCTCGTTCTTGAGAGTATAGCTTTCTCAAGCGCCATGTCCTTCCTCCAATTCTATTTCTGAACCCATCAGGCATTCCTGCCTTCTCCCCAGGTATTAATGTCTTTTTCTGTGTTACCATCTCTCAGCTTCCCTAAAAGCATTACTTTTTGTTGCCATTTCCCCAAAAGACTGTTGCTTTTTTGCTTTGGCGAGAAAAGGGAGAAGGGGTAAGGAAGAATTTTGTGACTCTTTCTCGATTCCTGCTATTCCCCTCTCCCATACCTTCACTTAGTTGGTAACTTTTTCAGGAGTCTAGTCTTCCCTGATGGGCCTGGTCATGGGAATAAAAGCTTGCAAGAAGGTATATCTTCTTCACATCCTATGCATATACCACCTTCAGACTTTACCAGTACTTCAGTTGTTCTAACTCAGCTCTTTGTAGGGTCCAGCTGCATTATCCCAAGTTAAGCAAATGTTTGCAACCCTCTCTCCCTGCTGGCACATGTCTTTCCTAGACTTCAAGTTAGCTCATCTCTCTGGGTTCAAAAAAAGCTATGACAACTTGTAGCTTATCCGATTTGTTTCTCTGTATATGGTTGACCACTGATCTTTCTAGCTTTTTACATCCCCAGCAGAAAGTTTGATTTTGAAAGCCACATAATTCATTATTAAAAAAAAAAACTTACAGTAGTGAAACAGAATAACTAACATTTATTGGCATCTGCAATGTGTCAGACACAATTCAGGCTGCTATTTGCATATGGCATCGTGTTTAATTTTTATAACATTTCCACTTTAAAAATAGGACCCTGAACTCCCCATGAAGGTAAGAATACTGTTAAGACATTCAAGAAGTAATTGTGGTTTTGAGCCCTTATCTGTCTTACTGAGAAATGCCATATTGTGCTACAGCTGTTATTTTCATGCATTAAAAATTGGAAGAGCCAAAAAAAGCTTATTTAAAAATAATGCATTATTAAAGCACTTAAATATAGCAAAGAATATACTACTGCTAATTTTATTAGAAAATTATCCACTAAAATACTATTTATTAATGCCAGAAATCATGTAGGATTCAGCATAGGGTCCAAACTGCAAATCTTAGACTCTTACAAAAGATAAAAAATGACAGCCAAAACGACACACATTGTAATGTTCTCTTTTCACCTTTCTCCTCCAACAAATGCAGTTATCAATTCTCTACCTAGAAGATTAAAACATAAGGTGTATGAATTAAATTTTGTATATTGGAAACATTTAGATATATCCATGGTATGTCAGCAAAACATTTTGTGAACCAGTGAAGCATACACTGACTTTTTAGTTACCACTATTGAAAAGTCAATAATGTTTATAAAAGAAAATAAACTTTATGATGAATGCTTTATCATTTGACTTTCAGCTCTAGTAGAGCTGTTTATGTAACATGTATTTGAGAATACACTGCCATACTTTCAACATTTTTGAAGTTAGATAATTCTCAGAGATTTTCTCTAAATCTGATGCAATTTTTATAACCCAACAGTTATAGTGTTTCTGTTCTGAAGATGGACAAATTTAGAAATGTTCCAGCTGTCTATGAAGCTCAAATTGTTTATTGGAAAGAACTATGTGACTGAATTTTTCTTCAAATTCATATTTAGGATATCAGACATTGAGATATCTTAACACATAAAGATTTTCAGCATGCAGAAATATCTTGACATTATGTTGAGTGCTAACATTAAGAATAAAAAAAACTTCAATATTTTCCAGAATCATAAAGTTAACACATGTATTTAGTAGTATCTAAGTTGAAAGAGTGAAAAACTCTAAGAATTTCCTTCATCACTATTTGTGGTTGACTGAAAAATGGTCCGCCCAAAGATATTCATGTCCTAATCCCTGGAACTGGTGTATGTTACTTTATAAAGCAGAGTCTTTGCAGATGGGATGAAGTTAAGGATCCTGAAATGGGGATGCTATGGTCTGAATATCTGTGACCCCAAAACTTGTATGTTGAAATCCTAATGCCCAATGTGATGATATTAGGAAGTATGGTCTTTGGGAGCTTAGATCATGAGGGTGGAGTCCTCATGAATGGGATTAGTGTTCTTATAAAAGAGACCCCACAGAGCCCTAGCCTCTTCCACCATGGGAAGACACAGTAGAAGTTGCCATCTATAAACCAAGGAATGGGTCCTCAACAGCCACCACACCAAATCTGTTGGTGCCATGATCTTGGACTTACCAGCCACTAGAACTGTAAGAAATAATTTTATGTTGTTTATAAGCCATTCAGTCTGTGGTATTTTATAATAGAAGCCTGAACAGACTAAGTCAGGGTAGACTCTCCTGGGTTATCCAGGGGCATCCTAAATGCAATCATATGTATCCTTATAATAGGGAGGCAGAAGATGTCACACACACGCACACACGCAAATGAGAAGACCATGTGAATACGGGCAAAAAGATTTGAAGATGCTGGTCTTGAACTTTAGAGTGACGTGATCAGAAGCCAAGGAGTGCCGGCAGCCACCGGAAGATGGAAAATGCAAAGAATGAATTCTCCCCTAGACTCTCTGGAGGGAGTACAGTGGTTTTGGCCTAGTGATATTGATTTCAGACTTCTGGCTTCCAGACTGTGAAAGAATAAATTTCTGTTGTTTAAAGCCACAAAGTTTGTGGTAGTTTGCTACAGAAGACACAGGGAATTAAAACACTATTTTAAAAATAACATGTATTCAAAGTACACTCATGTATAAATATTTCGTAAAGTACCACTAGCCTGAATTAGCTCGAGATGTTGGCCTGCTTTCATTCTGCTAAGGAGGATTTCTACACTTAGAATACTGCTATAAGCATCCATATGGTTTATAGGTAGTTGATGATTAGGCAAAGTTATTACAGTTTACTTGGCTCAAGAATTAATTTGAATTTCATCTCAGATAGGAAAAAGGACTTCCACTGTTTTTAACTGTAGTTGAATGATTGCATGGTTTCATACTGGTTCTCAAATACTTTATTCTATAAAAATTAATCCTTTACAACTATCATGTCAACATTTTCCACTTCTCTTCACAATCTGTCATGTAAATTAAGTGTAAAACTGTAATCAGTATGTTGCTTGTGCTGACTTTGTCATGCCAAATATGAAAACAGAATAATGTAATAATGATATACACTAAATGGTGAGTAATATAGAATTAAATTTTCTGACAGTATAATTAAAAGTGGCACAAATTTTAGTGCCATATATCTACAAAATAATAGGTAACAAGATAGAAATGATGATCTTGAAAAGCACGCAGAGACGGTTAAACAAATCTTTTTAATATCCTTCTAAAGAAATAAAGGTGATTTTAAATTATTTATTTTCTTTCTTTTGTGCTCAAGAATTGTTTTGCTTAGCTGTTTCACAGAAGAAATGCATCTGAAACTAATTCTTATTTATTTTTTAAAATTTTATTTATTAAAATGAACTATAACAAGACAATGAATAGCTCAATCAAATGGTTAAGTCATTTCTGCTTCTCCAGTAAAATTAGACTAGCTTGTATTCAAAGAAGGATCAAAAATGCAAAACAATATAGTGATGAAATTTAAGGATAAGTATTTAACTTGAGACTTCAGAAGTAATATCAGGTGCTTATTTATACTATGTTGGAAACCAAATTAAATAAGGCCTTAGCAAAATCCATATTTTAAAGATAACATATAAAATATTTTGGTAAGAACATCTTTTAAAATTGTGAAACCATCATGATAGGCCTCAATTCTGCAGAATAATGCTAAAAAGGGAAACTAAATGATAGCAAATAATTATGAAAATTAAATTGAATAAAGTGGTAATATGATGCTGTTAAGAAATTGTAATGCAATGAAATTCTTTGTGAGCATCTTTTAGAGTGATGCTTTTCAGACCTGAATATGCACTCAAATTAACCATGGATCCTGTTAAGATGCATTTTCTATTTCATGGGATCTGAGATTTTGCATTTCTAACTAACAGTCAAATGATGCTGAGGCTTCTGGTCCATGGCCCAGGATTTGGTAGAGAAGTGCTCAGGAGATGAGAAAGAGGAGCACTATTTATCCCATGTTTCCTCATGATCTAAATTCAGCATGCAAATATCCTTGCGTTTCACGTTAAATGGAGCCTCAAGTGTAAAAGCACATAATCAACGCCCACAAAACTATATAATGAATGTTAATTGACTAAGTCCTCCTTGTGTTCATTAAGACGCAGGAGTATTATCTGAAGTCAAGAGAACAGGTCTCTGTAAAACCTTGTGAGTAAAACCACAGCCTGAAGTGAACTTTTAAGCACTTCCTCACTGATATATGGTTGAATGTCATTGTCAATATTTCTAGGGCCTTAACAAAAAGGTGAAGGAGAACTCCAAACAGGTATCTGTACACTGCAAAGTACTTAAGTTCAAAATGACTATTCCTATTTGTCATTTGTGTTAATATCAACTCTAACTTGAGAGTCCTAAACAGAAAAGGAAAGATGGAAGCCTTTATGCAATATCATATAGCACAGCAACTTGGGTTACAGATTTAAAAATAAATTTCACTCTGAATTTGGCACAAATGACTGTAGTTTGAGTTTAAGGAGCAAAATACATATTTCACTTTTATAAAAATAAAATAGTGAAACATATGGCACCAATATTATGTCTTATTTTCAACATATCTTGTTGAAGTTAGATGAGTGTCATAGATACATTAAATATCAATGTCAAAGAATCTTAAAGATAATCTAGGTAAGGAAATATTGGCCAACGGGGCTAATTAATTGATTCTCCCAGAGAAGACCTTGGAGAGAATTGCAAAATCAGGAATAGATCCCAGTTCTTCTGCTAATTGCTCCTGAGGATTCTATCTGAGTTACACAAAAACTTCAAATTTGATTCTTTACTAGTTCTCCTAATCTCTAAACTGACACACATCATGCACACACGTAAATATCTGCAGCAGATACAGATTCTTAAGAATCAATTGATCATGCTGTCTGACAGAGCCTAAACTCTAGCCTTTCCTGATCTACCTGAAGAAATTATAGAAGATGAGTATCAAAAATATTTATAGTAAATTGAGAATACAAAAAGAAGCACTTTGTCAGTGTATTGATATATGAATGTATCAGAAATTTAGAAAAATGGTCACCAAATATTGAAGGCAGATGATCTCAGTTTGAAGCAGGGAGTCAAAATCACATTACAAATAAGAGAAAAGAAACTGCTGCCTCAGAATCTGAGTATCATTCATGTAACAGCTGATCAACACATACCCATTTTACTTTTTCTAGTAGTCAACTTTTCATAAAGGCCTTAGTACATTATGAAAATTTTCAGACATGGTTTTAATAGTAAGATAGGATGAGATAAGCTACAGTAACAAATTAATGTTGATATGTGAGCAGCTTCATGCGGCAAGTTTATTTCTCACTTTTGCAAATTCTCTTATGTGTCAGATAAAAGAGAAAAAGGCTACCCTGATTGTCTCTCAGAGTTAATTATGTATTATTTTTAGAGCTGTGTTCACTGTGGTTGTGTCTAACACTATTAGTTGAAACCATGCCAGACAATTGAGGTACAAAGGGCAGATCTGTTAATCCCATTCTGGCTGATTTTATTACAACTAGTAATAATATTATTTCCCTGGAAAAACAGCAGACCCAAGACCAGTGCTAAGCTGAATAGTATGCCAGAAGAAAAGGAGCTAACTGGGACTGTGCTAGATAAATTAGGATGTTTAGTCTTTCGATTCTAAACCACTGAAGATCTTTTAAATACAGTAACTGCATCAATAATCAAACATCCATTTCTTACACATTGTAACCAGTATTGCTTATCTTCAATCATTATTGTTACTTCTTCCCTCCGTAACAAACATATTCCTTCTGATCACTTCTTGCTGCAAATGAGTTTCCTTTCTTTCCTATTCTTTCCTTTCCCTTAGGGGAGAAGCACAGCCATGGTATCCTGACACTGGAAGCAAAACACTTAGGCAGAGTACAGCACATGAGAAGACAGGAGGAATTCTCGCTTCCCCCAAAACATGAATTCTGCTCTTCTCTCTTCCCAACAACCATAACTGAACACCAGGAAAAAAAATTAATTAATTAATCAATATTAGAAATAACAATGTAAACCTTTGTGTCTATAGTCATGAAACCACACAGCCTTAATTAAAAATTGCAAGTTGTAAAGTGAAAGACTCACAAAGTAGTTATAACTTAGATTGTTTCTTTCTGTAGAATGGCATTTTTTTTCCTCAAAACTGATAAAAACTTATTTTAATCTTTGTCTAACTTTATCAGTCTAAAAGTGGTGCTGCTCAATGTAATAATTTTTATTCTTTATTAAAAAGATTTTTAGATAAAGGAAAAGGAAGATGTAAAGGTGACTACAGAGCATCTAACTTCATTTCTGCCAGGCATATATTTTAAAAAACCCATTTGGAAGACATCTATTCATAATAGTCAGCTATCCAGGAAGTTACAGTCTATAGAACACTCCACTGAGAAATAATCCACGCAGAAAGATAACTGCTTTTAAGAAATAACTTGTTTTAGGTATCTTCTATCCTGATTGTCATAGAAGTACGATCTCATGAAGATTTTTTGAACGCAAGTTCTGGTCCAGTCCTCTTCTAGATGTAAGTTTTGGTGAAAATATTGGAATTGGGGGAAATAAAAGAGCTCATGGTGACTTAGGTTTCAGAGCCCAGGGGTGATTTAAAGACATTATCAGTACGGATCTATCAAATTATTAGTTAAGCATCTATAAATACAAAATTCATATAATTGCTCCTAATGAAAACTTTATAACAAATTACCAATAGTGTGAGTTTTAGAACATAAACATTGGGGAATCCATTTAACTTAACAATTTTAGAAAATAGCATGATTTGTTAAATATTATTCATAAAAATATTTTTCTATAAGCTCTTATTATTATTCTTTTTCACTTTCATCCATCGTTAAAACTTGTCTGCTCTTCCTGCAGTCCATTCTGATACTGTGCGTATATGGATGTGGAAGTTGTGTATGCAGTTTGATATTTTTTCCAGAGGTCATTGGTTTTTGTATTTGTATCAAGAATGAATTTACCACCTCAAATTCAGATTGCAAAACGTCATTCATCCCTTCTGCTCTTCCAAAGACACTGATAAGAGAGTGAAAAGACAAGCCATGGACTGGGAGACAGTATTTTCAACTCACATATCTGATATAAAATCTGTACCCAGAATATATGGAAAGTTCTCAAAATTCAATAATAAAGAAATAAGCCAATTAAAAATGGACAAAAGATGTAATATGGACAGATGCTTCGGCAAAGAAGATAGAAGGATGGTGAATAATACATGAAAGATGCTCAGCAACTTTCGGCATTAGGAAAATGCAAATTAAACCCACATTGAAACACCAATACAATCCTATCAGAATGACCAGGTATATACAGCCTGATCATATCAAATGCTGGTGAAGATATGAAGGGATTGAAACTTAATGATGTAAGAATGCAAAATGACTCAATAACTTTGGAAAACAATTTGGCACTTTTCTTAAAGTTAAACATACACCTACCACATAGTCTACTACCAGTCGTTCTAATACTAGTTCACCAAAGAGGAATAAACCATATATCCATACAGACTTGTACATAAATATCCAAAGTAGCTTTATGTTTCATAGCCCCAAATTGGAAACAACTTGAAAATCCATAAACCCATAAATGGATGAACAAAAATGAAATGCTGCTGAGGAATAAAAAGAACCTAACTATTGACATATACAACATGAATAGATTTCAACATCATTATGCTGAGTGAAAGGAGCCAGACGCCCACCGTCTCATGAAAGGTACATACTATATCATTCCATTTATGTAGAATTCTAGACAGAGACAAACTAATCTAAAGTAAAAGAAGGAATGTCAGGGGTTGGCTGAGGATGGCCGAGGCAAGGAGGTATTAAAAGGAAGGATGAGAGGGGGATAGGAGGAAATCTCTGGGGCGATGGCTATATGCTTGTCGTTTTGATTGTGATGTTGGTTCTACAGGTCAAAACCTATGAATTGTACACTTTAAATATGTGCAGTTTATTTCATGTCAATTATATCTCAATAAAACATATCATTTATTATTACTTTTTCTTCCTAGTAGGCTATGGGAAAATCCAATACCAACCCTTTGTGGTATCATGTGATATTTTTAGGGATATCTTTGTAAGAGTATAATACTTTCATGCTTCAGTTACTTAGATTTGAGGTGCCCATGATCTGAATCATTGTTATTCAGGGATGCCTCATTTTTATCCTAAATCATGCAATATTTGTCATGAATAATCATAGTTCTCATGACAGCAACTCATATAGTCAATAGAAACTAACATAATTTATAATATAGATACTTGGATACAAAAAGATTACATTATTTTTTCAACATTAATGGCATCTGTTAATTTTTTACTTGTTTATAGAGATTTTGTGACCAAATAACATTTACTGGAAGTTACAAAATGATATGTTGAAACTAAATATAAACAGTAATAACATACAGCCAATGAAAACTATATAAGTAAATATAAATGTTGGTGTTTTCAAGTACTCAGAAATAATTTTGCAATAAAAATAATTATATAAATAGCTGACTAAAGAATTCCTTAAATTCCCTGTTCTCTTCTTATGCCTTCAATTTCACGCATAGTACCAACACACCACATTAAATAAATGCCATAAATGTTCAATAAATGAAATACATCTTTACTTGATGTAATCAGGAAGTTAGCTTTTCCAGGTAAGTGACCTGCTTGGGTAACTTTAAATTCTATTTGTACAAGTACCCCAAACTTCTTCATTCATGATTTATTTTGGAAGTGTACCATCTAAAATGCATTTTTTACCTTTCTACCTTCCATCCAGAGCATAAACAATTGAATCTAGCCATTTACTGAGGATACCAAAAATGTATTTCAGAAACTATGCTAAGTATTGAGCATATATTATCTCCAAAGTTCACAATTTAAGCAATAAATACTCTGAGATATTCAGAAAGCTTAGGTAGCTTTCTGCAAAATTTATAAACCTGAAATATGAAAGAGAGGAATCTAAACTAAGGTGTGTCAGACACAAAACTTTCAAATCTACCTTGCTCCTTCTGCAAACTAAAAAAGTTAGGTATAATAATACATTTCATTCCAGTGAAAACACTATTTGGAAAAGTTGAATGTTGGAAATAATGAACGTTGAATGAAGCTGACACAATAATTCTATAATTATCTTCTTCTACAAGTAGAATCTTTATATAATCCAGTCAGTAACTAGAAATATATATGTGTTAAAAAAATTTCATCCTGTGAAATGTCTAGTCAATTAGTTATTTACTAATACATATATAATATCTATGTAAGAAATCAAGTACTAGTTAATAAACACAACCCTCAATTATTGTATAAAATTTCAATTTGTGGATTTACTTCATTTTGATGGTCTTTTTGTTAATAAGCTGACTTTTTTACTAAGAAACAAAGGAAGCTTATGTTTTATGTTTCTTTCTTTGGTATATTTTTTCAATAAATATGGAGTACCTGCTATGAATTAGATGATGGGCTTTTAATTTACTGTGAAATGCACACTATTAATACCTCTTCTCATCCCAGGTTGAAGTCCCTAAGGTCTGCAGCTTAAAATCATAATCCTTTTTATGAAAACAACCTTTGGTTCACATTAGTTCACCAGGTTAAAAATAAAATATCTTGTGAGAAAATTCCCTGCTCTTGGCAAATTATTCGAAGCTTTATTTGGAATTTAGTAAGTGTCTTTGAATCTGTGTTTATTGATTCCACATGATTAAGCTTCTATGTGGTCAAAATGCACTGGGGTTACTGCTCCAAGGAAAAAGCCTGCATTGCTTCATACTTTTTATCTTTCCAGGTGAACTTTAGTTTGGCTTTCAAGCAAGTTTTTGAGTTTTTTAAATTCTAGTTTGTTTTGATCATTCATTTTTCTTATTCTTATCTGTACAAATGTGCACATGTGTGCATGCATGCTTTCTTTCCTCAGTGAAGGTCTGTGTAATTCTTTATATACAGGCTATTTTATATCCCCCTCAAGTTAAATACATTTTAGTTCAAATGTTAACATTTATATTTTGGGACACATATACAATTATGGATTTTAATAGTACCCTATTTCTTTGCTTATTCAACTCTGAATTATTCTAACCTTTGCAATTTATCAATGAATCGTAGCAGAGGAACCTGGGAATAAAGGTTTATAATTTTCACTTTTAGCTATGTAAAATTAGGAGGTTTAATTGAGGAAGATATCTAAGAAAAATCATTTAAGCAGGACTAGATTCATTGTGACAATAACAAAAAAAAAATTCAGCAACCACTAGAAAACTACAAAAAATACATATTTACAATGTCACTGCAGGTTAAAAAAAAAAAAAAAGGAATGGGATCAGGCAGGGTTGTGGAGCTGTGGAACACAACCAAAGTCTATAGAGGGTTGGTCCCACCTCTGAAAGCCTCAGGAAATACTGGAGACAAAGGTCAGGGTTCTAGATTACTGTGCCAAGTTGCACCCACCTCTGCCAAGCTAGAGGTTCCATTATTGTGATCTGAGTACATGGAATGACATTTGGTTTTGGTTTTGGTTTTGTCCATGTTATAGCTGCGGAGGTGGAGGGAGGATGCCTCGAGTGGGAAAAAATGAGACAGAAATAAAACGAAATAGATTTAGAGAGAATTTTTCTGGAAGAGAAGTAATATGGGGAAAGCTTCCAATAGCTGAATTTTGTGCATCATATGCATATAATCTACATCTAAAGAATATGTCCTGCTTTAAAGAAATCGCTTATGCCACCTTGTATAAGGTAAACACATTATCACAAGCACAACTGAAGAAAAGCAAACACATAGTCCAAAATAAATCAGAGGAAATCTCCTGTAACATTCTGACCTCATATCTCTTGGGATTCTCAAAAGTATAAGCCATTGTTAACTTTCTATAACTGCTTATTTTCTTAAAAGATTATAAAACCTTTGGCAGTATCAGAAATTTAAAGTATATTGACTTGCCTAATACAACACTTTTTCTTGAGCCAGCTGGTTTGCTTTCTAATTTTTATCACTGAATGCATCTACAAGGAACAGGTCATCGCAATGTATTGTTTTGAAACAGCTTCTTGGTTCAAGCACTCACTGCATTAAAGCTTAGCTGTATGATTTTACCAATCATAACTTTCTTAGAATTTTTTCTCTCAAGTTCAAAATGCAGATAAGAATACAATCTACCTCACTAATGTAATGCATTCAAAAGTTATGCACTAAATGGCTATTTATTTATATCTTGCCATGCCTCATAAAAGACTTAGATGTCTTAGAAAGATTCATATCATATATCAAGGTAAAATAGATGATGTTCATTTTTTAATACAAAAAATAGGAAAAATGAAACAAAGAGAAAGAGGTATTGACAAATATTGTGGACTGTTGAATGAATAACACAAAATGCATCCAAATGTAGATATTTTTATACAATTGATAGAGTTGGAGTCCAAATTTAGTTTTAGGTTTCTAATAATGAAAAGATGAGAACAATGACAAGAAAATCAACTTAAGATTCACTAGTTCTGGGCTAAAACACAGAAACTGTATACTGTGATCTATAACACTATTCTTTCAGTTAAGTACAGCAGCAGTCTCATTGCATTGGCTTTTTGAATCCAACCTAAGCAGTCACTTCTCACCAAAAATGCACTGCAGACAAAGTGAGCCTAGGTGCTCCAATAAAAAGCAGTCCAGATATCTGACTCACTGCCTGGATCAATCCATGAATAGATTTCAGATCATTTAAAGAAAAGGATGGACTATATCCCTTTTAAAAACAAAAGCTATTTTGTTTAATACAGCTTAATAAAGATTAAGGTACAAATGGTGTATAAAAAATTGCACAGAATGTATATAATTTGATGTTGGACAGATTCATGCATCTGTGAAAGCAGCATCAAAATCAAAGTAATAGACATATCCATCACCTTCAAAAGTTTCCTTGTGTCCTTTTGGTTTTTTGTTTGTGTTGGCCATTAATTTTGTGAATGAATACTTAACATGAGATCCACCTTCTTAACAAAATTTTAAGTGCATAATATGGCATGGTACTGGCATAAAGACATATAAATATTCCCATTACTATTTTTCTTTGTTTGATACATTGTCATCAAGTATTTTAACAGTAATTTTTCATTTCAGATGGATTGTATTTCACACAAGTACTCTTTTAAATTTCCACATCAAATCTTAAGGATGAAAACTCTTTTAACTTACTTTTATTACTGATATCTATGTCACTATACCAGTGTTTTACGATCTCTGTGGACTTCTATGATGATTCTCTATTTTCTGTCTTGTGGCATAGGGATAAGTGTTACTTTCCTTAGTCTAGTCTAGTAATTTGAAAGATACTTTGTTCTAGTCACGTAGTAAAGGCATGTTTTTCACATCATGAAAATACCAAAACAAATAAAAAAATAATATGCAGATTTTATATTTAACCAAAAATTTCTTTCCTTCTTTATCAATTGTTATAAAGGTATCTTTGTATTACATACTTATTATTATATATTTTTAATGATAATTAGTTTCTGTTTTGAACTCAGTTGTACAACCATATCATTTTTTCTGTTCAATCTCAAATGCATTAGGTTGAGTCAATCAATTACAACACTGAACTGCAATGTATCTCTTTTAGTTCACTATTTTCCTTTCAGTCCCTAATATCATCTAACTTCACAATTACTCTCGTGTATTTGGAATATATTTTTGATGTGTATATATCTAGTAAAGTACTGTTCAGGACAGAAGTAAATTTTTATTTTTAAACTTGTTTATTCAATTGTGTGTTTCAGTTTGTCCACTCTGTTTTTTCTTGCTCTGTTCCTGTCTTCTTTTGCATTAATTGACTACATTATATATAAATTCATTTTAATTATCTTCTGTTATTTTAGCTCTAGCTCACAGATTGATTGATTATTTAGAGGTTGATCAATAGTCTTCCTTAACTTTATAGTCTTCAGTTTACATACATTATAAATCAAGAATATAATGTTATAATTCTTGCTTTAAAGTCATTCACATGTATTTCAAAAATACTGCAAAGAGAAAAATGTGCTTTATATCTTCCTTCATGTTTACATTCCCCAGAACCCTTCATTCATTCATTCATGAAAATGTGGTTTTCACCTGGTATTTCCTTTCAGCCTATAGACCATCTTCAGCAGATTCAAGAGTGTAGTTTTTCATCTGATAATAAAATCTCAATATTTATTATTTTTCTGGAAATGTCTTTGTTTCTATTTTATTCAGCATTCCCATATGTAGTCCTATTCCTCCACTCTCCTTTGTTTGCGATGAGACAGCGAAAGTAGTCTTTTGAAAGAATATTCCTTTGTATGCAATAATTCTTTATCTTTAGTTGTTTTCAAGAGTTTCTCTGTATCCCTAGTTTCCATCAGCTGGACTATGATACATATGGATGTGATTTTCTTTGTATTTTTCTTGTGGGCAGGCACAATGACCTAAAAGAGTCTGTAAACTTCTTTCTTTCACAAAATATTAGTTGTTTTAAACCACTATTCCTTCAAATATTTTCCTGACTCATTTTCTCTCTTACTTCGTTCACCATCTCCAATTTCATGTATAACTTTTGATGTATCCCACAAGTACCAGAGGCCTTGATTATTGTTTTAACTTTTTTTGTGTGTGTGTGTCTTTCAAAGTTGACAGTTTCTGTTGATCTCTTTTCAGAGTCACTGACTTTTTATTTTGGAATCTTCAACAAATATGCCGTTAAGCTCTTCCAGTGATTTTTTTCCCCTTTTTATATTTCAGATATTGTGTTTCTTAACTCTATAATTTGCATTTGGCAGTTTTTGGCAGTTTTATTTCTCTAGTAAAGTTTCCTGTCTTTTAAATTAATTATGAACATAATTTACTTTATATTCTTGAATGTAGTTGTAATAGCTGCTTTAAAAATATTGTCTGCTAATTCCAGCACATCAGGATGATCTCAGGTTTGGTCTCAACTGATTGCCTTTTAATCTTGACTATCGATCACATTTTCCTGTTGTTTTGTATTCCTAGTATTTTGGGATTAGATCGCTAACATAAATGATTCATTCTAGAGATCCTAGATTAAGAGTCAACTATACTCTTCCCAGGAGAATGAGTCTTATTGTTTTAGTAGTCAGTTAACATGATTAAAATTAAATTCTAAACTCTGAATCTCAGCTCAGTACTTCCAGCCTTAGCTGAGCTCCTCCAACTCATGGCACTCATTCTTTGTGGAGAGTCAGGCATAGTTTTGAGCAGTTTATAAGCAGAATGTAGGACTGTTTCTCTTTGGTATTCTCCCAAGTCGGACTTCCCAACACCCTTTACATTTGTTATAGTTTCCCTGCCTGGTTCTTTAAGCCAGTAAAACTGCAGGTGTTCTCTCCATGATTTTGCCCTTTCTGCCCACCCTCAAACAAAAAATGGGAAACTTATCCAGCGCTACTTTAACCCACTCCAATATCTGCTAGCTAGTTTTCACTTTCTAGTGACTTGAGATAGATTTTTATTTTCCTAGAGTTTAAAGTTGTCGTCCCTGGGAAGGATGGTTGATAAGAATTATGCAGTCATTGCTAGAGATGGAACTTCTTGATTTACCCACTTGTGTTTTGGGGATCGGTCCATATTGCTGTGCTTGCATCAAATATTCTCCTTTTAAGCTCTGAATAGTGTTTCATAGCATGTTTTTCCCATTCTTTTAAAAAGTGTATTCCTCTAGGATTGAACATCTATAGTGTCTATAATTTTTTTTGGCTGCAGTTAGTCTAATAAAATATATTTATGGATATAAATATCTCTATATCATTCATTAAAAATATATTCTATATTATTTATAGGCATACATAAATTCGATATAATTTTGAGCAACTGGACAGTAGTTACTATATCATTCATATTTCACTAAATATTTCCAGATTGCTTTCAGGAGTATATAGTAATTTTACACTGTCACCAGCAGTATTGTAAATTCACAATTATCAAAATCATTGCTATATTTCTTTTTTTGTTATTTTGCTTTGGGGTTTTTTGTTTGTTTGTTTGTTTGTCTTGTATTTGGAGGGGAGGTAATTAGGTTTATTTATGTATCTTTTTTAGAGAAGGTACTGGGGATTGAACCCAGGACCTTGTGTATGCTAAGCATGCACTCTGCCACTGAGCTATACCCTCCTCTACATTGCTGTATTTCTACTTTTTGCTCATCTTCTGATTGTAAACTGTTATCTCTGTGTTGTAATTTGCATTTTTCATTTGAGCTGTACTTTTGAAAACCTCTTCATATACATGTTACTCATTCAACTTGACTTTCTATGGATTGTCTCTTTGTATGACTGCACACTTTCAATTAGGTGTCCTGGGTTGTTTTGTCATTGCTGTTGTTTTGCTTTTGTTATTGTTGACTTTGAAGAATTCCTTTTATGTAACTATGTGTTCAGGAATTACAAAGTATTTTCTCTTGGCGTGTCATTTCATTAAAGGCTTAATGTGCTCTTTTAAAAAAAAAATTACTTTATAAGTTTTATTTGAGAAAGGCATCTTGAGTTCTGTTACAAACACCAAAAACAATATTCAAACTTTAACATTTTGGTCTTTAATGCATCTGGAACTCAATTTTGTAAGTAAGATACTATTATTTATATTGAATTCTTTTTTTCAGCCTCATCAAACCCTATACATACCTGGATCCATTGCTTTGTTCTCTAGTCTTTACTGATAGTGCATTGGTTCTCACATGGGGACTGCACGCGAGACTGCTGCAGCATGTTTCAATGTCTAGAGTGAACCATCTCTTTAAAAAGTTGGGCTATGTTATTCCACAAATTTTAGAATAAGCATGTCAAGTTCTCTAACCGCTTTATTTACATATTTATTATGATTGTATTTCATTTGTAAATTAATTTAGGGAGAAATGATCTGTTTATAATTTCTATTGTTCCACTCATAAAATAACTGTTCCACTCTTTAAACGTTCAGAACTTCTTTTTTGGCATTTTTTTCATTAAAATGCTCCATGACAGTCTTATAATTTGCTTTAAAATTAATAACTAGATAATGTGAAATTTCAGTTTCTATTGTGAATATATTCTATTTCTCATCTTGGTTTTTTTTAGTTTTACTTTTTTTGGAAGTATTTAATCTAGTAAGTAGTGGCGGTGCTGAATTATTTTGTTAATTCTTACAATTTATTATCATTGGGTTTTCTAATTACAATAGTTTTATTGCAATCTTTTAATTCTTATATCACTATTTTTTAATCTAACTATAGAATTATTTTGGTTACCAGCATTAATAAGATTAAACAAATAACCTTTAACAAATATATTTAAATTTTACTTATAATTATTTTAGACTAATTTTCTTACACAAATATGAGCTCTTTAAAAGATTTTTTACTTATCATGTGAGAATAAATTAAAAGCTGAAAATTAATTTTCCCATTTCAGATGTTGGACAAGGAAAAATCCAAAATCATAGCAATATCTGTGATAAATCATCGTAATTAAGAATATAAGCATTGTGCTGTACACCAGAAATTGACACAATGTTGTAAACTGACTATACTTCAATTAAAAATATATATATATACCAAAAAAGAATATAAAGGGTATGGAAAAAATTAAGCATGCAAAAGCACATACCAATTTTGTTCTCACTAGTCAAACTTCAAAGCCATAGAATTTGTGAGAATGCTGTTAAGATAATTCTTTGTAGTTTTGACTGTAACTACCTAAAAATTTAAACAAACATCTCATCAAAGTGATCACCAACGATTGCCAAACACCAATATTTGAAAATGTCAAATTTCAAATTTTTCACAAATTATAAATCCTAAGTACAAAGTTTTTCTTTCACTTCCTTGTGAATTCACTTCCTTGTGAATTCTATTCTGTTGTTCTCTAAGAAGTTAGTGAGATTATTGAGAATGTCTGCAAACATCAGAAATTTGGAAAATTTTTAAAATCAGAAATTTAGAAATGAAAAAATAAATGGAAGCCTCTTTCTACTCTGGCAATACAGTGAAATAATGATTTCAAATATTCTTACTGAACAATAAATTTCTGCATCTCCTACAACTAATGATTGTTAGAAATATTTATGGAATAAAAAATCAGTAAAGGAAAGTGAATTCAATTGCACTGATAATGAAAACAATTATGATGAAAGCTATAAGTAATTTAAATGAATCACATAGACCACCATGGAAAACTGTATGAAAGTTTCTTTAAAAACTAAAAATATAACCACCAAATGACTCAGCAATTTCACTCCTGGGTACATATCTGAATAAAAACAAAAACACTAATTGAAAAGATACATGAATCCCGATGTTCACAGCAGCATTGTTTATAATAACCAAGCAGCCTACAAGCCCAACAACAGATGAATGGATAAAGAAGATGTGGTATATACATACAGTGAAATACCACTCAGCCATAAAAAAGAATGAAATTTTACCACTTGCAACAACATAGATGGTCTTGGAGGGCATTATGCTAAGTGAAATAAGTCAGATAGAGAAAGACAAATACTGTATTGTATCACTTATACTAAGAGTCTAAAAAATAACAAACTAGTGAAGCAGACTCACAGATAAAGATAACAAACTAGCAGTTACTAGTGGGGAAATGGAGAAGGGTGTGGCAATGTAGAAGTAGGGGATTAAGAGGTACAAACTATTAGGGATAAAACAAGATACAAAGATATATTGTACAACACAGGGAATATAGCCAGTATTTGATAATAACTATAATGGAGTTATTTAAAAGTTGTGATTCCCTAAATTCTATACCTGTAACTTACATGATATTGCACATCAACTATACTTCCATAAAACATAAAAAGATAAATGAATCACAAGCATATTTTGTTCACACTCTTTAGTTGTATGGTCAGAATATAATTTAATATCCATAGAAAGATGTAACAGAATTACTATCAATCAGTGGAAAGATAATAGGTGAATCATCATCCCTCTTCAGTCAAAGACAAACTCAGTAACACACAAAGGATCTTGAAACTGCCTTTCCATATACTCAGAGAAACATTAACACAATTTGGGATTTAAGATAATACATAATAAAAATGTTGCTTGAGCAAAAGAAAACCTAACATCATACTTTGTACATACTAAGGCATGCCTATTTGTTATATATTTTTTTATTAATTCTTTGGGTAATTTATGAAAACATCTCTCTTCATTTATTAACTTTTTTTTCTTTTCCTGAGGTGACAGAAAAATAAAACACTTTTTAGAATTACTGTGACTATTATTGTTGTAGATTAGCAACTTTAAAGCAACTATATGATTTATTCTGCTACAACATGTATTTTCTGAGTTAAAGTTTTTATTTTATCTTAACTGTTTATCCCAGTCATTGATATCACCTTAAGCAAATAATGGAGTGCCGTGTTGATTGAGCCTCAATGACCTTTCTTTATCCTCATATTCAGTTGTCAAAGAACAGTTTATCATTATCACTCAGAATTGTGACTAGAGTTTTCAGATATCCATATTCCCTTTTAGTACCTATTTCAGTATTTGTTCCCTTCCCCCCAAAAAAGCAGAGTAATCACAAACTTCTCTGGGAAACTAACCTTCCAAACAAATCTACTTTTAGTTTATCATTTAAAAAAAAAAGCTGAATTCATAACTAATCACAATGATCTACTTAGTTGTGCCAAGCATGTTCATCTAAGGTGAGTGCTCTCAGCCTCTGTGGGCACCCAGGCACTTCCCTTGGCTCTGCATAAATGGAAGACCTGAGGCTTAATGTACTGAAAAGAGAAAGTTCTTCTGTTTAAAGTAAAATTCCAAAGAAACCTTTCTTACCTTTTCAAAAAGAAAAAAAAAGAAAAGAAAAGAAAAAAGAAAAGCAAAGCAAAGAAAAGAAAAGAAAAGAAAAGGAAGAGAAAGAAAGAAAGAAAGAAAGCAAGAAAGAAAGAGGAAAAAGGAAAAAGAAATTAAAAAATTAATTAAATATTAGAATGTTTTACTTATTTTGCAAAGGCCTATTTATTAGGAAGGAAATTAAGTTATAGGCTTTGATTCTTGTTTTAAATCAAAGGGATAATCAACATAATACTATCTACAAGGTCCTCAAGACAACATTTTTTAGTAATCATATTACATGGTATACAGTTTAAGTTACATTATACGATTGAATCTTTATTTCCGTTCCTAGCATCACATTTTCTATAGAAAACTCTATAACTTAAATAGGGGAAAAAATGAGTAATTTATGTGTTTAGAGTTTGTTTGTGTGTGTTTGTACACTGAGACCATGACCTTGGTCTTCTTTCTTTTAAGTAATATACAATATCTGGAGAATTCTAAAAAAAGTATTCTATTTTTTTCAGATAAATTTCTACTGAGTAAAAACAATGGCATTTGAGCCTAGAAGTAAAATCTAACAAAATATTTATATAATAATAAATAATAATTTCTTATATTGACATCCGACTCTTCATCATTTTGTAAATTCCCACAAAATATCTCCTTTGATCTCCATTTCAGTCCCATGTGGTAAGATGACACACAAGTGTGTAATTTACTGGGTAACATATTTCATATTCTGAGTCCAAGAATACTGGGCTTGCTGAGGCCCTATTTTTCTGCATAATGTAAGTATGTTCCAAGAGACGTATTTACTACCAGAGAAAGGGATTTGATTTCAAAATATTTAAGGAAGTTCCTTCAAGTTACCCTCTAGAGTTTTTTATCCTGAAGGTTTGAGAACTTCCTCAAAAAGCAGCAACAGCTTTGCTAATATAAATAAAGACAGAACTGTATTTTTAAGTCCATTCAGAAAATCACATTTATTGAGTTTTGTGGTACAAGTCATCTTATCTATGCCCCTGTCTCCAGGTGAGATGATGCTATGATTATCATAGGAACATATGTATAAAAAGATACCATAGGTACAGGCATTTGGGTTAGATGAGGTTTACTGTAATGGACTCCAGAGAATCCAACAAGAGTTCTACAGCTTTTAGAAAAGAAACTGGTATGTCTAAGACAAAACAGACAGTTCATTTGTTTTTTTTTTTTACTGAGACAATTTAGAGCATTAAAAACAAACAAACAACAAATTTAACAATGATCATGGAGCCCAGGTGAACTCTTATATCCTTTGTACTCTTTCTAGTAATTGAAATACACTAATCTGCCTATTATTACACCCTAGGCCCTCCTTTATTTTATTTATTTATTTTTTTAATTTAGCTGGCTGGGTTAGAAGTCTGTGGTATTCTTGGCCTAATGTTTTTATTTGATCAATTTAAAATTATTTTAAAAATGTGAAAATGAGGAATGAATGACTCATTCCACTCAGACCTCTGCTCTGTCATGTTATCGGAACTCTTCATTCTAAATTAATATACCCCCTCACTCTTCAGCTCTGTATACTTTTACTGACTTTAAAGCAGTTACCTGACATTACATTACACACTCTTTTTTGTATATCTGCCTTTGTACTAGAATGCACATACCATATGGACAATAACTTTTCCTGCTTTGTTTGTTGCTGAATTAAAAGCCTTTAAGAAGATATTTTGTGAAAGAATAGGAATTCAAAAAATATAGAATGAATAAAAAAACGGAAATTTAGTTCTCTTTACATCTCTCTCTAACCAGCCCCTTTGTCAAGCCTGTGTTAACAATTTAGTGTGTATTCTGCCGTGGTTTCCTCCTTTGAATAGATTTGTTTCACTTTTGGTTTGTTTGTTTTTAATGGAATTATTTCACTACCTGCTTATTTCAGTTTAAACATCCAGTTAGTTAAGTATATCCACCTTTTTATTAGTAAGGATTCTATGGGACAGAACTCCGAGGTGAAATTGCTGGATCAAGATGGAATGTTAATTTAATATATGCTGAGAGATTAAAAAGGTAGCAATTCTTGTTTTTAAGAGCAATTTATTATAATTAACATTTCATTACACTCGCTAGGCCGTTGTTCTTTAAAATTATTTGTCTGATATATGATAAATGGTGGCAACAGGTATTAAATTTAAATTCCCTGTCTACTGATGAGAATAACATATTTTCATGTGATTATTAGATAACTGCCAAAGTTATTTATCCCCCATAGGGGTTAGTGTTACAACCTTGGCCCAATCATCACCTAATTAAACCAAAAGTAGATTATCTAAAGCTTATTAGTAAACTCCAGAAAGTTCAACTATGGCTATGTGAGATGGAAAAATCATGTCCATTAAAATCAATACACATTAAAATTAGGAAAAATTTTCTCACATAAAATTGAAAAGTAAATAAGTATGATTATGTGAATTTAATAATAATACATTCTGCATTTAAAAGTTTACATAGGCATTTTCTTAGTTGGACGAATTAAAAATTAGTATTTACATCCCAGCCAGAATTATACTTTCAACTAACATAAAACAGTTGAGGGAAAGTATTAAATCCAAAAGTCTTTTCAGTAGCAGATATTTATTTAAGATACTAGATATAACCACAAGTTTATTTCTTGATTAGCTTTTTATTTTTTCTTTTTGAAAGATTGGTTGTTTTTGAAAGCTTATGAAAGTAGGTTTGACAAATTCTTTTCCTGTTTTTTTTTCTTTTCTTGAGAATTTTTAAAATGCTACAGCTTAATGAAAACCCTTTCCCATACTTCAATTAAGAAAAACTGTACTTTTACAAGATTATTGATTATATCTTACCTTTTAGATTAAGAATATGTTTATCTTTTTATCATTAATCTAATACATTGCAGTTTTTCTTCATAATATTCTTATTTACAAATGCTTTAACTCTTCTTAACTTTTTAAGAATCATGTTTGGCAGGTGTCTCATGTTTCAGATAATTTCTATAATACTTTTTGAGATGATTTTCAATCTTTGCCTTGCTCATTTTAGGAGTTTATAATTCATTTCCTCTTTTTCCTCTTTTCTGCTGTACTCTCATTAAACAATAATTTTTATTAAAGCCTTTCTAGGATGTGAAAGGCTACAGATAAAAATTCCAGGTTTGTCAGTCAGTTTTATAAGTGGGGTCCTTGGTAAATCCCCAAATCTTTCAGTTTTGATTTTCTACACTTAAAATGTGTACAATAAGGTGATACAAGATGATCAGATGCCGTGAGATGATATACAAGTAGCTGGCACATTGCAAATGTTTCTCTGTGTAATTTGAGTCCTTTGGTTTTCCTTTTCTGAGTGGATTTAACTAATTATTTCACAATCTTTAACTAATAATCATTGTTTTAAAAATGTATAAAAGCTTTCATAGTGTTCAATTATAGAAATTTCCTTTTTTGCAGTTATCTCTTTTAGCATGTTTAGAAACTACTTATAAATGTGTAAAACTAGTTTACTGCGAAGCATTACTAATAGGGACCTAAATATAAGCTATTTACCTTCCCAAGAGAATGCTCTACTGGAGGGTTCTAGACAAGCCTATTGATTCTTAAAAGGCTTCAGATCATTGGCTTTAAGGTATTAGATTCGGTTCAGTAACACTGAAATGTATTTCTGGAAAAAATTTAGTATTTATTTCAATGTTTATCACTTTGATATGGTTTGTAATGGTAAGATTAGGGGAAGCAGTTATATTTATAGTCTAAGTCTTCAGTTCTGGGTAAAATGACTCACACCCTAGTATTAGAGTGTTCCCCAGTCCTTCTACAACGAGTCTACTTTACTTGATTTTCAGGGACCTACACTATCTGGTCTCCACAGTCTGTAGTCATTTGCTCCTCCCTCAATCCCCCTCACCCAAGTTTACATATGATTAAATCACCCCTTCTCCTGCTCCTGCTGTTTCTCCTGAAATACAAACTACTACCCCCCTAGCCTCTAAACCCTGACAAATTTCCAAATCTCAGTCTCTAATGTGTAGGTAACAATCTCTTATTTGTCTGCAATCAAATCTCTACAATGGAAACATTACCTAATGCTTTAATAGCACGTTTTCTTTTCACTCATATCCTGCTATGAATTTGAATTTAACTCATTTTCCGTGGGTGTCCCATTTCTTGAGACTGTAAACTGTGGGGACAGGAAACTGAGGAGGCGGGGGGAGGAACCAAGTCTTCAGTGTCCATGATGCTGGTTGAGGAGAAACAGCCTACGAGTAATTTAATTATTTATGCTGCCACTCAATTGAGAAATTCTATACCTTAAATCTAATTTGAAAGGTATTCTGGGGAAAGTATTATAAAAACACATTATTTGCTGCAATTTAGTTTGGATAAACCCAGAAGCAGGAAAAATAGTGTGGCCATTAATGCTGTTTGGACCACGCAGAATACCAATGTAAGCAATATAAGAACTGTTTTACTTAATTGGGTCTGGTAATAATGATAAATATTTTGAAAACAAAAAAGAAGTGGAATCTCACCATCACCCCTTCTTAATTATTGCTAAATAAAAATTAGATGATTCTCTGAATAAAGTACTTTAAACTGCTTAAGAGAAATTGAGCAAACATATCCCTACAAGGCATTTATTAAATATGTAATTATGCAAAATTCTCTCCAGTAACAGTACATGGAGTACTGCATTTTCTTTATAGTCTAAGAATTACAATCAAATTGGCAAGACTGGCATACACAAAGACGGTCTGATAATACATTATACAAGAACAAATACTAAACTAACAAATTAATGATAATATTTTCATATTATGTAATATTTTAAATAAGGACTAATACACATGGGACAGAGTACAAGGTAATAGTAGAGACGACAAAGAGGCACAATATACTACTTTTTAAGTACATTAACATTGTTTTTGAAAGACAGAAAATAATTGTTCTTGCTGACAAATGTATGTACTCTTTGGTCACTGTTTCTTTAGAGTTTTGTGTCCTCTGTCTTTCATTATTAATTTTGTCCTTCCTTCCTTCCCTCCTTCCTTCCTTCTTTCTTTCTTTTCTTCCTTCCTTCCTCTCTGTCTGAAGTTTTGTTTTGTTTTGTTTTGTTTTGTTTTGTTTTGTTTTAAATAGGGTGACTTCCATATGATTTTCCTGGTATTTTTCTTCTTGTCGTCATTTGCTTGTTTCACCTCACTTAAACCTAAGTGGGGAATTTTTATAGAACCTCTATTGGCACTGCTATGGAATGGGTGAATTCTAGACTTCCTTCCCTCATTTTCTAAGATCTCTTGGTCTTCTATTTTGCAGTTGAAAGGCTGGTAAAGTACACCACCGCCTTTCCTAAGACTGAGAATTCAAGGAGGTACTAGAGGAAGCAATGGAGGTAAGTAGGGTTAGTCTGGAGCTGATGCACCATTAGCAAACTGAGCTTGGACATTTAAGCAAAATTTTATTAAACACATTATACAAGAATCATGAGGGACTAGCATTTGTGTGGGTAGGGTACCCACAATATGTTGGAATCAGAAGACATTTTCTCCTTGTTTGTCTGATTCTTTTATATACATAATTCCCCCATACTTTCCAGTATATATCATACAAGGATACAAACCTCCATATGGTTTACATAATTCTTACAGTCTAACGATTTAAGTATATATATACACACACATATACACATTTTAAGTGTATATAAAAAATAGATCATATATATATTTATATCTTATTTTTGCTTATTTTGGAATAGATAAGAGATTTTTGTGACTTGCCTCCAGTCAACCATTTTTATCAGGAAGATGACTGAAGCCTTTCCAACTGCCAGATTCTATATTGGCAACACATAATTAAATCCGGTCAGCAACAAATAAGTATATGGAATTTCTTTTACTATGATTCTGTTTGCTGACATGATTTACAGCCATCTGCTAGAGCGAATGGATTTAACACAGCAAAATTATAATATAAAATAAGTTTTTAAACAAATTATTACATATACAAATATTTTATTTTAGCTAGAATGTTTGATATTCAAACAGTAAGATAATAAACTAAATAGCTTAGATCCTGTGTCTGAAAATAGTAATAAGAAAACATCTATGTACTGCATACACATTATTTTACAGGCAATCTTAATGTATACTTTTTGTTAGAACCACTTTGTTTTGATTATTATACTTAGAAATATGGCTGGATCTGCACAAGTTAAGAGGAATCAGATAATATGTAACTCAGATTTCTGATTGGCGGTAAGGTAGTGGTGTTAGGTACTGGGTATTCCAGATTTTTCTACATTCAGAGTGGGTTTCAATTTGTCTACATTAAATTTCCCGATTTCCATTTTCCTCCAAAATATGGGCATACTCAAGCTAAATTCAAAGCTACATTTAGCTAAGATAAAGATTAATGAGGTTTTAGAAAAACAAAGATTACTTGCAATACAAACTGTCTCAAATATAATTACAGTTCAGTGTTTTGGTCACTAGTGAATTTTAAAACAACAATTTTGTAGCAAGTCACAAGCCTTATTCATTCTAGCTAGAACTGAACCATAGAACCAGATTTGCAGCTTCAAAATGACAGGAATTCCCAGGAGAATAAAGCATATTGATTTATCACTGAAAATCCTCATTATTTTAATCACTGCCATGTGACTGGTTTGGGAGTATGGCCATGGCTTCAGTCTGATAAAATTGTTGTTGATTAGATGCAAAGTAATGAAAGTTAAATAGAACAGCAGGTTGTCTGCACATATTCTCGCCGCTTCCCTGTGTGTGCTGTGCGAGTCCCCACAGCTCTACTATGGCTTATATAATGCTTACGGCATAATCATGATTTAAGTGAGGACGCTCACTCTCACGTTCAGCCTTGATTTACTGCTTGAGCCAGAATAACTCTTTTTAGAGAGTCTGAAACAGCAGGTTGTCCACTGATATGCAGAGCAATGAGTTTTATTTTTAAAGCCACTGCTTCTCAGCAAGTGATATGTTTCTCTAAAGATTCACATCATTGTCCTGCAGAAAAATCCTTCACATGTTGCTTCTGTATTAACTCACAGGCAAACTAAAGTGTTAGATGCTAAAATGCTAAGGTTTTGTTTCAAAATTTACAACTATACCTTGAAAAGTTCCTCTTAAGGATGCTAGGGGCTGCTTAAATATTTACTGATTCAATTAAAGGAGTGGAAACTCTAGTTGTACTGCATAAAGTTGTTTCATATTTTTAGTGGATAGTAATAGACACTACTTTTTAATAAGTGGTAGTCAAGATTTGTCCTTTCAGAAAGGTTTTCTATTATTAAACTTTTCATACCTGAAAAAATTTTTTCTCTCTGGTTTGATAATGGTATATGCTAAATTGTTAATGGAAGAAACAGTCTTCATACAGTAACACACACACACACAGAGCAATGTACAAACACACATAAGAACTCAAGTGTAGCGACAAGTTAATCGTACACTGAAGTTCATGACAAGTTTCATGGCTCTGAATTTTTAAAAAAAAGTCTTGGGGGGAGGGTGGTGGCTCAAGTGGTAGAGCGTATGCTTAGCATGCACTAGGTCCTGGGTTCAATCCCCAGCACCTCCATGAAAAAAACAAACAAAAAATAATAAATAAATGAATAAACAGACCTAACGGTCTTCCCTCACAAAAAATAAATTAAATAATTTAAAAAAAAAAGTCTTGATACTACTTTAATTTTTTTAATCAAAATTCAAATATTTATTCCCTTCATATCTGTATGTACCCACTTTGATTAATATATGCCAATGATCAATCATATGTTTTTAACTGTATGGTAGGATTTGGTATGTGATTCTAATATATACAAATTATGATTTTTTTCCTCAAGATTATTTTCTGTTTCTTAACTTTCAACACAATATTATATTCCAAATATCTAGAGATTATGTTGCATGTGAGGGATAATATTTCATATACTTAACAGTTTATGGCATGGGCACCAAGCAATAAAAATTGATAGTGGCAGTAGACACTAGGTAAAGCTGTCTATCTAAGTGTCTACTGGCTGGATCTCAGGTCCACTGAATAAGCTTTGTGTAATTTCAATAGACTGCCATATTGTGATCCAGATATTTTGTTTTATAGGCTACACATGCCTCAATTTTTAAATTATTTTTCACTTTCTCAGTGAACTTTTTGATGAATAGAATTTCTTAATGGTTCTTATTGTTTCGTTTATTAGTCGCATTTTTTGTGTCTCATTTAGAAAATTTTTTCCAACTTTGACGTCATAAACTTAGTACCATCATTGTCTTCCAAAAATTTTGTAATTTTTTCTTTCATGTTTAACACTTAATCAATTATAAATTGACGTATGTGTATGGTGTGAGAAAAAGGCCCAATTCCAATATTTTTTTCCTCGTTCATCATAAGGTTAAAAAGTCTCCATGATGATCTCCGAAGCTGGTTTTGTCTTAAGTGAAGTCTGCCTAGTTCTGTCATAAAGAGAGACAATTGCTGAGGTCTCACTGAAGGAGTACCAACGAATTAACAGACTGGCTACCCTGCCATTATGCTCTCCCCTTGTACATTCCTTAGCTAGAGTAGCTTTAACCCAGAGGCTATGCTCCAGGAAGGAGGTAATGGGCAGATAATCTCAGAGAAAGAGACAGACCCTCCAGAGTTCCTCCCGACAGCCAGGAAGATTCATTGAGGCTAAGAGGAAGGTAGCACCGTGTAAAATGCCCTGATTGTTACGTTTTCTGTTTCATCTTTTCTATAAAACCCCAAGACCCCAACCCCAAGACGGAGTCACAGTCTCTACGGCATTAGCCTGCTGTGACTCCCCTTTGCCTGGCAAAGCAATAAAGCTGTTCTTTTCTGATTTCCCAAAACTCTGCCTCTGAGTCTCAGTCCAGTTTTGGGGGTACAGAGGCTGGTTTTGTGGCAACATCACTATTAAGTCAAATACTGCCCAACGCTGCTGAACCCGCTGTTTAACAGTAAGAACTCTGCGTGGATTCTCACTACTCTCACTATTCATAATTTGCTAAGATGTATGGTTTTGCTAAGATGTCAGTGTTATTTTCCTATCTCTACTGACATGACCGCTAAAGTTTTAATTTGAATACATCAATAAAGTAAACTCTACTGAAAGTTTACCTAATGTTAAACCAACTTTTAACTAGGGGAACAAACGCATTTCCAAATTTGCCAAAATTCAGTATCTTTTTTTATATATTGCCAGACTAGCTTCCCTAAATTTTATTTAGTATTTTTGCATCAATATAAATTAATGAGATTAGCTTTTTATCTGTGATCCTTGTCAAATCTGGATACCAAATTTATGTACACTCCATGAAATGAGTTTTGGAAAAAAATTTTTTCTTCTATACCTTGCATTAGACTGGGCATTATTGGGATATTATTTTGGTTCAGAATTTTATTGGTCACACTGGTAAAATCATCTAAGTTAAGAATTTCACTTAAGGGGTTTAAAATATGTTAGACATTTTCACCTTATCGTTTCAGTTTCTTAATATCCCCTTCATACATTTAATTTTCTTGCTGTGATAGTTTTCTGGATAATTTTTCAAATCTATCTTCCATGTAAATTATATTTGTGTATATTTGTGTATCTTACATGTAATTATATTTTCCTAGTCTGCTACTTAACCTCAATCCTTTAACTTTCGGTTTCAAACATTTTACTATCTTAATTCCTAGATTTTTTCCTAACTGTCTCTTTTTCATATTTTATACTCTATTATATTTTTGAAATATCTTGGAAAGAATGTAGTTTCCTATATTCTGGTAATTGCAATATCTAAAGATTTTTACAAATCCGTATCTTCTGTCTCTTGTTTTCGCTGTTACTTTTGGTGAAGTAATAAGAATGTGCTCATGTTTCTGCACAATTACAGGCTTTCTGAGCGCAGAAAACTGAAACCTGGGTCATAGAAAAAGTCTTGGAAGTTAAAAGATGTTTAAATAGATAGAGATCTCCAGAAAGATTTGCCTCCTGAAAGGCCTGTATTTACATTTAAAAGAGGATAAAACTCAAGAGTCATTAACAAAGGATTTGTTTATACTAGGAAGATTCCTTTTTCTCTCTTTTCTCATTGATAAGGAGGGCCACTATATTGTATATATTACCAGATTCATAATGTGGGGAGCCGTCTCCCATATCACCCCCGCTGCTGTACATTCAAGGTGTAACCATCTGCTTCTCATCGCAGCACCTGCAAGGGGAAATGCAGAGATGGCAATCTATACTGCTATTCCCGTAAGTAATAACAGTTCGCCGTGACACAGAAATCTTGCTTTTGCTTTCCAAAAAGAAAAAACAAGTAAAACTTACTAATGACTTTTATGATGTTTTTACTGTGAGCTGTTAATTTTTTTCTTGAAAATCTGTCTGTTTGAATTCTTTGAGGTTTGGGTGAGGGTGAACTTCTACACAGAAAACTTGTGTAACCTTTTTACACATTCTCTGGGAATTGCTTCTAGTGGTATAATTGTAGACGAATGGTTAAACTTTCCTTGCTTCAGTTTTCTCAGTTGAAAGTTTCAAATAAAAATATTTTATGTGATTTTTACATAAATAATACAAATAACATTCAAGATATAACTACAGTGCCTAACAATCAGTGATCTATTAATGTGAGTGATTATAAATATTCTGCTGTAGTAAAATTTTATCAGCTAACTTCAAAACATCTTCTAATTATGAGGAATATTTGGAAATGTTTGCAAATGCTTCAAATTGTTTTCCTATCATAAAAAGTAAGAACAGCAAGATAACTTATTGTGACGAACCATTTGCAAAACATTATTCACGTTACTATAGATAATAAATACATAACACTAATCTTTACCCCGCATGATTCTATAATCAGGATGGGAGACATGGCATATGCATATAAGGAGAATAAGCAACAATCCCAAGAAACTATGGCATTTACCAAATTAACAGAGATGATTGTAAGGACTACAACTTTACAAAGGAATGGGAAATGATTATAGACTGGAGTTGTGGAGAAAAGCTTGAAGGATAATTTAGACTCTAAAACGTTATGGTAGTAAAGTTCTTACATTGTTTGTAAAACAGTGTATTTTTTAAGGTAAAATGGGATAATTTTTGGGTAACTTTTTAACTCTAGAGCAATCATTAGGGTATAACAGTCAAAGTTAAAATTTAATATAGGAGAAAAATTGGAATACCAAAAGGTACAACACTGAAAAGAAGGGAGAAGGGGGAGAGAAACAACAAACAAGTCGGATTGTTTGAGCAGGCAGAGAACTAGATATGAGCAGAGAAAGGGGGCACGGGCCAAATGGCAGGAAACCATACATCCTGTGAATGATGGGGGTCCTTGGGCAGACCGAGAAAAGCAGGACCCTCCAGATTGATAAGAAATCACATATTTTGGGGTGACAGACAAAAAGGGTGGGAAAAGGCAGGAATCTCCAGTGTCCAAAACCTTTTGCTCATTATGCCCTCATTACAATAAAATTAACCTTGCAGATTAAAAGTACCCATTATGCACTGACACCATGACACTTTTGATCAAGACTAATTTGGAAGTCTGAAATTTGCAAATGTTAACCACTATATATAAAAATAGATTAAAAAACAAATTTCTTCTGTATAGCACAGGGAAATATATTCAATACCTTATAATAACCCTTAATGAAAAAGAAAAATGAATATATGTACATATATGCATGACTGGGACACTATGCTGTACACCAGAAACCGACACATTGTAACTGACTATATGTCAATTAAAAAAAAAAAGAATAAATAAGGACAAAAATTCCTCCTCCCCTGGGAAGGTGGAGCTGGGATGGAAATCAGGACATACAACTTCAAACCCCTCCCTTTCCAATGAATATTCTGCCCATTCATTTTTTTACACTCTGTGTAGCCAGCTTGCCAAAGAAACTCAGGGCAGCACACACTTGAGTCTGACTGCTCTCCCCTTGAGAGTGTTCTACCACTTAATAAATCCTCAGTTTATTTTCCTGACATCTGTGTCTTGTCTTTGAATTCTTTCTGTGACAGGAACCTGCTCTCTGGTAACAGGATAAATATAAAATAAGCATTTATGGCAGATGTATAGCCAACCGTATCTACAACTGCATTAAATATAGAAAGACTTAAGAACTCAAAAGTCATATATTATTATCAGAATAATAAAATAATACAGGCATACCTCAAAGATATTGCAAGTTTGGTTCCAGATCACCGCAATAAAGCAAGTATCACAACAAAGAAAGTCACACAAATTTTTTGATTTCCTAGTATATATAAAAGTGGAATAAGGAAGCAGCTCTTCATCCCTTGAAATTTTATCATGATTACAGCAATTCAATCACATCTGCAGGCTCCATTTCTAATTCTAGTTCTCATGTTATTTTCACATCTGCAATTACATCCTCCACTGAAGTCTTAAATCCCTCAAAGTCATCCATGTGGATTGAAATGAACTTCTTCCAAATTCCTTATAATATTGACATTTTGACCTCTTCTCATGAATCATAAATGTTCTTAGTGATATCTAGAATGATGAACCCTTTCCAGAAGGTTTTCAGTTGACTTTGGCCAGATACATCAGAGGAATCAGTATCTACGACAGCTGCAGCTTTCTGAAATCTATTTCTTAAATAATAAGACTTGAAGGTCAAAATTACTTCTTGATCCACGGGATGCAGAATGTTGTGTTAGCAGCAATGAAAACAACATGAATCTCATAGTACATCTTCATCAGAGTTCTTGGGTGACCTGAAGCTTTGTCAATGAACAGTAGTATTTTGAAAGAAATACATTTTTTTTGAGCAGTAGGTCTCAGCAGTGGGCTTAAGGTATTCGGTAAGCATGTCGTAAACAGATGTGCTTTCATCCAGATTTTGTTTTTCCATTTACAGAGCACAGGTAGAGTCGATTTACAGTGACTTTTAAGTGCCCTAGGGTTTTCACAATGGTAAATGCGCACTGGCTTCAACATAAAGTCACCAGCTATATCAGCCTACAAGAGAATTAGCCTGTCTTTTGAAGCTTTGAAGCCAGACATTGACTTCTCCTCTCTGGCTATGAAAGTCCTAGATGGCACCTTCTTCTGTTTTGTCTACATTGAAAATCTGTCGTTTAGTGTAGTCACCTTCATGAATTATCTGAGCTAGATCTTCTGGATAACTTGCTGCAGCTTCCACATCAGCTTTTCCTTTGCAATCAGTTTGGCTAACTGTTTGGCACAAGAGGTCAGTTTTCAGCCTGTCTCAGCTTTCAACATGCCTTTCTCACTAAATCTCATCATCCTAGCTTTTGATTTAAACTGAGAGACATGCAACTCTTCCTTTCACTTGAACACTTAAAGGTCATTGTAGAGTTAATCGTTGGCCTAATCTCAATATTGCGTCTTAAGGATTAGGGAGGCCTGAGGAGAGGAAGAGAGACAGGGAACGGCCTGTCGATGGGGCAGTCAGAATGTACACACGTACTGAATAAATTTGCCATCTTATATGGGTGTGCTTTGTATCACCCCCAAACAATTACAATAGTAACACCAAAGATCACTGATCACAGATCACCATAGCAGGTGTAATAATAATTATAAAGATTGAAACATTGTGAGAATTACCAAACTGTGACACAAAGACACAATAGTTGGCAAATGCTGTTGGAAAAATGATGATAATAGACTTGCTAGACACAGGATTGCCACAAACCTTCAATTTTGTAAGAAAAACACAATGTCCACAAAATGCAATAAAGTGAAGTATGATAAAATGAGGTTTGCCTGTGCTCAGCTAAATGTTGATTAAACCACACAGTCACACAGACACACACATTTTAAACATAAAAATGGACTTAAAATGAATTTCCATGAACTTTATGAAGAAATTAAAATCCAGCAGAAGACACCAAAACACCTAACCAAGTAGGAAGGCATACTATGTTCTCAGAGATAAAAGCTCAGTATCATACAGATCTCAGTTCTCACTAAGATAAACTTAATTCTAACACAGGCTGAGTGTGAATTTCATGTGGAACTGGTTTTAATGTCTGAAGGACATAAAGAAGACTTTAGCTAATAAAAAGTGTATTTGTTAAGAACTGCAGAATCTGAGGTTTTATCCTACTTGCAAATTGTAAAGTTAGCTTACCAGAGCCTCAGTATGTTGGCAGAAGACACAAGAATCCTGGGTCAGAAACAAAGGACATTACCACACACAGAGATAGCAGTTGCTAGGTTATAGATGTGTCTTTGTACCAGAGCTCTGGTTCCTAGAGGGTGACTCAGAGAGCCAGATGACAAATGCATAACCAGCTGGTTTCATTACAGAAGAGAAAATCTGGCTTAAGAAAACAGGACAAATTTATAATGGGCATTAAAATTGCCTACTCTCTGTTTGGAAGGGAAAAATTATCTTTATGCATAATTGCTTTATAGGAGGACCCTGTCTGCATCTTCCCAGCCTGGTCTACACAAGCATCCAGAACAAATGGACCATTTTTCACTTTTTTATTTTGAAGTAATTTCATGCTTACAGAAAAGATTTACCAATTGTCAAAATCTTCCATTTGCCATCTCTTCTGTCTCTCTGTCTCTCTCTGCCACCACTCCCCTATCTCGTCCTTCTCCCTTCCCCTCTGTCTCTCTGTCTCTCTTTTCTAGCCATCTGAAGGTAACTTGAAGACCTAATGCTACATTATCTCCTATATTTCAGTGTATATATCTTTAAAGAAAAAAACTGTATAACCATCAAGTTCCAGGAATTAATTCACCCTTTTTGCAGTGCTACCTTATACTCCACAGAGTATTTAATTTCACAAAATACTACAATAAAGTCTTTTATGGAACCAGGACTCAATCAATTACCATACAAAACATTTAGTTGTCCTGTTTCTGTAATCTACTTCAAAATATATCCTGGATAAGGCTATATTTCACAACATGACTCATATTTTAGCACTCTGACCCTTGCCACTATTATTTTCCTATATTGTTTTCTTAATTTTAAATACTTTTTTCTGATACATAGAGATAATTCCTAAAATAATACTTGTATTGAAAAATTGTATACCAACTTTAAATGAACTCTTATTATTATTATTGAGTTATTTTAATGTAATATAAATATTTTGTACAATAACATAACTGATATATGTGCCAGAATAAGAATGGATCATACTCTGGATACATGCAAATACAAATCACTTTCTTTTAAATTTCTCTTGAAAAGATGCAGCAAAATATTTTAGCAATGCTTAAAAAAATTTATAGCTGAATGATTTTTACCTATGAAGTTTCAAAAGACTCAAATTATCTCAAATATTTTAATTGTAGGTATAATACAAAGAAGAATTATACATCAGTGCTTTGCTAGTATCTGAAAAAGGTCACTTGTTAAATACACAATATTGTTTCCCACTTTGTAACAAAAACACTGTCCTATAATTTACTTATCATACTGCTACAGAGAGAAAAAGGACATCACTAATAATAAGACAGACAAAGTAGACATGGTTTAAATTATTTGTGATGTTTATAAGTTAATAGAATAAAATTCTCTTCACAAGGAGTTAAGAGCAACTATTTAAAAAATTCTAGTAAAATATTAAAATAATTGTTCTTCAAACCTTTCCCATGATCAGAAGAAAAAATGTACACACAAATAAAAATGAAAATATTGTTTCTTTTTCCTTTAAGAATATGAGTATAATAACTGGGGAAATTGAAGCAAATGCAACTTTTTAGTGAAGCTTGGGGAAAACGAAATCTCATGTAGATATTTCAAGACACCATTGGGAACATATAATCATTCTCTCCTACAGTCACTGTGCAGACTGAAAGAAATAATATATGCTTTCAGGATGAACAGAGCAAATGAAATATATGTCTTTTCTTAAGACATTTCTCAGTCTTCCAATAATAGAGATGTTATTTTTCATGCCTATAATCCCCAAGGCAATTATGAGGCTTTAAGGAACAAGAGAAGGTGTATATTTTACCTTTTGTCTCCCCAAAAAACAAAAATCAACTTTATAAGTTTTATAGTCAGCTTTATAAGATAGACTATATTTATTGGCCTTACATCATGAGCCTTTAAACTGATGTCTTAGGAAACCTAGGGCTCTAAATTTATATTTGAGAGACCAGGATCACACTTTGTTTCTGTAAGGCCAGATCATATTACCTGTACAAGCTTCATGTTCTTTAACTCTGAGGGACAATTTTGTGAGGTACATTAAATGATTAAATTAAATGATCCGTGTAGAAATACTCTTTAAAGTATTCATGATAATGTATGACATTGTGATTGCTTGAATAACTTAGTTGTATCTAATTCTTTTCACTAAATCCACATACAGAAAGCTTTCAGACATGATGGGAATCTATAATTATGAATGAGGGACATATTGAAACAGTGTACAGGAAAAAAAAAGGTGACCCAAGAAAGAGATGGCTAATGGTTAGATAGGTAGATAGATATATGATAGGGGAAAGAAAGGAAGGAAGGGAGGGAGAGAGGGAAGGAGGGAGGAAAGAGAGAAAGAAAGTAAAGAAAGAAAGAAACGAAGGAAGGAAGGAAGGAAGGAAAGAAGGAAGGAAGAAAGAAATGCAGATGGGTGGATAGAAAAGAGTAAGAGGGTGGGGGAAGGAGAGAAACAATAAATAAAGGGTGTAAAGATGTCAAATACTATGTATTTAGAGTTCTAGATGGTTAATGATATTGGCAATAAATATATTTTTACTATGTTCTCTAAAACCTATGTCTATATAGTCTCCTGCATCATTCTTGTAACAATCATTTTAAAATAAGGAAATGTGTGTGTGTATTTATATTATTTTTCAGCTGTTTGTCCAAATCTTGGCATGGTACTGTGCACATAATAGGGACTCACGAAATATTTTTTTGAGAAAATGTTAGGAAAATTCCCCAAAATATTAATGTTTTTACTAAAATTTCCAGCCTCTTTTTTCTATGGCTTCACTGGGAACATGACCCTTCACTGAGGAAAGAAACTTTCTCCTACTTACTAATATTAACCTTTAACCTGATACTTTCAACTCTACATAAAAATATCATGTCTTCTTTGTAGCACATGTTACCAAGAAAACAGAACACCCTGAGGTGTGATACCCCATAGGATACCCCATCTACTGACCATCACGCTCTGGTCCTTTTATTCCTTGATGAACTCTACACTTGAACTTTTCCTCTACCCTTTCAGAATGAACATGCCACTCAGTAACAGACCCTAAAAACCCAGTCGTCTCTCTGGCTCGATGCCTGCTACACTTGGGGTCTCACCCTGGCCAATATCATGGTCCATAACTTATCTACCTCTCTAATCTTAATCCCCAGTATTCAACTCTGATCATGACTTCCTGTGTTTTATTTTGCACTGTCTGAATCTGGTCTTCAATCCCATGTATATATTTGCACTATGGTACTGCTTTTTACTGCTAGGACATCAGCCCTTCCTGATCTCTGCTGAATCCCAAACAGCTCAGATTCCACAGTCGGTCATCAAATGGCTCTCCATCATTACCCTCCTTTATTCTTATACCTCTATTCTCTAACACATCTATCATCAAAATTCCAACCCCACAACAATTTCACCATCTCTTCAGCCAGATATCTTACACAGTCCATCCCCTAACTTTATCTTTCTAAAGCTAAGAATTGCTCTGGTTCTTCTGAACATCACGAAGAAATGCCTCACTTTTGTGGTTTTTCTCATGAGCGCTACTTTTCTTAGAATAAAATCTCTATACACCGTTTACCTCAGTAAGTTCTACCCATCTCTTGAGAGTCAATCCAGCATTCATTTTGTCGAAAAAGTTTCATGTGATCATCTTTAGATGGAAGGTATTGCTCATCTCTGCTCCCATGAACATTATTATTAGTGCATTGTCTTACTTGGATCATCACAGAAGCAGATTTCAGACAAGGATTTGATAGCAGGTTGTTTATTTGGGAGATTGATTAGCAGATTGGGGAAGTGAGACAGGGAAGAAAAGGAGTCAATAAAGGTATATTATTTTTAAAGTTGTCACTGTAGGTGAGGGAAGCTTAACTCCACGTAGGAACCTTGAGAGCCAATGGAGGACATGCTGATAGTTAGCCAACTTCCATCATTTACTGGTTGAGCTGCTGGGTGGCAACTGCAATTTCTCTGGCACTTCTGACCTGTCCCTCACCTGAGTGGAACAGGCTCCAGCAGCCAGAGACACACATGAGGCAACAAACTGGAAGTAGCCGATGAAAATCACGCTCTCAGGCAAGGAGACCATAAGCGCTAAAGGAAATACGAGTAGCACACTGATGTTAGCTGCTTCGCGCATTTACCTCAGTACAACAATTTTAAATGCATGTTCCCTCATAGATTATTAAGTTCTTTGAAGGAATGTGTGTCCTGTGTGTGTTAATTAAACATACAAGAAATGTAAATATACCTAAGCATAGTCCAAATACGACTTTTGGAGACATTTGGAAATTCACTCATATTTCAACAGGGAAAAAATACAAGATTTTGGTACCTTTTATATTTTAAAAAGGGTAAGATCTCATTATTCCTGAAATTTGTATCCTTTTATTGACCATTTTGAATGATTGATAAATTACGTTCATGGCCTTTACATGACATTGTGCTGCAAAATGTAGACTAGTTCATAGTTAAAGCAGATCCATGCTACATTATTTTATTTGTCTAATGGAGAAAGACGCTTGGAAATTATTTTCTGTTCAAATAATACGAAAAAAAAGTGCATTCTAACATATGCATATGATGTTGACACATTATCTATTACAATAATAATGAAAGGATGTCATATTTTCAGAATGAAACTTTGGTTTTCATTAGCAGCTAGAGTGAGGAGGCAAGGAAAACTGTCCGTGAGGGCCTGCAACAGTTAGGAGAAATTATATTGCCTCTATGGAGTTTGTCACGATCCATGTAGAGGGTCAGAAATATCTCCCCATCATATCGTTCAACAAAGTTTAAAACTTTGTACATACATGTCAATTATAAAAATAGGAGACTAATGCTCCTACTCTGGTTTCTGGAGATTTCTGACATTCTGTCAGTCAGTTCGACATTTACGCAGCAAACCCAGGTCTCTAGTTCGGCCTAATAGCGTGCAAATTACTGGAAAAGAGTTTTTTTAAGCAAGTGAATGGGTTGGGGGTGAGTGAGCAAACACACCAGAGGGGCTTAGTCGTGTCCATGTGTTAATTCATTTGCACCGATAAAAATGTAAATGAATGCTGAGTTAGTCTGGGAGTACAAGTACCTTGCATTTTGGAAAGCTAGCTTGTATCAGATCAGTGAATTATTTAAACAAATGAGTGAGGTGTCAAAACACGCTGCTGAAGAACGCCAGATGGCCCTGACTCATCTTCTAGTGAATGCCTGTCAGTAATAAGAAAGATAATTTGAATAAGATAATGATCTCCCTTAAAAAGAAAACTTATCCAAGATGAAACATAAACATGGATTCAGTGTTTATTGTGCCCAAACACAGATTTCCTGGCAAAGAAAAAATAATCTTACTCACCTACATAACCACGGTGGTAAGAGAGACATATGGTCTTATTTAGATGTGTTTGTGGGGATTTTTTTAATGAAAATACCTCATTCATTAACACTGAATGTTAAACTAGCCAAAGGAGAGTTGTTAGTTTGTTTTAAGAGAAATCTTGTAACATATTAACTAAAAATCATGATAACTTCCTAAAATTTCAGATGTGTCCGTTCCTCCAACTTGCATCAATACTACGAGTACATAAATAAAAAGCAAGACAATAAGATCAAAATACTCTTCAAACAAGAATGCCTTCTTGGTTGGGTAGGGAAGAGAAAAAAGATGTTTCTCTAGAGTGTTTAGAAATGATATTTTGATATCTTCTCTAACTTATAGTTCAAAAATTTTGTTTTCCAGATGGTGTGAATGTCCCTTTCTATTTCTATAGAAGGCAGGTCTGCAGAGTATAGTGTAAAAAGCCCTCCACTAGGATTGATGAGACACGGCTTCTAGGTTTCACTGTGCAAGAAAAGTTATATACCCTTGGGTAAGATTTTAAACGTTCTGAAGTCTTCTTTTTAAGAAAATATAGGATGCTAACTTTGTCATGTCTAAATCATCAGTTTGTTCTTATAATTAAATGTGTCTTTATAAAAGCCTTTAAGTATTTAAGTCTTTGTAAACAAAGGATATACAGTTTTTTTTAATGCTGGCATTGTATAACCTCCAGTGAAGTACATAAAAAGAGAGTTGAAGTGTTTGTTTATAGAATGACTAAACACTGAGAAGATGTCAGCTTTCAATGTATACATTCAAAGAAATGCCAATAAAATTTAAATTGTTTTTCTCCTTGGAGGAATCTGACACTCTTTCTAAAATTTGTTTCAAATATAGAGATCTACTAACAGCAATATCATTTTTAGGAAGAGGATGCACCCTGTGAGATACTCCTAGATCACTGGAACAGAAGAGAATTCAAAAACAGACCTTTGTATACGCAGAGACATTGATACGATAAAGGTGGCCATATAAGTCAAAGGTATATGGCACAGGGAAAACTGGCTAACTAGATGGATCCCTAGCTAATACACATCCCTGGTATATTAAAGATCTATATGTAAGCAGTAAAACCATAAAGTCAGAGAGGAAAATTCAGGCCCAAATCACAGTGAATTAGAGCAGACAGAGAGTCCTTGATAGGATACCCACAGCACTCACTGTAAGGCAAAACAGACTGACCTGACTGATTACATCTGTTGAAAGTTTAGCTAAGTTACTACTCCATGGTATTGCTTATTGCTGCCTTAGCATCCTGTTTGTTTGTTTGTTTGTTTGTTTGTTTGTTTTTCCTTTTGGCCAAGTAGCCTGCAGGGACCTTTTACTGACACTAGGCTCTCATACAAGCGCAAGCCCTGGATAGCAGCCTGCTGAGTCACAAGCAAAGGTATGTTCTTGATATGATTTCTCCAACAGCCCTTGTGCTCAAGTCTCCCCTGCCTCCTAGCACTTCTCCCTTATGTGCCTCTTAGATAAGACCCTCATGGACTTACCCAAACCCCGCTCTTCTGGTTTGAATTGATCAATCTGGCCTTAGCCTGAGAACACCAAAGCGCTCCACCCACAGACCCTAACAATGGCATGTGCCTCAGGTTCTGCCTCTCTCTACCTGTACTCTACTCTGTCTTAACCTCCCTGTGTGGCCCCTCCAGGCATGCTGTAAATGTCCTCCAGGGCTTGTGACAAGTTCGTAACATCAAATAGCTTATGCAATGAGAGACACCACAGATGCACCTAATAGACCTGATGACAGTCTGGGAGAAGAGATTTAAGATTCTAAGACTAATACGCCATTAGTAACTGGAATACATAAGAAGCTTCTGCAAATTAACAAGAACATGATGAGAAACAGGTTTAAAATGGCAGAGGAATATGACTAGAATTTTCACAGAAGAGATTTCCCAAATTACTATTCAACCTTATTAAAAACTAAATAACATTCAGAGAAACTAAATTATCAAATTGAATTCAATGAAAACAACAGAAAGATGTATGTATATGCCTATCATCATGTTGCAAAAAGTAAGAATGATAGCTAATAACCAGGTTGTTAAGGCTGAGAGGGGACAGAAACTCATATTAATCGTTGCTGGTGGAAATGGATATGCATAGTCATTTGGGGGAGAATGTAGATACATAACATTACTCTTGACTGTACTCTGTAACTCTATAACCCAAGCTATTTAATAGTATAACACCAAGTATAATATAGTGGTTAAGAGTCATCTCTGAAATAAGATAAATTGGGTTTACTCTACACATCCGCTTACTACAAAGTAATTTACTCAACTTCTCTGTGCCTTGTTTCTTCTTTTGAAAAAATTAAAATAGGAATAATATTGGTCTCATAAAATTATTTCAAGGATGGAAGTGCATTTATAGGTGTAATATATTTAGAAGAACACATGGCAAGTTATGATTACAAAAGGAAATATGAACTAAGGAACGCTGTAGGCATGTCCATCAGGCAACTGTTGACACAGGAAGTTGGAAGCATCCTAGGTATCTAACATTAGGGGAATTCAAAAGTAAAATGTGGCAGGTACAGAGTACAAAATAATAGGCAGTTGATACGATAAATGATCTTGATCAACAAGAATAGATCTTAAATATTTAGAGTAAATTTATTTGAATTAAAAAAAATACCAGACTTCCTATTTAGGTCAAACATGAAAAATCTTGGATATCATCAAAATACTCAAAGCCAGAAGAAAGAATTCTTTTTGGATCCACTAGAGAATTGAGGTCATAAGACAGACTTCTGCCCCCAAAACTGGAAGGTAAGGCAGATACCATTAATCATAGATTCCTGGGAGCAGAAGCCCTCTGCTGGAGCCAGTACTGGTAGGATTACCAGTCAAAATATGGAAGTAATTCTAAAACTCAAAATAAGATGAACAACCCAGTTAAAAAGTGGACAAAAGATCTGAACAGAAACTTCATCAAAGAAGATGTACAAAAGGCAAATAAGCATATAAAAGGATGCTCAATATCATATGTCAGCAGAGAACTGCAAATTAAAACAACACTGAGATATCACTACACACCTACTAGACTGACCAAAATCCAGAAGATGGACAACACCAAATGTTGGAGAGGATGTGGAGAAACGGGAACTCTCACTTATTGATGATGGAAATTCAAAATAGCACAGCCACTCTGGAAGGCACTCTAGCAGTTTCTTACGAAACATATAACAGCCTTGCCATTTGATCCAGTGATCATGCTCCTTGACTCATCCAAGGAGTTGAAAACATAAGTTCACACAAATACCTGCATGCACATATTTATAGCAGCTTTTTTCATAATTGCCAAAAGGTAGAAAGAACCAAGATGTTCTTCAATCGGTGGATTAAAAACAAACTGAGATATAGCCAGAAACTGGACCATTGTTCAGCAATAAAAAGATCGGGCTACCAAACTACTAAAACACATGGAGAAACCTTAAATGCACATTACTAAGTGAAAGAAACCAGTCTGAAAAGGCTATAAACAGTATGATTCAAACAAAATAACATTCTGGAAAAGGCAAAATTATGAGAGTGAAAAAACTGGTGGTTGCCAGAGATTGAGGGGCAAGGGAGGATGGATGAATAGGAGGAGCACAGGGGACTTTTAGGGCAGTGAAACTATTCTGTATGGATCTTGTGATGGTGTATACCTGATTTTGTGCATCTGTTAATACCCATAAAACTGTTTAACACAGAGAGTGAATCCCAGTGTAAACTATGGACTTTATAATGTGTCAATACTAGTTTGGCAATTGTTATAAACGTACCAGACTAATGCAAGATGTTAAAAGTAGGAGAAACTGAGGCTATGTATGTTTGAACTCTTGTACTTCTGCTCAATTTTTCTGTAAAAATAAAACTGCTCCAAAAATAACCTCTATTAATTAAAAATTGCCATGAAGCAACACACATTACAAAAAGATACATACATTAGAAGGACAAATATCAAACTTATTAGACTGGATAGGAAGGAAATAGGAGTCAGGGACAGATATCAGAAGGAAAATAATGAGATAAGTTGTTAGTGACACAAAATGTATAATTAAAAACTGAGGAATGTATTAATAATGTAGTTCTCTGCCTAAGAACTCACAACAACAACAAAAAAAGCACTAAGGATTTACCCTCATATTTGAAGTATTGACAACTAAGCATCAATCTTTTAAAAGAAAATGACCTATAATTTAGAAAGTGCTTGGGGGTAAAGAGCAAGGCAAGAAGGTGGGGCAGAGGAGGAAATAAGAGATCTCCTCTCTCTCTAAGGGTTTTACCTTCAATATATCTAATAAATTTGCTGATGCAGCTAAGCTGCTAAGAGCACTGCTGTCTTCAGGAACTGACAGCAGCAGCATTGGGATGAAACGTTGTGGTCATCGTGCCTGCAATTTCCTTTCAATTACTTCAGTTTGATGGCGCATTTGTCAATAACTTTCATCTCTGTATTCTAGGGAGAATCAGTTGTAATAATCCAGAATGCATAGTCCCGAAGTGCTCAGCTGTCATGACACCAAAACGCTCATTTTCAGGGAGGTCATCAGAGACTGCATAGGGGAGGGTTGTGCTCAAAAAGTGGCAGAGGCGAGCCTTTCTGAAACCCTATCTCCATCAACAACTGGTACTACGAAAATTAGCACACGGTGGTAAGTGACCTCATAATTATTACAATGAATTAGGACATGAGCTCTCATTAGTAAAATTAAAGGTATTCAATATATGTGGATTAGTTGGAATAATTTAGAGATTCACCCCACTTTTAATTAACTTACTCTTAAGTAAGTGGCCAACCATTCTAATGTGGTTGGCTTTATCCCCAAGTGTTCTGGCATTAAGGTATTGGGCTGGACCGCATCCTGGTGTTGGTTTTCATTTCTGATGACATGCCATGATGAAACGTGGCCCTGAATCAGGTTCTGGAATGCATGTGACTGCCTCATAAAAGTGTGACCATAGCACCTGAACGGACAGAGAGCTGGGACTTTGCGTCTCCAGGACAGGTTTGTGAACTGCCTTGCGCTCGCTCTGCTCACAGGTATGTGTTTGCTCTACAACTGTATGTGTGGCAGAATTTGACCTGAGGCTTGGCTCGTCACACCTCACAAAAAGGCTGAGCGGAAGATCAAACTGAGAGGGTTGCAGTGGACACGTGTGATAAACTGTCCCACAACAGTAGGTTTAACGTGGACTTAGTTTTCTTAGGATTTAGCCACAGGAGAGTGTGAGCTATGCAGTAAAAGGATTGTCAGAGTTGCGGGGAAATAAAAGCAAATATAAAAATGTGGCAAAAAGAAGCTGGTCATTCTTTCAGGACATAAAATGCAAGGAGCAGTTTTGCCCATCCTAGGTGTTCACTCAGTATTGCCTAGATAAAGAGTTGCCTGGAACCCGGGGCCTCCCCCGCCGACAGCCTTTCTCCCAGTGGGCAAGGCTGTATCCAAATTCAACTGCCACAGAATAGGAGATTCCCTCCTCCAAGCAGGAGAAGCCCCATGTGCCCTCAAGGACTCCAGGTGCTGGGCAACTTGCCTTCCCACACCACTCCTGTTAATAGTCTAGCATTCAGTTCTATACTGCCTGGGGCCAAGCAGTTAATTTCCAAGCTGACAATGTACTTAACCTTGTGTGATAAAGATCAAGGCAGGTCCAAACACTCCTCCAACTGGTATTATGGAAGAATGGGAGATCTATGTTTTTCCCTTTTCTTATGAACCTCAGCCATGTAAAATTTTGCTTTCAAAATAAAAGCTATTTCTCACCCTAGACAGTGTTGTGGAGTGGTTCCAGCAATCTGAAGTACAACAGGTGTCAATGGGGAATGATGCAGAAAATGAGAATGAGAGTATTGTGAATAGCGTAAGAAGAAACTTCAGTCAAAGGGGGTTTTAATAATTGAGCGTAGTTTGTTAGTTGTCCTATGGAGTTAAATAGACTTGAAAATATTTGAATGCCAATGGGAGGTGATGGACAGAGTGGAAGATGTTGAAGAGTAGAAGAGGTGGACAATAATCAGTAGAGGAAAATCCCTGAGAAGGACAGAGGGCACCCTATTCCAGGGTACACGAGGGAAAAGACTCAGTTGTCAAATGGATCTCTCTGCTATTGCATCAAGAGGTGAGGCCAGATGGTAAAACTGGTGTTTGTAGGACCTCTTCATCTATCTTCAAACCTCACTCATTCTTAAACTACCTCTAATTGGGTGAGATTAAGCCATGTGATTCCCCAAAACTTTATGTGGTCAAGAAACACGCCCCTTACTGTCTGACCCAGGCCTGACTTCCATATCTATTCCTAAACCCGTCTACTGGCAAGGGGTTTGAAAACACACTTAACAGTAGTCAGGGTAACACTAGCTGCTGTAACAAACACAGTTCACAATCAAATAGACATTTATTTCTATGTAACAAAGAGTTCAAGGTGAGTCTTCACTATTGTTGGGTCTCTTTCCTCTGAATAATGATTTGGAGATTCTAGCTCTATCTTGCAGTTCCACCATCTTCAAGAAGATGCCCTGCAAATGTGAATCAAACTGGCAAAAAGAAAAAGAAAAGTAAAAACCAATAAAGCCAAAGAAAGTCATTATGTAAGGATATAAGGATTGGTTCATCAAGAGGATATAGCAATTATGTTTATGTGCACCAAGCATTGAAGTGTCTAACTAAATTAAGTAAATACAACAGAACTGAAGGGAGAAATAGACAAAAATACTGTAATAGTAGGAGACTTCAACACCCCAGTTTCCACAATGGATAGATTATCCAAACAAAAACTCAAGAAAGAAATACTAGGGTTGAACTGTATTTTAGACCAAATGGACCTAAAAGACAAAAACAGAATATTCCATCCAACAGTGTCACATTTTTGTCAAACTCACATGCAACATTCTCCAGGATAAATCATACGTTAAATCACAAAATAAGCCTTAGCATACATAATGGTATGAAACTACATATTAATAATAGGAGGAAAACTGGAAAATTTACAAGCATGTGGAAACTAAAGAGCACACTCCTGAACAGCCACTGGTCAAAGAAGAAATCAAACGGGAAATAAAAATATGTTCTGAAGCAAACAAAAATAGAAATACAACATACCAAGACCTAGGGGATGCTACAAAAGCAGTTCTAAGATGTAATTTTATGGCTCTAAGTGCCTATATTAAGAAAAAAAAGTTCTTCTGAGAAGATAGTTTCTTTTTGCTTTTATCAGTCTTTTAATATGCATTTCATATTATGTTACACTTATTTTCTTATACTCTATTCAAAAACAGAAAGAACACAGGCACTGGGGCCCGGTAGCTTCCCCACTTCCCAGATAAGTATTCTTTTCACAAGTTAGTTAACATTTTGGCACTTCAGTTTCCCAATTTACTACAGAGGGGTAATAATACATAACTCACCAGAGCTGTAAAAATTAATTGAAGTTCTATACATGAGACCTAGTATATAAGGGGATAGAAATTATTCCTAAATTGTCTTTTATTTTAATCTAATTTTTAGATTTAATTTGCTTTAAATTAGGACTAGTGTGACTGTTCAGACAAGTTTAGCTTAGTCTCTGTATAATAAAGTAAATGAGAACAATAATACAGGGTGTAGAAAAAAGTTTTGGAGAGAGTGGAAGATACTACAGACAAAATTGTCACTATTAATTTCAAAATTTGGCATGGAAGGTGAGTGTAGAATATTGTATTTGTGATCATAATTATAACACAAAGAATATCTGAATTTAAAGAAATTTGATTCATGAATTCTAGTACTCAAATGCTCCTAGCAAGGAAATAGTCAATGCTGCCTCACCTTTAGAAAAGAGGAACTATGAGCTTACTGTACCGCTAACTGTAAACAGAAATCTACACTGAGTTCCTCCACAATTAGGACAGCAGAACTGCGTTCTAGGATATAAACTCAGCAAGCCACTGCCTGCAGCTATTAACTCCTGTAATGCAGCACGCCTATTTTTTAAAGGTGATTCTGGTTGAGAATTATCAACTTTTACTAGAAGAACAGCTGTAATAACAAATTAATGTGATATTTTCCATGACAGCCCAGGTCTCTGAACATCTCCTAGAGATTTAATTACATACTACCAATGAGCAATGCATGCTCTAGAGTTATCTGGACAAATCTGGGAGGAAAAAAAACAGACTGTCTTTCATATAGAATCACCTCTAGTGAATTTAGACATCATATTTGCTTGACATTTCATGATTCCAGAAACAAATATTTGGATAGGAGAAGATCAACTCGTTATTAATTTACATGTATATTTGATGTTATTTAATTTACTTTATCTAGACTTTGGATGAAAAGCCATAGTGCTTGGTATGATCCTTCACACATAAAAATTAGGCACTGAATGAACCAATATGAAAAACTGCAATCATGTTCATAGATGCTTCACTTAACATAGAGGACTTATCTCTAAAATGTAACTCATGTAATGATTCACTTAATTATAATTTTCAAATTTTTTGTAGATAATATGTCTTATCTTTATTTATGTTCTTTATTTTTTCTGTTTTGTTTTAACTAGTATCTCGATCAAATAGTATTTTTTAGACACACAAGAACAACTTGTGTTTTAAAGGAAAGGTATAGATACTATATTTTTAAATAACATAAGCATCTAGTAATTCAAATGATCACCATCTCATTTATTATACATGTTTGCATTTTTTATTTATAGCTTTTTTAAAATCAAGGTATCAATATCCATTACTATTTAGAAGGTTAAGGCTGTCCTGCTGATAGATAAGAGCTGTTCCCTGTGTCACTCACTTACTAGGAATTAACCTTTAAAAATCAAGATTAGCTTAAATCATATGTACACATATATATAGTTTTGAAATTAAGTTGCATTTGTATTATTTTTTAATTTTATTTGCTGCTTTCTCTGTGAGTAAAAACTTTCCCAATTGAAGCTGATGAAACACTTTAAGTGCTCAAGAGAGGGTGTTTAGCATGTTGCTAGGAGACCACATTAGCATCCTCCATAGTAACAGCAGTAATTATGTGCTTCCTGGTGCAGGGCATTAGAAACACTGCCAGTTATGTCTCAGCATGCCACAGAATTAACTCATACAATCTTGATCATCTATTTCAAGCAGCTCATCTGCCAAGCTGACCTATACTGTAATCAAACTAAATTGTGTACTTTTGCTACATTTGCATTTTATTTCCAATGTTCATACACACACTTCTCATTCATTCTCTGAAATAGCGTCTATGTAAGACTTGGTAAATGGATTTTTCTCCCCTCAATTTCCAGTTCAATAAAAAAAGCAATAAAATTTCTGAAAGTTAAAAGTGTTAGTATATTAATACAGTTCATTTTTTGTAGATTTCAGGGAATATCATATCTTCCTAATTTATACTTCCTGGAATAAAGACAGAATCATCTAGACTATTCCCTTAGCATTTACATTGTTTGAAAGAACTAGTGCATTTTTACCAATCAAGGTCAAATCTTCAAATTCTTTTTAATAATATGTCCAAGTGCTAGAAAGTACTCAATTTAGAATTGTGAGGCACTAAATGTCCTTTCAACTCACGAGTAAGTCTGTTGTCTTGAAGGTATAGCATTTCCATTTTATTTCATGAAAATATTCAAGCCCTCTTTACCTGACTCCCCTTATTTGTAAAAATGAACATAATAGTTACCTCTCAGGGTTATTAAAGGTGATAATTTTATAAATGTAAATGAAGCACTTAGCATAATGTCTAGCAACATTAGGTGGTCAGCAAACAGCCATTACTACACTTTCTTTTTTGTTTTCCTGCTGAGAAACACTGTATTTTCTCTCCAATTCTTATCAGACAGTGGATTTAAAAATAAAACCTTGCCTTTTAAAAGTTTATGTGTGTGTATATATGTGAAAATTAAATGTGTATGTGGAATTTTATAATAGAAATGTACTGCTTATTCATAGCCATATTTTTTTTATAGGTGACACAGTGTTGAATTCTTTTAAGCATATCTTTTATAATCTGTAAGGAGTTTTTAGATCAGTTGTGGCTTTGATGCTTGAAATAAGCCTCCTTAGTGTGGCAGACTTTAGTCACCCTAAACAGTATCCTAGACCTCTTACTAGGGAGGCTAACATAGTAGCCAAAATGTTTCATTTGCATAATCCCTGGGATCAGGTTCTATGAGGTGAAATGCCCTAAATAAATATAACCATACCATGGATGGTGTTTTGTTTGTTTATTTATCCTAAACATATTATTGCAGACACAGCTTGTTGCCTACTTTAAAATCTGTTCTCCTTTCTGATATTAGACTATCTAGTTTTTAGCTTGAACTGCAAACTTCCACCTTCTTTGCAGTTAGTGTGTCCTGGTACTAAGTTCTGGCCATTGGCACTGACATGTAACTGAATGTGCTATGCAACAGTTTCTAGTAAATCTCATAAAAGGTCTTTTCCCCCCTTCTCCCCTTTCCTCCTACCCATTGCTTGGAATGAAGAACTGATGAATGGAGCTTCATCTACCATTTTGGATTTTGAACCATTATGTTTTGGAGATTGGAACAGATGAAAAGAAGCAAAACAAAGAAGACTGCTAAATTCATGGGTCTTGTGGAACTACCATATACTCGTGGTCTATTTGTATCTCAGCTCCCTTCTTTGTCACTCAAAAATGAATCTTATACTTGCTTAAGTACCTTTGTGTTTCCTATGGCATGGAGGCAAACCTGACCCATCTTCTAGTACAAGATATCTTTAATTTTCTAAAACTTGTTTTCCCTAGGGAATTTCAGTAAATTTTAAGATTTCAGTTGCATAACATTCATTTTACTATTGGATGGGCAAGTTCTAAAAATGGTTTCTATTATAATTTTTTCTTAAGAGGTTATAACTTACTTTATCATTTGTAAGATAAAACAATGTTTTAACTCAGTGTTTTAAAACTTGAAGGCATCTCTTTCCTAGCATAATCTGACTATTGATTTATTACTACTGATAATTAGTGATAGAAAATTAAATTAGATGCTTACCTCATCTTACACAAGACAGTGAATTACTTAATATATATTACTTAATATATTATTAAAATATATTTATTGCTAGTTTCAAAAATATTTTAAACATCTTTACTTGGTTGCATTGTTGGACAGCAGAAATATAGAACCTTAGATTACTTGACATTGTTTTAAACCATAGAAAAAAGCCAAAAGATAACACTTATACTTTAGTTTTTCTATACCAAGTTATTTTTATTCAATTATTTCATAGTATAGATATGGTTGGGATTCATGGTAGATTAAAAACTGTGAAAGAAGAAACTGAAGCCACAGTAGTCTAAACGATTCAAAATCAAACACAGACAGAAAGACTGAATCAAATTGAACATAACATTAGCGTTCTGTGGGGACAGTTAAAGTAGGAGTCCCCAGAGGAGAAGAAAGAAAGCAGGAGAGAAAGCATTTAAAGAAACACTGGCCACATTTTTTTTTTCCAAATTTGATGAAAAGTTTTAAATTGTATTTATGAAGCTCAAGAAATAGGACAAAAACTACATCAGGAAACATCATACTCAAACTTAGAACTACTGATAAAGAAAACGTATTAAAAGAAGCCAGAGGGGAAAAGCACACCGCATGCGGAACAAAAAAAGCTCAGCGCTCCTGGGAAACAGTGCAATCAAAAATAAACTGGCGTGACATCTGGAAAATGCTGGGAAAATAATCGAAGAAACAAAGTCAGTTAACATAGTCCTCTATAGCAAAGTGTGAAAGTGTGAAAACACTCTCTCTCTCAAAAGAATTGAACTTGTAATTAAAATCCTTAAGGAAAAAACCCTCCAGAATCAGATGGCTTTAACAGTAGGATTTTGACGGGTTGTTTCTAAAATTCATTTGTAAATAAAATTCAACTAGAATACGAAGACAACTCAGAAAGAGAAAGACAAAGTTGGAAGACAATCACTTGTTTGCAAGAGTTAACTATCAAAGCAAGACAGACAAACATATTAAGGAAACAGAAAAGAGAGCCCAGAAATAGACCTATACTTTTAAGGACAACTAATTTTCACAAAGATGCAAAGAAAATTCAGTTACAGAGAAAATAGAGTTTTCAACAAATGGTGATAGATCATTTGGATATTCATATAAAAATAACAGTGAAGAATATGCAAAATTAGTTCACAGCAGATCATAGTATTAAATGCAATACATAAATCTCTAAAACTCCTACAATTAAATATAGAAGAAAACCTTGGCAAACTTGTGTTATATCAAGATTTATTACATGATGTAAAAGCATGATCCACAAAAGAAAAAAATGATAAACTGGATTGCATCAAAATTAAAATTTTCTGCTTACTGAATAAATCTATTAAGTCAATGAAAATACAAGTTTCAAATGGGGAAAATTATTTTTAAATCATTCGATAAAGAACTTATATCCAGAATACATAGAGACAGAAATCACAAAATATTAAGAAACAGGCAAATGATCTGAGCAACACTTTACCACAAAAGCTAAATGGATAACAAATGAGCACATGAGGGGAAGTTCAATATCATTAGTCAGAGGCATGGTGGTTAAAGCGCAATGAAACACCAGTATACAACTATTAGTACGGCTAATATTCAAAAGGCTGAACGTAGCTGATGTTAGTGAGGATTTGGAGAAAATAAACTATCATACATTGCTGGTGAAATTAAAAATGGCACATCCACTTTGCACAACAGTTTGCCAGTTTCCTCAAAAAGTATCATACACATATCATAATCCAGCTTTTCCATTTTTTAGTATTTACCCCAAAGAAATGAAAGCGCAAGTTCACTAAAATGACTATACAGAAATGTTCATAGCAACATTATCCATAAACTAAATTTTAAAAATGTGCAGTAACTTCAAACTAAAAACCTGAAAGTCTATCATCCTATGAACAGATAAACAAATTGTGATATATCCACGAAATGCAATACTTCTTAGCAGTATAACAAATAGACTATTGATTAAGAACAAAAAGATTGGTGAATCTCAACATAGCCATGCTGAATGAGAGAAGAGAAAGGTAATACATGTAGAGTGATTTAATTTATATGAAATTCTGGAAAATGCAAACTAATGTGTAGTGACAGAAAACAGACCAGTCGTTTTTGGGGACAGAGGGGAGTGGAAGACTGGAATTATAAAGGGGCATGAGTCTATTTTTCAGGTTGATGAATATGTTCATTACCTTGACTTTAGTGATTTTAGTGATGATATTATGAGTATGTACATACCTCATTGTACACTTTAAATATATACTGTATGTTGGCCATAACTCAATTATACTGCGAAAAGTAATTACTCATTAGTGTGTCCCTTCCATTCCAGTAACAATCACGACCACATGATGATAGTCACTACATAAAAACAAATGCATTCTTTATGAAATACATCTAAGTTTTTACCTCCATACAAAATTGTTGATTTTCTGCATTTTTTTGAGTCTTTGAGAGAGTACTGATTATCCTTCTTACGTAGGACTGTTACCCTCTCATGGCAACCAAGAATTAATTCTCTATTTTCTCTAATCCTTTTATATTTTATAGGTAGGGGAAAAGGCAACGATATAAACTCTGCTATTCTGTCAGTTTTCCAGATGTTTAATACTTTCATCAGTGTTTTCACTAGTATTAAAAAAAGGCATCTGAGAATTCAGCAGTATACAAAATATGTGTGAAACCCAAGCCCTAACGTTCATGTAAAACTACCATGGGGAGAGATCTTGACAATTTTCAGACTTGTATTGTGGAAGTATCCACTAGTATCAGGTAACAATTCCATATTCTGAATATGATAAGGGGCCTCAGAGAGAGCCAGCTGCTAGCAAGGTAGTTTACATTGATTATCTGAGGTAATCCTATGACCATAATATGAAATAGGAATTCTTTTTCCTAATTTACACTTAGAAAATGTAATTAACTTGCCAGATTTGAAAGTACTCTCTTGCATCACACAGCCTTTAAGAAGAGAAAAAACAAAAGCAAAGGCAACAACAAACTAACAAACAAAACAATGCCTTTGTGGAAAAAACAAGGCCAGGAAGCTGGAAACAGACCTCTTAATAGAACCATGCCTCCTGCAGTCACTCAGAACATGGAAGAAAATGATAGGAAATGACAAAACTATAGACGAACTGCGTAACTTGTGGAAGGTAACGCTGCCTCTTTGGAACTCTGCATCATCCCTGAAGAGTGAAAGAGTAGGCCAAATAATCCCATGTTTTCTTTCAGTTCCAGAAATTATATGATTCTGTGTGTGATGGGCAAACTGAACACTAGGCATGGTTGTGAAATACAATGAAACACGGAGGAGGTCTGTCTAGGGAAGATGTGCTATTTCAGTTAAAGCAAAAACTGAAGTCTACTAAATAAATGAAGAAATAAATGTTTAATCTCTGCCCTACAATCAGGACTCCTGAGAGGCACTCATAGCTTCTGGAGTTTGGCTTCTGTGAGTCAACCATCGTGCTGTAGGAATTTCCCCCTATCATACTACATGTTACTAAGGTATTCATCAAGGGATATAATTCTTCACACAAAAAGGGTTCACTTTACAGTAGCTTTTACATGTACTTTATAATATATGATTCATGTTTAACTAGAGGTAACCTGCTATAACTCAGTTTTCTAATGTATTAGCCTTTTATAGATGAAAATTGGCTCCAAATTAGCAGTCTACAAGCCTAGAATCTTCTTCACCGTAATATAATCTACTATAAATATACTTAAAAATTGAACATAGTTATTGAATAAAAAGAATATTTATGACCATTCAGACCATTATTAGTGAACAATTCATATTTTCTTTAAAAAAATTCATTTAAGTTTGTATAATCTAAATATATAGTCAGAATTACACTACTAATAAATGTTTTACTAACAAATTTGTTATAAATCAGTTAATTAAAACAGCTGGTACTGAATTTGATTATGTATATTTATTGCATTTAAATGTTATCATGAGGGAATTTCCTTAACAAATTTAAATTTCATCATGAAATTTGAAGATTTTTAAAAAATTGCTAAAGAAATCCTTTAATACTATCCAAGGCAGCATGGCTCAGTGACTTATAGATTGAAATTTGAAATTCTAATCTCAGCTTTTAATTCACCCACTGGGTGATACTGGGAAAGGCACTTAACCTCACTGATCCTCCATCTGTAAAACTGGATTGGTGGAAACATGGCTGTAAAGAGCTGTAAATAAATATAAGTAGCTATTAGAGAATGAATTCCAACTTTTACTCCATAAAAAATCAAAAGAATCTAATTGCTATTGTTTAACATGAAACATCAACCCTGAAGCAAGCAGTTAATAGAAGTATTATGAATCATGGACCCTTTGTGAGCCTTTGAAACTCATTATTCTGACACAAAGCTGATGAATTAAATAAAAAACAACATTGATTAAAAGCAGATAATAAAGATCAAGTCGAATTCAATATAGACACAAAAATTACAAAACATCAAGAATATTGCAATCCATAATCTGTATCTGTGTTTATGCTGATTGCTGTAAATATGATTTGATGCTCTGCACTTAACTGGGTTGAGGCAGAATAATTAAGTGTATATAACACATGGTACCATTAGCAACATATGCCAACATTAGGGAGAAAATGACTTTTAATCTCTTTGCTTCCACAAAGTAAACTAATAATCAAGCTAATGTATTACATGTATATATAACCTCAGGACCGCTCTTCTCGGTGAGAGTTCCAGTGCAGGCATGATGGGAGTTGGGAGGGAAAAGAGAGGTGATATCCAAGGTACTTCTAAATAAAATGGCACGGCAGTGTCCCTGATCATAACCTCCTTCCCACTTATCTCGGGTGTTCGTGTTCTGTATGAATCCTGTCTCAGAATTAGGTACTTTTTTTGAGTCTCAGAAACATGAAAAGATTTTCCCAGGAGAGAATATGACCGTGTTTTCTTAGCGGTTCAGTTCATGACTTCAGTTTTACCTCCTTATTGCTTATTACCATTAGTATGTAGCATTCTGACGTACTCATAAAACATAAGAAAACCACAGGGTTTAGTCGTAAGAAGGCAACTACCCGCAAAATAGGGGTAGGCGTCCATCAGCGCCTTCCTCCTGTCTATATACCCTTTCCCAAAATGTTTCAGTAAGATATTGACATACATAAGAAAAAACAAATCTCAACTCCCATAACTAAACATGTCGGAATTCTTATTGGTGACAAACCCAGCATTTTCTCAGTTTGCAAATGGCAGAAGGCCCAACTCTCCACATTTGCCTACCATTTCCTGTCATACTCCCTTTGCTCTGCTTATCTGGGGAGGTGTGGGCTTTAGCCACAACATGAGTGGGTACGAGTTAAGTAAGAGAGAGGTAATATCTCATCACGACTTCAGCCTCTGGCATCAACATCCAAACAGAATTTCTTTACTATCATCCTTGGAGATGGAAACAGAAGATCAGCCCAGTGGCTGCAGCATTCACCTGCTGCCTTGAAGACAGCCAGCTGCACACCGAAAGCATGTTAACACAAAGAGTATTTAAATCCTCTTTATTAGATTTGCTTTTAATTCTAGACATTTAAGAGAATATAAAATGGTTAACCAAATAAAGGATGCCATTTGAGGTTATTTCTCCAATGAGTAAAACAAGAAACTGCTACTGCTACAGTATAAAATCAACCAAAACAAAATATTATTTCATCTCAAATTCCATATGAAGAATTTGTAAAGCATAATTGTTGACACAGCAGATACTAATTCCTTTGCAGTGTGTTGAGATTATAAAAATGTGTATATACCACAATATCTTTGTATCTTATGTGTTTACTTTTATATTTATTGAGCTTCTATGTATTACCCTTCCATAGATTTTTCTTACTTTATATTTAGACAAGCGTATTTCTGTCATTAACCAAAATGGTAGCTAAAAATTCCATAAACATATAGCTTGCTAACATGTGACTCAATACATTTTTAAACTTCCTTCCTCTGAAATTATAATGACCATTGATATTCTTTTTTAAAATCACTTTAAAATCCGAAATATCATAACTTCTCTGATACACTTATGAACTTGTTAAGGAAAAAAATCAGCATAAACTTGCTTTCAGCAAAACAATTATTCTCTTGATATTAATTGCAAACCTATGTATTTTCTTTCAAAAGTACCTTGCCACTTAATGTCTTTATGGATAAGAGGTTAATGATAAAATTAGCCTAATGAATTATTTAAAGAAAATCATAATCCCAATAAACACTAATCTATGTTTATTAGATAATGTAGAAGGAAACAAGGATTTTGGGGTTGCATAGAAGAAGGTAAAAATCTCAGCCTCTCCCTATTTCTTTATCAGTAAAGTAGGATATAATGGTTTTCCTGAAAATTAGTAGTAAAAATACATCTTCTGGCCCAGAATTTGGTCACAGAGGGTGCTGAATATAGCTTAACTCATTTTCTTACAATGAATGCATAACTAGATGCTTATTTAATGAGTTTTTGCTTAAGATTCTGATGGACTGCTGAAGCAGAAGAGGATGTGTGTATGTGGTAGGTCTGTACCCTCTGGGGGGTCTAAACAACAGTATTTAACACGAATTTTTTGAGAGAACCTGGGATAAAAGCCCATTCTCAAGAGCGCCCTGGTTGTCACCATTCTCCCACCATATGGAGAAAGTCTTTAGTGAAAGAGAATGAAGCCACCCTGCAGAGAAAAGCAGATGCCTCTGTGTGTGTGTGCATGTGTGTGTTTGTGTGTATGAAGAAGAGAACGTCCTTATCCTGTGTTTGAGTCCCTTTCAGATTTGTACCTGCACCTCTTGAAGTTTAATAACGCTTAATCTCTTTCAATTTTTGAGCCAATAAAAGCCTCCATTTTTAACCTCAGCTTGAAAGTTGGGTTTCTGCCACTTACAAAGGAAAAGAAACCTCAATATTTCCATTATGCCTATGACACATGAACTTGGAGAACACCTACATTTAAGTACTGACTCAGTTTTTATCAGGTGTCTGACACAGAGACAGTCACAGCCTCTTGAAATCTCCTGTTCTTCAGCTAGCAATTGGGAACCACTACATCTGCCTTATTGCACTGGGCTTTGTCAAAATTAGACATGTTTATTGTGATGATTTCTACTAAAAGCAATTTTTAATCATTCTTTTCTCTAGCTACTCACATGCATATAGCCAGCGAACTACTGTTTTTATGTGGGAACAAAATAGTGAGTTAATAAAGCTTAACTTAACTGAACTTATTTAAGGTGATGATTCAGGAAGTCTGGGTTCTAAGTGAGGCTTCACTGTGCTACTGTGAGATCTCAAGTAAGTTATTCAACCTTTCTGTTTTCTCATAGATGACAAAACCCCAATTTGATCTCTCCATTGATGTAAAATGCCTCATGAATGCCTAAATTTGTTTGTTCATGTTTATAATTTCTCTTGACTAAATGTCAATTGCTGAGTTCAAGGGCATTCAATTTACTTGTACTTATTTCTCATTTATTTTAATATAAAATATTTCCCTCAGGTTTATCAAGTTTTTTTCTCCTTTCATATTCTCAACTTTTCCTTTCGGTATAAATGAACATCAAAACTTGTCAGTAATTCAAGATGAAATGAGATTATTTTAAAATACAGTATCACCTTTCCAAGTAAATTCACAAACTAAACTCTGGATTCACTTAGGTATTTCTATTGCCTCTCAAATAAATACAGCATATTTTCAGCCCTGCTTCCCTAATGTAATCCATATAGTTGGTTGCTACCAGGTAATTAATACAAAGCTATTTGATTTAGGGGAGCAAAAAAGAAACATATATTTGATAGCTTGCGTCTTCCACTTCAGCTACTAATTTATAGAAAAAGGAAAAGAAAGCTCAGCATTTCTTTGAGAATAAATGTCACTTTGTAATATCTGAACAATGTACAAGATATACATAGGCATTCATAGTACCAAAAGTAAAGTACACAGTGACACATGCACAATGCAACGTCACTGTCATCTACTCACTTAGGGATTAAGATTTTATGATAATATGACTATTCTGGAGACTAAGCTTGTACTAGGAAAAGACAATGGACCATGACAGCAAACCCTGAAGATAATTTTGTATTTCCCAACTTCTAAATTATAGGCGCTGGTATTCCACACATCTGACATGAGTTCCCCAATCTCTAAATCAAGGAATTTGGGGTAAATTACTTTTTAGTATCCCTTTCAGTAATACATTTTCAGAATCCTAATTTTAGGTATTTTGATTACATGACACAGGTTTACGTATTTCCAAATATTAGTTAGAACAAAATATAGTTAGTACTAAACTTTTCAGAGCATAATGCAGTCTTCAACTAATATTACTATTGGGTAAATAATATAAATAATTAAACATTTCAAATTACTCAAGTATGTGAAAAATGTTCAACCACCTTAATTTTCACAACTTAATATATATGAGGTTTTTTTCTTACATCACATAGAAAAGAACGAACATTAACATTTTTATGGATACAGACAAATTCTCTATCAGATATTTGCTTTATCAATATAGCATTGCATAAGGAATGTTTTACTCAATATTGTTTTTATCTTAGAATTACAACCCTAGAAATTTATCTTAAGGAAAACACAGATTTGTTACAAAGATTTATGAACAAGAATATTTATTGTTGAATCATTGTTAAATAAGACAAAAATTTACGAAAGTGTAAATTGAAGGAAACTTTTTTTCTCCCCGGCACATCTCACTTCTCTTCTTAAGAGGCTAGCACTCATTTTACTTTTTGCTTTTCACTTTAGAAATTATCTCTTTGCCTACTTATCTTGTAGCATATTTTCTATTCTGACAACAAGGATCATATGCTAGATTCTGTGCTGTAATTTTACATATAATTTGTACAATGAAATTTATTTCAGTAGTCCTGATGTCTTTATAAACTCTCACCATTTATTCAACATCAACCAGTGGCTTCCAATGGTAGGCATTTTGAACTTTCCAGTTTGATGTTGTAAGCAATGCTTTACTTCAATTATTTTTTTAAGGACATACCTATAAGAAATTGTTTTCAAATATTTATGAAGAAAAATCACAGTTGATAAATTTGAATTATCAAACACTTGAAGTGTTTTTCCCATTTTCATTGCTAAACCCACCTTGAAGATAATGGAATATTTTGTTTAAAAAATGATAAAAACTTCCTTTTAATGAGATTACCTTAAAGACTGATGAATGAGAAAAGTGCCCTGCATTCTGTTATAAATAATGCAACACTAATAAATAGGATAAAACTAGAAAAAAATTCACATGGTATAAGAACTGTTGTACCAAAATCCACTGATTTATTTAAGATTAGTTTTAAGTCAGATAAATTAAAATTTTAAAACTTGTAATTTATAAATGTATCCTATTTAGATATCTTCTCCAAGTTGGAGCCCTAAAAATAAAGATAAAACCAGGATTAAGACATGTTTGTAATAATAATTTTTTTATGCAAAGCATTAGCATTTTAAGCACATTATACATTCTTTTAGTTTCCTTGAAGAGCAAGAGTTTTTACACACAGCAATAGAAAAACTTATTTTATATCCATACTAAATGGCTTTTACTACAAAGATCCAGCTTAAGGACATTAAAAAGTTAACAAGATATTGACAAGCAACTTAACAAGGTATTTCTGTACTGTATCAAAGAGCTACTGGCTGGTTTAGGAAATATTGAAAAGCTTTGATTCTGTGTCATCACAGACCCTTAATGTCCCCACAAACAACTTTGCATTTGATTGTCATGTTCCTACTCATTATGAAAACAATAGTTTTTCTGATTACAAATAGATCTTGGTAAGCTCACCTTTATCCATTCTTAGTAGCTAAGAGTGAGCTATGAAGCTTGAATCAGAGCTCTGCTCATGGGCAAATGACAGGTTCTTAAGTTTTCCTCATTTCATAGACAAACCATGAGTACTAAAAAATGTGTTTCCGAAGACCTGATGCACGAGTTACTTATGATCATGCATTTGTAAGACCCAGCACAGTTCCTGAAACAGTAATATGCTCAATAAACTATTGAAATTATTTTTTCCTTTAAATTATTATATTATTGAATCTACATTCTAAATAGCCTATAAATATAAGTAAATTATCCCACAAGCTTTGTAATTCAGTTACTATTAGTTATGAATTATATATAATATACTCACAATCAAGCAAACCATAGCAATTTACTGTGACAACTCCCAGCACAAATGTACAAATATCAGAATACTTGGACCAGAACGCAGGTATCCTAATTGCTAGGCCAGGAATTATCTCTTCAATGCTCTTTTCCTTGTACTCAAAAAGTTTTACAGCATTGGTACACAGCATCCATCACCCCAGAGGTAAAATCTGCAAGCAGATCTCTGGATGCTCAAAGTGCAATTCCTGGACCAACAGCATCACTGTCACCTGGAAACTTGTCAAAAATGTAAATGTTTAGACCTCAGTCCAGACCTACTGAATCTGGACTCCAGGGGTGTGGCCCCAAAATCTGTTTTTGACCATGCCCCGCAGGTGGTGGTGATGGACACTTTACAGAGGTCGAGAGCCATGGTCTAGGCTGGCCATGAGGGCGCTGCTAGCCAGAAAGCCCCCAAGTATGGCAAAAAGAATACTTTGTGAAAAGCTCAACTCCTCTGACAAGCGCCTTAGTATCTTCACAAACCGGAAGAACTTAGCTTCCTCCACACCCAGCAGAGGGAACTTCACCATCCCCCAGTAAGGAATGACCACAGAGAAAAATAGAGAAGAAAGTCCTCTCAGGAGTGAAACAAAACAAAACAAAACAAAACAAAAAATAAAACACAAAACGAATCAGCCAAACTGATGACAAGGAACACACTCTATGTTTTTTAGAAATGTGTTCTTAAGTTACAAAAAAAGGGCTTCTTTGATTTATAAAGTCCTATAAAATGAAATGTTGTGATTTTCTATGCTGTCCAGTATGGTTGCCACTGGCCATACGTGGCTATTTAAATACAATTTTAAAATTACTAAAACTTAGATAAAATTCAAAACTTAGTTTCTCACTTGCTGTAGCAACATTTCAGGTACTTAATAGCTCCATGAGGCCAGTGGATAGAATATTAGACAATCCATGTCTAGAATATTTCCATCATCACTGAAAATCTTGCTGAATATCACTGATTCAGAAAAATAAATGTCGTGATTCATACTTTGTGTAAGTACTTTATATGATAGGTACTTTGTTCATTTATTTATTTATTGGCCTAATTGCTCAATTATTTATTTCTAATCTGCTCTGTTCTATAAATAATTCAGTGAAACACAAATAAATTATCAATGAGCACCTGAAGTAAGTGATGAAGAGATCATGTAATTGTAAAAAAGATAAGAAGAATTATTAGATAAAAATCTATGCCACCTGGACATTTTCTGCAGGTAAAATTAGAATTTATAATTTCCAATTCAAGAAGGAGGTAGAAAAAATATTTTAAAATTTGGAAAGCTCACAGAGAGAAACTAACAAGTAGGCCATGCCCCCAGGGGAAGCAGAGTTATTCAAGTTCTAACTTACCCAGTATTTATTTTGTTCTCATAAAGAAAACATGGTTAGAAAACATGGTCTTCTCATCAGCTCTATATTAGGATGACAAAATTCATCCAGCTTTTTCATATAATGTCCTCCATATCATCTAGACTCATATCTGCTCATTTAGTATTATAAATCCTATGACATAACACATTAATATAGCATTTAGCAAACTGATGGAGGGTCTACATTCAGAGAACCATTTTAGAATAACTAATCTTATAAAGCCTCTTTATGTTATTTGATATATATATATGATTTTGAGAATCTTATTATAGATATGATTATTCTGCTCAAAATGAATAGTCACATAAATTTGCATACAACATAAGAGTTTCATTAACTTGCACATATGTGTTCACACTCCAAGTGTTATTACCCACATAATGGGGAGAATTGTATATTGTTTAGGATATATTCTACAGAGAGTAATTCTCACTTACTTAAGATCTGGATAGGTGTTAATTCATCAATGATCTCAAGATTCCATTCTTTAAAAAGTCCCAGAACATTGCATTCCCATTTTTTGGTTAAATATGAGGTTATATACTTCACATGTCAACCAGGAGAGAGGTTGTGTTGACGTCTAGTTTTGAAATTGATGAGATGAAAATTGATGAGATTGAAAATCATGTGCACTGGAATAGAAAATCAGCTTACTTCTCAATATAAATAAGTTGAGGGAATGATTATGAATGGGGTTCTTTGCAAACACTCAAAAAATACTTGCTCACCAGCATCAGTGGCATCACTAGCAACTCATGGTCTGGTTGACAACTAGTGTTTAAAGATAATTGATTGCTAGTATAATGTTAGGCTGGATAGAGGTGTCTTGGGGCATGCCAAAGAACTCTGATTTGACCTTGTTCATTTCAATGGAAAATACTTTCAACATATTTGTAGAAGACACAGGTATAAGAAAGATAGTAGCCAAGTGACAGAATCTAAAGTTTTTAAAAACTGTATTAAGAGAAAAACATTCAAATGTGATTATTTGTTCATATGTAATATGCATAAATGTTAAATTTCATTAACAAAGTGCATACTGGAAGACTTTTCCCTTTACAGCAAATCCTGCATGGATTTTGTTTAAGTGCAAATTCATCATCAATCATAAATGACATGGCTGCTACAAAGCCTAATGCTGTTTTCAGCTACAGTACCAGAAGCCTCATGTAAAGTTCAAGGAGGGAATGAGAAATTATCACTGGACCCTGCACTGACATTTTATTTGGTTCTGAGCAGTACATTTCAAAATAGACATGACAAGTCGCTGATATCTGAAAACGTATGCGAAGATTGAGGAAAGTTCTATAAACAATGTCATCTGAGTAGCACATGAAGTAACAATGTGATTGAAACCACAACTGGAGCGCCTGAAGGAAACTCAATCCGGCAAGCCAGGGAATGCTATCTGGGAACAGTGAAACACAGAGAAAAGAATCCAGGCTTAGTCAGGTCCTCATGGTAGAAAGTCATCATCAAAGAGAAAGGCAACTCTCTTCAAGCTAAAGACAGTGGAATTGTCCAAAAGAAGGCAAGGTCCCATTCCTAAAGGGATTGGTTTCCGGAGGCAAATGCCCAGGCAGACCCTGACAAGGACTGTGAAACAAACTGGTTATGTACTTAAGACCAGGCAGAAGAACCTACAATTTAGAACTGTGGTGCCAAGGTAGAGCTAGACTAACAGTACCAAGGACAAATATATGAGCTGTTTAAAGCACCTCTGCTTAAGTTCAGATAAGGATTTGTATCTGTTGTCGTAACTGTGTGACAACTGAGCCACAATTCCACCCTCTTGCAACCTGGGTAGAAATTGCTGTATGTTCATGACATCCCTACTCATTGAAGAGGCATGTAGCCTCAAAATTATTTTTATTTTTAAAACAGGACTTCAGGTCAACAGTACATTCAGAAGAATTAGCAGGCAAGGTGAAACAGAGGGACTGGGTAGATTGGGATCAAAGGACACTGCAGAATAAATGAAAAGGTAAGAGTGTGAACAGATAGTGAATCATGAAGCACATTTTCATTCTGTAAGGGAGTTTTTGCCCAGACTTCATGAAAAGGTTTTTTTCCTCTCTAAGATGATACGGTTAGACTGACAGTCAGAGTAAATATGATGGTTAAGAGCCTGGACCCTGGAACCAGTCTGAATCCTGGCTTCACCAGTTAGTACCTGCATTAACTTAGCAAATTGTATAGCTTCTCTCTATCATTCATTATCTGTAAAGTAACACAAGGATGCTGTGAGAAGCAATGAGTTAAAACATTTGAATCAGTGATGGCAGTTCCTGGCAGAAAGCAAAAGCTCTAGAAATATCAGCTATTATTATTATAAATGTTAAAATATAATTTTTAAAAGTCTTACGTAAGGCAAGGCAGTAAAGTATCAGCATAAGTCTGGAGTGAGATTGTGCTAGATTTGAATTCTGGCTCTGCCATTTATTAGTGGGGTGATTTTTGCCAATTTAAGCATGCATCCTCACTTATAGAGGGGAAATAATCCTACTTCTTAATTTTTTGTGAGGTTTAAGCACAACACATACACACACACACAAGACAGAATTTGAAATTGAGCAGAATCTTGATAAATGAAAGGTATTAGGATCATTATGAACTTCAGTCAGCTCACTGTTTCAATTGTTACAGAATGAATGAATGATTATCTCTGTAAAGTAATATAAAAACCAAGTTTCATGCGAAATAAACTTTACTGGAAGTTGAAATTCTTGCCAGATTTGCAAGGATATAAAATTTTGGACTCAAACCCAGTAATTTCCAAATACTTTGCTCTCCTTTCAAGAAAGAAGAAGGCAAATCTGATGATGGCAGCTCAGAATATATTTGTATATATTTGATGACAATCAAAGATAATTACATTTCAAAATGTCCAAACAGCAGATTTAAAGAAATAACTGTAGGAGATTTATTATTATAATGTAGGAATATCTCCTCAAACTTATCTAAAACGTTTGGATTTAAATTTTTTTCCATTGTAATATTCAAAAGCTAAAAGTAAGTAAATAATGCACAAAGGAGGGCTTTTAATTGCATTGCTTTGACTTTAATAACTTGAAGTACAGCATTTAATAACCCCAAGCACTAGAGAAATCTATCAAAATGTCAATGAAATGCCTATTAAAACAGAGATAAACAAAGCACAGATACCATACCATGTGTAGCCTGATCCTGGTAAGTGGTAATAAAACTTAACTGGGAACATTTATATTGAATTTTATCTAAAAATCTCAGTGACTTTTAGAAATGTTAATTATTCCCAGGTCATTATATTGAGGATGTTTTGAAAGAATCAGGGTATCTTTTCTTCTAAAACAGAAGTACAGCAGGAAAAAAAATAAATCTGCTTATACATCACACATGTTGGCTAGAAAAAAAAATAAAGGTTAGACAAACAAATCCAAAAATTATCAAAGGGAAAATAGAATTTTGCCTGAAGATTTGTAGGACAGATCCTGAAATGTACACCAATCTGCTTAGAAGTTTGATACGTGATTTTACTTCAAACAGCTATTGAAATGGTTGAAAAAAAGGTTGTGACTCACATGAGATGTGAAGCCGAGAACTCTATAGCTCCTTTGAGTCCCTCTGGAACCTATGTGACTTTCATATATTTCAAAAAAAAAAAAATGTGGGTATTTGCTCCAAAAGTGTTATACAGAATTTGTCCTGCCGCTTCCCTTTTCTATAACTCTTTCTCCCGTATCTCCAAATTTGTTCTTTAGGAATTCTTACCTCCCAGGATACCCTTTCCTGCACAAGGTTCCCAGGCTCCCCTCTGAATGCAAGGCTAGGTGGTGATACGAAAAAGATACAGTGTAAGTAATGGAACTGTGACCTGGTTTTCTGAAAAGGTAGGCTTTTATCATACACTTTTATTATTATGGGTAACCTTGGGCAAATCTCTTAACTTCAGTTATCTTTGTGAGATAGAGAGCTTGGGTTAAATTTTTTCCTGAATCTAGCCCAATTACTGATATTTCAGTAAGCTGATATTAATGCTTGAAAATATGCAAATGCCTACCAAACTGACTTAAGAACATTCAGGAAAAGTTGTGTGATTTTTTCAGATGGTATGAAATACTGGTGTGACAAATTTTGACCTGTAAAGAGATAGTTTCTTTATTTAGGGGAGGAGAAAACTTTCCCCTTGCATAATATTTACCCTATAATTAAGTAGATATCCATCTCCAACTTTATATTACCCAAGATAGGCTAAGTTTTGCTGTAAGATTTGGGCTCTGTAGCTTCAACAAAAAAGGTTTATTTCTTTTTCATCCTACATGCCTAATGTGGATTGACAGCGGAAGCCTCAGCTCAATGTAATGCACAAAACCAGGCTGTTTGGATGCTTCATTCTGACACATGCTTCACAATTGCTGTACTATGAGAAGAGAGGGCCAGAAAACTGCCCATCAAAAATGAAATACCTTGTCCAAAAGTAATACATATTTCCTCTACTCACACATCACTGGCCAGAAATAATCACATGGCTGTGTACAACCTAGTGGACAGGAAAGTGCTTTCTTAAACACTCAATACTGGCTAAAGTTAGCAAGTTGATTATCTATGTAAAATGTATTCAATTGTACATCAATCTATTCCTCTTTCTTTGTATGGTACATTGCATTTAGGTATCTTTTTCTTTGAATATCTATGGCAACTTTGATAGTATTCTCTAAACCTGGACTCAACAAACACTTGAGAGATTGAAATATCAAAATGAATTACAGAGGTCATTGAACAAGGAAGAATTTGAATGTGAAGCTGGTATTTCATCTTGGAAATATCAGAACTTGCTAATGGAGTAAGGACCCAGGAGTACTATAGCTCACAATCCGTGCCCTAGAATTTCATGCCTGTTGAACCAGAACTCAACAATAAAGAGCGCTCTAATTGCTCACACTAGAGATGTCTTCTAATTTTTTAAGATCAATCATTCATGAGCTGAGATTTATTTAAATACACCCTTGGCATGAATGAGTCCATGGTACTTCCTAAATATGAGATGCTACCTCTCAAAAACAAAGATTGAAATGAGACACAGTTTCTCTCTGCAAAATTAACTTACGAATATAATAAAAAGTTACACTTTGGCTTTGTAATTACGTTTCAAAGTCATCAAATTAAATCTAAAGAGGCTATTAAAAATTGTGCTTCCTTTCTCATTTAAATATTATTTTAAAGCAGATTATAACGAATAGACATTCATTTTAAACAGTATGGCTGAGTCATAGCCACAGAGCAAACCCATGGCCTTGCTGTTACAGTTTTAAATGCCAGCAAATTCAGCTATCATTTATTTTGCCACAATAGCAACCCACGCTAAACATACTATCCTGAGAGAAGAACTGCTTCATAGTACTTCAGGGAATCTATAATGCTTCACAATACAGATTGAAACATTCCAGAAATATAAAGAAAATGTTTAAAAGAGTTGTCTTCTGCTTTCAAAGAAAGCAGTATTTATTTTAGCTAGGTGAAAAACTCCTAGTTTATAGAGAGGTTTTGTTATAAAATTTTATTTATAGGTCTGCTAGTTGAGATTTTAAATAAGTTTTCTCAAAGGTACACTACAATGCTATCTCCAGTAGTTGCTTCCCATAAAATTCCATTTAACCCATATTGTATCTGAGCTAAGTTACTGATCTAGTGCCTCTGAATCCTGGATCTAACATAAAACTCACCAAAAGATGCATGAGGGAGAAAGGAGAGAAATGGAGTCTCTTAACTGTTGAAAAAAGAAATGTTTGTTTTTAGCTTCTTCCTGTATAATTTCTCTTGCCCCTATCCCCACACACTCCCACCTTCAGCCCCAGGTACCCTTGTCACACCTTTGTATCACCTTCACATTTTAGAATAGATCATGATGTTTCAGTATTAGTACATTAAAGAGAAATATGAAAGTTAATTCAAATAACTTTCCCCATTTCCTCTGATCTTAGATTTCATGGCGATAAAACATATTAAAAATAATTTTCATTAACATATTTATGACCAATAAATGTAACATATCTCAACAAGAGTCTTTGTAGACAGGTCTAAAAAGAGAAATAGAGAATTCCAGGCTCTGTTAGAGATTAATTTGTGTTAGCAGCCTTAACATTCATGGGGCATTTTCGAGTATCTGTACTTTCCCTCAGTTCTACTAATTCATTAGAGTTTTTAATAGCTTTATTGCTTCATCTTCATATTAATCTACAGATTCTCTAAAAGCTACATTCATCTCATAATTGCAAATTTATTTGGGGAGTTTCCTTTATAGGCTATATCTATCATAAGTTAATAATCTAGAATTAAAGCACTGTTTTGATGAATACACCAAAAATTGTAATTAGAGGTTTATGAATTCACATAAATTTCAACATTGAACTTATTTGTATGATTTATTTTATATTCTGATTGGCATGATCATTTTAAAACAGTAAAATGTTATTTTTTTAAAAAAGATTTCACCTTGTAACCTCAAGAAAAGCTCTAATTAAAATTATTCATTAACTTGATGAAAAAAATAATAGGAAATTTGAATTTAAAATTTGAATCAATTCAAATATCTAAGTGTATCTACAAATTCATTATCATATTTAAAATTTCAAAAAAGAAGTACCTTAAATTTATATGTACTGAATTTCTATGTAGTTTATATAGTGTGATACAATGGTGATGACACACCATTCTGCTTTCTGCTGAACAATATGCCAGAACATGAGTACATGTCCAGCACAGGCACAGAAGAGAGAATAAGAGACTGAGAAAATACATTAATGACACATATAAGTGATCAGAGATTAATATTCAGAATTACAAAGGGCTATAAATAAAAGACAATAAGAAAAATGTAAAGAAATGCTATGAATCAATACAGAAGAAATCGAACACCATAAAGAACCCTAGATAATTACCTTAGTTTTTACAATAGCTTGGGAACTTTATTAGAATTTAATCCTTTTTAATGAAATCACTTTTCCTATTACTTTAGTGTATTTCCATTTGCCTTTTTTACCCGAAGCTGATTTCCTAGGTAGCTTCCTAATCTACCAGGATTGAGTGTTCTTCACTGCCTAATGCACTAATATAAACAGTAAAGGGTATGGATGTAAGAATAAAGAAGCAGGGGTGGGCAGGGAAAGTTTTCATACCTTGAGGCAGATGTGACATTTATAAAAGAAAAGCAGGAGGGAAGGAGGGTTGGGTAGGAAGACTCTCAGACTGTAGCAGAATGCTAAGAAAGCATTGGCTAGACCAAAGAGAAATCCTTTAGTCAAATCCCACATCCTCTAGACATGGACCTGCCCAGTCAGCAGCTGGGAGCAATCCTGAAAAGCGTGGCCTTGGAGTGATCATGATGGTGGAGCCAAGGGAGGCGGCAGTGGGAGCTGTCAGCAAACTGTCCTCCCTAGAGTATGAAATCTGAAAAGTACATTTTCAAAGCTGCCAAAACCTGTTTTATGAATTAATGATTATCAATAAGCTTTAATATGCCCCTACAGTAACCAACTGAGCTGTTTTATTCAATTGACTATTAACATAAAATTATTTTATGATTTTTTTTTCATGAAGGGAAAGATACATTCATTACATTACTGGGTGATTTTTTTTAATGATAAAAGTAGAATAAATAAATAAAATAAATTACAAAGAATATAATAATGCCCAGTAAAATGTAAAGTTTCTGATAAAATAGAAAACTAAATATAATCTAGTTAAAATTCAAGGAAGTGATATTGTGACGGGTGGCACAAGAACTTGCTGTAGGATAGGCAATGCTTTGTCAGAAGTTTAAAATATATTTGTGATTTTTCAGAACTATAGCACAATCAGGACCATAGGAAAATGTAAAATAATATTTAAGGATTATGTAGAAATATTTCAACATGTTACAAGAAAGATCATGACCACTTAAAAAATTCACAAATTATTAAAATATGAAGCAGTAAGTCAAGCCTGCTTTCTCCAAGTCAAACTTAAAAGATGCTGTTTAAGATTCTCATTCAGTGAACCTTAGTATGAAAATTATTCTTTAGTTCCTCAAGTTTTAGAGTGGGAAAGAGGATTAGCTGTTGCATTAGGCACCTCAGCTTTGTGTGAAAGCATTTGAGCCTCTTCTCCAACGTATTTTTTTCCAAGTAAGCTGTGTTTCAGCACCAGGAGTCTTTTGAAAATCACCAAAATCTTTTGGAAACAGATCTGGCAATGATTGAATAAACAAAATAGAAAGTGACAGGAAAAAAAATGTTACCATAGAAATATAGGCCAAGACACACCCTTTCTTCATCCAATGTCTTGAATTGCCTGAAAACATAGTAAACATACCCTCAAGTACCAAAAAAAGTTGCCCTTTTAATAATATTTTTTCCATAAACATTGGCATCCCAGTGAGAATTTAGGCCATAATTTAACCAATAATCACAGATTTGGTTCCTGGGAAGCAAATTCTGAAACGAAGATTAACACACAGGAAGTTTACTGGGACATGCCTTTTTTATCAACATATGTGAAAGGGTGGGGTGGTAAGAATGATTAGGCAAGAAAGAAGTCAGGCTTCAATGCATTCTCAACAAAGGCCTTAGGCACATTCTCAGGGAAAACTGAGTCTACAGGGCACTTCAGAGTTATCCTGAGTTAGGCAAAGGGGTCTGCCTCAGTCACACAATGTGTTAATCATTCACTAGATCTGAGCTGCCTCAGGAAGGGCTCACCCTCGTGCTAAGCCACTCACTTCAGTCAACACCAACCTCTAAGAAGGCTGACAGCTGCAGGCTGTCTGCAGCAGCTCTTCCCAGCAGCTGAAAGAGTAAGTCTAAGTCCTTCCATCCTGAAAAAGTACCAGGATCAGATGTCACAGCCTCCAGTACACCTGCAAAGGAAATGTTTAAACTGGAAGCTAAGAAGACTTGCACGCCCACATAAGTATAGTCAACTGATCTTTGACAAAGGAGCAAAGGCAGCCCGATGGAGAAAAGATAGTCTCTTTAACAAATTGTGCTGGAACAGCTAGACATTCACATGTAAAAGAAAAAAAAAATGAATATAGCCACAGACCTTACACCCTTTACAAAAATTAATTCAAAATTGATCATAGACCTAAACGTAAAGTGCAAAATCATAAAAATCCTAGACAATAACATAGGTGAAAATCTAGACCTCCTGAGGTATGATGATGGCTTTTTAGCTACAACACCAAAGCTGTGATCCAGGAAATAAATAATAGATAAGCTGGACTCCATTCAAATTTCAGACTTCTGGTTTGAGAAGGAAACTGTCAAGAGAATGAGAAGGCAAGCTAGAGACTGGGAGAAAATATTTACAAAAGACGTATCTGATAAATGACTCATTCAACATACACAAAGAATTCTTAGAACTCAACAATAGAAATAAACACCCAATTAAAAAAAAAAAGAGCAAAAGACCTAAAGGGACACCTCACTAAAGAAGATATACAGGTGGCAGGTAAGCATATGAAAGGATGCTTAACATTATATTTCATCAGGGAAATGTAAATTAAAACCATTGTAAGGTATCACTATACACCTATCAGAACTGCCAAAAAACAAATGCTGGCTAGGATGTGGAGCAACAGGAACTCTCTCATTTCTAGTGGAAATGCAAAATCATATAGCTACTCTGGGAGACAGTTTGGCAGTTTTCTTACAAATCTAGACATCCTCTTGCCATACGATACAGCTAACTGCACTTCGTGGTATTTACGCAAATGAGTTAAAAACATGTCTACACAAATACCTACATACAGATGTTTAGAGTAGCATTATATATAATTGCCCAAACTTGGAAGCAACTAAGATATCCTTCAGTAGGTAAATGGATAAATAAATTATGGTATATCCAGACAACAGACTATTATTCAGTCCCCCCTTTTTTTTTGTAGGGGAGGGGAGGTAATATTATTCAGTCCAAAAAGAAATGAGTTATGAAGCAACGAAAAAACATGGAAGAAAAAAATGTATATTACTAAATGAAAGAAATCAGTCTGATAAGGCTAGATGCTATATGATTCCAGCTATATGACATTCTGTAGAAGTAAAACTATGGAGACAGTAAAAGGATCAGTAGTTACCAGGGGTTAAGGGGGAAGGGAGAAATGAAAGGATTTTTAGGGCAGTAAAACTATTCGTTACAGTAGGACTCTATATGCTTATATCAAATCCCACAGAACATACAACACCAAGAGTAAATCCTAATATAATCTATGGACTTTGGGTGATAATGATGTGTCAACGTGGTTTGACTGATTCTAAAAGACACTTTGGTGTTGCGTGTTGATAGTGGGGCAGGCTGTGTGTATGCAGCAGCCAAGGTAAATAGGAAGTCTCTCTACCTTTTGCTTAATTTTGTTGTGAACATAAAATTACTGTAAAAATTGTCTATTAAGAAAAAAGAAATACATACTAGCAGATAGAGTGTTCTATGAAATGGAGTCAGAAGTAGGGGAGGGGTGGTCATTCAGGAAGTTTAGTTGATAGTCTAGTCATAGCCACACCAGAGGATATTTGTTTTGGTGAAATGATCTTTTTCTAGAATCTATTTATCAAACTTACACTCTGAAACACTATCTCATCTCTGTCCAGAATTAATAGAATGCTATGTATCATTTACAAGCCTGATACATGGATATCTGTAAATGGATATTTCATGAAGACCAAAATGTTGCATCGATCACAAGGGAGCATTGTCTACCTGTAGGCACACTTTCCAAGAAGTCAGTTATCCAAACAATTCTTTATGAACATGGAATTCAAACAAAAAATAATTGTATAATTTCTATGCTCTTCTTTACCATGTGAAACTATGGCAGAACATACTTGTGTTTGCTGGACAGGACACCTACATATTGTCTGAAAGGGTGGTTGTAAGCCTTTCTTTGGTGACGTCATGTCCTCTAATATTCTAAAAGCTGACCTGTCACTCTTGTGAAGGATACTATGTTGAGGTTCACATGTTAACATCCCCAATAAATTTCCTGTAAAGTGTTTTAGAGGACTGGACCATTCTGTCTACTCCAATTCTGAGCAGTTATACATTGGGATTTTACATTTTACTTCTCTAGGAAAGAACAGTTCACTCCTGAGAGAGCTTTGCTACTATCTGCATGTATCACATATGCATATTAACCTACCAGATGCTTATGCTGATAATATATATGTATGTACCTATGTATGTATGTGGGTACACACACACACACATGTGTGTGTGCTTTATGGCTATTAGTAACATAATTATTGATGGGTATGTCATATGGTATAATTATAAATATAGATGAAATAAGGTAGTTTTATTTGGTCATTTGCTTTGATCTACCAGGTATGTTCACTAAGTCAGTGTATTTTTATTGAGTGCTTACACAGTGCTCAAAACTTTGTTTGGCCCTAGGAAAATATTAGTGAAACAATTTTGATGAGATTTCTCATAAAGAGCACTTCCTGGTGCTGCTTGTTATTTATTCTGTCACAGAAGCAAATCAAGTTTGTTCAGTAGTCTTTTTTTATTAAAATAATCTAGTTTCACCCAGGATTTATTAACTATTTTTAATTGATTTTTTAAACTATTTAAGTAATCTGCTCTGGAGCACCAAGAGCAAGATTCACCTCTTTCAACCTCATTTATTTCAAAGATGAAAAATTGTAAATGTTAGCTTAATTGCTGCCTTAATTTGTATTATAACTTAAATTTGGTTCTTATGGGTGAAGCAAATTAATTAGTATTTGTGTCAAGAAATCTAGCTTATTCCCTTCTTAGTTTATTTGCCAGAACAAAAATGATTGTGGTAGTACTCATAATTGGTCTGATTGATGATTTTCCTGTCACTCTGTATCTTAACAATTTGGCTGCAACGCAACTTATTTGGTACTTTGTAAAATACAAGATTTTATGGTAAATGTTACAATTCAAAATATGCTGTTGGGATCCCTGATCTGTGAACATGGCTTAGCCTCATGTGAGTTATGTGTCTTGACTGAGTCACGACCATATTACACGGCTCAAATTGTGACCTGAAATATTAGCAAGAGAGTAATTATTGCAAAATGTACATGAAGTTAAGCCAGCATTTACCATGCAAAAGCCTCAGCTGGGAAGTCACTAAGCAGTTTTGTGCAACACAAAATAAGCTGTCAAGTAAATTTAGAAAACCTTGTGTTCAACCAAAGTGAACAGATTTCCTTGCTGAACAATTTCTCTGAAATTTTATTATGCTAATTTGCAATTTAAATTTTTAGAAAAGCTTTTAACCCACAGCTTTTCTCTTTTATGATAATGATGATGATGATGATGATGATGATGATGATGATGATGATAGTGATGATTCCTTTTACCCAAAATGTGTAAGGAAGCTACGGATGCATTTTAGAAGCAAAAGCTTTAAATAAAACCGATTAACAATGTAATATGTTTAATTTGTTCTGGGTTATATTTATAACACTTTCAGAATTAAAAATCTGACTACATAATTATATTTAAATAATGGAAGATACAGATATGAAGTTTGTGTCTAACTTATTGTTCTCATCGCTTTGGAAGCAATCAAGGTAAAACTGGACACAGCACTAAAGAGAGAAACCAGGGTGTTTTATGTATAATCCAGGGTCATGAAAAATATCCAGGTTGCCTAAGGTTTGGGAAAAGAAACAATCAAACAGAAACACAAGTATGAATAAATCAGAAAGAGAGCAGAAGTACATAATTAAGTAAAGTTAGGAAGGAATTTGTTATAGAATCATTACATGTGACAAAAACAACAGGAAAAGGGCAAAAGTATAATTAAAAAGTCTTGGATATAACAAAATTAATAGATAAATAAATAGAAATTCCTGGGGTATGGAAAGACAGGGACCTGAATTTTGTCAAATGTTGAGGTGTGAGTTGCACAGGTAAAGTTTGTAATCTAATGTAAATTATTCAATTGAACAACTGATCTTTTGAACCACTCCTCCAGGCTTTATAGTGATAACAGTTGCAGGATGGATGAAAGGCTCAAGTAAAACTTGCATATCTTTACCATCTCAACATATACATAAAAGAAATATTTTAAATTATAATAAAGTTCATAACATGCAGTAGGCAATCACTTCCTGAAAAATGCTACCCTTGTTATGGAATTACTGAAATATTTATTGAGTTGGAAGTTATAGTTATTTGCATATATAAGCACCTTTAATTGCATTTGCATATATGTCATTATAATTATTCAATTTGCATATAAATTGAGTGATTGAATTATATTACTTGAATACTTTAGAGGAATTGCAGAATTATGGCAGCATTTTGCGGAAAAGCACATTTCAACCTGCAAATACATGAGTAAACGTTCTTTAAATTTTTTTTTTTTGCTTTACTAGGAAACATGTTAAATGCGCCAATTTGGTATAGTTAAGGGATATTTTCAGTTTAAAAGAAGAGTAATAAAATACCCTTGATGCAGTGCACAGGTTGGCAAATAAAATATTACTAGTATCTTTGATGCCCTCAAAGTAGCTCTGCCAAATGTATCCCTATTTCTCCAAAAAATGCCAACTATATTCAAATAACTTGAATTTTGTATCCATTCTAATCATGAAATAATTAGACTTATAGAAAATACATATAGAGAAAGATGAATAAAACAAAAATGTAAATCTTAATCATTTTATCACAAAGCAAAACCTGTGTAACCTCCAACCAGGACAATAAATGAAATATTACAAGCACCATCAAGCCCCTTTTGTGCCCCTTCTCAATCATTGTACCTCACCCTCCTGCCCAAAGTTAACAATATTGCATCTCAGAGACATGGTGTTAAGACTTTGGTTTAGTTTTGGTAACGTTTGAACTTCAAATAAATGGAATCAAAATAATTTTCATATTGCTCTTTGGACTCATGTTATTGTGCATAGTGGTATTTCATTTATGGTGGATTCTATACTTGTCACTATACAGTTACATCACAGTTTATTCATTTCAAGTGTACATTTGGAATGTTACAAGTTTTGGGTTGCTACTAAGTAACTCTATGTCTATTCTTATACAAATTAGTAGTGCACATATGTAATAAGCTCTTAATATCTAGGTGTGAAGTTGCAAGGTCATTTGCATATGGACCAGTACTTGTAGTTAGTAGAAATCTGCTTTCTAAAGTGATTGTACAAATTATCTCTCAGCAGGAAGAAGAGCCGTCAAGAGCATGTAAGATTCCCTATCCACCTCCTTACCAATATTTAAGTTTTTTAACTATTTTTAAATTTAATAAATCTGGTGGTCATATAGTAATACATCATGTTTGAAGCTATATTTTTCATCTATAATGTTTAATTAAAAATTTTTGTATTTTTTTTTAAAGTGAACATTTTAAGTGACCGATACATACAAATAAGTATACACAACTCAATGAATTTTTAGAAACTAATACACCACATTATGGAACAGACTGTTACCAACATCTCAGAAGCAGTCCGCCCCTTTCCAGTCATTTCTGCTGGTAACCATCACATTGATGCCTAACTTTATAGGTTAACTTGGTCTGAAGACACCAATCTTTCACTTCTCCCTGTATCCACATTCTGATCTGGTAATTTTTCAGTACCCTTCCACTCTAACTTTGGTATGGCTATGAGATGATAGCAAAAATGATTTAAGCAGAGACTTGAAAAGTACTTGCCTGACTGGGTTTACTTTGTTTTTGCTCTCAGCCATTGATGTGCAAACCATGCACAGGTTAGCATCTATTTCACCGATATCTTGTCTTGATTTGTTATTTCCTTTCTTCTACTATTTTAATTTTTCTTCTTTCTCAAGTTTGTTGAAGTAGATGGTTAGATCAATGTTTTTTCAGACATTCTTCTTCATTAATGTATGAACTTTAGGGGACAGATCTTCTTCTAAATACTGCTGAGTTGTACCCTTCAAGGATTGATGTATCATAGGTTAATGTTAACTAACTCAAAATGGTTCTTAATTTGTCTTGTGATGTTTTTCTTTACCCATAAGCTACTTAGAATTGTATTCTTCAATTTCCCGCCAGTTAAGGCTTTTCTACTTGTCATTTTGTTATTGATTTCTACTTATTCCACTCTAGTCAAAAATTCTTTGGATGCTTTAAGTGCAGTAGAAAGAGATGAGGTTTATTTTATGACTCACCATATGGGATAATGTTTTTATAAGTTTTGCATCGTTTATCTAAAAAATCTTGTATTTTATCATTGTTTAATAAAGTGTTCTATAATTTCTAGTAGAGTCTTTACTACATTGTGTTTTTTATAAGTCTGTTTATTTCATTTAATTTTCTTCTGCCTTTCATTTATGGAGTAAAGTATATTAATGTTTCTCCCTATGATTGTGGATTTTTTTATTTCACTTTTCAGTTCAGTAATTTTTTTACTTTATTTTGAATATATGGTATTCTATGCATATATATCTAAAACTGTGATATTATCCCAGCAGTTTGACCTTAGTTAACTGACATTAGAACAACTATATTTATGTGTCCATATTAACTATTTTTGCCTTAAATTTTACTCTATCATTAGCATAGTTATACTAGATTGGTTTGTTTTATCTACCTTTTTTACATTTTTAATATATTTTGTGTCTACTGCACTCTTACATTTTTTAATTGGGAAATTTAGACTTAATGAAATCATAGGCATATGGTGAAATTGCACATTTTTGAACCCAAGAATCAAAACATGGTCTGTGTTGCTGACCAATGAAATGAGTGAACATTGTAGACACTGTTTTCAGACAGAAGCACTACATTTCCAGTTAAGATGTCATAGAACTCTCTTTCCCCTGGCACACCAATCATGGAAGATGGATCTGGAGCTTCCATAAGCTTTGATTCTTAGAGGATGGTACAGAGAAGAACATTAACCCCAACAATTCCAATGGACAGGTACCACGAGCAGGAAATGAATATTTGTTCTTTTAAATCTCTGAGATTTGGAATAGTTTGATCCTTGCCTACCTACCTTTAGTAATACAGGAAGCTTTAAGTTATGGATTAAATTAAAGAATTTTTTAATTTTCTATTTTATCTTATGTTAGTTTCATCATTTTACTTTTCTAGGATCTTTCCAGGATATCTCCATTTTATTTTTTCTTTAATTTAGCATAACTTATTTGCAACATACTATCACCATCTTTGTAATACTATCTGTAGTGATGACCCTTTTGTATTTAAGATAATGTTTTTGTACCTCCTCTTTTTTTCTAATCAATCAGTTTTGCAAAGTATCTTGCAAGGTATTGTCTAGGTTAATTCTCTCTGTTGCTTGTGATATACAACATTAATTTTTGCTTTTATGGTTAGTATTTACTTACATCTGTATTCTCTGGGTTTAGCTTTGACAACTTCTGTGATAATTTCTTGAAATAACTCATCGATTTTACAATCTTTTTGTTTTTCTAATGTATAACTTTATATTGATATATTTTCTTTGAATATGATCTTATCTGTGTCTTGGATAGAGATATGCTAATTATTCTTCAGTTTAATGTTTTCTACTTTCAGTATAGATTTCCTTTCTGATGCATATTGTAGAAGTGCTTATCTTAGTTTCTACATTTCTAAACATTAAGGTGTTTTTAACTCTGCTATTGTTTTCTTACTAGATTTCACTGTGGTCAGAGAACATACTATAAATGATTTCAATCCTCCACAACTTGGACTCTCCCATGAGAAATCACGGCTCAAAGTACACTCTCATGGGATTCTATGCCTAAATTTGGGCCACTTGTGAGGTCTAAAACACCCTGAATGGAGAATTTGATTTAAACTGGTTCTGTGTTGCTAGTGCCCCTGCACGTCTGGCAGAAGCAGATGTGAATCCCATCTGGTCATAAAGTATTCCCAAAGAAAACATTTCAAGGAAAATGAGCAGACAACAGACAACCTAACAAATTGTTTGAGGAAAGTAGGTCCTGGGTTTAGAAAGAGTAATAGAAATAAGAAAAAGCAGGAACAGACTTTCTAAAATGTCATACATTATAGTTTTCAGACATAGAATATTAAATAGCTATGTTGATGTAGTTAAAGGAGTGAACAAAAATTTTTTAAAAATAAAATTAAAGAGAACAGAAATAAATGGCAGATCTTTTAACAAATTTAGGATAACCACGGCTGAACAAAATTTAATAAACTGTAATAAAGACCTCAATAAGGTTATCTGTAATCCAGTTCAGAGAGACACATAAATAGAAAAATGAAAGGAGAGGACAGAATATGTGTAGGGTAGGGTGGGGAGTTCTAAAATATATCTGTTTATTATCTAGAGAGAGAAAATAGAATATAGAAGAGACAACATGTGAAGAGTTAATAAAAACAATAATCATCAAATTGAATTTGTGGGAAAAACAGACTCAAAACAAAATACCGGATAATACAAACAGGGGTTGATTAGAATTTCTCATATTGATCAGGGGGTCAAATAAAGAATGTATGCTAGAATAGATAGGGTTCTGCTAAAAGTGTAGACATAATATATTATATTTAAACAAGATAGCAAAGAAAAACCAAATAATTAAACACAGAGAGAAGACAGGACTAACTCTCAAGAAGTGACTAACCACTCAGAAATGTAAAATTTAAAATGTCCCATAATGAAAGTTTCTAGAGTAGACAGCTGTACTACTGTACTCCAACAAATAGTCAAGCAAGTCTTCCCAAAAATATTTTTTTAAAAAAGAGAGAAAGAAAATTTCAAACTCCTTAGAGGAGGCTTACATAACCATGGTACCAAAACTCAGATAATCCCAATGACACAAGTGAGTATAAATCCAAAAATAAAAAATCCATTATTAGTGAACCAAAAGTGAAACCTTTTATTAACTGATATGTTACGATTAACTTAAATCTCAAATTGGGAAGTATGGATAATGTCATACTTAGTTTAATTTATTAATTTATTTTATAGTTTAATTTATTAATTATCTGAAGAGAAAAAATCACGAGTAACTCAATAGCTCAAAAAGTTTTAATAAAGATGAAAAACTTCTGATTATATTAATTAAAAAAAAAACTCTCAGAAATATAAGAAGAGCAACCTTCTTAACTTAGTAATCATTATGCCCAAATCCTAAAGCAAATCTCATAATTATTGTTAAAACTTTTGATAAATGCCTTTTGAAATCAAATGAGGATGCCTACTATTATCCTACTATTTAACATAGCCCTGACATAACTGGTAGGTTCATTCAAGAAATGAAAAAAAATAAAAAAGATGTAATCATTGTCATTGAAAAAATAAAGCTAGCATTATTTCAATATAATATAATAACAAATGTAGAAAAACAGTAAATTGTTTGAGCCTGTACAAGATTGTCAACTACAACTATACCAGTGATAACTGTCTAAATAATGCAATAAAACATAAGATATTCACATACTAATGAAAGTTAGCAAAATGTTTAGACATGAACTAAAATCACGTAAGTCCACTCTGGAATGAAAAAATAATAATTTTAAAGACATTAAAAGACAAAGTAACTTATTTAAATTAAAAGAATATTTTATAGTCTTTGATAGGATATTTTACAATGATAAAGATGTAAATTATCCTCAAATTAGCCAAGAAAGTGCTTATTTTATGAGTCCATTCACAAATCTTAGAATGGCTAAAATAAACAAAAAAAAAAAGACTAACAATATCAAATATTGCTGATGATACAGAACAAATGAAATTCTCATAAACTCTTAAAAAGTTATATTTTATCCTATAGCCCAGAAATGTTATCCCCATGTATTCAATCAAGAAAATACTTCAACAAGAATATTTTTAATATTCTTTTTTCTTAATGGCCCTAAACTGAAACAACCCAAATATTCGGAAGAGGAAACTGAATAAACAAGTTATTGCATATTTATGTAATAAAATATTACTTTGCTTCAGCAAGGAGCACACTGCTGATAAGTGTAATGACTTGAATGAATCTCAAGAGCTCTATGTGGACAAAAAGAGCATAGTTCTTTATATGAAATATTGGGACTTGCAAAAGTAATTAATGTTAGAAATCAGAACAGCAGTTGTCTCTCCAGGAGGCACTGGCTGGCTGGCTTATAAAGACTGACTGAGAAAGGACACAAATACATTTTTTGTATTGCTGGAAATATTGTATATTTTGATAGAGGAATGTTTACAAGGGTATATGCATTTGTCAAAACCCACTGAACAGTGCACTTTATTTAAATTATTCCTTAATTCAAAAATACATGCATTTAAACATAAGAAGAACATAAACAAATAGAGATACACATTAAACTCTGTAGGATGGTTTGCTACTGACATTCAGTGGAAAGGAAACGAAGAATAGAAAGAAAATAAGTGGAGGGAAGAAAAGCGAAAAAAAGAGAAGGTACAGGTTAGTAATAACGATAATAATATGTTACTTAATGGCTGTGATTCTGAAACCTAAAATACCTGATGTCCCCAAAAGAAAGCTAAAAAGAAAAATATGTTTTGGAAATCGATATTTCATGGATATTTTCATGTATCTGCAAGGCCAGGGCTTTCTGATCAAACTTACTGGCAACTGTATTAGAAGATGATTGAATGACAACCATGCCTTAGAAGCTGGAGATTGTGAATTTCTCAGGAGAGATTTGCAGATTAGTCACCTCTAGAGCCACTTTATGTACACTTAAAAGGGGAATGGACATAGAAAGCAGATATTTTGTTGTTCTTGTTTTCACTAGAAGGACAAAATCTGTTTCTCTTTAAAAAATGGAGGGGCAGCTATACTAGTTGCTCAATACAAGCTTTGGGATTCATAGTTTTGGGGCTCCTCTCGTAGGACAGACCTTTCTGGACCCATAGTGTGACATCTGCCCTCATCATTTTGACCCTAGAAATAGAACATGGGCTACTAATGCCAGGATATTCTGAATGTAAATAACTGGTTTATCTTTGATCCAGAAACCTCATGTTTATTGTCCAGAATAAGTTTATGTATACACACACACACACACACATACATATACATACACATATATATATAATATTTATCACATATATATAAAATGTTTATCACTTTTTAATAAAAATTTTAAAAGCACTTATGCCTTCAGTGACTTTATTGTAAGGTAGACCATTTGCCAGATATTGTCAATGAACACAGAATGGTGCCCAGAAAATCATCTTTAGCATTAGAAACATTAAAAAAGCAAATCATGTAAGTATTCAGAAAAAAAGAGCAGAATGACATTAAAAAGCAGATGAATTTTCTTCCTAAACAAAATGTGGTTGTGAACCAGCAGCAGCTGCATCACCTGGGAGCTTGTTAAAAATGCAGAGTCACAGGCTACACTCTGGAATCTGAATCCAAATTAACAGTATATCCATGTTATTTGCATGTGCACTAAATTCTAAGAGGCACAGGATTACAGAACAAACTAGACCCAAGTGAGAAAGATTAAAATAAAAAACAGAAACAACCAAAAAACTAGATTGGAGGAAAAATGGGTCCTGTGGGTATTTAACTGAAATAAGAGATCTCAGAAAGCAAACTAGAATGCTTACTTTAACACAGATTCAGATCAAGGATTTTAATAAAAGGTGCCCTCTGAAAGCTGGAAATATAAAGAGCTGATAATAAGATTAATATGGAATCCTTCTTTTGATGAACATAACTATATGGTACCTATATGTATCAGAGACTTCAACTAGAAAGATCTGATAAAATACATCAGGAATTCATAATTTTTAAGTAGACTCAATAATTGTAGGTGAAAAAGTGGTGTTGATCGTTTCTTTGAGAAAGCAGGTGTATAAAGTTTTATGTTATTTGTAATTAAGAAAAAAGTACTTGATATATGAGATACACTAATGATGTACCAGGCAGGATTATAATTAACTGATTTCAGAGCTGCTTGGTTACTGGATTGATGTCTGGAAAATATGCTCTCGATAGAGGTAAAAGTGGGTAATATTTGTTCAAAAATATATGCTTTGAAGAGCCATAATTTAGTGCTTATCTCTCATTGTGCTGTACCCCACAAAACAAAATGTAGAAGGCAATATATTAAGAAACTAAATGCTTGATGAAGAATAAGAGCATTCAGAAATTGAGGTTTTATGGCTAAGATTTTCAATAATAAAATATTCTATAGTAAAAACAGAAGCATGGAAGATATCATCATCATTATCATTAACCTCAGGATGTACATTTACCAAGATTCTCCCTGGTGTACACTTGTCTACCTTCCATGAAGTAATGTAACACACCAAGGCTATGCACTCTTTGAACCCATCTCCTTATCCCCACCTTTTTTAGGTTCCTGTGGCTGCTGTAACAAATGACCACAAACTCAGTGGCTTGAAACAACAGAAATGTATTATTTCACAGGTTCAACATCCAGAATCCCAAAATCAAGGTGTCAGCAAGGCTGCATTCCCTCTGTGGGCTTTAGGGGAGGACCCTTCCTCACCTCTTCCAGCTTCTGGTGGCTGTTGGCATGCTTTGGCTTCCTTGGCTTGTAGTCCCATCATTCCACTCTCTGTCTCCGTCTTTGCTCTGCCTTCTCTATGAGCCTTTTCCTTTTCTGTCTTGTGTAAGGACACTTGTAACTGGATTTAAGGCACACCTGGATAATCCAGGATGATCTCATCTTAAGAACTTCACTTAATTACATTTGCAAAGTTTTTTTTTTTTAAGGTAACATTCATAGGTTCTGGGGAGTAGGACCTGGACACTTTTTAGGGCGACCTCAACTCAACCCATTAAATCTCCCTTGTTCCATGAGTTGCACTCTCTTTAAGAATGGAGACATGCTGGGAATTGGAAAGTTAGGAACTATCTCAAACTAGAAAAGTGCCTTCCTTTTATCTATTGACTCAACATCAGTAGATATACAATGAAGGATGAACCAATATACCACCCCCAAATATTGTCACATAATGTACCACTCTCACTTCCAATTAATTTGTATCTTTCTACGCATCCTCCTACCCATCAGCTTACAGTTCTTTCAGACTGGCAGGGCTTCTCTGATTCATGAGACAGTGTCAGTACAGTATGATTTTAAAACAATTAACTGTCAATTATTCATCACAAAAATTATTCCCAGATTCATAAAAAGACATTGTCAATCACTCTGAGTATTGCACTGTAAGTTTTTATCTTTGATATTTTTTTCACCAGTACTTTAGTGGGAAATTAGGAGAAGCCACACTGAGGAGCTACCAGATGGAAGCTACTTTGAATGAGATAGCTGAATCAAACTTTCATGATTAGGGGAAGGGGTGAGGTTTATTTATTATTCATGCTTTCTTCTATATTGTTAGTAATTTTAGATAATGAATGCATTATTGATGAATTCAGAAAAATTATTAAAAATATAAAGAAACCAGAAAAATTTAAGCAACACATCAAGGTTAGTTTTTCTGTTTTTTTAAATGTTTAAATGTAAAATTTGAATTGTCCTAGATTTTTTTCCTATAGCAGGTTGTAAATATTCAGCGGTGTTCTTATTTCATTGAACAGTTTTCCTGGAAACCACAAATTATATCTATATATAAATGCATCAACAATGAAACAGTTCAATCCAATTATCATTAAGCATTTGTCTACCTTCCAGTACAGACTGTAATTTCTTTGCCACGAAGTACAATGCTTAGCAAAGTAAAACAGAACACATTTTTCTTTTCTGATTTGAAAATATACATGGCTAATGTCTCTGGGTTTTGAATACATTCATCTTTTTCTAATTCTTTCTGTAGGTCATAAAATTGATTAAGATATATCATACTATCAAAAGAAAGCAGGCATACAGTCATTCAGAATTCAGTGCTGCCCATCTTTAATGCTTTGATACCATTTTATATCTACATCTTTATTAATATTTTAGACATATTATATTGAAAATGCAACTGCATATCCTAATACATCAAGTTTATGAACAGCCTAACTCTATCAAAATGTTTCTATGGTTGATGGAACTAGCTATTCCTTCTGTATTTTCAAACTGCCTAAGAATGGACTATTAAGTAAATAATACAGTTTTCTAAAATTATTTTTTTGTGCACTTTTAGAGCATAATCTGAAATCGTTCTTTGAGACTTTGCTCATTATAGTGCTCGTGGCTGCCATGGGAGTATTTCTGATAGCTATTGAGCCACCGTAAAAATACAAAAAGAATTTGACTCAAACTGCATACAAAAAAGAAATCAAACTACCTGATTTATTTCCATAGAAGGAAAGAGAAAAGGTAGTTCAGGTTATAGTGTCTCACGACATTGGGTGATTCATACCAACAAACTCTCAATACAGTAAGTCAATAAGGGAAGACAACGATATTTCCAGAAAATGCATGGTTTCAGAGATGCTAAAGGCAGCTCCAGGCACATGAGGAGATTCCTGAGGAAGTGCAGAGAGTATCATAAATTTGATCCTTATTGTTCCCCATAGCACATATCACCATGGTTTGACATTCCCAGTTCTGCTGCCTCGTCATGACTGTGTGGGAAGCCAAATCTCTCTGATCATCAGGGGGTCCCTGGGAGCAAGTTAGGTACTTTGAGTTTTCAATATTATGCAATTCGAGAAATGAAACTCTAGGGTCATGCAAGAGCCAATGCATCTCAGGTAGTCTCTAACTTATTCCCCAAACAGTCTTTGGTGTTCTGGAAAAGTCTAGCTTAATATTAATCAAATACCACGGACCATCTTAACTCTTGCCATGTGTCATAAAGACTTCACTAAAGGATGCTAATACTGCCTTTGCTATCATCAAACTTTAAGTCTGACTTTATGAATACATACTTTTCTATTTCAGTTCCTCAGCCCCTCTTCTGCTTCCCTCTCATTGTGTCACCTCTCTGTACTTCCAAGTTGTCTATGTCACTGTACAAAGTTGATCAGGCTCTGTCCTGCACAAGATCTCACCACAGAGGGGCCTCTGAGAGCTAAAACAATCTGAGAAGTTTAGTATGGGATTACATCAGCCTGGAATATATGCATATGTTACATGTGCCAAAAACATATCTAAAAAATTTCTGTCAATATAAATGTATTATTTTAAAGTTTGTGTCTGTGTTAGGAAAACATACTCATAGTGCTAATCTTCACTTGGAGTATGGTCTTGTGTCACTCAATGGTATCAACTGATTTTAATAAACAAATAAAATTTGTATATAAAATATGCGTTTTGCCATATGGTAAGTTCTGACAGAAATATGAAGAAAGTAATGAAACATCTTCCTCCCCTAAAGATGGAGAATGTATTTTAGAAATAATCTTGTCCTCTTTCACTGGTATGGGCTTAAAAGTCATTAAGCTTCCTATTTGATAGTGAATTTCATTACTATATTTTAAAGAGAAGGCACACCCATGCTACAACACTGTTTCCACCCTAGCAGAGAAACTGTTGGGAGGCGGCCACCCTAAAATCTCAGTGGCCTAATAACCACAGTTTGATGTCAGGGACAGTAGCCTCTGCTCCATGGTCATCTGGGGCCCTTGATCCTTCTTTCTTGGCTTTTATTTTCATTTAGCTCTTTGTAGTCCTTTGCCTTTTCTCATGGTGACACAAGTTAAAAGTTTTGCTAATGTCCTTGACACTTCTCTTGTTTTTATTTCCCTCATTATCTGATGTTTTCTTCTTAAGAGGATCATTAAAAAAAAAACTGCATGTTTTGATCCTCCCAAGCCTTCTCACCTCCCACAGCAGTTCATTTCATAGTAATTGTGAAATTTTAACCTCACACATGAAACTATACTTCACATAACATGCTATTCTAAAAATGTTAGTGTAATGACCTTACAAATCTCATTCATCTAATTTTGATTTGTTTATTTTGGGGTTTACATCATTTCCAGTGTTTTATAGACTCTTTCCTAGGTTCTGCCTTTCTACAAAATCAAAAACATTTTTAACTTAAGTTTGAATTTAATTTTGAATAGGTTATTCACTCAAATAGTCAAGAACAGAAAAATGCGTAAAGAGTACACAATCAAAAAGTTTCCTCTCATCTCTGTCCCTCATTTACCCATTTCTAACTCCAACCATTTGCTGGAGACATAGAATCACTATTTTCTTATCTGCGGTTCCTTTTTCTTTAAGCATAGGCAAACAAATATAAGTATAAATATGTATTACCCCCAATTTATACAATATTTAGTGTATTATATACACTGTACTATGTTATCTTTAGCAACCACTTATCTCAGAAATCTTTTCATATCTGTACAGAGAGCTGCCTTGTTCTTTGACAGCTGTAATGTATTCCATTGAAGGACACACCTCAGTTTGTTTAAGCTTTTCCCAATTGATAGGCATTTAGGATGCTTCCAATCTTTTGCTATTATATACAATTGTGTTATATCTTTCCTCAGGTAAGCAATTTTACTTGCAGGATAAATATCTGGGTCTATGGGTATACACATCTTTATTGTGCTACACTATACTAAGTTTCTCTGTGGAAGGGTTGTACCAATTTAATCTTCCTCCAGTAACATGAAAGTTCCTGTTTCCTAACAACCTCATGAACAGAGGGCATGATTAAACTTTTGGATTTGGCAGTCATTAAGGTGGAAAACAGTGTCTCAGCATACTTCCCTGATTACAAACATAGTGGTTCATTTTCTCATATGTGCTAGAGCCATTTATATTTTCTTTTCTGAGAGCTCTGCATACATATCCTTTGTCCATTTTTTCTATCATGTTATTGATATTTTCCTTACGACTTGTCATGCACTAAATATTTGTGCCCCTCTGAAATTTGTACGTTAAATCCCTAAGCCCCAACGTTATATTATTTTGAGACTGGCTTTTGGAAGGTAGAGTTAGATGAGGTCATGAGAGTGGGGCCTTCATGACGGAATCAGTGCCCTCATAAGAGAGAGATGAGAAAGCTAGCTCTCCCTCACGTGTGTGCACCCAGAAGAGGCCGTGTGAGCACACAGGGAAAGTGGCCATCTGCAAGCCAGGAGGAGAACTTTCACCAGAAATTGAACCCTGCCGTGTCTTGATCTTGAACACCCTGGCTTCCAGAATTGTGAAAAAATGAAATTTCTGTTGCTTAAGCCACATAGTCTATGATGTTTTGTCATAAACGCCTGAGATGAAAAACGTAGATTTCGATCCTGAGAAGTGGGGGTACTGCTCTAATAAATACCTAAGAATTTGTAAACAGTGTTAGGAAAAGGTCAAAGAGTTTTGAGGTGCATGCTAGAAATATGAACGTTAAAGGCGATTCTGGTGAGGATTCAGAAGGAAAAGAGGAGAGCTGGAGAGATAAAAGCTACGATTTTCTTAGAGGGTACATAAACAATCATGAATAGAATATTGGTAGAAATACGAATTTTAAATGCCATTCTGGTTTGGTCTCAGACAGAAATAAGGAATGTATCATTGCAAAATAGAAGAAAGGCAATCCCTGTCATACAGTGGCAAAGAACTTGGCTGAACTATGTTTATGTTCCAGCGTTTTGTGGAAGGTAGAACCTGTGAATGATGAAATTGGATATTTAGCTGAGGAGATTTCTAAGCAAAGTATTGAGAGAGTGGATTGGTTCCTTCTGACTGTTTATGATAAAATTTGAGAAGAGAGAAATAAATTGAAGAAGGAACTGCTAAGCAAAATGGAACCAGAACTTAAAGATTTTGAAATTTCTCAGCTTGTTCATATTACAAAACAAAAAAAATAAAAAAGCATGTCTGTAAGAGAGCCCCAGGCATGGGAGTGGGCTGGGCTATAACTCGATGAAGAGGTTATGAGTTTATACGATCAGAAACACTAACAGTTTGAAGTGAAGGAGACAGAGATGAGACAAAATGAAGAAAGGCTGCTGGACTTCATAGATCCTACAGGATCTGATCATAAAACTATTAAATCATAAACATGCACTATTTTAAAGACAAGGGAAGAATGAACTCAAAGGTGACTCAGAGATCATCAGGGCTGCCTCCTAGGTTTCAGAGGGTGAGTGGCCTCTGCCTCTGTTTCAGCAGGCCTGAAGATGGCTGCCTGGAGCCTTAGCGGCCGGGCCCCCTCCTGGCAAAGAGGCAGAGGCAAGACCACTGCCCCGCTGCGTCCTGAAGGCAGAGCAGAAAACAGAAGAGGATTATTCTTGAGCCTCAGGATCTAATGCAATCTGCCTTGCTGTCTGGGCTTGCTTGGGATCCATCAATCCCTCCTGCTTTCCCATTTCTCCCTTTTGGGATGAGAATGTCCATCATGTGCCTGTCTCACCATTGTATTTTGGCAGCACATGACCTGTCTTCTTTCACAGGTTTGCAGCTGGGGAGGAATTTTGCCTCTGGAAGATTGTACTGCGAGTCTCACCTAGACCTGACTTAGATGATATTTAGATGAGACTTTGAAGTTTAGACCGTAGAATTGATGCTATAATGAGTTGAGACACTGGGGGCTGTTGGGATGAAATGAATGTATTTCACACATAAGAAGTAGAGCCAAGAACAGCATGTTAGTCAGGGGAAGCCCACGCTAACTAACGCACCACCCTCTAGAAGTTCTTAGAGTTAAGGTGATTAGTCCTTCGTCTGTGATACATTATAAATATATCACTTTCTTTTTTTCAGTTTGCTCATGATATTTTCTTTACATTTATATTTAATTTTCATATGTACAGGTGTTGATGCTTATGTGATTGAGTTAGCTAATCTTTCTTCAAAGGCTTTAGAATTTTGACTCATAGTTAGAAAACTCTTCCCTATTCAAACTTTATGAAGATATTAATCTATTTGTTTACCTAATTTTTTGTTACATAATGCATCACATGCACATTTTCACCTATTTAAAATTTATCTTGGTATAAGTTATAACAAATATATATATATATTTAAATTTATTTGTATTTTTTAGATGCTGACCCAGAGCTTCATCATTATTTTATAAATAGTCTATTTTGCCTACTTGTTTGAGATACTGTCTTTAACATTTAATAAGTTGCATTTGTATTTAGTCCTATTTCTAGATCTTTTATTTTATTTGTTTGGCTTACATGTCTATTCAAGTGCTAGGAGGATATTGATTAATTACTAAGTTTCATAATTATTTAAAACTTAGTGATTATAATCTCCATTCATGTCTCTTCTTTTCCAAGTTCTCCTTGCTATTCTTGATTGTTGATTTTCCATAAATTGTTTTAAATAAAATTATCTAGTCATACAAAATTAATATTTTATTAAAATTTTCTCAATTTTACAAAATTTCAGAGAAAGTTGACAGCTTCATTTAACAGAGGTTTTCTTATGTAAGTACAAGGTAGATCTTTTTGTTTCTTCAAAACTTCTTTGAAAACCAAGTATTTTGGAAAATAGAAATTAAAGTCTATTTAGTCTTCTAGTTTGACTCTTTGGAAAGAAATCAGACAACACAGTAACCTCATGTCAGTAATAAAACAAGTAATAATCATCAATTCATGAATTTGAAAATATCAAAAATAGTATATATTCTCATAATACTAGCTTTCTAATGTGACTTTGGAGCTATTTATGACGTCTTTAAGTAAATATATAAGGATGTGTGTATATGAGTAAAAGAGAGAGAAAATTACTTTCAAGTTCATCTGGACCACTGGTTTGTTTTCATTCTTCTCACATAGAAAACACATACTAACTACCAAAGTGTACTTGGTACTCCTCTAGGTTGTGTAAATGACTATCTTGTACTTTTCAAGATCATCTTGTTTTTAAAATATTCTGTCTTAGCACTGAACACGTTTTCAGACGTGTAATTAGATATTCTTTACAGAAATATAGTTACTGTATTTTTAAATCCTGCAGGAAAACTCAAACTGGTTCTAATACTGTAGACAATAACTAATGAGGGTCTTTAAGTATTTTATTTAAGAGAAAAGATCAATGTGCTCAAATTACAAATCCAATATTATCAGCACAAGAAATTCTTCACTTTCTTTTACTGATACTTTCAGCTTTGCTTTATCAGCCCACTCCCTCAGCAATGTTTGAGGGGTTTCCTATTGAATATTGTCATTACATTTTCTCAGAAAAAAAGAAAAGGAACCCTAGGGTTTGTTCCACTTTGGAGTATTGTTCTAAGAAAATAAATTGGTGGTAATTTTATACTGATGCCCAATGTTTGTATATAAAATTAATTGAATGCTTACATTAAAACACTAGAATGCAAATTGGAATGATTGTTTGTGTTTTTTTCAGGGGGGGTGTAATTAGGTTTATTTAATTATTTTTAGTGGAAGTACTGGGGATTGAACCCAGGACCTCATGCATGTCAGGCAGGCACTCTACCACTGAGCTATACCCTTCCCCCATAATGACTGACACTTGGCTCTAGTCTTCCAGTCCAACATTCTCAAGGGAATATAAATAGGTTAAAGTTTCTCTTTCATTGTGGAGAGAGATTCTGTTAGAAGGTAAATCCCTCCTGATCCTTTAGGACTTTCTCAGTTTGAAGTTTATTTACTTGTCTGCAATATATCATTCCTTGTTTTGCATTTTTTTTCTGTTTTGTGACAATTAAAAAAAGACTAGAAAATATTATTTGTCATTGAAATTCTCAATAATGTAATTTTAATTTTACATGATTCAATTTTTGGATCCCATTTATTGTGCTTTAATGGTATTTTAGTCTACTGTTCTAGACAAAAGGCTTACGTCTTTGGACAAGGACAGAAAAATCTATCACCCTCAGGGCACAAGTGAGAATCAATTGCTCATAGGGAAAGAAAAGAGGAAAAAATAACTTTTTCTTATGGGACTTTCACGAAAATGTCCTGAGACTATTATAGGCTATTATGGGGTTTACAACTTTTCTAAAAGGGTCCCTTCTCATGGGACCCAGCAGCACAGGACCTTCCTAAGAACAAGAGATAACACACCTTCCCAGCCCTCTGCCCCACACAAACTGGTTAGCAAGTCTTGGGTAACAGCAGTGTATACCTGGCGGCAGGCAAGAATGTAGAGCAAGAACTTTTCTGAGCTGCAGGCACAAAGATGAGACCTAAGACTGAGGGTGAAACAGACACTGAGGAAAAACTCTCCAGCAAACTAGCTCACATGCTAACGCCACAGGAATTTCAAATATGTAGTACAGTGAAATTAAACACAGGAAACAACAAAACCCAAAGCCAGAGCCACTCTTAACAAGATTGAGTCAGCCCTTCACATTAAAACCAAGCAAAAGAAAAGATGTGTCCATTTTTAATTATAAATAATAAATACCTCAGTCTCTATTACACAACATATTTAGGTTTTAACTAAAAATTATGAGATGCAAAAAATAAATCACTTTCAAGAGATAATAAAATGAGTTTCAGATATAATTCAGAGATTGTAAATATCAGATAGGGAATTTAAAATAATTATAATTAATATCTTAAAGGTACAAGTGGAAAATATCAACATGCAGAAATAGATGGTGAATTTTAGCGAAGAGATGGAAACTCTAAGAATCAAATTAAAATGTTAGACATGAAAAACATGCTAACAGATAGAAGAATCCCATAATGGTCACATAAATAGACTTGATAAAACCAAAGAAAGAATCAGTAGCCTTAAGGATAAATCAATAGAAATTACCCAAATTAAAAAAGACACAGGCAAAAAATTAAAACAAAAATAAAAACAGTCCATCCAGGGTCTATGGGAAAATATCAAACAATCTAATAAATAGATAGTTGGAATGCAAGAAGAAGAGAAAGTATGACAGAGAAAAAAAATTTTAAAGAAATAGTGGTTGATCATTTTCTAAAGATAATGTAAGACAATGCATCAAAGATCCAAGAAGCTTAGAGAACTCTAAAGAGCATAGGTGCAAAATGCAAAAACCACACACACCTAAACACACATATACACATGCACACATACCCCTGGACACAGAATCTTGAAGCTGCTAAAGACCAAATACTAAAACATAACATTTGAAGGCAACTAGAAAAATAGACACAGAACATAAGGAGGACAAAGCTAAGAATCACAGATAGAAGACTTTTCAGCAGAAACTGCGCAGGTCAGAGACAGTGGAGTGTAAATTACAAAGGGTGAATTTTACTGTATGTAAATTATACCTTCTTAAAAATGAATACATTTAATCAGTATAATAATTTTGAATGTTCCAATCAAATTAATAGTAGTATTTTATCAATATTAATTAGAATAAAATAACTAGTTACTACAAAAAGCAAAATAAAAGCATAAAAACATATTGGAAAGAATAGCAGGAAGATTTATAAAATTCAAAGCATTCGTACCTATACTAATGTAATGCATATTTTATTTTTCTTCTTTCCTTTCTTTTGAAAATTAAAAAGTGGTAATAATATTTAAAAGTCAACGAAAATCAATAGATTGCAATTACAAAACATGTTATTCAAGCACACTAATATATAGTTCATATGGACTTATGAAAAAACGCATTTCACTTAATCAGTAATTCTAGTCCTGAAATGCAATTATCATGCCAAATCTATTTTTCCCCCCACTATTACTTTCAACAAGGTGTTCTTACAATATCTTGAGATTGCTTTCATATTTATACTTTCAAAGTAAGACTATTTTGAAATTGATAGCACCTTTTATGTTTTTAAAGATTTTCGTAAAGCGACTTGTAGCTCAGCTTCAGATCTGTACAAAGCCAACTGGAATTCTCTAGAAAATAATTCTGGCTAAGTTAAAGAGAAAAGAAATGTATTGAAAGTAGGTCATTTAATTCACAAACAAAAGGAAACATTGGAGAATTAGAATGAAAGTTTAAGATTAGAGCATGAATTGCACCCATGGGTAGTACAGGAAATAGATTAGTCAGGGTGTCATTTCTTCCCTCACAATATCGTTGACCCTAAACACTAGGAAGCCTTGAGATTGCTGCCAACAGGCAGTGGGGCATTCGCTGCTGGATTTAATTACAGTGTTCTGAGTTTCTCTGTGTCTTTTCCTCAAAATGCAAAGTCTCAAATAAGAGCACCTGATTAGGTTACGTTTCTTCAACCTATTTCTTAAAGTCTTTCAGTTGATCTTTGGTCCAATTCACCAGACCCTAAGTAATCTCTTTTAAGTAAAATTTATTGTTAATTCTGAACTTCCTACTGAATGGAGCACAAAACCTTTTTGCATTGCATCCAAGCACCTCCATGACCTGGACACTTCCTATATCTTTTTTACTGAATCCCCATTTATATATCATCTTAAGCTTTACTGAACTCCTTGCCATTCCTCCAGTATGCCTTGAGCTTTCATATCTCTGTATTTTTTAATCATGCCATGCTTTCTACATGAAATGTCATTCTTTGCTCAACCCCACCTACTGTTTGGATACCAATTAAAATGTCAACTCAAGATGCAGCTAGAATTTTCTTCAATCCACTCCCAGCAAAATAAACCGCCTTTTCTTTTTTGCCATCTCTGTATCTTGTATATATTACTATTATTAAACTCATCTCACACTTTTAATCATTTATTTACATATCACTCTTGGCTGGTCTTGGGTTCCATAGGACTAAGTTCTTCGTTTTAATTCAGATTTGCATTCTTTGTATGTAATAAATTATTTGGCAAATAATGCTTGCAAAAAGAACTTGTTTTAATTTAAAAGTAGAGTAGTAGAGAAAAACATACATAATAGATAATTTTAGGTCTGACTGGAAAATGTTTTCACTATTATAGAGGTACAGATAAAATTTTATGGGATTTCAGAGGCAGAAGAGATTACTTTTGGCTTGAGGGAGAAATCTTCAAACAGATGTTCAAACTAGTAAACACAGTATCAACTGAGTGCCAAGATATTTTGAAAGAAAATGTATAAAAAAACACAAAGTTATAGTTGTCTCTGATGGATTTAGCTAAATAAAACTTACCTAGAGGGCAGAATAAAATCATTCACTATAACTTCACAAAGGTGAAAAACAGAAATTCTTAGAGTCAAAGCTAAATGAATATTGATTTAGAATCAAAGAAGGGTGACCGTGAGAAAGCAATGAGGCAACTGGAAAGTAATGATGACAGATAAATGTTACTGGTCTTTACAATGACAAATGTTAAAATTTTAGAACTCCAAGTTCTGTAAGTATGCTGAAAATGAATCTTTGACATAATCTAATAGGTTATTAAATATAGAGGGAATGAATGTTTCCAGAGTAAGTTAATGCTTTGATAAAATTAAGGGAGTAAGTTGTGATCAAGAATAAATTCACTAAATTGGCTTTGTAAATTCTATCTCATTTTGTCCTAAAGACTGAAAAGTCTTCGGATCAAGTGGAATTGCACAGACGTTTAATTTTACTATTTATCTATTCTCACCTATAACCTTCCAAATGATATTACTTACATAATGAACTGGTTATTAAGCAAGCTACATTTCTCCTTGTTGAGCTGGCATCCTGTCAGCTATTGACAGAACGGGGCATGAGAGAAGGGAGGAGAGTACTCTTCCCTGTTTAGTCATTGCCCCTGTCAGTGGCAGAGACAATTACAGTATCCATGCTCTGAACCATCTTCACACACCTCCTCAAAGGCACCAGCACAGCAACCCCCTGCTCAGTCCTCAGCAACCCCTCTGCAAGCTTCCAGAGTTAAACAACCAAACTGCTTTCCTTTTTGTCCCACAGGTCAAGTATTAGTACTTGCTTTCTGCAGTTACTCCATGTGTTATTTATTTTTCTATTTTTGTCTCTTTAACCCTCTAATATTTCTCTAACCAACTCCTTTCATTAAATTCTCTCTGTTCAAGTAACTGGTAAAGTCCTTGTTTTCCCAAACAGCTAAGATTTGTTTTCCTAACTGCTGAAGATAACTTGTGTCTTGACTTACTCAACAAATAATGAAATGATTTAGGATTTCAGTACATAAAATGAGACATTGCCGTTTAGTGATTGGTGGAACAACTTTGCCAAGAGATAAATTAATGGATCTTTAGGAGGTTGACATGAAATCTTTAGAGTCTTGATCTATGACTTTCCTTTAATTTTTTTCATTAAAAATTTCCAATATCACATCATTATTGACCATTTTTAGTGTTATCACTAACAAATGAATAAGTAAAATTGGCAGTGATTTCACAATTATCATCAATGTTAAGCAGAAGCTAAATGACCATTAGGCCAAGATATCTGAAAAGAAATTTATTTCTAGAGTAGCTAGTTGGTCTGGATCGTCCAGAAAGTGAAATCTCTAAATCTAATGAACAGTTGAAGTCTAAAGTTGTTTCTTCCTTTTAGAGACCAAGTAGATAATGATTTGTTCAATTTATAGTTAATATGCAGTTTCTAATCTTAAAAGATTTAGCATAATGGTGTCAGATAACCTTGGGAAATGGTTGATTAAAAATCTTAATATTATGACTACAGTCATGTAAAATATATACACATGGACAAACTCTTGTGAGTAATATATTAAAAGTAGTGTTACAGCGCTGTAATTATGTGTGACTTTTGCCTCCCTGCATCCTAAACATGAACCTGAGCAGAAGTTCTCCATTAAATTTATTTAAAATATTACACCTTTTCCCTTTTCTGGGACTTTAGCCTAGAGAGGAGACATCAGATACCTGTCTACTTCCCAGCTTTCAACTAGAGTCTATTTCCTACCATTTATAAGAGCCAAATTAGATTATAATAAAAATATCAAAATTTGTAGATATTTTAGAAACATTGTAACTATTGTAAGCCTTTAAAAAATTTTCTTTCTTAATATCACATACTGTAGTGGATCATTTTTCATCTTTATCTAATCTTAGTCTTTGGATAAAGGTCTTGTTTGGGCCCTATAACACCTGGATAGACACAGAAAGAAAGGATGTGATGGATGGCGGGATTGAAAGAGAGAGTGTAACTTTTTTAATTGTTTGTTTAAAACAGCTCCTGTATTCTAGAAGTAGAGGGAGAGCTGGAACTTTTGTGTATTACAGCCATCCCTACTAGTACCCCTAGTCAGAGGGCAATGTATGAAGCAGCATCACTGATGTTGCACTTGTTCATCGCACACCACTTCTAGAATGAAAGTGGGACAGAGATAGCAAACTTCCCAATAAAATTCATGCTCCCCAACCTTAGTCACAGAATTGTGGCTGGCAAGGGGCTGAGTAGTCTGCAACTATGTGTTCCAGCCTCCTTGGCAACTGGGTGTGGTCACATGACTAGATCTTGCCAAAAGAATATAAGGTGAAGTGAGATATATATGTGTACTTATATATTTATGTTTACAGATATTATATATTCCTGTGTAATTAATTAATTCCTGCCCAAGGTGATTAAAAAGAGAAAGCACATTTTCCATCTTTTTCTTTCTGCTGGATGGACTGTTGCAAAGAAGCACAGCAAACTTGGAAGCATATATTGAACCTGTCAGAGCCACAGGATCGAAGGAACCTCAGAGTCAGAGACACTCATTGCTTGAAGAAGGGGTGCCTGCTAATCTGGAACATTTGTTTTGGGTTCTACAGAAGTAAAAATTAACTTTGGTTGTTCATGAGATGTTAGACTTTTTAGACTTGGGTCTGTTTTTTAAGGTAGTTAAGAGTTTACCAATCATACTGAACTCCTACCCTTACTTTGCAACAGTGCTTTTGGCAGATTTTATGTAACTCCATTTTTTAAAAAGATCATTATTTTACGTATCTTCAGGCACTTTAAAATAGGGATTTTAGAGGAGTCATGAGAAGAACTTTGAGGCGTCTCTTACTTTGGACCTATGCCAAATACAAGTCCAAAATCCTACAGTCATGTTTCTGAAATGCAAAAATCTCTGAAAATCAAGATTTTTTTGTTTTAATTTGTTACTATTTGTAACTCCTTCAGTGGAGAAACTTAACTTGACCTGAACTCAATTTGTATTTAATCTGAATTGACATGAAGCTATAAACAATGCAAACATTCATAAATTTTGCAACAGTAAGTGAATGTGTCTCACTGTGGGATACATCTACAGACCATGCTGCCTTTGTTATGCAATAAGGGGTGTTTGTATCTTATTCTTTTCAATAATTCTGAAACTTTCTGAATTTCAAAGCAATGCTAAACCTAGATATTTTAGATGAGAGCGTGTGCCCCTTTGCTTTAGAGTTGCTTCATAGCAACTTCAGAATGGCATATGCCCCAACACAAAAATAGTGAATGTAGAAATGAATACATGAATGAATGAATGATAGATGATAAATAGAAAGATAGATGGATGGATGGATAGATAGATGGATAGATAGATAGATAGATTGATAATATCCACGTTTTAATTCCTAGAATTTGTTAATGTTACCCTAACTGAGGAAAAAAAGGATCTTTGCAGTTACAATTAAAGATTTTGAGATGAAGAAATCACCTTGGATTATTTAGGTGGGCCCTAAGTCCAATGACAAGTATGTTTGTTAAGAGACACACAGAGGAGACGACAGACACAGAGAAGAAGTAGATCTAAAAGAGGGAGAGATTGAAGTGATGTGACTACAAGTCAATGAATGCCAAAGAATGCCAAGAGCCACCAGAAGTTGGAAGAATCAAGGAACAGATTCCCTCCTAGAGTTTTCAGAGGGATAATGGGCCTGATGACAAGATGAATTCAGACTTTTGGTCTATACAAGTGTGAGAGAATAAATTTCTCTTGTTTGAGTCTCTAGATTATGGTGTTTTGCTATAGCAGCTGCAGAAACTAGTGTAGGAGATATAGATGAAAGATAGATAGACAGTGACATTAAACATTATTTCACAAGCTGGAATAACCCAAGGTCCATAACTTTCTCTTCTGTCCCCCATATTAGCTTAATAGCACTTGGCATAAGCAAAAACTTCTATCTTCTGAAATAATTTCTGAAGGTAAGAGGCTTGCTTTGTTTCCATTTGAAGATTTATGACAAGTTCACTTAGGAGGCAGCTTTCCAGTTTTTCTTAGAAACTTCTGCTATTATTCAAGGTGTCTAGCTTTACTAGTGAAGTGATGATTGCTTGAAAGTTACTTTTTAACCTGGCAAAGCTTGGGTGATATTTCCAATTGACCATCTCCAGCTCTGTCACCCAGTAATTAGGGAGCAATTTTAATGTTGACTGGAACTTTAGGACGCGTGTTTCAGTGTCATCATCTTTAAAACAAGGAACCTGAGGCTTTCTTTAGATATTTTCCAGATGCATGAATTCCTCATAATCCCATATAAAATAACTTCTGTTTATTTTAAACTTGATTTGGAGTCCAAGTTTACATGTTTGTCTATAATTTGGTATTATAAATTAAATATTACTCCCTAAATAAAAGTAGGCTTATTGCATTAAAGTGAGTCTCTATTTTCTGTTTGGTTCCCATAGATGTTTGTAAAAATAATCTCTTACAGCTGTCATTTTATGTCACATAAGGGGTAAAATTTGAAGATAAATAGTTGTTATGTAATAGAACCAGCACAATTTTTTGAGAAGAGAATGAATATATATGTGTGTGTATATATATATTCCTAAACAAATATATCAACTGTATTTAATATATAGTAACTAATGGTAACATAAACTACACTTGAAAATATTATTCAAGTTCCCTTTTTATCTGAACTTCTAACTCCCTCAATAGTCTTAATGAATTTAAATTTCTGTCTATTTTCAACATAAGCTTGAACGGTTCATTGAGTTTCTCTGACTAAACATGTGATTGCTTTCCAAGTCCATATACTTTATATATTACTACCCCAAAAAGTCCAAACTATCTTGAGAGCTCAATTGAAAACAGTTGTGAAGTATGCTTAATTTTAACAAAAACAGTGTTCTTAATTACCCAGCTTCTGTGTTACTTATAACTGGTAGCTGATCCAATGAGTAGCAGTTAATTAAATTGGACGTTTATCCAGAAGAATATTCTAATATATTGTAGCTGAATGTTATTCAACCAAAGACTTCTAAGTAATCTTCAACTAGCATTAGTACCATCACAATTTAGACGTCTATTAACCCTTTTGGAATTGTTTATCTTTAGCAATAAAACAGACTAAAGGTCAGTCAAGAAAGTGTCTAATGGAAACATCAATTGTACTATTTTGTGTACTTAGTAATTGTATAATTGCCAAGGAAGTTAAAACACAAATTGGGCCATAGCTAAAGTTTTAGGAGTTTTTTGGTTTGTTTGTTTGTTTTCTCTTTCAAGGTGTCAAAGCACATTTTGACACTAACCGTAGAGCTCTGAAGGGTCTCTCTCTGGTTCACTCTGTGCTCCTTCGTCCTGTCCTGCCTTCACTAGAGTAAACGGGACAATGTCTTTACAACACAAAATAATGTTAAATGGATATTGCCAATACTTGTCTTATGCACCTTGGAAGCAATATACTGCTTTTGAATTACAGGAAAAACAAATTCTAAAACTGTTAAAAGGTGTAACTTCCTACACTAAATTATATTAGGCAAATGCAAAATAGTCAATGGACTTGTGGGCAGATTGAACCAATGCAATTTTTCATTCAACTCTGACTAACATAAAAGAAAGATTTTTGGAGACAAATCTTACCCTCTTCTAGGATTGCAACTATTTTAATATGTGAATGCATTTAACTGAAGTTACCCGGAGACATTCGCTTATCAACTAATCCCTCAAATGAGTATATTTTATACTATACACAATTGTCTATATAGATATAAAACAGTCTTTTAGTGGTATGATACATATTGATAAAAGTTATTTCTTAAGTACTTGTGACATAGAGCCAGTTTTCCAGCTATCCTGTCCTTGTGATGTTGATTTTAAAGTCTTTATATCTTGTTCATCACTCTTAAGAATTCATTACTCTCCTTGGGAACTCTCTGCTGCAGCATAGCTAATATATCATGATAACAACCAGCATTCATTTTTAATGATTAAAAATCTGATTTCTGTCATAACCTTTGGTTTAAAGAATATTTCTAATGGCATTTATAGATACATAAAGATAACATAAACTTTTCTAGTACGGGAGGGTTTAAATCAGACAGCCTGATTTTGAATTCCAGTTCTCCCACTTACAACGTGTGTAACCATGGTAAAGTTTCTGGATATCTCTGTGACTTACATTCTTCAACTACAAAGTAAGAATAAACTTTTTGATGTGTTTATAGATTAAAATAAATCATATTAAACTCCCATGCTACTTGGCACATAGTAGGGGCTCAATAAATGCTGGATATTATTATTAGTGTAACATAGAGATGTTTTTACCCACCAAAGATCTAGGAAGAAATGGGAAAACAATATTGATCTCACAGAGCCTCTTGCCAACCAGTCAAGGAGCAGTGGCTTCTCAACGTGGACAAGCAAGATCAGCCTCACCTGGTAACTTGTTAGGAATGAAAATTCTCAGGCCTTGGCCAGACCTACTGAATCAGAAATTCTGGGAGTAGGACCCAGCAATCTGTGTTTTAACAGGCTCTCCTCGTGGTTCTGATTCGTGCCAAGATTTAGAAGCACAGGAGTAGTAAGACTGAACTCAACCACCTAGGAAATTGTGTGTATCGGAAAGAGTCATGAGTCAGCAGCACTGAGTTTTAGGTGCTGAACTGTGAGTTTGGCTTTGAAAGAAGATGAGATACGTGATTAGGGCCGGCAACCCAGCTCCCCAGGACTTCGTAAGACTTTACAAAAATTTGTAAGTCTAGTGGGGAGCAGAGTTTACCTCAAGCCATTGAGTGTGAAAGAAATAGATACTGAAGAAAACATAGGGGCTAATGAGGCTGAATAATTTGGTTGCAGACTCTAGAAAACAAGGAAGAAGTCAGTTCCCAGAGCTAAAAGTCAAGGAGGCAGGAGCCAAATTCCTATTCAAGATCAGATTCATCCGTACTGCTCCATCTAATAACTAATCATCTGCCCATCACATGAGAGTGGTGCAGGGTCACCTGTGGTCTACAGCCTAGGGCAAGTGGCCAGATAAAGGCAGTGACTTTCACTAAAGCGGGAAAATGATGCACTGCAAAGGAGGCAGAATATACTGGTACACCAAAACCGTAATTTGCCCTTTTGTATCTTGGACAGTCACCTTGAAGGTGGCTTCTGAAATTTGTATTCTAAGAACTGAAATTGTGTTATTAGTGTAAAAACACAGACTAGTGAGCAAGAGAGTGAGAGAAGAGTAAGAACGAGAGAGACAGAGAGCATCAGCAACAATGACAAGAATTCATTCATACATCATCAATTTCTGTGTTATTTTACTCTGAACAAAAACTAATTCAGAGCATGTCCATGCAATATGAAAATGACAGTCAAAGACAGATCAAAATAGGGGAATCAACTTAAGAACAAGATGACCCTATTCACCCATTTCAGCCTTTTGCCATGATGATGCTGGCTGTCAAAACGCAATTGCAATAGCCACCAAAAATACTTGATCTACAACGATGACAAATGTATTACAACCTCATTTTAAATAGGAGTTACAGTATTATTTTCATAATTCAGTATCATCATTTCCATGTCCCCTTTATGTGACCACCTTCAACAAAACAGATAATATGCTAGAAACTTAGCACACAAAACAAATAGGCCACTGCCTCTATCAACAAAAATCAATGTCACTTTTTATTAATTGATTAACATTCCAAGTTTTTGCTTCTCTTGCTTTAGTGCAAAAGAAATCTCCAGTGACGAGGACTTCTGATTGGTCAGAAAATCTCTTGCAAAGTGCTCCAGACCCTACAGGGCTCACAGGCTTATCTAGTAAACACAGGAACTCACTTTTTAGAGTTCTTATGAATAAAGTTTACATTTTTAGAAATGGCCTCAGGCAATACAGATATGTGACTGGAATACTGAAGGACAAAGTCTGAATATGTAGTCAGTCATTTATGTTTGTATAGTATATCAATGTCTAGACATGTATACAACACAAGCTTTTAACCACTAACTGTGGCTGTCTAGGCAACAATTTGCTAGTGCAAAAATCCTTTTGTCCATCATTATAGATACTATTTATACCGAAAATATTTGACTTTTGAGTTCCCTGTTGTGTAGCTTTAATAATTTAGCATCATTTCTGTTTGCTCCTGGCAAAATTCTACTTTTTTACAGGCTTTTTCTTACTTCTTCTGAGCATGTTTCCAAATATTTCCAGTATATTCTTAAAATGTTATTTGCTTATTTAAATTGATTATAGCATTCCAAAATTGGTCCTATAAAATATTCTTCTTGGTGAAGAAAACAAACACACAAACACACACTGGCTACATAAAGGGAAGGAACTTGCTTTAAATGAAAACTGTTACAAGGATACGTACTAGGTTGGAGTGTTCAACATGTATCATTCAAAGTGGTTTTAAGAACATTTGGTGCCTGAAGAGATGTATTAACAGAAAAATGAAAAGCACATATAAGATGATTAAACAGATGATTATTTTCTTCTTCCTCTTAGTTTAAGTTTATAGCAGTGAGAAAATTAAAAATTTGATTCAAGGTTGGAGTATTATATCTTAGTAGATAAGAGAATTAAATAAATGCAGATTTCAGGATTTGAATTTGGCAATAATAATGTTCCTTTTTCACAATTTTAAAAGGTATTTTCATATGATGTTAGAGTGGCACAGTGTACCAGCAACTGAATATATTTAATTTTTCAACAATTGGAATAGAGCTTACAAAAAATTATAGACAATAGTAATCCCATGCCATTTGACGTAAAACCATAGGAAAATTATTTAAAATTATTTAATTACTCATCAATTAGTTAAATTGAACCACAGATATTTGAGTCAAATATTGTCAGTCTGAGTGACACTTGCTTAAGAGAAGCATTTCAAACCAAAATTTTCACTTACATTTAAACTACTGTACTTATAACTTACCAACATTACATACTTAAATTCATTTCAAGAAGAAAGTGGGTGCCTCTTCAAATTTTTGGTCTGCCTTTTCTTCATAACTATTTTAAACTATTTTATTACAGTAAGTAACTAGAATATCCTGTTTATAAGCAATTACTCTATCTCCATTAAAAAAAAAATGCCTGAAGTAAATGTGAAGATTTTGCATCTATGCAGATCTCATACTAAAAAAAAAAAATGTACTTCTTTTTGACAAAGGTGCTTCCATTTCTACACTCTAAGTTAAATATCCAAACTTTTGGCTAAGAAGTTGAGACAAGACATAACACAAACTTAGGTCTAAATCTAAACTCTATCTCACCCTCCTCACCAGCTCCAACTACAGCCTTCTCAGTTCAAGACATTTCATATCTTCTAGTTGCTTCAGGTCCAAAAGTTTTTCTCTCACACCCTAAATGTACTTTTTCAGGAAGCCCTGCTTCTCTTCTACCAAAACCATATCTAGATTCTGATGATTCGTCACCTTCCTCCATGGACACCACACTGATCCAAGCAGGAATTATTGCAATAGCCACCCAACTGGTCCACCTGCTATACCTACACCCTCATATGCATTCTCAACTAACAGCCCCGGTGAGCCTTTCAAGCTAGGTATCAGATGATGTCATTGCCTTAAGCAGATTATTTCATGGACCCTCTTTCATTCGGTCTAAAAGTCATATTCCTTTTTACGGCCCATAAGGCCCTACAAACCCTTATACCGCCTCACTTACTCCCTTCCAACCACAGTGGCTTACTTGTTTATACCACTGTCTAGGAAAACTTCTGCTGGAGGGCTTTTGCTCTGGTGGGTTCCTTTGGCTCAAAGCTCTTTACAAAAATATCCTGGCTTACCTTCTTGTGAAAAATTATCTTAAATTTAGAAATAAGGCCAAAAATCTTAAAAAGATGGGTGTTACAACCCTTCTTTGTCATTTGGAGCATAATTTGACAGGCCCATCCAAGGGTTACTTAAAGGAATGCTCCTTGTTGACTTCAATGTTTACTCTTGAGGATTGAAAAAAGATTTGGTGAAGATTTAGTGAAATTGCATATTGACCTGCTGATCTTTGACCAGTAAGAGACACATAATTTCTCTCTAGTAGAAACTAAAGTCCCACAGATTATGGCTTACAGTTCAGAAGACATTTACAAGTTTGGTATCTAACCTAGCCAGTTCATTCTAACATTTCTTACTAAATTATCTATAAATCCTACTCTTTGCAAAATGCTCTTTGATGAACCCACCTTACTGGGCCCTCATTAATTACCGATTAGAATAAGGTCTCTGGTATATGCACATTTTATATTTGTATGAAAGCTATGCTTTAACTTATTAAAAATTATACTTTCATAGAATGTTATCTTCTTCAAATATTTGTGTAAAGATAACTTTCTCAGTAAGTCCTACACTTAGCATTCTATAATGAAAAAGAGTATAAAAAGGAATATATATATATATGTATAACTGAATCACTATGCTGTACACCAGATATGAACACAATGTAAATCAACTATACTTCAATAAAAAAAAAGAAAAAAAATGCTATACAGCTCATCTCTAGTGCCTCCTATCACCTTCCTTCTTATTTTCTTTCAAAGTGCTTCTCAGCATCTGACCTTTTATATAATTCATTGTTATGTTAATATTCTTTCTCCCTCCTGTTAGAATGTAAGTTCCTTAAGAGCATATTTTTTCCTGTCTTTTGGCTCACTGATGTACAGTTAGTTCTGCTATAACACAATGTACGTGTTCCTAAAAATCACTGCAAATGCAAAATTGCACAATACAAATCACAGGGTTTGTGGGGGAAAATGGGGTTAAGGGCACAAACTCAAAAACTTTGTCAGTGACATGTTTAAAGAATAACACAGATTTACACAGGTTAATTGGACAAGACATATGTAAACCTATGCTAAATATGGTGTTTTACCTTGAAGAACACTGAAGTTTGTTTGTGGACGTGGCCTTTAGAAGGTTTACAGTTGGTGATTATAATAAAGTAGTGGAAGGAGGTTCATTTACATCAAATGGCAAGTTATCACACCAGATGTAGATGAGCATGTCTCATAACACACGTGGGGAACTGCGGCAGCTGGTGGAAGTTTGAAGTGTGTGAAGTATGTGTATTAGTGTTGTGTGTGCATGTGTTGTATGTTCCTATGAGATTTGTGCAGCAGGGTGTAGTTTACTGTATTCACCAAGTGTTTCTCCTTAAGGAAACTAAGCATAGACAAATGTAAAGTTGATGCTAGGATCAAATTTTTCCCTAATAGAACAATTGCATTCAAATATGTGCATATTTCCCAAACAAGCATAACGGAACTGACTGTATCCCCAGATCCTAGAACACTGACTTGCACGTGGTATGCACTAAATAGATACATGTTAATAAATGACCCAGTAAGTGAACCAGTAAAATGTATTTCCTTGTATCACAGCTTACATTCCCCAGAAAAGGATGAGCAGACAGAAACGACTCACAGAAAATTTGGTTTCCATTCAGCTAATATGAGTACTATGTGCATACACAATAAAATGAAAATGAATTGCAAGTATTTTACTTCAATGAATCATTAAATTATACAGGCTAGAGATATTTTAACCTAGTGATTAGTGCCTGGCTGAGAGATGTAGGTAATTGAAATTTCCAAGATATAGTACATTAGTTTAAAAAAGCATATTCAATGTTTTATCAAAATTTCATATTTTTAAAGCAACCACCCAAACAACTAATCATTTTTAAATGGACTACAAAAAGTAAAACATAATTTTTCTTTATATGTGGTGATGATATTTACATATTTACATAATAAACTTTTCTCAATGTCCCCTACGGCTGCTTACTATTCCAGATAAAAATGAATTTTTTAAAATTTATTAAGAAGGCCTGGGCTTTGAAAGAATAAGAATGACTCTACCTAGTATAGCACATTAGTTATTATTGTCCTGTACCTGAGTGACTGCAGCCCAAATAATTAACAGGTATTTAAAAAATACATTACTGTGAAATAAAAGTGACTAAAACAATCACATATCTGAAAGCTGTTGTGATCACAGGCTTACTGACTACCCTGATTAGATCTTGGTAGACACAAAAGAATTTTTCATGTAAGAAATTTTTGTTCTCAAGGAGCATAAAGACATTAACAGGATTATTTCCTCAAGCATTTGTCATATACTGCCTGTCAATAAATCAGCATAAAAATTCTCAGTACCATCCGCCTCAGCACAAAATACACAATTCAGATATTCATCTTTCTTTTCTTTGAATTTTTTTCTGGATAGTAGAAGGAAATGCTTAAACAGTAATCCAATGTACAATTTAGCAACAACAAAATGCACACAGAGAATCTACATTCTTTGTTAATGCTAAATGGTTCAAATTTAACTGTTGGTTCAGAGTATAGTTTTTGGAGGTTACAGCAACGCCTACCATCCATCTCCATTCCAACAGAAAACACACAATTACCATTCCCACAAGCCAGGCTAAATAAACATACAATTTCATCAAGAACAGAGAGCTTAGTAATAAGTGCAACCTAGCACCTCCTTTGGTCACCATGCCAATTTTAAGACCATCCTAATCAGAAGTCCTGAAGCAGCCACAGAACACAATATACTACAGTCTCACTTGGATGTATTTACCTTTTAGAATCAATTGATAGAGACGTTTGAATTTATGTAGTCAGAAGTGAAAGAGACAATGTCTTTTAGTAATCAAATTTATATTCTGTAATTACTTCTAATTTGTGAAATTACTTCTAATTTCTATCTGACTCCTTTCAAGTATTTTATTTTCTCAGTTTCAAATTTTTAGACTTGATCAGTCTAATTCTTTTTGTAGTAAATACACAGAGGTTTTGCTGCTGATACTGGCAGGAAGGCCTGTGGAAAGGTGGACAGAAATAAAATCATGCGTGTGTAAAGGAAAATGTTCTACTTACACAGCATTTGCCTAGTAGATATCGGAAAGACTGTTGTGTTTCATCACAATTGGCTTAAAAAGCTGAAGCCAAAAAAGGACCATAAACTTTTGGTGATTCTAGGATACCAGATGAGAATTGGATCTAGTGCACTGAAGACATTATTCTGAACAATGAATAATGGAACATGTTTTCATCCAACTGAGTATAGACCTACATGCTTACCTCATACTACCAACAGTACTAGTTTTTCATTCTTAATCAGCACCACCACCACAAACACCACCTTCTTTTTGGCAATTAAAATTCCTCTAGCTTTCCTCTTAGCAAACTACACAGTGAATTTCTTCACTGACCAGTATTCCCTTGCCTGACAAATTTATAGATCCATTGCAAAATTGTTTTTAGTTCCAGTGGTCTTTATTTATTTTTGATGTATGCAAGCTATAAATTCTATGATAGATTAACTACTTTTAAAAAATTTTAATTTTACATTAAGAATTATTTTCCTGCATTTTTCAAGCATTTTATTTGCATCAAATTAAACTGTTAATGAAAACCTAACATACTCTGCCCTACTGATAGCGTCTGAGACTGTGCTGATTTCTATTATTTTGTAAATTATTACATCATTTCTATGCACATTATAATTAATACCCTGTAGCTAGAGATAAGTTTATTCTTACTGATTGAAAAGACTGTAAAATCGATGACACATTTAAACATTGGTTTCAGGTTTTTGAACAATATTCCTGACTGTTTATGTCAAGCCACCAAAGTTAGATTTTTTAAAAAGGGAGCACAAATAATAGAAGGCAAAGTAAAGAATGATTTGCTAAGAGGAGAATATTTTTTTCTTTTTAAAGTGGTAGCATTTTTAAATTCTCCATTTCTTTTTAATATGTAAAAGGAATTTAAAGAATGGCTATTAAAGTTTTTTGTGTTTGTTTTTGTGTTACTTACATAGTAAATGTCAAAGAAAGATATGAGGTTATCTTTAAATATGAAGTTGTATTCTAAATATATTATACCATGTCATTTAACATTCTCTAAGAGTAATTTTATGTGCTTATTTTTTATTGTCAAGGTAATGCAAGTTCATTTAAAGAAATTTAGAAAAATGAAATATACAGATATAAACAGACTTGGGCTTCTGCCTCAGATATAGAAAGCTTGAGAGAATGTCATTCCCTGAGCAAAAAATAGTAAATAAAATACAAAATCATAAATTTTCTTGAGGATACCTAGGAACTGAGGTTCACAGGAAAGCAGGTATCAATACTGAAGCCAAGGACAATAGACCCCCCTCAAAGCCAGACTGGCTGTACGCACTAGCTCACCTGTGACTGGACCCTGAAGGAAAAGGGACTGAGGCCATATAAGCAGGTGACAAGTCAGATCAAATTGGTAACAAGCTGCAAGTGGCCAAATTGGGGCTATGCTAGAGTATAGCTCCCCCAGGAGCTCAGACAAAAGAGGAGTTTGCACCCTCCACAGCTTCTGTTTCTTCTGCATGGTCCTCTACCGGGTGCCACAGAGGAGGATGGTGAAGGATGAGAGATTAATTGGAGATAGTCTCCCATAATGGTGCAGACTTGGACTTTCTAAACATTTGAAAATTAGAAACTTCACCAAAAAAAGATATCTCTAGGGGAAATGAGCCCATAAAAAGATGCTGAACACTACTATTATTGGGGAAAGGTAAATTAAACAACACTGAACTATCACTACATGGTTTTTAGTTAATTGTGTTTTTTAGTAAAAACAAAACGATAATACCAATGGCTGACAAATATTAGAGCAACTGGACCTCACATAATTTGCTTGTGGGAATGCTAAATAATATACCCATTTAGGAAAACAGTTTGACAGTTTCTTATAAAGATAAAAATTCACTTCATATGACCAGAATTCCCATTTGTGAATGTTTATCCAAAACAAAAGAAAACTTATGTTTACAGAAAAACTTATGCATTAATGTTATCAAAAGCTTTATTCAAAATTTACAGAACACTGGACAGAACCTAAATGATCTACCACCTGTGAATGTATAGACACACTGTGGTATGTCCATGTGATAGATTACCACCGAGAAAAAATAGAGATTGATCAACTGATTTAGACTGCAGTACTGAGGAATACCAAATTTGTTATGGTAAGTGAAAGAAGCTATACTCAAAAAGTTCACACTTCATTTATATGACATGTAATTTAGTTTATATGATATTCTGGAAAACACAAGTCTATAGAAACAGAAAAGAGATCAGTGGTTGCCAGTGGGAGGGAGTGAAAAGGAAATAAACTAAACAGGGACATGACAGGAGTTTGGGGGTAACAAAATATTCCACATTTCGACCATGGTGATGGTTATATAATTATATGTCTTTGTCAAAACTCACAGAACTCTAAATTAAAAAGGCTGCATTTTACCAAATGTAATAAATCTGAGTTTTAAAATAATTATCACTTATCAATTCATTACAGCTTGATAGCTAATACGAATTAAGGGTTTTTATACATGAATATGTCAACTAACAGCCACCAATTTATTTGCCCCTTGTGTTCAATATATTCTTCAAATTAATATGTAAGCATTAACGTATTTCATTTTCAAAGTAACCTTATAAGGAAGGTATGACGGTTGTCACCATTTTATAGTTGGGCAAACTTAGACTCAAGATGTTGTATAAGTCACTCAGTTTCAGCAAGTCTGTCACTAGCAATGCAAGGGCTGGAACACAGACATCTGGGGCCAAAACCCAAGGTTATAATCTCATTGCACAGTTATATGTTTATATGGAAGTAATATATAGTTATATACTAGGAATATGTAGTTTTACATATATATGTAAAATTACATATTTTTATGCTATTGTCATATATCAAATAATTTTGGAAGTGATGATACTCATGATATCATTATATAACACTAAGAGATCAAGGGAGAAAAGCATACACAGAGGAAATTATATGTATCTATATTTACATATAGATATACACAGTTGATCCTCACTACTTGTGGTAGTTATATTCTATAAAGTCTCCACAAACACTGAATTAGCAAATACTGAATCATTGTCCCTAAGTGAAACTCGGTTAGGTGCCTGCGAACCTCTGGTCACAAAATTCCCATCAACTGATCAATGTATAATCTTGCTTTTTGTGTTTCTATTCTAAAGCGATTTATTTACTATAGTTTGTTGATTCGTTGGCATTGAACTCACAGTCTGCAGCACTATAATTCATGCCTGAACGAATCTTATGTAACAGTCAAAATTTTCTCCATAAGGGACATCACAGCCTCTTAGAAACACTAAACAGCTTTCCAGCACTATCCTTAGGGGCCATTTTAAATATCAAAACCACCCATCAAAAGTACAAAAATGCGAAAAACGTGACATCTAATATGCAGCACAAAGGAGGCTCGTTTACAGTATGAGAACCAAGACAAGAAGTCAGAAATTCACCTTGACCAGTTGCAGTGGGAATTTTTGATTGAGGTCATTCAAACTTGTTCACACCTCAGTATATGCACATGTCAGGGGATGACTAAGAATGCATTTCAAGTATTGATTTAAGGTTACACATTTGTTTTAGCAAACAAGCCAACTGTCATATAAGGAATATGCTAATAAGTAATGAGGATCAACTCAGTGTGTGTGTGTGTGTGTGATCTCTATATAAGATTTTTTTTATTTTTAGTACTATATTACAAGCATTTTCATCTCAAAAATTTTTTAAAGTCATGCTTTGCAATTTCCGTATTTGGTATATAATACTAGCATATGATTAATCAATTAATCAGATATTTTTAAGAATCAAGATTTTTCATTTCTTTAGTATTACACATAATTTTTCAATGAATAATTCCTCTTTTTTTCCCCTAATGTATCTTGCACTAGGAGTCATGTAGTCAAGCATATTTTGCTGTTTTGCTTACTTTTAGATCCTCTTTCCTAGGGCCATTCCTAGAACATAGTAGGTGTTCAATTAATGTTTGAATGAATAAAAAAATACACTTCAACATCTATGAGATGAGGAGATCTGGATTCTCCGACATATTCTCAAGGGGAAAAGAAAAAAAAATCTTTCATACTTAATAAGAAATGTGTTAGTCTTAAGAGTGAAAAAAGAAGAGAATTCTACAGTTAAAATTAATCCTCATGTTTACTATCAATCTCAGAGCATATCCATCCATATGAGAGCACAATAATAAAGAGTTTCTATTTTTAGGTATTTGAAAGGGGATTAAATTTTCTGTCTATAAATTATTATTTTTTCATAAATGATTGAAAATAATGCCTGCCACTTTTGAAGTTATGTATAGTTTAATGTCAATATGACAACATAATCTATTTACATATCTGACAAAGCCTTCTATCTGTATAGAAGGAATCTATAACTAATGTGGTTATTATATGCATTCTGTTATGTAAACACTATATAATCTAGTGCTGTGCATAGTAATGGTAAATATAATTACTTGAACTTTAGATAAAAATAAAGGGCCTGACCAAGTGAGCCAGAAAGAATCACTAAATGCATTTTGTTGAATGAGATAAATGTCCCTTATGACTAACCTAGCTGAAGTTCAACAACCCATTAGCAAGGGAAGTTCTCACATGGGTAGAATTTGCTTTTGCTGTTTCCTCTCAAAGGTTTAGTTACATGAATGTCAGTTTCCTAAGAAAGTAGGTCAATCTGGTCAAGAATATTTGAGTGAAATAGAAAAAGCACAGTGGTGCCTATTGATTAAATGGATGGTCTCCGTTTTGCTTTAGGGAAAATACAAACCCTGAATCCTTCCTTAACAAATCACTGATTTCCAGCTCATATAACTCAGCCTCTAGAAACACAATTGAAAGTATTAATTATTAGAATCAACTAATCTACACTGACCTAACCATAATTCAACTTACAATTCATGTAAATATTTGAATCTTTTCCTCTACCGTCCATAAAGATGGCCATAAGAAAAATTGTTTTAGTCATTCAGTTGGATTTTCTGATATGCATAGAAAATGTTCAAAATAACTCATGCTTATGGCTGTCTACTAGATTTAGCACAAGAATATGTTTATTGACCTTGACACAAAATATTTTCCATGAAATGGTAGGTGTGAAAAGAAATGAAAAATGAATAAGAAGTGAAGAAATGAGTATGATTTGTGAAAAAAATTCAATAAGTTTATAAATAAAAATAGTAGAGAAAAAGTAATGGTGGAAAGTTGTTGCTGTTGTTTTAAAATTTTGTTTTAAGCTTTGGAGACATTAGAGTATGTCTGTGTGCTTATGGGGATGGCCTATGGAAGAAAAAGGAAAGGATATATGGGAATTCATCCAAACCAAATGCAGAAGAAAAGCAGTCTCTGTTAACTCTATTTCATTTAAATAATGTAATAAAGTGCTATGAGGAGTATTAATTTCAGTTAATAGTATGCTAAAGATAAAACCAAAGAAAAGGAATCTAAATCATTTTTAGTTTGAGGAAACGTTACCATGTGGTGACATCAATACTAAATTAAGAAAAGGAATATATATAATTTTTATTTTAGCATTTAATATTATATTTTGTAGTTTCAAAAAGAAAGACAAAATAATTGAATAACTCCTAAATGTTGAACTGTCTTATTTATTTAATAAACAATTATTATTTATTAAATACATGTGTTAAATTATTTATCAATTAATTTTTCATATTTTATTTCTCTTTTATTCCTCTAGATAAAAATTAGAGGATTCTCATTTTTAAATAAAGGACTCTGACAATATAATGTTGAAGCTTTAACAGGATGAAAATTCAGGTCAAAAGCAGGATCCTTGGTAGATTGTTGTAGACACAGAAAGTAGAAAACTATTTAAATATAGGCACAGGTCACAATTCCTCCCTGAAATATCTTCTGCCACTGATAGGATAAATCTAATAAACTAAACTATTATGTCACTATTCATAGCAATATTAGCAGGGGTGATGAGAGCATGCTAAAGGACCTACTGAAAAGAAATTTGGCCTTAAACACAGGTGTTTTAGAAGGTTTTAACTGAAATGATGAAACTGAGAAATTTCACATCTTGAATCTGGTCTAGGGACGTGCTGGGAAAAGATTATCCATGAATATTTTCACATTTCTGCACACAGTCTAGGCTTGATGAGCCAAGGGCTAAGATAAAAGATGACTGAATAGCAACTATGCCTTGGAAGTTAGTGATAGTGAATTACTCCGGGGAGATTCAGAGACTTATCTTCCCAGAGCCATTTGCTTCCATTCTAGGACTGTGAAGCTAGAGAGTTTCCCCTCCCCTCTTCCTCCCTTGCTCAAACATCTGTTTATATTCCACAGCAAATTTTCTCTGTCTCTGTCTCCCTCCCTTCATCTCCCTCCACACTTCAAACAGAAGGGGCTGCTCTGCCACCCAACCCAATGCCATCTCCCAGTCTCATAATTTCAGCCTTGGTTCTGTGTTGCACCCCACTGCACACGCAGGGTACCGTTAACTCCAACATCCATGAAGATTGGGCCTCTGGGAACAAACTGATGCTAAGATGCTCGGTCAGTAATAAGTTATCTGTTCTCTGATCCAGGGACCTGATGTTTCCTATCAGAATATGAACTGCAATAAACAGTAATTTCTTGGCAAAGGGCATCAGAGAGAAAGGCTCAAAGTTAAGGGCCTCAATTTTTGCTCAATGAAGATCTTGCTTTTGAATGAAAACATCATTAGACAAAGATGCAAGCGAACATCTTTACTTTTTTTTTTCTTTTTTTGACTGAGATTTCTCATTTCCTGTAAAATTACATTCAAGATACATCTATCCACTCTTGAGCTGAGCCTCCACCCAATACTCACTGGTTTAAGTGCTATTTGTACCCTGTCAAGTCATTTCTAGAGCTAGAAAGCATGTGAATGTACATGTCTCGTATGATTTTGGTCTGCATTTAGGAAAAAGTAACTGCCTGGGTGTCTTTCCTTGGGTTTTGCTTGGATTTCTGGATATTATGTTTTATTCCCTATTCAGAGTATTCTTTCTCTAAATGTTTCTATCTCTGTGTTGCTAGAGATGGAAACACTTATGGATTCCTATGTCATCTTCTATTCTCCTCTTGCTAATTTAATTTATTATTACTATCCCCAAACCTGTTACATTCTTGACAACAGCATTTGGCAAAACTTTCTTTAAAATAGTTTTAACCTATCATCAGATAAGGTGAGTATTTTAGGTAGTGAGCATCAAAAAAAAAATATATATATACATACATGGTGTGAGATATGGTGTTAAAACTTACGACATTTAAAAATAAACGTAATATTAGGTTCACACTTAATTATAACAATACATGTTTTCAAAATTATAACAATGAAATTGAAATATTTTAGTCATCACAAACAGGTGAAATTCTTTTTACAGATTTAATCTTCATTTTAAATATTTATACTTATAAATACAAATTACCACTTAGTTTTTCATTTGATAAAATTGATTGCAACATTTTAGAGCTTATTAGCACAGACCTCATACATCATAGGTTCCTTAAATATCAGTGGCATGAATAAAGCTGACAGATACTCTTCTTAATATTCACAAATGCTGTTAATAGCTGTGTCAGCAAAGCTGCTTTGCAAGCCTAAAAGGGCCTAATTGTTTCTGGATGTGATATTGCCTTGATGTCTTTATAGCACTTTCATGAGTTGTGTTACAAATCTCTGGCCCACATGAGTGGACACTTTTTATGCTGTTTGGGTTTGGCCAGATCACCCAGCATTTTTCACATGTGTTCACACTTGGGACAAAGATGCCTGAAACTTTGGCAGGAGTATAAATAGTGACTTTGAAAGTCTAACCCCTGGACCCAACAGTACACAGAAAATAGAAGTAAATTATTTAATTTTTTTTGTGAAAGACAAGATGAAGGCAAAGAAATGAAGCAAAGGTAATATTGATATTAGTCTATCAACATGGAGGGGCGCATTCTAAAATTTGGATTCCCATGGTTGTAAACATTCATCCCACCCATGGAGAAGATGGTTTCTTTCTATCCCCAAATATCACACCTTCTGCACTTTGGTATCCATACACCACAGTATCCAAACGAGACAAGGTAAGATGGCAAGAACAGCAGCAACCGCACTGCAGCTGCCTGCTCTGAGCAATTTTAGAGACCCAGGCTCCGGGCATTCTGGTGAAGCTCCTGCCATTCATAGCTCTGCTGCTTAGCTGCATTTGCCACTTCAAAAACAAAAAAACAAAAAACAACTATTTTAAGAATATTTACACATATTAACTCATTTTAGCCTCTTTTTTTTTCCTGCAAGTTTTGTAGGGCAGATTATTTGTCTTATGTGAATGAAGGTCAGTGAGAATATTGCAGAATCATTAATGACAGAGCTGGAGGCATCGCTATGTCTGATCTAGTGGTCTTTCAATTACTTACGCAGGAGGAGCAGTTAAAGACAGGATCTGTGAACACCTACAGTCCTATGCTGAAGCCCACTGCCTGCGTAAGAAATTATGCAGGTCTGTTCCAGGGCATCGGTTTTCCCTTTTATGCATGCTGTACGTCTTCATGGTGATGCTTCTTACTCTTGTGTTTTTCACTTCCTCTTTATCAATTCTCCTTTCAGATACCCCATTCACATTTACATTCAAATTTCTAAAAATGGAGAAACTTTGGGTGCAGCATATAGCAAAGAAAAAAAAAAGGTTACTGTGCTTTGCTATAAAGAATAAGAAACAAAGACAAGGACATAGGATGAATATGGAGACATATACGTGGGCTATTCTGTAAGTAAGCAGGGTTCTACTGTGTACTGTGGTTAAAGGATGAGTTCAGGCAAGGGGGGCTGATCAGAGTGATCATATCAGTATATATTAAAAGGGCTTACCTGAGAGGATAAGGCAACTTATTTAACTATTAAATGAAAACTCCAGATCAAAATTTTAGTTTATCTCCTCTTTCCTTTAATGTCTCACTTAGGTAATACGCCAAGTACTGATGTTGGCAATTTAAAGATTCTTAAATAAGTGTGCTTGAGTTGACTTTATGATTTATTCCTTTTCTTCTCTATTGGGACTGACTGTTGTATCGGCAATGTCAGTTGAAGGCAATATTTTTCATTCTTCATCCTTCTGAACTAATACTTTTGCTTTAGGTGGTGGATGTGGTCCAGTTTGCTGTATTGCTTTTTCAGGTAATCATATTCTTCAGTTATGTTAACCTGTAAGTTCATTTTCCCCAGAAATGTACCTCTCAGGATGGCATTTTTTATTGGAAGAGGGCTCAAAGTCCTGTTTTCTGAATTCAAGTAGAGTGAGGAGTAACCCTGCCCCACAGAGACACTAGACAGCTCTCCTATTCACTGTCTCCTCAGTCAGGATCTCAACCTTAAAAACCTAGGGCAGAGTAGCTTCATAAATATTGCACCCTAGCTGACAATTAACCAGCCCTGCTGGTGCTGGAGGTTGAAGGAAGAGGAACAAATATTGGAGGGCATTCACTGCTCTTGCGTGAGGACATTGAGCTATGCGGATTTTTGCCAATGGACTCCAGTACAAGAGGAGGCCAGGGCTGTTGCCATCATATTTCAACCTGAAAATGCAAAAGGTGATGATCTCAAGGCAATGTGGAGTAAAAGCAAATGTCACTTTGAAAACAGAATTGTTGTGATCTATCCAGCTGTCCCTCCCAGGAGTTTAAGGCAGCCATCAGTCAGCTTAGGGTTTTCCAGTGTTAGTATTTTTCTTCAGAGAGCTAAATTCTAAGGGTAATATCTTAAACCTTGATGTCTCCCCCGGGTATTTGATTTCTTCAAAGACATGCCCCAAGCCATGCCAGTGGGGAGAGAGATGTGATAAGTCTCAGAATCTAAAATCAATTGAATCTTCCCAAGGAAAAAAAAATCATAACCAAAGATTACTCACAGAATTCCTAAACTATAAACCTTGTGAAAAGAAACCAAAGACATGGTGCCTTAAACCTGCCATTTCAGGATGAGGAAACTAAGAGTTTAGAAAAGTCACAAAGTGATTTCTTAGCAGAATTAGAACTATGACCTAACTCCTGACTTTTAGTCAAGTATAATCTAGTGCCAACCTTCAGTAAGGGAATACTTCACAGGAAAAAAAATATGCATTCAACTTTTACTGTTTGTTTGATTTTTCCTTCTTCATTCTGTCAAAAGTACCTGTCATTATAAGAAAAGACAGATAATCAGATACATTTTGAAGGTTGTCTTCTAGGTTTGTAGGGAGAAAATGGTATAATCAAAGGAGTAATTTTTTTTTTAATGTGATGAGTGTAACTAAGGGACTACTTGCAGTGATGAAGTCAAGGTTAAAGGAACTAAAGTAAAGATGATGAAGCATGCAGATCCAGCAGAATCAACAGCAGAAAGTCATTACCTCTCCTTGGCCTGGCATGACACAAGGAGGGAGATGAGGCCAGAACCTGACAAGAAGCAAGAGCTGGGATCACAGCAGAGGCTGCTCACCAGGATCTGAGGTTATAGGCAGAGGGACAGAGCTACCTCTGAGGCCAACCAGGAAGTAAAGGGAAGAATACATACTCCGACCACTCTCTCCTCGCAAACACCAATTTCCTGCCAGTACCTCCAACTGGCTAAACCCAGCCAGAATCTAGAGGGAAAAGGAGGTAGAGGGAAGCAGTCTGTAAAAACTGTCCTTCCTGGGCACAGAGCAGAGCGGAAATGGGAGGAGAAAAGACCTAGATGATCAAACAGAAAATAATCACTAGTGTCACTATTACTGATGTTGTGCTTCCAAGCAGTGAATACAATTCTAACTGTTACATCCTAACCAACACAGTGGGACAAGCCCCATTCAGACGGTATGATCAAATCGCTCAGAGGGCAAAGGAAGCAGCATTAACTCTGCCAGTTTGAGTTGGAGAATGTTTCAGACGTATCATTAATAACTGGATACGAAAAAGAGAAAAATAACTTTAGTGGAGAGACAATCAGGGCATTATGAATGTGTAGCTTAGTTTACCTTGAACGTACAATTAGTGGAGTAAAGGGGTGTTTAGAAAGTGGGGGAATTGAAGGTTACGTGGCCAAAAGGGCATGTTGAGGTTAGATTTCTTACAGTTTCAGATTAATTCTGTTACTACTAAGGGGAATACATAAGAGGATAGAGAAAGCAGACGTTAAGAGATACTGTGATGTAGTGAGCATGACCTCCTGTAAATAGAACACTCTGATGTCTTGAAGAAATACTATGTAGAATTAAATGTATTTCATTTATTGTTGGATTTGTCCAGATGTAGTGTAGTCTCTCTCACATGGTAGGCACTTAATAAATTCTGATTGTAACAGGAATAAATTCAGATTTTGTGAAGCGTGTATATAATTTGGGAAACTACGTCTAAGAAAAAGAATAAAAGTTAAGGACAAAAATTAGATACATGGTTTTAGAAGGAGCTGTGTAATTAAGCGGCCCTGCAGCTTAAGCCTCATTAACTACACAGTAAATCTGCCCCTTCTCTGGACTGGATAGGCGGATGCTGTCATATGTATACACAATTACAACAAAAGTTAATTTTATAATGGAGAAAAATACTGTGTAAGTAAAAGAATCATCTGTTACTTTTTCTCATCGTTGGAATAGGGGATGGAATGAGAATTGTTTGTTGAAAATTTAAAGCCAGTGGTAGGCTGTTCAGTAGTTAATTGATTCCAAAAATATTTATGAGTGTATACAATGCAGCAGGAATTAGGTTAGAAAATACAGAGGGAAAATACATTGTCAATGCCTTCTAGACAGCACATTATAATGGGAGAAACAAGGGATTCTAAGTTACATGCTGTGGTCAATACATGACAATGGTGCTGTGAGGACACAGAAAAGAATGTCTCCATAGCCCTGGTTCTCTAAGGTTGGAATTAGGATGAGAGATCCAATGGGAGATGTAAGCCAGAGGTCCATTGTCAGGGAACTGATGTGATCACATTTCACTTTGGACATGTCTTTGTTAGCTACACAAGGGAGGATGGATTAGTAATAGTATCAGCAGGGAAGCTACTGAAGAAAAAGGGTTGTGGGTGAGATGGGAAAGAAAGTAATAATAGAACTACAATGTAGACAATGTGTGCTGAAGAAGGGAAAATTTTAGTAGACAGAATCAGCAGAACTTGATTCTAGACAGCTGGACAGCTACATGAATGAAAAAGAGAAAAGGCAGAACATATAGTTTTTGGATTAAATGGGTATTTTCTGATGCCTTTAACCAAAGTACAGAATATAAAAAGAAGATCAGCTTGTGGAGAAATGTTAATGAGTTTGGGTTGGGATATATATGCTGCAACTGACCTTCCTGTGAGACATGAAGGTGAAGTTCACCATCAGTGGAACGTACAAACCTGGAGCCCACAGCAGCATCTGGGTTCACGACAGAGATCTGGGTAACAGATATACACATGCAGTTGTAGCTACAAGCATGAGGGAGAGCATGAGTAAAGGTTGGATTACTCTCAACTGTAAGTAATAATTTAAAAAAAAAACCCTGAATAACAGTTGTTTAAATATGATAATATTTACTTATTTTTCACAATAAATTTGAGAGCCATCTATTCCTGGTTTTATACAGCAGTACTAATCCACAAAATCCTCAGTAATGCAGTGTTTCAATGTATCTGGCTCTGTAACAAAATTACTCCAAAATTTAGTGGCATAAAGCAAACACCATACTCAGGTTGTGGGGGTGAGGAATTTGGATGAGTCACAGGGAAGATGATGTGTGTTTTTTGCCCTAGTGTTGAAAGTATCAGCCGGAAGATTCAAAGGCTGGGGGATGGATTCATCTGAAACCTTGTTTAGTCATAAATCTGGTGTTTGTGCCTCTCCATGCTGCCTGTTCACACATGCTTTCTCACAGCATGGGGACTGAGTCCTAAGGATAAGTGTCCCAGGAGGGAAGGAGGTCTGGTAAGTGTTGTATTTCTTTTGATGCTCTAGCCTCAAAAGTCTTGCTGTGCCACTTCTACCACATTCTGTTCTTTGAGGTCATCACAGTCTCATCCAGGTTCTCTTGGAAACGAGATCACTCTGCCTTTTTATGAGTAGTGGCAGCAGAAACAGGCAACAGCTTTTAGAACTGTACTTGAGATGTGAAATATAGCTGTGCTCCTTTCTGGAAAAAAAGCAATCAACTACAGCCTGGATTCCTCCAATGTGTTCATTTGCCATCTCTATAGTGTGAACCTTATCCTCATGGTGCAATGTTACCTCTCTAGTGCAAGTATCAGGAGACAGGAAGGATGTGTCTAGGGCTCTCTGGAGGAGATTACTGAAAAGTGACACAGAAAAGAACCATTAATACCCCACTGGCCAGAAGGTAGTCACCTCTTCACATCTAGCTGTAAGAAAAGTGGGGAAATGTATTATTCTGGGTGGCCCATTTTTTCCCAGCTAAAAATTAAAACATATGGGGAAAGAATCAATTAGCAATCTCTACTTTGAGAGAGTAAAATTAATAACTATATGAAATATGCCTTGTTTCTACATGAAATTTCAGAGCTGCTACATTTCCATAGATAGTTACATTGAAAGATAACTCTAGCCGCTATTTTGGTAAGAAATCAATTTCTTACAGACACATAGCTTTGACTGTAATGTGTAGACTCATGAAAATTATGATATTCATCATTTTAAAGCAAATTTTTCTTCAGCAGCATCAATTTTACTGTCTGCTAACTTGGCTTCCCCTGCTTTAGAACCCTAATTATTTGGTTTGTTTGACATTGAGTCAGATCAGTATTAGAGTAAGGATTGTTGACAGCTGCATAGGTCAATTTTGAAAGATCAATTTGAAATGAATGGATTGAAGAAAGAAGTTTACTGTCAAATATTTTTTGCTCAGGATGAGCAATGCCATCATTGATTCTGATCAGGGCTAAAAGCACGGCTCTCTTTTCCCAAATAAAGCACTTAAAGTGCAGTTTTCTGAACATTGGGAAAAGGTGTAATAAAGGAATAATAAAACAGACTCGCACCACCACAGCCCTGAAAATGACAGACAGAATAATAGCAAGAGACAGCGCTGGCTCTGTTTTCACCTATACACCATCATTCAGGTGGATCCCTCAGAACTCTGTTTCCTTAAGGAAACACGTTAGTAAGCAATGCAACAAAATGGATTTGATACTGCATGATTTCTCAGAACCTATAATATTCCAATGAATATAATAAAGCTCCAAGAAGAGATGCAATGTCTTCTAAGCCTGTTTGTTCACAGACTTCTTTCTCACCAAAGCATCTTGAAAGGAGTGGAACTATACTACCCTCTGCCTTGGGAGAGAAACCTTTTTCCCTATCCTTGCCTTTCCCTGTTTTAGTTATAAGTATAATCCAATCAATACAGTTTTGCGTATACTCAGACCAGAATCACTCAACCACATATGAAGGTATTAAATAGCAGGTGCTAGCTAGGGTGGGGAGTAGACACATTTAACTGACATGGATATTTTCAGCCTATGTCAAGGAACTCAAGAAGTGGCAAGGGAGACACATGGGCACAGAGAATTATATATAATGAAGAGAGTATCATAACAGAGGACAGTTCAGGGAGTCGGGAGGTCACAGAGGAATGACACCTTGCCCAAAACAGGACAGTGGAGTGGGATGGAGAAAAGACATTGAAGGCTGTCTGGAGGAGACTATGCTTGATTTGAGTTTGAGAAGATCAGCATGAACTTATTGATGAAGAAGATGAGGTGAGTATTTTAGACAAAATCAGGAACAAGAATCTTGGAGTTGTATAACTTCACAGGAAGCACAGGATGAGAGCAAACAGAAACCAAGGCTGCAACGATGTTACAGAGGAGCTCGTGTATAATTTGAAGGAGGCAGGGCTTCACCCTGTTCTGTGCCACTGAAGGAACTCAATAGTGATGAGGTTTGGCAGCGGAATTGAATTTTCACTTTTAAAGATCACTGAAGTCATAATGTAGAACATAAATGTACTTCTGTGTATTTATAGCTAGTTGACTAGCAAAGGCATTTGCCAAAGGATCTTAGCTCATAGAAACATTGAGATGTCTAGAGAAACAAGCTTCAGATTAAATTGACTGGAGAAATACTCAGAACTTCACCATAGACTAGGCTAGTAACAGAACCTCCCTTGATGACATCAATCAACCCGACTCTGCAAAAGAATGTCCTGACACTGAAACCTGTGCCGCCTCTTCTGCCACCAACCCTTACAGCATAACAGACACCTCTCCGCTCACTTCATAACTAGACTCTGGTCCATATGTGTTGCAGTGGTGGAATCCAGATCACAAGTCTACAGACTGACGGCATGGGAGACCAGGAAACAGTGGCTTCAGGATTCTACTGCTTGAAGAAGGAACTTATACAGTGGGATCCTATCAAAATGTAAAAGTTGAAAATTGTTCAAAAGATGGAGGCAGGCAAGAATGAAAACTATTTACTGAAAATGGGAGACACTACAAGAAATATTGAAAAGCAATCATCCAGGCAAGAAAAGAGCACCACGGGAGTCAGCATGATTCAGATGGTGTGGAAGGGAAAAGTGAATACAGAGTTGGGATATAAAATAGCTAGGAGGTTATGACTGATACAGGCCAGAGCATGTGTCTGACTTTTGATTTTTAAAATGCCAAGTGATAGTAGGCCTTTCAACAAAATACGGGATGCAGAAGGATGCAGCCTGTTTGAGGGATACTGAGGCATAAAGAGGATAAACACAGCGGAATTTTTAGAATACCAGTCTTATTTTGAACATAATGAGTCTGGGTTAGCCATGAACATCCATTCAACAAGCCCAGAAAAAAACTGACACACAAATGTGATACTCTAGAGCATTCATGGATAAGAGAAAAGCATAAACATATGAGTAGAAGGTAAAACTAAGAATGAATGGGAAAGTCCAGTGAATGTGAACCAGCATGCAAAAATCAAAACTATTATAAGTAACAAAGTTTCAGATCCTGAATTTTCTTTTTCTTTCTTCTTCTTCTTCTTCTTTTTTTTTTTTTTTGGATATTTACATTGTTAGCTTTACCACCAGCTCAGATGGGCACGTAGATTCACAGGCTTCAGGTAGTGTATTAGTTTCTTGTTGCTGCGGGAATGAATCACCACAATCTTAGTGGCTTAAAAGAACACAAATTTATTTTCCTTCAGTTCTGGAGGTAAGTGGTTCAAAATAGGTCTCACTAGACTAAAAGCAAGGTGTTGGCAGTACTGTGTTCCTTCCCGAGGCTCTAGGGCAGAATTGATTCCTTGGCTTTTCCAGCTTTGAGAGGCTGCGGTATTTCTTGATACTTACTGCTTCCTGCATTTTCAAAACTAGCAAAGTAGAATCTTCAAATCTCTTGACTCTAACTCTTCTGCCTCCCTCTTCCACTTACAAAGACTAATATAATGACAGTTGGCCCTTGAACAACTCAGGAGTTAATCCCCTTGTCATTTGTAGTAGGCCCTCCATACCCACGGTTCCTCCACATCTGTGGATTCAACCTAACACACACCATGTGGTATTGTAGTGTTTTCTATGGAAAAATATCCCGGTATAAGTGGACTGGTGTGGTTCAAACCCACATTGTTCAAGGGTCCACTGTACATTCTGTCCACCTGGCTAATCCAAGACACTGTCCTTGTTTTAAGGCCTGCTGATCAGTATTTTTAATTCAGTCTGCAATCTTAATTCCTCTTTGCTGTATCCATGTACCATTCACAGTTTCACAGGAATTAGGACCTGGACATCTTTGGGGGAGTGGCAGCAGTGTTACGCCTAACACAGGTGACAATGGGTTTTAATCTTCGAGTAACGTCCTACTTTCTGTCTCATCCTCCTAGTGCTTCCAACTCTTCCGTAACCACACACCAGCACTGCATCTCCCTGAATCACCTAGAGGGATTTCTGTATTCCTGACTGGCTGCAGACTGAAATAGGAGATTGAGATCTGGATTTATCTGACCAGTGTAAGAACTTTCCAGGTAGAGGAAACAGTTGGGACAAAGTCCCTGAGGCTTGAGAGAATGAGGTGTGTTCACAGACGCACGTGAAGGCCGGTGTGGTGGGAGCACAAAGAGGGGAAAGAACAGATAGAGAAGAATGGGGTTCAGATGAAGAAGCCCAGTGAAGGGCAAGGCTTTCTTCTGAATGAGGAAGCCATGGAGGGCTTTGAGCCTGAGTGTCTTCGTTTGGCTTAGAATTTGAAAAGGATCACTCAAATTACGTGGAGAGTAAACGGCACTTGTACATTGTAAACTTCAGGGTTCCTCCATGCACGTTTTAATAATACAGTTGCAGTATTGTGCAGTATATGGAACTGCACTCACGCTGACCTCAGCTGCTTTTTCAATCCTTGTTAGTGTCAAAATCTGTTAAATATTTTATATGATTTGATTTTTCAAGTGTTATCCTGGTCATTGAACTTCATTCAAATTGAAGGCACAATATGCCTCATGACTGTCATGTTCATTTTCCTTACATGTACAGCCACATTACGTGTTAAAAGACACTCTCAAGTTATCATTTCTGTCTTAGAGTTTTTTCACTGTCTAAAAATTAAGCAAAAAGAGAAGAACAACACACGAAACAAACATAAGTAAATCCCTAAAGAGAGGAAGTGATTAGCATCTAAGCTTCTTAAGCAATGAAATTTCTTTCTTATAGAATTAGAGTGATTGATTCAGCTTAAACATAGAAAAGTTTCCTATATTGTAAAAAGTATTTTTGCTAACACGTCTTATCTGAGACAAAGTTCTTATCACAGCATTTTAGAATGGCAGTTTTTTTCTTCCAGAAACATTGCTTATGTGGTTATGGTTACAATTAATGGTACAATTCCATTAAGTTTCTGAAAAAGAAGTTTAAAAATTCAGATTTATTTTAAAATAGGAAAAGAAATGAATAGTCACATGAAAATAAATTTATTAGATACTTAGATTTTATCTCTTTTAATCATCTCAGTTATTCCATTTTATCTAAAGCACTGTATAGAAATTCAATTAAATAACATTCTATAATTTTTGTCTTCCGTATAAGGCTGTCACAAAAATTCATTAATTTCACACCATATTTGAAAGTTGAAAATTAAAGTTAAACAGGGATTATGTCATTTTTAATATGATGAAACTGATGCAACCATTAATAGATAACAAAGTATTTGAAAGGTTTTAAGTGCATTGCAAATGTTATATATCGTTGGTATTAATTTTATAACAGTGTTTAACATATATTTGCTATTCTACATTGAGAATGAGTTCCAGAGTTACTTATTGATTCCCACAAAAGACACCAAGTCAGGGAAAAGTAAACACAGTAGATCCCCTCTTTTCCAGACATGTGGACTGTTAGAAACACTTCTCCCAAAAGAAAAACAAACTTGCCTCTAGAAATCATTTTGCTGATACACTATGTCCTGCCAGTTTATGTCCTTATCTTACAAATTCAATGTCAATTCAGTTACTGGACTTGAACTACAATAATGATTTGAACTGCATCAATACACACCTTAAATGAAGGTTTCTAAATGCTTATATTTAAAAATGAAACAATCTATATCAATCTTATATGTTATGCAAAGAATACTTTATGAAGATAATAGATGGAGTAAATTTTAAAATTCTTCATCAAAAGCTGTATCACATGTAGCATCTCATTTTCCTTATTTGCAAAGTGGGAAAAAAATTAGCACTCATTCTTTAAAGTTATTCTTTATGTTTGCTTCCTACTGTTGTCTTAAAATTAATTAAATGAGAATGTTCTTTCATTGCCCCAGGGTAAATTTACTGTCTCAGGAATGTCCCACAGTTTAATAATGTATTTTTTGATAGAAATAAATTTTTAAGATGAAAAATATAGCCTTGATTTTATAACTAATTGCATTTTTGAACGTCTTACTCAATACATTAATCTTTACACTTTTTCCTGCCCTTCTATATTAAGTAATAAAGTAACTTGGCATCTCTGTGGCTTGATTATTTTAGACTAACTGATTTCTATGATATTTACAACTTATTTTAAAATGCTCTGTTATATACAGTGTGGTATTTTGTGGGTGTTATCTTGGTTAAAATATAACCCTGTACAGCTAGAATGGTAATGAAGAAGGCATGGTCTATACATAGCTATTTAGGGTTATTTCATCAGAACTGCACGTCAGAGATGGCTTTTAGAAAGGTTTTGAATCTGAATCTGATCAACAAACTGCATTTATAAAATAAATATTGCAAATGGTCAGAAACGGATTTTTATTGGTAAAAATAATGTTCCATCAGACAGCTTGATAAATATTTCAAATAAGCTCTCTGATAAATTTAAGTGTATTTCAGATGTGTGAAATGGCTAAAATATTTTGAATCACTTTCCACACATGGAGAGCAGTATATAGAAACCCAGTGAGGCAGAACAGGCACATGGCGATGGTACTAAAGGCTGGATTCTTAAAATGTATTGTATCCAACCATGGGCTTAGGTGGATTTGTGATGTCAACCCTAGTGATTATAAAATCCTGCTTGGCTCTGGAAAGCTGAGGGTCTACCTCACAGAAACCTTTTAAGATGTGGTCTGGACACCTCAAAAGACAGAACTGTCTATTTTATTTTTTTATTCAACTGACAGAATGAACAGTTTGAATTGTTTTGTGTTCGCTTGCTAATAAACACATGATTAATAAATGTTAGCAAGGTTGGCAGAGAATTTACTTGGGGACTTGCTTTTGTTATAACTTGTTGAGCAGTTGGTGGGAAAGCAGCTCATTTCCACCCACCTCAAACATTTTTGAAGGCTAAATGCATTACTCTGCCAGCCTGGAAACCCAAGTAAATCCTACAACTTTCAACTGTTTCTCCTTCACATGAAGCAACATGGAAACCAACATGCAAGGATGTGTAGCAAGGAGAAAGACTGACTGGGTTAGAGAATATGTCTTTGACAGTGTCAGAGGGCATGGTTTTTAAAAGGAATTTCTACAACGATTGGCTTGAATATGAGATTATCAGATTCCCCTTGAGACCCATTTCCAAAGGAGTTTGTAATTTCAAACCCTGCTGGCATCACTTCTCTTATCAAATAATTCAAAGTTTGCCTCAATTTCTGGGTTCCTCAGAGATCGTAATTCAGGAAGAGTCCTCACACAAGCTACCCAAGAGCTCTGTCCCAGGAGGAGATCAAATACATAGTGTCAGTACCAGATGCACTCGGGGGCTCACCTTCTGGTCTAAGGGAGGCTTTGCTTGCTCCTTTCACGCAAAGCAAGCAATCTGCTTCTTTCCAGAAGCCTCAGAGAGTGAGGAGATTTGCTTGACACTCTCACTGAAGCGCAGGAGCAATGATCCCAGCCCCCTGCTTTTTATGGTCCATCAGGTTCTGTTCCCTGTGTTGTGGGGTGTGTAACATCCCTCTTCTCACGTCCCCCAGAGCTTAAGTTCCAATTACTCCTGCTTTTTAGGGGAAGTCTCAGCACTTAACGGGCTTTGTTCATTTCCCTTCCCCTCATACACACCCTGCAGCGTGCCTCCCATCCTTTTCTCCTTTTCTGCTTTTTTCCACAGTGTTGTTCAGAATCCCTTTTGACTCTGTCATCTTCACGGTTCTATACCAAATCAGGGGATGTTAAAAATCATTGCATTTATTCCCAAATCTCACTCTTTAGAAATGCATCATTTGCTGAAACTTCTTCTGTTAGATTTATAAGACAGAATTTTATAAAATGCATTGATTGATGTTATCAATAAGGATTTTAGGATTTGAATTTAACTAGGAAATAAAGAGTTAACAATAATCTATTCATTTGTGGTAAAATGTGTTGGGTTATGTCATCAGTAGATTGTTTAGATTTTACTCCCCAGTGTCTTAAAACACATACATTCAAAAAATGCATGTTGTATTTTTCTAAACCTTTTTAGAAAAGAACAAAACTCAAACACTTAACTATAAGCTGAGATTTTAAATATAAAGCTATTGTAATTAAGAGAGTGTATAATTATTGTAAAAATAGAAAAGCAGGCTAACGGACTTAATAAAATTAAGAAATAGGTCCATCCTGATTGGTCATTGTCATTTATGACACAGGTAAACAATGTAGTGAGGAGAGGTAGATAATATTTTATGTTAATCATGCTAGGTCAGCTGGATACTTACAAAAGTCAATTTCAGGTGGATTGTTGATCTAAATGTAAAGAGTAAAATAATAACCTATAAGATGTTTCTATAGTTGTGGTGGCAAATATTTCTTAGTCAGTAGACAAAAATTGTTAGATTCAAAAAACAATAAATTGGACTACCTAAACTTAAAGTCTTTGTAAATAAAATATCCAGCTACACAGTGGGAATATATATATATTTCAATTTTTTTTAAAAAAAGGAGAAATATTTTAAAAATGAGCAAAAGAAGTGAACAGGTACTTCACAAGAGAAATATATCCATATGGCAAATATATAAATATAAAAATAGTGTTTAACTTTTTTAGTCTTTAGGGCAATACAAATTAAAAGCATTATAAGGTACAGCTAGAAATCCGTGAGGATGGTTGATATGGGGCAAAGAGAACTATCATGAACAACTGGTGAGTGTAAACTGGTATTAAAAAAAAAAAACTCCATTGACAAACATAATTTTAGAGAGAGCATACCCCAGCCCAATCAACATATATAGAAAAAAGTAAATAAGGACAATGAACATACCATCTTTCAAGGATTCAGCAGACTCAATAATTTGGATCAACCTTCTTACTGAGGACCAATAAGAAAGTTTCACAATATATTGTTTTTGTCTGTTTGAAGTTACTGAAAGCATCAAGACAGTGAAGAATTACTCATCTCATATCTAGGAGCACATAGAATACCAGTGAATTGAATCTAATGATAACTTTCAAATTTTGAAGCATCTCTCATTCCACAAAAGGCAACTAGGAGGCTGAGAAACTGAGCAGAACATTTCAAAGACTGAAGAATACAGCATATATAAAAACAACAACTGGTGTTCATGGCCACTATGGACAGATTGGTAAATCTCCTGCTACAGAACAGGATTCCAAATGTTGAGTTCAAAATAGACAGGCTCTTGCAGTGATTGTACTCAATTCTGTATTATCTGAATCTCTGAAATCAAGATTATCAATATTCTTGCCAGAAGCAAACCAGAATTGTCTTTGGAAAAAGATTTTGTCCTCCTAGGGCTCAATTTATTTAAATAAATATTAAATACAATGTCCAACACACAAAGACAATTTATCAGGCACATAGGCAGTAAGAAAAACATGAACACAAACCAGTAACACCAACGGGTAAAAGAAACAGACACACAGACTCCAGATATAGGAATTATCAGGCATAGAATTTTGTTAAACTATGCTATAACATTTGAGGGGGAAAACAGGTCTTAGAATTTTATCAGGAAATTATTTAAACTGTAAAAAGAAATTTTTAATGGAGTTTAAAAATAAAACTCAGTAAAGATTCTAGTGATAAAAACTGAAATTGACTTTCAAATAGATATGTCAAACACAAAAGATCAGATAGTCAATTGCAGCAGAGAGATGGAAACTACAAGAAACATAATATGGAAATACTAAGAATTAAAAGCAAAGTAGCCACCAAGAAACACTTCAGTAGCTACAGAAAGAATCAGTGAACTTGAAGATAGATACTACCCAAATAGAAGCAGAAAGAGGAAAAATAAAGAAACAGAACAACCAGGAGCTGTGGAAGAATACCAAATAATCTAACAAATAGTCTACAGCAGAAGGAATGTTTCCAGTGATAATCACTGAGAATTCTCAAAAATCAATGACAGACACAAAACCACAGAGAACACCAAGAAAGGCATACAGAAAACACACACACACAGAGGGATATCATATTCAACTACTAAAAACAAAAATCTGAAAAAATCTTAAAGGTAGCGAGAGTAAAAACACACATTTATCTGAAGAAAAAGAAATTATAGCAGATGTCTCATCAGAAACAATGCTTGCTGTAAAGATAATGGAGCAACATCTTTAAAGTACTGAAAAAAGAAAACTGTTGAACCAGAATTCTATACCTTTCCAAAAAAAAAAAAAAAAGGATAAATAAAGGCATCCCAGGCTAACAAAAACTGGGAACTTATTGTCAGCATATCTATTCACAAGAAATGTCAGAAAAAATTCTTCAGTCAGAAGTGATATGAAAAATACTCTCTATTTAGTATATCCATATCTTTCTAGCTCTTTCCTAACACAGTCCAGTTAATCAATGACTTCAAATAATGAATTTTCTTTAACTGAATATAATAATTTAAACTAATTAGGAATGACTCTGCATAAGGCACACATTTATAAAGATGCAGTAAAACAGTAATTTATTTATGATATTATTCATTAATCTATTGACAGAAAATATTTGTTTTAGCATTTGTTATATAAGGCACAGCACTAGACGATTCCTTCATATACTTCTATACCCATTTATTTAGTGATTAAATATTTAGTGCCAGTAACATTCCAGGCTATATACTAGCCAAGATGTGAGATATACATTATTAACATTGCATTATTCTTGTCTACATGAATCACTAGATTCTGGTTGAGGGATAGACAGATGATGATGATAGTTTAAGTCAAACAGAAATGGGTCCCATTAGAAACAGTATCATAATATTTCAAATTATCCTATCCAGATGTACAGCCATCAAGCCATTTGTACTTAAACAAATATATTACTTTGAATATATTACATATGTTTAGCCACTAAATTCCATTTTCTAGATAACTGTTTTGCTCCAGCTGGTATGTGTGGGTGTGCTTGTGTGTTTGTGTGTGTCAAAATTTAGATGCCGTCTATTTACAGCTAGCCCTATCAGGTTTTATTATCCATTCACTTAATGAGTACACTTCAGATTTCTTCAGGCTGTTGATCAGATCCATAACAGCACTGGCTCAAGGACAGAGTCTTGAAAACACAGAGGCAGACACTGTTCTCTAGTTCAGGGTTTGGCAAATCTTTTCTGTCAAATGACAAATGCGGATAATAAAAATTTAAGTCTGTGGGCAACATGCTGTCTGTCTATTATTTTTCTTTAATTTTTTTTTTTACAACTCTTTAAAATGTAAAAACCTTCCTTAGCTCTTGGGCTATACACAAACAGGCTGGAGGCAGATTTGGTCTGTGGCCATAGTTTGCCAACTCTTGCTCTAGAATATGAGTCATTAGTGTGAATGCCACAACTTGTTTGAGATAGTTCAACCAAGTGTCTATTCGCCAAACTTTAAAAGCATAGAATCCATATATATGATCTTAGACTACCACTATAAGTTTAAAAGGCTTTGTTAGAATACAAATAAATTAAACTCAAACAAATTATTAAGTTTACTAAGCTAGCAAAAAGGCTTAAAACGCTTGGTTATGATCTATCATAAGTGAATATGTGTTGTTTTGTGGTAACTTTGGCTTCCACATGTAAGTTCTTAAAGACCACTTGATTTGATAATTTTAGAATTTTTATAAGATTTGATCACATGCTTCTCTACACTGTATTTTCTAAAATCAAACTTTTCACTTTTTCAAAAATGTACCCTGAGTTCGAGTCTTGGCACAATAATTTCATAATTACATCCAATACTCTCTTTATTACTTGAGGCAGTAATATGCCTGGGTCTGAATTTTCACCATTTTAATGGCACTCAGCATTCTTACTTTCATTTTGAGTATCTTTGATTTTAATTTTCTCTTTGAAAAAATTCTTTACAGCTAAAATTCTTTCTTTTAAATTGACTAAGCAGAAGGAAAACAATGGTCTATATTTTTCTCAACTATTGAAATGGTTCCTTAGCTTAAAATAAACAAAATTTATAAACTCCTTTTTTGGTTGCCTACAGTTTTACACAATCCATAGTTTAATCTGGACTTGGTATTTTTCCAGCTGTTCTTACAGAATTGTGCCTTTGTTTTATAGTATCACCACCAGCTTCTTTATAGGAAGAGACAAGAAACGATCTTAGAATAAAGGGTTTTTGAATAATAATGATACAAGGTCATGCAGACTGCAGCCTAGATGATCTTATCTTTCCTTTTTTTTTCCCTCTAAAATTAAAATGACCTATAAAATCTGTCCCATCAAAGTGAAAGTGGGTATTCATAGATATTTTTGCAAAGCACCTTGATGAAGGGAGTTTGTATACAAAGAAAGCTGTTTTTTCCTGACCTTCAGTATCTGCATGGATTTTGCCAGGGCAGTTAGAGAGAAATAATGACAGTAATAGAAATACAGTTGATAGAGCCGATATACGTGAGACAGAAAGTCACTTCTTGAATAAATGAACAAAGAGCTACTGCCTAAAGAGAAATCCGAAAGTCTCTGCGGTAAGCAAATCACTTCCAGGATCAGGGAGCAGCCAGAATGGGATGGGGCATGGCCAGTTGGAAAGTACATCAGAAAACATGGGTTAAAAGTGTCAGTAAAACAGCATAATAAAAGGAGGAGACTCAAGATCCAATAGTCCTGCTTTTGCTAAGGGGCAGAGAGTTTGATAGGGGGAGCAAAAGTTAATTATTTCACCAACTTTTAAGAAAATAAGGCATATAAATTAACACCAAACACAATTATTATTTTATAATTGCATGTTAGTTACATGAACTAAAAGAAAACTCAATATACGGTCAATGTGTGGTAGTTTGTTTGCTAAAGGCACTGGGAACACTAATTAACAAATACCAAATCATTGTTTTTAGAGGAACTATAGGGTTAGATTTCTGCTAACCTATTGTCAACTGACCAATATATAACTTTATTCTACATGTGCTTCTCTTTAAAGACAACTTATGTAATACATATTGTTGATTCATTAACCCTGAACTCACCATCAACAGCGCTGTAACTCACACAGGATCCTGAACAAAGCTTATCTGACACGCTTGTCTCTCTCCGAAAGGCACATCACAGCCTCCTTGTGCTAAAGAAAACTAGTCAGGACTTTAGCACTAGGTTTTAGGGCCATTTTAAACAGCAAAATCACCAAATAACACAAAAAAATGAGAAAAACACGACAGTAAATGAACTGTGTAAAGGACACTTGTTTGCAGTATGAGAGCTGAGGCAAGAAGACAGAGTCACTTTGTTCAACTTCATCTGAAAACGTTCACCCGTGGAGACTCCATTTTCACCCTTCTGTGCCTGCACATGTCTGCTCGTAAGTTACAAGTATTGATCTGGGGGTTCCAAATAAATATAGGTTATTCTGGTTACATCAGAGGCACACACTACTGAGATGGATAAGTATTTTTGTGTGTGTCTTCAGGAAGTGCTGACATAAATATTATGATGATAAAAAAAACATGCAACTGTGGCCAGTTGACCTTTACATTGAGTTTAGAATAGGGAAAAATGAGGTCTTGGTAGAAGTATCACTGGACTTACTCCTTGAAAAGTGCACTAAATACCATACACATCAAGGAAGTGACTTTTCCTTAAAAGTCAGTCTGATCATATCTATTTGATGCCTGAGCTTAACATTCTATAAAGGTTTGTAGGTTTGTTCAAATGGCATTGTCAAAGTCTACTTAAAAAATACTTAACTCTGCAAAACAAAGGAATATGTATTAGCAATATCAAGGGTTACTGCCTTCATTTTTATGTGACTTTTACAATTCCTATTGTTTTAGAAATGTTACCTAGGACAGTTTTTCTGACATTTCTCATAAAAGCTATTATGCATGAGTTTTTAATGTAAATTACAAAAAAAAATGATTTGCACTCCTAAGCATAATTATAAATATACATAATCTATGAACTATTAGACTTTACACTATCTAGGGATTTACCATTTACAGATGTGGCTCACCAAGCACAATAACAGAGTGGGCAGCAAATGTATGTAGAAAAACTACTGGTGGCAGGAACCGTGGTGAGGATCTGTAAGACAATGGTCTTTTCCTTCAAACTAACTGCAATCTGCATATTCTCTGATCTCAGGTGTGCTACTGATCTCTGACATATTTACATACCTTACTGTCAGCTTTACCCTCTCAGAAGGAAAGTGAATTTTTTAAGTCACCAAAATATCCATACAAATGACTATGTGTTGATGGGTTGCTTTTCCCAAGCTATATATTTCTTCATTTACTTCTACATGGTTCAAAGAGTTGAAGTAACTTACTTAAGGCCATAAAGCATGTGTGCAGCAGAACAGCCATGAATCTGCGATACATACCAAGTCCTGGAACTCTTTTTCCAAACATAACCTTACTTGCCTAACTACAAGTATAAAATATTCAGAAAGTTTCCTCCCCAAAAAAAGGAAAGCATGAATCAACACTGGCAATAATAATAATAATATAAATGCAGATTTCATTAGGGTCACAAAGAGAATTTAAAAAAATAGGTGTATATATGCTAATATAATATATTCTAATAATGTTATGATAAATGGTTATTGTTAGTATGAACTAAAAAGTATAATATCCTGTTTATATGTCTTACAGGAATATTACTCTCATAGAAATCATATTACTATTAATTAGCTCTAGAAAGCAATGTGCCCTTCACAGCATCAACTAATCAACTTGGTAATAAAAATGAGTAATTATAGCTGTTAGACTAATGGGCCTGCAAATCCACAAAGAGGTCATTGTTGTAGAATATTCTTTCAAATGTGACCCACAGTACACAGGGATCAAAATATTACGTGTGCAAAAAGTCTTCCACTTTATAACTCCATGAAATCTTCACAACAGGATCGGTTAGAACCCAAGGCAGTCCTGACTAAAAAAGTTTTTGTAGTCAGTATCATGTTCAGTGACATGAACAATGAATGGGATAAATTAATGACATAAGAAGACATGGCTACAAGGTATGACTTAAGGAAATTCAGAGCAAGAAAAAAAGCTTGGGCCATTCAGGTCTAGAAAAATGTGTTGTAATAAAACAAAATTTAGTCAAAGTCAGAGATGCCATGCAAAATGCAGGAATACTGATATTGTGAAAAAGATATAATTATCCTTACCTCTTTTTAAATTTTCCTGCTATGAGCCAGAAAGGGTTATAAATGTTTATCAGGTCATCAGAATTCTCATTATTAAGTATAATCAATCATTGTACAGGGTGTAGCCTATCAGTGGAAATATGATAGTGCAGAGATGACAGAAAAAACCGTCACTTGCTATTCTAGAATTAAATGACCAAGTGAAGGTCGATATTGAAAGTGAGATGGGAGCATAATAACTTAATAAATATTAAGTAAACAAAAGGAAAATTTCAATCCTCAAATTATAAATGAATAATTCCAAAGAATATAAATTATATGATGAATGGCTATTAATTATACAGATTCAGAATTAGAGGGAGCTATGTCATGTAGGACCCTTTACATCTCACACAGTGAGTATAGTTAAAGCTAAGCAGAATCATATAATGTAGAGAACATTATTGGAAAGAACATCACCATTTTGAAGAAATTATATCAATAAACACATATAGAAAGAAAAAAAGAAAGAAAGAAAGAGAGAGAAAGAAAGAGCAAGCAGAGCAAAAATGTATTCACTAGATAGAAAACCATGAAACTCCAAAAATCATCTAGCTTGGTTAAAAAATGTGGTCAGCCAGTTCTGTTGGTTTTCAAATCCTTTCCTTATCGTGTCAATGACTTGTACCTGAGTCAGTCCTGTCCTAGTACCTGAGTCAGTCCTGTCCAGGTCTTAAACCAGAGCTCTGTAAATATTAGCAACCCCTCTCTGATGCCTAGTTGGAGCCTAGAATTAGTGTAATTATCTCACTTTCACTGTACATTTTGTTTTAAGTGCACTGAGGCAGCCACATGTCCAATGGGCAATGGTTTTCTTACTGTTTCTTGCCTTATATACCCAGTTGTCATAACTAGTCTTCTGTTTCTCTCTGCTGGGTAATTCCAGTTCCACTCTGAGACATGTTTTACCATGCACCCTCATAGTTTAATGTTCACTTTTAAGAGACTGTTACTAATAATTCACTTTGAAACTGGTCACTTTCTGATAATTGGCTCACCCTCTTTTCTCTGATTTGTAATTACCATGTAATTAACATGTTTAATTTAGGAGCAATGCTGTTCTTATAATTAACACTTTAAACATACAAATGAGAATACTTTAATCACATGGACAGATAATTTAGAAGCATTTCACCATCAGCCTCTCCATTAAACTGTGACATTCTCCATATATGTGTGTGTCATAGCTCTTGTGCACATGCCATGCCTTCTGCCTGGACCAGATTTTGTCCTTCAGGATGACTCAAACATTACCTCTTTTGTGAAGCTTCTCTTGACGAATCTTTAATGGCCTCATAGACTCATTAAGGCATGTATTTCCCATTCATTCATTATAGGATTAATTAATAGAATTATTTTTTTTCGTGTGTGTCTCTTACACCACATTATGAGCTCCTTGAGAGCAGGGAGCCTGTCATTTGTTTCCATGATCCCATTCTTAGTACAGTACCTGATACATAGTAAGTGTTTAATATATATTCTTCAAATAAATATTGAATGAATTAAAAACATTACCAGGCTCAAAAGTGGATATGTTTTTTAAGCTAAATATTGGCTTTGTTAAGAATGTGATAGCAAAGTAGGAAGATTCATAGACATGTATGGATGGAGAGAAAACAAGAGATAAAAGAGGTAAGAAAAATCAAGGAAAGACAGTATTTTTACCGTATTATATACTTTAAAATCCCCCAAGTACTTTGACTTAATCTAAGTAATGGGAAATAAACAGTTGGAATAAAATTTTTGTTTCTTTTTGTATTGTTCTGCCCAGTATCATCCTGTAAACTTTCCCTCCAGATAACAGACAGAAGAGCACCATTCCTTTTAAAAGACTTGGGGCTCATATTGCACAAAGCACTAAATACTGAACAGTTATTATAATAAATGCAGTATATCTGTATTCCTACTGCACCCAAGTGCATATTTACATTACAATTGAATATGTATTTGTTGTACGCAAATCTGTTTGCTGAGACTACAGCAAGAGTATCTGAAAGAATACTTTCCTAATAGAATATTTTGCCTCTCAGTCCTTGTCATAACCAAGGATAATATGAAAATCCATCAGAGCATTAAAAAATGTGGTCAAGAAATGTTATCTGTCTTCATTTAGTTTAAACTATGGCATTGATGAACATTTAGAATTTCTAAATGGGAAATTAGGTACGTTCCTAAAACAGACTCTGGAAAGTATTATTCAAAATACTTACTTAATTTTAGTTTGGGTACCTAAAGTTATGGTTAAATAATTTATGAGTTTTTGTGTCCTTTTAATATATTTCCTGCATGTTCTTATTCATGAGCTTCTGGTTTAAAAACGGTAAAAACTCTTCAATTCACTATTTTATATTTCAAAAAAATAGATGGAAACTTAATTAACATTTTTAAACTGTAAGAGTCAGATAAGGAAAAGACATGTCTTTTTTATTCCACAATATAAAAGGAATCCAAATGTAATAAATCTGCCCTGAATACTGGTTTGGTTATAGGTAAAGTATAAACTATTTTGATATGATTTTACATTTATAGTATTATATCTCATGAATTCAAATATAGTATTTAAAAATAATGACTCTGGGTAACTGACAAGATGGAAACACTATGAAGAAACAAAGGGTTTAGTGCAGAGATGAATTGCTCAAGCTGTGTCTTGATGAGTCAAGGTACCAGTGGCATGCTCAAATGGAAATATTGTTAGTTTGAAGATTGGTTAGATGGGCAACACATGGAATTTGATTGCAACTAGAAGAGTGAACTATGAGAGTGAAAACATACCAGGGTGATTATTAGAGTGTGGAAAAAGAAGATGAGTGGGCCAAGAATGGAACCAGATAAAAGCAACACTTGAAAAATCATTCTCAAATATTTTCCATACTACTACACTTGAGAAATGGCATTTTCACATGGAAATTCACATCCAGATTTTACTGAAACTTTCCAAACATATTTGAAGATATGAAGCACTAATACAATTAATCATGTGCACATAGCAGTGTCAGCCCCTGTAGATCATGACCTAACTAAATCGGTTTTAGACTATGTGCAAGTCCCAGAGCAAAGCTGTACTACTAAATGTCTCAAGTAGCACACAGGAATGCAAGTGAGGGGGAATGACATTTTTAAAGTGGCACTCCTAAATTCTGTAGGCCTGTAATGAGGACTATAAGACCTCACATCCCACTTCAAACATTTTGGTAAAATGGAGGCTATGCCTCTGTGACTACATATAGACATGATCTGTGCAGACTACATCATCCATCCATATCAATGACTAACAATACATTTATAGAGGTTTAAAGAAGATATTAAAAAAGTTCCTCAGGTGCCAGAATCAAAGATATACTTTAAAACCAAACACAAATAATATAGTAAATCACAGTAACATGAAAGAAGGGTTGGGGTGAAGTAGCAGAGTTGAAGCATTTTTTTAAAACCATACTAATAGAGAAAGGAAATAGAACTAGTGGTAACTTTAAACCATTTTAGGCCAAAGAAGCATGGTAAATACTTAAGAGAAATTAATGTAGGAATCAAAATGAATCCAATTCCAAAATAGCAGAAGGGCAAGAAAAGGACAATTCCAAAATAGCAGAAGGCCATGAGAGAAAGGAGAGAAAAGAAAAAAAAATAAAAATAAAAAGAACTTGACAAAAAATATAAAACAAAGTAGTGCACAGAGATCCAAATCAAAGAGAGAACAATGGAAAGAAATTTCACAGTATTGAAAAACACAAAACAACGTGTTACGGATAATTTCAAATCTATCAGTAATCAGAATAGTGATAAATGGACTAAATGGCTAGTTATGAGACATGGACTTTCAGACTTTAATAAACAAATTAACAAATATATAAATGTGTCACTATGCAGTTTTTTAAAAGGTCACTAAAAACATAACAAGATTAAAAGTAAAGAATTAATAAAATATATACCTTAGGGAGCATAAAACACAAGACCAGTGATAGAACCATATTAACATAAGGAAAATAGATTTTACGGCAAAAATGATGGCTATTCTTTAGTAAGTATATCTTATTCATAGATTAAAGAAACAAGAAATAACAATCCTGAACCTGCATAGGCGTAACAAATTATCTTAAAATATGAATGCAGTCAGAATGGCTGAATTACTAGGTAAAATTTAAAAGCCACAATCACAGCAAGGAAATTAACAGATCAAGCGGGCATTTAAGCCATACAATGGAAAAAGAAAGGGAAAAGAAAACATCCACTCTTTATTAAATAAACACAATATTTATGTTCAAAAGTCAGCATAATTTCACAAAGTTTCCGTTAGTAACTAAGAATCAATAGTATATAACTCATATTATTTGATTCAAGTAATAAAACACAAACAAAACCCGATACCTCTGCTTCTGGCTACAGTAGTGAGAACTGCAGCAGATACCCCTACTGCTGTGGTCAGGTAACTAGAAAAGCCACATAAAATTTCAGATCACATGGTTGAAGACATGGCACAGCTGCTGAGGCACCAGATGTTTTATGCTTGTTCATGGATTCATTCATTAGCTCATCAAAGAATTCTATGAGCTGGAGGTTGTTATAATCCTCCTTTTATATATAAGAAAATTGAGGCTCAGATAAGCCATGAATAAGTGATGGAGCTGGAATTCAAACCTCTTTGGAATGCAACCTTGAGCATTTTTAACATCTTCACTATTTTTCCTGACAGCAATAATAGCAACAGTAAAATTGTTAATTTTTAATCAGCTATTTTCTAGGCATCATTCTAACCATTTCATATTTATTAAATCATGTAATCATTACAATAGCTCTATGAAGTAGGTACTGGGGACAAAGGAGGGGAAAGAAAGACCACAGAAGTTGTGGAAGAAAAAAAAAAACTTCACATAAGGAGAAAATGATCCATAATATCAAATGAAGAAAGGATGTCCAATAAAATTAAAAATTTAAAATATCTATTGAATTTGTTGAATTATAAATCTATAAACTAGTTTCATGAAATGGTGGCAGTAGAAACACTATTGTAATAAGTGAAAAAGAAGTAAAGAATTTGAGATAGAACATGCAAGATATCTGTGGCATAATAAGAAACATATTTGATCTGTCTCTGGTTCTTGGCACAGATCTCCTAAAACCCTCGGAATTTCCTTAGTGACAGGAGTGTCTTGGTTTTCAAATGAGGACCCTTTTGACCACACCTGAGTTTATGCTAATGAGGTGACTTAGGGTGGGGCCCCTAGATAGCCTAGGGGCTGATCACCACAAACACCAAACATGTAATTAGAAGGTGGGAATTCTCAGCCCTAAGCTGATCTCAAGGTAAGGAAGCAGAGCTGGAGACTGGATAATAAAAACTCTTGAACAACGTTTGCAGAGCTGGGTGTGCCACACACCCTGACTCCACAGGGACATTGTACTCAAGGGCCTTTCTAGGCCTTGCCCTATGTATCACTTCGCTTGGCTGTTCATTTCTAGTCTTTATAACAAACCAGTAAACCTAAGTAAAGTGCTTTATTTTTTTCTTTTGTTTTTTGTGTTTCTTTTCTTTTTTTTTTTAATTGAAGTATAGTCAGTTACAATGTGGCAGAATATCACAGTCATGCATATACATACATATAACATCCATTTTCATATTCTTTTTCTTTAAAGGTTATTATAAGATACTGAATATAGTTCCCTGTGCTATACAGAAGACATTTGATTTTTTTAATCTATTTTTATATATAGTGGTTAACATTTGCAGATCTCAAACTCTCATACTTATCCCTGATTTATGATGTTCTGTGAGCCATTTTAGTAAATTATTGAACCTGATGATGGGGGGGTCATAGAAACCCCTATTTATCGCCAGTCACTTCGAGGTGTTAGTGGTTCAAGAGTTGTAACTGACATTTAAATTGCTGCAGTCGAGGCAGTCTTCTGAGACTGAGCTCTTAATCTGTAGGGTTTACATTAACTCCAGGTAGTTAGTGTCAGAATTGAACTGAATTGGTGGACGCCCATCTGATGTCAGAGAATTAGTCAGTGTCAGAAGACACATCACAGTATCCTGTTGTAAACAAAAAATACTGCAACCATATCAGTAAACAAAGAATGCTGAAACCATCAAGTCATCAGTGGGCTGCTGCCACCCCCAGTGAAGACAAGCCTGCAGCCTGGACTCTGCAGCCACTCACAATGGTGCACCCTGAGGGGACTTATAATAAGAAAGGCCAGGATACTGGCCCTAGATAGCTAGGTGCTTGTCAAAGGATGAATTCAATGAGCCCAAATGTTTGCTTCCTCCCATACATACAAAAGCCCTAAATTCTTTAACTTGAGATGTCTGGTTTTCTTTAGATAACAAGTAATCACTTACTGTTCCAACTACCTGGTCTTTGTTGTAAAGCTCCTGTATATCCTAGCTCCTCCCCTACCTCTTCAGAGCAGTCCCTCAGAGCATCTGAGAGGCTGTCATCCTGGCTCGAGTCCTCCCGCCAAATAAAACATAACTCTCAACTTTTAGGCTGTGCATTTCAGTTGACACCGTCAAAGAAGTTTGTCTGAGATAAAGTGAAGAGAGGCCAGTTAGTAACTGGAGGATCAAGGGAAGTTTTTTGTTTGTATTATAGAGAGCTTTGGAAATACAGGGGACCCTTGAACAACAAGGGGGTTAGGGGCGCCAACCCTCTGTGGAGTCAAAATTTTGTGTGTAATTTTACAGTTATTTGTTCATATCCATGGTTCCACATGGATCATGGAACTGTACTACATATTTAGTGAAAAAAATCCAGGTATTGGTGTACTGCACAGTTCAAACCTGTGTTGTCTACTGGCCAACTGTATTTTACAGGTTAAGGGAGTATTTAGGCGGAAGAAGAAGTTAATTAGGAGACATTGTAGAGTGAAGCCAGATCACTCAGGAAGTGAAGAGAAAGTAGTCAAGGGTAGATTGAAACTTAACCCTGAACCCATAGTGGGAACAAGAAAGAATGTGATTGTTGTTATTTTTGTTACTTTAAGAAGAGACAACAAAGTCCTCTAAAAATGGAGCAGGACTCTGTGGGGTCCTCCCTGGTACAAATCCAAGTCCCTCAAGTTTCTTGTTTGTAGGAAATAGGCTACATTCAGCCTCCTGGACCTTCCCTGAGCTCCAAAGGACAGATTCAAACAGTTGCTCATCAGGGAAGGGAGAGGATGCAGAGACAAGGGAGAAACAGTCAAAAAATAACAGTGCAGCCCTGGGGTGGGCCTTGGTTCCTCCTCAAGGGATATACACAACATATCTTTGAGTTATTTTGCAGGAACTAAAGCCCCCACCCAGGTGGAGGATGGCAACTTCAGGCTGAGCACAAGATTCTTGGAACACTGCTCTGTAATCTCACCATCAACCAATCACAAGAAAGTCACACACCCTGCTGCCCTCACCCCAAATTTTGCCTATAAAAACTTTTCACAGAAAACCATCAGAGAGTTTGGGGGTTTTGAGCATGAATCTCCTTGGCTGGCCCTGCAATAAACCTTTCTCTGCTCCAGACTCCAACATTTTGGTCTGTTTGACCTCACTGTGCAGAGGGCACAGAAACTGTTGTTAGGTAACATTCTAAGTACATCTCTGATGTCTTAAAGGTTTTGTGTAAACAAGGAAGTAAGAACTTCCACTGAGAACAGGAAGTCCAGGACTAGTTAAGAGAAATGAAGTTTATATAGACATTCAGGAAATGAGGCAGACGATTGGTAAAGAAAACAACTGAGTGAAATCCCGTCTCTTCACATTTTTCTTTAGCCAACACAACTGAAAATAAAGATGTCTGAAGGAAAATCAGAAACTTACTTTACCATAGCGTCTCTAAGGACAGAGCTTATGTATTTATAAACACTTACAGAGACTCTAGAGGGGAAATGGGTAGTTGATATGGGTACAGAGGGAAAATGTCTTGCTGACATTAGCCAATGGCTTTATTTTGCCCCAACAGATTAAACTCTCAATTTCTACCAAAGGACAGTTTCTACTATATTGCGGTATTTAATTTGAACCTTTGGGTTTCACTATGTTGAACAGATTTTTATTGCAATTGATTTGTATATATGGAATGATGTATAAATTCAAATTGGCATTACAAAAATGTATCAGAGAATACAGTAGTTTTTAATCCACAATACATATCTTTAGAGAGCAAACATTAATATGTATTTGTTAAATAAACAGATGTATCTTTAATACATAAAAATGTATAAGTTTTGGGAAATAAACTACTTTGAAAAACTTTCAATCTGTATGTAATTTATTTTTTTTATATAACATAAATTAATTTGAAACTTTAACTCCAGAAAATAATCTCCTGGAGTTGTAATTTAAAATCATGTATAAGAATTGTTATGAAAATTATAACCATAACTTGGACTGACCTATGCTTAGAATGAAAAATTGCATATAATATATTTACTCATAAAAATAAAATATCTGGCATAGTTTTCTGTTTCTTATACCTCCAACATAGAATTAAGTTTATTTTATTCCATACACACAGGGTATAAACTATTTCACTGTTCAGTAGTTAAACAGCATTAAAAAATGTTTTTGTCCTTTTGTTTTCCTTTTTAATGTCTCCACTGTTTAAAAATGGCAGTTTGATTTTAATATTTATCCATCTTCATTTTGAGGGAGGATGACCTTCAAATAATTAAAAATTGGAAGTAAAAACATTTAAATCTTCATTAGCTTTTAATTAGAGCACTCAAGATACTTTTTTTTCAAAACTTGGATTTTTCATAACAACCATTATAGAGGCCTTGTTACTCAATATTTAATTTTATACTTAGCTATTAACTTAAATTAAAAAAGAAACAGCAGAAAATACATTATTTCTACAAGTGCGTATTTGTGAGATGTTGGAAATGAACATCATCAACATTTTTAGTTCATCTTTTAAGTGAATTAAAATTTGTTTCATGAAAGAGAGACTAAAATAGAATTACTCAGTTGTAATCTACAAAAGTTCTGAATTAACCAATTCAGAATTGATATTTAATTATATGAATGCAGAGTTAAGTGATACTGAGTTTAAATGCTGGAGGAATAAAGCTATAACATGGTGAATGGATGTGAGTCGCATATATTTAGATCACTGAGCTCAGCACAATTCTATTTGTCAGTGTTTTAGTTTTGTATGCATATATGTGTGTGTGTACGTATATGTGTATATACATATATATTTTTTTCAAGTATTCGGTCTCCCCTGTAGTGACCAGATTACCCTACTCATGAGAAACTTGGAAAACTTATGAAAATAAAATTTATAAAAGTCATTGAAGAGATTAGCAAAGCAATAGTGGTGAATTAACGGATTATGTCAAAAAAAAAAAACTGTAAGAGTTAAAAATCAGAACTCTTCCAAAGTTTACTTTTAAAGTGAACCTAGTTTTCCCTCTGACTTTCCATTAAAACATAACTATAAAATAAAATAAACTGAAAATAAATGAAATGAAACTAAATTAGAGACAGAACCATGTTCCTCTCAGTTCCTCTTGGTTTTTGGTGTTTTTCACCTCCAGGCTGCTTTTGAAAAGCCTTCCCCTATGCAAGTTAAGCATGATGAGTGTGACCTTCAAACAACTGAAAATTGGAACTTCACCCCCGACGTGCCCATAGCACAGCAATAGAGTTCTCATCACATATCAGAATTAGAGAAAATCCACACTAATGCAGCATATTACCCAGAAGGGACTAGATAAAAATCAGGAAAAATTAACATAATTGTCTGCAATTATGTTTGTCTAGGTGGCAATGGCAAGAAAGGGTTATGTAAGACTTGAGATCATTGAATCTCATACCGTCAATATGTCTATGTATTTCCCTGAATGGATTCCTTCTTTTTATCTGGGCAGCTCAGGAAAGAAAAGGAACCCATATTTATAGAACATTAGTAGTCCAGCAGTCTATCTTTGCTTCACAGATGTTATCAGTTTTACTCCTCACAATAACTTTGAGTGATAGGTATCATTCTCTACAGTAAAAGTCACTGAAGTTCAAAGATGGTAAGTTTCTTGCTTTAAGTGGTAGAGCTTGAATTGAAACCCAAGTTTTCTGCTTTGAACTGGATTTTTTTCATTATAATCATGTTTCCCTTATGGGCTTTTTCATTAAAATACTCTGGAAGTTTAACAGAAGACAGGTCCTTGAACCCTACTCCATATCTACCCAATGGGCTTCTACAGGGGAATTTTGAGAAATTCTTACAGTTAAAAAAGATGTCAGAAATTGTGCACATTCTATAGATGCTCCTTTTTGCCCCAAATGATGTAAATTGTATAAAGAACATTTAAAATTTTAAATCAATCCATAATCAGGCTGGAAAAGAAAAACAAAGAAACAAAAAAAGCTCTAGTGAATTAAAATTGTGAAAAGTCCTTGAAAGAGAGAATGTAAAATAGACGAGATGGAAGAAGAAACTGAGTAAGAAATAGAAAACACAAACTTTAAACTACTATAATTCACCCTTGACTGAAGTTTAAATAAGCTATACGTAATAATGATAACTGAGAAAATGTCCATGGAGAAGAATCCTGCCATACTGGATACCATGGAAGTGCTAAGCTAGTCATCAAAGAAAAGACAGCATTGTAGAGAAGAGTATTGCTCTTACAGCTTACTTACCTTCTGATGTCCTTGGGGTCCAGGGAATGAAAAGGACAGATGTATACGACAGAGTTTATTAAAAAGAAAATTTTATACAGGAGTTTCTGCAATAAAGAAATTGCATTTTCTGAGATATTCACTGGTGTTTCCTGAACTACTTGACACCAAGTTCTTCCTAGAAGAGTCATTCCCCGTGAAGTGCTAAGGTGCTGGAATCTTGACGTATGTAGGGCAATGTAGGAAAACAACATACATTGTATTTGCTAATTTAATTTGTATCTGGTGTATTTTATTGAGATTTATTTTATGTACATTATGTATATTTTCTCTCTTGTAGCTGATGCAGGACCCTCAGGTATGGTTTTCTCCATGCCATCTGGGTAAGAAAAATTAAAACCACAGCTCAAGTAGATTAAAAATTCACCACAACAAAAAGCCTTGTTTACTTGACATCAAGGATCAGTACTGCACAAGGGAATACTAATTTGAAGTTGACTGTATATAATAATGTCAGAAATGAAAGGGAGCCTGTAGGCAAGCCACAAAACTGTTAGTTGGGGTGCCACAACATGGACAGGGAGATGTTTACAACTTATCCCTAGACTGGGCCACTTGTGACCTAGGTATCTTTGTTCTCTTCAGAGAATAACTGTGGTAAATTGGAAAAGAGAGAGAAGATGCTGTTCTAAGTAGATGGTAGAGAATAGGAAGAATGTGCAGCCTTCATCTATACTCAGGGGACTAGGAAATACTGTCTCTTAGCAACAGCTGCCCTCCTCCAGCTTCCCTGAAAGCAGGCTAGTATACAAGCCATAGTAAAACTTTCTATCCCATCCTGAAAGGGAGACTTACCACAGTCTAACAAGAATTATAAACTAAAAGATTCAAAAGCACAGTCAAGAATTAGCTAATGGGATGCAGGCCAATACTGTGATAGAAACAAAAATGCAGATGTCCTTTGCCAACTTTTGACCTCAGGATAGTGTAAAACCAAAGGAGCAGTCAGTGCTTGGGGAGATGGACAAGAGAGCAGCACAAGCCCTGAGAGCTTGTCAGGTTTCCAGGTGCCCTGAAGAGTGGTCCAGAGGTGGAACATGGCCCTGGCTGAGCTAGTGGACCCCACTCCTGTGATGAAAACACAAGCCGAGGAAATGTTTAGTGGAGACTCTAAAAGTGTGGGGCCCAGTGAAGGAGTACCCCCCTGCTCAGACCTAATGTTATTCCTGGGCCAGATCATCACCCAGGAATGAAGAAAGTTGTGAGTCCTCAGATTGGGAGGGCCAGTTAAGAGTCGAAGGGGACAACCAAAATAAATCCACACTCAGAAGGTTTTATAGATAAGTTATACCAAATTTCAATCTAAAAAGCTAATTCTTTTGCCAGATTAAGATGTCTATTGGAAAGAGATCCCTGAAAAAATAAATCAGCTATTGTGAATGTGGTAATCCTTTGTGCAAAGCTCATATTCATGAATGCAATACTGAAAAAGAAAGAGAGGTAAGGAATTCTATTTTCTGCTTGAATCTAAATATTAGGCTGCTATTGTCTATCTTACATTTTACCACAGAAAATCTAATTTCCTTCAGGTATTGTGAGGACTTAATCTGTATCCTATGGTACTAAAACATGTGAGTCCAAGTTTTCTTTCTGAAATTTCCTCATACATGAAACTGAGACAGAAGGGAAGAGGGCAGGGCCCAACTGTTATAAAAAAATACAGCCACTGAGGATACAGCATAAACTAGTCAGAACCAAGAAGGCCCAAGATGACAGAAGATTCGTCTCCCAGTAGACCTTAAGCCTCATTACAGGTTCGTTGTAATATATTAGCATGTTAAATGGCACACCCATAGGCACCATGACAGTTCCCAGGCTGACTATACAATGCCCAAAATTGGACAGGGGACCAATTCTTGGAAATCCCCACCCCTTCCCCAAAATAGTTGGAATAATTCTCCCACTTGTTAGTATATGAAATTACCTAGCCAATAAAAACTAACCACCCCTTCACCCGAGGGCCACCTCTTTTACCTTCTCAGACAGCCTGTGCCCTGTCTATGGAGTGTGTATCTCCCTGAATAAATCTACTCTCACTTTACTATGGAATGTGTATCTCCTAAGGCTGCTCTCACTTTCCTAGTTGACCCCATGCTCTGAGGCTGCTCTCCCTTCTGAGATGGACTGCATTCTGTCTATGGAACGTGTATCTCTCTAAATAAACTTGTTTTCACTTTACTATGGCTTGCCATTGAATTCTTTCCTATGTGAGACAAGAACCCACTCTCCAGTAACAAAATTGCTTATGTGAGTTTCCTCTAGAATTCTTCCGAGGCTTCTCAAGCAAAATATGTCCACAATCAAACTCTTAATCAATCTCTAAAAAATCTACTTCCCCTCTGATCTTCATCTGAGGAAACAGTACCACCAATGGCTCAGAAGAAAAACCTGGAATCCCCTTGATCCCTCCAGCTCCACCTTGCCCTACACGGCCATCATCCAGTCCTATCACTTCTATTACAAAATGCACCGTAAACTTCGTCCACCTTTATGGTCTACTCTGGAGTACTAAAAGAGCCTCCTAACTTGTCTGCCAACTTTCACCACTGCCACATCCTATTCTGTTCTCCAGGTAGCAGCCAAGATGAATAATCTTTTTTGTAGCACAGCAGAAATCTCATCACATCACTCCCCTGTTTAAAAACCATCAATAACTTCCCATGGACTTAAAATAATATCTAAATCCTTGCCATGTCCTTCAAAGCTTATTTTATCTCTTCCATCCCTGTTCATTGCCCTCTAGCCACACTGGTATTTTTTCCTATTTTTAAAGTGTCAAGCTATTTCACACTTAGGGTCTATGTATCTTATAGTACAAGTCCTCGATATCAACATAAATGACAATTCTTCTATAAATTCATCCTTTGCCCTTGAAAATAAAGATCATCAACTTATTCTCTCTTATATCACTCTGGGTTCTCTTCTTTTATAACATTCATTATTAGAGCTTGAAGTTATATAAATATCTGTGACTTAATTTGTGAGAAGCCCTTTTCCTCTGTAATTTTTTAATCTACACTACTGAACCTTAAGTATGTAGACTACATCTGATATTTGGAAAGCATTTAACAACTATTTCTTATAGTAATGGACAAATGATAGTGTACTGACAATTTTTCAAAAGTCCATACATTGAGTGCTAAGTAAAAAAACAAAAAAGCAGAAAATTAGCAATATAATCATATATGATAAAACTTGAGTTACATAAAAATAACGTCAGTTTAATTTGCAAAATTATATTTTGTTTTTACTTTAACTTTAAAAGTTAAATAAACTAAGATCTACTTATTTTTGCTTTTGCTACATCTTTAAGTGCTAACTGAATCTTTCAACCTGAGAAAGAAATTCATCATAGCCATCACATACAAGTCCCCATAGATAGCATAAAATATTTAAGTATTCAAATTAAGTAAGATATTTAAAAACCATCAAAACTTAATTGCCAGTTGACAATGCTCAAGTACATTCTTTGAAATATGAAAATGAAGCTTTAAAATAATGAAGACTAGTCAGAAGCCCTCATGTGAAAAATAAATATGAGCCATTTGAGATGTTTAATCACAGTATTTCAAGAGGATATTTTAAATCAATACTCTATAAAGAGAAGTCATTCAGTATTTTAGAATATTTTAAATGAAAAACTGAAAACCACCAGAACTCAGCAAGTTCTTAAAAACAAATCCCTTGAAAGTGTGCATCATTTGTATTTTTTATGGCCAGGTTAGTTTCTTTTCAGTTTTTCTTTTTCCCCTCTTAGGTTATGTCTCAAAAAAAACAAAACAAAACAAAAACAAACCAGAGCCTTCGAAGTCCTGATACAATTGTAACAGAAATTCAATGTAGTTTTTCTTGTATTAAAGATAGATCTAGTAATCAAAGTGGCAAAGTCTGTTTGTTATCAGTCAGTCGGCAGGCATTGTAAAAGATCAGAGACTGGCACCAGAAGAGCTCAGGACTAGAAAGCTTGAATTACTTCTGTGGAAAAGGTGACACTCTCTGGTCTATGTGGAAAGAATACATATCTCCCAGTACTGCTGTGTAAAGCTGATACTTGCAAGGTGCAAGAAACAATATATATATATTGGGTTCCAATGTATGTGTGTGTGTGTGTATACACACATATACAAATTTGATTACATATATAAAATATGTGTGTGTGTGTACTTGATCCATTATAAAATGCATTCCTGTATACCAAATATTTGAAATAAACAAAAAGCTCTAACTATGCATTTCCATATGAACAAACTACTTACTAGAACAAACAGACCCAGCACTTTTACTTGCTCGTCACAGAGACAAGGCAGATAAATTTCTAGAAGTGGTATTTTAGTTTCTGTCCCTTAAATCACAAAGCTCAGTTAATTTTAAAATAAGACTTTCATGATTCTCTGATTTTAAAATCAATGTTTGTGTCTAGTAATAGCTGAAGGAATTTATTGTGAAATTGGCTGGGCCATTCCACCCTCCAAATAAGGTTGGCTAATTTCTTGCTAGAGGCATGGGCTACATTTTCCACTGTCCCCTTTATACCTGAACCTAGAGTGAAACATTTTCAAATTTAAAATAATAAAATCTTTAAAAACACAGGCATCTTATTTAAAAAGTCATAAAATAAATGATTATAAAAAGAAAAATGATTCAAAGCAGCAGTTTTCAAAAGTTTTCAGATTCATGATAACTTTTACTCTCAAAGTTATCAAGTGATGCCCCCCAAGTTTGTTTATATAGATTCTATCTCTATATATTTACTATACTTGAATGAAAACAAAGGAAAATTAAATATTTATTAATTTGGTTTAAAATAGTAGTAATAAACCCATCACATGTTAATATAAATAATGGCTATAGTGAAAAGTATTTCCCCCTACCCTAAAACAAGTAAGAGGAGTAGCATTGTTTTATATAAGGCTTAATAAAAGAGAGCTGGATTCTAATATTTCCTTCTGAACTCAATATTTTGTTATGTATTGCTTTGGTTGAAGCATATGAAGAACATTCAACCTTACATTTGTAGTTGGAAAGGAGAGGAGGATTTTAATAGACTTTAACAAGTAAGTGTACATATTCTTCTTTGATGGTACACCTAAACTCAAGTGGTAGGCTTTTTAAAAATTTGTTTTATTTTTTAGATTAGTTGAAATTTGGGATCTAAAAACCAGATCAGGGAGCTTTTCATACCTTGCTACCTTCAAACCTCACTTTATTTTGCATTTTCAATGGATGTCTTACCCAGACATGATTTTGTCACATATATATTAGTCACCTGGAAAACATTGATTTACTGGGTTATGTGAATCTTACATTGACATGTTTGAGTAAACAGTGTAAAAAAAAATCACATTTGTTATTACCACCAGTTTCATCAGAAAGTCTTAGCCCATGGTGGCTGATAAAAGTGTTCTGAATGTCTGATTTTCACATAAAAGCTTAAATCGTATTATTGACAACTAATATTATCAGTTGTTTTCCTCAAAGCTACAGACTTAGCTTTGTGTTTGAGAAAGTATCTGCCAATCACTGAAGTCTGAATAATCATAGTTTGCTCCTCATTCTTTCCAATGTGTACCAGGAACAAAAGCTGTTCAGCTCACAAATCAAAAACAATAATGAAGTGTTTTTCCCCACTGTAGTCATTGTAATTTGATATGTGGCAGGGGTACTTCGTGGAAGCTTCCTATTTTGTCACACAGAATAGTAAAAAGATTATTTCTGAGGGTACAGATTTAATAAAATTAATCATTCTTATTGATGTAATAAGAATTTTTTAATGTGAAACTGACTTCTTAATTTTTTTTTTTTTTACTTCTCAGAGTGATGAAGAATACACTGTTGGGATTCTCTTGATTAGTGTTAAGGTTCCAGCAATTTTTCCTACCATATCACTTGCACTATTAGTGTAAATGTTACCACAGTAAAAAAAAAAAAAAAGGCAAATATGATCATAGTTATAAATACTATGACAGTAGCTTTGACCTTATCAAAAGGTTCCCTTGATAAGGTCTGGGAATTTAGGGGACCACACAAACTATCCTTTGAAAGCCAATGAAAAAAAGAATTCAAAATATGGCTAAATCAAAGACATAATGGACACACGTTAAAAGGAAACAAAATAACTTGAAGGGGAAACAGCTGGATGAATCTGGGAAAATTTGAGCAACAAAGTAAATAATTTTTGTAAGTAATTACGGTCCATTGAGTAAGAATTCATAAAGTCACACTGATTAAATACATAATTTAATAAGTGAAAGAGAAAGAAAAGCTCTGCTTTACTATAGAAAGCCAAGAAAGCCAAGAAAGCCAAGAAAGCCAAGTAACAATGTAGGCGGAATAACGGAATTAGAAAATCATTTGTCAACCATCACAAAAGTAATTGTGGTACTCAGAATCCAAGATGGCCTCCAATTATCCCACTTCTTGATATTCACACCCCATGTACTCCCCTCCCACACTGAATAAGATTGCCTGTGTAATGGATAAGATACTGTAGAAATTATGGTGTGTGTCTTCTGAGGTTAAGGTATAAAACACATTGAAGCTTCTATGTTATTCTCTCTCAGATCATTCACTCCAAGGTTAGCACTTACCATGTCAAGAGGACACACAAGCAGCCCAACGGAGACGCATGGGAGAAGAGCTCAGATCATATGCCAGCCAGTGAGGAACAGAGGTCACCTGTCTATAGTCGTGAGTCAGCCACCTTGAAAGCAACTCCTTCAGTTCCAGCCAAGTCTTCAAATTGACTATAGCTCCAGCCAACATCTTTTTTGCCACCTAGAAGAGATATTGAATTAGAACCATTTAGTGAAGCAGTTTCTGAATTACTGACCCACAGAAACTGTGAGATAATAAATGTTTGCTGTTTTAAGATGCTACATTTTGGAGTAATTTCTTTACACCTCAAAAGATAACAGTAGTCACTTCATGCAAGCTTATCAATGGATTCTAAAACTAGAGGTAAAAATCTGAAGAGTAATGGGGTATGTGCATAGGTATAAAGTATCATCACACAAATTGTATATCAATTACAGGGAGAAAATAGCAACTTTACAGGAGACACAGAGAGAAGGGAGAAAGAGAAGAGAGAAAAAGAAAAAGAGAAAGAGGAGGAAGAAGAAGAATGAAAAGGAGAAAAAGAAGGGAGGTGAGGAAGGCAGGGAGAGAGAGGGAGTCTTGCAATTTTTCTATAGGACTGAAACTATGTCAAAATAAAAAGTTTTTAAAAAAAGGAGTCCATGTATGGAAAATACATAACATGTATATCTATACTTAGATATTTTATATAAGTATGTACATATATAATCCATTTACAATTCAGAAAATAAACTGGACCTGTATTTTATGAGAATGTAACTTCTTGGATCATAAGGGAAATTAGTTATATTTTGTTCAAACAAAATATTTGTTGGATTAAGATGTTGTTTTACCAAATACATATATATTTCTCTAATATATGATGAGAATTATCAAAAATAACTAATGTAAATTCCAGAAGAGAGACAGAGCCATGAACATTAACGTACAGACTCTAGAGGCCAGATATCTGGTAGCTAAATGAGTTAATATACATAAAATGCTTGGGACGTTGCCTAGTACATAATGTGTGGTGTGTTACCTATCAGGTTGCTTTTTTATTTTTATTTTTTAAACAAATAGAAATTTTTAATCAAATTCAGGAAATGAGAATAGATATTCCCTATGTGCTCACTGAATGTTTTGGAATGCCTGGCAAAGAAGCTTTGTGTACTAACTCTGACTGACATCCATTCTTAGCATTTGTAGAGAAGGACCAATCAGGCTTAAGTAACCCCAGTGCAGCACATGCCCGGGCTAAGACATCTTCCTTAATACCTGATCTTTAAGAGAGAAAGGAATAGACTTAAAATGACTTTACTAAGTCCAGATTCTACTTCAGTAATAAATACAAAAACACCTTTGTTTCAAACACTACACTGAAGAATGAATACTTAAATACTTGTAGGGTATTTAGAAATAATTCCAAGTATTTTGGAAACTATTATAATTTATTTATATCTTATAATTAGAATTGGAGGATACATGTAGAAGTCTTGTTTGCTAAGAATTAGCATCTATAAATATTGATACAGAGCAGTAGTTCTTTCCTGGGGGGAATTTTTTCCCCTGAGGATATTTGGCAATGTCTGGAGACATTTTTGATCATCACATCCTGGGATGTTCTACTGGAATCTAATGGGTAGAGGCCAAGGATGCCACTAAACATACTACAGTGCACAGGATGACTCCCCACAACAAAGAATTATCCAGTCCCAAATGTCAATACCGCTGAGGCTGAGACACCCTAACGTAGAACGTACAATTACAAAACAGTGTTTCTGTAATTCAGACTAAACAGTCTAAAAACACTGTATTAACAAAATCTCCAATGTTTGCCTTTGTTTTTAGAGACATTTTTAATTTCCTGAGTAATACTTAGCTGTATGGTGCTTGTTTATATGGCTATTTTTCATACATTCCCTTTTTTCCTTTTATTTTCTTTATAGGCAGGGAAAGCGTCTTGACAAACATTTTCAGTTCCCATATGTTTTAGAATAAAGCTTTGTAAACCAGTAATCCTGGGTCTGCTCATAATAGGCAAAATTGTTATCCTCTCTGAACATCAATTTCCTCTTTTCTCAAATAAGGGAAATCTGATAGGATTAGTGGTTTCCAAACTGATCCACGAAATCTAGGTGATGTTTTTAAACTGCATTAAGACCAAGAAGCCGGCTTAGCTGAGTGGCCTTGAATATTTCACTCCTGCTTCAACAGGGGGAGCTGTTCTACACGTATCTGGCGTCCATGTTACTTTCCACTTGGACAAACCAACAGGTTTCTCTGCTAACGGATAATAGTTTCAAAACCACTGTAAACAAGTTCTCTGCAAATTTTAAAACAGATTACAAGGTTTTACAGGAAAGCTTTTACAGATAAGTATTTTCAATATGTTTCAATTTCATTATCTTTTGGAAACACCTTTACATTCAAAACCCTACTAAGTGATGTACTAACTTAATTTTTTGATTGATAAATTATTTCACATATATTAATAGGCATGGGACATTTACTAAGTTCCTTCTTTGTATGAAGTCTTGTACCAGACATTGCCGAGGATATGATAATCGTTCTTTTTTTTAAGAAGCCGACAACAGTGAGAAATAAGACTTGCTCACAAATAAATGAGATAAAAGTTGGCAGTATTTATAGGAATCCATATGCCTTCAGGAAGGCATCTAAAGACATTCAGGAAACGGGACAGTTCTCTTTACTCAGCTTATTGCCAAGTGTAATGTGGGCGCAAGCCTGTCAGATGGTCTACCTTTTCATGAAAAATGTAAAATAAAGATGTTTTATACAAATTATTCAAATTTTTAAATATTGTCAACTTAACCCTTGTTTTAATTACTGCGTGGGCCAAACCAAACACATCTATAGGTCATTATTTAGTCTAAGATTGCTGGTTTGAAACTTCTGAATTGGAAAGTACCCTCTAACCATTGTTTAGAAAGTTAGGCTGTGGATGTATCATACACTGGAGTCATTATGCTGAAATGTTTGTTTAGATGATTTCATTCCAATATGGCTGTTATGATGGTTAGGAGCAAGAGGTCTTTTAAAATGGAGGCGAACTGCATGGTAGGTTGGTCGGCTGTCCTTCCTTTCTTTGAGGATTTTGACATACAGTGCACATCATTTTTGCATCTACAGTTAAGGAGTCATTTCCATGAACAACTGAAGAGCTATGACCTGCCCTTGTATCTACTTGTTTCAATCAGCTGAGATGCTTCTCTCACAGATACTCCTTTTCCCTGGGGTCCTCTCAGTGACCACCTAAACGTGTTTTAGAATTCAAAGCAAAATCTCTTGGCTGTCAAAAATAAATCCTTTATCCATTTTCATTCCTTTGTTCAGTTTTCAAGTTCTGAATTGTAGATTATAATAGCACTCACAAAAACGTAGTTCTATTCAAAAGCAATGAATTGTGTTAAATTGTCTGGAGTGGGTTTTCAATTTTTTCCTTTAAATGAAAAACTGATTATAGCTTTAATGTTTCAGCTACATATGAGGCAGTCACAGAGGAACAATAGGTTAATCAATATATCCAGCAACTTTATCTAAAAAAAGAAAATCTACTCATAATAATTACCCCTGGAGGGTTGTTTAAGATATGAAATACAGCGGAAAAGATGTTGATTGATTGCTATGAATTTTTGGCAGCTGTATCCCTTGAAGCATGAAATGCATTAGCATTGTCTCCCAATGCTCTCAATAACTGTTCTGAGTTGATGTTTGTCTTATGAAAAAGGTGCTTGATTTATTCACAAAACAGCCGGTGACTGAACAATTTAACATGTACAAATAAAATGACCTGTGTATTTTCAATTGACACTTAACCAAAGGACAATGTCAGAAATAACTTGCACTATACATAATTGATAAAGGTGTAATTTAATGTTCATTGTTGAAATACTTTTGTCCTTTACAAGTTTTTAAATATTATCAGCTTCCAGTAAAGTTTATTGCATCATTATATTTGCAGTATAGAGTTTTCTATTGTAAAGAATAATCCTCATGCACTTAAAGGAAAATAAAATAGTGCTTCTTAGGCAATGCATTTGATTGTTCAATGAAAAGTTCTGCCAAGTACATTGTGCTGACTTCTGTTTTCTGGTTGGTGTAAAGTTGATATTCATACCACAAAACTTCATTTAGGAACTTGAGAACAAAGGAATCACTAATGTCTGAAAAATCTGTTATCTATCTTCCTATATATTGGTATGATTTCTGTCTTACAATCCTAATACCACTGCGATGTTCTAGGCACTGTATTAAGTAAGTATGTATAAAAAAACAAATATTTTAGATAAACAGGAATGTACCTCTTTTACACTGGGCAATTTTTAATTTCTTCTTTTAAATAATTTCACATTTTCAAATTATTAATAATGAACATGGATGTAGTTTTTAAAAGTTAAGGATAACAAGATAAAAAGAAAAAAATGAGCGTCTTCAATTTGCTATGGTCTGAATATTTGTGTCTTCCCCAAATTCATATGTTGAAATCCTAACCCCCAAATGTAACAGTATAGCCTTTGTTTGCTTAAATCAGTAGTATGGAGTCCTCATAACTGGGATTTCTGCCTTATAGGAGATTCTCCAGAGAGACCCCCAGCCCCTCCACCATGTGAGGACACAGTGAGAAGGTGCTGGCTATGAAACAGGAAGAGAGCCTTTACCAGAAGGCAGCCATGCTGGCACCTTGATCTTGGATTTTCAGCATCTAGAACTGTGAGAAATACATTTCTGTTGTTCATAGCTACCTGGCCCATGGTAGTTTGTTATAATGGCCTGAATGGACTAAGATATCAGTCTTTGTGAGAAGTTGTCATTCTTGTCAGAGCTCAACTGGGAAGACCATAGTCTCGAGGAAAAAAATAAAATCTAGCTATTGCATACCAGCCTCTCTTAAAATCTGAAGGACAGTAGGATTTAACTGTTGAAATAAGAGTTTCATATGATTTTGTTCACTTTTTTGAAACTTAGCAAGATCTCTCCAGCATTTGGTTTCAATTTAGTGCTGTAATTAAGACTAAGAGCTTAAAATTATTCTCAACTACATGATGAATAAGACAAAGGAAACAGCAATACCTCCTCCCTCAAAGTGTTGTCTTAGTTATTAGATGAGATACTGGAAGCACAGAGCTTAGAGTAATGTCTGGCACATGGTTAGCATTCAGTAATTATTAAACATTTTATTATGAATATTATTAATAAAATTTCTGTTTCAAAGCAATAATTATAAATACTTCTTTGGAAAAGAAAAAAAAAGAAAAAAAACCCGACACATGGCTTTGTTAAACCTTGACAGCCTAATTTATCTGTAGGAACAAAAACAGATGGTCATCATATTTGTTGCATCAACCCTGTTAGGATTTTCTACCTGAAAATAGCTTTGCCTGAGAACAGTCTGGCTGGTTCTTTCTTTCTTTCTTGATCTACTCAGCAGTCACCTAAAAATAGTCTCCTTTATTTAACTGAGCATATGCTTTTCTGTATAATATTTCCTTCTTTTAAAAAACATGTTTATTTTCCTGAAAATTATTTTAGTGCTAGTGAAAATGTCATTGATTTGCACAAATTCTGTCCACTTTAAAATATTTATTTTTGTAATGAAGATAGTGTTCAATTAAATGCTGTTAATCAGTAGTTTCATAAAGTTTATTTATTTATTTTAATGGAGGGACTAGGGATTGAACCTTAGGACCTTGTGCATGCTAAGCATGAGCTCTATGAGCTATGCTCTCCCTGCCTTAAAGAAAACAACCTTTGAATAATTTATAGAGGAAGAATTTAAGAACTTCAAGTAAAAAAAAAAGTATTATTTAGTAAAGATGGTTATCTAATCTGAGCCTATTTCCATACAGAAAATAAATAGATTAGATTAGATTATCTCTAAGATCTTTTTCAATTAGAAAATGCTATAAAATTTGGTTTTATAACATTCTCAGTGCTCAGGGTTTTAATAAGGCAAGGGCAAAACATAGAAATGCCAACCAAAAAATACTGAATCTTGTTTTCTAATCCTAAACATATTTAGTCAGCCTATTTATAAGCAGCATTAAAAAAAAATCAAATTATAATGACCAAAGCCAAAAAATCAGGGATTCCAAGCTCCTGGATAATGACTCTTTTTAGAGACTAAATGATTATGATTTCAGTCCAACTTCTTCTACCTCAAAGGGATTAATTAAAACACATTTAAGTCATCACTATCTTTGATATGATTCTCATCAAAAGTTAGACCCCTAACATTCTAGGCTTCAAGACACATAAAACCTACACTACAGTATTTCCAGAGCACTTTTTTCTAACTTCTCTGCACTTTGAGGTAAATTTGTAACTTACATAATAACTAAAATCAGAGTAATGTGCCAAAATAAATTGCATAGTATTGTTCGTCACTTTTTCCTAACAAAGAAAAACACCATGTAACCTGTTTTTGTAAACTCATTTTCCGGTGAAGGTGGAAAGTACAGAGTTTTTTAAAACCTTGCATCTTGATATCACATATTAATACAACAGTTTGACCTTTTCTTTGCTTTCTTCGTTTTTGATAATGCACCACGTTATACACAACATTTTCAGACTTGAAATGACAAAGGATAAAGTTTGCATCTATTCCTGAACTTCAGCTCTGCCACCACTTTCCCTGTACACGGCAAGCTTATTTTATGTTCTCAAATTTTGGAGAAAATTAATTATATTAAAAATGTTATTACTTATAAAATGAGCTTTCACATTGAGTCTAAGCTTCAGCTTATGATTTTTTACATAATGCTTTAGAATATGTTTCCATGTTCTGGGAGACATGTTAAACAGATTAAAATCTTACATACATTTTTAACGCATGGGGATTTATGCTTTTGTCTACTTTGGTTTATATGTGTATGCTAAAAATATACTACTAATATTTAATAATAATGAACATTAAGTAGATATACCTGTATGTTCTCACCCAAATTACTAAAAGGTGGACAATATAATAAAAACTTTTACATTTCAGAAATTCTCTTATTTCCAAAAAAAAGAGTTCAAAATAGAGTTCCTTCATGTTATCACATGACTGCTATAGGTACTCTTTTGTCATTTTATTTATTTTAGTTCATTAAATTATCTACTTCATATATTAAATAGTCTACATTTTATATATAGTGTTGCATTAGAATATAGAAATATAAGAATTGAATTGTTTGTATAATCTATTTTATCCAACTACTTAATCCCATAGAAATGAAATTTTCCTTTACTTGAAAATATCGGACACCATAGAGAAGAATATTCCATAAAGTACTTAATCCATGAAAATAGGCAAAAGACAGAGGCTTAGTTTCTTTTTTAGCACTAAGTTAATCAGAGATATTGACTGAATACACCTAATTCATTACGTACTCATAGCACACCAGGGCTGTTTTTGAATTCACTAAAAATTAACGTATATACTCCTCCACCTCTGCTACACAACAGGGATATGACTAATCTTTAAAATATTAAATATATAAATAAAATTACAGTAGTTAAACTAATGGAGGCTGTGTATATTGATATAATTAATGTTTTATCCTTAATTTTATTGGTTTAAACATCTTCATTTTGCTGAAAATAAGAACCAAGAAGAAATCTCTGAATTTAAACATTCTCTCAAAAAATGCATTTATTAGTGACATGGTGAATTTAAACATGGTTGGGAGAGAGAATTGCTGTATCTGTTATTGTCTGGATTTCTTTCTTCTGTTTCTCTTCAACTCTCACATACATAAACCCAAAATCCATTTCTAAGGCAAACTTAGAACTTCTCCATATAGCAACTCATTTATAAGATTAATAGGTATAGTTTATTTAAATAAACGTGGCTAACTTGTAAGCCACTAAGCTATTATAAATTTTTGCAATATCCTCATTAGAAATGAAGATAGGTGTTACAGAGAGTTTGTTGATTTAACTTAAATAAGACATCTTCACTCCAATGACTTTAGAAATAGAAATAGGGGACTTGCATAAAAATAAAGAATCTCAGAATGATTATAGATTTTTGAAGATGTAACCTAAAAAGTGTTGAGAAAAATGAGACTTTTTATTTTGAAAAGTCAGACACGATTTCCTTAATGAAACCTTTCAAAAGGCTTCTTTGAACTCAAATAAATAATTAAAATAGTTTTGGTAAGAGCTAAATCTGTGGGAATCAGAAACATATGGATTGTAGAAAAACTCCTTTAGGCCAAACTCATTAAAGGTTTTGCTAATGCAAAACATTTGAAAAACGGAGCATAAGCTGGCTGAATCTAAAATAACTCTGATTTTCACTAGATTTAATTACTGAGCAGAAGGAGTCCACATTTGCTTCTTTATAACACCACCTTTTTCTTTACAAAACCATACAAAATATCGATTAATTCATTCCAGAAACATTTACTGAGTATCTACTTTATACCATTATTGTTTTAGACTTTGGATATACAACATTGAATAAGGCAAAATATCTGCCTTAAGGAGCTACATTCTAGTGAAAAATAAGGAAATATCATAATATCAATATAACATAATTTAATATTAGTTTGTGTATTGTTTTTCATATGGATTAATTTAATATATTTCTATGGTCGGCTGTAACACAAAAATCCTTAAAGAGGAAACAGAAAGAGGCAGGACTATGAGGAATCCTGTAGTACCTGTAGTACTTACAGTTTCCAACAAGTTATTTTTGACAACCCTTAAGTAACCAAATATATTTTTGCATTATTTCGTCATTAATATCTGAAAGTTTTTGCTCTTAAATTCTTGTACCTCAAAGAGGAAGTTCTCTGAACTATTGAAACGTCAACATTTCTGCTCCAGAAAAAGTTTGAGTAGCATCATCTCCTGAAAGCAATCTGGCTGAGCTAAATGTGATTTGGGATGCAGAGAACATGTCCAGGAATGAGAAAAGGAGCCCGTGTTTCAGCTCCTTTTAGCCTATGCAAGTGTTACATTGTTTGATTTGTAAGACCTTCTTATGTTCAAAGGTATGCATGAAATCCCATTTCAAAGGCAAATCTAAGTACTTTAAAATTAGTGCTCTCGAATTTCCCTTTAGAAATGAATGCAAACAAAAAGTGTTGGAACTATATTAACATCCTGGTCATTGTTTACAATGTGATTTTTAAGGTTGATGATTAAAGTCAGAATCAAACAAAAGCCAAATCAACACACTTCTACTGAGATGCTGTGCTGTTACAGTGTGCCGGGTGCTGTGTGGGGAACAAAAGAAGCATAGTACGTACATCCTTCCTTCCAGAAAATTAAAACCACACAAGGCGACATAGGATGTAAAACGGTGCAGACAGTAGCAGCTCCAATCCTTCCTGCTGTCATGACACTTTATGCTTATCTTTGGGCACTTGGCACAGTGGAATTCAGTAGTAGAGAAAAAGCTAGTTTATATTTATATTTATAATGCCAACTTTTCACAACGTGCCAAAGTTTACTAACCTTTGAATAAATTCTTTCAAACATTGATGAGTCCAGGCCCAGAACTAACACAACTAAAGTAACTGGAAAATGCTGTACAGGGAAAACAAACAAATAAACTATGAGAAAAGGCAGACATGGGAAGAGAAAATGAGGGGATAAGTCAGTAGCAAATATCCCACCAAAATGTAGACGCAGAAATGGGCACGGTACAGTCACGGATTAGTGAGGACTCTGTTCTGGCAGGAACAAATGGTAGGGAATGAGTCAGGAGATATTTGGATAAATAAGTAGCTTAATCAACGAAAGCCTTGCTGGCCAATCCAAGAAACTTTGACAACTTCTGGAAAGTAATGTGGTGTCACTTGAGGAAATGAACAAGGAACATGAGGAGAGGAGAATTTTTCACTACAATGAACCATGCTGCAATTTTAAAATAGCAACAAAAACAACAAGAAGAATGAGAGACGGCACAATAGTCTGAATATAAAGACTTGGCCAGGAAAACTCACAACAGGAATGGAAATGAAAGAACTGACAAAACAGTTCATAATTTACAATCACAGATATTAAGATGAATTAAAAATAAAAAGTATCATTCCATAGACTTTGTTTTCAAGACGAAAGACATGGCACATTTGAAGGCAGGGCTATATGATGGAGATGGTGGAAAAATCCAGGATTACATTCGAAAAGTAAGTATGAGGCGAGGCATGAAATATTAACTTGAAGTCATTGGTGCTGAGTGACAGATAAATGCATCCTCTTAGATCTAGGCTCAGAGATGAAGGTCTTAACTTGGCGCGTAATCAAATAAGACCCAGAGCGTATCTGGGAAGCTTGGATGATGAGCTCTGGATGGTGTCCAAATCAGGGAACAGTTGGAAAAGGGAAGTATCTTTGCTCTTGTCTTAAGTTCAGTTCACAGTTTGGAGTGAGGCAGGAGTCATCCTCGGGTATCATTCTATAAGCACCCATTATATAGTAACTATTTCCAGGTGTTACGTAGGCAGGGGAAAGAACTGGTAAAACATGATCCCTGTTTTTGAAAATCTTACGCTCTTGTCAGAGAAAGAGATGGCAAGCGTATTAATGGATAAATACTTAACCTTAATGAGAAGTATTAGGAGGAACTTTAATGAAATTATGACTGTTTTGTTTTGTTTTGTCTTGTTTTGCTTTTGTTTTCTGAGTTCTAGGGAGGAGAGAAAGAGGTAATATCACAGAAGGGAGCTGCCTCGTGGGGCTAAAACTTGCAGAAATGACAAGACAATCTGTTGGAAGAATTTCAAGTTGTTCACTATGTACAAATCTCTACTGTAGTCTATATAACTGGGGAGTGATTAAAGCAAAGAATACCTGGTTACATAAAACATAACCTTCATTTATTGGTTGTAACATCTATTTTTAAATTGCTTGTAATAAATGTAAAAGGAAAATAAATGCTACTTTTTTCATTATCTATATTATTTAAATAAAAGAAAATTTCATTAAACCTTAAGCCAGTGGGATTTTCTAATTGACTAAATAATTTAATAAGTGATCATTTGTTTCTGTGGAATCTTCAGACAGGGCCAATAGAAACAATTAAGTGTTTATCTGTGGGGGTGTGTGTGCACCAGAGAGTCAAACCTGGGGGCAGCAGCCACTGAACATCAGCCATGGTCTTGCTGTTGATAGTCCACAGTACTCTGGTAACTATTAGAATGAACTGATAAATAATAGAAGGATATGATAAGCAGCCGTTTCAGACAGAGTGGAGAATGCTGCTCAAAGAGCTAGTCATGGCTTCCAAATCCCTACATAAAAGAGGAAGCTGTTTTCATTGTGACCTGGGAGAAAAGAAAATAATGCCTGGCATGTATTTAAAGTGACATAAATACAAACTTGTGGTTGCCAAGGGGGCAGGGGTGGGAAGGGACAGACTGGGAGTTCAAAATGTATTATAGATAAATAAGATTATACTGTATAGCACAGGGAAATACATACAAGATCTTGTGGTAGCTCACAGCAGAAAAAAATGTGACAATGAATATATGTATGTTCATGTATAACTGAAAAATTGTGCTCTACACTGGAATTTGACACAACATTGTAAAATGACTATAACTCAATTAAAAAATGTTAAAAAAAAAGTGACATAGACAACCATAGGTAGCAGAAAGGGCAATGCTCTTCTTCTGAGGAGAATTTACTTGCTGGAGAGAATCATGAATTATTGGTAAGCAAACAGAGAGTTGCCACAAGCACTCATTCAGTCATTCAGTCATGCAGGAGCTATTTACTGAATGAATGTGTACTTCTAGGTGTAATTACAAAGAAAAATCAGAAAAGATTCTGATGAGGGGACCAAGGGAAATAAACCCAGGAGACCGCAGGGAAACTGAGCTTCTCTGATTCATGGACTAATTTACATCTGATGAAACATTCTGTCAACGCCAACATGAAGGTTAGGAAATAAAAATTTCAAGCCCTATTTTAGTCACTGGAGATAACCAAGGTAGCCGAGACATGACAGGCCACGATCCTATTTATAGATTTGATTTGTTTTTTAAGAAGTAAAAAGTGATTCTCCTAAGTCATCTCTATGTCTAGAATTCAAGCAGTATAGAGGTCACCAGAGAAACCTGCAAAGAACCAGGCATGGATTGTTCTCATAACATTGGAGTAAAAGCCAGCCTCTGGTGAAATTTAATGATACAATCTTGGTATTTAAATATTTATAAGCAAATAATATTACTTCCTTATTAATGATCCAAAATCCATTAAGAATTGTCCTCTTGAGGGAAACAGAAAGATCTTCAGAATCTAGAAAAATAATAAAGTCTGGACAAGAGTATTCCCTTATCTGTAATGAAGGGTTATTATGAGTCCCTTAGAAGGAATAAACTGAAGATGGATAACAAAGTTCACTGTAGCATTTGTAGATCTTTAAGGCAGAGGGGTGGGCAAAGGGCTTTATTTTAATCTCATTTGATCCTCATGTCAGTGTTAGAGTTGATGGACAAGCTAAAGTTTAAACACAAGTATTCTAATGCAAACATCAAATTTCTTTACCACTATATATACTATAGCATTTATCAGTCTATGCATTTACTTTTTGCATAAAATTAGTATTCTTCACATGTATCAGTTAAAGTTGTGTATTTCACATATTATAAACACATAGATATCTGGGCTGTACAGATTTTACCTATCACAGTGACCACACAGCATGGAACTGGAAAATTAATTTCCACTCTACATTTTTGAGTCTTTGTCTGAGAACTCTTGCAATAAAAGACAGATTAATAAGAGAAAAACAAACAGAAGTTTATTAACATGTATACCTCATGAATACATGGGAGATACCCAGGGAAAGCTAATAATTCTCAGAGAGGTAGCTTTACAATTCAGGATTAAATATCATCTTCAGAGGGAAAGGGGAGAGGGTATGTAGGTCTCTTAGGGGAGAGAAAATGATTTCTAGGAAAGAGAAATGGGACCTTAAAAGAAGAGTAGGGAGGGGTGGTAGTTTGTGTGTGACAGTTTGTCAAGGTGTGGTATCAACTTCTCTTCTTCTGTTCTGTCAGTCTTCCCAAGGAAGGCACCTATGACAACTGAGTTCCTTTGGGAAGAAGTGTGTTTAGGCAGGGAAGAGGAGTTCTGAGAAAACCTCTCCCTGTGTTTGCTGTTTTGCAAATGCCTACAGCTCAAAATAATCAATATACCAAAGCGGCACATTTTGGGGTGGCCCGTCCTGAACTCCTGCAATCAAAATACTTTAGGGTGGCATATCCTGCGACCCTTCAATGTCTACAACTAGTTCTACAGATATAATCGATATAAAATATTAATATTACTAACACTGGCTAGTTCATGAAGATTTTCATTTGGTAGGGAACTTGTAGGTAGGTGATGATAATTTTCATTCATATGGCTCCTTTAGAATATCTTTTTGGTTCACTCACATTAGATCAAAAAACAATTTTTATTCACTCATGTTATTTTATCACTCATATAGCTGATACCCTTGGTTGTTACTTAAAAAGTAATGAAAACTTCCCAGTTTTTATGTGCATTTTCTGATTTTTGAGAAGTTCATAGTAACACTCACTCCTTTAGAAAGAGTTCAAATAAAAATCTGAGTAAACCTATACCTGGTAGAATTGGTCCTCATACCATGTTTGTGGCAAATGTCTTTTCCCAAATAGCTTACAAAGGCTTAAAAATAATTGCCTTACTTTCCTCAGCTTTACAACATCCCATAAACCTGCCGTTCCACTGTACAAAGCTGAATAAGCTCAAAGTTGAATACAACGGGTAAACTGTAGAGGGAGCAGAAAAACAATATACAATTACTGAGAGATTTATGGGCATATGTAATGTATGACAGTGAATCTTTGCAGAAAGAACAAAACAGCATTATGAAGTCGGCATTATGGTGTGAACCTCACAAACGATTTCTACAGCAGTTAAGACGGCATGAACAAAAGCAGCAGTTTGGGCCAGCATGGGTAATGCAGCTGCAAACCTCCTCTTCTTTATGAGAGAATAATACATTTGTCAGCCAGTTTGCCTCAAGATATTAGAAGACATAAAGCATGTCACAGCGGTATATTTTGCTTTATGACAAACGAAAAAATTGAGCAACACTTGTGACATAAAGGTCTTTGGAGAAAGATCCATTTTGTTAAAACCTGTTATTATTTTCACCTTGAACCTGCAACATGTGTATATCGAAGTTTGTTTCAGTCATTGTTCATATGAAATATTCGGTCTGCATAGAAAAATGTAGGTTAATGCTGATGCAAAAACTGAAATTGAGTGTTTCTTTACATAAAATAGTCACATAATAGTAACAAATCGTCATAGACTCTTGAGAAAGCACATTTAATACAGGGATTTTAGTGGTTCATATCTGAATATTTACTGACACTCCTGTGAGGCAAATCATTTATAACTGTGGATACATTACACTATGGACAGAATGATGACCTCAGCTCAACAACAAGCACATCTAAAAGTGTTAAAATAAAAAACAAACACAAACAGGAGTTAGAAAATAGCATTACTCTAGCGCAGTATTTCTCTAAACGCAATGATAAAAATTATCTAAGAGCTAAAACGCTCTACAATTATTGGATTTGATGGTTATTAAATATACAGGTCTGTGATAATTTCACTTTCTACCACCTCCTTCCACACAATAAAAAATTTTCTTTCCCAACTACTTTTCCTACTTTTAGTTTATCTATGAAACTCCATTCTGTTAATCAGTCCCTACACTTCAACTGACTCATCCACTTTTCTTTTCATTACTTACAGAAATCCTAAAATCAAACTGTGAAAAATAAAGGAATATTGTTTACTTCATCTAAAAAAATAACAGTTAATAGTCTCTCAAGGTTCTTGAAATGCTAAATGACTTATTAACATTCCATTTAAACTCCTGAATTTGTCACACCTACTGGCATTCTGAAATACTCCTTCAGTGAGCACTGAGCTCTTCCATGAATTCTAGCCCCCACTGCATGCCCAGCTCCCATGGGCACCCGCAGCATAGCTAACAAAAGAGACTGAAAGGACCACAGTGTAACAAAGTATTCTTTAGAAATATAATTCAAATTTTATTACATATTCTTGAAATAAGAAACTCGCTTGTGGGTGGGTATAGCTCTAGTGGTAGAGCATGTGCTTAGCATGCACAATATCCTGGGTTCAATCCCCAGCAACTCCATTAAAATATGTAAATAAATAAATAAACCTAATTGTCCATCCTCTCCAAAAAGACTCACTTTTTCTATATATAGATATATGTTTTTTATATACATCTTTACTTAAGTTTTGTCATAGTTACACATTTTATACATCCATTTGGTATTTATATACTCTAATTATATGCTGTCTTTGCATTAAAAAAAAAAGAACATGATTTGGGCTTAACCAATAATGTTAAGGTTATTAAGCTCTAGATTATATGGCAAACAAAAATAATTCCTCATTAAATAAATCTGAAGAGTACTATCTGCCTAGATAACTGAATTAAACTTGTTAGTTTTTAGTTTTACTCAATTGATACCAACTTTAGCCAGTATTTGAAATTTGACCACATGTACTTGTCCACTTAAAATTTTGAATACCTACGATGGAAAGGAAGATGTTAAGTACTCAGAGATAAAAATGACAACTTTGTTGCTTTGAGGGCATAATATAATAGGGAGATAGCGGCAAAACAGTTTCACTGTTTTGGAGAAAGTAGAATGGAGACACACACAAATTGGCATACAAATACCACTGAAGGATTAGTTCTTCCAACTTTAGTACAAAAGTTGTGGCAATCTAAACAAAGAAACTAAAGCTAAGCCTGTCCCATGCAAGGATATGAGAAACAAATTTATACTAACTTCGAGGCATGGGATCAGTCACACAGAAATAAACAGATAACTAAGCACCAAAGAAATTCCTAGGGCTTCAGAAAGCAGCAGAAACAAAATAGCTGTGTGATGAGACTTTCAGAGTCTAGGGCATACAGGGACTCTGCAGAAATAACAGCTGAGGCAATAATGACTTAGCATCGGACACTACAAATCACTGAATAAAATCCCTGTGAATGATAAGCTAGATACTATACAACCTTAGAACTATAGATAACAGAAAATTTTCAAATAATATTTTTTGAAAATGTTTATTAAGAAGGATTAAAATAATACAAAAGATATTGCAAGTAATACTGAAAGAACAGGTCAGCCAGGAAAAGCAAGAAGCATATTTCAACTAAACCCAAGTTATAAGAACTTCTAAAAATGAAACTTAGGGCCATTGAAATTAAAACCTTATTTGACATGATAAATAGCACATTACAATCAACTAAAAGGAAACTGAGTTAACTGGGAAATAGATTAGGAATAAGTATAGGGAACAATTCATACAGCATATAAAACAGAGACACAGAGATATAAAGAGATGAACCTATTCAAGAGAAAACAAAAGACACAGAGAATAGAACAATAAGGTTTATCCTGTGTTGAAGTGGAATAGAAAAAAAAAAAAGAACAGGCAAAATACTGAATAGGAAAGAGGCAGTCCTCAAAAATGAATGACTCAGAAGAGAAGTCTCCCAAGTTAATTAAATCCATAAGTATTTAGCTGAAGGAAGGAGAGTATTGTACAGGGTGAAAAAAAACCAATCAATACATTTATCATGGAATAATTTCAGGACAGCAGGACAAATTGTCAAAAGGAAAATCAAATGAACTGTGAACATATTACAACTAGACTTTCACTAGACTTCCAGAAAGCAACAGCAAACACCTGAAGTTAGAGAAATTAATTCTTCTGAGTGCCAAGGGGAAATAGCAAAAAGTGTAGGAGTCTATATCCAACTTACCCATCAATCAAGAATGAAGGTGACATAAAATGTTTTAGACAAAGATTGAGACAGTTTCTCTCTCTTAGTCCTTCACCAAAAGAACTTCAAAAAATCTGCTTCAAAAATTAAAGCCAAAAAAAAAAGTGGAATGCTAAACTAAGAAAAGCGTAGATAATTGCTTAAATAAAAACATGTGCTTATTAAAAAGACAGAAGACACTAAGATTAGAAATGATTCAAACATAATGAAATGACAATTCTAAACAACACCATAAAAATGATATTGGAGTTAAAACATTTCAATGAGCTTGATTATACAGCAGGAAGTAAGTGATTTAAGTGATTTTAAATTTTGATTTGTTATATCAAATATAGATGACAAAAGCTTTAAAGAAAATTACTAGAAGAACAAAAGTCAAATGTAAATCTGCCAAACCAATACAAAGAAATAATGACTTACAAAATAATTGGGTTTAATTTAAATGAGGCAATAAAAACAACAAAACAAGTAAGTGTTTTACAAAATAAATATTTTGTGATTTACAAATAAATGTTTTACCAAAAAAAAAATGAAGATAAGGCATGGCAAGCAAATGTAGCATTTGTTTGATCAAAAAAGGTCTCAGTAAAAGAGTGACCCAAAGATTTTAGTTTGGGGAAAGATGCTTTAATCATTTAACCAACACAGAAGTGAAGATATTTTCTACATATTAGGATAACATCTTTCAGAGTATGCAAAGTAAGGGTGATATAGTTGTGATAACACAACTAAAATAATAGAAAGCAACAAAAAAATTTGGAAGAAAAATTGTAAAGTCTGATTAATTCTGTTATAACATGGAGTGCTTATTAATGGCTTATTGGCTGTTAAGCTCTATTAGTTTACCCCAGGTATGGCCGCTATAATTTTTTCTATTTAATAGATGAACAGAAATTAAGGTGATGAGAAGTTCAATGGCTTGCAAAGACACAAGATGGTAATTAATGGATCATGGACTCAAATCTAGTTATTTCAATTCAAAAGAATTTTTTTTAATGGCAAAACATTAATTAAGATGTACGAATTACAGAACTTTATGGTTATTTGATTTCCAGGATCAGCTCCTGGAAATAGCTTGACAGATGTCACTTCTGTCTTTACAACAAGATAAAGCTGGAAAAAAATTAAAACAAATGACTTTTCTTTGACCCATTAGAGAGAGAACTTATGCTGCAGGGCAACACCAAACCTGGAGATACAGGCACACCAGGGAGTCACAGGCAAGATCTGCTCATGTGCCTATCTGGAACAGAAGTTACTGGAGTCATAAAGTGGCAGAAAAATGTAACTGGTGATTTTGACAAATTTCTGGAGACTGTGTATGAATTAGCTTTAGAGTAACTATATTCTGGGGGCTACAGTCATAAGGGATCCCCAATATATTCATAGCTCTATCTCCAGATTCTCAAGGTGAGGATCTGAGGAAGATCCTCTCCTGGCTCTGGCAAGGAGAGAAGAGTAATTATTGTGAGATATGCCCAGAGCATTCTCCATATTATATAGACTCCAGAGGAAGAGATTGAGCAGAGCCTTATCTCAGGTGGGGCAAAAGGCATTTCTCCCATTCTCACTCCCTCTAGCCTTCTTGTCTCATGAAGAGGAGGCAAGCTATACAACTGAAGAAGGACCTGTGGTAAAGCCCAAAGGTACAGACCCACTAAGAGGTGGAAAGTCAATAAACTTGCAGAACACTCGCCATCCACCACACCTTACCACCACACCAATAGGGCCCCCAAACATACTATGAATTACAGCTGAAAGGGTAAATACAGACTGTCTCTGGTAAGATGTATTTAAGGAATCCCAAAGCCAAGAGGAGAGATAAAAACAAGGACACTAAGGGAATTTGAAGTCTCCTGCACATGCTGCTAAAGCAAACATTAAACACAGCCTAACTCCTAGCCAGGTTAAAATAAATCCTCACAGTAATATACCTTATTTCCTGTTACCCAACACAACACGTCTAGTTGTCAACAAGGCAAGAAAAAGCACAGTCTGAAGAGACAAACTTAGCAGCAGGACCAGACTCAGATATGACACAGAAGTTTAAATTATCAGATGCAATTTTAAATAACTATGATTAACATGTTATGGTCTCTGATGGAAAAAAAAGTGGACATCATGCAAGAGCAAACAGATAATATAAGCAGAGAGATGGAAACTCTAAGAAATGATTTTAAAAGTAAATGAGAGGAATCCAAAACACTGCAATAGAAATGAAAGAAAATAGTCTTAAAGGGGTTCATCGGTAGACTAGATACAACACAGGTGGGAATTAGGGAGCTTGAAGATAAGTCAGTAAAAAGAAAAAAAGGATAAGAAAGAAAATGGAGCATCCAAGAATTGTGGGACAATTTCAAAAGGTGTAGCATATACACAAAAAGAAGAGAGAGGAATGCAAAAGAAATATTTACTGTGATAAAGACTGAGAATTTTCCAAAATTAATGACAAACACCAAACCAGAGAGAACACCAAGCAAGATAAATACCAAATGAGGTGCATTTAGACATACCATTTTGGAATTGAAGAAAATCTTAGATAAAAAAAAATTGAGACAAACCAGAAGGGAAAAGCCACCTTTCTTATAGAGGAAAAAAAATATAAGAATTAGAGCACATTTCTCACCAGAAACCATGCACACAAGAGGATGGTATAAAATTTTTTAAAGTGTTGGAAAGAAAAAATAAATCAATAAAACACCAGCCTATATCCAGTGAAAGTATCCTTCAAAAGTAAAGGGAAAAATACAATCAAACAAAACTGAATGAATCTGTTGCCAGTAGGACTACCTGGCAAAAAATATTAAAGAAGTTTTTCAGTCAGAAGGAAATGATACAGATCAAAAACCTGGATCTCTCTTAAGAAAGAAAGAAGGTTCGAGAAGGAATCATGGGATAAAAATAAAATATCTAATTTTATATTCCTAAGTAATCTAGAAGATAACTGTTTAAATTAATAAAAGGTACAATATATTGGTTGATATAGTATATGGATAACTGAAATAAGTAACAACAAAATCACAAGGAGCTAGAAGGAGGAACTAGAAATACTCAGATTTAAGGAAGCCCTAATTATACTAATTAAAAGATAGAAATTGGCAGAGTGAGTGAAAAAAATGTGTTAACATATTCTTTATAGGAAATCTACTTAACAATATAAAGACTCAGATGGCTTAAAAGTAAAAGGTGGAGAATAGGAGAAATATATGCATGCTGTAATTAATCAAAAGAATACCACCTTATTAATTTCAGAAAAAGGGATGTTTAAATGAGCAAGATTATCAGGGACAAAGAAGGGTATTACATAATGGTAAAGGGTCAGTTCTTGAAGAACATAAGAATCCCAAACATGTATACATGGAACAACAGAGCATGAAAAGCATGAGGCAAAAACTGATAGAATTAAAAGGAGAAATAGAAAATTCTACTAAAACACGTGGAGAAATTAGACCATGAGTAATTGACAGATCCAGCAGGCACAAAATTAGTAAGGACACAGTTGAGTTAAACAGCACTATCAATTGACTGGATATATTTGACATTTACAGAATATTTCCTCCAACAACAACAAATTACACATTTTTCTCAAGCTCACATAGAAAATTCATCCAGAGAGAACACATTCTGAGCCATAGAACACAATTTAACAAATTTGAAAGACTAGAAATCAAACAAAGTATGTTCTCAGACCATAGATAAATTTGACTAGAAATAAATAACAGAAAGATAGCTGGAAAATCTTTAGATATTTGCAAATTAAACAACACTGAGATAACAAAAAATATCAAAGAAGAAATTTCAGGGTAAATTAAAAACTATTTTGAACTACATGAAAATAAAAATGCAGCCTATCAAATTTTGGAAACAGCAGAAGTAGAGCTCAGAAGTCAGCTTATAGTATGAAATGCACATATTAGGAAAAAATACATATATCTGAATTCAATAGCCAAAGATTTTGTCTTAGGAACCTAGGAAAATAAGACCAATTTATGTCCGTTACAAGCATAAGAAAATAATCAATAAAAATTAGAGCGCAACTTAATAAAATTGAATATAGGAGAACATTAGAAAAAATCAACAGAATCAAAATCTAATTTGAATAGATCAATAAAATTGATAAATTCCTGGACTAACAGAGAAAAGAGAGAAAAGCCACAAATTATCAATAACATAATTTTTTTCATTTCATTTGAAAAAGATGTCTCCATTACTGGTTACATTAAAAGAATAATGAAGAAAAACTATGATGAGCTCAATGCCCACAAATTTGATAACTTAGATGAAGTGGATCAATTTCTTAAAAGACAAAAAATAGCAAAATACACACAAGGGAAAATAGATAATCTGAATACCCCAGTATCTATTAAAGAATTTGAGCATTAATTAATAACCTTCCAGGAAAGAAGAAGAAAGGAAGGAAGGGAAGGAGGGAGGGAGAGAAAGAGAGAAAGAGAAAGAAAGAAAGAAAGAAAAAGAAAGAAAAAGAAAGGAAGAAAGAAAGAAAGAAAGAAAGAATGAAAGAAAGGAAGGAAGGAAGAGAGAAAGAAAGAAAGTTGGTAGGTTGGAAGAAAGGAAAGAAAAAGAGAGAAGGAAGGAAGAAAGGGAGGGAGGGAAGAAGGGGAAGGGAAGTGAAGTAAAGGAAGGGAGGAAGGAAGAAAGGAGAGAGACAATGGGAGAGAGACTTGAGGGAAGGGAGGGAGAGAAGATGGGAGAGAGAGAGAGGAGAAATACAGAAAGATAGGAAGGGTTTATAGATTGTAAAGGAAGAAATAAAACTGTTTTCTTACCCAGATAATATAATCAACTATGTAGAAAGTTCCAAAGATGCTACAAGAAAACTCCTGGAATTAATAAGGAAGTGTAGCAAGTTTTCAGTATATAAGATTATACAAAAGTCAATTACTTTCATATACAGCAGTTCTTCCTTATCCATGGTTTTACTTTCTGAGGTTTCAGTTACCAGCAGTCAACCACAGTTGAAAAACATTAAATGGAAAATTCCAGAAATCAACACTCCATAAGTTTTAGATCATATGCTGTTCCGAGTAGTGTGATGAAATCTTGATTTGTTTTGCTCTGTCCTGCCCAGGATACCCAACTGTCAACATCTTCTGCTCTTGGCATCAAACCATCGACATCTTCATAGCTGAATAAACCCCCTTCTGACATATCATCAGAAGGTCAGTAGTAGCCTAATGCTACATCACAATGCCTGTGCCATTCATCTCACTTCATTTCATTGTACAGGCATTTTATTAGCTCACTTTATCACAAGAAAGGTAAGTACAGTACAGTAAGACATTTTGACAGAGAGAGATCACATTCACATAACTTTTAAGCACGTTGTTATAATTATTCTACTTTAGTATTATTGTTAATATCTTACTCTGCCTAATTTATAAATTAAACTTTATTGCAGGTATATGCACAAGAAAAAACAGTATATAGAGGGGTCAGTATTATCTGCGGTTTCAGGCATCCACTGGGAGTCTTGGAATGTATCCCCCCAGATAAGGGGGACTACTGTATACCAGCAATGTAAAAATGAAATTAAAAATTTTTAATGTCATCTGCAGTACTTCCCAAATGAAATACCTAGAAATAAGGCTAACAAAATATGTATGAAATTTGTATGTAGAAACTTACAAAATATTGATGAAAGAAATCAAAAACCTACATGGACCCATATACCATGTTCATGGATTGGAAAAGTCAATATTAAGATAACTTTTCTCAACAGATTCATAGATTCAATGCTAACTCAATCAAAATTTCAGCAAACTATTTTATAAATATATATAAACTGACCTAATTTTCAAATGGAAAAACAAAATATGCATATAGCCAACAATACCAAAGAAGAACAGTTAAGGAATTCAAAGGACCATTATATTGGCAAAATAATTGACATATAAATCCAGAAAACCACAGAGAAAGCTCAAAACAGACTCAGATAAATGTAATCAACTGGTTAGTTTTTAAAAGGTGCACAGGCAATTGGATGGAGAAAGAATAAACCTTTCAACAAATAAATATCCATATGCATAAAAATGAATCTAGACACTTAACCTTATATCTTGCAGAAAAATTTACTAAAAATGGATCAAAGACCTTAAATGTAAAATGCAAAGCAATACAATTTTTAGGAGAAAAATCTATGCAACCGTGGGTTTGATAATTCTTTTTATATTTAGTACCCAAAGCATGATACATGAAAGAAAAACATTGAGAAGTTGGACTTTATTAAAATTAAAAATTTCGTCTCTTTAAAAAAATGAAAAGACAAGCCACAGACTGCAGAAAGTAATTGCAAATCACATATCTGATAAAGGACTTACAACCCAAACATACAGAGAACACTTAAACCTAAGAGTAAGAAAACAAACCTAATTTAAAAATGATCTGAACAGGCAACTTGCCAAGTAAGATATACAGATGGTAAATGAGTATATGAAAATATGTGCACCATCATTTGTCATTTGAAAATGTAGATTAAAACAACAGTGAGATACCACCACATCCCAATTAGAATGACTAAAGTCCAAAAAACTTACAATATTAATTTCTGGTCAGGATTCAGAGTAAGAGGAGCTGTCATTAATTGTTTTTGAGAATGCAAAATAGTTCAGTTGCTTTGGATGACAGTTTTGCAGTTTCTTACAAACCTAAACATAATCTTGCCTTAAGATCTGGTAATTATGCTACTGGGTATTTACCCAACTGATTTGAAAAAGTATGTCCACACAAAATCTGCCTGCAAATATTAGCAACTTTATTTGCAGTCACCAAAAGATGGAAGCAACTGAGATGTTCTTTAATAGCTGAATGGATAAACAAATTGTAGTCATACATACAATGGGATAATTTTCAGAGATAAAAAGGAATGACTTATCAAATTATGCAAAAAAGGATGAATTTTAAACATGTTTTGCTTACTGACTAAATCAGTTTTGGTACATACTGTATGATTCCTATTGTAGGACATTCTGTAAAATGCAAAATTGTAGATATTGTGAAGAGATAAGTATTTGCTGGGGTACATGGGGAGGGTAAATAGGTGAAGTACAGTGGATTCTTTAGGGCAATTAAAATATTTTGTATATACTGTGGTGGCAGACACATGATACTATGCATTTTGTAAAATCCATAGAACCTTACGGTGCATGCAAATAGTGAACTTAATGTATGCAAATTAAAAGAAGAATCATGTATTAGACCAGGGGATTTCAGGATGGAAAGGAAAGTATGATAAAACAACCTAACTGCATTACAAAGATGAGAAGTAACCTTAACTTTACTGAATGGGGTAGAGGAAAAAGATGCTGATCTAAATAACTTTGGAAATGAGCAGAATCCAGAAGATTAAAGTAAAAGGAAGTATACTTAAGCACTGAACTTGAAATGATACAATTTTCCCCAAGCATATATAGATCAACAATTCTGAAATGACTACACGTGTAATGTTTACTTGAAGAATTAAGTACATGGGTAATGAATGGTGGCAATTGTGTTCCTCACTGTTGGGATGAGAGGTTACAGAGAAGCAAGAGAAGGAGGCTAGAATGATTCATGTGGTAATAAATCTGAGTTGGAGATGTCAGTACAAACTAACGTTCAGCCTAATACAGATATAGATAGTTACACATGGAAATACTGATTTATGTGTGTATATATACACAAGGTAGTATGCTTATATATTTCTTTGCTCTTTCAGCTAAGACCTAGAAACAATGATATGTCTGTGAAAATGAAGACACCATGCAAATCTTGATTTCCATGCCCTCTTCCAATAAAAAGTACCAGGGTTCCTTGCAGAAAGGATAATTCTAAAATTGGGGTAGGATGTATAAAAGATGAGCTCAGATTTTCTTATAGTACCAAAAAGAAAGAAAATACAAAAACGTACACACATACACACACACACACACACAAAATGATAGGGTGTATTAAAAGAGCACAGGAGTTAACTGAAATAATTCCCAATTTTCAAACCTGGAATGATTTGAGCAATAAAGTAATAAATAAATTAGAATTGGATTATAATCCAAAGTTTATAAAATTATTGATGAGGCAATACCTGTATAAATAAATGCTTGAATATTTTTTTACTTTATTTTTTTAACATTTTTTATTGATTTATAATCATTTTACAATGTTGTGTAAAATTCCAGTGTTTAGCACAATTTTTCAGTCATTCTGAATATTTTTTAAATATGCAAAAAAATCTATGTAATAGAATGCCTAGTAATTTATTTATATAATTCACCCTCAAGGATTTGGGATGTAACTCCTCATTCCTTCATGTGTGATGTGCATACTTATTTCCTTCAAAAGGCTACAACATGGAAAGGAGGGTAAAATAATTTTACGGTGGAGCAATCTGATAAACACAGCCTGAACCAAGTGGTGAACAGTAACATCAACAGTAATGTCACACTGATATTATGTGACGCAAGTGGCGTTTTACTTCCATGATCTTCTTCTTATGACCATGTAACTTCAGACTAGTGATGATAAAAACATCAAACAATTGTCCCTCAATGGGCATTCTACAAAATACCTGGCCAGCAATCTTCAAAACTGTCAAGGCCATCAAAAACAAGGAAAGTCAGAAAAGCTGTTGTAAGCCAAGAGGAGTGTAAGGAGACATGAGGGCTAAATGTAACATGTTATCCTGCGTACTATCCCAGAACAGAAAAAGGACATTCACTACATGCAAAGGGTAATCGAATGAGTATGGACTAAAGTTAGGAATAATGTGTCAATATTGGTTCATAAATTGTGACATATGTACTATAATATAAGATGTTAATAAAGGTGGAGCTTGATTGTGGGGTGTGGTAGACAGAGCAACGTTTTCCATAAAGGTGTCCACATCCTAGTCTTCAGAGCCTGTGAATATTCGACTTTATATGGCAAACTGTTGATGTGATAACATTTAAGGACCCTGCGATGAAATGATCTTGTATTATCAGTGTGAGCTCAGTCTTACTATATAACTCCTTAAAAGTCCTAACTGTGTTGAGAGAAGTAAGACAACAGAATAAGGGCAGGAGTGGTTTGAGGCATGAAAGAAACTTTATCAACTATTGCTGGCTTTGAAGAAGGAGGAACAAACAGAACCATGAACCAAGGCATATATGTGTCTACTAGGAACTAGGAACGACCATGGAATGCATTTTCTCCTAGATCCTTCAAAACCAGTTCTGCAGACACCTTCATTTTAGCCATGTCAAACCAATGTTAGATTTCTGTACTTCTTACCTACAGAACTGTAAAATAGTAAATTTGAGAGGTTTTTTTTTAAGCTGCTAAATTTGTCATAATTTGATATAGCACTAATAATTATATTTTAAAAGAGCAAATACAAGGTTTTATGGGAACTCTCTGTACTATTTTCACAATTTTTCTATAAATCTAAAAGCATTCTAAAATAAGAGGCTTGTAGGGGGTGAAGGTATAGATCAAGCAGTAGAGTGCTTCTACTGCTTAATGAGTACACAAGGTCCTGGGTTCAAACCCCAGTACCTCCTCTAAAAACAAGCAAACAAACCTAATTACCTCCCCCCCCACCAAACAATAAATAAATAAATAAAAATTTAAACATAAATAAATTAATTAAATAAAATAAAATAAGATGCTTGTTAAAAAAAAAAAAGTAATGTCAGTAAATATCCTGAAGCTAAATTAAGAATAAACTTGAGCAGGAAAGCTGTATTATTTGCATGTAATGTATTTGCAAGAGCACTAAGTAAATAAAAAGTGATTTACTTGAAATGCTGTAAAATCTCACTGGTCTCAGTGACAGAACAGCTTAATCTCTTTCATTGCATTGCCAATTTTCATTTTCCAGAAACTTTTGCATTAAGAAGAGTAAGCCTCTTGCTTAAGTGGTTTGAAGTCTTCCACCATTCTGGGGTCACTGTCCCTAACGTATGTACATAAAATAGCTGAATGCTTATTCTCTGAGCCATAAGAAGTCCAGAGACTTTCTGTTTATCGTCAGGGAACTTCAGGGGAGAGTCATCTTCTGATTTAGCAACTGCTGCAGCCTCTGTCTAGACTGCCTGCCCCTCCCTCCATCAGACTCCCTCCTCCAGCTTCCACTCTCCTTCATCTCAGGCACAGTTCCTCTTACTTAATTTCAGCAGAAGCAATACTAACATTTTCCTTTGTGCCACATAGTAGAAAACAAAAAGCAACTTCAATTTCAGAGTGCCTAGAAATTGCCATCTATTCTCTGTCATGAATTTCTTAGAAGCCAACATTTTCTTCCCATGCCAAAGTGAGTAGGTCACAAGATCTCTCCCTTGCATTTTTGGCTGTCTTTTCCTCTGCATTGCAGGGATGAACATAAAATGTCAAAATTCTTCTCTTTATATTATTCATGGTAATACACTTCTTTTTGTTTTATTCTCTATTTCAGAATAGTCTGAAAGGGAAGGACATTCATGTTTGTACATCCAAATACATTTATCAATGTTTTCAAAACAAAAAAATCATCTATTCTTTTTTTGGGGGGGAGCATAGTAATTAGGTATTCATTCACTTATCTATCCATCTATTGATTGGTTATCTATCTTTAATGGAGGTACTGGGGATTGAACCCAGGACCTTGTGCATGCTAAGCACACACTCTACCACTGAGCTCTACCCTCCCCCTCAAAAGTCATCTATTCTGACATGAACCATGCTGCTGCAACAATTAGAAAAGGAGGAAAGGAGGAAAAGAAGGAAAGGAGGAAAAGAAGGAAAGGAAGGAAAAGAAGGAAAAGAAAGAAAGAAAAAAAAGAAAGAGAAAGAAAGAAAGAGAGAAAGAAAGAAAGAGAGAAAGAAAGAAAGAAAGAAAGAAAGAAAGAAAGAAAGAAAGAAAGAAAGAAAGAAAGAAAGAAAGAAAGAAAGGAAGGAAGGAAGGAAGGAAGGAAGAAAGAAAGAAAGAAAGGAAGGAAGGAAGAAAGAAAGAAAGGAAGAAAGGAAGAAAGGAAGAAAGAAAGAAAGAAAGAAAGAAAGAAAGAAAGAAAGAAAGAAAGAAAAGAAAAGAAAAGAAAAGAAAAGAAAAGAAAAGAAAAGAAAGAGAGAGAGAAAGAAAGAGAGAGAAAGAATCCTGAGAAGCTAGGAAAGTTCTGAAGCAAAAGGCAGTGGGCGTTAGGGATCTTCACCCAGGAGCATGGTTATTAGGTAAATCAGCTTCCAAGTCTAATTTTATATCTCTCTGTATAAATCTCAACCCACAAGTGAGAATTTATGATTGGTTCAGTTTGTGTCACTAATGCTGAACTTTGGAGCATTCAGGCATGGTCACGTATCATGGGGATGAAAGGGGCTCTTAGAAGCACTAATACGACCACAGGAGAAATCCCTGGGAGCTGGGGGATTTCTACTCTGCTGTCTACTTTCCCCACAAAAATGACTGTGATAAGATGAATAACAATATTTGTATATACTTTAAGATTGTATATGAAATTCATTCTATTGTTATTATAAGGGAAGAAATCACTTTTACTGCAATAAATTTTCATTTAACAATAAAAATGTAATTGTGTGAAATAAACATTAAAAACTCCAGCTGGATCTGAAATTAAGGGTTAAAGTGGGGCACATAAGAAGCAATGTCAGACTAAACTTCCTGATGAGCATATTCAAAGAAACCCAGCATGTATTAGTTTAGAAAAGGGAAAACTGACGTTTTTAAGGTTGGCAAAAGACAGGAGAAAAATAAAACAAAGTAAAATATTGTGAGAACTAACTGTAGCTTTCAACAGAAATGAAGATACAAGTTTTAGATTAGCAGAATACTAGGATTCATCGGACACTAATATAAAATATTCTTATACTTTACGTTTTTATTACTAAATACTTAAAAAGAAATATGCCTAATTATGAAGTCTGCATTACATTTAGAGATATGTGTCCTGGTTTTATTTAAAGATGTCCTTGAATAATAGCAAAATAAACAAATCCATTTTTCACTGACATACAATGAGTTTTGTGTAATAAATTGAGTCATCCCAATTATGCACATAAATCACACTGTCTTCATATTATCTTAGACAGATTTGACTAAAGGAAGTTGTGAAGCTGGTATATATTTATATACATATATAATGTGTATGTGTCTATATGTAATTATAAAAATAGCAATTCCAATTTAAACAGTAGCTTCTGAGGACTAAAATAACTTCAAGTGTGGATTCTAGTTTGGTATTTATATGAATATTTTGAAATTAAAATTTTTAAAAAGATAATTTGTTTAAAATTTCAGAAATAGAAAGGCAATGTATATGGATATTTATAATTATAACCATAATCATATTGATGTAACTACATTGCATCTAAATCATGTATAAATACATTAAAGTTTCCATAGTGACACAATTACGGACAAGATATATTAGAACTGCCATGAATAGAGAGATTTCGTTTGTATTTTGCTATACTTCTAATGGAAACTTTAACTAATATACATGAATGATCAATGCATTATAGTAGCGAAGAAAAATATTAGTTTATACATGTTTTGTGTATATATATATATATGTGTGTGTATATATATATATATATATATACCCTTAGAACACAGAAAAGAAGGAAAAATTCACTTTCAGAAATAACTAAAAAAAGTTGAGGTCTATTCCAAAGTTGCTTTTTCTATATAGATCTGCATCGTTGGAAATGCCTCATAGAGTAACTATGTGGTTTCCTTTATTCACAAAACTATATATTAGATCTGTGGGAAAGACTACAAGACAGAGTTGCTAAATCAACTATGAAAAACCTAACAGTCAAATGTTTTTTATCTTAGAAAAAAAAAACTAAAAAAAATTTGTCACCTTGACACAAAGTTATTTCATGTATGTAACAGATGATTTAAGAAATAAAATAAATTAAAAATTTGGCCATTAAACTTGAAATTATATCTTCATAAGAGAAGTTCTGTCTTAAAAATATTGAATTTAATTAAGCATCATTAAATACATGCAAAACCAAAGAATTTTAGAAGGGCATGGATGCATGGGAGGTGGCATTAGAGGGAATATCTTAAATATTAAGCTAATTTTATCCATATTAAAAAATATTTCAAACCCTTAAGTGATATATATATATAATAAGGCAATCCCTGTTTCTAATTCACATATGTGCACATATACACATACAGATTATTAGAATTTAAGAACTTCATTCCTATAGAATTCTCTTTTAAATTTAAAGTTACATTTTCAATGAACATTTAACTATCTGCAGGCCTACAATATACTAGGATCTATGAGGGAAATAAAAAGAATGAGCTATATTGCTTTATTAAGTTAAGTAGCTTGTTCTACCTTAAACTAAAGTTTTGAATGGTGAAAATTTTTATATATTAAGTGCTGTATGCCTCATGTTTATCAGAGTGGTCAACACAAAGGAACTATTCAATGTATACTTAAAAAGTGAATAAATGAATGAACAAATGAATGATTGAAGAAATTAGCAATATATTATGCAAGTTGAAGACTACACATATATAAAGATAGGTAGGTGTGTGTGTGTGTATTTAGATATGTAAGTGTGTTCTATGCGTACAATATTAAATTTTTCTAAATTATACAAATTTATATTAAGAAATAGAAATTTAACTTTCAGCCAGAATGACATTTTAAATCCCCACTCAGTCACTTTAGTGATTACAAACTAGGATAAATCAAAACACATTTGAACAGAACTTATAATTATGGTCTATGTGGAGTAACAGGTCAAGATACTCCTACCTGAAAAAATAAAACATGGCTAGGACACAAGAAACAACAGTTTTCAAGACAATGAATATCAAATAATGAAGGAAAGTGGTTCCTGAGAGGCAGGAGACAAATGAGATAAGCCTCATAACTGCCCCCAGCTTACTGGCTAGAGAGCATGTCCAGTCCTGTGAGGGGGAACATAGGTGAAAGTGAGGACAGAGAGCTGAGAGTCTGCGACACCAAGTTAGTAAGAGTCCACGTGCAGAGTACTGGAGAAAGTGAGCAGAGACAGAAATTCAGAAATCTGCAAAAGGTCCCTGTCTAGGATCCAGCAAATGTATGTTAGAAAATAACGTGAGGCCAGAGAGTAACTGCCCTCATAGAACTAGACGTAGTAGTGCCCTGGGCCCACATAGAGCAGGGGAAAATGCTTGTTCTAACAACCAGAAGTGAAAAATCCAATTATTCACCAGTGTTTGGGAGGAGTATACTTGCCTCAGTATACAGAATAGTTATCCCTGGACTGATTGCTATTCCTGTGCTACCTAAAAAAATATTAAGTAGCATCTGAAAGGATCAAACTGTTTCCAGCTAACTTAACTGTATTTCAGAATGATGGTCAATAATATATATAAGAAAATAAAGTATCCACCACCTGGTGAGTTAAAATTCACAAAGTCTGGCATCCCATCAAAAATTACCAGGCTTGCCAAAAAGGCATGAAATCATGACCTATAATGAGCGGAAAAATAATCAATAGAGAGCAACTCAGAACAGATGTTGCAATTAGCAGACAAAGACATTAAAACACTTTTGTGGGGGGTGCAGGGTGGGTAGAGCTCAGTGATAGAGTGCATGCTTAGCATACACAAGGTCCTGGGTTCAATCCCCAGCACCTCCTCTAAAAGTAAATAAATAAGTAAACCTAATTAAGCTTCCCATCCTAAAAATAAAAATAAAACACTTTTGCAAACTATATTCTATATATTCAGAAGTTCAATAAAGACACAGAAGCTACTGAAAATGTCTGAATTAAACATATAGAGAGGCAAACTATGATGCATAAGATGAAACATAAATGGAATCAATAGCATTAAAAGCATAAATGAACTTTATAGCATAATAACTGATAGTATTCAAAATAAAACACAGAACTAAAAGGGATTTTTTTTTCAAATGAGCAAGCAGAGTATTAGAGAACTGAGAGAAATTTCAAGTGGCCTGATATGCACATAATTGGAATCCTTAAGGAGAAAGGAAAGAAAGGGACACAGAAAAATTATTTGAAGAAATAATGGTTGAAAAATCTTCCAAACTGGATAATTCTAAATCCACAGATCCAAGAATCTCAACAAATTCCAAGAAGAAGAAGCAAAAGAAAACTATCCTAAGATACACCAAAATGGAATTGCTCAAAACCAGCCCTTAAAAGCTGCCAGAGACAAAAAAAATGTTACATGCAAAAAAAAAAAAAAAAAAAAAGATAAAGACGACAGCATATTTCTTGTCAGAAACAGTATTAGTGAGAAGATGGTGGAGTAACATGTTTAATATACTAAAAGAAAAATGTTGTTAATCTAGAATTCTATACTCAAATAATCTTTCCAAAACATAAGAAAAGGAAGACTTTTGTACACATGCAAAACCTGAAAATATTCATCACTAGCAGACTCACGTGTCAAGAAATACTAAAGGAGATCCGTTAGGTTACAAGGAGAATCAGATAGAAATGTGGGTCTTCACAAAGGATAAAAGAGTATTGGAAATAATAACTACATTGTAAGTACATAAACATTTTCTTATTATATAAATCTCTCTAAAACATGATTGACTATTTTAAAAAAAAATAACAATGTATCATGTGTTTTATAATATATGTAAAAATAAAATAAATTATCATGATAGTATAAAATTCAAGAGGGAAGAAATTGATACATACTGTTGAAGGTTTCTTATACTGTAAGAATCTACTCTTCTTATATCAGACAGTACTTATAATCATCTTTATGACATAACAGAAGTATGTTTCAAATAATAATAATACTCTATAAAACTAAGATGTAGTTAATGGACAATATATGTTCTAAAATTTGTCCAGTGGAACAAGTAACCCCCTGAATCTAGAGTGGAAAGGACATGCTTCGTGAAAGAGAGAGGACTTTAGCCAAGACTCTGATGAATGTTTATGATTTTAGTGGGAAAAAAAAATACATGCTCAGAATACCAAGAATGAAAATTGCTACAATTTACTAGTGTATACTATATGCCAGTTATTGATACCACTTTTAAGGTTTATTTTTTTAATCATCAAGCAACAGTTTGACGTAAATATATTTAGGCAACTCTTACAGATAATAAAACTTATACTTGGAAAGATTAGAGCTTGTCTAAGGCCACACAGTTGCTAAGTCGGTAAGTCTATCATGGATGTCTTAACACAAACCCTGTCCTTCTCAGCTCTCACAGTGATCCTCTTTAGATGACTAATAGTTTGGGAGGTGGAAATGTATTTGGAAAGTCATTAATACCCTGGCCTCACAAAAGGAAAGGCCAGTGAGTAGGAAGCAAACAAAGCAAAGGCATTAACATAAAAAAGAATAGAGATAGCAAGGAGCGGGAAGAGAATTAGGATGATGTATTTCATTAAACCTGGGACAGGAGAAAGCATCGATAAGGAAGGTACAATCATGGTCAAGGTTTCCAGAGACAGCAAGAAAAAGAGACTATAAACACGCTCTTTCATTTATCGTCAGGAACTCAGTAGTGTCCATACTCACTGAGAGCAGTTCTTAGTGTTAGGATAAGATTTCTGAAGCTACTGAGGGGAAAAGACAACTGAGAAGAAAAAGAGAGACAGAAAGAGGTAAGGGAATGGCTACAGGTACCATAAATCTTAATTGAAAAGTTTGGAAAGGAGCAAAAGTTGGATGATTGCCCAAAGGGGCAGAATATTCATATAAGTTCAATTTTGTTCTTTATTTCAAAAGAGATAACTTTTACATGTTTACAGACATAGGAAAATTGAGTATTGAAATGAAGATGGAACACGGTGGGAAAAAGAGGAATGGCTGAGATATAAGAGCTCCAAGAAAAAATGAAAGGAAATGGGTTTCTGATCATGGTGAAAGTTATAGTTTTCAAAATCATAATTATGTTTCTGCCTCTCTGCCCAAAAGGAAAAATAACAAGTTCTTTAACGTATCTTTACATTCCGAAGTGTGTAGAAAGTGGCTAGGCAGACACTGGAGCTGTAGATGGTGAATAACAAGAGAAAATGTGATCCTTGGTCAGAGCTCATAGTATAGTTGCTGTATTTGTTAAGGAAAGTTTATTCACACTACACTTGGATACACAGAGAAATATGTCTTCTTTATTTCACTATAACTAATCCTTCTAGTTAGTACCTAACCTTCTCCTGAGGGGTAGGGATGTTTTGGTGTTGAGGAAAACCAGATGGATTCTGATCTGATAATCTCAAGCCAGTTCAATAATTTGGATGATTTCTCTTGAAAGTTGGCATATGCCTAGATGACTGTTTAAATGCACATTCTTTCAGAAGTATTCCTACTTCCACGTCTCCTCTTTAAGATGTTATCTGGCTATATGGGGGAACTGTGGGTATGCATGGGATATAACCACATGAAATTTAATGAGGGGAGCTACTGAGATCTGCTCATCTCTGCTGCTAATCTCTACGGAGGTGTGAGAGAACTCATTCCAGAGACTTTGGCTTCCACAGCTCAAATATGATGCTAATGCAACACATGGTCTATGTTCTTAATTTAGACTATGCTCCTGTTGACTCATCCATCTCCTTCTGCTGACTGATTCCACTGATATTCCTATGTGCTCTGATTTCTCTCTAGCAGCTGCTCTAGGAAGCCCATCCTTCTGCTCTCATCTCTAGGGCATTTAATCCCTTCAACATCTGCTTCTGACATTCTCGAAAGCCAGCAGGCTAGACTATAGCTGTACTACCTGCCCCGTTTACACGTACACACACGTGCGCACAGATAACACATACACACACCAGAATCGTGAGGCAACCTACAGGCCATTTTCCCACAGTAGAGAGCCAGGGAGGTTAAGGAGAGTTAAATAGATTCCTATGCTCTTCCTATACAAGGCAAATACTGCTTTAGTATGATCACATGCAAAGGGGACTTGTTAAAATCCCAAATAGAAAGTGAAATAAAAGATCCCTTACCCCTGACTGGTTGGGAATCCCCCTAACACGACTCACTTCTCCGGAACTCTGGCCAGAAGTAGTCAGAAAATGTAGTTCCACACAGACTTATTCCCACAAAACATTTTTAGGGAAATTGGGGGATTTTTCTCCCTTGTTCTCATAGGTCTGAGACATAAGTAAAAAAAAAAAATAGTTACAATAAAGTTCACTGACCTGCCTTTAGATATATTAAAAGAGAATAACAAAGAAACTCCTGAAATTTTTGTCTATCAACTACATGGGCTTTTATCAAGTATTATTTAGTAAAAGTGGTAAAGAGTACAGATTTGAGACAAAATTGGACAACAGCTGACCTGTTCTTGGTGGTTCCTACCTTCTTTCTTCCTCAGGGCAGTAAATTTCACTGCTCTGACTTGGAAATAGAGAATTGAAAAAGACATTAAAAAGGATATTAAAAAATAACATTTCCAAACATCATATGCAGTCACCTGATTTGTAAGATTTTTATATACAGTCATTTTACCTGTAAAATTAAATTAATAATAGTGCTTACTTTAGGATACAGTAAAATTAGCTAGCATAGTACTTGCAGTTAATAAGAATAATAAACAAAGCAGAAAATAAGGCTATTTACTGAAAGCTGGTGGAAATGGAGGGGCTAGTTGATAAAAGTGGAAATTACGGAATTATTCTTGAGGAAGATATTAAAGTATGAAACAGCCATGAAAAATAGGGTTGTTGTGTAACCTCAGGGAATCAGTTGGAATCTGACATCGTGACAGCAGAGCATGGACCAAGTTTTTATAGTCCTTGTATCTCCTCCATATACTTTATGTATAAAAAAAACAAAGAAATAATTTGGTGGTACTGGCCTACATTCTGGAAACAGACCACAATCACTAAGGAAATTTAAGGACGGGGGACTGTAGGGTATTATTGGAAGAGGACATAAAGTTAACAGATTCTGGAGTAGGTGAGAGCACAAGTGAAGCCAGAAGGATTCTATGTCATATTTTAATCCAGCCCATATTGGGATTTGGGGAAATTGAGTACAACTGTTCTCTGTCACTAATTTAATTACATTTTATGGATTGTGGGGAGATTTGGGAATAAAAATGATGCAAGTCTCAAAATTCCATGCAGGCTGCTGCTGTATTCTGAACCACGGGAACTGAATGAGAATTGTAGAACTGCACAGTGCATCTATGCTCTTAGCACTTTCCAGACGAGAACACAGATCAGAAATTTCCTGTGTCCCCTGTGAACTCTTTTAGTGACTGTTGTCACTGATCATATATCAAGAATGTGTTATGTGTACATAAGCATATTTATAGAATAAACAGTCTTCAGAAATCAGCCCTCTCTCATGCTCTCTCTGGTTTAAAGATATGTTCATAATCGTAAGACAGTTTTTGTTTTTCTTTCTTCTGTTGGTTTGTACATCACATAGATGTCAGGGAGCCAGCTATTTATTCACTCTGTATGTTTTATCTAGATTCTTAGTTTGTCAAATATGCCCCCATATCCTTTCTCTAAAGTCTCAGAGACGAATTAAAACTAAAAGAAAGACTTTCTCTTATTTAAGAACCATCTGCTGCTAAAGAAAAGAGGATATACCAGGCAACATTCTACACTTATAAAAGGCAAAATTATCTAACCACTTTAATAGGCATTTTGCTTGTGTAACAAAATCAAAGTTTTCATCACAGATTTCTATTTAAGCATTTGAGTCTATTTGGAGAATCAGCAACACCAAGCCTCCTTTTCCCAATATTTCAGGCTAAATTTTGAGATTCCTACCGAGCACTGCATTTAATGATGTTCTTCAGATGCTCCCAAAGTAAACTGTCTGTTCACGAAAAGAAAAAGCACTACTTGAATTACAGCTATAGAAATTTTTTTTCAATAATTCCTTGTTACATAAGCACATTCTCTCCCGAATCCCTAATTTCAGAAACAGAAAGACATCTGATGATACTCATACAATGGAAACTGGTAATATGTGCTCTTTCTGTAATTAACACTCGACTTGAACTTAGAGCAGCTTTCCAATGCATGTATTTCAAAAAGCTAGACAACCAAGGTTGCCAACAGAGATCCATTCTGCATCTCAAGGACTTAAAGAAAATCACTCAGGGTTTTACTGGCAGCCAATAACTGTTAAATATCTGCAAATCCTACCTTCTGCCCCTTGTCCTTGGAATTTACATTTAAATGGTCAAATTCATAGCTCTGATATTCAAATCACAACAGCAACCCACATACATTTATTTCAGAACTTCAATTTAACAGAGTGATGCAAGTATTTAGAATAGTTTTGATTATCTGATAAGGAAGTAACTGTGACACTTGAATAAAGGATAGAGAAAGTGGTGTGCAACGTCTGAAATCTGTAACAGTTAGGGAGAGGCATTGATGAGAATACTAGCAGGAACATGGCTCTTTCTACTCCCAGAGCAAGAAAACCAGCAGAACAGAGAGATAGGCTTGAGGTGCAAAAAGATGGTAGGCTCTCTGTATACCTGATGAGTGGCACATACAAAAGGTAAAAGGAAAGATGAGTGGAAACTGGAACATTTTAATTTTTAACGTTAAGCCAATTAGTGTGAAAAAAAATCAGGTTATCTCTAAAAATGTTTACTCACATGTTCAAAGAGAAATTATATGCAATTGATTTAAATATGACTGTAGTATTATAGATGTAGAAATTCTAAATGGCTCTTTCAATTTAGAGATAAAATCTAATTAGTTAAAGACAGAAGATACTCATATTGCAGCTCTGTCTATACACTCAATCTCATCTCTCACTACTCTCCCCTCACACATCCCACTACCATTTCTGAGTGACATGGAGATCCTTAAATAAATCGCATTTTCTAATACAAACCCGACTTTTGAATATGCTACTTCTGCTTGGAATGGTCTCCTTCCCTCTCTGACTCTCTTCCTCCAACCTGAATCTGCCTGGATAATTCATCCTTTTAAGCTCAGCCTTCAAGCACCGGTTTTAAAACTATATCTTCCTTAAGACTGTTACTAATGTGTCCCTTTCTCTTGGGCTCCCATCATGTGTCACACACAATCTGTAATAGACATTATCTCACCTTATCACTGATAGCTGCCTGCAATTTTGCAGCCCTGACCATGGCACCTTGAGGTTAGAAACTGCCTTTCAATCTTTGTGTCTCCTAGCAAATATGCATTGAAAATACATTTGCTAAATGAATGAATGTGCTGTTCTGAGTAGTAAAACCTTTACTGAATAGAATTACTAAACTGAGGGGAAATGTTTCTTACCAAGATCCTTACAGAAGTGTTTTTCAATTACATTTTAAATCATCAAAAATGTGTGAGAAATTTGCTATATTTTACTATATATATTTCCATAAGGCTCTAGTCTCACGATGGGGGCAGCCGCTCTTATCCACTTCTCTCCTGGCCATGAGGCAAGCTGCTTTTGTCATGTATGTAGTGACTGAGACTGATAAAGATGGATGGCTAAACACTGTAGCATATTTTTCCCATCTACCATAAATATGTATCCCCATTTCACTGCTGGAGAACACTAAGATTTAATGGCTAATTATGGTATTACAGACATCTTGGATTCAACTGCATTTACAAAACATACAATTTTAGTCCACAGCCCAAATAATTAATGTTTAGTACAATGTAAATATTATAAGCAGGTTACTAAATAAATATGCTAACTTAAACATCATTTGTATATAGATGATTTTTTAAAATTTTATACTGTATTCAGGCAGAAAAAAGAACTGGTAAGTCTGGCCTCAGGGATATTTTTCTTTTTTATCTTTTCAAGACTTCCAGAAGAAAATAAGAAATAACCCAAATGGAAAAGCAAAATTTACTTCTATGTAAACTGTGGGGAGTCAAGTTTCAGTTTGTTCTTTCCATTTTAACATTCCATGGTCAGAATTTAAGACTCTTGTTACTCAAAATTTAGTCTGAAGACCAGACAAATTATCATCACAAGGGAACTTGTTAGAAATATAGACTTACAAGACTCATCTCAGACCTACTCATTCAGAATCTGCATTTTAATAAGATCCCTAAGTGATTCCTCTGCACAGTAAAGTTTCCAAGGATGGTCTAGATTATCATTCTTCATACCTGCTCGACTCTGCCTTCACATTAAGAGGCATCTTCGTTATCCAAGTATTTTTTCTTTCCTCTCTGAAATAAAGCCAAAAGCACTAGACTAGAAATAATGCCTGTTGCTAGGACTTATCTTTAAGTGTTTCTGTATATGTGAACATGCCTAAAAAATAAAAACCATACACATATGTAGACTTTTGTATGAAATACATGAGCTTATATTATTGGATGCCTTGTCCCAGAAGTGAGAAGAGAGTTTCTAGAGGCAGAGGGCTTACCTCACAGTTTCACCCACCCAACTGACAGTAATCAGGGAACACTAATGGAGGAAAAGAGAAATTAAGCTTATAAAGCTTATTTCAGCATCCTACAATTCTCCTTAAATCACAAATCTCCTTCTTTCTTCTGTCGGAGGATGGGGACTGCTTTCATCAGAAGCTCCCAGCAGGGACATCATGCAGCAAAAGCAGGAGATCTTTACGCATCTCTCTAGACGAGGGCAGTTCCTCCCTTTCCAGAAGGGCACTGGCGTGTGTGGTTGTGGTTCTTATCGCCTGACACCAGATGTGCTCAGCTGTTTCACTCTCCACTTCACCTCAACCAATCAATTAACCTTGCTCAAAATTTAAACCAACACTCAAAACATTCAACAAAGTGCTTATATTTCTATGCTTATGGCTTCTACTGATTTAGCCAATAGTCGTGAGAAGCTCTAAGTCTTATTCCCTTGAAATAGACTCAGAAAGAATTATTAGCATTTCCCCTGGCATAGTCATAAAACTTAGAGTGACTTTCTTACTATCTTCCTATCTCCGTGTGCATCTATGTAAAATAAAGAGAATGTCGCACTGAGTACCTCAAATCTTCGGAGATTATGGCATGGAAGTTACACTCCTTACCCTTTAACAATTATGCCACAATGTCACTTTCAAGTAGAACACTGAGTTGGATAATAAATGAGTTATACAGAATAGCATTTCAAAGAGATCTTATAAATAGTATTTGCAAATTGCCAAGTAAACTACAAACTGGATTTACATTCCTTATATTTTTATTGCACTTATAAACGTCTCTAACTTCATGAAACATACTTCAGAGGGAATCTCTCTCACAAATTTTCTCAAAGATTTACTTCTATTTTTTTAGTAACTATTGTTTTGTTCAACTCCACCCCCAAATAGAATAAATAAAATTAAAAATACAGTTTCATAGTCTAAGAGTAAGTCTGGTACCTCCGCTATAAGCATCTGGGAACGCTGGGCACCTCAGTCCCAATGATGAACATTGTTTTCCCTCATCAGTGTCATTATGGACCAAAGAACACCTGCATCACTGTGGTGATTCTGCCATCAGCTGAATCAAACACTTAAAGAGATGTTTTAAGATATCATTTTCAAAGTGAATGATGCAAATGTAACATTTTCTTTTCAGTTGCTTAACTTATTGCAAAACCACTGCAGAATTTTGTTGCTCACAGGCATGTCAGCTTTTAAGACTGACTTACATCTATTTTTAGCTTATTATGCATGCCTAAGAGCTGGAGAAGTTTTCAAAACTAATTCGTATTTGAGAAATCTGGTAGGTAAAGCATAATTTAAAAACTCTTCTTTGCTAGAGTGAATCTATTCAAGCACTAGACTATAAAATTCTAGATTATATGGTCTATTTTCCAGATTTGAAACTTAAAAAAAAATTATTAGGAAGTTTGGTTGTCTTGGGTAATACCATAACAAGATATAGTAACCCCTCCTGTGTTACACATTTCAATGCTCAGGATAGTTTTCTGCTGGTCTAAGTATAATGTATCATTACCCCAAGTCTCTACTTTCTCCAATTTATGTGCATTCCAGTGGTTGAATCAAGTTGATGAAATGCCTATTTTCTCAGAACATAACAAACATAAACCTTCCCAGGGCTGCAAATACATTTAAGATACTATATAAATCATCACTTGTCAAAGATTAAGACTGCTTTAAGCTCACTCTCTGAAAACCCTTAAAGATTTTTTTTTAACAATCACTATTAAATAATGTGTCTTGTTAATGAAGTTTAATCAGTTCTTAACAAATCAAGGCTATAAAATGGTCTAGGTAGAAACAGCTTTGGGGGGTAAGGCATGGAGTGGAATAGCAAAGGCCTTTCTAACTCCCCTGCCCTATTTATAGTCCACAAAGATATGACCTTGAAAGATGAATTGAAATTGCTTTTATTAAAGGCATATAATTCATTTTAGCATTGTTCAGGAGCCATCCAAAATTCTGAAGGGAGTAACTGAGTCTATGTATACTCCAAAACTTAAACTTTAAGTAAAACGTGATCAATTGACTTTTTCTGTTGAGCAGTGTCAGATTTGTTATATTTTGTCTCCTTGTCTTATTTATTTTCTTTGGAAAAACAAACGTGTATTATTTAATATTTGAGGTATTCAACTAGATACCAAAAATTTGGCTGATCTGCTGTGAATTTACAGTGACTCAATCTCTTGCTTAAAGTATTTATCCTCACTGTTATATTAGCTGACTTAGCCAGGTGTATCATAGATACTTTACAAGGTAAGGATAAAAGTGTATTAACATTATCATTCATTCATTTATTCTTCCAGAGGGCAAGAATTTTGCTACTACTGTACATCAGAATTTCTTTGAAAGATCAGTGTTCTCATTCCAGTGGTGTCTACGGGACAGGAGGCATAAAAACTCTGGATTCTCCATTATTTTTGGTGTATGTTTGGCAACAGCAGGATAGAAATTGGATGCCAAAACTCAGCTACTGAAATATTAATTGAAGACAGTATTTTATGTGTGCATAAAACTATATTGTTTAGTTATCATATGTATCAATATCTCATATATATGTATCTGCGTCAGTTCAAACAGGCAACTGCCTCAGATGTATACAACTTAAGAATCTGCATTTATTCTTGATTCATTCTTTCTTTCTGAATTATTATAATGTCAATTTCACTTCACACTATTCTTTGACAGACCCTCTCATGGTCTTTTTCTAAACTATTTCAGTGTCCTACTAAATACTCTCCACTAGTTTATTTGCCTTCATCAAACAAATTTCCTCTCTCTTCCTCTTTCTCATTCTTACACACACACACACACACACACACACACACACACACACACACACACACACAAACCGAAGTTATTTTAGTAAAACATAAACATGGTCATTATCAGTCTGCTACTTAAAAACACTCAGTGATTCCTCATACTCCTATAAGCTGAAATTCAAATACTGCAGCACATTCAAACTCATCCCAACAAACCTCTCCAGATGTATCTGTGGTTATTTTTCTGTCCCTCTCAACTCTCAACACATACATTTTCATTCTTCTTTATGTTGTACATCACAGACATGGGAGTATTAATGTTCTCTAATCTTTGTCTATTTGATGAATATCACCCGTATTTTAAGTTCTTTCCCTGGGGAGAAAAATTTTCCCTCAAGAAAATATTAAGAGTTTTATTTCTTTTCCTACAAATAATTTATGGGTTAATTTATTCAACCCATCAATTATACATTCCCTAATTATTTATCACGTGATGTGCCTATAATGTGTCAGACACTACTGAGCTTTAGCAAAACCTCTACTATCACACAAAAGATATGATAACTCTGCCTTCCTGGAGCTTAGAGTAAAGTAAAGAAGAGAGGCCATAGGAAAACTAGCAAACAAAAAATATATTATTGAAAATTACAGTAAGTGCTATAAAGTAAAAGAGCAGGGCAAGAGAAATGAAGACAGGCAAGGGAGAATCCACTGTATTTGTTTATTTATTTGGTGGGGGGAGGGACACAATTAGGCTTCTATTTATTTATTTTTAATGGAGGTTCTGGAGATTGAACCCAGGACCTTGTGTATGCTAAGCATGCACTCTACCACTAAGCTCTACCCTCTCCCCTGAGAACCCACTTCAGACTGGGAAAGTTTAGGCTATTCCACATTCATGCCACACAAGACAGGAATAAACCTAGTGAGAAAAGCCAGTTCAACTAGAGCAAGATTCCAAAAGGGAAGAATATCTGAAATAAAGCTGGAGAAGATGCAGAATCTGAGGCAGTGAGTCCCAGTAGAGAGTGTTATATAGAGTCCACCTCCATGTTAAAGAGTCTTATTTGGAAGGTGGTAGAAAGACACCAAAGGTCAAGGAGAGTAAGTAGATAACCTAAAAAAAAAAATCTGGTTGCTATGTGGAAAACAGGATGAATGGAAGCATGAAGCATGAAGGCCAGCAGCCAATCAGGAGAGAACTGTCGTTGTGTAGGATGCAGATGATGCTGGCTTTCGCTAAGCAGGTGGAAGACAGTGCAGATAAAAAAAAAGGAGGGGGGGGGACAAAGTGAAGCTTTCACTAAGCAATAAAAGTTTGCTGAATTAAACTGAATGCAGAGACTAGTAAATAGATTTATTAAATACAAAGATGAGGTGTAAAATAAGAAAGGCTTGCCAAGTTCATTTTAAATACTCTTGAGCTTCAGAGATGTGAAACAGAAAGTGGAAATACACAGGTGAGACCTCTTTGTTTCTTTTTGTGTTTGGACAAAAAGTCATGGAAACAAGCAGGGAAATCATGTATGTTTCAGCTTATGTGTTAGATTTACAGTATACCTTGTGCTGAGGCGACAAGGAGCCCTTACAAGCACTTGGGCCAGCCAGGAAGCACTCACTCAGACAAGGAGGGTGACACAGCCCTACACTGAAAGGACTACATGTGTTGATTCAGTGACTTAAATCAGTACAAAACTTCAGACCCCAGCTATAGATAGAAGATAAATTGTCCAATGGAGAGGATTACAGAAAGTCTTTTTTTTTAAAGCTTATGTTTCTAATGGAGTTGCTCAAAGTATGCCAGAGAATGTGGGCAGATGCAGTTGTAAAATGTCCCCATGGAAGCCTGTATTTTTAGGTTGATTTCAGATTAGATGTTATAACCAGTGTTACTTGGAAGAAACGTTGTTAAGTAAATAAACTTTACAGTCCCACTCTTCACTGTTAGACTACCTGAGGAAGTTCACCTACAAGTTCAGTCCTGAAGGTCAGCTTCTGCAATTTCAAAACTACTTGCTTTTTCTGGTTCACAATGTTATATACAAAAGGCATGTTCCTCCACATCAGAAATCACAGGAACTTCTCTTACCTTGGCTTCACTTCTGAAGCACGACTACCTATCTTGCTGATGTGGCTTTCAGTGACCCCCCCCACCTAACCAAACCAGGTGAATTTTTAAAATAACCATGGCCTATATTTTAATTTTATCATCTATATTTAGTTAAACTGAATCTGGGTCATTTAACCCTGATGTTGAAATAAATTTGATTGGTTGAAGAAAATTATTGCATGTGCTTTTTACAGTATGCCTAATCAACTGGAAATATTAATTTAAATATATTTTGTAGGATTGTATATTTTCTTATAAAACATGACTTTTTAATTATAAATTGACACTTTAGCCAGAAAAGCCATATAAATCTTAGTTGCTAAAAATAAGAGTGCCTTTACCATATAGCAGGTGCATAATTATGAAAAAATTAAGAGACTATGAAGTATCATGACCAGTCCTATCTTGGACCACAGCTCCAAATGCCAAGTGTTACTGTCAACAAGAAGCTGAGAGGCTCTCCCTCTTGATCAACAGACCTGCCAAGATTAGGGTTGGTTCGCTCTTTCTAGACAGACAAGCTGATAAAATTTAGGGTGACATATCCAGATACGGAAGTCCTGAAGCAGCCGACTACTGTATTGCCTAGTTTGGAACTGATTAGGCTCATTCCAAACATTTGCAGGCTGGGGCCAAGAGCATAAATGGAGGCCCACATACCCGGGGCCTAAATAAACAGTTATAAGTCAAGCCAATGAACTAATTAATAATTATGCTCTATCCTCCTACCTTGATAAAATATATTGTCATAAATTCAAAATTTTTATTTTTATTTTCAGCTTTTACTCTTTTCTGAGTGTGTCCACTTTCATATTTTTTACTTCTCCCTAATTCTTGTACTTGTTCTTGTTCTCAATGATTTATAGGATTAAACATAAAATGTAATTATATTCAAAGGGTAAAAACTTGGATATATCTTAATCAAAAAAGAATAGCATAGATAATTTAAAAATGAAAAATTAAAATTATTGTCAATATTTAAGATATTTTCTTCTAAAATATTCAAAATTGTATTAATAGGCAATATAGTAATTATAATTGAGAAAATAAAAATTTAAATTATTCACATAAAGTTGAATTTTATGTCATTATTAAGATTCAATCAAATATAATTAAATATCTTAGAAAGGTTCTACTATCTATGATTTTAACATTCTTTGTATAACTAGTTACCAATATAAAAATTAGTAACATTCTACAGGTACATTCAGGGATTGCCAAACCTTTTACGTAAAGAACTAGATAGTAATTTTTTTTTAATTTTATGGGCTATATTGTTCTGTTACAACCACTCAACTCTGTCAATGTAGATGAAAGTAGCATATATAATACATAAATGAAGGAGTATGACTGTGTTACCAAAGAAAAAGTTTTCCCAGAAATAGACAGCAGGCTGGATGTTGCCTGTGGGCTATGGCTTGCTGATCCCTGGTCTAGAATTACCTATACACAAATGTAAGATTAATTTGAATCATTTAATATTGGAACATCTCTCCAACCATCATATGCAATCATTGAAATGCTATAGTAATTCATGAGTACTTCCACAATAACAATTTGTTACATGAAGAGTTAAAAGAAGACAAATGGGAGAATCTGTTTCAATAATATTACTCAAATTAAAGATTTGACAGGGCAATTAATTTGACTTTTCTTTTATAAGCACTTATGTGGTTCAAATCCTTTCAATGTGTCCCTGATGTAGAGGCAGCAAACATTTATGGTATTAGGAAGCAAGCTGACTTTTGTCTGAGGATATATGCAAGAGAGGTGGCATGTTTTCTTTGAACAGTGTCGGTCACAACAGCAACAATTTAGTGTTATTGGTAAAACTGTGCCAGCCCTATGAGCCAAATCCTGAGTGACCAAGGTTCCCAAGTGTTTGTTAAAACTTTGTTTTTGTGTATGTGTCCACATGCATTCTTTTTGCCTGCAAGTGGACTCAGCAGAAGTTAACATATTTCCAGAAAACAGCCTCATAGAACTTTGATAGTATCTAGGTTCTTCCACATGTTACCTGTGTGACCCTGAGAATGTTCCTTAGAATCAAAAGACTCTGAAAACAACTTAAATACCACTTGTTCTGATTAAATGTACACAAAGGGCTTGCATTGGCCTGAAAAATAGTAAGAATTCAATACTTATTGTTGAAACAGATATCTCCTCTCTCCAATCCATCATTTAAAAAGCTGACAGATTAGCTTTCTCCAAACACCGTGTTTTCATAATAGCAGAGTGGAGAAAATAAACCTGGGACCATAAATGTAACAGAAATTCAGGCTCTTTCATCTGAAATGTGATCTAAAAACAAGTTATATGATATCATTGTGTGGCATTTTATGCACACTTTTCATACCACTCTGGGCCTATATAGAGTTGCACTTCTACTGATGTCTGTGATTCAAACTGCATTCCAAAATATCATGCTCTCAGCTGCTATGGATAAAGAACCACAGAGATAACCACCCAAGGGTAGGATAGCACATATGGAAGGAATGCCACAGCTATGGAAGTTTTCCATTAAATACCAAAATGTATGCAAAATCATTTAAAATTATTCATGAGATGAAACTAAGTTTAAGTAACAGACGTTGAAATGTGGTGGGCGTCCAAATTATAACTACCTTCCCTTCTGAATCTGAAATTACAAACAAGAGCGAGATCTCACTGCTGGTCATGGTGACCACCAGTTCCAGGAGACCCTCCACCTTGACGCAGAGGGAATATTACCACATGCCAACTATCAAACTAGTTGCCACTTGGTTTATTCTTCTTCAATGCTAACAGCTATCAAGTATTATCAGATTGGAAAAATGAGGTTCAGAATGTTTATTTCTGTCAAGATAAAAGTCATTAATCCAGATTTGTCTAAATCTGAAACAAATACTGCATATCCTGTACTATAAAGCAATCAATGAACTGAATGAATGAGATTGACTTGTGGTTGTAATCTCCTGCTACCCTTAGGAGCAGAACCAACTTCAAGCTCAGTATGAAGTGGTCAGAGATGTTCCCCTCTACTCTTTACTCTGCCCTCCTTATTCCTATGACTCTGGGGTCCCATTTCTTCCAGTTTGCATGTTGTCCCATTCAAACAAATACAGAGTCTCAGTTGACTTGCGGTGGGGGAAGAAAGTTCTACTAAACTGTTATTGACTTACTGTGTTGCTCCTTTCCTGCCTGTAAGCTAGGTTACTTTTGGACTCAATTTTATAAAGATTTCCAGAAGATATTTAAAAAATTTCCTCTGGGATACAAAGAGACAAATTACTAATAGTGGAATTAAAGAACAGTGACATGACAAGGTAAAATTTGGGAAAGATGAGATTTCCTTATATATCTGTATTAAATTTGTAATATTCAGTGCACTCCTTAGAAGGGAGAATCAAACTTGATCTCACATTAGACCTGTAGCAGGTGTTTGGAGTAGGGTGAAAAGAGTTCCCATTCTTAATATCTTCAAGAGCTTGGCAGTTTTTAGCACTATGAAATGCATGTGGCCTATTCCTAGATACTTTGTTTATCATTGTTTAAACCTTCCCACTGGAAATTATGTAACTCTCCTAACACTGAAGCTACGCTTAAAAAATCTGTACATGATTACAGTCTTTTGCAGGCAAGGTGAGCTATAAATACTATCCCTGCAGTTTAAAAAGTCAAGTACTAGCAATAAAAAAACTTTGCCATTGTTTCCACTGTTAAAAAAAAAAAGTTACATGATCTGATGGTTAAGTCAGATTCTGGATTTAATATCTGTTAATTCCATGAGAGACAGTACTATTCCCTGAACTGGTGATGATCAGATGGATAATGTGAGAACTTCTCTCAATTGTGCCTTTCAATTTGAGAAAGTGTAGCCTCTCATGTGTCATTATAAAGGGCACCTTTAATTCCCTTTCCCATATCTTCTCGGTATTTACATTAGTAACATTGCACCATAATTGTATTTTATAAAGCCCAAGACTCATTTAAATGCCAGAAAATTATGCCAAAGGGATTTCATTTACCACTGGCTGTGTAGGGGATAGAGTTATACAACCCCTATTAATGCTAATGGGAGTTCATGAATAAATCTTCAAGAATACAGAGAAAAATGTATCCCAAGAAGGACATGAAATGAAGACAATAGACTCACTAGAGCAAAGTTAAATGGCAGTTTGATTTTCTGAGCTAATACCTCATAAAAATAGAAGTCACTTGCACTTAAATTCACTTAAGAATAGTGCTTTCTTTAGTAAGAATTCACTTATCTCTCTGACAACTCAACTCATAAAATTTGCACAAATAATGAATTTTATTATTGGCAATTACCAATCATTTTTCAATATGTAATGACCTGAAGACCATTCATACGGTATTCTGGCTCCTTGTAATTGTCATTGAGTGAATATCTAGGTGATAAAACACAGTTTTAGAAATAAATCACCACAAAATTATATAATTGTAGTTTTAATACTACACATTAGAAGATACTACATGAACTTCCATAGACACTAGAAGACTGAAATATTTTTGTATGGTTTACTGGCAAATGATGCAGCTATTTTTTAAAATATGGTGAGAGTCTTTTTAAACTAAAATATAATTCTAAATATTATACAAGGTATTATCGTTAGGTTTTTTAATATATTAAAAAGCTATGAACTGTTAAGATTTAATTTTGGGTGATTCTTCTATTTACCTTTTTTTTCAGTTTAGAGCCAAATTGTTTTTGTGGAACAATTGAGATTTTTTTTCCATAGTTAATTTTGATGTTTCATTATTTTAACAGAGTAGTCTTCATATATAATGAAAATGGAAGTGTAAGTATGTATAATGTCAAACATATACATATAAATGCAATCATATTTGTTGACATTGGTTCTATATTAATTTACTAGCCTTTACTTATATTGCATTTTCCAAATATGTCAATAAAAATGAATGACTTCTGACTATAGAATACATTTTATTAAAAAAAGCTTAGGTCATTTAATTTCTCTCAACATAATGGATAATTTAATATTTCAATTTTTAGGGCTATACAGATAGACTATCCATTTTCCTATTCAACTTGCCCTTAAGAGATAAGACATTTGCTATATAATACACTCAAATTTTAAATGTTATATCTATAAACAGATTAATAGTAATTTATAAAACAGATCAGGTGCAGAATAACTTTATTAAAATATATCTGTCAAGATGAGATTTTTAACTCAAATGACAACAAAAGCAACAACAACAAACATATTTGAACTACAAGAGCACAGTACAACATACTTTAGGTTTGTATTTTTGAAAATATTATTTGTGGGGGAGGGTATAGCTCAGTGGTACAGCCCACGCCTAGCATGCATGAGGTCCTGGGTTCAATCCCTAGTACCTCCATTAAATAAGTAAATAAATAAATAAACCTAATTATCTCCCTCTCCCCAAAAACAAATGAACAGAAAACTAAAAAAAAAAAAAAAAAAAAGAAAAAAGAAAAAATATTATTTGAAATTTTGAAACATAAATTGAACTTATCACTGCACATATACATTAGGTTTGCTAAGATTCACCATTATCACACCCACTGAGTTACTTTTTAATATGAGAAGCAAGTAATAAGAGAACAGGGATGTCAACTGGTGCCACCATTCATGTGACTTAAAGCTCAAAATTTGACAACTCCTAGGTCCCTCACACCCTAACTTTCCATGAGCCAAACTCATTGATGGTACTACAAGTTCCAGGGGAAGAAAAGGGCATTATATATAAAAGACCAGTAAAACACGTCTTATCTGGAATCTAGAACAATACAGAGGGATGAGAAAAGGCTTTAGGATCAGATAGCCTGGCTTGAATCTTAGATTCAGTACTTAGCAGCTGTGTCACCTGAAGTACACACTTACTTGCTGAGCTTCAGTTTCCTCATCTTCCATAGTAAGCAAACAATATCTACCTTATAAGGTGATTAAATATATACATTATTTGTTAAAAGCTTCTGATACAGGAAGTGACCATTGGATAACAATGATTATTCAAGCATGTGCTGACTGTACGTGTGTGTTGATGGCGGTTGGATAGTATCAACTTCCCTAATGAGATCAATACATAGCAAATTGACATCAGCTCTGTCTGAATTCATGGAGTTTAAAATTTTTCCACTTTTATTTGCCAATCTGTAACACCTCTGACTTATTCAATGAGATCAGCGCCTGATTCACCAACATCGTACACGGCAATCTTCTCTTTGTTGTTTCCAGAATCTTATTTCCCACCTGAGTTTTGAATGGCACCTCGGATAGCTAGAGGAATAGCCACTTACCCTGAAGCTCCCTAATGAGTACTTTTGGCATGATCAAATCGAATACTCATTGCACTCGAACTGTTGAAATTAATGACTATCAGTATAATGGAAGAAAAAGAAAACACTCAACTATTTATAGAAATATAAAACAGTGAGCTATTTTATAGTAAATCGTGAACAGTCATCTAGCTCCAAATCTCTCTTACCAAGAAAAGTAAGAAAAAGAAAAATATCTCCACCTTGGAACCCTAGACACCATACACTTTAACTAGTCCAAGTGTGTTTACCCACTGCAGAGCTACTTCAGTATATTTTTTAAGGGGAGGAACCGTACATTGGGTCTGGAGTTAGCATTTGCGGAATGTCCATAGTGGCAGTTCCCACCTGTTACCAAGATGCTATTCGTACAGTGGATCTCATCTAAGGTCATTACCACCAGTGGCTGTCAGTGCACATGAATCCATCTCCTAATGAGTCTTTTATCAGCACTCTTAATTGCTTTATCATTTCTAAGTCCTTTTAATTACAAGGGTGAGGGATTCTTTTTGTCATTAGTTCAACTGGTTTGTGAAGCTAGGTATGGAACCCTGAAATACCAGAAGGAAATAAGTAAGTAATAATGCATAAAATTTCATCCACACTTTGAAGAGTATCGTTTACTAACCAAATTTTCATCTTTCTCATGAGTCTTGTTGCCCTTTTTCCCAAGAAGATAAAATCATAACAAAATTCATTAAGAACTCTCCTCAAACTCTTTGATGTAGGAAACAGTCCAGCTGCAATTTATTCCCTCTTCCTTTTATCTCCTGGGAAAAGGAGAAGCTGGCTGATTTAACCTAGCCCTAGCCTTTATCACAGAGAAAAATATGTGTCTAAAGGATGAAATGAGGGTGATGGGGAAATCTCTCCCTGAATGATGATGCAAGAGTCTGTCTGATCCTTCTAAATATCATATCTAATATATTTATTTTACAGAAGTCTGTAACATCCCAACACTGTTTTTTAGATTCAACAGAATAGGCTTATATTCTTTACTGTGAAAGTTTTAATGCAAAAAGGAATATAATGAGACCCGTCTCCTAGAGATCACTGCTTGCTTCACACAGATCATTATGTTTATAAAGGGATAGTGGCTGGGAGCTTGTATCAGAGTCATACAAGAAAAGCTGTTAAAGGGGTAAAACAGTTGCTTTATGTGTTAGCAAAGCAACGGGTGATGAAAGCTGGTGAGAATGTACAAGGTTTAGGCCAGCAGCACTGGCAGTAACACATGCAATCAATTGTAAAAAGTGATCATGTGCTAGGTAATCATCTTTTTAGTTCAGTGACCATCTTTTCAATCATACTTTATGGATATAATCTCATTTTGTTATTTTTAATTTGCTTTATCTGTGTTGTAAGAACAATGCATGTACTAGGTAGCAAAAATCCAGTCACTAGAGAAGGATGTAACATGAAAATAAGTCTCCTCCCTTCTACTCAGAGGCGTTATTCAATAGTCTGTTTTTAGGACTTCAGCTAATTATCTCAATAGCTATGAAAGTTACATGCACACATCTGTTAATTAATTTGTCAATATTAAATAAGATTTATCCTTCCCATAAAGTTGACGTATCTTACTACAGTTCCATCCTTTACTTCTATACTTCTAAATCTTTGCTAACTACATATATATTTTTATTTTTATTTTTTATCCTAGTATAACCTTGATATTTATGTGTAACACACTTAAACATCTATTTCTTTACTCAAATACTTTTTAGAGAGTTATACTGAGTTTTAAAGGAGAGAGAGGGAGGAAGAAAGTTGGATCTATTTATTTTGCATATTCTTTATTAATACACTGGCTTGCTCATTTGTTCTCTTGTGTATTCTCTAGTAGCTACCTTCACTTTATGCCTAAGGCCCTCTGGTTACTTAATTATATATTTGTTATAAAGAGCCCATTTTTTAAAGGTATTTTTCTGGAAGTTCAAAGAATTCCTATTTTAATTTGTACCAATTGCTTTCTAGGCCAGCGTCAGAGTTTTCATCTTAGAATTGTCCTTTCTTTTGATTTCATAGGCCAGGCCCTATTTCTCAGAGGCCTTGAACACCTCACAACAGCTATACTACTTCCTAAGTCAATTTAAGAAAAAACCTGTGAGTAGTGGCACCATATCTGAGCTCTTGCATGTACAAATTAAGTGTTTTACTCTCACGCCTGCTGGACGATTTGGCTGATACTCTGATTCCTCTGTGTTCTGCTTGTCCACAGTGATCTCTGTTTTTTTTGTTGTGTTGTTCTTCGGTTGTCTTTAGTCATCCATCCATGTTTGTCAATGAAGGATTTGGTTACTTAATAATATTCACTAGTAAAGTGGGTGTTCTCTCTAGCAATGTATTTTATAGCTATTAAGATTTAATTGTTTAAAATATCTTCCACTTTGAAATCTCAATAGCTCTTAAAGCCCTTTTTTCATAGCAGTGTGTTTTATGACATGCTATTTGTCATTGTAAGATTTTGCAGAAACATCCGTATCATTTTATAGAAGATTAGGTTACGTCTTTTTTTTTTTCCATTTCTGCTGGGGCCTATACCTTGTTATCAGTGCTCATAAGTTCCTGCAGTGATTGTGAAATAGCCTCTTCTCTGGCCTCTTTGCTACTGGCCATCCATTTATTTCAAATTAGAAAGTAGTTAGGCGTTTTAGAAAATACTACATTGAGCCTGTCATGCTCATTCCTGTCTAGAAATAAAAGGAGCAGACGAAAATGCCATTCCTTTTTCTCACATTAACTTAAATGCCTTTGGAATCCTTGCACAGATTAATAAACACAGATCCTTAAGGGATATTGACCCAAGATCCGTGTCATTGTTTAAAGCTTTTTTTTTTTCTTTCAGACATGGTTTCAAGTAGGAAAGGCTGGCCTTAAAAATGAGAATCTGTATGTTGGGAAAAGGTGTGTTATAGCTGCCCAGCTAACCATGGTTCTCCACTAGGAAGAAGCGAAAGGAACTAGATGCTTAAGTAACTGGTTAAATGGATTTGGTTCCTAGTAGCCTGAGGGGGTGTTGTAATTACCCTGTTAGGGATGTTCCATTGGAAGACTACAGAATTTTATTCAGGTCTGTTTCCAGCGTAATTTTTGGATTTAAAAGTAGAATAACTCAGTAAGTGTTGTTCTCACTGGGAGTCATTCCAGTTCCCCCTGAGCCTCCCTGTAAAGACAAGATTTGGAAAACAATGAATATAGTAATCCTTCTAATCTTTCTCTTGATTGGAATTAGTTCAGTGTGTTCCAGAGGCAGATTGCTGTGAAATAAATTCTAAGTTAAATTTCTTTAATACGTCTTGCTCCTGGGATTTCTGGAAATATTTTAGAACACTGTATTTTGACATGTGTTGGAATGTACATGTGTTGCTTTAAACCACCCAACACCTTTGGTCTCTTCTTCTGGTAGTAACATCTCATTCTGTCTGGGGGAAATGCTTCTCCCCACACCAGCAAGGTGGAAGGCTCCAGCCCGACAGCCTCTTGACCCCATCTCAAAGGTCATGTAAGTCGCTGAGATTGTACTATCACTGTGTGATTTGACTCTGGGTCAGAATCTTTCCCTGGGATTTCTCATAATTCCTCTTTGGTTATAGAGACATGCATACATAAATACAAGGCATGACGGTTGAGAGACTAAAAACAGTACTAAGAGGAAAGAAGAAACGTGAGGTTAAACATGGCTGGGCTGGCAGTAAGCCATGTCTAGACCTCTCCAGCTTCGGGGGACTTTCTGCTTCTCCCAAATCATTCTTCATTCCATGAACTATCCCAGTTTCCTACCAATAAATCCTATATTTTCTAAGACTACTGTGATTTTCAAATAAAAACCCTTTCTAACACAGAAATCATACTGCTTAGGCATCTCCCATGTCAAAAGGCAGCTTGATGGAGAAGGAAGGGCAGGGGTTTAGAATGTACACATCACTGACGGGACTGCAGGCTGCCACTGTCTCCTCAGAAAGCTGCTCTTTTGCTTCACTGTCTTTAAAAATGTGTTAATGCTTATTTTAAAGAACAATACATCTCAAAATACTTATGAACATCACCAAGTATCTATGTTCTAAGGCATCACAGATACAAATAACAAAAACACAATGGTTACCATAAAGTTGATTACACTGAAGAGTCACGGAAGCAAATGATTTTAATATCACCAAAGTGCTGTGGGAAAATAAATGAGGCACCGACGTAAACCTGGAGCTATGAACATAGGCATATTGAAGTCTATAGGTTAAGGAGTTTTTACCAGACAACAAATAGCATTACAGGTACACACTGACATGAAGAGGGTGAGAACACACACTCACACATACACACACACTACACTTACAGTCTGGGGAAGGAAGAATGACTAGAAATCATGGGAAGAAAGAGGAAAATGAACCAATCACCAGCACTGAGGTATCCTGGGCTATCATTTAGCTTATTACTTACTACTCTTTGGATACATTTTTAGCCTTCACCGGGATGTGTGAATCTCAGTCCACAAACTAATTGTGCCCCAAACCAAACCAAACCAAACCAAACCAAACCAAAACAAATAAGAGAAAATCAGTGCATTCTTTAAATTAATTTTGCTGTAGAATTCTCATTTTGTTTGGCAGGTGGGAAATTAGATCTAGTTTTCTGACTCTTAGTCCTTGCTCAGTCTTCAACCTGGAGCATACTCTGGTGTCTCCCAGTCTGCAGGGCTTCTTGTGGCTGTAGCACTTTTGTACTGTCTCTTCTGTGCAGTGATTGGGACATGCAAATCTCAGGGAAACATTGCCCTGTGGTCCTAGCATTTCCTCACGGCAATGATCATGAGCCCTCTTGCCATGGAACCCCAAGACTCTCAACTCTACCTAGAGTCTGAGAATCTCTTATATTCAAGAAAAGCCTTCTATCTATTTTAAGCATGGGATCTTCACCTTATACTGAAGCCTACATTTGCAAAGAAGTGAATTTCTATCAAAGTAACAGCCTCTGTCTGCAGTAGGTTTCATAGTACTTAGAGGGCCTGTGAAAGTTAACTGTTATAATACATTCCTAGAATAAAAATAATTATTTTAACAAATATTTATTGAAAATCTAGTATGTCCCAGACATGAATCTAGATGCTTACAATTCTACAATTAGAGACAGACAATAAACAAACCAAAAAATACATTAAAAATAACTTAATATTTTTTTCTATTTTTAAAATTTTGTATCTATACAAGATAATGGATGTTCACTAAATTTGTGAAATCATTCTAGGATGTAAGTCAAATCTATGCCATAAACCTTAAATTTATACAGTGCTGTATGTCAATTACATTCCAATAAAACTGGAAGGAAAAACTGTAGTGTGTTAAAAGGTGATAAATCCTATGATGCAAAAGAGAGCTGGTAAAGGGAGGTGGATGGGTGAATTTCAACTTTAAGGGGGTGGACGTGAGACTTAAAGGAGGCAAGCTAGGTGGCCAAAAGGTTATCTGAGTACAGAGTATTTCAAGGTGAAAGACCTACCATAAAAGGGTCAAAGTTGAGGAAAACACCAGTGTGCCTGAGGAACAGCAAGAAACAGTGCCTGGAGCTGAATAAGCTAGAGGCAAAGGAGGAGGAGGTATCGGACCCGATTGTGAACTCTCTCTCAGGCCACTGTTGTAAGGATTGCTTCACAGTGAAATAGGAGCCATTGGAGAGTGTGGAACATCTCTTAAATCTTTTAAAAACACATAGTTGACATAGTGCCCTCCCTATTTATTGATAAAAGCTGTTGACAATTTCAAAAGTGGGGGAAAAAAGAAAACAAGAAAAGGATTTTTAAAGTTAAGAAAATAAAATTTAAAGAAACCTTAAGAAGTACACAGCACCAAGTTCCTTTTTGCTAAACATAGAAGGGGACAGAGTATCATTTAGTAGCACTCTGAGCAATTTGAGAAAGGAAGCTGCATGTTGTTCCCAGATGAGATTTTCAGAGGTACCAGATGCAGGCCGAGCCTCTCTGCCAAACAGCAACAGAGACAGTTCTTAAGTTCCAGGGGGAGCTTACCTTTAACATCTGGAGTCAGCTGGCAAATACAGACGAAGCCAGGGAATAAGCCTGCTGCTATTTTACCGGCTAAGAGTCATTACAATAAGATGTTACTCAATGTACTACATTTCGGAGTGCTATGTGCAGTACTATCAAAATCACAGAGTAGTATGTCAACCTGAAAGGGTCAGGAGTATTCTAAATATTTATAGACGTAATAATTAGATAACAATCTGGAAACTGTGCTCAGAATACACATTGTTATTTCCAGATATGGAAATAAGAAACAGCTGTTTATCAAAAACAAGCATTAGGATTAGTGACTGATCCTCGCTGCTTTGAGTGGTATCCGTATTTGTGTGAAGTACATACACAACTTTATTAGCTACCGGTGAGACAGTTTATGTAATTTTATGTCTGCAGTTACTAAAGAAACTGAGTTGTAATTTCGTTGTTACTGCTGTTGTTATTTCGTTTCTAAAACTAAGAAGTTGAGAAAGAATTTCTATGCCATTTTGTATAGCACTTGTTTTAGCATTCTTAAAAATACTGTTATTTAACGGTGCTTAAATTATCTTTTCTCCAACTTAATTGTAATGACCTCAAAATTAGTTGTTCTAATAATTGTTTGTGTTACCTAGAGAAATTTAACAAAGCCTGGAACACAGATTCTGAGTAAATATTTAAGTATAACTTTTACTGCACATTCTTAGATTTTAGAGATGTGTGAAATGTTAATTGGTTTTTTCCCAGTACATTACCATTGTCTGTAAATACAGCATAAATCTGAAAAATTCATTTTATATATAAAGTCCTCTCCCACCATAGATTTTTCATGCCATCTAAGGAAGGTAGAATAATCTTAAGGAAGGTATAATTCCAAAAGAAAAAGATAGTAAGAACTTAAAAAGTCTATTGTTTTTATTTTAAAAAGCAAAATGGTGTATAAAGATGTCAAAGAACACTTTTAGTCATAAAAGTTAAAAGTAAGTAAAAGAACAGATACAAGCACTGAAAATAAGGAGGGCGAGGCAATCCCTACTGATTGTAGATCAACAGATATAAATTGTTTATTGTCACCTTTTCATGGCAAAACTGACATACATGTGTGGATTCTGGAACAAGAATAGCTTAAGAAATGCATGTCTTATTGTGCAACTCAGTGTGGATAAAAATGAGTTCTATTTTGGACTGAAAATCACAGTTTCTCTAATCTGTGTTTTGTGAAGATTTCCAACCCAAGGATGACAAACGTTTAACAGTGCTTCTCCAAACATGTATGTGAGCTGGCTTCTCACCCATCTCTCTCTGCTCTTCTCTTCATGTTCCCTTTCATTGCACTTTCTTTAGTTCTATAGGAGGTTATGAGGGTGTGATGATGGCAGTAACAGTAGATAAAGTTTGCAAGGAACCATGGTGGTTCAGGTCACAGGGGAAAATTGAGAAGGAATGATGTGATGAGGTAGGTAAGTTACAGCTTGGAAGGAAGGAAGGCACCAAAAGAGCTCAAGCTGTTTCAACTCCACACTATCTGGGGTTCCCATAGCAGGCACCAGACGCTGCCTGAAGGAGCTTTCAGATAATTTCCATCCCAGCATTTGAGCCACCCTGACACACACTGAGTGAAGCATACATAAGCTTAGCATTTCCAGGCCCTTCACATAGTGCAAATTCTTGAGGAAAATAAATGTTGTTGTTAAACCACCAAGTTTGGGAGTGGTTTTCACACAGCACTGGGGAACCAGAACACAGGGTAACAGTGATTTAAATGACTACAGACTTTGCTTCAAGAAATGATGAAGGCCAGAAACATCTGAGAAAACATCTTTAAGGTGATTAAAGACAAAGAAAATGATCAACCCAGAATTATAGATCCCGGGAATACATCCCTCAAGAATATGACAAAATAAAGACATATTAAGGTAAAAGAACACCAACAGAGCTTGTCCCAGCAGAGCTGCACTAGTAGAAACAGTAAATCTAGTTCTTCAGACTGAAATAGAAACTCAGATCGGCAGTGGCAAACAAAGAACAGCAGAAATTTAAGTAAATTTGGCTGTATGAAATAAAAATTGCCACCTTTTGTATAATATGGAGATACCATGCCTTGGGTAACTACACCATAAAGGATGATGGGGTTGGGGTAAGTAGGCCACAGAGTTGCAAGATCTGCTACATTTCACATGAAAGTTTACAATATTAACTCTGAATAGACTGGGGAAATTAGAGGACTCATGATAAAATCCCTGGAGCAACCAGTGAAAGTCACGTATAACTAAAAATCCAATAAATAAATTAAAATAAAATTCTAAAAAAAATAAAATAAGTGAGGAAAAAGTGCAGAGAAACAAAAAAAAAAAAGAAATGTCAAGCCAAGTAAAAATGATAAATAATAAAATGTTAAACTTAGATACAAACATATCAGCGATTATATGAAATGTGAATTAATTTTTGATCTAGTTGAAAGCAAACATGGCCAGAATGGATAAATAAACAAGACCCAATTCTGTGTTGTCTACGTTTACTTTAAATATAAAATCCCAGGTAGACCAAAAGTAAAATAAAGACAGATAGATAGATAGATAGACAGACAGACAGACAGAGAGGTATAGGTAATGCAACCAATTCTCATTATTCATAGATTCTGTATTTGTGAACTTGCTTCCTCCCTAAGTTTATTTGTAAGGCCCATACCAATACTTGCAGTACTTTCATGATTATTCATAGACTTGCACAGAGCTGTAAAAATCTGAGTCAACTTAAACACCTGCTCCCTGTTGGGGTATAAATGAGGCCGCTCTTTGCCTTCTTACATTAGCTCTCATACTGTCAAACTAAATGATAATGAAAATACAGTGCATTCAAAGCAGTATTTCAGAGAAAAATATGTTTAAATGATTATTTTAGGACAAAAGAAAGTTATGAAAGAAGTTTAAAATATTGCTTTAAGCTGCTTGATAAGTAGAGTAAAGCTAAATAAGTAGAAAATGAGATATAATAACAATTATAGCAGAAAGGAGTGAAACAAAAAAGAAACATATTAATAAACTTAAATCTGATCTCTTGAACAGATCAATAGAATTGATATATTCCTAGCTAAGGTGATTCAGTCAAGAAAGGGTGAGAGAGAGAGAGGAAGAGAGAGAGAAAAGATAAATCACCAAATCAAGAAAGAGAGATGATCACTATAGAGCCTCCAGACACTCAGTAGATAACAAGAAAATACCATAAACAACACATTTGCTACCTTACATAAAATGGGCAAATTCTCTGAAAAATACAACTTTCCAAAAGTGATACAAATTAATTTACAGACCCAGACAGTATCAATTAAAATTCCAGATTTTTTTGCAGACATTAGCAAGCTGATGCTAACACATTTGCAGAAAAGCAAACAGCCTAGAAAAGCCCAGCAGTTTTGTAAGGGAGGACATAATTAGAGGGCTTATATTACCTGAATTCTAGGCTTATTCTATGGTTACTGCAATCAAGAGAATGTGGTACTGATAAAAATCAGGCATATGGACAAGTGGAATTGAGTCCATAAACCCATGCTATAAGGTCACTTGATTTTCAATAATGTCACAAAGCCATTTCAATAGGGGAAAAGGCTTTTCAGTAAATGGTACTGAAACAATTGGACATCCATACAGAAGAAATCTTGGCAACTTTGCAGTAGGTACAGATTTTTTTCAGTAGAACACAAAAGCAAAGACCATAAAAGAAAAGGTAACCAATTGGAATTATTCAAAATTAAAATTTATCCTGAGAAAGACAATAATAAGAAAAGACAGTACACTGACAGAGAAATTTTTGCAAGATACATATCAGAAAAAGGACTGGTTGCTAAAGATGTAACAACTCAATAACACAAATCAAATAACAAATGCTCAAAACATAATAATATGTATTTCACAAAAGATGGCATATGAATAGTAAGTGCAAGAAAAGGTTCCAAACATTATTTGTAACCAAGGAAACACAAATTAAACTATAAGACACTACTAAATACTCAACAGAATGGATAAAATTTTGAAAACTGACAACAGTAGTTGACAAATATGTGGAATAGGATGCTGCAGGGAATGTAAAATGGCATATCCATTTTGGAAAATAATAGATATTTCTTTATGAAATGATCCATCAGTTCTACTCCTAGATATGTATCCAAGAGCTATAAGAGTCTAAACAAATTTTTATAGAAGCTTTTCACAATAATCCAACACTGGAAAGGACCAAATATCTTCCAACAGGTGAATGACTGAAACAAAATGTGGTATATCCAATCAATGGAAAAGTGTTCAGAAATAAAAGCAATGGACCACAATATATCCAACAACATGAATAAATCTCAAAATCATTCTTAGTGAAAAATTTCTGACACAGAGGAATACATACTGTATGATTTAATACATATACAAATATAATTCTTGAAGAGACAAACTCTATAATCTATAGTGACAAAATGCAGATAAGTCTTTGCCTAGAGCTGAGGATAGCAGGTTTGATGAACTGCAAAGAATTGTGAGGAAAACGGGTGATGATAAAATTTTTCTGTATTTGGATGGTAGCGTTGGCTTCACAGATATGTACATCTAAAAGTGGCTGCAGTTTGTTATTGATAAACTATACAAATAAAGTATTTAAAATTGTATGTACAGTACATATACAATGAAATATTATTCAGCCATAAAAAGTAAATTCTGGCAAAGGCTACCACATGAATGAATTTGAAAGACATTATGTAAAGTGAAATAAACCAATCACAGACAAACACTGTATGTTTCCACTTAGAAGAGGTACTAAAAGTGGTCAAAATCATAAAGACAGGCAGTAGAATGGTGATTGCCAGGGTGTAGGGGGAGGAGGGCATGGGGAGTTATTGCTTAATGGGAAAGTTTCAGTTTGGCAAGACTAAAAGAATTCTGGAGATGGGTGGTGGTGAGAGCTGCACAACAATACAAATGTACTTAATACCACTGAACAACACACTTAAAAATGGTTAAGATGGTGAAGTTTATACGTGTATTTTACTACAATAAAATTTTTAAAAGGTACGTCACTGGCACAAGGAATAAAATTATTACACTGAATACTCATCATGTTGTGCATTATTACATTTTGGGATGTATTTCCGATGAGAGAGGGTTTCATTCTGTGCATCAGTGAGAAGTGAATCCTCTACTTACAGTTTTACACATCTCATTATTAACTATCTAATTTATGGTTCCAGACATCTGAAGCCTTGTTTCTTATCCGCTACCCACGTAGTCCCTTTGCCAGGCAGCCTGGGGTACATTTTGACCCTGCACCTTTTCTCCATGACGCCTGTTTTGTCATGATACCTGGTGAGCTGTAGGAGATGGAAATAGTATTTCTGGAAGTCACACCTACATGCAATGACTTGCAGTTACTTAACTCTACAGACAAGTGACTAAGAACTACATAAGTATATCCCACCAAACCCAAACCGAATTATCCTCAACTTACCTTTACCAGCATGAACTTTGACACCATTCGACAGGAGGGAAGCAAAAGCAATCTCAGCTAGCAATTGTTAAATATCCTGAATTCACAGTATTTATTTTAAAAGATTGACAATCCTGTTTACATATTGCTAGTTCCACTCAAAATGCCCTCAGTAGGGGCCTCTGCATGTGAATGTGATGTGATGGACCATGAAGATTAAGCTTCATTAATTACCCTCTAAATCCACTTTTGATCACATAGTCCCATGCACTATAAGGAAAGGGACGCAAAATTCCTCGGAAATGAAGGGAATTACATGGATTCAGACAATGACATCAGCAGCAGCTATCATGGACTGGAAGGTAGAGGCCCTTCCCCCAATTTACAAGCACCATATAGAGATCCTTGCACGACTCTGTCTAATGAAAAGAATGAAGTCCCAATAATTATAACATGTGACTTGTCCACTAACTTGGAATATTAGGAGTTAGATTTAAGCTGACAAAATATTTCCATTCCAGACCCAGACTGAGAGCTGCAAACTGATAACCACTAAACAGGAAGTGAAATGAGCATAGTCCCTATTCCTGTGTTAATCAATCCTGGAAGTCCTCTCCTCTCTTTTTGAGAGTAAGTGAAAACAATTTAGCTGTTTATTCCAAGAAACATTTTCTCTTGGAAGATAAGACTGTGATCCAATTAAACAGCTTATCAAAACTTATTTATTAAGAATTATTAAGACCTTTTCCTTTCTGCGCTAATCTGAGGTTAGTGTATATTAAACTTTGTCCAGTCCAAACTAGTTTCCTACTTTGCAAGACATGCCTAAAAACCATCCAGTCTAGACCCTGAAACCCTATAATGTCCTCCCTGACTTCCTTTTCTGAAACGTGATCAAAGCTCAGTCAAGATTCTCCCTTCCTGAAATGAGTCTAATACTGTTGGCTTTGCTTGATCAATAGTTTTTCCAGTGGATTTTTGGGGAGTTGACAGTTGACAAAGGGAAAAACAATAAACAAATGGCTGAGAGGTACATGACAGTTACAAGTAGTCCTCAGGTTTTAAACAGGTTTCTTCCTCATTGAAATACTTTATTCTATACTCTCTCATGGAATGAATTCAAATCAAAAGTTTGGCCTGAATAGAAACTACATATAAAGCAGATAGGCTTTGTTTGATTAAAGTTAGGGCATGGATTAGAAGTAAAGACAAGTGCATCCTTTGCATTTCTGTGAAATCCAGAGTTGTACCAGACACTGTCAGGAATTTAGTAAATGCTTCCTGTGGTATCTCTTATTAATTAAGTTAAGCAAGATACAGGATATATTAACTTTTCTCCCATTTTCCTATGTTGATTAACTGCAAAAATTATTTTAATTATCTGTGTTTTAGTTTCCTCATCTGTATAATCACAACATTCTCTACCTTCTAATTATGATGAAAAGATAGTATAACGTAGTTTTAAAATCTTTCTCAATTCTGCAAGAAACATTCAAAAGGAGTCTATATTAAAACTAGATTATTATTAAAAAGCAATGCTTCTTACTCCTGAAATAATTAATGAAAACACTTTATGTTATGATAAAATGTGTCTTTACTAGGCACAGGAAAAAATAACATAAACGTATTTTAATTAAACATTGGACTTTCAGAACTGAAAGAAATCAATTTTGCCCAGCTATTTGTATATGCAAAGGATAGAATTCACAAACTGAATTTAGCTAAAGGTCAAGCATAAAATGAATCAGTTCTTAAATACTAATTAACACTTTACCAGAGATTGTATGAGAACATTTATGGATACAAAATTGAATAGTAGAGATTAAAAATGGAGCGTGTGGGTTGATTTAATAATTTATTCCTCCCACACTAATCGGGATTTCTGACTATTTCATTTCTCAAACACAATTAAACAGTCTTTTTTTCTCCCTCTTCCTTTTTTCCTTTGTGAATAAGACTGTTGATATAACTTTTAATTCATCTATGTTAATAACTAAAGGGGAAATATTTATAATTGAGAGGGGAAGAGTATTTTAAATTAAATTTAAAAGCTTTTTTACTTGTTTATACACCACACTTCATTATTTTGTGTCAATGAAGTACTTTGTTCTGAAAAACAATGGGTTCCCCAAATACAGTCCTTTTATTAGATTCATTATTCCCCCACAGCGTGCTTTCAGCATGACAATTGCATTTGTAGTTAAGGTCATTTGCATATACGACTTAAAAATTGAGATAATTGCAGTAAGCTGTGAGAAGATTATTTTAGGCTAATAAACTCCTTTAGGAACTATCTCATTTGTTTGGCCCAATATGCTGACATCAATTTCATGATGTGCAAATACAGTAGGTACAGAGTCATAATATGCATAAAGTTCTTTCTTGGAAAGGATCACAGAAATTGAGATCTCAGAGGAGCTGTATCTACTTTAAAAGGATAGAGATTCTTTGAGGGAAGAAAAAATAAAACTCAAAGATTTCCTGATATTTCCTCCTAGGATCACTTGACTTGGAAGAACAGTAACTTGAACCCAGTTTTCGCAGCTTCAGTCTCTTTGCTCAACAGACCCCTCCACCTATTTTTTTTAGAACAGCTTTATATTTACAAAAAAATTAACAGAGTGCATAGAAGGTAGTTCCCATGTAGCAACCCCCTTCCACATGTGTAGTTTCGTCTATTATTAATATTTTATACTAGTGTGATATATTTGTTACAATAAATGAACCAGTATTGACACATTAATAACTAAAACCCATAGTTTGCATTAAGGTTTGCTCTTCTTTGTGTCATAATCTCTATGAATTTTGACAAATACATAGTATTATGCCTCCATCATTCCATTAGTATACAGAATAGGTAGGTATATTCTACTATATTCCTACTATGCCTACTTCCTCTAAACTTTGTGAACCACTGGTCTTTTTACTATCCCTACAGTTTGCTTTTTTCATAGAGTTAAAATCATGAAGTATGTAGTCTTTTCAAACTGATTTCTTTCACTAAAATATACATATGAATTTAATATATGAAATTGAATGTGAATTTAAGATTCTTCCATGTCTTTTGTGGTTTGATAGCTTATTTCTGAATAGTATCCCCGTGTATGGAGGTATCACAGTTTGTTTATCTATTAATTTACTGAGGAACATATTAATTGCTTCTCATTTTGATAATTATGAACAAAGCTTCTAGAAACATTAATGTGCAAATTTGTGTGGGTATATAAGTTTTCCACTTAACTGGGTAGATATCTAGGAATGCAATGGGTAGATTGTATGATAACACTGTATTTAGCTTTGAAGAAAATAAAAAACTGTCTTGCCATGTGGCTGTACCATTCTGCACTTCTACTAACAATGAGTGAGAATTCTTTTGATCTGCTTTCTTGACAGTATTTGGTATTGACAGTTTTTGAATTTTAGCCATTCTAACAGGTGTATAACAGTGTCTCAATGTTTTTATTTCCAATTATTTAATGACATATTATGAGCATCTCTTAACATGCTTATTTGCCATCTATATATCTTCTCTTGTCAGGTATCTATTCAGACCTTTTGTACTTTGTTTAATTTGATTGTTTTTAATGTTGATATTTTAAGGATTTTTTGGATATATTTTGGATATAACTCCTTTATTAGATATATGTTTTGTAAATCTCCCAGTTGGTCTGTGACTCATCTTTGTTTGTTTACTTGATTATTTCTTCGAGATTTTTCCATATAGACAGTCATTTCATCTGTGAACAGGACAGTTTTATTTTTTTCTTCATAGTGTACACATTTATTTCACTTTCTTATTACATTACCTAACTGTACATTATGTGATGTATAGTATGGTGTTGAATAGAAGTGGTGAGTGGGAACATCCTTGCCTTGTTCCTGATCTTAGGTCACATAATGCTTTCTTAAAGTGCTTTCCCTGAGAGGGTGGGCTTCTGGTATGGAGAGCACACTGGTGTATTACAAAATGGTTACCATTTCCTTCCATGGCCAGATTCAGGATAGGAATTGTTTCCAGTCTTTACTGTGAGAACTTGATGGAACTGCTGGAGGCAAAACCAATGCAATTATGGGGGTCCTTTCAGGACTCGGTTCTCAGGAGTTTTCAGCTCATACTAACCCACACTTGCCACCAGCATTCATCAAAATTACCAACGAAATGTTTCTATCAGTATTGATTAGTCCCAGGCAAGCTGATCTTGGCTGTGATTCTCTGTATTTTCATTCCTCTCCTGATTTTCAGATGTTGGTTTTTCCTGTATCCTTAGTTCTCTAACGCACCTATAAGAAGTCATTGGTTTCAGTTTGTTTAGCTTCTTTCTTAGGAGGACGAGAGTGATGACTTCTAATCTCTTTAAATGTCAAAGCTTTTATCACTATGTCCGTTGCTTTTTACCAATAAATTTTAATATACAGCTATTTAAATTACTAGAGGTAGTATACAAAGACATTTAAGGTAAAGGTATAATTCATCTCCACCCATTATTGTTTCTGGTACAGCATCATTCAGTTCCCCTTAGCAAGTTCTCATATTTTCAACAAATAAATTTTCATAACCTTTTCAACATCTTTAATTCATTATAGTGTTTCCAATACATAGAGGAAATATTCGTATTTTCTATTGTATTTCTATTTTCTGTAAGTATTTTTTATCATGTCTAATGTTCCTGTGGGTATAATTTTGGCTTTCATATCATTCAAGTTGCTACCTAATTCATAAGTAATCTCCATAAAATATTAAACTCTATTTGAATATTTTCAAATTTTGACTAGTACGTACTCTGCTGAGATTAAATCACTATAATTCTTTTTACATTTTTATTAGATAATATTTTATAAAAAGTATAAGTTGGTTAATTTTTTCACCTCAAAATTATTTCTAAAAGCTTTACAGTGAAATTTAGCATAAGTACTACACTGTGGACATAGTAATGCACCATCTTAGTTTCTGATTTTTCTTAAGCTAAAGAATCCTGCCATTTACATACTGTATAGGGTATAAAACTTGATTATGTATAGCAATCTATAAGTACGGAACTCAAATTATTCAAATGTAAATATCATTTAAGAAGCCTATAATTTTTTAAGATTAGACAATTAGAAAAAAAGCAAATATTTATATACTTAATGTTGAGAGAAGTGCTGGTGACAACATTTTCTAGTGCACATTGGTAGTTTAAAAGTTAATCTAAGAAAAATTCTATTGAGACAATGAACATGATCTTACTAGTGAGTTAGGTTGAAAATAATGATTTTTAGCATCTCCTTGGCAATATGCATCTGCACGAGGAAGAAGGTAGAATCACTTTAAAGCTGAGTAAAGAAAGGGAAAAGAAGATTTCTCCCTCACTCTGCACATGGACAACACTTAAAGATCTTCAAAAGGAATGTATGTTGTCAGGGAGGGAGAAGTTTCCCCCTTTCCTCCTCTCTAGTTCTTGTGCTGGACTAATAATAAAATTGTCACAAGAAAGATTAACAGGAGGAAAAGAAACACATTTTAATCATGTGCATGGAAGTCTCATAGAAATGGAACCTAAGGAGTGGCCAAAGAAGGCAGCAGTTTACACTTTTTAGACACGGAAACAATACATCTGTGAGGAACTGACAGAACAAAGAAACTTAGATTTTGGGTGCACTATTAGTGAAGAATGTAAACAGTTTGGGCTTGGAGTACTAAATTAAAGAAGCAACAGTGTTTGTTTTTGCAGGCTTTTTAGCCCATATTGCCTAACTCTGGTGATAAGGATATTCCTCTACCTCCAGATGCAAGAAATACACCTTTCACATGAGAGACTGATTTCCTGCTTTCAAGGAGACAGAAAGGAGGGTCCCTCTTGTGTTGGCCATTAAGTAGCTTTCATTCAAAACAATCAACATGCCATTGAGGCACATTTTGGGTCCCATCAGTGTGGTTAACTCTAGTCAATATTCTAAACAACTTTCCAAGGTGGCTATACAATGACAAGTGACTTTTAAATTCTCAAAACTAGTAAAATGATAGAGTGAGAATCTGAGCTCAGGTTATCTCAATGCATGTCCAGTTGGAACAAGTCCAGATTGAAACTGGTTTGGGTAACTTGAAAGAAAGTTGATAAACAACAAGAATGGGGTATTACCTGGAAAATAAAGAATCAAAGAGCCCAAAGGAAAAACCAGTAGGACTTGTTATATGACTGAGTTAACTAAATGTAGATGACCAAAAAAAGGAGTTCTGAGAAATGAAAGAAAAACCAAGAAGCAGGAAGCCAAAGAAACCAGATGGAGCACAGTAGAAAAGGTTGTCTGCTTGGACTCTGAATTGATCAAAACTTCAAAAAAAATAAAGTTTTGACTAAAATATTGGCATGGTAGTGGTCTTAGTTTGTTCAGACTGCTATAACAGAATACCATACACTGGGTTGTTTTATAAACAGCAAATTTTTATTTCTCATAGTTCTGGAGGCTGGGAAGTCCAAGATCAAGATGCCAGCAGATTTTCTGTCTGGAAGGGCTGGCTTCCTGGTTCACAGATAGTTGTTTTTTCACTGGTTCCTCATATGATTGAAGGGGTGAGAGAGTTCTCTGGCATCTCTTTATAAGGACACAAATTTCACTAATTAGGACTCTGCCCTCAGGACCTAATCACTTCTCAAAAGTCCCACCTCCAAATAACATCACACTGTGTATTAAGTTTCAACATATAAATTTTAGAGGGACACAAACATTAATCCTATTATAGCAGTAGCTTATACAGGCATATAGTCAAAGACATATATACAGAGCCTCTGAACTGGAAATGCATGTAGTATTAGTAATTTCTTTTACAGATTAAGAAATTGAGGTTCAGAGTGGTTAAATGACTTACTGAGTTCACACAGAATGCAAAACCATAACAGAATCCCTGTACAAAGGTGAACATTCAGACAAGTAATTTGTCACCAAGTTGACTGGCCTTCTACCTTGACAGACAAGCATATAAAACATTCTCATGTAGGTAAGCATCCTTCACATAACACGGATTTTTTAATAATTTGTTCTACATAAAGATGATCCCTTAAAAATAACATAACCTCAATATCCCTATATATAGTAAAGTTTTTAAAAAACACTGAGAAATAACCAAAGGCTGCATTTCAAATCTGAGTAGCAAAAACAAGCTATACTTTTTTTTTCGCTTCAAAATAAAAAAGCCAAATTAAACAGCATATTTAAGCTTAGCTGAAGTGATGCAGATACCAACTGGGAAAAGCTGATATAATTTGCTCAGAGGTAGACTTCCTTTCTTTTATAATTAAAATTAATCGGCTTCAAAAATCTTTTGTTCCATTGAAGGTGCCGTATTTTAGGCAATCTATCTTTCTTCCGCACAGTCTGATGATGTATTATATTAATACATCATTAAAGAGACAGCTTTCAGAAATGATGTATTAGTACAACACATCACTGGAGAAATCAGTAAGAATGCATGACTCATTAGAGTTCATACTAGCCTTTGAAGAAGAGAATTTTTTTTTTGAATGAGTTTCTTAAATGTGAAGAATCACAAAAGTGGCACATCTGATTACCAGTAAGTTATCCCAAGTAGTTGAAAACAAATGTGGACAGAAAAATATAACTAAGTGTGATGAATAGTTACGTGTCCTTGATAATAGTCTGAGATTCTAAGATGCTCCTTCTAAACAAAACTGAAGAATGAAGGCAATCAAACTTAACCAAAATATTCTATTTTTTAATTTTTACTTTTTATCAAAATGTAGTCAATTTACAACATTAGTTGTAACAGATATATAACAAAGCGATTCAGTTATACGTATACATACTTACATATATATTTTTGTATTTCAGTTTCTTTTCCAGTGCAGCTCATTACAAGAAACTGAATATAGTCCCCGTGCTATACAGTAGGTCCCTGTTGTTTATCTATTCTTTATATAGTAATGTGTATCTGTCAATCCCAAATCAAAATAGTCTTTAAAATCTCTAGTATTTAATATATTACCTGCCATTCCTTAATAGGATTAAGATTTAAAAAAAAACATTGCTTTATCAATCCCATCCCTTTAACATCATTAATGTTTCATATTTCTAAATCTCAGGCTTCGTGTGGCAATTCAGTACCTAAAATAGCATGACTTATTACTGAATTGTATTACCAAGAAGCTAAATGAAGCACTGTGGAAATAGCCTAGAAATTTAGATTGGCTTTGCTTGATCTTTATATAGTTAATAAGCAAAGTCTCTAAGAAGAGGTGCTGGATACATACAGCATGGTGGTTAAACAATAAAACACAAATTAACCAATACTCATAAAGCCAAGTCAAGTAAAAAATCAATAGTCAGAAAATACTTTTTAAAAATGGATTTCTCTACAACCACATTTGTATATTCCTTCCATTGTATGGCTCTCATTTTCCTGTCCACTGGTCATTAAAAGCTTTTATGAACTGCTAAGTTGCTTACTGTATGATACACAGTAAAGTGCAAAGAAAACATTAAGAAACATTTCTTTCCATTTATTTAATCTCTCTTGCAAATTTCCATTAAAATTTCATAGCAATTTTATTTTGTAGGTGAATCAAAAATCTTTCCTGAAAGAAGAATCTGACTTTACTTGATTTAGTATTTTCACTTGGCAAAGATAAAAATTCAGAAACAGAACTTCTTATAAAAGCTGGGATAGTGAGTTTTGTTTGGCAAAATGTTTTAAATAAACTTTATATCCCAATTGACAATTTGGATTCAAATAACTACTCCTTAGAATTGTTGTATGTGATATTTCCCATAATAGTCTAGATGGAACAATAATATGTTTTATAATAAAGAATTTAAAGAAAAGTAATCTTTACTTGCATCACTACTCTGTGATGTTTTCAAGGCATCAATAAAACAGTGTGACATACATTAAGGCTTGAAAATGCTCCACCTCACCTTCAGATTTTACATACTGTGTGAGAAAATCACTTTTTTGGCAATTCTGAAACAACCCTCAAATTACAGTTCAGTACAATTAGTGTCATTCTACATATGCACATTTCTAAGCTTTTTATTTAATTTTCAAAGGTAAGAGAAGATGAATGGACTTTTTATTCTGTTTTGTGAAACCATTTGTTTTAGGGAAATGGATAGAGGATTTTCTGTGTGCCTGAGAGAATCCTCGCTTGGCCCTCAACACAAGCCTTACTCATAGTCTCCTCAATTCAAATAGTTCAGGGCTTTTTTTCATTTTAAATCTCCTTTTGTGTGTATCCCTGTACCTCTGTGGACTGTACCTGGCTTTAAAAATTTAGCTTCCAGGTCCCCACCACACTTCTGTCCTTCTCACTCTGGATACCAAACTGAGACTAACCCCAGGGTTTGCCTTGGCCAAAGCCCTCTTTCCCAGGTTGTCACAGGATTTCAGCAAATTGTTAACTAAATGAACCAAGTAGGTGAGCACCTCCATAAAAATCTGGCCAATTCCACAAAGTTAAGAACCACATATGAAAAACATAAATTACAGATTGAAGAGGTAATTTACTTACTCGATAAAAAAGATGTTTCCCTTAGGGCCTGGCCTACCAAACCCACATCTAACAGAGGATGTTTGGAGTAATTTTTTGTTTGTTATATAGAAGTTATATAGTCGTTTACACTTGCATAGACTTTATTTGAAAATCTGTAAAAATGAACTAGCTAATTACACAAAATTAGGTACTATTTCACTTAAAATTACATTTTTATAATGTTAAACGTATACAGATAAAAAGTCTATTTGGCTGAAAAACATATTTTAATTACTTGTCAACTTCTCAAATGATTCCTGGTAGTGTTTGTACAATGTTTTCCTGAAATACTATTGTACCTTTTAGAATAATGACATCTGCAGATAATGTCTCTCTTGGATTTACTGACCAAAGGTAACAGCCGTCTAGACAAACTCAAACTTAACACAATGCATTAATTCTATCAGTGATCTAAACTATAGGTTTCTGTAATTTCTAATTCTTCTGAGTTATAGTTTTTGTTTAGTGCCCCCTCCCCCAGTGCATCTTTCTAATGGGCATCATCAAATACTCTGACTTCTATTAATCCTAAAATTCTAGATTACATGGACCACAAAAGATAGGTTCCTTTTATGACACTATTATGTTTGATTGAAAGGTGCATATCACATTTTGGAACAGCCCCAAAACAGTATTTAGGGGAAATAGGATCAAAACGAACATTCAAGGGTAAGAAAGAAAAGTATCATTAAAAAGTGATATAAGACCTTTTTTTAAAATAAAGATATGTTTCCTAGTATAGTACACCTAATTCACATTCATGAACATATCATGTTCTGTCAATATCCAAATATAAATATCTTGGGCTAACTATCCCTTTACTGAATCTTGTATATGTGAATCTATGTTTTGTTTTTGTTTTTTCTGACTCATATGTCTATTAATCCTTATACACATCTGTTTTTGATGCCCCATGAAACCCCATTCTGAATCAAAGATCCTACTTACTCTTCCTTTTATCATCAACCCTGCAAACTCTCTTATTTCCTTAAATCATTCCAGGATCCCTCTTGAAGACACTGATCTTCTCTGAGGGCCATATATCCTTTACCTCTTTTAAGTAGATTCTGCTCGTTATTTTTCATCCCATGTAAACAAGAACCATCCTATACGTTATTAATTCTCCAAAAAGCAGACATATTTGAGACTCCTCATTTTTTCCTGCTGTCTCCTAACTTTCAGTTCATCCGCTGTCCCCATTATTCCCCTCATGTATGGGAGATTTTCCTGTCTTTCTTGACTCCTTAACCATTACCAGGCTTGGGCACAGTCAGAGGATTTCAATATCTCACTGAACAACCAGTCAAAGCCCTCACTTCTCAGGTCTATTTCCAGTGGCTACACTCCAGCTGCAACTCAGTCACCCTTAGCCCCAACCCTGTGTGTCACCCTTCCCAAGAAACATAGGAACTCTGAAGTAGAAGAGCCTGACCTGCTATCCTCCTAGTTCAACCTTCCCACCTGACCATCAAAATGTGCACTGTATCAACATCATTTGTGACCCCAACATTTGACTGAAGTGCTCAGCCCTGCTCAACCCCTTTCAGAAAGCCAGCCCTTCAAGAGACCGACCCCACAAAAGCAATCAGTCTGTCACTGATCATTGTTAATACTGTTGTTATTATTATTATTATCATTTTGTAATCTCAATTAGAGGTATTGGGCATCAAATTACTATTAACCAAAATGGTCTATTTTCTCAGAGGAAAAAGTTTGATTTGGTGTCAATTTTCCTTTATTGGACTCATTCTAAACCAAAAGAGGCCATGATACATCTTGACTAGATTTGATTCATATTCCAAAAGTAGTTTTGCCTTTCCCCCCACTAATACATCAACCAGCACCAGTATCCAAGAACTTATACAGTGTTTGACCCAGCAGCTGTGTTCTGTTTAACTTCTCAATGAGCCAGGAGACCCATTTTACAGTAGTAAGAAAGGACAGCAAGGAGGCATGACAACGGGACCTACTGTGACTATCACATGCCACACCTCCCAGAAATTGTCAGCCCGAAAGAGTGGTTGAGCACCTAACTGAGGGCACAGCTAGGATGCCAGCTTACAGATGATACCCAGGGGTATGTGACCTTTTCAGAACTAAAGCACTCATCTTCTAGCAGCTATGGGAGTATTAATGGCTGAAAGTTTTCAAATGAGCTTGCACCTCTCCCCTACCTCTGCCTTCTCACCCCATGACTGACATGATTGTCAGTAGGTGAAAAGAGTTTTCTCAAGGACATGTCTCCTCTTCCAAATACTGGTGATGAAAGGACTAGGGGCTGGTAACTTATCCACCAGATGGGACAACAGTTGATCATTCCAGCTCCAAAGTTCCCCTTGGGATTGGCTAAGTCCTTTGTTGTGTCTGCCTGGCAGCACTTACCAATCCTGCTTTCTCATTTGTCTGCTCATATTGACACTGAGCACATTCCTCAATAAAATCCCTGCCTGCAAATTTTTATCCTATAGTGTGCTTCCTTGGAAATGTGACCTTCATTAATTCCCTACAATGGAGGTTGGGAAATGTAGCCTTTATGGTTGGTGGCAATGTATCTAACTAAAAATAAGTGTTCTAACTAAGGAAAAACAGTATCATAGTTATTGGAAATCTTTCACTGTCACAGTACTCTAGTGCATCTCTAAAATATAAGATTTTTATGAGCAGGAAGTTTGTTTTCCACCATTATATTGAAATTGAGAAATACAAGGTGTTCTATAAATATATCTTTGAACAAATAAATAAATAGAAACTGATATTATGTATATCTATATATACATATATATGTATTTTTTTTACTTACAATGTACCCACAAGTATGACAGAATTAAAACAATGAGATGATGATGAAGATAATGGTGATAATTATGTTTCACTATTTGAGCCAGAGAGACTGCAAAAACTAAGAAAAAGACATGATAAGCTCCATGCTGTAGGAAAAAACCATCTCTTTAAAGCAAACATGGTAATTCATGTATAACATTTTTCACCTCAAGTTATTCATGGCAGGATACGTGACAAGGCTACAAATATTCAGAGAAACATCAGTTAATCATCAGGTTTGTAGCTGCCTGTGATTCAATGAAGCTTTTTCTTGCCAAAGGTGATTCTGTTCAAATAGAGTTTGCAGCAAGAAAAGTAGTAATAGCATCAAAAAGAAAAACAATCAGATTTTCAATCACACCCTAAGTCAATTTCCATATTTTTGAAAATCTGTTCTCATCAACATTAACAAGTAACCCTTTTTTTTATTTTTGTAACTGGAATTGAGTAAAATGTTAGATTGCATTATTATAATAGCATTTGTAAGCCAAAAGTACAAAATAAAAATAAAAGGAAAAGTTAATATGAAATTTCCAAAGCTGGATGTTTTTCAAATTTTCTTACTTATTAATTACTTTCCCTTCTGCCTTATGAAAATATCTCCACTTTAATACAGGTACCATAATGGCCAGTCCCAACGATGAATCACATTTGGCTCATCATTAATCAGCTTCCCTGAAGAATACACTCACTTGGAGCTAATGGCCATATGACAGGGTTCTGCCCAGTGACCCAGGGAAGGAAGGCCTACTAGGAGGGTGTCAGGAAAAAAAAAAAATCTTTCAGAGAAAATGGGACAGGAGTGCAAAGGTGGCTTATTTGTATCATTTCATCCCTCTTTCCTTAATTGCTATAAAAATGTAATATTTGGAGGTAAAAGAATCATTTTGTGTTCCATGACAGAGAAAAATCACTGAGATGTCAGACTTTTGTTCTATCATTGAGCTGAAAAATAAACCCTAGATCTACCTCTTTCTGGATTTCCTGTTAAGCAAACAACAGATATCATAATGGGTTAAGTCAGAACTGCTCAGATCATTATCACTTGTCCCCAGACACTCCCATAATTTAAAACATTTACTGAGAATTTACTATATACCAAGCAGTATTTAAGTGACTTATATGCAGTAACTACTTTTCAAGACAATCCTTTAAAGTGTGTAGCATTACTATTTTTATGTTACACATGCAGAACGAGCTGAAGAGAAATTGCCCAAGGTCCCACAGCTAGTAGATGGTGAAGAAAAATGAAAATCAAACCAAAGACTTTTCAGACATACAAAAAGTGGAAGAATTCATATGCAGTGGATATGTATTACAAAAATGTTAAAGGAAGTCCTTCAGCAGAAGGAAAATGATCCCACATGGAAATCTGGTTCTATGCAAAGAAACAAAAAAACCCTGTAAATGGTAACTACTTTGACATAAAGGTAAGATTTTTTTCTTATTAATCTCTTTCGAATGTAATTGATATTTAAGCAAAAATAATTAAAATATATGTGTAAAGTAAATGGTATGGCAGCAGTAGTTCAAGGTCAGGATGAGATAACTGAATATATACTGTATGATTACATTTACATATAGTTCTAGAAAATTAATGTTTTCTATATGATCCACAAATGGTGAACAAAGCAGATCAACTGCTGACAATGCAAGACAGTACAGAGTAGTGAGAAGGGAGGGTTTATAAAGAGATACCAGAAAATTTATGGGGTGATTTTTTTGACAAATGAATATATATGTTAAAGTTTATCAAATTATATAAATATGCACAGTGTATTGTGGGAAAATTATACCTCACTAAAGCTACCGAAACAAAAATGAATAACAATAAAATAATAGTAATAATAAAAATAGCAGTGATAAGAATTCTCTCAATCTTCTACCAATCAAGCAGGTAAAAATAAAAGTCCCATTATAAATAATCTCAAAATGATCAATAATGGACTTCCTTATTAATCGTATATCTAACAAAAGTACCATTTTTAAAAATTCAACGAGGAACAAGTAGATAAAGTGAATGAAATCTCTTCTGAGGAATTTCATTACATTTGGATGGATGCAGAGTTGAAGTATTAAAAACCATGTCTATACAGGTATAAAGAAGCAATAGAAATAATAAAGTTAAAATGTAAAAACTGGAAATAATTGCTGCTCCTCAGGTTCAGAGATCAGGCAATTGTTGAGTGGAGTGAAAAGGACTTGGAAATTTTTTCTTGACATCTGGAGGAGAATTTAGGTAGCTGTGGAGACATACCCATGGGTGTGGATACACTAAGTTGGATGAACACATATTTGAGCATAAATCTTTTTCTTTTAATTTAGTGAAACCAAATATTTAACATATTTCAAATAGCGCAATTTAAAAATATATCACAAAAAAATTTATAAAAATACGACCATCAAACACAATTGTTTTAGTATAAATTGGCAGATAAAATAATGTTATTTTGAAAAGAAACTAACATTCCATCATCTAAAGTGCTCTCAGGACTCTATGATGATTATTATTCCCAGCAGCAGCAGAAGCAGCATTATTTTCACAGTAGTTCATTAGAACATCTTTCCTCTTGTGTCTTGTGCTTGGATTTTGTTGGCGGAGGGGCTCGTATTTTGCTAACCTATCTGCAGAAATCTTGAATAGACATGTGTAGATTCAATTTCCTTCTACAGACATGGAGTGGGAATGGGACTACAAACCCAGGCTACATTCTAATTTATCGATTTGGAACTTTCCAAATCATGATGATAATATTAATTCAAATCAAAGAACATTGTGTGACAGTAATCTGTCACAAATTGTTAGGAGAAAGTATTATTGTGATGGTTTTGGTCATTTATCATTTTCTCACTTGGAGCATCAGCTAGAATTGAAAGAAAAGTTTAGCTTGTTTTGTGAATAGGAAGTCACTTTGCTTTAAAAAAAAGTCTAACTATCTATTTACATCTATATCTGCATATTACATTCATATATATGTGTGTGTATGTTTTAAGATATGAATTTTTAAGACCACACTTTTAAGTTAAGGTGTATCTTTTCAGAGTCTCAGTTTTACTTGGGATGTCAGGTTATCTTTCTCATTCTATTAGGGTAAGAAAATACTAGGCTAAGACCCATGCTCACATTCCTCACAAGCTGCTAACATCCAAAATCCGTTTCCTGCATTTGACAGCTGCCTACAGGGCAATTTCAGCTCCCTGGATTGTTTATCAGTTTGCTTGCAGATTCCTTTGTGAATGTGTGTGTTTGTGTGTGTTTGTGTGTGTAAGGGGAGTAGAGGTGCAGGTAGAGGGAAATTCTTGCAAATTTCTTATGCTCCCTTTGAGTTTGCAGTTTGGCAAGTCATTTAGAAATATTTTTGTTGTAGTTTGTCCAACCTCTAGGTGTTTTGTGGCAGGAGAAGAAATTTGCCTTGCTGCCCAGAAACAGAAATCTGCCTTGGCAGGCTTTAATTTTTTAAAGTACATATGAAAAAGAGGAAAACAATTCTTACAGAAAAACAAGTCATTATTCTTATTTAACTAAATGACCCAAGAAAAAGAAAGCAAAGAAACTATATATATATTTTTTTCCAAGTTAATGTTTCAAGATATGACATTCAAGTGATCTAAGTAGTTAGTTGCTAGTTTTCACTCTTAGCAGAATCTTGTTCATTGTTCTCCTTTATTTTATTTTAAGCCAAGTTTCTCCTACATACATTTTTATTCAGATACGCTTTTAGAAAAACACATGGGACAATAATCATTAGCTTCAATAAAAAATTAGTTAATTAGGAATTTTCCCCCTGTCTTTTCACAAGTTTGCAGAACTTCCTTTAGAAAACTTATGAGTCTCACTATTTAATTTTTTTCTACATTGAATAGAATTTTTTTATTTCCTCTCATAAATCTAAAGTAGAATTGAATGCAGAAAAACAGAATAATACAGAACAGATATACTGGCTCTGTTATTTTCTCAAGAGGGAAAATAAAAATGTATTTTTGAGCTCATGGAAATTCAGGCTTTTAGTTTTACATATGCCATGGGATACCTTCAGAGCAGTCAATATGGTGCAAACATGTTACTGCTCGCTGGTAATGTTAAAAAATAGAAAAGCATCTGAAAATGACAAGTTTAAAGGATTCCAGTAGAGATCTTGAAATCCAATATAATTTTGCCAACCGCTCAGAACCTTATTTAAAATTTTACAACTAAAAATAGCTATGGATTAAGTGTCCTACAAAGTGGATTCTTCTTTACGTACAAGAACCAAAGACTTCAAAGCAGGAGAAGGGCAGACCAAAGTATCCTGATCTAAGAAATGAAAAAGTAAGCAGGAAAAACCCAATCACTGATTACATTTAAATCACATTAAGATGGCATTAGATTTCTCAACAGTTGACAGGCCTGGTAGAGAACACTGTCAACATATTTATGATACTATAATAAACAAGAAAGATGGGAAAATAATATATTTTTAGCAAAGTGCTCATTTACACATTTTAAATAGCAAGGATGAATATAAACAAAATCAAATTTCAGTTCAATTTCACAAGAAGGGTTTTGCAGCCAAGTGTAGCGTCCTGTGTTCTCGGGTACAGTTAAACTACCACAGTCAGTGTGAAAGATTTTCATCAGCACAGAGTCAGAGGTGACATTATGCTGTCTTTCAGTTCCCAGTACTAAGGTGTTTAAAAATCCTTTTGCTGTGCTCAGCCACTGTTTCAGAATGGCGGTGAGGCTCACAGAAATATCAGGATGCTGAACTGCACATGTTGGAGCATCTGGTTTCAGACTACCTGTGATCTTGGTAAATAAGGAACTCCCATTGAGTAATGACAACCATAGGTAATGAAAAACCCCTTTAAGCACCAAGCATGGGGTCCAGTCCTGGACTGTGGGCAAAGCATCACCTTGGCCAGCGGGGCCTGACGCAGGTCTAAGAGCAGGCAGCTCATGGAGCACATGTGTGGTCAAGTGCAGTCTAAGCGTCATTGTGTCAGTAGCCACAGGCCCCACACAGAGGCGCGGCTCATAAATCAATGAATAATCCTCATGTGTGCTCACCATGAAAGACATTTGTAATGAGTCACTGATTTTTTCATCCAAACCCAAACTGAAGGTAGTAATCACTGACCCTATTGCTTTATTGAAAATGTACATATTCAACAGACATAGAAAATAAACTTATCATTACTGGGAGGGAAGGGGGCTGGAGGGATAAATTGGAATTTCAGGATTTGCTGATACTAACTACTATATATAAAATAAATAAACAATAAGATCCTACTGTATAGCATAGGGAACTATATTCAGTATCTTGTAATAGCCTATAATGAAAAAGAATAATAAAAGGAATATATATATATATACACATATATATACATATATATACACACACACACAGCTGAATCACTATGCTGTACACCAGAAATTAACACAATATTGTAAATTGATTATATTTTAATAAAAAATGCATCTTCAAACTATCAAGTTTTTAAATAGATCATTTTACCTAAAATACCTGAGAAAACACTCAATTTCTCTAAAGTATGCTCAAACACATCATGGAAAACTAACTTTCACATACCCATTTCAATATTTTTGAGTATCTTATTGAGATGAAATAAAATAATGTTGAAAGTCTGATCAATATCCCAATTATCCTGTTATGGGAGCTACAGTGGGACATCATTCAAAAGTCAAATATTAATTAACTAAAAGACAGCTTAGCTTTCAAGGGAAGGCATCCCAAAATGGGAGGCTTCATGTGAGGGAATAAAATTCACTTCTGTATAAAAATGATGATTCACATGTCCTGACAGCGAAAACTTGAGTGTTCCTAAAATCAGAGTAATTGGTTTTCATGGGGCATTATCACCACCCATGGATTTGTATGTTTATAATAGCACACGCTCCTATAAAGTATATATGTCAAAACAAAAGATTTTATTAAAATGCAATTACTTTAACACATACAAGGAGATTTTACCAACTAACTTTCCCCTTGTCTTTATGACAAAGAGCTGTCTTAGGTGGAACCCGTTCTTGTTATAAATTTTTCCTGGTTTTCTTGGAATATTTTACCAAACTGTTCCGATTTCAGAACAGATAAATTGAGGTGAAAACATAAGCCTAGAACTTAGCTCCACCTTTATCATTATTCTGAGGGACAATGTGTTTCCACTTAAAGCCTTTTCTCTCCAAGAGATATTTTAAGGATTCATCCTGTCAAAGGGAAATCAAAATGGAGTTGGTATTGCTAAGAGAGCTCTCTAAGGTGGAGCAGGGAGGCCACTGAGGAAGTGTGACTTAGACACGTTTCAGCCTAGATGGAATCTGAACTTTTGCCCACTTACTGTCTAACAAAGGCATCCAGCACATCTGCCAGAAACTTGGGATACTTATAAGACCCTTACCCTAAAATAACTCATGACAGCCTCTCCCTTAAGGACAAATATTTCTCTCTCTCTTTTTTTGAATCAGAGTACAACCTCGTGGCTTTTGCCTTTATAAGCCCCCGACTCTTTCTGTTCCCCAAGACACTCTTTTGATTTTATCCAAATATGTGTCTCCCAAATTGCAATTCTTAAGATCTCCAGATAAAACTCTTTTGCTCTTTGCAACCTCAATATTGACTATTGCTGAACAATCCTCATTAAGAATGTAAGAGTCTGAAACTTAGCAAACTACTTCATGTATGGTCTACACCATAGAATCTTTTGTTACCCACATTCTGTGCATATTCATCAGGGTTTATCCTTTCCTTCTTTCATGCTGTAATGTCACCTTTTACCAAGAACTAACAAGTGCATTTCCTTGTGAGGAAAACTGACCTGGTCCACTCACTACTTAGTAAGTTGTTTTGCAGACATTTGACACTTGACATTTCAATTTCACTAAATACTGGTTGACATTTAATATACAATAGTGTGAAAAGGGGAACAAATTTGTAAGTCAATTTTGCTTAGTAAATGAGCTTATTCTGAATTGTAAATGCATTAGGCTTTCTGATGATTATAGTAATTTAAACATTAATCACTGATATTTTATGAGAAAAAAGCTTACATGATCAAAGAAAGAAGTTAATTTCAGTTATTTGGGGAGATAAAACATGATTCATTATAAGTTTGACTCAAGTTTTCTCAGCAAGTCGCTATTTTGACCTTTAATTTTAAATTTAAAAAGAAAGAAAGAAGTATCACAGAAACAAAACCCTCTCTTAAAAGATTGGACAAGAGTATTGTGATGGAACAGAGAGGGTGAAAAAGTTTTAGTCCTCTCTTCCACATTCTCCTTACTTTAATGCAAATACCACAAATAAAAACACAACCAAAGCATTGTGTTTTTGTAGAGATGTAATTTCAAGACAAGTAACTTAGCCATTCCTTGCAATTTGACTGCTTCTTTAAGCCTCTTCTATATAGAAATTATGCAGCTATCACTGAGGATAGAACACATATTTCCTTTGGATTTAGGTTTTTATATCTATTAAGATGCTTAGGATGCAATTAATTTCTGATAGTATATTGAGTTAAAAAAAACCTAAGGTATATGAATGTAGAGAATGAAACCAGTTAAAAATAATAACTAAAGCATCTACACATTTCCTATCACTTTCATCAGAATATAGTAATTCTTGAAAGTAGAAAGAAATAGGAAATGCAGTGATGAAAAGGAGAATACTTCTGAAGACACGTGAACCTGACTCTACATTGGAAAACAGAGTCACTACTCACACTTTTTGTTTGACTTTGTTTTTTGTTTACTATTACCTTTTGGCAATACATAAAGAAAATCTTCAGAGTATATATTATACCTGTCCAAATAAAGGCATTGACCATATTTCTTTCTAAGATGTAAACTGCCTAAAGGTTTTTTTTTCTTTCTTTCTTTTGCGTCTTTTTCTAGAGATGCCACAGAATTCTGCAGGGGAGCAAAATCTGCCACTCCAAAATGTGTCCCTTTGGTACTGAGACAGGAGGGATGGGGCCAGGTCACAATCACTGAAGGAAAGACACAGCAACTGAGGACAAGAAAACTGGTTAGAACCAAGATGGTGGAAGGTTCAACTCCCAGTAGACCTTGAGCCTCATAGCACACCCACAGGCACCGTGACAGATCCCAGGCTGACCATAAAAGGTTCTTTTGGACCTTTTGGACCCTGCACTTTGTGTTCGCTCTCTCTCCTGCCTTTTGAGATGGCCTGTACGCTGTCTGTGAAGCATGCATCTAATTCTACTTTAAATTAAACACCCCTACACCTCTTGGCCTCTCTCCCTCTCACCTTTTGAGATGGCCCACACTCTGTCTGTGGAGTGTGTATCTCTCTAAATAAACTTGCTTTCACTTCACTATGCCTTGCTTTTGAATTTTTCCCTCCGCGAGGCAAGAACCTATTCTCCAGCAACGATATGAGAATTATTTCGAGCTGAAAACAATTAAGGTCTGAAAGACTCAAGAAGAACCTTTAACCTTCCCTTTAACTGCATAAAAGAATGTAGATAGAGGACCTGTTCCAAGAAGGGAACTATCACCATAGATAACTATAGTATGAACTGAGGTGCGTAGACAGGAAGGAATCTAGCAAAGTCCATTAAAATTCCTCCCTGTGTCTCAGTCTCCGCATGGCCCAGTGAACATTTATTCACATTGTTATCTCATCTCTATGTGAATTGCCTTCCTCCCCTTTAAAGTCCCAAACCACTACCTCCAACACCCTCTTTTATCTTTTGCTAAAGATGGCATTTAAGGTGAGGATTTCAGCCATTTTGGCAAGTTATTTAGTCTTTCTGGATCTCTCCCATGTATACATGTAATCAAACTTTCAATTTTTTTCCTGTTAATCTGTCTCATGCCAGTTTAATAGTTGGACAAGCCAGAATAACCTAAAAAAGAGTAGAGAAACACTTCTTCCTCCCTGACAGTTCTCTTTGTTAATTCCTATTAAAGGAACTCTTATGTGTTCCATCACTATAGTTTTCTTTTTCGCAACAAGAAATGGAGCGGGGGCAGTCTAAATATTTAAGGGTTGGTTACTATGGAAATATAAAGGGTACAAAATTGACCCAGAAAAATACGAACATTTGGAAGCTATTGTTAAATTTAAAATATGACCCAAGCACCATGCTAGATGCATAAGGAATGCAGTAAAGGCAATGAATATTTCCGGAGTGCCTGCTCTGGGCCAGGCACAGGTCTTGGAACAACCAAGAACAAAAAGGTCAAAATCTCTGTTCACGTAGAGAGTATATTCTAGTTAGAGGAGACAGAAGAACGATAAATAGACAAAAGCACAATCTTAGCATAGTGCTGAGTGATATATAAAGAAATTAGAAAGAGTGATGTAATAGCCACTGAGTGACTTCTTACAGTCACCTGAAGAGGTGACATTTAAGTCAGCACATGAATAATGAGAAGGAGCCAGCCTTGTGAAGGTCATAGTGAGGACCTGTGTGAGTCAGCCTTGCTTGGTAAGTAAACATGTTCAGAATTTGGAATTCACAAGGCTTTCTGGTGATGCTTGCAGTTTAAACATTACTACTGATAGATTTGAGAAAACGCTCATACAACCAAATTTGGATGGAACAACTTTTGCAAAATCCATAAACAGACCTCAGCTCAGTAACACCGAAAAAAGTCTAAAGAAAGCCACACTCACAAAAGGATGCTGGGCAAGGTAGGTCAGCGGGTTGAGTTTTAAAGCAAAGAGGTAGATCATTTAGAGCTTTGTAAGCCAGGAGAACAAGTTTAGATTTTGTTCTAACTTTCAAAGGAAGCCATTGGAATTTTTAGAGCAGACGAGTGACATGATCTGATTTACATTTGAAAATATTACCTTATCTATTTTATGGAAATTATACTGCAAAAAGATCAAAGGGTGGTAAGCAGGGAGTAGAGAGATGAGTTAGGAGGATACCTCTGAGAACAGAGTTGTGCTCTTTATTAGAATAGAACAGAATGAGGTAAAACAAATTTACAAGGAAAAATTCAGAGTTTTATATTGCCCAACACGTTTAAGATGCCATTTAGACAATCATGTGAAGATGGCAAGAAGGCAGTCTGGTATATGACTGTAGGATTTCTGGGAGCATTTTGCACAATGAGGTTGTTTAAAGTCATTGGACTAGATAGATAATACAACTTACGTACACTGTGTAGACAGACAGAAAAGAGAAATTGGCCTGGGATAAAGCTCTGATTTATTTCAACCTTTATAGTCAAGGGGGAGGCATCAGCCAAGGAGAATTAGAAGACAATTGTAGTGAGGTAAGAAGAAAATCACCTAGTGCGTATTGTCATGAAAGCCAAGGGATGGGTTGTTTCAAGAAGACTGACAAGGTGTTAGGTTTTTTCAGTCATTTTTCTAAGTGAAGGAAACAGAGAAATGGGCAGTAATATGGAGTAAATGTGGGGTTAAGCAAGTTTTATATATATATAAAAATATATATATGTATTTCCTATATATATATGATATGATATATATATATATGATAGGAAATGTTAAAACATATGTGTATACTGATGGAAAGGATCCAGTGGAGAAGGGGGCAACATAAGGGAGATGGTAAATGCCAGATAAAAACTTTGAAAACATGAGAGTAGGACCCACAGTTCCACTGGTGGTGTTGGCCACTGAAGGAATCAGGATATCTCCTGCTTGCCAATTGAGGGAAAACTGAGATAAGACACCTTAATCCCTAAATTTTTAACATCCTGCTAACATTTCATTTTGATTTTACTCTCCTAAGTACTGGCCAGAGCATTAGGAGCCCACCTAAACACTGGCTAGAGTGTATGTTTGTGTTTATTTTTCTTGGTGTAATCCAACTACTCCAGGACCTTTTGCTTATGACAGTGTAAGTGATGGATCCCTGGCTCTGCCTGTTCCTGCACAGAGATCTGCAGCTGCTGAACATCATTGTGTTTAATAAATGTCTTCGCTGCTTTTTCCCCTCAAAAATTTTCAAGGTAGACATTTTCAACCCACAGGTCTTTTCCTTGTGACAGAGATGAATAAAAACAACAAATACCAAACAGCAAACAGAAAACCACCCTGAGCATTTGTGCTCATCTGCTGTCTCCAGGTGTCTAAAGAGGAGCAGCATTTTGGTTGCCTGGTCAGTGTTAAGAGGTTAGTAGGACCTGGTTTTGCCTGTGGGAGGGGAGATGATGAGAACAGTGGGAAACTAAAAGAGACTAGAATGGTGCAGAAAGGCTATGGGGTGAAATCGAGGAAGAAACATCTATGAAGGGGCAAGGTAAGAAAACAGCAACAGCTTGAACACTGTAGATCCTCTTGGGAATTTGAAAGGTGGAGGAAAAGGGGTAGGAGCAAGAAAGACAATAAGCAGCTGCTTTTATAAGAGGGGGTTTGGTAGAGAAGCAAGAGCTTGTAGAGAAGTTAGTCCTTTTTGTTCACCTCCTTCCTCAAGAGAAATTTCTCTAAGACTCAAGTTATTTTAAATGCTTTTGGAGGGGTTTTTTGTTTGTTTGCTTTTTTTTTTTCTTTTTTGCATTTGACACGACACTGGTCTCAAGAATGCTCTGTTTTATTAAGATGAAAATTCAGTCACTTCAGCACTTGTTTGAAGCACACTTACCTGGGGAGCTAAGTGCTCTGAGATGCTAGAGTAAATAAAGTCCCACCCTTGTCCTCTAGCAGCGTCCTCTTCTGGTAGAAACAGACACGCACACACTGCCTAGTATTGGTCAACTGTTTCGGTCATGCAAAAGAGGAAGTCAGAATACCCTTTTAAGGGACTGGAGAATTTTCAGATGTATCTTTATAGGAAAACAAACAAAAAAGACAAGACTCCTTTAATCTATCAGTTTCTATTTAAATCAGTATTTGTTGTGAGATATTTCTCCAGAAGATGCTTCATTCCAAATGGCCATTGGTAGATTAATTCCTGTCTAAAGGCATCATTTGAAGGCTGTTTCAAATGGTTTATAACAACCTTCAGCACTGTGGACTGTATAATCAGGGAATGAAAATAGTCACTTTGGGTCTGATGCTGTTTTCATTCTATCCAGACGGATATTTGCTGATTATTAGGTTAAAAAATGTTTTCAATATTTTTAAAGAGTTAAGACAAGACTCACAAGATCAACTCCATTTTTTGCTTTTAACTTTCAAAGAATGTTGCCTTTTAAGAAGTTCTTGGCATTGTTTTCAGAAATTTATCATCTGTACTGTCTAGTATGTACGTATTTTTCTCTTTTCCTTTCCTTAAGAGAAGGTTTTGACTGATGTATCTTTGAATGCTTTGTTCACTGCTTTCTTTTTTTGCCATTTTGTTTAACAGCTGAATCCCTTGTACCTAGAACAGTGGCTGGCATACAGTAGTGACTAAATAAAGATTTGCTGAATGAATGTATAATGTGAATCTTTGTATCCCTAACATTGTCCAGTATAACAATGCCTTGCATGTAGAAGACCGTCAAATATTAATTGATTTGAAATACCATCAGTTCTAACCAGCCATGTGGATAGTGATGTATGTCAAAACTAAAAAGAGTGCAACCATTTTTCTTTTTAAACTAGTTAATGGCTCTCCAGTTCTAATTGGTAGGATGCATAAGGTATGGTTTTGCAGAAGATCAGTGTTACTGCATCTCAGCTTGTCATTTTGTCAATAAGTATAAGCTTCTCATCACATTAGCTACAGAATTTGAGTTGAGTTGATCAATATGTGAATTTCCAAAATAGGGGAGAGTTGAAGAGAGGAAATTATAAATAAGTAGTCTCTGAAAACAACTTATCATAGCTTACTTATGAGATGCTTAACATATATCAGACACAATAAAAAAAACCCACGAGGAAAGTTTTATCAGAAAAAATTGAAGAAAGAATAGATGTTGAACAGCAATGATAGAATGATTCATGTCCTGATGTCACCAAAATACTTATTTTATATAATGTCAAGATTTTGGCTTTAGGGAACTCAAAATGATTTCTTTTTAATGTAAGCACTTGGTTTCTAAAATACATTTATAAAACATAAGAAATTATATTATGGATTAAATGGAAAATATCAGGGGTAACATAGACATAAAAAAGGTAAGTGGGTACTAACAAATTTATAGAACTTTTCTCAAATTGGAGAAATGAAGAGAAAGGATAAAAACAGGTTTCTTAGAAGCAGTCATAATTCTTAAATCACTAAATTTTATTTGATAAGAGTTATTTTATCACTTTAATGACTTCAATTTAACTACAAATAGTAATTATTGCATGAAATAATGCACACTGAATTTAGTCATATGGCTTAATTTTCATTTCAAAATGTGAACTTTATAACCTACATCCCAGATCTCTAGAGCATGAGGATTCCTTTCAATCAAAAACTCAGAACACCTTTCACTTCCTTGTCAGAGTTCTCAACTTGAAATTTGGTCTCGTACAGCTGCTGTCAAAGCTTGACAATTGATATTTGAAAAGGTTGACCTAAGGGACATTATAACCATTTATTCCTATAGGTTTTCTAAAATTCTACCGTTCTAAGAAGGCAGACAGACAGCAAGCCAGGTAACTGGACTCTATTATTCTGTTCTTCATAGAAACACTTTCACTGAACTAGGATTTAACATTTTGTCTTAAGGCTTATAATTGGTTGACCTTAGAAAAAGGTCAGATAATGTTACAAGTATCATCTATTATAGTGTTCAGCATGTCTTAAACACAGAGCCTGCTAGTGAAGTTCCTTTAAAGGTCAATGCTAGGTGTATTTTGTTTTCTTTTCCTATCCTTTATATTTCTTTCATGATAAGCTGCAACTTCCTCATAATAGATAATGTGAGAATATTACTGAGCCATTTTCTCTTTCATTTTGGTTGCTCAGAAGCATCATATTGAGTTTAATGTTCATTTACTTTATTTTTCCTTGCTTAGGATGCCTCTAATTCTTTTAAAAATTACACAGGATTTAAATTATTCTCAAAATAAACAGTCTCAATTTAATCTAGTTTACTCAGATTTTGAAATTTATGTTTTTAGTGTTGTATGCAACCAATATAAATCAATATTTGGCTTTGCTAAAATTTAGTTGCTATAAATAACCACCTATGTATCACAAATGTACCACAACAAAAAATCACATTTTATCAGTACTCCATCAGTAGTAAGGCTATCACCATGAATATATAGTTTGACTTGCTGAACTGAGCAAGGTTTTAGATTCTTGCTAAATGTCCTGGATCCTCCATTCATTAACTGACTTTCTCATTTTGAGCAATTAACTTAACTATCTAAATCTTTGTTTTTTAATGTATAAAACAAATAAATAATGGTGTCTAATAAAAATTGATTCAGATATTTTAAAGATATGGGAGAGAAACTGACTAGAATTTTAGTATGTGTGATTCTCCTTTCAATACTATCTACTGTGGTCCATAAACAGTAATCATTACCTTTTTGTTAAAACTATGCTTTCATCTAAGCACTTTAATCAAAATCTGAGAATTAAACAAGCAACTTTATTCTTAGAATCGTGTAAATTCCTTAAGAATCATTTTATTATTAAAAAAGCAAAATAATATTTTTATTATAGAGTTCTGATACAGATATGCATATTCCTGAATCTGTGATAAAGGAATCATTCATTTTATTGCTTTATCAATCCACATTTTTAACTACTTGACTCTGTAATGTATCCATTAGCTCACTATTATATGTGAAATCAGAATAACAAGGTTTTATTGATACCATTTCTTTTTCTGTATGTAATTATGAAGTTGAAACATAGGCTCTCTACATTTCCATCTGATTATCAAGCTCTGTATATTCATATATCCTTGCCTCCTAGATCATACCAACCTGGGGGTAAATTGTGGCCACCAACAGTCACCACAGTTTTTCTCTAGTTCTACCAATGTTGGGAACATTGTTTTGCAAAACTCTCTCTTAGGACATAATGAAGTGTCTCAATTGTGTTCAGTTTCACATCCTTTCCCCTGACATGTGATAGCTAATGTTTCCTGTCTTCCTTACACTGACTCTTTGTGATGATTTCAACTGGCCAGAGCACTGCTCCGGGCCTCTGCCCAATCTCTAACCTCCATAACCGCTTATTAAAGAACGTCTCTCAAAACTGCAACACCTGCCAACACCAGTACCTGCATCATTGCCCTAAAGGGAGTGTAGTAAAACAGCGTTTTTTGTTTGTTTGTTTTTGTTTTTTCCCTATATTTGCAGCCCCTTTTCTGGAAGGGGTAGTCTAATGTGCATTAGGGAAGCAGAAGATAATCTGAATGACAGAATTGTCTTGCTCTCTAAACCAAGTCAATTGTCCATGAACTTATATTTTACACACATTCTATTCCCTCAGTATAAATTTTTACCCCAAGTATCTCAATTAATCCTAAAAATAAATCCAAAACAAGCTTGTGCTATAGACTACCCAAATACCCTTGGACATACTAGTTACAGTGACCTCAGTTTGAAAACCAAATTTAGAAAACTGTCTCTCTGTTGTTTACACAAGAGTCCACTATGAGCCTCTACCCTTCCTTGCCTATTTTTATATAGTTTATTGATTCAGAATTTGGGCTGAAATGCACCCATCTGTATTGAGCCTATCTATATACCCGTAAATAAATAAATCAAACAATGTATAAATTGTTAGTGTAGTATAATGAAGCATGTGTATAATTTGGGGTTAGTTAGATCTTGGTTACAATCCAAATCTTACACTTACTAATTCAGTGGCCTTACCCCTCTTGAATTCCATCTATAAAATGGGGATAATTTTACACGTGAGGGAGTTGTTTTGCATTCCAAAGTATATGAAATATGTAAAGTGTACAAATTCAATAAATTCTGGGTGTTATTATTATTAAAGATTTTGCAGTGTATATATTTGAGTGGACACAAGGAAAAGTAAGAAGGGTCATATGATTGGCAAGTAAAGTGGCTCAGCCTCTCTATATTACTGGGATGTATATATTCTCTCTTAAAAAGATAAACTGACTACATCACATGACTAGTACATGGGGGCTAAAACGTTTTAATTGAATACAAATTAACAAATATATACACACACACAAAATTTTAATTTTGCATTTCAATTCATCAATGCTTCAAGTTCTTGTTAAAAAATGAAGGATAACAACTTGCCAGCACTGATTCCATAAGAACAAAACACAAAATCAGTTAGTCACCAGTTAGTCATACAATGACAGTGATTCTGTATGTCTAGAGAGAGTGCCACCTATTCCTCAAGCTGTCAAGCGAATCAGGAATCCAGTGGTAAAATTCAGCACGAAATTACTAAATCTCCTTCTGCCACCCTAGCCAGGTATTCTTTTTTTGAAGTTCTTTTCCAAAGGGAGTGGAAATTTGAGTAACAGGGAAATTTTACTTTTCAAAAAAATTAAAAAAAAAAAAGCATGCTTTGGAAGACTACCCTGGAAGCTCTTTCTTAAAATAGAGCTATAGCATACTTGGAAACAACTCCACTTGTGAGGAGACAGTATCAAAACTGTCAAAAGTCTGAAGTTCAATTTTTCAAAAACAAACGCATTAGTGTCTTCGGGCTCTTACAATTTTTATCTTACTGCCCTACAATTCAGTCATGAATTAATAAAGTCTACACTTCAGGGAGCTGTTGGATATAACTTTTAAAATAAGAGCAAGATCTTGTTCAGTTAACTTTAATAAAAATCATTTTCATGATTTATTAAATGTGTTTGCAATAATGATTTCCTATATATATTGAAATAGAGCATGTATGCAATTAACCGTTAGGAGGTCATGTTGTAATGAACCGTATGAATTTTCTGAATCCAAATTGATTTTTTAACTAAATATTTGTGTGAAGATTCATTTGAGAAGATAGTTTTAGTTTGAGCAATATCACCAGAGCTTAAATAAAGCCATTGTTTTTGCTTTTTTTGTGTGTGAGCCTTGCTGTTTTAAATTCTACGTTTGTACATATAATACATAAATAAACACTGCCCTTGGAAAATTTTGTATGAATCCCAGGCAAATACAGATAGTAAATTTGAAAAATGATTTAGCATTAAAAATAGTAAAAAGCCAAGAATATTCCCGTAATAATTAAGCCATTCAAAATTTTATTATCAATGACTAAAAAAGAATATATTCATCTATGCTGTATTTATTAAAAGTAGAATGATTTACTTATGAAAGGTCACTGGACACCAATACAGACAGACATCTAAATTTTCTGTGACAATCTCAATTTTACATCTTGTATAATTTTGTCTCTATAATATTTCAAAGTTACCAATATTTAGTAAATAAAATAATTTAGTCATGATCAGTAGTAATGCTTGAGATTAAAAAAATTAACATAAGGCAAAAATAGCACTCATCAAACTGTGAATGTTAATAATTCGAAAACTGGAAAAACAAAGTACAAAATAATTGAGGGGCTCTTTTATCCCTAAAAAATCTGATAAAATGAATTCATAATATAGTAAGAAAAATCACATACATTTATGAACCTAAGAGTTCTACAGCTATTAAAATACATTCTTCAAGTTCCAATCCAATTTATATATTCTAGGGATTTAAGTTCTTGACCTAGCTACTCAATCAATGAAAAATTCTACATTATAAATAGTTTTGGGGGAAAATTTATTAGGTTAAAAAGGCAAAATTACTGAACAATAGGAATTCTAATCCTCTCCTAAATATCTCACTAATCATTTCCTTATGGGCAGGATGGAGAAGAATTACATGGAATTTCATTTTTAATTACTTAAAATCCTATGTAAATATAATATGCTATTTAGTTACAAGGTAAAATTTTGTTATAAACTGTACCCACCAACCCTCCACCCCTAAATTAGCCAGAGAAATCAAAGACCTTGTCCCACGTAGATTCCCTCTGTACCAGGTTTTACATCATCTTCTAAATCCCACATATTCTTGGCTCTAGCTAGTCTATTCTAAGATAAACTATTATTATCCTAAATAATTTATGTTTTGTTTTCTATCTCCAAGTTTAATTATTTAAACCTCTATACAAAAGATTGAAGTTAAACTTTTAGTTGTTTTGTTCTGTTTTAACGAGTTCTTTATCCATGTTATGTGGCAAAAAGCTATTTCCAGTAAACTCTACGAAGTGTTGCTACTGCTTCTTCTTTCTCTCTCCCCTGTGAATAGGACTTAGTGTTAACAGGGTAGTGACACTGTCCCTGTGTCTTTTAAACCTAGTGTTCTGTGTGTGCTATGGGCCCTTCTCCCATGGAGCAGGGACTGGCCTTGGGCACTGGAAGACAAAGGCACCACACAAATGTATGTTACTTTCTGGAATACTTAGATAAATGACTTTGTTCACAACATGAAATAATAAGAAGGATAAAGAGAGAAGATCTCGTGATATATTAAGGGACAGTGCAACATAAAAAAAACAAGTAATAATTACTGTGTACGTACTTGGGTGCTAGGCACTTTTAAAGTCCTTTCTCACTGAATTTTCAGGACTTATGAAGGTGGAGGAGACGCTAAACTACATATCAAATGTCACATTTGTGACAAACCAGTATTAAATCCCTTAAAGTGACTCTCATCCAACCCTGTGGAATTTCCTTTAGTTTCCGTGTAGTTTGTACGTTATATATTTACTCAGATGTGTTATATGATTTTGAACTATGCAAAGGACAAATTAAAGTAACAACACAATACTGAACAACATTCACACTGGAAAGAAACAGTGTCATGTTGAATTGAGTTTATTTTCCTTTCTCTTCCTCCTCCTTTCTTCCTCTTCCTTTTTTAATTTTTCTTTTGAATAAGTGGTTTTCATCTGCTTTTCTTACCAGAATGTGAACTCTTTAGAGGCTGGATTTCCTCTTTTTATCTTTTCTATTTCCTCCTTCCATTTAGCATGATGTATATAGAAGCCATTCAATAAATAATTGCTTAATGAGCACACAATAACTGAAAAAATTAATTTTTTAGTGGTTGACATGTCCATTATTATGATACCCCACTATGTGCCAGATATTGTGCTGGGTATCACATACTTGTTTCAATCACAAAAGTAGTGCAATTCATGTATTCCCTCCGTTTTAGAATTGGGACAACTGACTGTAAAAGCGTAATTAAATTTTCCATGATCATGCACTTCTAGAAAGTGGCATAAGAACAGTCTGAACAGAGCTCTTTCTACTCCTAAAGCATGCTCATGTACTAGTGTGCCATGACACCTTATAAATAAATGATCTCTTTTGATTTCCCTACTATGGAAATATCATGAAGTCAATGATCTCTATCACAAAATCATAAATTTGGCCTGCCAAATGTATCAGAACAGAGATATAAATCAGAATATAGTAGATCATAAGAGCAACTGACATGATTCCACATTTATAAAATAATGTAAGAATTAGAAATACGCTAGTGTCAATTCAAAGGGCTGTCACATGGTGGAAAAAAGATTTTATTTATTAAAAATATATTTTATTCCAAACAAAATTTCAGAATGATTCTAAACACTTAAATAATATATTAATGTTTAAAAAGTATTATAAGATTGTAGGAAAGTATGAATAGAAAATTTGATAAAATTGAAAAAAATATTAATATGCAAAATGTATGCTATTAAGAGTGTGTTAGGATTTAGTCAGCAGAGTAGAGAACATCAGAATTAGGTCTTACACAAAAGTGGGAAGAGCTGGGAAAGGGGTTCTGAGAATCAGAAGAGTTGCTGAATTGCTCATTAGTTCATCTGAAGCATGGGTATGAGTTAACAGTCTATACTGTTGATGCCCTCCAGCCAAGATCACCAGGAACATACCTGAACAAATTGAACAAGTTGAGTTTATTATTCATTGCAGCAAGGCAGATGAACACTATGGAAGTGTCTTAATAAGACTGTGTTAGAAAGGAATTACTGTGAGATTTAGGTTTGCGTTAGGTGATTCGGGGGGGGGGGGTTTATGCAAGCAGGTCTTTATTCTGGAAACAAGGTTAATTCAATAATTTAATATCTTAATAACTCTTATCCAGAAGGAGGGAAGACTAGTTCAATGCTGTAATTGGCAAAGAAGCAGTAATTACTCATATTAGCCTGGATTAGGGGATGTGTGGCCATTTTTGTGGTTCAGATAATGTTCTTACTTTGTTTATGTTCAGACATGAATATGGGGTGGTCTTGTTTTTGTTTTGATCCTTTGAGGTCAGAGAGCGACTCTGTCTGCTGTTGATGTTTATGAAATTATTTATTGTGAAAAGGAGAATGCCAAGACCTTGCTATTCCAGGCCAGCCCCTAGATGTCAGGGGCTCTTTTCTCCTTTTCCATAGCTTGCAGAGAAATCCAAAGCGTGACCATGAAGGGGAAATTCATGAAGAGGTTTAGGAGAACTAGTGCCGCTGTGGTTCTGGGGACAGACATCTGGTGGTTGATGCCACTCTTGGATGGCAGTGCTCGCAGTCACTGGACATGCAATACAGGACAGCAAGGAGATGCTGCATGTAGCCAGGCATCTCTGCACTGCTGCTATCTCACTTGATGGATGAAGAAACTGAGTTACAGAGACCTTCAGTCACCTGCCCATGGTCACAAGAGTACTAACTAGAGATGCCAGGATTCAAGTACAAATAGTCTGTCTTTAAAATCCATAGTCTTAACTATTTGTTTCTGTTGGATCTCAAAATGAACAATAAACTGATGAAAAGGTTATCAGAATCACTGATGCTTAGGAAGATTCCAATCAGTGCAAAATTTTAAAAACTCCAATCCTAATCTATGAAAAGTTGGGAAGACCAGTGTTGCAGACAAGGCATTAGGAAGGAGGGCCTTCAGGTACACTGCTAGTTGACAATGAAATACAATAACCTTTGGAAGGTCATTGTCAGTATCCATCAAAGCAGTTTACATGACATAGCAACTCTGCCTCTACAAATTGATCCTGTGGAAATAAAAGCATCAGTGTCTTAAAAAAAAGAAACAAATAGTTATGTGAATACCTATAATGGCATTATTTATAATGACAAAAAATGGGAAGCAGCCTGAATGTCCCTTAATGGAGGAATAAATTTACAAATTAAAATATATATATTCTATAAACTGTCCAAAACTGTGGAAATAATTAGATCTTTTTCTATGAATCTAGAGAGAGATTCATGATGAGCTCATAACTTTAAAAATTATTAATGTTCATGGTACAATTCAATATTTAAACCAAAAAAAGCACAACTTTTTGTATGTATGTTGATATCAGCATGAGAAAATTATGGAAAATACATGCTATATTGTCAACCTTGCCTTATCTCAGGATAAAGGGTTGGGAAAACAGTAAACGTACTGAAAGAAGCATAATTAATTTATGCTCATCTTTCTTTATATTTTTGGATTTTTAACATTCTTTTGAGCACATACAACTTTGTAACTAAAAAGATAAGTATGGAATGCTTCTGAGGAGACTAAAGGAATCTGATATTCCTTAAGAAGATTTAAATGATCTTTATTAAAGTGGAAATGTGATAAATTAAAGACAAAAGTTTTGATTTAAAAATCCTTCAGATTAATAAAAAAATTTTGTCATGGAATTGGAATCTTAGAAAATAAGTTGATATTGTGAAATTTCAGAATAAATACGTACATTCAGACTTACATGCATACATATATAAATAAATAAATATAAAATGACCGCTACAAAAATACAGCAGTACAAGGGGAATCTGACTGGTCACCTGTACACAATATATATTTCTATAGAGACTGATATTTTTACATTCTCATTTCATTTCTATTTCAGAAACTACAAATTCTACATTGGCTCATCAGACTCTAGTACAGAGCCAGTGATTTTAAAAATAGCTGTAGTCTAAATATGTTTAAGGGAATCAGAATTTTCTTGGTCATAACCATTCATGGAGCCTAGGAAGGTCTTTGTATTTAAGCAATATTTATATTTTTAACATAGTTCCATTATGAAGACTAGCAAATGAGAAGCTGGACTGGATAATGATGTTTTCTTTAGGCCATTGCCTCTTATTTTAAAAAATAATGCTCAATCATAAACATACAGTATATACACATATTCATACGGTACAGTTGTTTGCATAATCAGACACACTGAACAGTATTTATTAAAGCAGAGTATTCAGATCACTACCGTCCAAAAAAGGAGAAAACTTAGAAGAACCACTTCACAAAATTAATTTTCCAAGTGTTTTAAATGCGAACATCTGAACTTGTGTTTGAGGCACAAGTATGCTCTTTATGCAAAAGGTGTGTCTACGTGTGCGTGTGGGTGTGTTACTCAAATAAAACCTCCATTTTACTTAGATAAAATTCATCTTATTGATCAACATATTTAGTTAAATTGATAATGAATTTGGGTAAATTCAATTGAAATGAATAAGCTGATAATGATTCCTGGTGAAGGTTCCTCACAGTAACCTAATATTTTCATGCTAGTATTAAACCACACAGGTTTAAAAGCATCTAACTTTAAGTCCACTACAAGAGTCACTATAAACTGCCATCTCATTTATATATATCTCACCCTCATTTACTATCTACAATTCACCTCTAAAAAGTGTGTTAATTTCTAAAATGATAGTATCTTACAAACACATTTTCTTAAACAACTTCATAAAATCACTTGTCAAAATGGAAATGTTTACAATTTAACTGAAGTGACCAGTTTGACAAATAGTGTGTGAAGTCTTATTTTGTCTTTTAAAGTTTCCAGTAGGTCCAAAATGTAATAGCTAAAATAGCAAAAACAAGTAAAGATGGTCTACTGAGCCGAAAATATTACAGAGATGTTGTACTGATAGAACCAGAAGTATATTTGCAAAATGTATCCACTGAAAGTAATTTCATATCAAGTGTCAAACCTGCCATACTGTTAAGATCTTGAGGTAACCTTGTCCCACCTGAAATGCTAATACTCTCAGACCTGGTGGCCCATTCATTATGACGGCTTTTGAGCTCTGCTACAAGAGACAGCCAATGAAAATTATGTTAACCTACTTGGAAAAAGCCATCCGTAATTAATGTCTGTAGATAAATAGTATTCACATTTAGACAAGGGGCATCAGCACCAATAACTCTTTCACACAGACAGCTTTATGTGTCTTTTCTTCACTAATTATCATTTTGGAAAGCTTTCAAGTGATATCTCTTATTATGGTAGAATAGTTTTCTGATAAAGTTCTGATATATGTGTCCTTATTTAAGGTGAGTTCTAAGACGGCAAGGCCAAAGTTAACAAAGTCAAGTGTATCAATTTATAGGTATTCACCTGAAGAATCCCACTTTGTTAAAGTATACCCAGTAGCAGGAAACCCACTACCTGTGGAAAATGTTTGTTCCTATGGCATATGCTATCAGAAGTCAGATTCCATAGACATGAACACAGTATTTTTCATGAAGATATTTGACTTTTTTTTTTGGGTTCAGATCTAGTATTTTCTCTTTTATAATCACACAAGGATGACTACTTGTGTGAAAAGAGATTCCGACGTAAGATTAAAATTATCAGGGATCAAATAACAAGTTTAATCAGATTTGAGCTATCGGTAAGAAAAACACTTAATTCTGTTCAAAACTTACCATGGTTTCTTTGCTTTCCGTAGCATTTACTTCTCTTTGTCTTACTTCTTCAAAATTTGTCTATCTTATTCTGAACTTTTTGTGAACCCATTAATGCATCAAATAAATATAATATGAATAAATCAGATTATAGTTTATATCATTCATTTAGTTGGCTGTTACTTCACTCTGCATCAAGAAATACCTAGATATATCTGATCTATGATCATCTATTCTAGTTTTTCTGATGCCCAAGACAATCTCTATTAACTCAGGTTATATGGTTTATCCATTTATAATCTACTATTATAATCTACTATTAGTAGGATATACGCATCTTTGGCAACCACACTGAGTTCAGCCACCTGAGTACCACTTAATGACATGTCATAAAATGCTTCATGATTTAATGACAGCATTTCTTGTTTTTATTTTATCATAATGATATATCATAACAATTTATGTTAGATTATTAAATATGTTGCAACAGACTCAACTTCAAATTTCAAGTCTTTTAAACTATCACTTGGTAAAAAGAATAAGATGGCAGAACTTCTTGCCTTGAAAAATACAACCTGAAATGTGAATTATGTCAAGATTCAATGACAGTTTGATTGTTATGAAGGCCAACTGTACCCTAAGAAGCAGTCAAGTACATTTAAAGAAAAAAGTGTGAGTCCTTTTTGAAATCTGGTATAATTTCTGATAGGTGTCATAGAGGGATAGTTTCGTATGTTGATAAAGTCTTCATAAATCCTTACAGTAACATTTTAATTAACTATAAGAAAAATCTTTCCTTTATCACAAAGTAAACATTCCTATATTTCTTAAACATTCATTAATAAATAAGTAAATATGTATGTATTAAAATCAATATAAAAAGAAGTGACATGACAATACTAACTTCATTGTTACTTTTTTGACTTTTGTATTTTGTCACTGATATCCTGAAGAGCCAGATGCCTTCTCTGCATACACTTTAGTAAAACCAGGTAGGAATTTATCTAGCAAGACTCACATAGACACAGTCAATATGGGCTGTCAAACAAAAGAAGCAAGTTATGGAGGCCAAAAATCAGCATAATTCTATTTAAATTTTTTAAAAACCTGAAAACCTAAATGATGCATTGTTTATTTCTAATTATGTAGATTATAAAATAATACCTCAGAAAAGCAGTGGGAAAAGGGAAGGGAAGTGTGAGGGTGGGGAAATACATACCATATATACATCTATGTATATATATCTATAATACTTATACACACACACATACATTCTTAAAAGTAGCTGTGTATATGTGTGCATATGTGTGTCTGTACTTTGTGTATGTATTTTAGACCTTCTTTGGTGTGATGATATATTTCATAGTTAATTTAAAATGGAAATTAAGATGAAAAACTTGTATTAATGGTATATAATATCTGTGTTGATGGCAGTGCCTTCACCTGGTCATGTATGGTCTCAGGATAGAACAGTAGTGTTACAATCAAAGGGGTGATTTGGTTTCCACTGCAACACGTCAGCGTGCTCCTCGTTTCTTTTTGAGCCCTAACCAGCACAGTCCCCAAAGTCCATCCATAGTTCTCTAACCGGACTGCCCAGGGCTTTCTCTTTCAGCACTTCCACAACCACCACCCTGTCTGCCACCATAATCTCTCACCTGAATATCCGCACTAGCTTCTCAAGTGTCTCCTTCTACTCATGCTCCCCTTTGTCTTGTTCACAAATAGAAAATAAAATAATGGTTCTAAACATTATCAAGTTATGTGATCACTCTGCTAAAAACCTCCCAATGACTCCCTGTTTTCCTCAGAAAGTATATAAAAATCTCTACAATGGCCATAGATCAGGGAGAATAATCCTTTTCTGTAAAAGGCCAGATGGTAAATATTTTTCTTGGCTTTGCAAGTCTGTGTCCCAACTATCCAACTGCTGTTGCTGTATCACAAATCAGCCATAGACATGTAAGTAAATGGGTGTGCCCTGTGTTTCAATAAACTTTATTTTCAGATTAGCCTACAGACCACATCTGCTCATGGATCGTCATAATTTGCTGATTTCTGCCATAGATCATCTGAACCCTCCTCATCTCTGTGATGTCATTTCTTACTAGTCTTCTCCTCCATTCATTCTGCACAAACTGTAGAGGCCTCCTGATATTCCCAGATTCCAACAGACTTAAACCTGCTCTAGGATCTTAGTATGCACCCTTTCCTCTGCCTGGAATGTCCTCTTCTATACATCCAGTTGGTTAAATCCTTCACCTTTTCAATTCTTTGCTCACATCTCACCTTTTCATTGAGATATAGCCTAGTTGTATTATTTAAAATTTTGACCCCAACTTCATTCTCTGAACTCTCAATTTCCTGTATCCTGACTACCATTTTTTTCTCTGAGAGCACTCTACCTTTGGATCTACTCTATCATTTTCTTAATGTGTATGCTCCACCAAAGCAGAGTTTTTGTCTGTTTTGAAAAAGGAAAGAAGAAAAACAAGGAAGGGAAGAGAAAAGAAAATACACATTTCTAATTGAAGTTCTGGTAACCAGTGTTCAGATCTGTGAGCACTCCCCAAACTACCTAAACAGACTGATATAGACACTCTGATGCTTTAACAAAATATGAAGACAAACATTAAGTCAGACATTCTTCAGTGATACTGAACAAGAAGATGGTGTATTTAAAAGTATTCAAAAATTGTCATAAGCAAAATGTCTCATGTTGAAACATGTTACTATCTTTATTTTAAACAGATGACTAAGGGTAGAATTCCAAATTAATATGGTGGTGATAATAATATATGACATTAAGAAGAGCCCTATAACCTCTTTATGATGAAAATACAGCTTGATTAAACATTCCTCTGGAGTTTAAATTGGTACTTTGATCTCATGAATATTCTTTTATGAATGTTATTTACTGACAAATTATTTGACTACCAAAGAGACTCAATCAGCAATTCTAAGCTTGATTTGCAAAATCATAGAACTTTTCAGAGTAACAAATACTTCATAACTTTATCTTGTATAGATGTGTAGCATTTCCTAAATTTTAAAAAATTTTATAAAAATGAGACATTCAATTCCTATGCTGTATCAACAGAGGAAATGAATGTCAAGCTAATGCAATTCACCTACGTATAAATTTCAATGAGACACAAAATTTATTCTGTATGTATGTGTCTGCAAATTTATATATATATATATATATGCAGATATATGAACTATTGGGAAATACTGGATTTCTTCTGTTCATTACTCCAATTTTTAAAGAGTATGATAGTAGAATTGTGTTAAATTTTTCTTATCTCTTAAGTTAAAAAGGTTGAACTAAAATATTCTAATATTACTAAGAAATAATGTTAAAAATACCATAAAATGAAAACATTTCTATATCCCTGTGTTCCTGTAACAATTCTCCTCCTGACCAAATGGGTCAATTAATATGAAATTGTTATAGAACCATGGCCTATTAAACATATGGAAAGATATTCACTTGCTTTTGAGGATTTTCAAATTACAGATGGTTGTAAAATTAAATCATACATATTAACTTCATTTGGATGAATTCTCCTCCCTTCACGTTAGACTTCTACCAAAAGTCTTTACTCAGTTAAGTGAGGATTCCTCTGTAGTTCCATGATTATACTTCAACCCAAGTCAAAAATTCAAATCACATTAATAAAGGCAGGCTTCTTTATGGCATTAACACTTCATTAAGGAGAGAATAAGGGGAAAATATATCAAATATTCACAAATATCTTTCAAATGTTTGTCACATATATTTGTTTAAAATGACTTTCTCAGCTAAGGCTTTATATGAGAGTGAACAGATTTTCTTTGACTGTCAGATGGATGATGATCACTGCTATAATCTTGGTGGCCCTTGGAAATACCTAATTTAGTCAGAGAAAAAGGAGAAATTACCCACCTATATCTTTGTGTAATCTTTTAATATAATTCCACGGCAAGAATTTTTAAAAATTCTTAAACAGTTTTTATAAATTGTCGATTTTTCCATGCGTGATCTCATATGTGCTCATACAGTTGACATATCATACTTTATTACTAGAGCATATCCGGTTGCATATGAGAAAAGCAGAAGAGAAATATCTACCAACTCAGTCTCCCTCATGTAGCATCCAGGGCACATGGCAGTATTGATTACACTGCTAGATGTCAAATAGTTAGAAATAAAGGTGATATTCAACGTCTTTCACAGCCAGTCTTGTCATAACAAGGCAGGACACTGATCAGTACCTGCTAAACATCACCCATAGATGGAAGATTCCCTTTGAACACCAAACAGCATTGAAGAGGTGACTATCTGAATGTTGCTTCAGGTGAAGGTTCTAAATTGACTTCTCCTTCCAACAATAACATTTGAAAGTATGCTAGGATAGTATAGTGAAAATGATAGCTATTATTCATTGAGTATTTGCTATGTCAAGACACTTTAAATAATTATTACATTTACTGATATTGTACCTGATTTGGGTCTAAGTGGTATGACTCTCTCGTATTCTTAACCACTACCAGTTATCTTGCCTCTACACAGACTGGGAGACCAACTTCATTAAACACACTATCCGTGATCTCTTTCTATAAAATGTGAATAATATCAATCTCATAGTATTACTGGAAACAAAGCATCAAATAGGATCCCACACGTATAGTAAATGATATAAAAATGCAGTTTCCTTTCATCCTCATAAAATAAATATATCTCATGAAAACATATATGAGCCATCTTCTATGCATAATAAATAGGTAAACCTATTAATATTCTGTGGCTTTAACAGATTTATTACCATCTGGTTTTTATTTTGCTTTCACTTTATAAAAAGGTGCCAGGTCTTCACTGTTATAGTCTAACACCCAAAAAGAGAAATACCAGAATTATGTCAATAACATTCAAAATAACAAAATAAAATATGTATTAGAAGAATATATATCATCTATTGAGTTTCGTGAGCTAGACACCATGCAACCTGTCCCTATACATTATCTCATTTAGTCTTATAGACCTATGATACTTATTAATTGACATTAATATTATAGATAGGAAAACTGAGGTATGGGTGATTTCAGTAATTTACACAAGGGCTCACTGCTAGGAAGCAGAGGCAGATCAAGGATTTAAACCCAAGTCTGATGACTCAGAAACTCAAAGTTTTCTTACTTTCTAATAGCAAAATGTAAAAATTTCATTTTATTACCTTTATGTTTTTATTTCTCTATTTTAATGTTACCTCAATATAGAAATTGGAAATTAGTTTGGAATGCATTTCATCTGAAAATATACAATCATACAAATAATTGCATTTTGACATACATTCTAAAAATATAAGGCAATGTCTCCTGATTTCATTCTATTTTGTATTCTGATAAAGTATTCCAGTATAAAACAATGGAATATTAATTGCCAGACTCAGATCCTTTCATGTGCTTTTAAAACTAGCATCTATTCCCTATATTGTAATTTACTTGTGGCTAAATTGGTTTCCAAGTACCCACTTGCTGGTATGATTCACTTACTTTGCACATTACTAACACCAGTGGTTTGAATACAAATGGGTCATTTATTCCCTGAGAATAATTTTTTACACGTGTTGTTGAACTCTAAGCATTTCTGAAAATTAACTGTAGAAGAAAATACAGCAGTTTTGGAGAAATGTCCAGAAAGCTATGCAGCTTTTAAACATAGTAGTTTTAAATTATTATGTTTTTTTTTACCTAGACACTCTCAGCACTGTCTACCTCGTATCTATTACACATTGTATTTTTCTGTCCTTAAAACAAGGCTCTTCCACATTCCTCTGTTACCAGAAAGTATGTTCTTAGCTCACTGCAGAAATAATTCAGAGATGAGGTGCAGAGGTCAAGAAAGCAACGTGAGGATTTGTTAAATGATAACATCCTCTCAAGGGGAGAGCAGGCAGATTCAGGTGAGTAGTTGCGCTGAGTTCCTTTGGCAAGCTGGTTATATGTGGTGTAAAAATGAATGGGTGAAATATTCATTGGGGAGTGAGGGGTTTGGAGTCATATTCCCTGATTTTCATCCCAACCTCACCTTCCCGAGGGGAGGAGGGATTTTTGTCCTCATTTAGTCTTGATCCAAAGTTCATGGCATTGGTGCATGATGGGTACTTCTAATCTGCAAGGCTAATTTTATTGCAATGAGGGCATAATGAGTAAAAATGTTGCATTCAGACACTAGAGATTCCTGCCTTATCCCACCTTTCTTTCTTGGCCTCCAGGAAACTTGTCACCCCAAAATGTGTGGTTTCCAATCAGTCTGGAGGTTCCTGCTTTTCTTTGTCTGCCCAAGAGCCCTCTTTGTTCACAGGATGTATGGTTCCCTGCCATCTGGCCCGTGCCCCTCTTTCTTTGCTTATATCTAGCTATCTACCTGCTCTAACACCTTCACAAATTATGTGGTTGTTGCTACCCCTTTCCATCTTCTATGATGCACACCTTCCAGCTTCTGTTTTTCAAAATTCTGAAATCATGTGATTAACTTTCATTCAGCTGTATCATCCTGGTTCATGATGATCACAAAAGGCCTGGTGACAGTCAATGCATTAAGAAATCTCCACTCCCTCATACAACTATGATAGGTGTTTCCATAAAATATCTCTCATCCAGCAAGTGAAAAACTTGCCAAAATAGAGCAAGACTTCTCTTCTTAGAGCAGATATACACTCCCCTCTGCTAGGCTTTACCTTTATAAACAATAATTACATTCAGTTGCTTAACATTTAATTGCTCTTTTCACATGCATGTTCACACTGTCTTAAATCTTTTTTAGAACACAGCATGATACAACATATGAAATAAATAAGATTCTTAAAAATTTTACTTTCTCCGTAAGTCTGGCAAGAATGCAGGGCAAATATTAATATTTCCATTAAACACATGGGAAACTTGAGGCTCCAAGATGTTACATACATTTTCTCAAGGTTATATAGTTAGTAAACACTGGGGCTTGGATAAGAAAATTATTTTGAACCACAGACAAGCCCTTAGACTCTCTTTGCTTCTGTTTTCTCATACACAGAAAGACACTTGTGAAGAATTTAAAGTTCTTGGAGTCAAACTGTTTGAATCAATGCTTGGAAACTGCTGGACTTCTCTGGCTGTGTTAATTTGGGCTAATCACTTCACTACTCTGTGACTCAATTTTTTCTCCTCTCTAAAATGGAAATAATTTTATTGTAAGTTTTATGTGACAACACTTGGCCATTTTTAAGTATACATGTAAATTAGCAATAATAAACCTCTTCCCACTTGTTTTAGGGTATTCCTTTTCTAGATTAAATTGTGTAACATCAACAGTAAAGGAATAGCTAAGTTTCTTTAGTGCTGGTAATGTCCAAGAAAAGATGAATGCCTTAGACAATTTATGGACTATTTATGGTCATACATGGGAGAGAAAGTGTCAGGAGATGAGGGAAAATCAAAGAATCTTCCTTGAAAAGGAAGAAATCGAGAGAGTATTGGGTCTCTTAGATACTCCCACAAAAGCACCTCAATTTCCAAATCATCTCATGAATAAATTAAGAAATAAGACAAGGGAGCGGCAGTGGAGACCAAAAGATTACCTTTATGAATGATAATGTAACCAACAAACAACATGGAGTCACAGCTGAGTGTAAAGCAAAATAAATTGGTTAACTAAATCCAGAATTAGGCTGATTTACAAATCCAGACACAGATATGCACCCCCTCTACACCCTGTAATTAGGAGAGGGTACTCAGTGTCTGTCTTTGAAGAAGCATCAAGGGAAGGTTTGCTTCTTTCACTTTGTTGGCTCCTGGGAGGGAGAGAGGTTAGCACTGAGACAGGCATGGCAGTTTTCTCCTCCTAAACATACTAATGAGAAAAGAATCACTCCATAAACCCTAGAATGGAGAAGCAGGCAATAAACAAAAGAACCATCTGGGATGAGGAAAAAGAATTTCCCAACAAAAATAGAAAAAATGAAAACTTTCCAACAACAAAAACACAATGTTTGAGGTATAGATGTGTAAAGTAAATATGATGGAGAAAATTAATCATAAATTCTTACATGAAAAAGGCAAAAGCATGCATTAATTTTTAACACAAATAGGATCATTAGAAAGCTTATGTTCCTCCTATGTTTCATACGTTAGGCACTCAAAATGAAATATTCCTTTTAAATTCTCATCATAGCATGATGCAACAGGTCTTTCCTTATTTTATCAGTGAGATGGGAAAATCAGAGAAACTTCGCTGTTGTCTATGTCATGAAACTAATAATACATGGAAGAATTAGGAATGGGAACCCAATCAGTGTGATTCCAGTTTCCCAGGAGAAAATAACACACTTAGCAGCAGGACACAATTCTCACATTAATGTAGGTATTAAAGAATTATCAAAATTTGCTTGTAAAGCAAAAAATAAAACTGAAGAGCATCTGATAAACCTAATGGGGAATAATGGAAGCTTAATGTCCTCTCCATTACAAGAATATATTAAAGTATAATTTTAAAGAAAATCATGACTTTCATGCAAATGTAAAATGAAGCCATGTCAAAGATTTCATTCTGTTATTTACTAAAATCACCAGTAAGATATTTTAAATGGTTCAGAGATCATTTGAGAAACTAGGTGTATACAGGCAACTTATCTAAAAAAAAAAAAAAAGACAATCAGATAAAATTGCTAGATTTGACTATTTTTAAAGTGGTAAATATCTAATGGAGCCATAAATCATAATCTTTGTTGTTTTATTTTTGCACTACATAGAAATTATTATCTGTATCTTTACTGGACAAAAATCTACAGTTTGACTTCTTCCCTACCCTTATGGATGTGAAAATTGTCTGGTCAATAAAAAAGTCAAGCTTCAGGAAAAGAGGACCCAGTAATCCCTTTTGCCTGTTTCCAAATTTCAAATAAATATTCTGACAGATACATGTAAACACTTGCTACTTGCTAATTAGGACCAAATTTTTTCTTGGCCATTCAGAGCTGTCTCTGCCACCTGTTCAGTACTGGAGATATGCAGAAAATTACTCATCTTTGGCAACTCACTTTTTTAATCACACCATTGTTTCAGTCATGATATGATGTGACTTATTGGCTTTCTTTTACATTTTTCCCCAGATGACCTGACTTGGTCACTTTGATTGGATTACAAATTATTCCAGTCTGTTACTTACATAAAAAGAAATTACTAACTCAAAATAAAAACTGAACAAATAAAACCAAACAAAACACACACAGGTTCTTTTCGAGGACTCTTGTGTTGTAGCCCGTGGGCCTACCATGGAACACAGTCAATATCAGTGTCATTGACAGCAAACATAAGTATTCCTAGAGGACTTTCTTCAGTGAATTATGCACCAGGGATGGTCACAGGCAGCTCCTGGCTGGGTCTTTGGAGAGTCTACTTTAGAGTGACAGCCAAAGTCAGCCACAGTCTGAGTTCATCCTGTTTTCTCAAAAGCTTTTATTTTTTGTTCTTCTTACATTTTCCCAAACATGTCTTATTTTTCTTCAGCTGTGTTTAGGCAGTTCCCTATGTCTTTCTCCCACTTACCCACTCTCTAATTACAATTGTTGAAATGTCATCTCCACTGTGAAGACAGGTCAGTTCTCCTTTTATGCTCTCATAGCCTTTAATGTACCTTTCATTTTTTTAAAAAAACACATTATTTTATTCTTTTGTTATAACTAGTTCTTTATATACTATCTTCCCATGCTCTTTGCTCAAAATATGTAGTTACTATGAAATGTATACATGAATGAATGCAGAGGGAGTATTTAGTAGAAAAAGCATATTTGCAAACTATCATAATTGTGACAGTAATTTATCATGTGGAGAGATATAAGCAAGTGTTTATATACAAGATTTTTATGTTATGAGGTCCAATCTCTTAGTTATTCAAGATTCTGTTCAGAGGTTGACCTCCTTCATGAAGTCTTCTATCCTCTGACAAGGGGAAAATATCTTATCCTTGTAGGGATGATAAGGTTAGTAAAGGAGTGCAAGATGCTACAGGAGCGAAGGAAAAAAACAGAAGCTGGAGTGGAGAACACAGTGGATGTTTTTAGTGGAAGCACTATCAGAAATTTGTACTCAAGTCAAAATTCTCCAAGCGTCAACTGGACACATTGGTCATATTCAGAATAACTTAAAGCCATTTCAGAAAGAAATATTTTCTCAAAATGTCATAGTTTCCATGATAAATTTCCCTGTACTAGATGTTACATTCCATGTAGAAGCCACCCTTCTGAATCAATGAGTCACCATGAAAAAGAAACAATGTCTGTGTATAATCTCGTCTCCCCTGCAAAGAAAAAAATTCTGCATATCTCACATTTGGCAAAATTGATGGATGTTTACATGATTGTTAGATAGCATTCTGCAGACTATAATCCTAAGAATTTCCAAGACAGTGTTTTCCCATCAAATGTTATGCAAATTATAATGAATTATGATAATTAATTTCAAATGCAGATTTTCTGCTGAGAAAAACTTTCATTCAAGCAAATGTGTCTTCCATGCCACTGGAATTACAAGTTACAAATGTGTCTAGTCATTTATTAAGAGCCTTTTATTCAGGGTCAAGTGTTTGAACACCAGCTGGTTGTCAGAAAGATTTATCAAATTCTTTCTGTAGAAAAACCATAAAGTTTTAGGGCTGCTATTAATGTGTCAGTAAGTACTCATTATTGTCTGAATAAGCAAACCTATATCGCTGAGAAATTGAAACACTGTGGTACCCAAAGCCTGTATGTAAAATATTATATCCTTACTAGAACAATAAATTACGTTCCTCCATGCAGCTATCCTAATGTCTACAGCTAGAACTCCAGGTGAGGGGATTTTTGTTTAATGTTCCATCCAGAAAAATACCACGCTCTTTTAACATCCAGGCATAGGGGAGAGCCTTTTTTACATTCTCTGGAGGTGACATTTTGGTTACTTTTTTGTAGTTATTACTTACATTATTTAGGCTGTTGTCATATACTCTTTAATTAAATACACAATCTCAAAAGTCATACACAGAAGAAAGCAGTAAAAAGGTATGATGGAAACAGAAGACATGGATCCAAATAAAGGCCCCAAACCCTGACGAGTTTAATAATGAAAGTACATTTTATCATTTCTCTTTCAGCCTGCATAGTTCAACCTACTTTAATTTCCTAGAGGAAAATGTTCTTAGTGCAGTCCTCACACACATACAAAAGAATGTTTTGTGCATATCTTCTAGTATGCTCCTAATCTTATAAAAGTGTAATACAGAGGCATATTTGTTTGATATATAAAGACAGAAATATAACTTCCTTGTGGCAGCTACTTTAAAACCAGTTTACACTAATTCACTCCAGCTTTAGTTATTCTTTGTATTTAAAAAACACAAAGTTATAAACATTCAAAGGCATCATCCAAATTCACATATACTTAGAACTATAACAACTCACTAACTTATTAGATAACTATTTATTCACACCAAATGTTTTCTATACAAAGATTAGAAAAAAAAACTTTTTTGTTGGTGGAAAAAATGATTAAGAATAACACAGACAGAATTATCCCTTCATGTAACATTGTGGCTCTGCAAATTTGTCTAAAGCAAAGCGATGACAATAAAGCCCAAGTATGAGTTTAAATAATCCATGGGAAAAATGGAGCTTAAAATATGTTTTAAAGCTTACAAATCAAAGCATAAATCATGAAGTTTTCCAGAGCTGTTGTTGAAGAACAATTTTTAGAGAATATTCATTGAGCATATTTGGGCTGTAAAGATGAAGAAACAGTGAATTAGCATCTAGTAGTAGAGTATTGATAAATGTACAAAAACAATAACACAAGTAAGAGAACGACAGTTATAATAACAGAGTCCAGAAAAGATTTCTAATGGAATGTGGAGAAGGAAGCGATTATACCCTCTCTAAAGAATTCAGAGTCGTCCCAGAAATGACTATGCTTGTGCCGTATCTGAAGAGTAAGTTAAATTAAAACATGTAGAAAAGTAGGAAATTTTATGAACAAAGGAATAATAAGAGCAACAGTCACAGACACTGGAGTTAAGGGATCACGCTTAGAAAAGAGCAAGAATTTCTGTTTGGATACAATGTAGGCTCTATTATGCAGGGGGTGGTTGGCAAGTAGGCTGAAACAGGATGTGAGAGTCCTGTTCTGAAGATCTGAGATCACATGCTGAGTTGTTTGCATTCAATTTCCTATACATTAAAAGTCTTTAAATATGGAACTAGCATACTCCAAACTAAAAGACAGGGGAAAGTAACAACTAATTTTCCTGCCACACTCATGCTCCTCCAGTCTTAAATTGAAAATAATGATACAACCACAGAAGAATACAAGTACCATATTAATGTTGTGCCACAAATGTAGTGTTTAAAATTGTTTTTATTAGAAACATACTTTAATGCATTTACCTCAATATTTTAGCTAAGGGGTGGAAGGGTATGTTTTTTAAGTACATGACAGTATTCGTTTAGGTTTCTGAATATTTGCAATTTCTGAATTTGAGATAACCTCAGGGAGAACAGCTTTTTTGTTTCGGAAAAAAAAATAAGGAAAGTAATTGGAAATGTAATCTTTGAATTATTGAATATTCTATGGCAAAAGATAGGACCAATGAAACATATCCACTAATATCAAAGTCACCATTTTTGAAAATCCAGGTTTTCAAGAATTATTTTATTAACTCTGCCTCCCCAATGAAAGTGTCAAAATTAAATACAAAATGGAGATGAGAATTCTCTGAGCGGACAAAACGATTCAGGCCACATAAGCAAAACTAAATCTAGCTTATTCCATAAACATAAGCAAAACTTAAGTTATTTCCTATAGAAGCCTCTGACAATCACGAAAAAAACTTGAGTCCTCTTCCTAAAAGTGGTATGAGATAATCATTTTTAACCAATATTCTGCTATCTGAAAACCCTCACTGTAAAAGCCGATCATTTTGTAAAGGGTAAACAACTTTCTCATTTTCACTTTATAAGCCATTCTGTAACTTCATGCCCCTGAGTTTCACATCAGTCTTTGAATCTGAAAGCTCCCAATTCACACATTGTTCTTATATGTACAATAAACTCATACTAAATACTATTTGTTGATTTTGTGGTTTTAACGTTTCCACTTCCAGATTTTTGACAGTAACAAACTCTCTGTTAGAACATAAAGAACTGAGGAAGGTACAAAAGAATGCTGACAGAGTTTGTGTCTCTCAAATTAAAATTATTTGGTCAAATAACTGATGTCAGTTAAATAAAATGTAACTATGCTTCTATTATCAAATACACAGAAAACAAATTAAGTAGGCATTCTATTTAATGTTTTCAAATGTTAGCAAAAGATTAAAAGATGAACAAATATAGTTCAAATTATATATACATGTATATATATAAATATGGAGAAAGACACATATATAAAGACAGAGAATTTTGAATTTTTGTGTACGGACTAAATACACTTTTGTTTCTTAAAGGTAAGAATACACAAATTTGCATATAATAGTATAATGCTCATTGAACGACTATATACTTCTGAATAATGTGAGAACTGCTCATAAATCATTAATATTTTTTATCAAGACATAATCACATGAGGAATCAGTAAATTACCTGCGAATGTTGTTTATTTCTGGTTCTGAATTAAAACATCTCACATTTTCCAAGTTCTTAAGTTCTTGATCTTCTCCTCAGAGAAGACTTTGCTGACTGCCTCCATATGGTAGGTCCTCCTTGAAATGCTCTATTTCAAAACTCTGCCTCTGATGATAGTAGTCTCCATGTAATTCTTCCACTTATGTGCTGACTGCTTTTCCCAGTAGGCTGCAGTCTCCCCAGGGTCAAGGGCCTTACCATACTATGCTCTATTATATCTCTGGTGCCCAGAACCCATTGACATTCAGTAAATATTTATTGAATTAAAGTGTGTTTTTTTTTCAGAAATCCAATAATTAAATAGAGGAAACATTTTCATAATCACTCGCATGTCTCTATATATTGCCAACACCTGAAAATTTGCAATGATTTATTACTGATAAAAATCATTCCTTCTGTTTAAATAACAAGGAATTGTTATGTAAAATCAGGAAAACTCAAATAAAGATTTACATTGAACTTGATTATTTGTTGGAAAAAACAAAACTGAAAATAAAAGAGAAACTTTACTTTTGTTCACGCTACACATTCTTATTGGATTCATACTATCTACAAGGCACTATTATTAGCTCTTCTGGGAGATGCAAAGATAAATGAGAAAGTTCCTCCTCAAAAGAAGAATGAATAATACAGGACAGATATGAAACAGAGATACTGTAATTCAAGTCAGAAAATGACAACTGGCTTTAGAGATTTGCTGCAGCAGTGCTTCTCAAACTTCTTATTACTTCAACCCACAGTAATAAATTTATGTTACACTGTATTGTATATATAAATTCAAACAAATGCATCACAGAACAATATTTAATCTTTGTCCTACACAATATCCTATATGTACTATTCTATTGTTATTGTAAATATATTGATCTTATTGTCAATCTACTCTATTCTATTCTTTTTTGTTTAATGAGTGTTCACTCATTATGCTACTTTCACAACACAATACTCCTCAACATACAGCTCGAAAACACTGAGCTACTTGGGGAATCTGCTTCTTCAGTGAGAGGGTACTGTGCTAAATGTTCAATAAAAAACAGTATAATATTCATATGTGTAAATCTGAGGAAAAGGAATCATTCCAGACAGAAGGAAGCACACACAAAGAAGTACTGAGAAAATATGAGAGGCATGATTATGAAGAGCAAGCAGTTCGGTTTGGCTGGTGTGGAAGGAGAAATCGAAGATGGCCCCCAAGTTTCCTGCATCCTGATACACACACTTTGTGTGATACATTCCTCTTGAGTGTGGCAGAACCTGTGAATATGAGGGTATAGCATCCCCATGATTATATTACCCTCTCTGGCCAAAAACAAAAAGGATATTCGTAGATATAACTGAAGTCGCTAATCAAAAGGAGATTGCCCTGAGTGGATCTGACTTAATGAGATGATCTCTTCAAAGGGAGCTTCAAAGTCAGAGATGCACTTTTCTTACGACTGTGAAGATTCAGGCTTCCTGAATTTATAGCTATAAGAGAATGAATTCTGCAAACACCATGTGAGCTTGGAAAAGGACACTGAGTAGTGGGCTCAGCCAACATCTCAGGATTGTGAGAACCTGAGCAGAAAACCCAGCAGAGTCCACAAGACTTCTGCCCTATTGAAGCATGAGATAATAAATGGGTGTTGTCTTGAACTACTAAGTCTGTGATGATTTCCTATCTAACCATGGAAAACAGCGGCAGTGTTGATGCCCAAAAAAATTACTGAAAAAAATTCTTGGAAAGATAACTGAAATTCAGATCATAACGTGCCACAAGAGCTGGTTAAAAAGTTTCTTTTTAGAAAATGTGAAGCTATAGAAGATTTTGGAGGAGGAAATTGCTTGGAAAGGAAAGTAACCATGGGAAGAATATCCCCACAATCATGCTACTCTCCAAGTTATTAATTAAAATGAATTTTGTTTTTATAGGCTAGTGACTTATTTATGAGGTAGATAGAAATATAAGTATAGATATCAGTTTAGGAAGAGAAATAGGTAATAGTATGGGTGTTGCTGGTAAAATACTATGTGGACAAATGTTAGTATCACAATTTCTAATGATTTCTAGATTATTACTAATCTTTTAGATACTGATTATTCAAAAATTAGAATATTAATCAGATACATCAAGTCTCTGCCATTTTGGAGGCAAAAATAGATCATGTAAATTTTATTCACTAATATTTTTTCCCTTGACATAACAGCATAGCATTAATGATTCATCTTTTTAGCTTAATATATGTATTTCCATCACAAAAATGTGATATTTTACTAACATTTTACTTATTATTAAATGACAGAATTAAACAACCTCCTTTATTAAAGAAGAGAGCTAGATGGGGACTGGAATGGCCAGTACAGTAACTCCCATCCATGAAGAGTCTGGTCCATTTACGCTTGAGTGCCATATATATTTTCTCATTTTTCTCTGTATCCCATGATATGGCATGCTAGGGAAGCTCTGCCTTAGGGACTATTTTGCCTTCAGAAATACAATTATGGTTTCCACATCCCTCAGTGAGCAGCTAAGAACAGGTGACATTTTCAGAGCTCTGTCAATCAGGAAACTAGTATACCAACTATGACTCATACTTTTGGCTGTGTGTACTGAGCAGAAATATTTCCTAAAATGCACAATGAATGACTTTAAGAGCAAGTGCCTCTCAGGGGATATTAGCACTCTGTATCTCATGCTTTCAAGATTTGCAGACATACTGATAATCCAGTCTAGTATTAAACTTTTACTAATTTAAAATAGATATCTTACATCTAACCAGATAAAAAGGATAATTTCATAAGTCTTTATTCCACAAGATGAAATGGTATAAAGCCACTATTAAATGCACATATTTGGTTAGAAAGCAAATTATGTCCTTCACAATCATAGTAAATTATAGTGTGACACTGAATAATTAAAATGCAAATACATACAGTCGTCTTCTCACACACACACACCTATCTAGATTTTCTTACACTTAGGAAAGCATATAATAAAAAGAAAACATATTTTAGATTTTTTAAAAAATTCTCTGAGATCTGAAAGAGACTTGATATTTTTATATAAGCCTCTCCTCAAAAAAAAAAAAAAACAATACTATCTTACATAGCCAAAGAAAGAAAGCAAAAACATCAACTAAATTTTAGTCCCCACCTATTTTGTGGGGTAAACACTTTGATGTGTATCAAAAAGATTTTATTAGTGACTTTAGTACAGCTTTTAAGTAAACTTGTAAACTTGGTAATTTATAACTGCCAAATCAAATCTCCCTTCCTCTTCTAAGTGTCATGGAAGCACTTTTTCCTTGCTAACCACAAGGCAATTTTTGTAATGGGCCAGAGACTGTATCTCTCTATAAAAGAAATCATGTAGTTTTTATGCGTTAAGAAATTGGGTTTTGGGGTTGCCAAGCACACTGGATGTTGAGCATGAGCCTCCTTCCTTTTTGCAACACAACACTTAGGGAATGGCTTAATATGTCTGAATCTGATATATTTGATATGTGGTCTTAATAGCCAACTCCTACTGCCTATCATCTTGCTTAAAGCATGATCAATTTTAAATGAATGAATTAATTAATGTGATATAAAATTAAAATTGCAGAAGCCATCAATAAAAATTTAATGGAGTAAAGCTGGAAGTAATTTGAGTACTTTCACAAATTCAATATAATTATAAAGGCGGTGGTGCTCTCCTTTTACATGTTGAGAATGTATAGCTAAACAGTATCTCTAAAGTTACTACTCACATCATTACTTTATGTGCTTTATCAACAGTAGCTTCAGTCAGCCCAGAAAGTATCTGATTTAAATTTTACCTTTGGGATCAAAAACCTACTTGAAAGATTCCCTAATCCTTGCTAGAGCAGTGAGCACCGTTTTGGTGGGGAATTGTATAGAAGCCTTTTCAGATATTAGTGGAAATTTTGTAGCCATCTTTCATAGTCCCTGACTACATTTTATGTACTTAATTTATTGCTAAGTCTCACTGATTCTTTCTATAAATAAAAAATCTATGTTTTTGCATTATTTCCACTGAAAACACTCTAAGTTAACCTGTTGTCTCCTAAATGTCTGGATGATTACAACAGTTCTTTAGCTAAAGTGACTAACGAACCTCCTGTCATAGAGTCACAAGACTAACCTTCTAAAATATTGCTTATTTCAACAATAAGACCAATGTACCAAAAACACTGCCATGATGGCAAGTCTCAAAATTACATCCTAGCTTTTTAGAATCTCAATGCTATGCATATCTTACTTACTAAGCTCTTTATTCCAGTAGTCCTTTAAATGAATTCCAGTACTGTCAGATTGAATTCTTTACAGCTATGATTATAAATATGATGTATATACACATAAGAGTATATTGGAAAATTAGTAACAAATTGTTACTAATAAAATAAAAGCATCAAGGTTTGGTTGATAAAACAAAGGCTTAGATTATCAAATCAAATTCAAATAAACAGAGACATTTCTCAGCATTAAACTTTAGTAAAAATTCAAATAACACTTACAGTAAGATACAGCCAAAGCACAGAGAAGTCTAAAAGTATCAACTGGCTCCGCAAATACTTGCCCACCACATTAGAACTGACTGGTCCATACTTAACACATGAAGTGCAAAATGATGCATGTGGGTCACTGCTGGCAGAAAAGGAGATATTTCAGTCATGTAACAACTCCATTTTATACTCTAATAATTATAGAGAAGATATGACAGTCGCATCAGGTCATAATGTATCCATAAAGTCTTTATTTATTTAGCATAAGCAAGCCTTAGAGCCCAGGAATTCCTGTCAAATGTATTCCACAGATAAAAACTCTTCATTATCTTTCTGATATCAAGTATCTTCAGAGATTTGGCATGGCCATTTCTTTTCTTTACTCTCAGAAACATTAATCCTCTGAAAAGTTGACTGGGGTGCAGAGTGTCACTACTCTTTTGGTTTCAGTTTGCAAATAGCTCATCCTCATACTTCATGTATATCGTCTCTTGAATGGAAGAGAAAGAGGCAAAGTAACAGGAAGACTACCTGGGAATAGTGAATAACCCTGGATTCAACCATTGCTTCTTTGTGCGTATCTATTCACATAATCTACTGAGTGTTTGTGACCAATTGGGAAAAAAAAAAAACACAACGGACGGTTCTGTAAAAGTGGTTGTAAATTTTTATGTTTTCAGAAGCTACACATTTAATGGAAATATATATAAATATAAATGTATAAAAATAAACACAAACATAAATTAATGTAAATATACAAAATTGTCTATTATAAGACAATAGATAGCTACTAGTGGAGTGTGAGAATCGTTGAAGGGTTCATGCTGTACCTATAAGCAATCGAATTTAAATATTCAAATTCTCTGCTGGCCAGCCAAAACATTTCTATTCAATATTCAATGAGCAAAAAACCAAACTGCCCTTCCAACAAAAGAACACTTTTTTCTTGTTCATAAACCTTCATTAATTAAAAAAAATTACTCAGAGACTTATTAAAAATAATTATTCAGGTATTTAAAAATGATTAAGACATGATTCCTCATGAGAATATAAAGAAATCCTCCCACTCTTAGGAAAAGACTAACTGTTCTATGACCATGATAACAAGTAGTCACCAGAACTGGTTTAAAAACTGCTTAATCAATAAGTGGCATTTTTATCCTGTTTCTACTTTAGATTTGCTGTCAGTTGAGCAATGATCAATAATGGTTTGACCTCTGACTGCTTTATTGAATACTTGTTTTTAAATGTATTCTATTATCCTAAACATGTAACCAAACAGGACTTTGCATAAAGTAGTTGCATTACTTCCCTGTGGCTGCTGTAACAAATTACCACAACTGTAGTGGTTTAGAAAACCACATAAACATACATTTTTACCAACTGTGATGGTCTCTTTCTTGTTTGTCATGAATTTGTCACTATGCAAAATTTCTGGAAGAAATTCTGGTTCCTTTTATAAGTCCATGCTATAATCAGAACTTTCGAACTTGGTAAAAGGTAAAAATTTTGTCTTAAAATAAGAGTGCCCATTATGGGAAATTTTTGACATATGAAAAATCAACTAATACATTAAAAGAAGGAGCCCTAGGAAAATTATAAGATAAAATGCAAAATAGCGTCTTTAATCAAATCCAAGGAGAAGTCTAACTCCAAAATAGTCTCTCTCAATCTTTCTCTTTTCAATCTTCTAAAACCTAACCTCCTTTCACTGCTTTCTCCCTCAGTTTTATCAGCACAACTCACCTATATGGCTTCTTTTGCTTCTGCTTCTCCATTTTACCCCCATATAGACTTACTCTTTCTTCAGGGGTTCTCCAAAAAATAATAATCATTAATAAAATTATTATACCATAAGACAAATCCTTAGAAGGTGGATTTAAAATCCCATTATATACCTGAGTGGAGCTCTTTACTTAGCACATCCTTAAATGTCAGAAAATTGGATATAAAATTATTGAAGAAATCAGGATTGTGTTAGGTGCATAGTGTCCTCAACTATGACACTTTAACCAATTAGTTCACTTAATAGTCTTTTGTACGACAAAGAAAGAGAAATCAGAAAGAGAAAATAAAAAGAAATGTTGAAAATTATCAGGGTACAAAAAATTATAAATATACCATATAGTTATACTTTTAAAAAATACATTGAGAAGAAAACAAAAGGAAATACACCAAGTCCACTTCAAAAGCTTTTCACTTACAGGCATATTCTTCAAAGCTTGAAAATTGTAAAGAAACTTCAGATGAGAAATGACTACAGGAAACATTTTCAAATAGTATTTTGGTGAATTCTGGTGTGAATTTAATAGCTGAAGTAATAGGAGCTTTGGATTCTGTTTTCAGAAGTAGGGAACTAAAAATGTAAAATCAAAACATAAAATTGCCATTAAAAAAAACACCAACATGTAGCTGAATATTTTTAAAGAAGTCTTACAAAGTCAATGAGCTAGAAATCAAAACAAACTATGGTGTACTAGATAAAACAATTGGTTTCTGAAATAAAAACAAGAATAAAAAGTCTTATGTTCTTTCAGGGTTGAGAGCCTGTGGATAGGACTCCAATAGATACTGCAAACAAAGGCCCATTGGAAGAATCAATGTCCCATGTTGCATAAGAAACAAAAACACAACTGTACAGAATTCATCCAATTATGCTCTGAAGGCAGTATTAGCACTGAAAAGTTCCCTATTTTTCTCTAAACTCCCAAATTTATTTATATTTATAAAAATAGGTAGACAATAATTCAGCTTTCTTGTTGGCAGAGTGCCATGTCCACAGAATATCAGATCTTCAGAGTAAATTTTAAAGTGATTTTAACAGGAAAAAAGGAGACAAATTAACAAGTTTTAAGAATGAAAGAGAAAAAAATTCCTTTAAAATAAAAATGTCTGATTGTGCCAAAAGATGAAAGAATATAGTAAAAGACAATCTTGAGTTGGATAACTCGGTAGTAAATTGTAGAAAGCTTGACAGGAAAATAAACTGTTTGCCTTGGTTTCCTAGAACCACTTAAGCAGATGGAATTACCAACATTCCTAAATCCTTTCCCAAGTCCAACCTATAAATCATTTAATAACTGTTATCAAAAATTGCTTCTTTCATCTCTTGGTATCATCCCTAAACTGTAACAGGTAGAATCTACTTTGAAAATCAAACTTTAAAGTGATGTACTATGGAAAGAATATGTAAAATTTTTTAAAAGTTGTTTAAACATGATCAGATTATTGCTGATCTTGACATTAATATATATATATACACTATGTCTGATTCAAAAAATAAACAGATGAAAAATCAGAAGAATCACCTACAGTATTAGAATTCTTACAGGTAAAAGACTCTTTGGACACAAAATATGTGGAGCAATACATATAGGAGTATGGTATTGATTGACTCTTCCAAGGTTATCATAATCTTCTCATATGTACATGAAAGTTAGGTGAGGCTCTGGGATTATTAACAGCATGACACCCTTCAGTGACCTTTTGCCCATCATAGCCTATCTCCTGATACAGTAGCCAAGGCTTACTCTCCTTGCCTCAGAGCAATTTCAGCCTTATGAAAATTAACCACAGAATGTTCAACACTCACACTAGATAACCATTAAATCTGATGGTACCATATGCTATACGATTCCTGTTTGCTAACTGAAAATACCAACTATGTTTTAGGTTATGGACTGATTATGAAAATTTTTTGCTTTCTTTTCTTTCTATTATCATTCACAGTAAAACACACTCAATCCATCATTTCTATCATCCTTAACCAAAGAAGGGGTAATTCATAATTATTTTCTTTCTGAGGCTTAAGAAGTATCCATGCATAGAGCCTGACATTTTGGATACTCTTATTAATACATTCTGAAGCAGTATTTTTTGTTTTGATGTCTTATTTCAAAAATTAAAATTGATAATGCCAGTGTGGGAATGCAATAACTAATCTTCTATAATATCCAGTCTTCACCAGTAGTCAATCAATTCCAATGGTCATAATTATGGCCTTTTTAAGAGCATGCCAAATTACTGAAAATAAAAGTGTGTTTATGTGTATAAATATATATTGTGGAAAATGATTATTGTGGAATAATTTTTGCTTGATGCTTTCATGCTACCAACTAAATTCTTGCAATAAAGTTAGAAGATCATAGTAAAAGAGATACTATGGTATGTAGAGAAAATGTTTTAGCAGAAAATCACGCTGAACAGGAATATATGGCTAAAGTTATGTTTGTGTAAAAGAAAGATAAACCCACATAGACATTTTGGGATCTCATTATATACACACAATACATAGCCTCAATTCTATAAAAATTTGAAAAACTGATTGAGTTGTTAGATTCACGAGAATAAGATCTGGCAAAGCCAGAATGGCTGCCTAGTAGCACCAGATATAACTTCAAGTTGACATGTGCTCAAAATTCTCCATGAGACAATCTGTCACACTTGGTACAAATTGATCATGATATGGAATAGTAATTGGGGGACATTTTTTAGAATAATATTTAGAGAATGTAGTCATCATATACTGCAACTTTAATTCTGTAAAAACTGTAATGGTAGTGTATAGAAAAGAACCATATCCTAAAGAATAGTTTGAAACTTATTTATTTATTTATTTATTTACTTACTTACTTACTTACTTACTTACTTACTTACTTACTTACTTACTTACTTACTCAGACAATCAGACATGGATTCATTCCCATGAATGAGTCAACCTATCACTAAGAGTCTCATCTGAGTAACCACACTTCTACAGCTGATATTAACTCATTCATACCTCTGAAAATCTGCCAATATCTGAACATAAATGGCCTCAAAATCCATTTGTGTTTCTTTATGAAACATTTCAGAGTGTTTTTTTTTTCTTTTTAAGCAGAAGGATGACAAACATATGTACCATCAAAGTCACTTTTGAATTTAAATGGTAACTGTAAAAGACAGGTTGGAGTTGAGAGAGATAAGAGAGAAGGTGGTGAGTGAAGAGACTGTGTGAAAGTTGTTAGAGTTTGGAGCAAAGCAGTAGGAATGCAATAGAGGGGATGAGGTGCACTTTAGAAAGAAGACAACAAATTGAAAAGTTTCTTTTATTCAGATTTTATCAACACAGTGCCAGGTGGATAAAAAGCACATAATTGATACTATTTTATATCCTCTGTCAAGATTAATTGCTGAAATATGGATGGAGCTGGAGACTGTCATTCTAAGTGAAGTACGCCAGAAAGAGAAAGAAAAATGCCGTATGATATGGCTTGTATGTGGCATCTTAAAAAAAGGACACAAATGAACTACTTATAACTTAGATGACTGGTTTCTTGAATATGTATAAGCACACTGACTGTCCTTTATGATTGGATTACTGCATTCTGTTGATTCTTATTTTGTGGTTGGCTTTATTCCTTTGATAACTATGTAAGTTTAAAAAGCTAAAGCTCTAAATTGTTCTTAGAAACAATGAACAGTACATATATGTAAACTTTTAAATGGTAAAAAAAAAAAGATTAACTGCTGAGCCCAAACCAGTTTAGAGGTAGTAATGATCAATTATTCTATAAAAATATTCCCTAGTCACTAATTTTAACTGATATGAAAAATATTTTTCCAGGAATGGTACTTAGACCAAACTGTGGACTTAGCTTAAAATGGGTGTCAAGCCCTCCTTTCAAAAGAGAATGCATAAGGATGAAGAAAATAAAATATTTTAAAAGTAATGATTCCACTGCTTCTATATTCTCAGGCTAAAAAAATAATAAAACAATTCCTCTTTAGTAGTATGTTTTGTATACCATTTTGACTTACCTTAAGGTTGAATTGTGGATCTGAGCTAAGAGAAGTCTTAGCTATCTTAGTCTAAGATAGTTATTTCTGAAGACTGTAGAATCTTGTTGCTGTTTCTGTTGTTACTTTCACCTTTTTTTTTCTGCTATGTTTTAAGATTACTGATGGACCAACTGGATACATAAGCACCAACAAAGCATCTGATTATCAGTGAAAACTTGCATTCACAATTTCCTTGATGAGGATACAAGTGCATGAAATAACTCACCCTGAATAGCCAAGATGCCATCAGCCTTGTCAAGTTTAGAATTTAACCTTTTTTTTTAAAAATCCCTATCTGGATGACAAAATTTTAGCTCCTACTGAGGAGCCCAAAATAATTTAAAATGCTTGATGTTCTACATAGGGAACAGGAATACCACATAGCAATATTTAATTATTATAATTGTGATAGATTGTTTACAGAAAATAGTGACATTAAATGATTTAGAAGACAATACCACCCGGAAAAGAGCTGATAAAAAAGAAGTACTGGATGTACAATATCTATTTAGAAGTTTTCTTCATTAAGTAAAACCAGTTCTCTGTATTCTGAATGATATGATAGCTGCCATAAAATAACAAAACAAACTTGCCTGGGAAAGTCACTGTGTTAACCTCAACATGATACAAAGATGAATAAGATATGAGTCTTAATTTAAGGAATTCACAGTCTAGTCGGAGACACAGTGGCATGCAACACTTACTAGAGTACAAAAGGAAACGTGCTATAATAAAGCTATAAAAATGGTGTCAGTTGAGAGAAAGGAGCTATTTATTCCTTCTGGTTTATGCATTCTTCCCTTGGCTTGGTTTGTTACTATAGTGTCCTAATCAATATTTCTCAAAGTCAACTGCCCAGTATCACCACTTGGGGATAATTTTTTTAAAGGTATATATCCCACAACCAGATTATAAGGACAGCCTCTTCAAAAAATTATGTCAGAAAAACTGGACAACCACATGCAAAAGAATTAAATTTGACCACTATCTTACATCATACACTAAAGTTAATTCAAAATGGATTAAATACATGAATATAAGACCTGAAATCATAAAATTCCTAAAAGAAGACACAGGCAGGAAGCTCCTTGACATCAGTCTTGGCAATGGTTTTTTTTTGGATTTGACACCAAAAACAAAGGCAACCAAACAAAAATAAATGTGTCACTATATCAAACTAAAAAGCTTCTCAATAGCAAAGAAAATCATCAACAAAATGAAAAGCCAATCTACAGACTGAGAGAAAATATTTGCAAATCATACACCTGATAAGGAATTAATACTCAAAATATATAAAGAACTCATATGACTCAATAACAATGACCAAAAAAAAAAAAAGCCAATTCAATGGGCAGAGTATCCTAAGAGACATTTTTCAAAGACATACAGATTGCCATACAGATAAAAAGGAGCTCAAGAATGCTAATCATCAGGGAAATGCAAGTCAAAACCACAAGGGAATATGATCCCACACCTGTTAGAATGGCTACTATCAAAAAGACAAGCGATAACCAGTGTCAGCAAGGCTTTGGAGAAAAGGGAATCTTTGTGCACTGTTGGTAGGAATGTATGTTGCTGCAGCCACTACAGAAAACTGTATGGAGGGTCTTCAAAATATTAAAAACAGAACCACCACATGATCTAGCAATTCCACTCTGGATATTTATTCGAAGAAAATGAAAACACTAACTGGAAAAGATATATGCAACCCCATGTTCATTGCAGCATTATTCATAATAGCCAGAACATGGAAGCAACTTAAGTATCCATCAATGAATAGGTGGATTAAAAAACCATTATATATACACATGTATACATGCACACAATGGAAGTCATTATGCTAAGTGAAATAAGTCAGACAGAGAAAGACAAACACCATTTAATCTCATGTATATGTGGAAACTAAAAACAAAAACAAACTCATAGATACAGAGAACATATTTGTGGTTACCAGAGGCAGGGTAAAGGGATATCAAATGGGTGAAGAGGGTCAAAAGGTACAAATTTCCAGTTATAAAATAAGTAAGTCCCAAGAATATAATACACAGTTCAGTGACTATAGTTGATAACACGGTATTGTATATTTGAAAGTTGCTAAGAGACCAGATCTTAAAAGGTCTCATTGCAAGGAAAAAAATTTTAACGATGCATGTTGATCAATGAATATATGTATGTTCATGTATAACTGAAAAATTGTGCTCTACACTGGAAATTGACATGACATTGTAAACTGGCTATAACTCAATAAAAAAATTGTTGAAAAAAACAATGTGTGTTGATGGATGTTAACTCGATTTATTGTAGTGATCATTTCACAGTAAATACAAGTATCAAATCATTATGTTATACATCTTGATGGAAGAAATTTTCACATATTAAGGTATGGGGAAGTTATTCTGGCTTATGTACGATTTAATTTGACTCTGTTAACTAGAGCAGCCTGTGTTGTGTCCTGCCAAACATGCATTATACATTTTCTTTAACCATTAAAGAAAAGAATGCATTTAAAAAATCAAAATGGAGTGACTATGGTTCAGGCATCTAGGATGGAGCCAAGTGACCGTTTTGGATGTGGTTTCAGACATGTTTCTGCATTACTGAGAACGTGAACTCTCTGAACTGTAACAGAGACAAGAACACCACCAGCCGTTCTCAACACAGTATCTACTAGCAGGCGCCAGTTTCAACTTTATGGTCTCAATGTCTCTCCTTGTAACTATGCCATCACTTTGAACCCCAAACAATCCTCTCTTAACAAGCACCCTTACTTCTTGACAGCTCCAATCCTAATTCTTGACAACACTAATGTAATTTTGTATTCTCTGCCTTTATAAACCTTCCCATTTTGCAGTCTAGTGTAACACAATTCAAGTACTTCTTGAATCTGTTTCTCCAGGGATATACAGTCCTTAGTTTGGATCAAATAAGAATCTTTTCTTTCCCATTATAGATTATTTTTGTTGGCAACCTGAAATTAATATATATGTCAAATATACCTCAGTTTTTTTTTAAAGCACATACACACACACAAAGAATACTCAACTACTGTTAGAATTACTACAAATTTAAAGTTAAGTTGCCAATCAACAAGGCTTTAACAACTTAACTGTGATGCTGGAAGCTCTCATGCCCACCTAATGCCTTGTACTGACTGGTTCTGGGAGACTAAGCCTCAATGGACTGGGTTGGAAGGGCAATGGCAGAAGACTCACCAGGTTGTCCAGTATCATCCTGGGCACCCCCAATTTGTTCTCTCCAAGTCAGCTCTTCTGCATGGTCCCAAAGGTCCTCCTTGCCCACTGCATGGAGTCTACTTCAAAGAGTTGGTACTTTGGCTCCAGGAAGATGAGGTTCTCCAGTTCTCTGCAAATGGCTGAGCAGACACCTGGGACAAAAAGCAGAGAGCTGTCAGTTCATGTGTATGTGCACAGACAGCCAGGAACCTACCAATGCTCATATGTGATCAGGGAGGATGAGAAACAGAAATGTCTGGAAAACTGGCTATTTGCCCCCCATTCCCCTGCCCAGAGGAAAAGCCACTCTACACTTGTTGACATGCACCCATTTCCAAGGAAAAAGATATTAGTAGTTTTTTTTTCTTAACGTCAGTTCTTACATACAGAAGGAGGAAATAGCAAGTATTAAACTTCAAGAATAAAATAATACAGAGGACTGAAAATTTACCTAAGATACACACACAAAAAAGATGTATGCACCACAACAGGAATAATGAGTCAGTTGTAGGGAATGAACATAGGTATTTTGAAAAAATGTTTCAAGTGATCTTACTGTGCAGCAAAAGATTAAAACATTATTTTCATCAATTTCCCTCTTATTTAAACCTGGTACCCATTTGATGACAATGTTTACCCTGGAGTAATTCTCAAGAGGTGACTATTTTTTTTTAAATTTTGAATTGTTTACACAATTTTTCAAGGTTACACTCCATTCACACTTATTACAAAACGTTGGCTATATTCCATGTGTTATACAATGCATACTTGAGCCTATCTTACATCCAATAGATTGTACCTCCCAATCCTTCAACCCTATGTTACTACCCCCTTCTCTCCCCAGTTGGTAATCACTGGCTTGTTCTCTACTGAGTCTACTTCTTTTTTATTATATTCACTAGTTTGTTGTATTTTTTAGATTCCACATATAAGTGACATCACACAGTATTTGTCTTTCTCTGTCTGACTTACTTCACATAGCATAATGCCCTCCAAGTCTATCCATGTTGCTGCAAATGCCATAATTTTTCCCTCTTATGATTGAGTAGTATTCCATTGTCTATATATACCACATCTTCTTTATCCATTCATCTGTTGCTGAATGGTTTGCTTCTATAGCTTGGCAAATGGAAATAATGCTGTTATGAACATTGATGTGCAAGCATCTTTTTGAATTAGGGTTTTGGGGGTTTTTGGGGTATACACCCAGGAGTGGAACTGCTGGGTCATAGGGTAGTTCTACTTTTAGTTTTTTGAGAAACCTCCATACTGTTTTCCACAGTGGTTACACCAATTTCTATTCCCTCCAAGTGTATGAAGACTCCCTTTTTTCCACATACTCTCCAACTTTTGTTATCTGTGTTCTTTTGATGATAGCCATTCTAACATATAAAGTGATCTCACTGTGGGTTTGATTTGCATTTCCCTGATGATTAACGATGTTAAGCATCTTTTCATGTGCCTGTTGGCCATCTACACCTCCTCTTCGGAAAAAATGTCTATTCAATTCTACAGCCCATTTTTAAGTCGGGTTGTTTGGTTTTTTTAATGTTGATGTGTATGAGCTGTGGTGACCAGTCATTTTTAACAAACTATTTCCATGTGGGCCTGCAGTGGAATAGGTGTCCTACTTTCAGTTGCTTCCTTCTTTCTAGGAAAAAAAGCCTCTGATGTTGAAGCTAGCACAACCTATCCTTGGTATAGCCATGGACAGGCCCTCTTGGTCACTTCCTCATTCCCTGAAGGTCTTCATATTTGCCTCAGTCTCTACGTCTCCAACACAGTCCCTGCTGTAATTATTTATAATTCCAATATCTATATACATCTTTCTTAATAACCCAGACTCCCCTCCCTCCAATTGTCTTCTTTAACCCTCTATTTCAAATATTCATTTTACAGAGACTTGGATTTTGTCACTATCAATAACTATACATTCTCCATAATCTTGATTTCAACTGTCATGCTCTCTGACCAACACTCACAACACGTCCACAAAACATCTTCCCACATCATGATTCCAGCATTTTTTAATTCCACTGGAATTAAAAGACCACTGGTCTTACCATAATTTTAGTTTTGTTTGCTGTTTTACAGAATCTGTTTTTATAAACTCCTTTTTCCCTGGATTGAATTACATTCTCTATCATTATCAACCTTTGGATATGCCCTTCACTCTCCTCCTCCTCATTCATTTTATGGCACTCTACTAGCACAACCATTCTGTTTAAACCCAACTCTCTGTCTACACCTGGGCAGCTAATAACCGGAGAAAACCGTATCACCTTGCAAACCGGTCCCATCGTATAATGATGATTACCCAGAAGTGGAAGCACTAGAATGTCTAACAATCTGTGGCTTTCTAGAATATACTCAGTGCCCCATGCTTTAGATAAGTATCATGCTTCCTCACTTCCCATCAGACCTCCCACTCTTATCCCTCACATTTAATAGTGCCAGCTATTGATCCTTCTTTCTATTTCATTGAGGAAATACAAAACAATCAGTGCTTCTAAAAGTTCCCACCACATTCACCCTCTTTCCTACACAAGTGCCAATTCGTTTTGATTTCCTTTCTTCAGATCTCCATATTCCTACTTGAACCGATAATGTGTGCACTAGATCCCATAATCTCCTGCCATTTCAGTTCTCAGGAATTGATTATTTTCTCTTCTGAATTATCATTTTCCCTCCTAATGTATAATTCCCAATGTATTCAAACATTTCCCACCTTAGTGAAAAACGTTCACTTATTCCAACAGCCCCTCAGCTACTACCATTACTCTTATTCAGAATAAAACCTTTAAAACGACTTTTAAATACTTACATTTCCAATTTCTCTCCCCCATTTTTTCCTCTTGAGTGTGCCCCACTAAGACTTTTATGTTACTACTCCATTGAAATAGCTATTGACAGAATCACTCATGAATCCTACTTAATAATCAATTCTCCATTCTTATGTTACTTGACCTAACAGCAGTATTAAGCATAATTTCTCATTCATTCATTTTTGAAACAAATTTCTTCACTTGCCTTTTAAAAACTACATCTGAGATATTTTAATATCCTAATTCTCTGGCCACTGCTTTGCAGACTCCATTTTTGGTTCCTCTTATTATCCCTGCCCTCTTAATGCTGGAGTGCAACACGGGGCAATTCTGCCCCTCTTCTCTCCTACAGCTACACTCGCTCCCTAGATATGTTTCATGGCTTTAAACACTATCTCAACACTCAAAGTTATATCTTCAAAGTCAGTCTCTCCTCTGGACTCCAGACTCATGTTTAAAATGTCTATTCAACATTAATATTTAGTCTAAAAGGTATCTTCAATTGAGTTCCTGATCATCCTCAAATACTGCTCTTTCAGTCAAAGTAAAAGCCAATAAAAGCCAGTAAAATCCAGCATCATTTTTTCAGTTGCCCCAACAAATACACCATTATCGTTCTCAATTCTTTTCTTTCTCATGCATTTCACTTCCAGGCTGGTTGTCAGCAGTAGTAGCAGCAGAGCTAATAGCTCCACAGACATTTTTTCCCCCAAGAATCTAATTCCTACCACTTCAAGTGCTACCAATCCAGTTAAATCAACATTATTTATAGACTGAAAACCATAGCCTTTTAACCAACCCCCTCCTTCCATCTTTCTCCATTATTTTCTATGTTGTGAACAGTCATTTTTTTAAAACTGTAAATCTGAACATGCATTCTTCTACACAAAACATTTCAAAACATTAGGGAGGAAAATAAGAACGTTAATTGTAAAAAACATTTGCCTATCTGTCTTAGAGTAAAATGCAAAATTATTTTCCAATGCCCAAATTAGTAATGTAATGCTAACTGCTGTATCGCAGAGCCAGAAATGAATTAATGGCTTAACACAATAAACATTTACTTTTGATTCTCATAAGTCTTAAAATACACATTTCTGATTGGAGGGTAGTTCTCTTGCCCATGGCGGTTCAAGGCACAAACTCAATCTTGTGTCTCCACCCTCTTAAGCGTGGCTTCCATGATCACTGTGCTTATCTGTCTCATGTCAGTGAATGAGGAAAGAGTATGATGATCAAACCTCAGATATTTTATGGGCTAGGGCTGGAAATGGAACATATTGCCTCACTTCATGATCTTCTGGATGTTAAGTCCGTCATGTAATATATCTGATCCAAAGGAAACTGGGCAGTGCAGTTTTTGTGCCCAGTCAGAGGAGAAATGCATTTTAGTAAACCAACTAGTTGAGACAAGGGTCCCCAGGCCTTACATGATCTGGCTCACTCCCAGTCTCTGACCTGAATTCCTCTCATTTTCCCCTTTAGACTTTCAGCCCCCTACACAGACCTCCTTAAATTCCTCAGTCATCTGAATGTGTCTGATGCCATTGTGTCTAGTGCTCACTCCAGGACCACCACTGAACACCCACTCTCAGGTCTCCACTCGTTCCTCAGATGCCACCTAATCAGCAAGACCTTTTCTGATTCTCTGTTTAAAATAAGTTAGAAATTACACCCACCAATATTCTCTATTCTGATTTTCTGACTTTTTTCTCTGTAGAGCTTATGTCTATTTGCTTAATGTTTTATCTATCTTCTTCTGCTTTATCCATAAGCCATTAAAAATATAGTATCCATTCACTAAACTCTTACAAAAATGATGGTGAATGAAAGAATGGATTAATAAATGTATCTATAACCTGACCCTGCCAATCGCAGTACATTACTTTGGGTATCTCAATATTCTAATTACTGCAAAAATAAAAATGTCTCTCCAAATGGCCCCTGTCTCCATAAACTCACTGACCAAACTGGCAGTTTCTCCTTCAGTTGTTCCTGCAACAGCTAGCAATGTAGAAGAGTAGTTCAGCTTTTAATTTGAATGCAATTGGCCTAGAGTTGAGGGTGGGTCAGTGGAGGTGATGTTAAGCAGATTACGTGTATAACTATGAAATCAGTTCTCCATTTTAAATTAAAACTTGCCACAAATTCTTTTGTAAACCATTTTGGTTGGTTTCAAAAGCCTATTAAAGGAAAGACTCCTAGGTAATCAAAAGAGTACATGTACAGCCCCCAAATGTGTGGTTTATGGGTCTATGTGTGAAAGAGTAAGCATTTTGTGGTAGAAAGGTAGATTTGCATTCTTCTGATGGTTTGTCTAATTTAGATTGAAACACAGGATGTTTTAAGTGGCAAAAACTTACTATGATACAAATCCACATTTTTATATCACTTGGTAAAATAACTGCATCATAATATACTGAAGGGAACATATGTTTCTCTGCTTTGACTTACTGTTAACAAGAGAAATTAGAGATTAGTGAATAACATCAGAGTACCAGCAAATCATAGTTTCTAACATTTAATATAATTCCTGAAAGAATTAACTTCTTAAGTATTGCTTCTAAGAACCACAATACACTGTATTTTTATATTACCTTTCAACTGAATATGTTCATGTGATTACCTCATTTCTCAAACTCTCAACTTTCTAGCTTGACTGTTTTTATAGTAATATGAAATAATAACTGGATAATCTTGCCTCATTTTTTGCACTGACAGAATCCATGAGAAAAATATACAGATACAAAACTTCATGATCTTACTCAAAATTAGCTGAACTTACCAAATATTATTCTGTATATTATAAGATTTTAAATATATTTTTCTTTAATTACTTATCTGTTATCTTTTCATCCTTTGTGAAAAATGCTTCTTAAGCTCTCTCATATGTATGTGATTTGCTTGGGAAGGTATATACGAAATGTTGGAGGCAGGGTCTTTGTCAGGATGACTTCTTATTTAGTTACCAAAACTTTCAAACACCACTTTGTGACAAAGTAATGGGGATTATTGAAAATTTTTAGGAAGAAAAGTGACACGAATAGACTAGTGTTTTAGAAAGTTTCTTCTTTTTTTAATTGATGTAGAGTCGATTTACAATGTTGTCTTTATTTCTGGTGTACAGAATAATGATTATTTATACGTATATATTCCTTTTCATATTCTTTTTCATTATAGGCTATTACAAGGTATTAAATATAGCTCCCTGTGCTATACAGTAGGATTTTGTTGTTTATCTATTTTATATACAGCAATTAGTATCTACGATTCTCAACCCCCCAATTTAGTCCTCCCCACCCCCTTTCCCCCTAATAACCGTGTTTGTTTTCTATGTCTGTGAGTCTGTCTCTGTTTTGTAATTAAGTTCATTTATGTCTTTTTCTTTCTAAAAAAAGGTAAATTTTAAAAAATTAAATTACTTCCTTCTGAATAAAGGTGACTGAGAAGCAGTAAGACCAATGTGGATAGAGGCATTGAAATAACACACATTTTAAAAATGATAACTTCCTGGGCGATTTTCATTGTAATGGGAATTGACAAGTAGACAGAATAATAAGCTATATGTTGGTATAAGAGAAATACTGGGTAAGTAATTAAATAAGACTCACCATGATAACCTATCTACCCTGGTCAGCCTTCATGTGGCAGGCACAACATATTTCTACTCTCAGAATTTTGAAAACACTTACATGTTTTTGTTCTCAGGCACAGTTTGCCCACAAACAAGGTCCAGAAAGAGAAATATTTTTCCTCATTTGCTTAAAGAGTTATTTCATTTCCTCCTACAATTGACCTTTTTCCAGGATTTGACAATGAGAACTTCCACTATCTTCAAGGGAAACTCTACCCACTCACATAAAGAGCTATCAAGCCCATGGCCCTCAGGATAAACACAATCAGATTAGTTGACCATATGCTTCCAAGAGTCTGGATTATTAAGTCTCAAATGAGACCACATGTGGCACAGCAACAAAGGGCTCCAGGTAGCACTGTGCCAAGTTCAGGGCGGTTGTTTCCATTCTTTACATTGGCAAGAGATGAAGATACTCTAGCCTGCACGTAATCTGGACTGCCACATGAACTTCACTCTTAACCTCCTGTGACCAAGAGCTTTCACAAGCACTCACATAGCTAAAGAGGGAAAATATATATTTTTTAAGTCCAAGGCAGTTTAAATTTAGATGTGGGAGAAGGGAAGACATTTTCTACATTTATGGTGCATAATGTGCTAAAACACAAGAAATTCATACTCCTACACAAAAAGTTCCACAGGCACCACATCTCAATCCAAGGTTACATTTATGTTACACCAGTCAGGTCTTGAGTGAAAATTTCCACCAAATAGTTACATTTTGCTTTATACATGAAAAATAAAAGACACATGAAAGTTCTTCCCCCAAATGTAAAACTTTCAAGACTAAGGGACAGAAATTGTTTCTTTCAAAAGGGTAATACTAAGTTCTATGCTACACAAAGCATTCCACTATATTAATTCATCCATTCAGTTTCATTTCCAAAATTAAGAGGCATTGATAGAACTCATGCTGCCCATCAGAGATATCTTCACTTAGAAATCAAAAATTGTTTGTGGTATTTATGTGTGTGTATTTTTTCCCTCTTAATGACTGTCATTTATTTTGTTTATTCCTTTAATATACTAACAGTTATATATATATATATGTAGTTTTTTTCTTTTTCTCAATATAGATGAAATACTCTGGCTCTCAGTAATATATTTAATCATCTTGTGTAACTCCCACTTTCTGGTCTTGGATATGCCAAGTGATCAATAAACTTTTGTGAAAGCAAATTTGTGAAAGGGATGCATTTAGTGGATAAAATGCATGACTTTTGGATCTAAAAGAATTGGGGTTTTATTTACAAGATTCCACTTAATAGCTGGATAAGTGTGACCCATTATCAAAATTCTCTGAGTCTTGATTTGCTCAGATTTAAAATTATTAATAAAGCAGATCTTACAGAATTGATACAAGGATTAGTCATAATCTAGTACATATAAAGTCCATAGCATGGCGTATGTGCCTAGTAAATAGTGACTTTTATTACAGATATTAACCTTTGTCCATGTAAAATTACTTTTTATTTGAATTTTTAAGTTTTATCTCTTCAAAATTCCTCTCAATGAGATGTTTCATACTGAACTCTTACTCATGTGACATAAGTTAAATTACTGCTGTATCCAGAATAACTTAAAAACTAAAGCACTGTGGGGCTGAAGTGCTATATATGGTTGAAGATTATCTAATATTGCCTAATGGAATTGAGGAAATCTGAAAAGCTAGCAACAAATCGGAAACAATTCCCAGTTGTTTGATAGCTACATGTCTATATAGTAAACCAGGGACCATCTTATAAATTTTCATTCACTTTATAACTGGAGGCCCTTTTAGTAGCAAGTAACAGAAAACCTAACCCAACTTGGCTTAAGTAATCAAGGAGACAGTCTAGTGGCTGGGTAAGCTCCAAGTATGCTTTGATCAGACATCAGATCCACTTTTGGCAGTTTTATTTGTTGTGATCTTTTCTGTTTATCCCCTTTCTCCTTAAGCTGTCTTTTCTCAAATGAAGCAAGGTGCCTGAAGCAGCTTAAACTCTACATCTACGTAACATGAAAATATCACCGCTCATCACTTTCACCACCACTGAATGGTATTTCTCAGCTTTTCTCTGATTGGGCAGACATAGGTGATGACCCCTTCCTTGAAACAATCAATGAGGCTAGTGAGGCCACCTTAGCTGAGAGCCGATTGGCTTAAGTGAATCAGTGCCAGTCCAGCAACAGCAGTTGGGCCAATATAATAAAAATAAATAGCTATTACACAATGGTGAGAGTGAAATGATGAATTCTGGGAAAACATCACTGAGTTATAAAAGTGTATGTATGTGTGTGAAGACAATCACTTAATTTTTTAATAATCATCTGAGTGTGTCTTAGTTGTAATCAGTATACATGTGAAATCAATACATCATTTCAACTCTCCATCTCAAATCTTATAAAATTTCCTTTTACATAATAAGAATGGAAAAACCAGTTGTCAGGAACGTTGTTTGAGTGTAAAATTCTCCCTTTAAATTAATAATTCTGGTTTTTCACTTTTTTAGTCTTTTATTCATCTGAATTTCTAATAAAGGAAGTGTTTCTGAGCTTTTTAGCTAGTAGATATCATGCACTTTACAGATAATATTTCTTTAAAAAAACAAGTAACTAGCTACCACTTACAAAACATGAAGGTACAAAATATTTTCCTTTTCCTAATTTTAACATCCAAAGAAAAAAGACCTAAGTGAATGTTTCCTAAAGTCTTTCATTACAAAGTGCTGCTATCATTAAACTCAACTTAGAATACTGGGGGGGGAAAGTTATTTTCTTTCATCATGTGAATATATTCAGACAGTGAAAAAATCTAAGACTCAGTGACTTAATAACCCAGTAAACTAGAATCTTTTGAACCAGAAGTATTTCCCTGTTCATTAAGAGAAGTTGTGCCCTTTAAGTAAATAAGTAGTTGATCTCAACATTTTTTTTACACATGCTTTGGTCTTTTTTAACAGGATATTATGGATCAATGTTGGTTCTAAAACTAACACTATGGACTCTAACACAGCACATGTTACAACAATCACATCATAATGATAGATAAAGCAACATCGTGCCTTTGCTTGCCCACAACATTAGACCATTGCCAATCTATGAGTGTTTTGACACAGTGGCCTAAATGTTGTCAATTATTGTCATTTATGAAGGGTGTACTGGTTCTGTTCATTTATTTTCTAGGAATTATAAACTCTTCCTGACCTGCGTACCTGGATTTCAGAAGTCAATCTCTATTAGTATGTCTTCCAAAAAAGATCGTCATCATCAATTCCAAAGTATTGTACATTTGTGTGAAGAAGATGGTTCCAACTGCAAGGAAGGGTGCCAAAATAAGGAACATGGAGAAGGATGGGAGAATCACTGCACCCTGATCAGACCATGAAAGATGGCCCACAGTTCCACAAGGGACCATGGTGTTCTTCAAAGGTAAACTACTGTTGCTCAAATGACAACTCATGTTTTCCATGATGAACTGCATAAGAAACTATATTGTTTCTGTAGTTTTCAAAGTTTTTGAGTGTTCATTAAGCCAACTAAGACTATTGTAAATCAAGCCTCTGCTGGGATAAGGTTAAAGTCTTAAATATTTCAGCTAGAGTATATTTAAAATTTATTTCATCAGTTGAAATTTAAAGAAAAACAAATGACTTTGAGACAGTGAATGAATAGGGAGAAATCTAACTTTTCAAGTCAGCTATGAAAGACTCTCACCGTCTGTCAGATACAGAAAGGAGTCCCAAGAGCCTGATTGCTGGCACTGTATCAATTCATTCAGGTATGTACTGGCAGCTATTCTCAAGAGAAAAAGTTACCAGGATTGATTAAGTACACCAAAATTGAAGGCAGGGATTTTCAGTCCACTGTGCTTTATGTAAAAGCACTTTGCTTATACATTTTTGGCAGAAGTTTTGGGCAGACATGTGTATGTGTCTGTCTGTGTCTGTCTGTGTGTCTGTACATGTATGTGCATATGTACAAATACAAAAAGGTTATTCTGGGAGTCTTTCGTCTACAATGGACCTACTAAGTAATCACCCAGTATAAAACTCTGAACAATTTGTGTGCAATGTTTCAGTAAATGAAAAGTAAAATAATACAGTAATATGACACTCCAGGGGAGGCAAAGTAGGTCATTAACTGTCACTCCAGCAATTTCTATTTAACAAGCTCCATTAGCACGAAGTTTCTGATTTCTCTCAGATGAGTAGAATAAACCACAGCATTTCTTTCTACTTGTGTTCATTTTACTAGAATGAATCAGTGAACAGTAAAATTTGGGGCTCTATAGCATTAGCCAGAGGGGGGAATAATTTTTATTAATTTATTGTCAGTCATTCATTCTACACAAACTTATTGTGAACATATCTTGTGTCAGCGTGGCCTAGATGTGAAGGTAATAAACTGGCTTACGAAAAAATTCTTGACTGCTTTGTGGGGATGAAGAGAATGTGCTTTAAAATACTGCAGAGAAAGTGTCAAAGGCTTAGAAATTTATGCAGAGTGAAAAAAATGTTTCTCAAACAGTGTTCAAACTGGACAGACTCTCCTTCTGAAAGCTAGAATTACATACAGTGAAAAATGTTTTATTCAGTGTACAAACTGGAAATAGTTTTGCTATCACAGCTGCAGATTTGTACAATCTCACTTTATACCACTACCTTCACCTCCACCACAGCAGCCTCTTTCTCTTCCTCTCTCCCTCCTCTCTGCCGTCACCACCACTACAGGAGTGTAGCTAGTGAGGTATAGACAGAAATCAGAGCCAAAGGGAACAGCCAAAGCTGAGCACAGGACAAACACTGAGAGAAGCATTTCCCAGTTCTCAGGAAGCAGGCGTTTTTTGGAAAATGTATCATAGGAAAATGAAGCTTCTTAAATCCCAGCATCTCATGGATTGGAGTCATTAGGGATGAGAAAAGCCAAAAACAAAAATAATACTCAAGAATCTCCACTTAACTAAATTCAGATGCCTGAGTAATCACACGTCAAAGAAACATTTTCTGCAATTTTTGGAGAAAACCTTACGAGGAAACTGCCATTTTACACAGATGGACATGGAGAGTGGGAGAGTTTGGGCCCTTTTAAGCAATTCACTAACTAGCATCATCAGGAAAAAACCCTAATGAAGCTGGAGCGATATTAGAGCACCTTGAAGGATGTTTCCATTTCTTGGATGCCCCCATTTCTTGGAGAAGAAGGAAGGAAAAATAGTGAAGAAGAGAGAGCAAAGTAACCAATAAAGTAAGGAATGAGCCAGGATGATGTGTCTCTGACCCAAAAAGGGGCAGGATCAGAAAAGCAAGTACCTTTCATGACAGCAGGGGTCACTACTGGTCACTCACTTCTGACAAGCAAATCTTGTGCATATTCACACTGAGATACTGCTAGGGCTGTGATATTTCTGTCAGTCTTTCATAGTAATCTGAGTAACGACACATCATATTTCATTTTCACAAGATGAATGATTTAGTTGCTTAGTGCCTCCTAAATTCTTTTCTAAGAATCCACAAAAAAACAATTGTCAAGACAGCATACACCCTTTTGAAGAACTCCTGAGTGCTTCTAAATGTGGATGGCATTACAAAGCCATGTGATCATGAATTATCGTCATATCCATTATATGCTCCAGAACCATTTTTTTACATACCATAGCTACCTAAATATAAAACACTGCACTGCTGGGCAAACAGTGATATGAACCAAGATCAAATATGTAATGTGTTCCCTTACTTGTCTTAGGCTACTTTTTAGATGTGCTGTAGTAATGAGCTGAGTCCAGGCATCTGACAGACGGGACAGCTGGGCAGTTGAGTCAGCAATTCTGGCACTATCATACTGCAGGTGCAGAAATGAAACTCAAGTACTTGAGAACAGTTGCCTTTGGGCCAGCTATGAACTTGACCTCATTTCAGATAGCAGCTTTTTTTTCTCACCCACAGCACAGCTGAAGTTTAGAAAAGAATTCATTTAGCTCAGCTTTCAAAAACCAATGATTTAAAGCCTACTTCCCTAAGTTTCCTTTGAAGACAAAATGCCAGGCATTTTTTTCTTTGTTGTTTAAAAGGTTTATGAAGAATTAATTACCTAGATTGTTCTTTAACAAGTGAGACTAAAATTCCACCCTTCTGTTTCTAGCACAGACTTTATTTCAGGTACATTAAGTGCTTTGTGAAATTCTGAAAGCATTTCCTTTGGCATTATTTTTTTATTCTGATAAGAGGTAGTCCTTAAATTAAGGGATAATTTTATATCTTTTTATTACAATACATAACTTTTAATAGAAATATGTAATGTCCTGCTCATTTTTTTCTATTCAGGGCATTATAATATTGAATTGCTCAGTCAGTCCAAAAAATGTGACCCCAGCAATTACAAAATTTTTTTTGAGAAGTATCTGGACACCCTTCCAAAATTAGAAATCACTTTATGTATTTGAGAGCTCTGAGAAAACAGAAAGTCTCTTAACTCTGAAGAATAACAATTTGTTAAAAATATATTTTGCCCCATAATAGGGCAAAAAAGTACTTGGTGATTATTAAACCAAAGAGTTTAGATCATTTACAGATAAAAATAATTCTGATAGTAGAAGCTATTCAGTTTAGATCCTGAAGTGATTAATGGGCATGGTAATGGGAAACCTCTGAAATGCAATCTGAAGAGATGGTTAATGAGCTTGGATAAGACGTGATATGTTCACCAGGATCCTATGGAGTGAAAAAGTAACTTTGCATTAGAAAGCATTTATATTATTCCACGTCTTGCCCTCCTAACACTTACTATACAGAGAACACTGGATATTCCACAGAAGAGAGAGACTAACATCTTATTTCTTATTTTTAATTGATGTGGCATTGCCTCTTTATGTAATTGCTAAAATCTCTGTCTATGTACTTCATGGTGATTCCCTCCCCATTAACACCCTTCTTCTGACTCATACCTTTTACCATCACACATGATTATCATATACTGCACCTGATCATGTTCCAAGTCTATCTCATTGTTATATATGAGGATAATTCAACACAGTGAATATTTTTTACTGCAAAGAACTGGGAAAGGATTTGTTTGTAATATGAGGATAACTAAACATGAACCCTGCTTTCAAAGAGATGGTCAGCCAAAGAGATTGTGGCATATGCACAGATAATACATTAAGGACAAACCATTTAAAGGGATAATGAGATGGGGTAAGGGAGAATCATGATTCTGGAATGTTGTCATGAAGAGATTCTGAGTGACTACATGGGACTGTCCCACAAGGGTTGAGGATGTAGGGAAGGAGAAAGTTTCCCAAATAGAGGAAACAGTATGATCAACGTCGCAAAAGTAGAAAAGACAAGGAAACTCTGATAGTGCATGAAAAAGAGAGAAACCTCTTTAGTTGCTAATCTCTGCTTGTGGTATCTTTTTCCTCACCCTACTCATTCATTAAGATTTAGCTCATGAAACACCTCCTCTAAGAAGTCTCAGAAAATAGACATCACCAGGCCAACTACACATCTCTCTCATATTTTCAGCACCTGCTGTGTTGTATTGTAATCTATCTGCATACATAACTGACTTAGTAATTAAATTGTAAATCCTGAAAGGATAGGGTTTGTGACTTAATCATCTCTGTATCTTGAAACCATAGTCCAGTGTCTGGTACTTAGTATACTTTGTAAATATTTATTAAACTGATGAATAACTAAATGTTCAAATATTTTATACTAAGATGCATATTCGTACCCAACATCTCAATACTTTTAGTATATACTAGAGATATACCTATGTGTGTGTATATATATAGTATATGCTATAGATGATACTCATAAATGATTAGATTTTTATCTGTCATATTCAGGCTTTTGGAAAATAATTTTGTTCAAAATGAAAGTCTCTACTGTCAAAAGATAAAGAAGTTGTTGTACATCTACATCAAATACTTGTATAAGCATAATTTTAGATTATAAATGCAAATATATTTATAGAGTACCTTATTTTATCAATTATTAAATAGTCATGCAATTAAATTAATAATTTTGCATCTTATTTAAGAAGGCCTTACCTACTTCTAGATTCTAGTCTCCATGATTTCTTTGTCACTTTTATGATTTATTCCATTTGAAATTTATTTTTAAAAACATACTCAGTGATCTAATATTTTTTATCAAAAGATAAACAATTGCTATAATGAACATGAGTTTATTTTTTCCATTATAGTCTAAAATCATCATCATCTCAATTGAAACCAAAAAAAAGAACACAGACATAATTTTGTCTTAAGTGGGGGAAATGTATGAAATATCTCTCATTGTGGCAATTATGTGTTTTACTTGAATTCTGCTTTAGAGAGTGTCAGTGTTTGTGTACCCACTGTCTATTTCTTTTTTAAACACACCACACACACAGCTCTCCTTTCCCAAACTTCCTATATAATTTATTTGGTTTGTTTTTAACACCTTTGGAAACAACATCTAGCTGACCATTTTAAACCTGCTCTCAGAAGCCATTAATAGGTTAATTTGCTCTGACATGTTGTGACTATTTATCTGCTTAGACCTACCCCTTCCATTTTATTGTGTGTGTTATATTCATAAGTATATTTAGCTTTAAATAGTTTTAACACAATTCAGAGCCACATTTTCTCTCCACCCTAGATTTTTCCCTCCCAAATAAGAAACATTAGTGTTCTTTTATCTGCCTTCTCCTCCTTCCTGAACGTTCTAGACCCTTCAGAGCTCCAGCAACCACCTTGTCACTGAGATCTGATATTTTATTTCCAAGTTGCTATTAAGTTGAAATTTGGCAAACTAATAAACTATGTTTTAGATTACTTCCTATAACCCATTCCTGAGCTTTTTTTTTTTTTTCCATCTTACTCACATATGTACTCTAAAAACTGGCAGTGAGATTTTCCCTCAGAACTCTTTCACTGTGTTTATCTACTTTGTTCATCCATCTGGTAATACCAGCAAGATGTCTGATGATAACCTAGTTTTAATTATTTAAAGTAAATCTATTCATTCCCACTGGAAGGTGTTTAGGAGTTCACCTTCAACATTCAATACCCTGACATTTGCTCCAACATATGTCTCTCTGCTAGACATGAATCTCTTAAGTTCATTCTATTCAGTCCTTGGTAGATCTGTCAATCTAAGGATGTTGGCTTTATCTCAGTCTGCAAGAGGTTTACTATTATTACTATTATTATTATTATTATTGCATTTTAATGTTTCCTCTCTGCCATTCCTGTGATTATTTTAGAAATCTCTTAGATGAATACTGGTTCATCTGAATTATTCTATGCCTTTAAATTTCCTTTCATTTTCTCATCTGAGCTCATTATTGCAGTTTACTAATTTGTTCCTCAGCTCTTTCTCTTCTCATTCCCTTGGGCTTTTCCCAGGCTACTCAATGTCCCCTTGCTCTTCCTGTTGGCCCCATTCCAGCAGGTCAGTATATTTCAGCAACCAGCCTTCCGCACAACACTGAATCCTCCCGCACACACTGGCATTTTTGTGATTCCATTACCCTGCTTTCCTGAGAGGACAGAATGTAGAGGCAGAGTAAAAAAGCAAACCGATATAATGATGCTTTCATTATGTTAAGTCATATCTTTTATTCCAACTTTAATCCTACTCAGCTCAATGGTGACCCTCTGATAGTTCTAGATGGTTGTATGAATTTTGCAGAAATGCGCAGAAAGAAAGTATGTGAAAGAAAAGTGTCATGAAATTGCAAATGCAGGTGACAGCAAATGACAGAAATTGGAAAGAATATTTGATTGTGCTTGAGTTAATGGTGATACTGATTTCATGCTCTGATAGACCCTAAAGGACAAGGCATCACAATGGTATTTCAGTTCTATTTAACATTATCGGTATAATACAAGTCAAGGTACTTTTGCTTTCAAATGTCTTCTTTTAAAGTGAGGTGAATTGAAGATATAGAAAAGAATTACATATAAATTATATTTATTTGAGGTGCCCAAGTGTTTCTTCAAAGAAGTGCCATATAAACTATCATTATTATGAAAACATGCTTCACAAAATAACTTCAGTCAACTTGATGTAAATTAAGAAAGTGGATGTGGACAAAAATAAATAAATGCACAAGCATAAAGTAACAGTATTACAGTAAGCCTAACTCTGTAGAGTGCTTTACCTCAAGCAACAATGTGACTGAAATATTTATTTAGGCTATTATGCTGAGTACTACAGAGTGAGAACAGAAATGCTCACTCTTCTCGAGGAACTTAGGTTCTACAGACAGAGCTAGACAGTATTCAAATAATCACACCATCAAAAGGGCACAATTACAAAGCAAGACTGAGTAGAGGGTTAAGATGGAAGTGAGTATTGTATATAATGGTTACTAACCAAAGAACCAGAACAGACAAGGATATCAGGGCAAGCTTTCCTGAAAAAAAGTACTTGAGCCAGTTCTGTAGGGACGAATAAGAGATAAGCGGGGGGGGGGGGGAGGTCAGTGAGAATTCTGAAGGCTAAATATAATATGTGTAAAGGACTTCTGGCAGGGCAAAATCAAAGAAAACCTTTAAGACTGGACATCAGTGACAAAGCAAGAAAGAGTGACACAAAAGGAGAGTGCAGCTAGCCAAGTGTTCTGCAACACTAAGTACTTCAGGCTTTTTTTCTAAGAACAATGGGGAAGCAATAATGTGATTTAAATTGATTGTTGAGGAATGTGACAGTATCAGATTTGTGCTCTGAGAAGAGAACAGCTGTAATAGTCTGAAGAACTGACTGGACACTAGGACACCTGGTCAAGGAATACGTCAACAGACTGGATGCGTGAATAGAGTAGGCTGAACTAGGGAAATGGTGACAGAGAAGCAGATAAATAGGAAATGTGTTGACGATGTAAATTATTAGAACTTGGTAATGGAAAAACTGTGTGAAAGGGAGACAAGACAGTGCTGATGACAATTTTTAGGCTTTGGATTTGTGTGCCTACATGGAAGGTGGTGAAACTCACCAAGACAGGAAATGTTAGATTAGAAACAAAATATAGTGCTTGATTACTGCTTTGTTCTTTATTTGGGGAGAGCGTATTTATAAGACCAGGGGTTTAGTCTTGGGACATACTGAATTTGAGGTGATATTGAAACATCTGAGATGAGTGAGAATTTTGAGTAGATTCTTGGATATATAGGTCTGATATTCAAAGTAGAGGTATGGTCTGGTTATATACACTGATGAGTCATTACATGGATGATAAATGTTAACTAGAAAAGGATGAAATTGCCTTTTTCAGAGTGAGAAGAAAGAGAGCTGAAGTCAGGAGTGTGATTCCTCTAGCTCCGTTCTTCTTTCTCAAGATTGTTTTGGCTATTTCAGGTCTTTTGTGTCTCCATACGAATTTAAAAATTTTTTGTCCCAGCTCTGTGAAGAATGTCATTGGTAATTTGATAGGGATTGCATTGAATCTGTATATCGCCCTGGGTAGTATGCTCATTTTAATAATATTGATTCTTCCAATACAAGAACATGGTATATCTTTCCATCTGTTTGTGTTGTTTTCAGTATGCAGATACTTATCTCCTTAGGTAGGTTTATTCCTAGGTATTTTATTCTTCTTGACACAATGGTAAGTAGGACTGTTCTTAATCTCTTTTTCTGCTATTTCATTACTAGTGTATAGAAATGCAACTGATTTCTGTATATCAATTTTGTATCCTGCAACTTTACCAAATTCATTGATGAGCTCTAGGAGTTTTCTGGTGGCACCTTTAGGATTGTCTATGTAAAGTATCATGTCACCTGCAAACACTGACAGTTTTACTTCTTTTTTTTCAATTTAGATTCTTTTTTTTTTTTTTCTGACTGCTGTGGTTAGAATTTCCAAAACTATGTTGAATAAAAGTGGAGAGAGTGGGCATCCTTGCCTTCTTTCTGAACTTAAAGGAAAGGCTTTCAACTTTTCATAATTGAGTATGATGTTAGCTGTGGGTTTGTCATATACGGCCTTTGTTATGTTGAGGTATGTTCCTTCTATGCCCGCTTTCTGGAGAATTTTTAGCATAAATGGATGTTGCATTTTATCAAAAGCTTTTTCTGCATCTATTGAGATGATCATATGGCTTTTATTCTTCAATTTGTTAATGTGGTGTATCACACCGATTGACTTGAAAAATCCTTGCATCCCTGGAATAAATTCCACTTGATCATAGTGTATAATCCTTTTAAAGCATTGCTGGGAGTTGATTTACTAGTATATTGTTGAGGATTTTTGCATCTATACCCTTAAGTTATATTGGCCTGTAATTTTCCTTTTTTTGTGTAATATCTTTGGTTTTGGTATCAGGGTAGTGGTCTCACAGAATGTGTTTGGAAGTGTTCCCTCCTCTGCAATTTTCTGGAATAGTTTCAGAAGGTTAGGTGTTAACTCTTCTCTAAATGGTTGTTAGAATTACTGGGTGGCACTGGGTCCTGGCCCTGTGGTGGGCAGGTCTATGTCCAGAGTGTGTCTAGGTGTGGCTGTAGGCTCAGGAAGTCTGCTGATGGGTGGGGCAGTATGTTATTTGATCTGAGGCTTCCCAGCACTAAAGCCTACAGGCTGTTGGGTGTGGCTAGGTATTGGCACTAATGACCCAAGCAAGATGTCAGCCTCCAGGAAAGCTCATGTAGATGAATACTTCTCAAATGTCTGCCACCAGCTTTTATGTCCCAAGGGTGAGTCACAGCCACCTGCCACCTCCATAGGTGATCCTCCAAAACCAGTAGGCAGGTCTGGCCAGGGTTCCTATGAAATCACTGCTTTTGCCCTTGGTCCCAGAACATGCGAGATTCTGTGTGCGCTTCCCAAGAGACCAAAATCTTTGTTTCCCTATGTCTGTGGAGCTCCTGCAATTAAGCCCTGCTGCCTTCAAAACCAAATGTTCTGGGGGCTCCTCCCCCCAATGCAGGAACCCTGAGCTGGGAAGCCTGACGTGGGGCTCAGAACTCTCACTCCTATAGGAGAGCCTCTGTAATATAATGTTTCTTCAGCTTCTGGGTTGCCCACCCAGAGGGAGTGCAATATGAAACCCAATTATTTCATCAGTGTGCCCCTCTTACCATCCCACTATGGTTCCATCTTTATGATTCCAGTTGAAGAAAATTTTTTTTTTGTATATTCCAGTCTTTTTTTTTTTTTAATCAATGGTTGTGGTTTTGTTGTGATCATGAGAAGAGGTAGACTATGGTCCTCCACCATCCTGACCAGAAATCACTCTGAATTAGTATTTGAATCCAAAGTCTTGCACTCAATATACTCCTCATATAAACCTTCTATGCAAATAATAGAGATTGATTTTTTTTTAATTAGGGGGAGAAATGGGGGAAATTATGCATATTCCTATGTTAACCATGGATCATTCAGAAAAGAATAAAAAACATTCATTAATATTTCTTTTTCCCTTTTCCAATATATATCTTATATATACTATCTCCATCTGGTTACTTCCAGTTAAGTTCTACCATTTCTCTACTGGCAATTAGACAAAGGGAAATAAAGTCTTCCAACCTGTAACGAATCAAAACTTGAAGAGAGCAACTGAGAAACTTGCTTACTAGAAGAATTAGTAGTAACAACAACCAGATGAAAACACGCAAATAATCCTTTAGGAAGAGAAAATAATCGCCCAAAAAAACAAACAAACACAACAGTATCTAACCTTTATTTAAAATAAATCAGTTTACTCATCATTTTTTCCTATTCTGTACTTGGTCAAATTGCAGCCAGTTTCCCTGCTGCAAATAGTATCTTTATAGACCCCACCTATGCCAATTATAGTTTTAATATCAAAGTTAATAAGAATAATCAATAATAGTTGGAAATATCCAAGAATTGCTAGTAACTTTTTACAACTACAGCACAAATACGTCTTATGAGGATTACTGTTTGGTGGATATGTAAACTTTCAATATATATTACAATAATACCATTACAGAAAAAAATCTGTATGCTGCATTTCAATAATAATATGGTGCTTCCTAACTGAAAACGTACTTTAATATACATTTTAGTAACAAGTAACACTTGTCCAGCAATTTGCAGTGGGTTTTCCTGTTGTCTGATTTAAGCTTATCGTAACTGTGTGAAATGGGTATTTTTTTATTATTATTTTTATTCATCTATTTATTTTAATGTTTTTACATTTTTTAAATTGAGTTATAGTCATTTTACAATGTTGTGTCAAATTCCAGTGTAGAGCACTATTTTTCAGTTATACATGAACATAAATATACTCATTGCCACATTTTTTTTTTTTGCTGTGAGCTACCATAAGATCCTGTACATAGTTCCCTGTGCTATACAGTATAATCTTGTTTATCTATTCTACATTTTGAAGTCCCAGTCTGTCCCTTCCCACCTCTCGCCCTCTTGGCAACCACAAGTTTGTATTCTATGTCTATGAGTCTATTTCTGGTTTGTATTTATGTTTGTTTGTTTGCTTGTTTTTTCAGATTCCACCTATGAGCTATCTCATACAGTATTTTTCTTTCTTTCTCTGGCTTACTTCACTTAGAATGACATTCTCCAGGGACATCCATGTTGCTGCAAATGGCGTTATGTTGCCAGTTTTTGTGGCTGAATAGTATTCCATTGTATCGATATACCACTTCTGCTTTATCCAGTCATCTGTTGATGGACATTCAGGCTGTCTCCATGTCTTGGCTATTGTAAATAGTGCTGCTATGAACATTGGGGTGCAGGTGTCATCCTGAAGTAGGGCTCCTTCTGGATATATGCCCAGGAGCAGGATTCCTGGGTCATACGGTAAGTCTATTCCTAGTCTTTTGAGGAATCTCCATACTGTTTTCCACAGCGGCTGCACCAAACTGCATTCCCACTAGCAGTGTGGGAGGGTTCCCTTTTCTCCACAGCCTCTCCAGCATTTGTCACTTGTGGACTTTTGAATGATGGCCATTCTGACTGGTGTTTTAAAGGCGATTGTCTCTTTACTTTCTTTTTCTGTTGATTCATCGTTATAAAGAAATGCAACTGATTTTTGAACGTTAATCTTATAACCTGCTACCTTGCTGAATTCGTCAATTATTTCTAATAGTTTTTGTGTGGACCTTTTAGGGTTTTCTATATATAGTAACATGCCATTGGCATATAGTGACACTTTCACCTCTTCTTTTCCAGTTTGGATCCCTTTTATTTCTCTCTCTTGTCTGATTGCTGTGGCTAGGACTTTCAAGACCATGTTGAATAGGAGTGGTGATAGTGGGCAGCCTTGTCTTATTCCAGCTTTAGTGGGAAGCTTTTAAGTTTTTCACCATTGAGTACTATGCTGGCTGTAGGTTTATCATATATAGCTTCTATTATGTTGAGATATGTTCCCTCTATATCCACTTTGGTGAGAGTTTTTATCATAAATGGGTGTTGATGAAGTGGATATTAATATCCCTGTTTTGCTGACAAAGAAATTGTGACTTGGGGTGCTCAGTGACTTGCTACTTCAACTCAGCGACTTGCTACTTCAACTCAGCTAGCAAGTAGAAAATCAGGATGCAGCTCATGACTATTGGCTACAAATTTAGTGCAATTTCCATATGTAATAGCTGCCTAAGAGAATTCTTGCTTATCTCAATTATTCAGGTGTGGCTTTCTTTTTTCCAACATTTTTCAAGATTTAATTAAATGAGAGTAGATTTCTCATGTTTCTTATGTTGTTCATCAAATACTACAGGCAATTCACTTATTTATTATCATGTGCTACTCTATCCACTGTATGCAACAGACACTGTTAATTGTACAAGCACCATATACTTAGCTCAGCTCTTCCACAGCTCATCATCCAGGTCAGAAATTTGTTCTTAAGTATATTCTACATACATACTGATAGAAAATAAATATTTCTAAATATTAGAAAGTATCTCCAATTTTATTTTTCATTTCAAATAGATGTATTCTTGGTTATTGCTGCTATTTGCAGGTAATAGAACATACATACTCGTATAATTCAAAGATTATGTCATCCTTGTTGCAAATGAATTAGGATAGGAATAATTTAATCACAGTATAAAATGTTTTTAAAATAATATTCTTAATCACATGCAAAGACCAGAAAGATAAGAATAAATGTACACCACCGAATGAGTTTTTGACATCTAAAATGCTAATGTGATTTTACAATGTAGAGAAACAGCTTTTAAGAGCATATTTAATCAGATTCTGGTTTCTATAAAATTTCTGAGGTTTATTTTTAGTAATTGGGATAAGGCCATGCAATATGTGTCATTTAAAATAACAATTCAAATACTTCTAATAAATATACTGGAAAATGTTCTTAGAAGAATTTGGAAAGTAGAATGTCACCTAATATTTAAGTTATAAGCTTCATTACTTGTAGAGTTATAGATTTTTTACACAATTTAATTTCAAACATTCTTCCCACAAAGAATATAATCTTCTATTTTTATCCATAAGCAAGCTTTACTATAATAAGAATGAATAAGACTATTTCTCCTAAGGAAAAAGTACATTTGGGGGACAAGAAAGTTTTACTTTATCAAATTAAAGGAATTTGCATAGAGAGTTATTTTATTAAATTTTAGTAATGGACTTGGGATAGTTAAGAAGGGGAATCTGTATTTATCAAGAGTCTTCTATCAGGCAATAAATGTTCTGAGCACTTCAAATACAACATCTGATTGGCAGACTCTGTTTCTGGTTTTTTATCAGCTTTAGGGATACATAAAAATGAACTTCAGTATTAACAAGAAAATGAACTTCCTAGGTATGTTACTAGGTATACTACAGAAGTAATACTTAGTGATGATTTTTCGTTTACTATCCACACCTATCCAAACACACACACATGCACACATACACATATACACACACTATTAGTTATTTCTTTTAGCTTTACAGTTATACATAATTTAGGGAACTGCTTTGGCACTATCAGCACTATCTCACTGAATACTGAACAACATCCCTAAGAGGTATGAGTTTTAATCCCAATTTACAGATGAGGAAATTGAGGTTCAAATATACTAAATGAACTTTCCATGGTCTTTCGGTAAGTAAATTTACAGTGAAAAGTTGAACTCACTGTTTCACAGAATATGCCCTTGAAAACACTATAATACATTGCCTCCCAACAGATCTTAACAGGTTCTAGCAGTAAACTCTGTGGAAAGATCAGCTGCCTTCCCCATAATGGTGAGGAATGCAGTCCTAACTTAAGTCCATAATATATTTAGCTCAGCTTTCCTTCTCTCTCTCAAAGCTGCATTGCAAAGCTCTCTATTTCTACTCTGCCAATTTTTTATACACCCATAATCCTTTTTTTTCCTAATTATCACCAATTTTCTAAATAGGATAACACAATTTCATAAATTTAAATATGCCAAGAAATATTCAGCAACAGGGACTTAAAATTTGGGAACTATGCTAGAAACTATATATTCCTTCATTTATATAATACTTCAGGCCATGATTTAAATGTTAGTGTTCATTCAGGAACAAAAGTGAATTTCTATTTGACTTCCATTATTAACTTCAGTGTATAATTATCACCTTGGTTGTGAAGTATATGTCTTCTTATATATTTTGTATTCAATACCATTGTAGAAAAATAAAACAAGAAAATGTATATATTAATTTTTTCACACAGCACACTGTATACATTTACTATTTATCTTAAAATGGATTCAATCAATTTAAGGGCAATTTTCTCCTTTTCTTGAGTAGATTCAATGGTAAACAATAGAGAAACATACTCAGATCAGAATGACATAATATCTGTGGTGGTTTGGTTGAAGGCATTGAAAAGTATATTTTACATTGTGCAGATTGTTCCAAAGCCATAGGAGGTTCCATGACTGCTTGGGAAATAATATAATTCACAGAAATTATTGCAAAATAAGATTTTGCAAAAGTCCTAAGGTCAATAAGTATTAGAGATAAGTAGAAATATGTCATGGATCATTTTTTAAGTGTTTCAAAGGATTATGGCACACAGACTCTGAGATGACTGCCATTTATCCCTGCCTCCTACTACTCATCTCTTTGTGCAATTCCCTCCTGTTCTGTGTAGATGGGACCTGTGACTCACTTCTAATCAACAGAATACAACAAAGATGACAGGATGTCACATCAGTGATAATGCAACATAAGATTTCAACATCTGTCTTGCTAGAGATATGCTCTCTTGCTGGTTATGATAAAGTAAGTGGCCATGTTGGGGAGGTCCACATGGTAAGGTACTAAGGGTGGCCTTGGGTCAACAACCAACCATAAAGTGAGGTCAGCCTCTGGCTGATAGCCAACAAAGAGCTGAGGCGTCACTCAGCTTGGAAGCATTCCCTCCTCAGAGATTAGACTGCAGCGAAGGCCAGCGCCTTGATTGCAGTTTTCAAATGAGATACTGAAGCAGAGAACCCACCAAAGCCACACCCAGCTCCTGACCTACAGAAACTGAGAGATAATAAATGTATGTTGCATTAATCCACCAGTTTGTGGTAATTTGTTACTCAGTAATGGATGATTAAAACAAGGAGTGAGTATTCAGTGAAAGAAAAACATTGACTTTGTTGGGATCTCCTATCAGACCTGCCATTGTAGACAATAGGTGTATCTTCTCTCCTCTACTTTAGGATTTACAGTTGAGAAACTCACGAACACTCCGTAGACAATGAACAGTGTCAATCTGGTTTCTGAGTACATTTGGGATGGTTGGGATAAATATCAATATATTGTATTTGGGATTAGGTTTGGCTGTATATATAAAAGATACCAAATACATTGGTTCAAACACAAAGAACTGTATTTTCTTACAAAAATAAATGCAGATATAGACAGTTCAGGGCTGGTCTGTGGGCACCACTTTAAACATCCCCTCATGAACAAAGATGACTGCTTAAGCTCAAGGAAACAAGTGGTAGAAACAAAGGGAAAGGGACAATTACCAGAAGTCATAGACAATACTTTTCCTTACATTTAATATGACAAAATTTAGTTATATAGCTACACCTAGGTTCCAGGAAGCTACAGAAATCTAGTCTCTTAACAGTACTCATTGTCATCCCAAATAATATCAGTTTTATTACTAAAGAGGAAAAAAAGGTTGGAATTCTGAGGGTCAAATTAGCAATCCATACCACATAATTAAATTTCTAAAATTATTAAATCTTGTAGAATGCTTTAGGTATAAAATTAGGTGGCATAGATAAACAAGTGTTCCTGAATTATATTTATAGTTATACAACCATAGCATGAGTTAACAATAAAGCAAGATAAGTAGTAAGTGACACCATTTAATTTATAATTGAATTATAATAATTTATAACTGTATTCAAACCTTTGCTTTTAAGTTGTCAGATATGCAAAAACACTATCCTTTATGCCAAACAGATTTAATACCAACCAATCAAGATTTATAGATAGGCTGTAAATAATGTGGTATGAGAAAAGTTGGATTATCCTTTCAAAACATAAGGATGGCTCTAATGTGTCATGTTTTAAATAAATCATCATTAATAATTAAGTCTATTTCTTCGCCACTCTTCACACTTTCGAACTAATCGACTTTGGATTACCTATGTACATTCAACTCAAGTAAGACATCAACCAAAAAACAGGGAAAAAAACAAGACAAAAGTAGCTAATAAAGGTACAATTAGAGATGACTGCTTTTTCAGGAGACCAATCCAATTTAAATCATCAACTAACTGATTGGCCTGTCCTCAATATTATATTGATCTCTGAAAGTTTTTCTATTATGTTCTCTTAGTGTTTTATTCGTTAATAGTCTTACAAATATACATCTTTTTATATATAGCAATTCTATTTCTAGGCACTTATTTTGGGGGTAAAAAGTGTGATATTTTCATTGCTACAGCAAGGATGATAGTATAAAAATGTCAACAAGGCAGCTGTTAAACTGTAAGGAATAAATAAATATTTTATGGTTTTAAACACAAAATAAACACTATTCAGACTTTTTTAAGGTAGAAAAATAACCAAATTATGTTCATATCATTAGTTTAACAAATATTTATCAAGTGATTCTTTATGGATTATCTTCAGGAAAATCTCCCATCATTGAACTTAAAACATTCAGTGTTAAGGGGCCATTAATGTGTGATCACTTTACTAACGCGTGTCACTATCATGAACTATGAATAAAATACTTACTGAGGGAGAGTCAGTAGTAAAGGCAATAATCTCTGCTTATGTATATATCTCTAATGATAAATTTTAATACATCCAAAAATGAAAAATGTTGACTACAGTATGAATGAACCTAACAGAGTAACCTGATTTATTTTGAGGCTAAGTAACATAGCATAGAAGCAACAGAAATTTGACAGGTGAAGTTTAAAAGGAAGAATATTCTAGGCTGAGGAAACGCCACATGGTAAGGTCTAGCCATGGAAGTCTTGGTTACCACCGAGTCTGTGCTCTGTGATCCCCGTTTTATAAAACTATGTTGATAAAGGTCTGAAAGGATAGTACTATTCTAAGTGATAGTTTTATAAGCTTTTTGTTTGTTTTAAATTTTGTCTTCAGTTTACCTCTGTGGGTATTTGGGATGTGTTTCATTGACTCTAGATAGCTTATGTAATGAGAAAAGGCACTTTTGTGGGGTTGGGGTAAGAAAAAATACTCAATCTTAACATAGAGTAGCTGTAGACCCTATGTGCCCCCACAGTGTCACGCTTCCCTCTGGAATAGCATTTATCAAACTGTGTTAAAATGATCATCATGTTCACCTGGTACCACTAGGACACTGGGAGGTCTCTGAGGACAGGAACCATTCATCCACCGCTGGGCCTGCCATGCTCCTGGTAACTGACACAGTCATTGCCTGGACTTGTCCCTGATAAATGCTTGTCCCTGGGGTCAAATTGCAGTCAGGTTTGAACCCCATGTTCACCGTTTATTAGTTGGGTGTCTTAGGGCAAATCATACAAACTACACAAAGACTAATTTCCTTTTTTGTAAAATGGGGATAATGTTAACGTACAATGTAGGTTTGCTGTGAGTATAAATGAGATGAAGCACCCACAGTGCTTAGCAGAATGACCAACATCTATTAGTCAATAAATATTTTCAGCCATCTTAATAACTGTCATCATCATCAATCTACAGTGTGAAAATTTCCATCAATAGCCTCTAAAAGGGCATGCAGCACTACTAGTGATGTTACTGCTATTCCTACTGCTAAGCCACCAAGGGTTTATGGTCATCATTCTCCTATTAGATTTTTACATTTGTCTTCTAAGATGAGCACATATTCTCCATAAAGGAATTTCAAAGAAAGTACAGACTTCCGGGCAAGATGGCGGAGTAGAAGGACGCTTGTAAGCCACCCTCTCCCACAAATACACCAAGACCCACATCTACAGACCCACTCAGCCAACCAGAGCACCTGCAGAACTCCAACAGATCATCGCCCTCTTCAAAAGATAAAGACGCCAAAAATCTGGTAGGAGAAAAGGAAAAAAGAAAGAACAAAAGGCAAAGCAGCGCAGGACGGGTCCCGCGGGGAGGGAGCGGCAAAGGAGGACTGGCGCTCGCTCGCTGGGTCTCCCCTCTCCAACTGAGAGGCCAGCTGGACGGAGGGGGAGCCTCCGAGGCTCGGATCTGTACAGAGCAGCCCTTGTCTGACAGAACTAAGTTAAACGGGCACAGAGCGTCCCCCTGACAACCAGCCTGAGACGCGGGCCGGCAGCAGCGGGCAGGGCCAGGCTGCATAATCTGGGCGGAGGACGGGGGCGGCTGCACGGAGGAAACTCCGGGGGACTGCAAGGGGCTGAGCGCCGGGGCTGTGGGTGTACAGGACAGAACAACCTGGGCCCTCCATAAAACAGCAAGGTTGATGTGCTCTCGGGGGAAGGGTGCACACCCCCATCTCTGAAAACACGCAGAAACTTTTCAAGGGAAGAGGGGCGGGGCCCAGGCAGAGCGGCCATATTCTCCGGCGCTTAACACCCAGGCGGGGGCAGAGACGAAACCTGCGTCCGCACCGAAGGGCTTAGCAGCCTCAAGGGCCAGACTGAGATGGGCCTACAGCCCTGGGCAGATAGGACCCTTCCATTCTGGTACCCCAGAGAACTTGATCCACAAAGACAAACAAGCATCTGGGTCTTGGCTCGGAGCAGGGACGAGGCTGCCCCTGGGTCTTTCCCGAGCGCACACGCGGAGCGCGACCAGGGCGGAGCGCGACCAGGGCGGAGCGCGACCAGGGCGGAGCGCGACCAGGGCGGAGCGCGACCAGGGCGGAGCGCGGGCCAGGGCGGAGCGCGGGCCAGGGCGGAGCGCCGGCGCAGAGCGCGCAGCCGCACAGAGCAGCGGAGCTACCTGCGGCGCAGGCAGGGGGAGAGCGGCCCCCCGCCTGTCGGGCAGGAACACAACCCCTGACCGAGGTGCTGGGAAGGGGCACGACCCGTCCTCCTGCCTGGCTAGTCTGCAACATCTGTCTGCGGCATCCAGAGGGGCAGTGACCCGCCCGCCCGCAGCAGAGGAGAGCTGCATCTGACCCCGTGTTAGGAGGAGGCGCGATCTGCTTGCCCACAGGTGCTGGGAGCAGCACAGAAGAGGGCGCCAACGGAGGGCCTATGAAAACAAGCTGAGCTTCCAAAACAGGACGAAGACAGGAGGACATCACATTAAAAGCACACACACTCCAGGAGAACACCGACAACCCCCCCTTTTTTTTTTTTTTTGGTTTTTGTTTTGCTTTGTTTTGTTTTTTTGTTTTCTGTTTTTGTTTCTGTTTTGTTTTGTTTTAATCTGTTTTTACCTGTTCTATTTTCAATTACTCTTTTAATTTTTACTTCTTAATTCATTTCTATTTCTCTTCGGTTTTGATGTCCTGTTATTGATTAGACACAGGCTTCAAACACATATATTCATCTCCCCACCCCCCCCTTTTTTTTTAAGGTTTTAAAAGGACTTCTCCACCCGATTAATACTCTGCTTCAACCCACTCTTCTATTATTCATTATACATTGTTTTCAAACCCTCTTTCTCCCTTCTTTTAAAAATCTTTCTCTCTCTCTTATTCTTTTTTTCTTTTTTCTTTTTTTTTCCTAAGTTCTATTCCTAAATAGGCATTAGATAGATAAAATCCTTAAGATCCAAAATAGACAACTGATACTTCATAAACCACAGTGCCAGAGAGGTATGAGCAAGATGAAGAAGCAGAGAAACCTTTCCCAATTAAAAGAACAAGAGGAATCCCCTGAAAGAAAGCTCAATGAAATAGACATCGATAGCCTACTAGATCAAGATTTCAAAAAAGGAGTGATCAAATTGCTGAAGGAATTAAAAGAGATAATGCTTAGAGAAATAAAATATGTCAAAAATGAAATTGAAGCTATAAAGAAGAGCCAAGCAAAATGGGAAAACTCAATGACAGAGATGAGGAATGATCTAACAGCTGTGCAAAGCTGACTAGTTAATGCAGAGGAACGAATTAGTGATCTAGAAGACAGGGCAATAGAAAGCACCCATTCAGAAGAACTACAAGATAAGCAAATAAAAAATAATGATAATAGCATAAGGGACCTATGGGATAATATAAAGCGTCCCAATCTTCGCATAATAGGGGTCCCAGAAGGGGAAGAAGGATCAAAGGGGATTGAAAAGGTTTTTGAAGAAATCATGACTGAAAACTTCCCAAACTTAAAGAAGGAATCAGATATCCAAGTACAGGAAGCTCAGAGGGTCCCAAACAGGAAGAACCCAAATAGACCCACACCAAGACATATCATAATCAAGATGGCCAGAGTCAAAGATAAAGAAATGATTCTAAAGGCAGCAAGAGAAAAGCAAAGAGTGAACTACAAGGGAACCCCCATAAGGCTCTCAGCTGATTTCTCTACACAAACACTACAGGCCAGAAGGGAGTGGCAAGATATATTCAAAGCCCTGAATGAAAAAAAGATGCAGCCTAGGATACTTTATCCAGCAAGGCTATCCTTTAGGATAGAAGGAGAAATAAAGAGTTTCACAGACAAAAAAAAGCTGCAGGAGTTTAGCAACACTAAACCCATGCTAAAAGAAATATTGAAAGGGCTATTCTAAATAGAAAAGCAGCAGGATGCTACAGAAATGAGAAACATACAACTGGAAAGGTGATAACTCATGAATTACAAATAAAGAAAACACGAAATTATAAAAGAAGACATACAAATCACTGAGAGTGGGAGAGGGAGGCAGGGAAATATAGAATTTTTTTTCTTTCTTTTTTAAATTTTTTTAACAGTAGGATGGGTTTGAGATCATGTTATTATCAGTTTATTAAAAACGGGTATAGGTTAATAGATTTACAAAAAAGGGTAACCACAAGTCAAAAATTTACAAGGGAGTCACAAAAATTAAATAAAATCCATGGTAATACAAAGGAAAATTACCAAACCACAAAAGGAAGAAGAAAGGAACAAAGAGGATATACCAATTCAACTGCAAAGATAAGTTCAAAATGGCAATAAACACACATCTATCATTAATTACTGTAAATGTTAATGGACTAAATGCTCCAGTCAAAAGACATAGAGTGGCAGAGTGGATTATAAAGCAAGAACCTTCAATATGCTGCATACAAGAGACCCACTTTAGGGAGAAGGACACATATAGATTGAGAGTGAAAGGATGGAAAAGGATATTCCATGCAAATGGAAAAGCCAAAAAAGCAGGTGTTGCAGTACTGATTTCAGACAAAATAGACTTTAAAACAAAGGCCATAAAGAAAGATAAAGAAGGACATTTTATAATGATTAAAGGAGTGATACAAGATGAAGATATTACACTCGTTAATATATATGCACCCAATATAGGAGCACCTAAGTACATACAAGAATTACTAACAGAGATAAAGGGGGATATTGATGGGAATACAATCATAGTTGGAGATTTTAACACTGCATTAACATCACTAGACAGATCTTCCAGACAGAAAATAAACAAGGCAACAGAGAAATTAAATACTACAATAGAAAAACTAGATTTGGTGGATATTTTCAGAGCTTTACACCCCCAAAAAATAGAATATACATTCTTTTCAAGTGCACATGGAACATTTTCCAGGATCGATCATGTACTTGGACACAAAAGAAACCTCAACAAATTTAAGAAGATAGAAATTATCTCAAGCATCTTTACTGACCACAATGCCATGAAACTGGAAATCAACAACAGAGAAACAAAGGAGAAAAAAAGAAAAGCATGGAGATTAAACAATATGTTATTGAAAAAACAATGGATCAAGGAGGAAATCAAAGCTGAAATTAAAAAATACCTTGAGACAAATGATAATGAAAGCACAACCACTCAAAACCTATGGGACACAGCAAAGGCAGTGCTAAGAGGGAAGTTTATAGCGATACAGGCCTTTCTCAAAAAAGAAGAACAATCTCAAATAAACAAGTTAACCCACCACCTAAATCAATTAGAAAAAGAAGAACAAAAAGCCCCAAAAAGCAGCAGAAGGAAGGAAATAATAAAGATCAGAGAGGAATTAAATACAATAGAGATTAACAAGACCATAGAAAAAATCAACCAAACCAAAAGTTGGTTTTTTGAAAAAGTAAATAAAATCGACAAACCTCTGGCCAAATTCACAAAAAAGAAAAAAGAGAGAGCACAAATTAGCAAAATAAGAAAGGAAAATGGAGAAATTACAACAAACAAAATAGAAATACAGAATATCATACGAGAATATTATGAAAAACTATATGGAACCAAACTGGATAACCTAGAGGAGATGGACAAGTTTCTGGAAACATACTGTCCACCAAAACTGAATCAAGAAGAAACTGAACACTTGAACAACCCGATCACTAGAAAGGAAATAGAAATAGCAATTAAAAACCTCCCTACAAATAAAAGTCCAGGACCGGACGGCTTCACCGGGGAATTCTACCAAACATACAAAGAAGAACTCATACCAGTCCTTCTCAAACTCTTCCAGACGATTGAAAAGGAGGGAATACTCCCAAACTCTTTCTATGAAGCCACCATCACCCTGATACCAAAACCAGGCAAAGACACTACAAAAAAAGAGAATTATAGGCCAATATCACTGATGAACATAGACGCCAAAATCCTCACCAAAATTTTAGCAAATAGAATCCAACAACACATAAAAAAGATTATACATCATGACCAAGTGGGGTTCATCCCAGGGACACAAGGCTGGTTCAACATACGCAAATCAATCAATGTAATACATCACATCAACAAGAGAAAGGACAAAAACCACATGATCATCTCAATCGATGCAGAAAAAGCATTTGATAAAATTCAACACCCATTTATGATAAAAACTCTCGCCAAAGTGGGTATAGAGGGAACATATCTCAACATAATAAAAGCTATATATGACAAACCTATAGCCAGCATAGTTCTCAACGGTGAAAAACTCAAAAGCTTCCCACTAAAATCTGGGACAAGACAAGGATGCCCACTATCACCACTCCTATTCAATATAGTCCTGGAAGTCCTAGCCACAGCAATCAGGCAAGAGAAAGAAATAAAAGGGATCCAAATTGGAAAAGAAGAGGTAAAAGTGTCATTATATGCTGATGACATGTTACTATACATAGAAAACCCTAAAAGGTCCACACAAAAGCTACTAGAGCTGATCGAAGAATTCAGCAAGGTAGCAGGTTACAAAATTAATGTTCAAAAATCAGTTGCCTTTCTTTACACTAACGATAAATCAACAGAAAAAGAAAGTAAAGAAACAATCCCCTTTAAAATAGCACCCAAAGTAATAAAATATCTGGGAATAAATCTAACCAAGGAGGTGAAAGAATTATACACAGAAAACTATAAACCATTGATGAAGGAAATTAAAGAAGACTTTAAAAAATGGAAAGATATTCCATGCTCTTGGATTGGAAGAATCAATATTGTTAAAATGGTCACACTGCCCAAGGCAATCTACAGATTTAATGCAATCCCTATCCAATTACCCAGGACATATTTCACAGAACTAGAACAAATCATAATAAAATTTATATGGAACCATCAAAGACCTAGAATTGCTAAAGCATTACTGAAGAGAAAGAATGAGGCTGGAGGAATAACTCTCCCAGACTTCAGACAATACTATAGAGCTACAGTCATCAAGACAGCATGGTATAGGTACCAAAACAGACATACAGACCAATGGAACAGAATAGAGAGCCCAGAAATGAACCCACAAACTTTTGGTCAACTCATCTTTGACAAAGGAGGCAAGAATATACAATGGAATAAAGACAGTCTCTTCAGTAAATGGTGTTGGGAAAACTGGACAGCAGCATGTAAAACAATGAAGCTAGAACACACCCTTACACCATATACAAAAATCAACTCAAAATGGATTAAAGACTTAAACATAAGACAATATACAATAAACCTCCTAGAGGAAAACATAGGCAAAACATTATCTGACATACATTTCAAAAATTTTCTCCTAGAAGAAATAAAAGCAAGAATAAACAAATGGGACCTAATGAAACTTACAAGCTTCTGCAGAGCAAAGGAAACCAGAGATAAAACAAGAAGAAAACCTACGGAATGGGAGAAAATTTTTGCAAGTGAAACCAACAAAGGCTTGATCTCCAAAATATATAAGCAGCTCATATGACTCAATAAGAAAAAAATAAATAACCCAATCCAAAAATGGGCAGAAGACCTAAACAAGCAATTCTCCAAGGAAGACATACAAATGATCAAAAAACACATGAAAAAATGTTCAATATCACTAATTATCAGAGAAATGCAAATCAAAACTACAATGAGGTATCACCTCACACCAGTCAGAATGGCCGTCATTCAAAAATCCAAAAATGACAAATGCTGGAGAGGCTGTGGAGAAAGGGGAACCCTCCTACACTGCTGGTGGGAATGCAGTTTGGTGCAGCCACTATGGAAAACAGTGTGGAGATTCCTCAAAAGACTAGGAATAGACTTACCATATGACCCAGGAATCCCACTCCTGGGCTTGTACCCAGAAGGAAATCTACTTCAGGATGACACCTGCACCCCAATGTTCATAGCAGCACTATTTACAATAGCCAAAAGATGGAAACAGCCTAGATGTCCATCAACAGGTGACTGGATAAAGAAGAGGTGGTATATTTATACAATGGAATACTACTCAGCCATAAAAACCGACAACATAATGCCATTTGCAGCAACATGGATGCTCCTAGAGAATGTCATTCTAAGTGAAGTAAGCCAGAAAGAGAAAGAAAAATACCATATGAGATCGCTCATATGTGGAATCTAAAAAACAGAAACAAACAAACAAACAAAAACAAAGCATAAATACAGGACAGAAATGGACTCATGGACAGAGAATACAGACTTGTGGTTACCGGGGGGGGGGGGGGGGCGGGGTAGAGGGTGGGAAGGGATAGACTGGGATTTCAAAATTGTAGAACAGATAAACAAGATTACACTGTATAGCACAGGGAAATATACACAAAATGTTATGATAAATCACAGAGAAAAAAATGTGACAATGAGTGTGTATATGTCCATGTATGACTGAAAAATTGTACTGAACACTGGAATTTGACACAACACTGTAAAATGATTATGAATCAATAAAAATGTAAAAAAAAAAAAAGAAAGTATATATTACAGGCATCCTAGATTTTTTTTATACTATAGAGAAGATTTAGGAAAGAAAGACTTTGTTAAAAGAAGAAAATGAGTGCTATATTGGGGGAAAAAAACATATTCTATATACCAAATCCTGTATTAACTGTCTTAGGCTGCATTTTTTTTAATGATAAGCCTTGTACATCTTAAGTTTGGAAGAATTACAAAAAAAACCAAAAAACTACTAAATATATAAAGAAGAAAATTCAAATTATCTGTGTTTGTACCATCATATTTCCAGCAATATTCTAGTACACACCCTTTCAATCTTTTGCTGTATAAAAGTGTATAATATAATTGAGAGATAGAAAGGAGAAATTTGGTGGCAATTTTATGGAGCCACAACTTCTGATCAGACTCCTCATCCATAAAAAGGAAAATTAGGGATGATACTTAACACAAAAATTAATTATTAATTAATATTTAAAGAACTGAAACCTCAAAATAAAACAGCACAGTGTGAATGGATAATTAACAACAAAGTTTGGTGGAAAAAGTATTAAAAATCATGCCTAATTATAAAAAATATTACAAATCATGCCATTTCACTAATTATAAACAAGCAAAACATGTTATATATTTGGCTATTAAGTAATAAAGATATATTTTAATGAAAGGATTCTGAGTCATCAAGGGCTCACTAATAATGGTGATTAATAAGTAAACAGTATACATTTGTTGAGTAAATGAATGAGGAAATGACAGACAAGCAAACTGGCAATGATTTCTGAGGGAAAATTTGGCAGTATGTGCCAAGACCTTATATATCTTTCAGAGCCTTGGACCTAGCAATTCACTATTTTATACACATTTTAATTTAAAGACTTTATACATACAATTAATTATGTATAAATACACACATAATGCATGTATATTTAACTATATATAATATGCAATAATTTTTTTGGAATTACATACATATAGTTTATATAATACGTGTTATATGATACTTGCTATAAAATAATTTGTAAAATTGCACAAGGTTACAAGTCAATGAATTATCAGTGAACACATTTGTGTAACCACTGCCTAAATGAAGAAATAAAGCATTACAAATCTCCCAGAATCCCCGTTCATGCCTTTTCCAATCACTACCTTCTTTCTTGCCTCAAATTTAAATGCCATCTTGACTTCTAAAACTAAAAAAGTTTACCTCAAATGGTCAATAGAACTGAAAATTAAATCTAGTTTTGTCTGATGCTAAAATTCATTTTTTTTCCATTATGTCACCTTCCTTCTGCTATGTAATTGTAAAACTGTATTCCTACAGAACATGTAAAACATGTTGGACATTGTAAAATGGGTATTTGGTACCCAGGCTTGGACTTCTCATATTGTTAGTGAATGATTATATGGATGAAAAATTCAATACGTACTATTGATCATCTCCTGATATTAGTACAGATGTGGTGGATACAGAGGAGAAAAAGAAAAGCAGGGCATTGCCTTTGGAAACTTGTATTTTACTGAGCACAGGAAGAAAATACATACAGAATAAACAAATGAAAAAAGTAAGCTCAATGTCTGCTGAATGCTACAAGGAAATTAAACACAATTATGTGATGGGAAGCAATGAGGAGAAGGAGTGGCTGGAGGATGGGTAGAGAGGCTAAACATAAAAAGGAGCCCAGCCATGTGCCAAGCCTGATGAGTCAGATTTATGGAAGGGCAAAGGTGCTAAGCCAAGCAAAGCCTCCATGGCTACTCAGAGAAAGTAGAGTAGGTAGCTGAGCCCAGTGAGCAAACGGGAGAAGCTATAAAATGCACCCCAGAGATAGGCAGGAATTGGCTGTGCAAAGACTTAGCAGACATGGGGCAGGGGTAGGGGGTGTCTGGGTTTAATTTTTTGGTTTTATTTATCACTGTCTGAACTAGTATTCGTCTTTAGGAGATCACTCTTACTTCTGTGTGGAGACCGAGCTATTGCAGAAAGTGAATGGAAGTCAGAAACCCAGTGAGGAGGAAAAAGGTCAAATGACTTTAGGTGTGTTTTAGGTGAGTTTCAAAGATTTCCTTGATACAGAAACAGCCATCTTTGTCTACACTATAGGTCACAACAGCCTCTAACAGAGACCCTGTGTGATATTATTTCAGGCGAGCCAGGGGAGGAATCATTCAGTCCTTTCCTATGTTATCACATCCAGTTCCATCACTGGCTGTCCATAATCAGTACCGAGACATTGCTTCTCAGGATTCTTCTCAAATGAAACAACTTCTGTCAGTTTTATCTACCAATATCTCCTCTCTGATCTCACTCATTCCTATAGGCCAGTCATTACTTCCATACTGATGACTCAATGTACTGCTTTAGGTTAAGTCTTACACACACTGCCCATTCTATAGGCCCAGTTGCCTAAGGGGCCTAGATATAAAATTTTACTAAAACTCAACAAGAATTATGCTGAACTCATTGTATTTCCCCAAACTCAAGAGCATCTACCTCATCTTGGCATATCACCATTCTTTTCAGAACCTAAGTTAGACACAGAACTATCCTTGTTTTGTGAGTATTTGAAAGTGATTCTTCTCCATTTTTTAAGAAATGTACATAACTCCTGTCTTGCAGAAGAGCCTTCTCCTTCCACATGTCAACCATGGGGTTCCAATCACAGGCCCCTGTTCTCTCTATGAAAGCTAGGGGTGGAGTGGGGAGGTATAAGGTTAGTGCTACTTAGGTGGCAGCCAACTGAAGTGGTACCTCAGGGCAGTGTATAGTATCCTATTACTTTCTACAACTTTATCAGTAATTTATAGGAAATTAAGGAAATGAGGTTATCATTTAGTTACTAGGTGGCAAATAAACTAAGAGAGAGAGTCCATTGAGTAAATGACAGGAGATACTGACCATGACAGAGTCAGGATTCAGACCAAAATGATACATAATCTGAAAAAATGTAATTTCAAGATGCAGATTTAAAGGACCTATTGAATAAATATAGGACAAATGATATAGCTTAACAAATAAATCTGGAATGTTACTTGTTCACTTCTCAAAATGCTAATATATACATATTCATATGTAGAACGTTCATACCAAGAGTGATAGTGGTCCCATTAAGTTACGAATTAATCAGTTCACTCTGGAAGATCACATTCAAGTGTAGCACTGCCCTTTCAAAGAATGCCTTACAAATAAATGGAATCCAAAAGAAGACAATCTAAATGTTCAGAGATTTAGAAAGTGGCCATCAAAGAGACTGGTCAAGATAATCAGGCATGCTTATTCTGGAATTTAAAGATAATATAGGGAAGGCCTGTCAGATTTTTTTGTTTTTAGTATTTTTTAAGAATAACTGCATCTACCTACAGGGCAAGAACAGGGGTGACTACAATAGAATGGACCATTTTTCCTCATTGTCAGGCAGATAATTTTAATATTTAAACTTGTGTGAATATGAAATGGGCTGCTTAACAGTAAGTCTGAGGCTGATCACTGCATGTCTAGAGTGCTATGGATTTGGTTCTTAATGTGGTCTTTATTTCTAAGCTCTCTATCATTTCTTCAAGTTTTATAAAGTATGAGCAAGAGCCATTCTAATCATCTCCATCAGTCCACTTTTAGTTGATGCATAGCTAGAATGCCATTATTCTGAGAGTGTAATTAGCTCAACTATTTTGGTAGCTTCACTTTTCCTTGGAAATGTTTCCTTGTGGGTGGGAGCATTTATAGATGACAGAGTGAAGTTATCTGTATTTGTGCTTAACAGAGGTGATCTCGATATCTACAAAATCACCACTGAACTGCATACAGGCGTCAAAGGGCTACAGATAAGGTACTAATCCCCAGCTACTTGCCTCCTTCTTCCTTTCTCAGTGGACAGGGTTACAAGGACAAAGTGAAGCTCTGCTTCTAAATATATTTTCACTCATCTATTCAACAAGCATGCTAATATCTGCCAGGCACAGCCAAAATATAAAAAGCAGCAAATTCTGTACCACATTTCCTTGGTCTTTAGAGTAAGGGCGTATTTTTAAATTTTGGGGTCTTTTACCTCTAAGTTTGCACGTTCTATAGGGTTCTTCATGTGATGCAAAATGTCACCAGTGTTGATAAGGCCAGCTACTGCTTGCAAAATTCCTTCTTCCTTTGTGCTAAAGAACAACAGCATAGAAGGTTATCTCATCTAAACCATTTAATGGATAGTAAGGTTATAAAAGCAACATAATTTTAATAGATTTTAAATATTTATATGGTAGAGAGATTTTTTTAAAGCTATTCATAGTATCTCTAGCTACACGGCATTTTATAAGTATCTAGAGACTGAATCTATAACTTAAGAAAACTTAGATTTTGCTTTTTTCATTAATGTTGAACACTACATCAAAAATATATACAAATCCACAAAGATTCTACCATTTAGATTAGATTTTTTCCCTGAATTCTATTCAGATCTTTTAAAACACACATACATACAGCCATAATGTGTTAACTTGGTGTCTTTTATAGAAATTAAACTGTTGTTGAATCTAATTCTAATTCTCATACTTGTTTAAATATGTATATTATGGAAATAAATGAAAACCATTAAAATAAAAACAGGCAATTCAGAACTTGCTATCACAAGAGAGTCAGTCCATCGCTTGTGTTTGGCAGAGACTCAAGGCAGGTGGGGGAATGAAAAAAATTTTATAGTGGAAAGAAAAAAGAAAGGAAAGGCTTTCAGTATGCCTGACTGGAGGTTGTTGGTGGAGGAAGCTGGAGACTGGCTTACCAGAAGCAGTGCCCCTTGCGTTGTAGGTTTGGGGAATATATTTGGCTTTCTCTAGTTGGTCCTGAGTTGGGAGCAGGAGGCAAAACAGGAAAGCTGGCAGCCATTGACCAAGTCCTGTCCATCTGGGGCTGATTTATATAAAAGTTGTGGTTTGGCTTCCAAGGCTGGTTGTTGCAGAGGTTGGGGGCCAAAGAGAACAAGTATTTTCATATATGGTCTGACCATTGTTCATTTAAATATTCAGTCTCTCAGTGTTATATCTAAAATAAAAGTCTTTTGGTCATTAGGTATCATAAAAAATACATATCTCTATAAAGTATGGTTGGGAGGCAATTCTCCATGTGTTTCTTGTTCTTCTTGCACATCTAGCAAAAGCATGGACATCTTTTTTTTCCCAGATTATTTTTCAAGGATGTTTATATAAAGAACAGCCTTAGAAGATATAGATAGTAGCTCCCCCAGAGAACAGCACAGGTGTGTTTACAGCCTGTGTATCAAAGCTAATGTGAGCCTGCAGGGACGAGTTTGGAGAGGTTTGCTTTATAAAACATTTGTACAGCCTAAGCTTCAGCCTCCTCAGCTGCAGTGCAAAACCACTGTGTGTATAGCATCCACTGTGCCATTACGGAACCTGGGGGCAAGGGGAACTGAAGCAAACAGGAAGCTTAAGCTGCTTGCTGCGCCGTAAGAAATAAAGTCCTTTGTCTCTGACCCAAGAGTATCACGTCTTCTACCAACATCCAAGAAATCGATGCAGGATAGCTTGTTAGCTTAAAAGCAGGGTATAATTTCAAACTCTTCTGCTTTTGACAACTACTAGGTATTAATACCCAAATAATCAAGTATATATGTGAATGCTGTCTATTCCTCCCTCTGATTTAGAAATATAACCATGATTACAAGAATAATGAACAAAAATGTAAAAAGCACCTTGCAAAAAACTCATATAAATTATTTCAGATGGTCTTTGGTAAATGGAAAGCAATTTAGTGCCTAAGAACAGGTGGGGCTAATGAAATAAGGCTTCATATTTTGTTTGTCAAGATATATGTGCACTACTGTTCCCCAGGTGGTTCATATTAAAATAAGGCCAATCACCAAAACTGTGTAAGAATGAAAAAGATAACAGAAAATGCTCAGATTTAATTTATGTTTAATACTTAATATTCCATTTTTCTCCAAATCTCATAAAAAGTAATTGCACAAAGGTACCAAACATCTCCACTTCATGATAAAGTATCAGTGCACCTGGCATATCTAAATTGCTTACTTACAAGCTGCCAACATTTTCACCTCAATGAATATAGATCAAGCTAGAAAAAATTCATATGCCTAAAATACATTTAAATAATCACCTATGGATTGGAAAAATAGATGACATTTTAAAAAATGTGCTCAATCAAGTAAGATAGCGTTTAAGTCTCTGCAATACGGCTGGAGCACATACCACTACACAGCATTTTTTAATACCTTTATTGTGGTATGGTTCCTGTACAGTAAACTGCACATATTTCAGATGTACAGTTTGATGAATTTTGATAGATGTATACACCCATGAAACCACCACCACAATCACAACAGTTAACATTTCCATCACTCCCCAAGAGGTACAATTCTCGAATTCTCAATTTATCCCTTCCCAACTGCCTCAGCCCCCAGTAACCATGAGACTGTTCTCTATGTCTGCGTACAGTAATGGATCCTTCTGTCAGGTTATTATTAACAGGGTGTTTGTTAATCTAATGTTTTGTTGTCTGATAATTTTTAAATCACTTCTAAATTATCCCATAAGAACATTTGAGATTGTGTACATAGACTGTGTATTTTTGAAAGAATGACCTAAAGCTTGGATTAGAATATTCAGTTTCAGATTTTGCCATGTGCTGATAAGCCACAGAGGCAAGGATTTCTAAATCTGCCGAAGCACTGCGTTTTCTTTTTGAGAAGTGAAGCCAATACACTAAACTTCAAGGCAAACTACTTTTTAAAGTGAAAAACTAAACATATGATGAATTGATAGGCTACCTTGGAAGTGGCCATCATATACAATTTTTCCTTCTTTAGAGGGTGAAATATGTTATGTGTAATAAGGATTATAATGTTAATTTTCAGGAACTGGGGACAATTTCAGACAAATATAACCTCCTGAAAGTAAAATAAGCAATACTCACATTTGCAAAGGGAAGGTTTATAAATGTACTGGGACCCAAATATCCCCCAAATCTAACCAAGAAGACGTGTCACCCCCAAAACTCTATCATATTCAAATGCATGAATTAAGAAATGTGCTGCCATAACATTTCTAATATAGTCTAAATGAAATCTAAAATGAGAAATTTAAAAGATGGAGAATTAAATTATTTCCTCTTGTTCAGCAGAGAATTTTAATGGCTGATCTCAAAAGATCAACTTTATTTCATCATGAACATTTTTCATATGATTCAGGAAAAGTCACTTATGTTCTATAATTTGATAAAAATACTTTGAGCACATCCAGCATCTGTTGCCCTGTTCCATGCTTATAATGCCATGTTCAGATTTGTAATTTAGTCTCCTGACTGGCAGAAGGAAGAGTTCTTTGCAGGGGAACAGTCCTAGTTCTTGAGCCAAATGACCTAATGATGTGTCATTTTGGTCCATTACATTGCTATGAACTTATCTTCCACAGACTGAAGAACTATGAAAGGACATAGTTATTTTTCTCAACCTGAAATATTAAGAACCAGATCCTGCGCCATGTTGATCCTACACCATACTGGTGGAAGACTCTAGCTGAACCAGCTCATCTGTTACTCTTTATTGGCATAAAGAGCTATCAGAAGAAGTTTGGTATAAAACAAAGGTACTTAATTTGAAACTCAAAAGAGGAAGTGGGGATTCTGAAGAAAATCCCACATGAAAAGATAACCTCTCTAACTGAGTAGGGGTGACTAAAACCAAAACAAACATGTTTAAAAGAGATCAATGACTTTTCAAATCTAATTTTAGACCAGTTCTGTCTAGAGGTGAGGCAATTGATAAAATCAACTAAAAAAGAAAAAAAAGAGTAGTTTTGGATGCACATTTAAAACCCAGGAGTGTCTGATACAGACAGGCTATATTCTGGGAAAACCATGTAAAAACTGGTGAACAGCTCTTGAAGCCTTGTTCAACTCCAGACAAAGGCTGGATAAAAGATTCTGCCACATGGCTGAGCAACAGGGCTGTCCAATCACTACCACATGCACAGAAACCTAGTAAGATGGCAGAGTCCCCATTACTTTGCCAAACCACATGGTTACCTTTAGGTGGGACCTTAAGTCCCGATCCTTTTGATGGCATGCAAACTTACATTTTAGTTCTGTTTTGTTTTACAGTCCTTTAAGCTAAGACATCAAGTCATTTTAAAAAATACTTGCTCTTTGGAACAAAGTTTCTCTTATGGCTACCTCTCTGGAGGTAGCAGGTTACTCTGTGAGTGTTTATGTCATCCTAACAGGCAGTTAGGAAAAAAGAAATTTCTCTCATCAGTGGTTCTTAGTTGACCAATTAAGGGGTGGGACATAGAACCCTGATATATTACCACAGGGGAACAGGTACTGAAAGGTAGATCCAGTATCTGTCTAATAGTCAGGTAGGTACAGCATAGTCTAGAGTATGGTACTAGGTAGAGATTCAAGCAAGCTTTGGTCATTCTCAGGGAACGTCAGCAAGGGTTATATGAGGTTTCCATTAGATAATGTGAAAGAAATCAGAGTAGAATCTGGAAAAAGGAAGTATCAGGCAGGTGGGAAACGGTTATCATTAAATAACAAAATCTACTCCAATTTACTATTAAGTAAATGGGACTGGAGCCCAATTTACAGAACTCCAGCATCCTAAAGGATTGGCAATAGTCACATAGAATCCCCAACCTAAAAGAAACAAGATTCTAAGTAGATTGAAGGCTCATGCTCACGTGTTGTTTACAAATCCAGCTATGAATTTTGACTTCTGTTCCTACTATGGTCAGAGGAACCAAACAAAACACGGCCATATCTGGACATTTATCTGCTGCTCCATAACTCATTGCTTCATTTTTCTTATTTGTTTTCCACATTGACTGTCTTTCAGCCTCTGATTTTCAAACCAAAGTATGGTTTCTCTTGTCCATAAGAGTTCTTGGATTTGTGAACTGAAGGTTAATTTCCTTATTTTTGCTTCTCAGTTGATCGTATTGAATTTGGCAGCCTGTTCTTTATGTATGTTTCCTGATTCACACTCTGGATCCACTATTTTTTTTAACATTTTTTATTGACTTATAATCATTTTACAATGTTGTGTCAAATTACAGTGTAGAGCACAATTTTTCAGCTATACATAAACTGGATCCATTAGTTTTATTTCATGGTATCTAATCTTGGGACCCAAAACAATACTAGGGCTCCTTAGTGGAAACTTACTTGCTCTGCTAGAGCATAAATAATCAGGATTTATCTCCACTCAGCTTCTACCCATTAACAAACAAGATCTTACATAGTGAATAAGAGAGACCAGGCTGCTAGACACGGCATATAAGCTTAAATATACATGAGTTATTTACCATGGCATATAACTAAATTCTGTTGACTCATGATCTCCACCTGCTTAACTTCAGGATTCTTAATCCCTTGTATTGTCTGGCCTCTGTATGTATATCTGGGAGGCTCTGGAAGGATGACTAGCAGATACTCAATACTCAATGTTTCCACACTCAGGCATCAGGAACTGAAGTTCCTCCCAAACAGTCCCCTGAGCAGGTCTCTGCCAGGAGCCATATCACCTGGGCTGAGCGTGGGGGCATGTCCACTGCACTGAACTGCCCTGCTATGGGGGTGGTCACCTGGTTTGCTTGGTTGTCCTATTTTTATGGTGGGTGACACAGCTATTCCACATCAACTTCCAGGCATTCAAGTCAGCATCTGGGAGGCAACAGATGCAACTGCAGTTTTTGACAAAACTGAGATAGTGCATTTCTCCCACTGGGTTACAATGTTGTTAACAGATCCCAATGCAGGAGTTCCTGTGTTCCAAGATGTAGCAGTACAATACTTTGCTTTGTTTTGTTTTTGTGTTTTTTTTTAATTTTTCCTCCCAGCCTGTTCTTTTCCTAGGACTTAAAGGCCTGGCCTGAGGACAAATTCAGTTTATAGACACTGGAATGAATCCAGACTGCCTGGCCCCTCAGGACAAGAAGAATTAGTTACAAAAACTCAGTGTGCTGACTCCATCACATAAAATGTGCTCAGACATGCAGTTCCACACATTTGCTACCCATGCCCCATCTCTGAAGTGGTGGCTTAAGGAAGCAGGTGCCTAAATCTTGGAATTTGCTTTACCTTGTGTTAACCAAGGAAGGCTGACTTGTTGGTAGGCTGCTGCTTAGAGAGTTAACAGACAGACACTTCCTAAGTATAACACACTACAGAGGTCCCAGGCCTACCTATGGGCCAGAACCACAATTTTACAGTTAAAGGTGAGGCTCAGGGAGTTTGCACAACTGGTGCAAAGTCAAACACCAAGTAAATCATGGTCAGAGATGGGATTGAAACTGAGATTCATTCAAGTCCAAAGTCCATGCTCTTTCTGCAGTGCTACCCTGCATCCCTGTAATCTATTTTTTTTCCTACTAAGGAATTAATTTACTTCAGATCAAAGAAAAATTTAGAAGCAGCCTCAAATTTGACCTGTGAGAATTTTTCTCCATGTTGTGAATTGCATCATTTGAATGTTTCCTGGGGGATATAATAACTGAATATCATCAGAACATGTACATGTCATATATTATTTATGAATGTGAATTATGAAAATAAAACATTGACCACAAAAATATACACATGATTTCTATGACTGATGGCAAAAATGACTTCTGGATTGCCAGAAAGTTGCTAAGAATATAAAATTGCATACATAATAAAGTTTGATCTTGTACTGCTGATTAAGTTAATTCCTTCTGATGGGCTGAGAGAAAATGTAAGCAGACAGACAGCTTTGTGACAGAGAGCACATCATAAGAGTTTAACTGAATTTTTCACCTGATTTGAGCTGCATAAATTACCTGATCACTCAGTTTTCCCTTTGAAACTCTCCCAGTGGGGATTCCACAAACTCCCAATTAACCCTAACAAGAGAGCCAAGCTACTTAAACTGCTTGGGTAATGCATGCCTGGAATATGTTCACTGTTTTGTTACACTAGTGCTTGGGGCCCAGACTGCTACTCAATACCCATTCTCCCTTCATCTTTACTAACAAAACCCAAGTATGATGCTGGATTACAATTTTCATAACTAAATAACTGCATTTCCCAGTTGTCTATGTAGCTGGAGATGACTATGGAGAAAAAGGCAGAAGTCAGCACGTGGCACTGGGGGAAGCTCTTTTAGAAGCACACAGAGTTGGCATATACCCCTTCCTTTATTCCTGCTGCTTCTCTGAAACACAGATATGATGAAGAGAGTTTATTCCATCAGACATTTTGGACCCAGAGATGGTCCTAAAGACAGAAGACTCATGCAAAGAGTGAAACAGAAAAAAGGGGGAAAAAAATGCAGGTTATTGATTGAATCACCACATAGCAGTCAAAATAGCTCTGGAGTACATATTCTAGTCTTCCTGTAGGAGACAGACAAAAACCTCTGCCCTCTTGAAGCTCCTGTCACTTCTGTTTGCAGTCTAAGCTGGTACACTGTTCATTCTGTCTAGGACCATTGGTGTTCAATGAAAAAAGGTTATCTAAACAATGTCTATAATGATATGCCTAGGAAGTTGATTTCCTCCTCCTTAAGCGCTCACCTTTTGTCTCTTTTGTCACAATTCCTTATAACTGGAAGGTTGTGTTATTATTTCCCAAATGAGGGTACACTGCTTGAATAGGGAAAATTGAGTTTGAAATGATATCAGCAGTCAGCAAGGTATAATGGAAAGAGCTTGGGTTTTAGAAGCAGTGAGTCCTGAATTCATATTCCAACTCTAACACTTATCAGCTGTGTGCCTGCCTCCTGTACAAATTATTTGGGATTTTTTAGGGGTAAACTGGGAATAATAAGAGCCACCTCATATTACGGTGTTGAACATAATACTATCAAGTATCATGATACGCAGTAATAGCACATATTATTTTTATTATTTAATTCCTATAACAAATCCTATCCAAACCTTAGGAAGAGATTGTATAGTCTCAATAAAGTTCTCTCACATTATTATTAATCTGACTGAATTATTATTTCTACCAATCCTGAGCACTTATTACTGTTTATATTTTATGTGTGCTTGGTTTTCTCCATAGACTCTAAGCTCTTTGTATCTCAAATCACTACCAGAGGCTGTTCTAAATAGTGGCTTGTCAAGAAATATTTACAGTTGCTACTCTAACTGTATGTCTTCTCACAAATAGTAAAAACATATCGGGTGGGTGGAGAGCCTGATTGTTTTCATCAGAATTCAGTTATTTCTCTGCCACTGAAGCTCTGTGCATTAAAAGCCCTGAACCAGCAGCATAAGTACTAAAAAAGGCCATTTTGACAACTTATATTACGTGAATAGGCCTTAATTATTGTATTTATATTATACTTTATTCCAATTCTAATCCAATTTATCTACACCTTCTGGATTAATTTTTAAGACAACTTAGCAGATGTACAGAGGCTGCTTCTGTGCACACTCTGCTAGACACTGAATCCTTTATCACCAGTGTCATTGCTTCTTTAATGGGTATTTTAAGACTGTTTTTGATATCATATTAGAAAATGGACAAATCCAATTTTATATTGGTTGTGGGTGTCAGATTAAATTCGAGCTGAATTGTTAGCTACTAAACCAACTAAAAACTTTCCCTGAACTTCTTATTTAATAATATGTGAAAATAACCCAGTAGGCTATTTCTACTTCGTGGAAATATCATTAGGTAATTAATCATATATATGTAAATATTACTACACATGAATTATCAACATTAGGTACTTTTTAAATGACATTCAAATCGATCTGTCTTTGAAGTCAGAGATTACTCAAAAAGGTTGTTAATGGTAGTCGGCACCATTAAAATCTGATTATAAAACAAGTGTCAAATATAGAAAATTATTAAATATAGGCAATGGTGGATAAGCATAAGCTATTGCAAAACTAAATACCAAAGCTAAACAATAATGTACTTATGCTCTTTATCAAGGTATAGTTCCAAAGTCCACTGATCAGGTGATAAATTCATGTTATACCTCATAGTTAACGTGTCTTCTCACCGACTATAATCACATTAAACAAGCAAAAATATGGACAATTATGTAAATAGGAAATAAATTTCGATTCTTTATGAAAAAGTGGTAAGACTTCATACAAATAAGGAATGCTTATCCATACTTGTATGCAAAAAATTCACCATACTTAATTTAACTAATATACATTGGAGTTATTCTATGTTCAAGTATTAAATCAGGTCTTGGGGATTTTAATATTACTAACATATATTCTCTGTCTCCAGGGTGCTCACAGTCTAATAAGGGCTAATTATGCAATGCAATAAATTAAATTATACATATATATATACACACACACACACGTATATGAGCACACACACACATTCACATACAATATTGTGTGCAAACATATAAAGCCTGCTGAACCCAGCTGCAAACTTAAGGGAAGGCTTTCTAAAGATGGAATACATAAAGAATCAAATTTAGACTGACTCTTTCAACATCACACTGATTTTCCTTTTGCATTCTGTTGGCTATTCAATTTGGTATAATACTGTCCATGAAGGACATAAGCAAGAATGTTCAAGGAAAAGGAGGCAATGTGAGCATAGGCATTCTTCCTGTCTCCTACCAGTCCTGTCCCCAGTAACCATCAACTGAAAGCTAAAGAAAGGACTAATAGAAAACACAAGTAAGGAATTAACATGTGAATTAGAAACAAAGAAAGGTTTCACACATATGCTACAAAAATTGAAGAGTTTGTTCTAGGTGAAATGCCTGTGGAACTAAGACTCTAAGAAAAGCAGTTTATTCACCTAGAAGTTGTTGCTATCATATGATTAAGTCAGAGGTGCTGGCAAAAAGACCCAGTATCTCCCAACATACTTTGAGAGCAAGCTAATGATGAGGGTGGCTGATGGGAGAAAGATGTCCACTACACTTGAAACTTCTTTCTTTTTTTTGGCAATCAAGGAAACAAGTGTCCATTGGCAAATCCATTGGCAACTGTGGCCAACTCCAACTGAATTTACCGAAAAAATACATTTTTAATGAACTAATAAATTCTGTGCACTATATAATTTTTCCCTCATTTTAAGACTTCATTTTTTAAAAAAGTGTTAGGTTCCCAGTAAAATTGAGGGAAGGTAAAGATATTTCCCTATTCTCCTGCCCCCATACATGCATAGCCTTCAACAATTATCAACATCCCCCATCAGAATAGTAACTGATAAACTGATAACTGGTAAACCTATAGACACATAATAATCATCCAAAGTCCATAGTTTACATTAAATTTCACTCTTGGCATTGTACAGTCCTGGGGCTTGGACAAATGTATAATGACATGTATCCATTATTATGGCATCATCCAGAGTATTTTCACTGCCTGAAAAATCCTCTGTGCTTCACCTGTTCATCCCTTGTGCCCAAACTCCTGGCAACTACCGATGTTTTTACTATCTCCATGGTTTTGCCTTTTCTAGAATGTTAGGTAGTTGAAATCATAAAGTATGTAGCCTTTTCAGATTGGTTACTTTCACTTAGTAATATGCATTAAAGATTCCTCCATGTCATTTTATGGCTTAATAACTCACTTCTTTTCAACACTGAATAATATTTCATTGTCTAGATGTTAACAGTTTATTTATCCATTCAGCTACCGAAGGACATCTTTGGTGCTTTCAGGTTTCAGCAATTATGAATAAAGCTGCTATAAATATTCATGTGCATGTTTTTGAGTGGAAATAAGTTTTAAAATTATTTGGGCAAATATAAAGAAGCACAATTTTTAGACCACATTCTTAACAGTATGTTTAATTTTGTAAGAAATGGTCAAATTGTCTTACAAACTGTATCTATTTGCACTCCACCACCAGTGAATGATATTTCCTGTAGCTTCACATCTTCACCAGCATTTGGTGTCATCAATGTTTTGAATTTTGGCCATTTTCATAGGTGTGTAGCTGTATCTCATTGTTTTAATATGCACTTCCCTGATGGCATGTGACATGGATTGTCTTTTCATATGTTTATTTGTCATCTGTGTATACTCTGGTGAGGTGTCTTTTTAAACAGTTTAATCCATTTTATAATCAAGTTGTTTGCTTTCTGACTCTTGAGTTTTATAAATACTTTGTATATTTTGGATATTAGTCCTTTGTCAGATGTGTCTTTTGCAAATATCTTTTCCCCATCTGTGGCTTGTCTTCTCACTCACTTAACATTGTTCTTCACAGAGCAGAAATTTTCAATTTTAATCGAGTCCAGATTATCAGTTATTTTTTTCATGAACTGTCTTTGGTGCTGTATTTAATAGGGAACCACCATACTCAAGGTTATACCCCAGGTCATCCAGGTTCTCTTCTATGTTATCTTCTAGAAGTTTATACTTATGGATTTCATATTTATTACTGGTTTTGAGTAAATTTTCTAAAGAGTATAAGGTATGTACCTTTATTATTTTGCATGTCCAGTTGTTCCAGCACCATATGTTGAAAAGGCTATCTTTACTGCATTGTATTGCCTTTACTCTTTTGCCAAAGATCAGTTGACAATATTTATTGGGGTCTATCTCTTTATTCTCTACTATGTCACATTGATCTATTTGGTTTTTCTTTTTCTAGTACCTTACTGTCTTGATTACTGTTGCTTTATACTAAGAGTTTATACTATGTATAAGAGTTTATACTATGTTCTCCTCTTTTTCACATTCAAGAATAGATGTAGCTTTTCAACATGGTCACAATTTTTATTTGTTGTTAGGAAAAGTGGTGACTTCTAAGGTATTTACATGTGGAAGTAGAAATCAGAAGTCCTATCATTTTTTTAAGTTTCAAATAAACTTTTCAGTGTTTTTATTCATTTTTTAGAGTTTCTGTCTAATTTTTATGTAAAATGAAATAATTTTATAATTTTAAGTGTTTTTGAGAAAGAATTTATCTTTTTTTAGATTTTTGGCTTGGGAGGTTTATTTCTATTCATTCTTGGAGATATTTGCTTTTTAAAATATTTTGACTTTATTCAGCTTTTTAAAATTTCAAAATTTCTGCCAATTACATCTGTGCTGCAAATTTGTGTTCAGATAATATAATTTTTGTCAGAGATGAAAGTTTTAAAATTCATTAGTACCAGCAAATAAATAGGGTAAGCATAATTAAAAGAAAATAAATGATAAATTTAAGGTCTGGAAAATGGGTAGAAATATTAAAATATATATAAAATATATGGTTAAACTTAGTACACAAAGATAAAATTCTCTCAGATGATAAAAATGAAACAAAACACTAAACACTAATGGAATAAAAATTTGTAAATATTATTTTTATACACTGATTCTTTTTATTTATATTCTGTTTTAACTACTTTGGTCCAAATGAATTTTTTTTTAAACAAATGGTGCATTTTCAAACAGCTACAGCAAAAAAATTCTGAGGAATTGTGGTTTTTCCCATACCCAAGATTTCTTTAAAATAAAAAGCCACTCGCTAGACATCAGGAGTTAACCCTGACAGGTCCCAGGTTTATGTATTTATGACTATTTTTTTTTAAATCAATGCAGTATTCCCTACTATACTTAGTCTTAGCTGCTAGAAAGCAGGAATCTTAACTGCTTTTGTCACCATTATATATACTGGACCCTAAAACAGTGTTTTATATATGGTATGGGGTTAATATATATTATCAAGTGAATGAACATTACACATTGATGACAGCTTCCTTCATATTTATGTATGAGCTTTAAAAAAAAGTCTCATTCAGTTCACATCTGCTTTCTGTAGAATATTGTTGCTTTCAGATTTGGGAGGAGAGAGACAGAGAGAGATGGTAAAAGGAAATTATCTCAGGAGGATGTCTCCCTCCTGTTGATGAAAAGATTTAATAAGGTTCAAAGGAGCTCCACACAACATCATCTAAAGGTACATCTGCTCTTTTTCCTTGCACAAAAGAGGACATCCCAAAGCAGCCAGCATGTGTATAAATGCACATGTTCTACAGCTAATTCTATACTGTTTGTAAAGTTACAATCAAGAGGGAGGTGCAAGCCAACAAAATGATTTGAAGACTTTATTCCAAGTGTGGCAATTTTTTTATGAGGTGCCATGGTCTCCATGGAGAAAACTGATAATAAGGGACATAGACACACTTTTCTAAGCATAAACATTACATAAAACTCCACACTTGAAATATTAGTTTGAGTTGAATATGTTCATCTTAGCCCAATATAGAAATAGAGGTGAAGTTAATTGTTTCAAGCATTTTTCCCCCAAAATTTATCCAAGTAAGATAATTATTTGGGGAAATCATGTAATAAAAAAAAAATCCCTGTGCTAGTTTTCTATTTCATTCATTATAATCAGAAATTAATTTGGTATTTTGGAAAATTTTTAGGCAAATGCCCAACCTCTTTAATGATTTAATCTACTCAGGATAAGAAAATGCACTTTTCTCTTTCAGAATGTGTCATAGATATAATCACTCATTGATACAAAGGATGCCTTAGTGGCTAATTGCTTGAATTCTTCATGTTAAAGGATTTGAATAAGCATGTATTTATGATAGGATTACAATGTAAAGGATACACTGCTTCTAGGGAATAAATTCAAATTTATGATCTGTTAGCAAGTTTATCCCAGCAGAACTGACATCAGCACTCTGAAGTCCCACAGTCACTCCAAATTTAACATGTCCAGTGCTAAACTCATTTTTGTTTTGTCTCTCTCCATCTGCATTCTCATTTCTACTATCTATATCTCAAGGAATGGCAACACCAATCACCCAGCCTCCCAAGCCAGGAATATGAAAGAGACTTTTTATCATTCTTCTCTTTAAACCTGCACAGTAAATCTCTCAAAGCCATCAGTTCATTCTTCCTCCTTCCTCTCTCTCAAATGTACCCACCTCTCTCCAGTCCTTCAGATGACACCTATGTTTCAATATTCATCATTTTTCTCTGAAATTTTGTAACAGCCTCATTATCTGCTTCCCTAATTTCAGTCATAGTACTTTCTCCCTGATTCCTCCACAGTACCTAAAGAGATGTTTTTAAAATGTGAATTACAAATGACTTTCCTATTTAAAAATTCACTAATCTCTATGGCTTGCAGAGTTAAACCAAGCTCTTTCTTATAACACTGTGGTTTCATACGTGACCTTCTTTTTAAATCACTAGTTTTATCATTTCCCTCAAATTCCCGATTTCAGCCCCTTGTCCCTTGAACCGAAGCACAGCTGTTTCTCATCCTAGATTAGCCTCCTTCTATCTGAAAATTTGGCAATTTCAACTTTCCTGAAGGAATCAACTGAATCACTTCCTCTGGATCATTTTCTCTAACTTCCTTCCTCCAAAAATTCCAGCTTATCTGTATTGGTACCTATGCTTTAATTATAATCAAAGATTCATTAAAGATTAATTATCTTTTAAAAAAAAACTTATATACTACTCTTAAGCTCCTCAGAGGCAGGTAGAGAATATGCATCTCTTTATATCTCATTAATCTTACATGAAGCCTGATACATTCATTTGTTAATTTAATGACACTGAATATTTTTTCACTCTGAAGAAAACTAGGGGACATCTCCCTAGCCACACACAAATATTCTGATGATTCAAAATTTAATAGAGGTTAAAAGCAGTCTATCCCTTTCATCATAATTTGATATCTATAACCATGGCTACTTGATTCTCTAAAAGTTCATCTCATTGGACCATAAAAAACCTTTTACTTAATATACTTTATGAAAATGAGTTATTCCTGATGCAGAATAAATATGTATTTCCAGAGTATACTTGATTGGGAAAAAACAAAATTTATATGAATAAAGTCACTCTCTGTTGTTTTTACAAATGCCAACTCTTTAGATATATAAACCTTCCTATTAAATACATGTATAAACATGACCATAATTTTTGTAAAATGCTTTAATTTTCAACAAGCCCAAGAATGTACAGCATTTGTTAGGTCCTCACATATGAAACACACAAATTTTTACTTTGTTCTTTTCAGAACTAAAAATTGTCATTATCTGCCAAAGTTTCCTTTCATGAAATATTACTCCTCAGTTTTGAAATTTTAAACTTTGTCTATGAGAACTTTTAAAAGATAGCATTTTTTATGTCTGTCAATATAATAGTTTCTTCTAGCTATCCTTATTTAAGCAAAGAAAGATTTTGTTTGGTAAAACAATTAATATTTTCTAAGTTATCTAATAGATATACGTATATTTATATTCTGCTTTATATTAGGGGAGGGAGTAGTAGAAAAATGAAATGTCATTTTTTTCTATCTGTATTACGCACCAGATATTTTATGTATCTCATTTGTCATAAATGCTTATGAAATTGTAGTTGTCATTTTTATATTAAATAATAAGAAAATCGTATTCCAGTGACTTGTTGGAAGGAAGCATTACTACTATCAGGTAAGTGAAGTGAATTCTACTGACAAAAATTTAACAGCATCAAGATTGTAAAGTATTAATTTATAGATATTTATTGAGAATAGTCATTAAAAAGTAAAATATGTTTGTATATGTCCAAGCATCTGTACAGAACACTGTCATATAAAGGTTTACCCCATGTGGTGCCAATTCTCCGTACAGAGAATCATTCTGCCAAAAAACAGCCAATTAGGTAACATTTCTATTTCTATCCTGGTCAAAAGACATATTGCTGAAGGTGTTTCTATTTACCCCTTATCACCTCACTCTTTGTTTTCTCGTCATCCTTTTCATTTTTACAAACTTGTGCTGACAATTTTGTTATTTTTCAAGTTATTTCTTTCATGTAATTCTTAACAGACTATTTTGTTTTCAGTCAAGAGGTTTATAGAAAGTTTTCTTGCTGCAGGCAGTTGAACCAGGTACCTTTTCTTCTATCTCAGTAACAAGATAGTTGCACTATATCCTGTGCAATAATGGGAGCCCACTACCAAATGGGTATCATTTTCTCTTATTCAGAGGGAGAAAACTGAAAGTCAAAATTGTCTCTACTGTTCTATAACAACTGTATAACAATTAAAACAGGTTCTGTAGCATTTAGAAATGTTTTGTACTAGATTTCTACGAAAAATGCTTCAATAGTCAAAGTGACAGTCAAATGTATAAACTTTATATAAAATGTGTATGCCTGTAAAGACATTCGGTATTGTTTTGAACAAAGTAGCCAAAGTCAGTATTAATTGGTATTACTCTTTGGTCATCTAGGTCCATAAAATAAGAAAATTAAGAAACAATGATAAGATATAAAACCTAATTTTAAAGTGAATTTATAATACTTTCACATTAAAGAGCTTTCCAAAATGATGAATAAAAGTATTTGACTTACAATAAAATAAAATGAAACTATCATAAATATCTCTCTTTATATAAGAAACATATTTCTTATAAGGGCTGTGTGTCCTAGCATCACTTTACATAAGTTACAATAAACATTTCTTCAATCTTTGTCAAAATGCCCAAGTTGGTCAGGGTGATTTGTTGTGATAACAAAGCATAATTGTGAAATTCTCTAGTATAATTAGAAATAAGTATAAAATAATATTGCCAAAAAAAAAATTAAATGTCCATGATAGGCACAAAACCTGTTAGCCACAATTCCAAAATACATTTTTTTAAACAAACATACGTTTGTGAATTGCAGCAAACTGATCTGGAGTCAAAGCCTGGCCTTCCCACCAAAAAGCCAGAAGACACAGGAAAAACATTTGACTAAATCCACATCTATTCCTGACAAAAATTCTCAGAAAATGAGGAAAAGAAGGGAATTCCCTCAAACCTGGTAATAGGCCTCTGTGAGAAACCCATAGCTAACATTGTAGTTAATTGTCTTGCTAAAATCATAAACAAGGATGTCCATTATCACCACTTATATTCAATGGTGTACTGGAGCTTATAGTCATTGCAATCAGGCAAGAAAAAGAAATAAAATACATAGTTTGTAAAGGAGTAAGTATTCATTCATAGTGACATAATTATTTAGGGAACCCAATGGAATCTATTTTTAAAAACCTACCAAATACAGTAAGTATATTTAAAAATGTATAAGGATGCAATATCAATATATAAAATCAGTCTGGTTTATATACACTATATTCAAATGATAAGAAATTAAATGAAAGCAACAAAAACATTCAAAACAGCATCACAAATATGAAATCATTAGTGATAAAGCTAGAAAAAGATGTACAAGACTTGTACACTTAGTCCATGGTGTTGTTACTTTGTTTTTCAGAGATGCTACCCCTCCCTTACAGGATTTTCCTTACAAGGTACTTAACCTTTTCATGACTCTGTAAATTAGGGATAAAACCTCATTTTATAACTGATATGTTAGGGCTGTTATGCTGATTCAATGAATTAAGACCAGAATGCCCTTATAACAGTATCTGATACTTAGTAAGCATCCCAACTATTTTATTTGTATTTGAGAAATTAGGGTTAAAGGGAGATGAGAGCACATGATCAGTTTTCCAGAAGACACATACCTGTTTCTGCAGCTACTGTAATCTTTCTCTACCTACATCCCTCACTCTCACAAAGGTAAAAATGAAAATACAATTAATACTTCAAGTCCCTTTGAATTGACCTGTCTGTGGCTTCTGTCTTCATTGACCACTTCTTCCTTCCATCCTCCAGCACATTTATTACATCACAATGTTCTAGCAGTCTAAATCCACTTCCATTCCTTTTCATCCTCTTTTTAATTCCTTTAATCAGTGCTCTCTAAGGTGAAGTTCTCCAAAGCTCTATCCTTGGTACTCTCCTTTTTTCTTCTCTTCTCATATTTCATACTCTTCTGTTGTGGTCTGTTTGACACATCATGCATTAAATTTCTGCTATGTGGTGATGAAAGGAAAAAAATTCTCTTTTGAGCTACAAACTCATACTTTCATCATCCCATTGGATATCTTTACCTGAAATCTATTTATTTCTCACCCCATATGACTCAACCAAAAATGCCTTTAACAAAATTGACCACTCTCTCCCTTGTTGATGCTCAATCTTCTGGCCTAAGTGATGAGGTAATTCTTGATAGAGGAGTTGGTGCTTGAGCTCACTCTTAAAACATTATAAGTGAGTTGTGTGGAAAGACAGAAGTGGGAAATTATTTGCTTAATAAGCAAAGTAAGAAAAGATACAAATATCTGAATTATAGCCTGGAATGTTCAGAAAAATGCAAGAAGATTGTGTGACTGGAGTGTCATAGGAAAGATGGAGTAAGAAGAAAGAGAATTATGTTGATTTAAATCCATTAAATGATTGTTATATACAACTTGCAGCTCCGAAGAAAAAATGCTTGTGTTATAACGCTAAAAAAAAAAAGAAGCAAGGCACAAATGTATAAGTGTATTGTAATATCAGTTGTAATGCCAAGCATTTTAAAAAACAATTGCCTGGAGAAATCCCTTCCTGTGGAGAAACTAAACCAAAATGTTTATAGTGTTTAAAAGGGTAAAATTATAATTCTTTCTTGTTTTTACATTTTCTGGCCTTCTATTTTTTCCCAATGTACATTAACATGAGGGATTTAGAAAAGAAGGAAACAAGTTTTTTAGAAGTTCAAATCTTCTAACAGTCTTTTTAAAAAATCTATTTAACCTTATAATTTTCTAAACTATTTCTTTTATTGTTTCTCTAATTTAATCAAGACAATTCCTATATCATTCTCTCAACATGTAACTCTCAATTTTGTCATTATCCTTTTGTTTATACTGTATATCCAATTGGGATCCTTCCCCATGCTTCTGAAAATGTCATACAATGTTAACAATTAGCAGCTGCAGCAGCAGTGAAAGGAATTAATATTTACCATTTATTAATTACTTAGTCACATTCAAGCATGATGCTAAACCCTGTAAGATAAATTTGATTAAATCTCAAAATAATGTGAGGTGAGTATGATTATTTAAAGTACAGTTCAAAACACATGTTTTCTCTGACTCACTCTATCTCAGATTTTCCTTTTCTTAATAGTTTGCATTAAAATCACACTCAAAATACAGTTTGCCCTACTTGTAAGTGTAATTGCTTGAAATAGTGTAAGTTTCACATGGTCAAGCATGAAGTTAGTAATCCCTTCCTTTCTTCTTCCCTTTTTTTCTTCCCTCATTTCTCACTTGCTCTCTCTTCTATCTCTTTTTCCATGATATATTCCACTTTAGGCATGCTTATTAATATGAATTATTAAATTAAAACATAAAGGAAATATTGTCTAATGCCCAATTATAAGTTTGAGATACAAAATAACTGTATGTAGAATGGCACAGAAATGTAGCAAGTGTATGTTGCAGATGGTATTTACACTGTAAATAACACATGATCACTAAAATCATATACTGCATTGAATTAATAGATTTTATTATTTTTTTAAATAAGCCTTATAGATAATAATAAGGTAGAGAAGTTGCATTTGGACTCTATGACTGCATTCACATGAAGTTATATTTAAGTGTATGGGAACAACTGGATTTCGGGATAACATTTTCAAATTTCATTTGAATACTAAAAATGATTGAAATTATTTTAGTGAAACACAGTTATGAATAATGTTTGGTTTCAATTCTATTTCAGACTTGACCCTTTGTGAGAAAATAATGGAATCAGCAAATGAGAAACAGCTGTTAGAAGTCTACCAACCAATACTAGTTTGTAGATACTAAATTGTTATGAGTTCAGCTATAAACATTGAATCATGGCTTTAAGTAGAAGGGAAAAATAATTAAATTGAGTCAAAATCTTGATGACTCCACAACATGAAAGAGGAATACATTATTCAGAAAACATTAATGAAATATTTAATGACACTAGGGAATTATAAGAAAAAAGTTAATTATAAAAATGAGAATCTTGTGTGTATAGCTTTTTCAATCAAAATATCCAAACACATACTTAACTTTCAGTTAGAAACACTTAAATTGAAAGAAAGCACATAACATTGATGTCTAGAAATAAATGTAGTAAAGTAGGAATTTTATGTCTTGAAAGATGGGTTGCCTGTATAAAGCATTTTAGTGAGATGGACTGGAAAAAGAAGTATTCTGGACTTAAACTATTGAACTTTAATGATATAAAGTTGGTTTTTATTGCACTTCTGGTCTAGGATTATTCTTGTGTTTTATTAGTGTGTTATAGTGTAAAAAGTAATTAAGACTCATTTCAGCTTATAAGTAAAGCATAATTTATAATCATCTATTCTCAGAATATGGTTAAAGTTCATAGATGAATAGCTTTCCTTTCAGACACAGTCTTGTTCTTTGTTCCAATCTAGGTATATCACGGCATTGACTCCTCAGATGACAGAATTAAAACTCGGGAGCTCTCTAGAAAAATAAGACTTCATATGTGTAAGTAGTGAATGACTTGCCTGTGGAGATTTGCTTGTGTTCAATGCTATCATCACAAATGATTACAGACCTCCAGAGAAGAGTGTTTTAGTGTTGCTTTTGACATATTTGAAAAAAAGAGCAATATTCACAGCTATTTCTTCAAAATAAAGCACAGTGTTTGTAGCCAGAAACAAAACAAAACAAAAACAAAAACAAAAACAAAAACAAAAACAAAAACAAAAAAGACTTGGAAGCAAATAAGATACCGGCACCATTTTGATTGTGGCCAATGTGTGAAGGAGTTGTGTGAGAATTGAGGCGTTTATATGTTATAAACTGAGAATGAGTATATAGATTTTCTGAGGTATTTATGGACAGCTGACATTTGTTATGACCCTCAAAAGGCACATTTTTTTTAATCTGTCTTCAATTGCTCTCCATGGAAAGCTTCTGTAACATCACAGTTTCTATTAATCCTCAAAATAATTTAAAACATAAATTAAAATGCCTACAGAGATAGTTTTATACTTAGAAATTCATCTTGGCTGGGGTGTGGACAAAATGGCAGAGTAGGAAGATCCTGAGCTCCCCTCCTTCCACGGGAAGTTGTAAGTAAAATTACAACTATTTACCGAGCAACTATCACTGATAATGCACTGAAGACTAGCAGAGAAGATTTTACAAAACTGAAGGCATAAAGAAGAAATATATGGCTATTACCCACTTCCAAAGTTTAATATATTGTGTTCTGAAATTTAAGGGACTTTTTTCTTCTTTCAAATTTTGATTTTGGGATAAAACTTGTAAAAGATGCTTTTACAGATGCTCAAACCAGTCCATTCAGAAAGATTTCCTGGAAAATTTTTGATGTGATCATAATTGATGTTGCGTGAGTTCCCAGGAAACCAACTTCCTTTTTTTCTAAAGCGATTTAATAAAACATGTGATAGTACACGCTAAGCTGGCACTGTGCTTCTGCACAGAAGCAACAGCCCCACTTTGTTTTCTGGAGATGTTCTCATTGTGTGTCTTTACTCGTCTGGCATTTTAAAAACACTGTTTCTAATTTCTCCATATGAGACCACAATAATGACAGAAATAATGTTAAAAGACAAGAGGAGATTGTCTCTATTAAGAGATTTCAAGGAATGTGACACAGTGCTCTTCATTTTGTCTGAGAGACCAGCCTAAACCCAACATGACTAACCACAAATCTCTTCCTGTTCTTGCATAGATTGGAGCCTGATTAGAAAATAAAGGTTCTGACAGCAAATATTTACGTATCAATGGTCTCTCACAGTGACTCTCAAAGAGGATTTTCTGGCAGCAATTATTAATTCAAGTTACTAATGGCGAAACTTAAAAGTTAATGGTGACAGTAAATAAATTACCACAAATTTAGTGTTTTAAAGAAGTTCTTATCTTACACTTCTGTATCTACAAGCCTGACACAGGTCTCACTAGCTGAAAATCAAGGTGCTGTCAGAGCTGGAGATTTTAGGGGAGAATCTGTTTCCTTGCTCATTCAGATTGTTGGCAGAATTCAGTTCTATACAGTTATCATACTTGGTTTTAGAGGTCCCAGCTTTTAGAGGTCACCTGCATCCTTGGCTTGTGACTCCCTTCATCTTAAAAGCCAGCAAATGTGGGTCAAGTTTCTCCCATGCTTCAAATCTCTCTTCTATCTCATCTCTCTGCCCTGACTCTTTTGACTCTTTCTTTTGCTTTTAACAGCCCATGTAATTAGAGCGGACCCACCAGGAGATTCCATGATAATCACCCCATCCTGAGGTTTGCAACCTTAACTATATCTGCCAAGTCCCTTTTGCCATGTAAAGTAACACACTCCCAGATTCCAGGGATTAGAAAATGAGTATCTCTGGGCGACCATAATTCTGCGAACAACAGTAATAATAATAGTAAGCATTAATAGTACACACAAATGCTCTTTAAGTGTTTTATATATATGAATTGATTTAAATCTTACAGCAACTCTATGAGAAAGATATTATTGTTATCTCCATTTTACAGAAGAGGAAAATGAGGCAGAAAGACAATGCAACTTGCTAAAAGTCACTCAGGTAGAAGTTAAATAACCTTCCTACAGTCGTAAATCTGGAATCCAAATCTGTCTATATGAATACACAAACAGGCAGATCAGGATTTTTTGTTTGTTTTTTCCATGCTCTGCCTTACAGGTAGTCAAGTCATAGCTTTGAGCAGAAACAATTAAGGTAAGCAGGTTTAAAGTACTTCTCTAATATCCATCCTAGAATCCTGCCTGAAATCAATACGGGACTTACAAGCTGACAATTTGTAAATATTTTCTGTCTCCATTTTAAAAAGAAAAAAGACTGGATTTTTTCCACATCAAATTTCCAGGCTAATTCACCAGCTCCATTATTTCCTAAAAAGCACCATGCTACCGCAGTTTGAAGCTCTTTCAAAATCGAGATATTTAATCATGTAGGAGTCTGAATGAGTAAGGAGATTCAAACATATTTTCAACAACTAGACATCTAGCTGTAGAAGCCTCCTAGTAAAGTGGTCATTCTTTTCAATGGGCTATGACCACACACAAAAACAAAACAAAAAAAAAAACACTGATGGAACAACTCAACATTTGCTGGAATTTTGCAGTCAAAGTGTATGTGTGTGCATTTGGGGATGCGTGTGTGTGTATATTATTAATCCAGTAGAGAATTATGACTGGCCATATTTCAGGGAAAAACTTAAATAGTACAGTCATTGTTAAAACACATAAAAAATATTTTCTTCTATTTCACTGGAAAAAAAAGGGCTTTGAAAATAAATCCTGAAATATAGGGCTGTCACCATTAACCTCAAAGTACAGAAATTGTTCTATGTGTGTTCTATATGTATTAGCAAATAAATATTATAACCACACAGACATATTTAAATAAATGGTTAAAACACAAACCAATGAAACCCAGTAGTTTCAAGGTTAGTGGTGACACATTCCACCTCTAGCTTCTGTCACTACAGTAAGGAAAACATGCCCTAAGATATTTCAACTGTTTACCTGTAAATTGCAATAAAAACTCCATTACTTAGAACAGACTACAGCCTTATGAAAATCAATGAAGTCAATATGACTTTAAAAATAGTCTTGTTTGTAAATCCACTTACATTACAGTATATGAAACCTATATTCTCAGTGGTTTATAACTAGATTTTAGTTATTATGTTACCAACAGAATAAAGTAAATAGTTTACAGATGAATATATTTGCAACCATGAAATACTTCATTATTTTCTTAGCTAAAAATACTGACTAATTCTTGATCTCCTTCTTTTTTCATTTATACTGGAAACATCGGCAGCAACAAGCATCAGTACTCAACAAGTAAAAAATAAGAAGTGTAGCAAAGAGGTTGGTTAAAGAAGGAAGAGAAGAAAGAAGGAACATAAATCAAATATTTTGTACTTTAAGAATGGCAGATTGGACATCATGTCAGCAAATGTAAGTCTCAATTTCTTTTAAACGTAATACCTTCCATTCTGTTTCTCAAAAGGGAATAAAACCATATTATTATCAACTAATGTTAAAGTCTATGCCTAAGGAACTCTCTTTCCAAGGGCTTAGAAAAATAATTTAAATGTTAGGGTGACAGATCTACAAGAAATAATTCGTTTATTTTAAAACTATTTCACCATGAACCACTTTAAGGTCTGTAAACATCAGAATCATATTTGCATGAACAACAATGCTCTTTGTTTCTATTACACTTATTAAGACTATTCTAGACATCTCTTCTTTATACTACTACTTCAAAAGTCTGCTTGCTTGTAACTAAGATTTCTTTTTTAATTTGGTCATTACTGTCTAAAATAAACAGAAAATACTTTGTAATTCTGTATGCAAAAAAAGAAAAATGGAGTGTATTAGATTTCCTGACTGTACACTGTGGTAGTATATTGGCCAGAATTTGCAACAGAAAAATATAAACCTTTTGATATTTTTTTTTCCTTTTTTCCCCTTTCTTAAATCTTATGTGCTACCAGTATGAGCATCACTGAATTGAAAGGTCAAGTTATTAGCAAAAGCTGATCTCTGTTAATGTTACTTTGTCTCCAAAGAAAACTAAAATGACTCCTGGTGACACTCTAAGCAGGATATGCTCATCCCAGAGAGCTAAGAAACTGAAATTAAAAGGTCAGAACGTCTTTGGGGATGCTGAAAACGCACTGTGGTATAAGAGGTAATCATCTACTCAGGCTGAGGTCTGTCTATAAACAGAGTTCTCTAAAGGTAAGGCTACTTCATCAGAATTAAAATCAGAAAGAATCAAAAAGGACCTTTTAGAACCCTCCTACACTGTTGGTGGGAACGTAGTTTGGTGAAGCCATCATGAAAAACAGTACGGAGAGTCATTTAAAAAACTAAAAATACTTACCTGATGATCCAGCAATCCCACTCCTGGGCATATATCTAAATAAAACGATAACTCGAAAAGATACATGCACCCCAATGTTCATAGTAACATTATTTACAATAGCCAAGATATGGAAACAACATAAATGTCCATCTACAGATGAACAGATAAAGATGTGGGGGGGGGTGTGTTAATATATATATATAATGTAATATTACTCAGCCATATAAAAGAATGAAATAATGTCATTTGCAGCAACGTGGATAGACAAAGAGATTATCACATTAAGTGAAGTCAGAGAAAGACAAATATTGTATGATATCACTTATATGTGGAATCTAAAACAAAAAATACAAATTTCATTTACAAACCAAAAGTAGACTCACAGACATGGAAAACAAACTATGATTACCAAAAGGGAAAGGGCAGGGGAGGGATAAATTAGAAGTTTGGGATTAACAGATACACATTACTACATATGAAATAGATAAATAACTAGGACCTACCATATAGCACAGGGAACTATACGCAATTTCTTATAACATAATGGAAAAGAATCTGAAAATATATACACACACACACACATATATATACACATAGCTGAATCACTTTCCTGTATGCCTGAAACTAACATTGTAAATCAACTACACTTCAGTAATAAATAAACTTTTTTTAAAAAAAGGACCTTTTAAAAAATACTTCATATCCTGGGTACTAGTTATAAGAATATACATTTGAGATTCAAGACAAAAGGGCCAATCCTCATTCTGTCCCTGAATTGGTGTCGGACCATGGACAATCTGCATTATTTCTAGGTCTCAGTTTTTTATCTAAAATGGAGGTTTGGGATCACTGAGTGAGTAAACAGAGACACTTCTACCATCTATCCTTAGTTTCTAAAATGTAGAATTTAGATGGATTACTCATGAAGAGTGTAATTTGTACAGAAACCTCAGAGTAACTAACTGATCTCTAAGATTCTTTTCAGTTTTCACGTTATGATGTTAATCATAGTGTCTTCCTAATTCATATTTTCTGATTATTTTAATTTTCAACAATTGTGTCAGATGCCTTCTAGGTATTAGAGAGCTACGCAGTGGAACTACCAGAACTACAGAGCCACATATGATATATGCCCACCTGTAAGAAGTACAGTGTCTGGTAAACAGAGAAAGACATGTAAATAGCTAAGTGCAATAAAGAATTGCAGGTGGGCTGAGAGAGTTGTTAAATAGAATTAGGGAACTATGGAAGAAAGCCAGTTTTACTTGGGGCATTTTGAGGTGATTAATCCAGCAAGATTTTATATAAAAAAGTGATATTTGATATTTTTGGAAAAATGACAAGGGGTTGGACAAGTGCTTAGAAGAAAGGCATTCCCAGACAAAAATAATACAATAGCAAAAGCATAAACCATGAACCAGCTAGGCATGTTTAGAGTAACTATTAGCAACTCAATAGGATTGGGGTTTAGAATTTGAGAGTAGATTTAGCAAGAGAAAATGCTGGAGATTTAGGGAGAGGTTAAATTGTGTGGGCTAGAATTCTTAAACAGTGTGAGTTATAACCTGTAGACAAAGGGATTTGAGGGAAGCAGGAACATGGATAAAGCACCAGGTTTGGTATTGGAGAAAGCTGTTTTAGGAGTAGAACATTAAGAAGGTATTACTGACCTGATATATGGATGTAGGGCAATTAAAGTACAATTTTTCAAAGGCAAAAATGTGAAACCCATTCAAACAAAAAATGAGTATAAGCAAATATTTTATTCAACAAAGATTGTTAATCAATGAGGAAAACATCATTTGAGAAACCAGTTATTTACCAGCAATTTAAAAAAGAATGTTAGGTTAAAATTTTTGGATTAGTTTTAAACCTGGCTAATGTCCAAAAAGGCAATAAACTATAATCTTTGACTTATTTCTTCCATCAAATGGAAATAATTTGCATTTCTACTGGACAAAAATCAACAAGCTAACATTTAACTTCACTAAACTTGAGACCTTTAGTCAATAGCATACAGTAAACTGAAAAGTATATTTCCCTAAACTTTGAGTGAGTTCATGTTCCTGTATGAAAATATATGCCATCCATCTGCTTGTCCTATTTGCAACTTTTGGATAATTTTTTCTTACCTAGAAAAACTACTATATTGGTATTTTAGTATGTACTGTCCCCTCCATTAAGTTTATGTACCATGTAATTGAACAACTTAAAATATGCCTATATAAATGCTATTATGCCCTATCATATTGTATAACTCATTTTGAAATTGCAAACTAAGTTTATCACTTGAGAAAATTCTTCTCTCTAGGAATATTTATGAACAGCATTAAATGGTGGACATTAAATCATTTCTGAAACCTGTTTCCAGTGTATCTATTTTGCTCAACACAGACATCTACTATACTTCGAAAAAGACAACTCTTTGTTCTTCGATCATATAACCAATTAGCTCACTATGCAAGTTCTCCTCTGGATAAACTGCAGTCTTGGGCTTCTGAAGCCAATGTTCTACAAGAGAAGCAGCTGGGCCTCAGGCATCACTATTTCATCACTGACATCGTTCTGCTCATCAGTAACTCTTAGATTATACTGAAAGTAACAAAGAGGACTTATGACTTTTATTGAGGTTCCCTTGGATGTGGACTCTGTGACCAGAAATACAATATGTGCTATATTGAATAAACATGCTATTATCCCTGCCAGTGGATGTTCATCCTGAATTTGTTTCAAAAAACCTAATTCTGTGAAATCAGCATTTTGACAGTGTCTTACAGGATAATGATAACATTTTATAGGAAAAAATGAAATGCTTGATACCTTTAATTCACTTCCACATCCCTCAGTAAGAAATATGAGGATAAGCAACAACTCACTTTATATGCTGATACGGTTTTACTATTATAAATTAGAACTAGGTGGCCTTGGTGGAAAATATGAAGAGCCCATTAAATACTATACAGAAGAAAGCCCAGAGATCAACCAGTCTAAACCCTATGTAATTGTATTTTGGATAAATGTCTTTAAATAGTTAACTGGCTTATCTCTAAAGATCTTATAAAACAAGTTAATATATTCCTTTTCCTAGTTGTTTATTTTCTAACCAATCTGTCTTAGAGAGTTAGGCTTGTGTTACATAGTTGAGAGTTAATTTTATTCACTCATGCAACAAATATTTATCAAACATTTTAAAATTCAAGGAAACTGACAATCAAAAGCCCGTGCTTTCAAAGATTTTACATGGACGTAGGGAAAGTCAGATAATGAGTAAATACATATGTGCATAAACAAACAAGAACATTTCCAGTGGTGCCAAGTGCTTTGCAGAGAAATAAAAGACATTCGTGTAATAGTGATTGTGTAGTACTCTAGATTAAGAAGTCAGGCTAAGATTTCTCTAAGGAAGTTACTCAACATGAAGTTGAGTGACAAAAGGAAGCTCACCATGAGATAATAAGGAGGAAAAGCATTCAAGACCAAGGGAACAGACAAGGCAGAGAGTAGAATGGATGTACATGTCCTAAAAACCAGAAGAAAACCAGTCTGCATGGAAAACAGAGGCAAAGGAAAGGAGTGTGAGATGCTGTGGGGCATAAATGCTAGAGAGACATTTTTCACTAATGGTTAAACTGAGTACTGTATATCACGTAATTTGAGAACTTCACTTGCCATTTCTATTCTATTAGGCCCCAAGCTTATTCATGAAAAAAAAATCATGAAGCTGCCTATGATATTTAGTATATTTCTGCGGAAAAGTTGACTTACCTTTTATCTAAGCAAGCATCTTATCCAATGCCTCCATGTTGGTCAAAAGGACAATATTACTGCTAATTATTATTATAACAGTTATTGAATGAAACAGTCCTTATAGGAGCTTGCTTGAAGGATGTGAATTCTATCTATCATATTATACAGAAATCTGTGTTTGGACCCAACCTCTTTTTCAGAGCTGAGCCCAATCAGTCTAATTTGGCTGAACAAATTTGGAGCGGAGTAAAACAGGCCCTCCCCAGCATCACTAGGCTTGTACCTTTCCTAGGCCCCTTAAGGACCATTATTCTTTGCTAGTAGAGAGTTAGGGCTCTGCATCCTAAATTGTCTGGTGTCTTTTGTCTCCAAACGCAGTAGAATCTATAAAACTCCAAATGGTGATCACTCAGGGACAGGAACAGTCCGAGTTAAGGGCTGGGACATATCTAAACGCAGATGGGGAAAAGCTCTGCTCCTGGACCAGGGGTTACGACCACAACGCCCAAACTCAGCAGGAATGAGTTACAAAAGGCTTCTTGCCCCTCAGCGCCTCTCAAGAAAGAGGAGAGAGACAAAAGACAGGAGGAGTTTGTCACCCATCGGCAAACCCCATGAGCAATTCCTGGGGAATAAAAATAGAATATGGGTAATAAAATAAAGTCTAACCTTTTCATTTCTTTTCCGTTGTGCTTCATCTAGTTTCACCTGCTCACAGGGTGCCGCATGCAGAGGCCTGGAACCTGCACTTTAGAGCAGAGTTTCTAGTGCGAAGAGCTGTTCCTGACAAATCACCGTGAGAACTCCATCCCGCAAGTTTCCCTTCCCGCAGGAATCTCGCCTCCCGGGAATCTCGTTCACAGGAATCTCGCCCCACAGGAATGTCGCTGTGGGAGAACCTCGCCCCACGAGAATCTCGCCTCACGGGAATCTCGTCCACGGGAATCTCGCGACGGGAATCTCGCAGTGGGAGACTCTCACCGCACAGGAGTCTCGTGCTCGAGAGAAGCAGCCCAGCCACAGCCGGTCGAGGAGGCTTTCGCCCTATAGGTCCACCTCCCACGTCTCCATTCTTTAAGCAAAGAATAAAACTTTCCTTCACTGTTGAACCGTCCGGTTCTGTTGGCGCCAGCAACACTGGGCGGAAAAACTCTCACTGGGGACCAACGCAGAGAGGTACGTAACACTACATAATGTGACATATGACATGCAGAGTAACTGACATCATCCCATGCAATAATAATCACGTGTTCTGTATTACCAATTATTATTTTTATGAATCATTTTATGATAGAATTACTAGATACTCATTTTAAACACTCCTTTTTATTTTTGTTTTGTCAGAGTAATACAAAGATAGATCAGTAATCAAATGCTGCAGAAGCCTATAGTTTATAACTACAGTCTGAGACCAGTTTTTAAAACTATTTTTGTAGAAAGAAAACTAATACATTCTTATACTCATTATAAAGAATATAAGCAGTTCTGAATCCTGCCACCTAAAATGACATCATTCCAATCATCTTTTTCTCCATGCCTACAGAGAGAAGACAAGATACAGTTTGATACTTTTTAAAATAAAAGTTTTTTTATATTTTATATCTTTCCATAATATGGATGAAGAGAAACTGAAGAGACTGTGAATATTTAAATATTTCTTCAAAAAGCCTTACAGAAGATGTATTTCTTTAAAAAGCCTTACAAAATTGAGAAAATATATTTAGTATTAAGGAGTTGAGATCATTAGTCTGTAAGCTATAAATTTCAATTGTAGACAGCTGTGTTGACTTCCCTCTAAGAAAGACTGAACACTAGCCTCTTTTTGTTAATTTTACTACATTTTGTAGAATCCAAGTTGATGATATTTGCATCCTATTGTGCAATAATCAGAATTTCTTCAGTATTCTTCAATATTCAGTGGTCTACATAAATAATAAGGTATTTTTTTTCTTGTTCACTGTTATTGTTTTAATTTTTAAATGATTGCTACTGATTTGGATCTTTTTTCTGACCAAGTAATTTCTACTGGTAGCAAGAAGGCCTGGCTACTCTGAGTTCTTTTACTTTTGAGAATGTTTGCTTTACAGTCGGACTCTAACTTGCCAGCTATGGGTAATTGGATCTCTCTTTGTTTCAAGGTTTAGAAGTGATTAGTCTAACGCTCAGGCATTGAGTGTTGCTGGGAAGTGTCTCAGGGACAGTCTGTTTTGATTTTTCTCTTGGAAGATTTTCTTTCTCCATAGATGCCCAAAATATTCTTTCTTCATGAACAGACTTTTATAAATTAATTAGAATTAATCTTTGTGTCGCATGTTCTAGATGGAATTTTTCTAGAACTTATATGCTTTTTTATACTGCAGATTAGTCATTTATTTCAGAAGATGTTGCTTGCTTATTTATTTATTTATTTATTATACATTTGAAGACAATAATGCTTCAACTGGGTCAATTTTGTTTCTTCCATATGATTTTGCTTCTCACTGATACCTTTAATCTTTTTTTATTTTTCATGTATGTTTGCTGCAGTTATCTCAAACCTTTACTCAGTGTTATTAATTTAATTTCAGATGTCTATAGAGTTCTTTTCATTTCTGATTTTTTCAACATTTTTGTGGTATGTCTCCATCCTAATTTTCTTCCTTATGTCTTTAATTTGCCTTTACTTCTCTTCCTGTTTTATCAACATATTTTAGTATTTTGTTCTGTTGCATTCATATTCATAGTGTTGTTTTACAGCACAAAGCATTTCCAGAGAATTTATTTCTGTTTTCTGTGTTTTTGTTTCCTTAGGCTGGGGTAATTTTTTTTACTGACTTTTGCAAAATGTAGATTTTTCTTCGATCATTTAAAAAAAAAAGCCTGCCATTTAAAAAATTTCTTTCTTATGACATTTCTCCTTGCTCTGACATGAGTAAATTCTTTATTTCCTTTATCCCAGACTTACACACTAGGTGCCCCTCACCAAGACGAAGTTTGAGGGCCTTTCATTTTTTCGCTCCTCTATTTCTCCTCCATTTTCTAAAGACAGTGCCATGGAAGAATGAAGAGAGTTGTCAAGGCAGCTTAGGCACAGCTTGTCTCATCTCTCGCACCCCAGATTTTGTTAAAAGCCCTGCATCATGCTCCCTCCATCTAATGGAGGGGGTCACCACTACTGTGGAAAGACATTTTTGGATTTCAGGTTTTACAACTTAGAAACAGTTCCTACACTGTTACAAAATACTGTCCATTAATTTTTTCTGTTTCTCCCCAGTAGTTCTTTTTACCTCAACTTCATCACAAAAGGTAAACTTTTAAAACTGGGAGATTAGTTTGCTTTATGTATTTGTAAAACTCAATATGAATTATCAGTGTTTTGTGAACTTCTCAGCATGGCTTCTGAGGGAATTAGGTAGAGTTAGGAACATTGCTACGCCTCAAAAATGCTTTCCTTTCTTTAAAGTCTGTGGACTGGCTCTGTGAATCCCCTGTCAAATGCTTCTATGGAAAACACCTTGTTAAACAGTGGACATATGTTTCCCAATGGAAATTAACTGCTAATAAAAAGAAGTAAGAAAGTTAGGTGACTGTGAGACAGGAAAATAGCTTTGTATTTGAAATTGGACAGTAAATAACCTTGTTTTATCAAGGGAGCATTTCTCTTAAAAATCATTTTACATTTCTGGCCAGAATTCAGAAACTGTTCTCAGTTCATCTCTTTTATTTTAATCTGAATCAGCAGTTCTCAGCTTTTCCTGCACATTTGAATTACCTAGGAAGCTTTAAAAAAAAAATGTCTCTGCTCAGGCCCAAATCTAGACCAAATGAAAAAGAAAAAAATTTCTGTGGTGAGGCCCAGGAATTCACAACAGGGAATGTTGGGAGCCACTGATGTACACAAACATTAAAGCTGTTGATTTGATTTTTTAAATATACCTTTGAACATTACTTTGTTATTATTAAACACTAATAACTTTCCATTACTAGCAATATATTTTGTGAAGAAAATGTAAGCTTTTCTTCTATGAGATGAAAAATACTTACTAGTTAGGCTTAGCAAAATTTCTAAGCAATCTAATACTATGTGGCAAAACTAGCAACTTTTTCATGGACTAAACATGTTCTGTTGGACTTTCCATGTATAGTTATACAGTTGGTTATGTAATGTCATACACTACCCAGAATATAACAGTTGGAAGCTACTGGTATTTGTCACCCAAAATCAAATCGTTGTTATCTAAGAATATCCAGGGACTTGTCCATGAAGTAAGCAGTTAAACAAGATGTAAAAAGTCCTCACTCTATCAACTCTTTAAAAATAATCTAGTAAATCAATCTGTGCTTAATAGACTTCACTAATTTTTTTTCTATTAGACTTAGTACCCATGCAATATTTTAGTGCACAGTTTAAATCTGAATATTGTCTATTGAAGCAGTTTAAAATTTCAGTAGGGGACATATTCTGTTAGTTGTTTCTGTTGTATCACTTGGAGCTTGGAAATTGTGTAACAAAATGACCTAATGTAAGTTCAACCCAAGAGGTTACTGATGAAGCAAGGATGTAGAAATAACATGAAATAATAAAATAAACTGAATGCCATGGTCAAAAATTAATATTTGTCAGAAAAGTGAGGAATGATTATATTTGTTGTTTGGATCAATGGCCTGTACATTTCCAATTCTAAGGTATACTTCCCTTTCCAGATAGACAAATTTAAGGGCTTAAAATCTAAGCCAGAGCAGTCATAAAACACATGGCTGTGAATAAACCAGTGAAATTCCATAGTTTAATTCTATGAGTTCTCTCAGAATCAAAATGTCAAACTTATTAAGAGACTTTGACAGTTATATTTTGTGAATTCTAAAATAGAAAATAAAGACTTCATGACTTTTTGTTTCATGCATCCTTAGATGTTAGGAGCCACTGTAGTACTGAAATCTCTTGCTTAGGAGATTTACTGTGTCTAATTACCAGTAAGGCCATAGAATTTGGCACCAGTCTTACCCAGAATTAGACCTTGGATCAGATGCTTACTCATAGATAACACTGGATAGCTTACTTCTTCTTTTGAACTTCAGTGACCTTACCTGTAAAATTATAAAGATGAAAATACAATCTTTACAGGTGTGTTTAGGTATCTGTGTTTAAGGTAAGTTTATATATATGGAAGATATTTTATTATTGGCCACCCAGGAGTTGCAGAGTACATTACTAAATTTAAAGTAAGAAGTGTTGTTATTGATGATGATGATGATAATAATAATAATAATAATAATAAAAAAAATGATATTGTCCTCAGAAGCTACCAGCCCTCCACACCAGAATTTAAGTTCATTATAATTACTTTCAAATTGGTCTGCTGGAAAAAGAACTTTATAGATTTTAAAAAGGACATTATTTATTTGAAAAGTAGTCATGGTTTTGTGAAATGTGAACATTCAAACAAGTACGGCATTTGGAATTGTGTCTGGTTATACTTTTTTGGGATCCTAGGCAGCCTTCATTTTGCTTTTCATCAGGTCTAGCATTCCATATCATTTGTCCAGAAAAGTTTTACCTTTATAGGTCAAGTTTAGGGAGAAGATAAGCCAGTATTTTGAATGTGGTCAAATTTAGTATGGATTAATCAATCTATGTGGGCCCCTTTGCCACTTGCTTTGAAAGACCCCATGATTTAAAAAAATTGCTGTTGTAAAGTCTCCCAAAATATCTAAGTAAAATAAGCCAGTATTGATCTTGTTCTGCAGGAATGCTCAACTTTATCTGAACAGAAAACCTCATTAAACCTCTAGCGGCTGCCCTTTGCTGCTATTGTTATTTTAAAATGTCTTTTATACAATACTTTTCTTTCCGAATAAATGGCCTCAAGTGTGGCGGAATCAATGCAGTTATCTGAGACTTACATTTGGTAAATAAAAATGATTGTGTGGCAACAAAATGAACCTCATTGCCAGACTTGTAGTGACTGGCAGGAAGGAATCTTCAATTTGTACTAAAGTATCATAAAATCTATAAAATACAAACTATACTTAGTTTCTTTTTTTTTTGTTTTTAAATGGCAGTTTTTCTATTCTAACTGTATATATTTTTTCTTCTCAATACAGAGTCATTTAATTGCCATGAAGCATGTTCAGTTAAAGACAATAAATTTTGATAATTGGAGCTTATTTTAAGAAATTGAGTAAGTCTAACTTTTTATGCCACATGTGCTTTTAAAATCTATTATTATAAGAAATAAGCAAAGCCCTAAGCAGCTACAGAGGCTTAATTAATTTATTTCTTTTATGGATATAACTAGAATTATAGTCCTCTATGCATTCAAATACTTTCTTTAACTATCAGAGTTAAGACTGTTCAGCTATTTTTTAAATTTTTATAATGTAAGGCAGCCCTCTGGGACAACTTATTTGAAGGAGAAGCCCTACAGGAGAGCCCAAGGGAACAGCTTCTCACAAGGAGTTAGTCTAGGGTGAGGAGTGGCTTGCTCTTGAGTTTGGGGCTACTGTTAAAAACAAATAAAGTAAAACAAACAACCACAGGCATTATAACTGTACCTTTGCAGGCACAGCAACAACTCATCCACACTGAGTTGCTACCAGAAAGCATTACCTGGGACCTCACAGAGGCAGCTCCGGATATGCCAGCACCTGCTGGTGCCAAGTAGACAGGACGTTCTGTAGCCCAGCAGCTCTCATCACGTGGTGCTATAGCTGCAGGTACACCAGTCGCTGTCGTGTGATGAGGCATTCAGGAAGTGACAAGGTAATGACTGTCAGTGTTTCTTCCTCTCTAGACTGTGTGCTGTTTGGATTAAGGATTGCTTATTATAAATGTCTATATCTGCAGAGACTAGCAAAATGTGTAGTAGATAGATAACTTTATTAATCTATTTAATAACCAAGTATTAAATATTAATGAGAATGTTCTGTTGCAGACAAAATTGAGCGTGTGTGTGCACATGCATGTGTACGTGTGTATGTATGTAGGTTGTACCTGAGACAGACAGACAAAAAGATTGACCAAAGCAATAGAAAAGAGCAAGTTCATACTTGTAGCATTTCTTGTTCTTATTTTGAACCATTATTTTATATAATTTTCTCAAGAACAAATGTAAGACCTTTCAGTGGAAAGCAAATATGAAAATATCACTAAGACATTTTTGAACTGTTATTTTATAGAGCAGTAGTCTTCAAAATTAGGTACTTAAAACACCCAAGGATGCACAAAGATTTTCTAGCGGGTATGTGGGCAGGACATAGATGGCTTCTAGAAAAATCAATTTCCAGACCCTTAACTTTAATACATGTCCTTTCCAGAAATCAATCTGCCTGAGAACATCTGTGATTTGCCAACTATTTTTTTTTTTTGCCTCTCCTTTCAAAACTGCCCTTTTACCCCTACACAATGGGAACAGGTCCATCTCACCCACCCCACACGACATGGTGCATTGTCATCAGGTGAAAACGCATGTAGGCACAAAAGGAGGATTTTAGATATATTGCTTTCGTTGAGAGCACCATGAGGGCAAAATAAAGAGAAGGCTATTGAAGGGGAAGCACCTTATTTCCTCCATCACCAAGGGAAGGGTGGGGCTTTCTGTATTCTTGATTCAGCCTAATTATCTTAGAATTAAGTAGTGAAATTTCTGTCATGGGAATAAAAAATGATTATATATAAAATGAAGGCAGATATTTTCATGGAAATTCAGCCTGATTTTGGCTAAGAACTATCTTAGCCATTTAGGTTATATGATGGCTTTTTCCCAAATTTGAAAAAACTGAATCTGAAGCTTAATGGTGTTGATGATAAATGCAATAAAATCCCACCCTACCACTGTAAACAAAGTTCAGATATTTAAATTGCAGCCAATGCAGGATTGAGTTATTGTAAGCTTAAACTAAATGACCAGAGTGAAGCTGCTATGAAGGATGGAAACTAACAGCATTCTGTCTGAGTTTATGGCATCAGTGGGTTTTATTGTCTGTTTAAAGGAGGTTCCAATCAACAAAATGTCAGAACATTTTACAGTGTATAAAATTATGATAATTATTGATAAATTTAAAATGTGTAAGAGTATACAGAACATTTTTTTCAGAATTCTTTTAGGAGGAATAAAATGAAAAAAGTTTGAATATCACAGCATAGCATTCAGGCTGGTTTCCAATTTTATTCTTAATTTTTGTGCTAGTCTTATGAGTATTTATAATCACATGGAAAGTCTTGATTTAACTAAAACATGACCTTCACCTCCCTTGCCCATTCCTCCTCATCTTGTAGAACTCGAAGGAGTAGGGAGAAGGGTAGAGAGATCTGCATTTAAAAGAGGATCTCTGAGATTCAAACTGTTGAGCAGAGTACATAAGTTGGCCAATCTACTCCTCTGACCCCATTAATTCATTTACATTTTATGTAATTATTTTATATATTAGAGCTTAAGTCTACCATCTTCCTATTTTTTTTTTTTTGCCACATCTTTTTCCCCTTCCTTTATTCTCCCTTTCATGCTTTCTTTTGGGTTAGTTAATAACTTTTCATGTACTAATTTAATACCTCTGTTGGCATTTTAGCCACATTTCTTTGTTTAACAATTTAAATCGTTGCTTTAAGGTGGGCTTTCTCAGCATCAGCACTATTGACATTTAAGACTGGATAACTCTTTGTTATGAGAGACTGTCCTGGGTGTTGTAGTATTTTTAGAAACACCATTGGCCTCTGTCCTCTAGAAGCCAGTAGCACTACTCCTTCAGAGAACCAATAGTATTTCCAGATATTCCCAAATGTCCTATAAGGGAAAAAAAAATCACAACTTGTTTAGAATTAGTCCTCTATGAGATACAAAATGCAGTGACATGTGGTTGCTATTGACTCAAAGATAATACTATACCACCTGCATTGACTACATTGATCTCTATAAGAATTCTATGAAATAAATATGATTTTATCCCCATTCTCAAGATGAGTAAAGCAAGGCACTGAGAGTTTCAGTAACTTGCCCAAAGATACAAAGATGAAATCACTGTAAAGTTTTAATTCTTATAAAAATAACATACTTTTATTTTTTTGTTTTCTATTTTTGAGTTTTTTATAACTTGTTTAAGAATCTGTGAACTAATTCCGCAACTCCACTTTTTATTGTTTTTACAATTAACACCTTATTAACTGTGGACAGGTGTTTCCCAATGGGAGGCTGAGTTCCAACCAGGTGTTAATGAAAAGAAACAAGAAAGGTAGGTTAATAAGACATGGGAAAATTGCCATGTATCTAAAATAGGACTGGAAACTAGCTTGTTCTATCAAGGGAGAGATGTATTTTTTTTTTTATATCACTTCAAGTTTTCTACCAAATTTCAGAAACCTTTAGTAATTCTTTGATTTTGACTTTAGTTAAGGTAACATAAAATTTGCTGATGATTGATGTAAATATAGCCTTGATCATTGATCTTGTATCAGAATGAATGATTTGTGAACATCCTGTGAATACAAACTGCTAATCAATATACTTTATAAAAAAAAATTAAAATGGGAGTAACAACGGAGGATGGAATAACACATATTAATATTTTTTGACAGAGCTAACAACTTCTTCACAGGACAAACATGTTCTTTCAATTCTTTGTTATATACAATCATGGAATATATTATGACCCTCATTGTAATCAAGTTCTTACAACATTCAGGATTTTATAAAGGAGTTATATTACAATTTCCTTTGATCTCAACAAATGCAATTATACATATTAAGGGAAAATAGGGTGGTCATGGTAGATCTCACTGAAAAGATAAAATTCAAGTGAAGACTTGAATAAAGTAAATATTTTAAGGTTTTTTTAATGCTAGATTTTTAATCCATTTGAAACTTGAGAAACGGCCAGGAGATAGTATTCTTTATCTCTCCTCAGAACTGGTTGGACAATACTGTTAAGCCCAAACTTAAATTTCATCCATAGTATTGCTATGCCGACATTGTCATTTATCAAATACCTGTATATTCACGAGCCTATTTCTGGGATCTTTCACAATGCCATTGATATATTTTTTTCTATTGCCAACTTCTTTATGACTTTTTCATTTTTAATATGGCTTGGTTTAGGTTCATACTTCCCTATGCTGATCAGAAACATCTGTGTTAGGAATAACCTGTAGGAATGGAGATTTTTATTATGCTGAGTTTATAGCTGACTTCTGGGAGAACTGACATCTTACACTTCAAGTATATGATATACTCCTCCATTCAGTCTGATTTTCTTTAATGTTAATAAATTTATCAAAGTTTTATTCATATATTTTTAGGTTCATTCTTTGCTACTTTTTAATTTTTTGCCCATTATACATACAATATTTTCTATTATTTCTTAATTCACTATTGCAGGTTTATTACTTATGTGTATACTGATGTGTGTCCAGTATATTGCTGAAACCTCTTATTAGTTTTAATAAATTTATCCATTATTTTATTTTCAATTCTCTGGAGAGATATTTGTATTGCCAGGAAATAATTACAGATTTCTCTTTCTTTTCCTGTTTTTGAAATATTGTAGAATTGACTAGAAACCCTACAACAGTGGTGGAATTTTGTCCTGTTCTTGACTTTAATGGGAATATTTATGTCATTTAACTGTTAAGTATGATAATTGCTGTGTTTATAGTTGAACATTTTTATCAGATAAAAGAAGTTCCCATTTATTCATGGTTTCTTAAAATATTTTATCAAAAATGTGTGTAGAATTTTATCAAATATTTTTTCTGTAATTGTTGTGGTGTTTTTCTAATTTTGATCTGTTAATGTAGAGGACATTAATAGATTTTTAAATGTTGTATGATCTTTTACTTCCTAGTTTGTTGTGATTTCCTTTTACTCAATGCTAGATAAATGTGGTAATACTTACAAAACCATTTTTGCTTTTGTATTTACAAGCTCTCCCTCCTGCTATGTCCTAGAGTACATTGATCACCTAAAAATGAATTCAGTCATCTTTTAGCTTTTCAGTAGTCTGTAATAACTTTATAATTTGAGAAATACCTACTCCTTGAAAATTCAATACACCTTATCAATTCAGTTTTTCTAAGGCTGGTGTCTAATTTTGAAATTAAATATCAATTTTAAATTCATGGTTATTGGTAATTTCAGGTTTTCTAATTCTTGGGCTGTATTTGCTAATCATATTTTTCTTGTAAATTGATCCATTTTACCTTATTTTCAAAGTTATTATTTTATATATGTATGTATACACACACACACACACACACACACACACACACACACAACCCTTGAACAACTTTGGGGTTAAGGACCCATTGGAAATACAAGTATAACTTATCGTCAGCCCTCTGTATAGGTAGTTTCTCCGTATCCTCAGTTCCTCCATATCTGTGGTTCTACATCCCTGGATTCAACTAATCATGGATTATGTGGTACTGTAGTATTTACTATTGAAAAAAATTGATATATAAGTGGACCCATGCAGTTCAAACCCACGTTGTTCAAGAGTCAACTGTATGTTCATAAATTTTAATTTAGTCTGTATCTCTAATTCAGTTCAGTTCTCAGATTTGCATATAGCTTATTTAAGCATTCTTGCTTTTGTTTTTTGTCCATATTTGCAAAAGTGTTGTCTACTTGGATAATAGTAGGATAATTGTCTTTTGGAAGAACCAAATTTGAAGTGTGTTGATCAACTGAAATACTGTGTTTATTTTTAAAAACAATGTCTGCTTCATTAACTTCTTTTCTTTTAACTGTTAGAGAAATACAAAGAGACTAGAAGAAAAGATTTTGGCCAGAAATCTAAGACTGAGGTGGTTCAAAGAACAAAAAGAAAATGCTTAAGTCTCAAAGGGAGTCATAGGGGCCAGAGATTCCTAATGGCAACTCATGATGAAGCATGAGTAAAGTCAGTAGTGAAAGCCAGGATTGCTCTTTCATCCACTAGGCACTGGGGTGTCAGACCAGTGGTTTTCAGCCACTGCTCATCCTATTTGGTCAGTTGTCTCTCATGCCTATGCCAGAAGGATTTGATCATTATTTGCATTATCACTCCCACTCACAAAACTGATGGTGAAATAATAAGGCAGTATAATGAATGTAGGAATTATATTTTTAAATCATTTTTAAAAATTCAGTTTAAATATGTTCAAATGTATGTCTTGTAACTTTTACTTAATCTGGGCACAGGCTTGTGAGTGGGTCTTTGATATTCTCCAGAAAAATAGACAATTTGAATTCCATTACCATATTGAAAATCTTCTTTCGAAGTTCTAATTTCCTATCATTTCTCCTGCATTTGTCTGAAGCTGCTGTTCAGAATTTTAAATAATTCATTTACATAAGAATCCTTTTCTTAGCTTCAGACAGTGTGAATATTTTTATGTAGATTAAAGTGTACTCATATGAAAATTTTAGGGGGAAAAAACCCAGAAAACAAAACAAAACAAAATTTCCCAGAAACCAAAAACAGATTATAGATTTAATAAGCTACAGTGAATTCACATGTGCCACAGCTATTGCAGAAATGTGAAAATCATCAGGTAGGATGCAATTTAGATAAAGTGTTCTACTGTCTATGTATTTATTATTTTTCTTTACCCTGGGATAGGAATTTAATATTTTACTTATCTCCCCAAATTATTATGCATTGTGTAAAACTTCTAAGATCAAATTGCACAAAGATCATCATGAAAATATGGATTATCAAGTATAGAAAAATGTAAGGTGATTTCCCTCCTGCCTAATTCCCACTAGCCAGATATAAGAAAAAAAGTGTAGTGAATTTAAAAACAAGAAGGTAACATATTCTACTGCCTTAAGCACTTTAAATTTTCTAATGAAGGAAACATCTCCTGCTGAGTTTCTCTTCAGAAAATCCAATAAAGTTTTTATTAAAATGAACAGTCACAGAAAAAGGAAAGTTTAAAATAAATTCTCTATATGGTTTAATAAGACCTTTTCCTCATAAACAGCACTTAAGTCTCCTTCGTTCAAAAGATCAATAAGACACTCAAAGATACGGTTTAGTGCAACAGCCATTAATTAGGCTTTGAAGAACACTGTATGGCTAGAAGAAATCATCAATATAAAAGCAAAATGAAAATAGATGTCACTGAGAATAACTTTAAAATGAATAATGATTTAATTACATACTAAAAGTACATAACATTTTGGACTGAATATATGGGACCAGAAAGTTATCAAGCAACCATGTATGAAAGACTCTTTCAGATACTTTTCAGTAAGAAACTATTTTATTCATTAGCTAGTGAAGACTCTTCCACTATGACAAACGTTAAGAACCAACGTTGATTTTAAATAAACCAAACATTGTTAGTATTGAAGCAAAAGAGTCATGTCTTTAACTATTGCAATGAACTCAGAGCCCCACCTCACACTATCCTATAAGTGAGAATTTATAGAACACTCTCCCATCCTCTTTTGAGAAAAACAAAGGAACTCTGTAATTGGTATCCCTACAGAAAACTATTAGCAGTGATTAATGTTTTGCCTGAAAAATAAATGTGAAGCAGGTAAAGTCATTAGATAAATATGCACATTTTACTTCTTTTATTAATTTTGGGGATATTTCAATTTAAAAATTTCAGTTAATTGGTATTTTGTCTATTATAGCAACATATAAGCATTTTACATGAGCTATGGGGAAAGATGAGCATGTTCTTAAATAATCTCTACCCATGACTTACACATAATTAAATTTTTTTAATTTAGGTTTTGGGATTTGAATTTTAAAAGTCAGTTACCACACGTAAAATATATTCCTTACTTACCTGCAGTGGGATCACATCTCACACTTCCCTGTTCCTCAGTTGTTTCAAAAAATGCCCTGACATGAGTATTATTGGTTATATTGATCATACCTTAAACTAATTAAATGCTTACAGTATCTTCTTTTTGACATATCCTACTGTAATAAATGTCTTAAAACTGAGGAAAGATACACAGATAATATCCACACTTAATGTGATGGTCACAGTCACAAAGGAACACCATGAAAAATCAGTAGCCTTTCCCTTTTCACAGCATTGATCAGTTATTTTGGCTTAAGAGCTGTGGATCCAAGAAATGATCAGTGAACACCCCAACTGCTTCCCATGGCTCCCCTCCTTCTACCTCTGTCATCCTCATATAGCATGATGACCCTCAATTATAGGCAAAGGATGAAAAAAAAACCTCTGTGTTTTCTTCACCCTCCTCTACAAAAAGAGCCTCCTCCTGGAATTTTCTCTGTTCCTTCTTGGCTTAGAAGAGCTTCTTGACTCCCAAGCACTACTCCTATCATCTTCTCTTTCTTTAAGAAAATGAAGGTAAATATATAAAAAATATATAAAATAAATAAATCAAATGTTTGATTTGACATACATAAGCCAAACAGAGCTGAGATTCAACCCTCTGATACATTTATTGGAAAATCATGGACACTTAATTGCTGGGAGAGGCAATAGACATTATCAATCCTGATTCCTTCATGTATTCTGTAATTCTTTCTGGGTGTATAAACTGTTTATTTCTAGAGGAGAGACTACATTTCTCTGGCTCAGGTTGTGCTGTAACTTCTCTCTTATTTGTTAAGAGGCAATGAGGAGTGAGAGGCACCCCCTTTGAAGAGGAAAAGCATAACCTTATGAGACACCTTCCTGAAGTGACACTTCTGTGGTGTCTCCAGTCAAGAGGAAACTCTCCTCTCTAGCTGGGGGAGGGAGATGTTCAGAAACAGGAGATTCGAAAACATGTCCACACAAAGGCCTTTAGGGAGTCACTCTATTTCTATCAGGAGCATGGTTTTGGCATAGGAAACCCACAGAAGCAGTTCATAAATCTGTTTTGTGACTGTAGTTAATAATATTGTATTGCATATTTAAAAGTTGCTTAAGAGAGTAGATATGAAAAGTTCTCATCACATGAAAAAAACTGTTTAGAGATGAATGTTAACTAGACTTATTGTGATTGTTTCACAATACATATAAATACTGAATCATTTTGTTGTACACTTGAAACTAATATAATGTTATATGTCAGTTACATTTCAACACAAACAAACATTAGTTTACCTTGTGATTCAAACATTTAATCTTCATTGATTCATTCTCAGAAAGATGCTATAAAATACATTCCACAAAATAAGAAGGTAAAAACAAAACAAAACAAAGGTTCCATGAGACCCTGGAAATGGGAGAACTAACATGGAAATAAGAGGAAGAGAGTTCTTTAGGGTGCTGGTAAAGTCCCAGGAAAAGTACTCTGCTGCAGGCCAAGAGGCCAAGTCCAATTTGACAAATGATGGAGGATTCTGCTTGATCAGATGAGATCAATCAGACACAATAATAGTGTCAGACAGTTGGAGGACTATACATAGTGGGTAGACTTATATGTAACAAAATATTAGCAACTGTTGACTCCAAGAAAAAAAAAAGTTGCTAGAAGTGAAACTCATTTATGGAACACAGGTGAATGAATTGTGAGCAATATTTACATAGTTATACTAATGCAAACACTGAATATTTATTAAAAACTAGTTACAAAAATTATGTCACAACTATATTAGGAGTCTAAGAGGACAAACATATGTATTTGAGGAGAGCACTGAGGAGAGTCAAAATCTCATATTTTTCCATAGAAAAATCAACAGATAATATTTAAAATTAAAAATTAAAAAGTAGGTAGTAGAATAATCGTGTTACCTAGAAATAAGCATGTGAACACCAGAAGTGTCAACTAACAATTTAAAATATATTTACCTCTGAAAAGCAGGAATCTGGTGAGGATGCTTGAGACAGGGGACTGCCCTTTTTACATTAGTTGCAAAACATATAGAAATACTATGAAGCTATGCATCTTACTATGGTGATTAATAAAAATTAAAAAATTAAAAAAAGGGGGAAGTGAAGAATGCATATTTGCATCAGTAAAGAATAGAGTAAGGTCACAGTTCACAGAACAACTTATCTGTAATTAACTACATTACCAAAATGGCATCCATTTCTTGGTAATGGAAAGTATAAAAATGGTAGTGCTGAAGAATCAAAAACGTCCCATCTACGAACAATAGCAGATGGGTTTTATTCTCAACTATGACACTTAATAGCTGTGCAGCCTTGGATGAGTTATCTAGACTCTCAAACCTCAGTTTCCTCATCTATAAAAAGGGTCACAGAACTGGTGAGAGGATTTAATAAAACAATCCATTTAAAACATCCTCTGTTCTACCTGACATGAGAAAATATATCTGGTTATTATTCTTTAGGAACCAGTTTTTTAAATTGTCAAAATAATATAATCTGTCAATGAAGTTACAATGTTCATTGTGTTCACTGAATTACAGTTAATTTAAAACGTCACAAATGCAAATAATTACACTGAAATTTCCTGTTCTCCTGATTTTCCAAACTGACATCAATCACTGCATTAGTCATTTTGATGCTTTTAGCTAAGTAAGGCACTGGTCCATACATGAGACTAACAATAACAAACACAATTATTTGGGGTCATTCTTCTAAATGTAATGAAAAAATCTCGAACATTTCTTCAGTTCATAGAAGAGACAGAATATCTAAAGATTTCCCTAAACAAATTGATGCTTCCTTTGTGCCTTCTTGTCACTCCATGTGGGTATCATATGTCAATGTTCAGCAAGTGTGAAAGAGAAATACAGTTGTGTACTTTGGACTTCTTCAATGCAAGAGAGATAAGTAGGAAAAATGTCAGTCCTCAATGTAAGTTAGAAGCTAGAAACATAAAAATGCTAGTGGGAAATATGATGTATGGAAATTGGTTTGCCTAACCCTACTTTTTGACAGAGAATGATGGTTCCCTTCTATTTATCTATTTGGTATCATAAACTGCTTATCTCAGCCGCAGGGTTGATTTTGCTCTCCATGAAGCAGATGGTGAATCACAGCTAAATCAAAAACTGCAACTGTTTTAAATGTAAGGAAGTGCAGTTTGTCTGTCTCCCAATGAGGACACTCCAGCAAACATGAATTTCCCTTACCAGTACTAGCTGAGTGAAGCTATTTTAAAATACTTCTAGTCAAGGACAGATTTTCATTATTTCTTCATCAAAGTGTTTTTCTATTATACTCAGTTCAAAGAGAAAAATGAGTCTTAGCTATACAAAGCAAATGATCAGCCACTTATACTTTACATCTATCAAATATGCCAATTTTTTAAGTCTAGTGTGTTTTAATGGTGTTTTTATTGATAGCTGTTTAAAGAAATACATAGTGTTTTGAGAAAAATGGTTTCTCTTTATTGTTATATATCATCTAAATAATTTTTCCAACATTATAAATATCACCTTGAGAGATACTACAAGATTAAGAAGAGTGCTGAAAGCCATGATTTTTAGCTTAGAAAATTTATTATTCTAAAGAATAGACACAAGAAATACATTTTCATGTAAAAGAAATTACTGCAAGCCAATGAGAAGCAAAATTTTTGGCAGGTGAAATACGCAATATAAATAAATACTAAAGGAATCAAAGTGACAGGAGGACCATCGGGTGGAATTAGCTAGTTCTTGAAAGGAAGTTGTTCAACAGCGCAGTAGGTGGGATAAGTATATTTAAACATATTTCTCCATGTATTTATTTATGAAGAGATTCAAAATCACTAAGAATGTGACACTATTAGCGCATTTTTTTGTGATTTGAATCACAAGTCCCTCACTATCTGATTGTGCTATGTATTTAACATATTACTTGTAAAATATTAATGATTTAACTCATATTCATGAAATTGTTTAATTGTAAGAGATTTAAGTAAAATTATGACAAATCTAACACAAAGTCCTCAGCAATCATATTTCCCTTATTTCCCCCACTTTTATCATCTCTTCAAATTGCCTTCAGAACATGGCATATTCTGACTATACATTTAAAAATGTTTAAAAAGTATTTTATATAAGAGAAAGGAACCTGATCTCAGCAAATAGGTCTATAAACTTTAGTTTTCCGTCTTTGTCAGTGAATGGTTCTCCACCCAGGAGGTTTATCCCCGGGGAATTTGGAAATTATTGGAGGCATTTTTGGTTATCACAGCCATGGAGTGCTGCTGGCACTTAGTGAGTAGAGGACAGCAATAATGCTAAACATCCTAAAATATACAAAATACCCAGGAGAGCTCTCCCCCCAAAAGAATTATCCAGCTCAGAAAGTCAACAAGATAGAGGTTGAGAAACCCTGGTCTAGGTAATGAAAATAGTCCCTCATGTTTAATAAAATATTTTAAATGAGTGTAGAAGTAATCCATTTTTCTTTCAGAATAAGAATTGCCTCATAAAGTTTATAACAGAAGAAGATAAGAATGGCAGAAATATAGCATGAAGGAGTGAAAAAGAGCTCAGATTTTTCTGGCTGTAAGTCATAGGTTTACATAATTGATTCCAACAAGTACAAGCTATGAAGAAAGTGGGTAAATTATCTCAATGTCCCTGAGCACCCATTTCCTCAGCTAAAAAGTAGGGATAACAATGCCTTCCTTTAATGGCTGTAAAAATTAAATGGGATAATATACATAAAATTTCTAGCAGAATGTATAGCAAAAATAGATGCTCAAAGAATAAACACTTTGATTATATAGAGGTAAGGCCAAGAATAAATCATACTCTAGAATAAATTCATACTCAGCCAAAATGATTTGACTTTAAATCATTGTGAAGTTTGCATTCTGACCTCAGAAGCTAAACGATTGCACATTTTTTGTTAGATCAAAGGGCAGTGCAGCCATATTGCTAACCACTCGACTCTCTCCTTGTCAACCACCCAACAGTGCTGTTTTTTTTTCTGTGACTATTTTTAGTTCCTGTAACCAACATTTACATCTTTAAGATTAATGCTGTATAAATATTTTATCATTAATATGTTTCTTCTTCCAATTTTCAATTACAGTATTTATCTAAGATGGACTATTTTCCTGTTTTCTATTGATATATTGACTTGAAAGAGCTGACAAGAGGAATAAGGAGAATTCACTAGGGGACACAAGTCCATAGTAAATAAAATTGCTAAAATCGCAAATCCCAGCAAACAAGAGCTGATTACAAGAAGGTCAGGTTATATTTCCTCCTAAAAAAATCTAATGTGAAAATTGAAATCTATGAAGTATCTCAGCACCATTAAAGTTTCAAACTGTCCCTGTAGTATATGAACCAGAGGTATGTATTCAGTCCATAGAATGCAGTGGAATTGTGGGCTCTATGGTCTATTACAGGGAAGGTTTAATGATACTTATCACTAATAAGTTGAAAATATGGGCAATTACTACTTCCAAATCCAAATACTAGTCAAAATCCTACATTATTGTGTTTTCTTATATTAATAATTGTATTATATGCCAAATAACAGACACATTGTAAGAAATTAAAAATCTACTTAAGTCACACAGAACAAAAGGAGAATTTTTCCCATGTCTGGTGTTAATGTTAGAAATTGAAGTTAGAAATCTGATTATTGAGAACCTGCTGGTATATGTGAATGTGTATAGTGTGGAATACTCTTTTTGAAAATGCCTTAAAATTGGCCTTTAAAAAATGAAACTTCACTGAAATAACATGAAATTCTTAAAATTCTTGCCACAAAAAAAAAAAAATAAAACTTAGGTCTACGTTAAAAATAGCTCTACAGAAGAGTGAAAATGTAACACATGCTAATATGTAATACTGCTTTAATAAAATGTTGCTTTGATAAATGCTGAATGCTACAGAAGTTCTAAAAAGGGGAGGGGGGAATTCTCTGCTAGATAAAATAAGTAGAAATAGTCTTTAAATTTTAGCAACTTGTAAATGAGCTCATGGGCAAATAATGATTTTACCCTCTTTCTGACAATATTTATAGATAATCGGATAATATTGATTCAAATTTTCTCAGTGTTTAGGGATTGCAAATTGAAAATTCCAAAGAAGCGAAAAATATAGTCATGAGACTTTTTTTAAAGGACAACCAGAAATATTAGACTTTGTTATCTTCAAGTATACGTGTTACAGGTAAACAGTATATAAAATTCTGAGTGCTTGTTTTGCATGTAAAATTATTTACTCTGACAAAGTATCAGTTAAATTTAAAAGTAAATGATTACTGTCTTATAAGTTCAAGAACTCAGAAAATTCAACTCCCAGACATTTTTGGGGGGAAAATGTTTTTGAGGGTGTATTGTAGCAAAGCAAGAAAATAAAGACAATTGAATCTGAAGAAGAAGATGTGAGATAAAAGAATAAATAAATATTGATGATTTGAATTTTCTTAACTTGGAATTAAAGATTAATGATTATTTCACATAGAGCACGATAAACGTTACATCACAACATGATGCAAGACAAAACAAAATAAAGCAAATAAAAATAGGCAGCCAAAAATAACCCTCCAACATCCAGTGGATGTAGGATATGTCATCAGTACAGAAAAGCTGGCAAGTCTAGCTTCTGCCTAAAAATACGGAGAGATAGAAGGAGTGCTGTTCTGCACCTTATAGTGAAAAAGAGCTGAGTTAATTTTAAGTGTATAACTTGTTTTGAGCCCTTCAAATTCCTGAGGTCACAGAACAACCAACTTGCACCAAATCTTAGGGGAGACAATGAATGCAGGGAAGGACACACAAAGACACAACTACCACTCTCTGGGGTTGATGGAACTGGACACCAGTATAGAGTTTGGCCAGAATAGTTGACAAATTGGTAAAGACTGAGTACAGACTATGGAACAAAGTGAAACCTTTAGGAGGAAAGAAACTGAGGTGTCTATACCATTTTGCAGGTGCTATTCCTTTAATGGCACCAGGTGTGCACAGAAAAGTTTGGGAGTAGACCCAAGACGTAAGACACGACTAAGGGAAGAGAACAGCTTCTTGAGACGGCAAACAATCCCACAAGACTGGTTTCCTCGGTGTTAGTTTGCTAGGGCCGTCGTAGCAAAGCACCACAAACTGGATGGCTTAAAGAATAGAAGTTGTGGGGTTTTGTTTGTTTTTGTTTCGGGTTTTTTTTCTCCCCCTCACAGTTCTGGAGGCTAGAAGTCTGAGATCTAAGTATCAGTGAGGTTGGTTCCTTCGTTTGACTGGAAGGAGAGTATCTTTCATGCCCCTCTCTTAGCTTCTAGTGGTTTGCTGGCAGCTCTGGCTTTCCTTGTCCTGTAGGTACGTCACCTCGATCTCTGCCTTCATGTTCACACAGGGCTCTCCGTTTGTGCATCTTGAGTTTTGTGTCTAAAATGTTTCCATTTTAAAAGGATGAGTCATACTGAATTAGGGCACACTCTGATAACCTCATTTTAACCTTTTTATCTCAGAAAAATCCTGTCTCCGAACAACATCGCATTCTGAGACATCGCATTCTGGGAGTTAGGACCCCAGCGTGTTTCCTGAGGGACAAAATTCGGTCCACAACATTCTCCACCTACACTATAGAACACAAGCCTTTATCGGTGGGAAAGGCAAGAATTACAGTCTTTAGAGCACTAGTGAAAATTCATTACAGGTGGGAAAAGAAACAGGGGAAGAATCCTACTCTTGGCTGAGAGAAAATATTATATACGGACCCCACAACCATAGCTGAGAAAGGGACAAAAGAACTGAATGTCACACTGCTGAGACCCAGTGACACAGTGCATGCCCATGTTTGAGGCTTGGCCAGGAAAGCAGTGAGCATACCCCCACCACAAGCTAACAGCCTACAGATAACAAGTAAGAGCAGATTACTGCTGAAAGAGTGGCAGGGGAGGAACAAGAACTTGTGCAGAGACTCTTTAAGGCACAGCACAAGCAGAAGATCCAAGTCTCAGAATCAGGCATCTCTTTGGGAAACCATCCTCCACCCTAAATACAAGCTATCTCTACAGAGATTTGAAATCTGATGTGCAGTGAGGGTAACCATAGCAACAACAATATCAAACGTAGCCCAACTCCCAAGTATAGTAAATGAAGCCCTGTTCTAAAGGTCTAGCAGAAGGAAAAGGATACACATGCCCAGACACAGAAACAATTTTCAGTCTCTGCTGCCCCACATAAAATGTCTGCCTTTCCTCAAAAAATTCTGAGGCATACATAACAAAAACAAGCAAGAGTCTGAAGAGACAAAATGATCAGAAGTATGAGACTCAGATATGATACAGACATCAAAGAATCTGATAGGACATTTCAAATAATTATGGTTAATATGTTCAAGACACTAATGGAAAAGGTAGGCAGTATGCCATTTGGTATGCGAAGTGTCACAAAGAATTAAATGGTATTTCTATATACTAACTATGACAAATTGGAATTTAAATCTTTTTTTTAAGAAAAATACCATTTTCAATATGACCAAAGTGAAAAAAGAAAGAAAGGCAGACAGGTAGGCAGGCGGGAAGGAAATTATCCAGGTTGGACTGTGTCACTCCCAAAATCTGTATGTTGGAGCCCTAACTCTCAGTATCTCACAATGTGACTATACTTGGAGATGGAGTCTTTTAATAAAAGAATTTAATAAGTTAAAATGAGGTCCTTAGGATAAGCTCTAATCCAATCTAACTGGTGGCCTTATGAAAAAAAAAAAAACGAAGATGAGGATACAGAGATAGACACCAGGGATTCAGGCTCACAGAGAAAAAAAGCATGTGACAATATAAGCCATCCATCTGCAAGCCGAAAAGAAATGCCTCAGAAGAAATCAAACCTGCTGATACTTTGATCTTGGATTTCTAGCCTCCAGAATCATGAATGAATAAATTTCTGTTAGTTAAGCCACCTAGTCTGTGGTATTTTTTTAAATGGCAGCCCTAACAAACTAACACAGAGGGAAGGGAGAAAAGCAGAGAAGTAAGAGTAAAAGAAATGCTGAGGTAGAACTTCAGCAGCTTACCTGTAGAATATGCGTGCTAAAAAACGATGGAACATTGAGGAAGAGAATAAAGAATACCTAAATCAATGGAGAAAGACCTTATGTGCATAGAATGGGAGGTTCAGTATAATCAGGAGGCCAGTTCCACCCAATCTGATTTATAGATTCAACACAATCCCAATCAGAATTTGAAAGGGTAGAGAAAAGTTCCCTCATTGAATGCATTTAAAAGTTCAGTGGAGATGAAAATATATTTTATGATTAATCCTGTCAGGTGTGCTTGTTTAAATAATCAATTATTTAGTCATTTAGTGTTTATGTTGATTCAAATACTATTTTTGAGATCTAAACAAAGAAAAATAAATAATAGCCATTGCTTATAAAAGAAAATGAAAAATCATAATTTAAATGAATTCCATAGAAAATTAAAGATTTAAAAAAAAATGTTAAATGGTAAATTCTATACCAATGAAAATTAAGTTTAATTTAAAATACCTCTAAAACTGGCTAGACACATGATGGAAGTTGATTAGGACATTGCTCATTAAATGAGCGTGCTACTTTTGGAAATACCAGAAGGAGTCAAGGAATTCATCAGAAAGGTGACCTGTATCTCTCTAGGTAGGGTTACTTTGGTTCCCTCCTTTGAACCCCTTGTATAACTTCAAGAAGGGAGATTCTACTTAGTAAAGAGTGAAGGGAGTTCCAGGACAAGGAAGCAGTTCTCTAAGGATGAAATGCACAAAACTATGTTTGGAGAAGGAAAAATAATTCAGTGAGTTAGGGTTTGCGGCTTGGGAAGTGAAGCAAAAGGAGTACATCTTGAAAAAGTGAGCTATGTGAAACGACTGCCACAAACATGGGGGGCTGAAAGAACTATATCTGTTTGGAAGACAACTGAATCCTAAAGGCATATTGGACAGTTTATGAATATAAAAGGAGAGGTGCATAAAGCAGGACTTTGGAACATACAGCATATGAAGTACTGACAGGAAAAGAGAATACAGAAAGATTAAGAAGGGGAACTAAGAAAAAGCAGTCAGCACAAGACAAATGTGACAACCTCAAAGAAGGTCAGAGTCAGCTAAAAGACCAAGCAGGGGGAAGGTAAAACAGGTCACTGAATTTGGCAATTCAAAGCTCATGCGTCATTTTAAAAAGAACATTTTCAGGGACTTAATTTCCTCAGTTTAAACACTGGGTCTAGTTGAACTTGTATGTTCCTTCCAGCAATAGCAATTCTTTTATCTTCGATCTGGTTTCTGAATCTGATTTGAAATACGGAATGTCTTAATTATATTGTTTTCTTCAGTTGCAGAAGTGATTTATTTGAACATTCATTTATTATAATTGCAGTAATTGACTGTATGTGCATGTCTGTATGTATGTACCCTCAAAAAGTTTACATAAAATTATTGGGGGGGATTCTTGAAGGTAAAGAAAAATCACATCATCGATAGTTTCATTAAAAAGGTCTCATCAAGTAATCTTGGAATTTAGTATTTGCTTGTCTTTTTTGAAAACGAGTTGGTAAGGAATGAGAAATATAGTTAATTTTACTTAAAATAATCTTTAATAACTTTTCATAAAGTTCTTCTTCCCTAATAGTATCTGATTGTAGAGAAACATTTTTCATCCAAAAAATTACTTAATTTCCCAAATCATGATTTTGAAGAAACTGAAACTATTATTTAAGCAGTAATTCACTCTACTGTGTCAGGAATAGGTTATGCCATTCTATGTTAATAATCTGATGCTTCCTACTCAATTCATTTCAACTGTAAATAGTCATTTTCCATTATGAGCAGCTAACTATAATTACTTATTAGTTCCCTTTGTTACTCTCATAAACATTATATTTGTGATACTTAGCATAGCTATTTAGCAAATGCAAGATGAATTTTAAATATTCCACATAGAAAACCTCTGAGCACTGGAAAGTCTCTTTATTCTTGAGATGATTTATTATACAGTTTATTCTCATGCAATTTCTTTTGGCATTTTCTAATACATTTCTCTTTTAAATGTGTAGCTCTTTAATAGGTTATCCTACTATAAATAAATACATGTTTTAACAAATTATAAAACCTAGCATATTTATGAGAATTACAATATCAATGTTGTCGTCACAACTGAAGGAGTAAGAAATTCACAATATTTTTCTAACTTAGTTGAAGTATGACAGATTTTCATAGTTGCATTTCTAATAAGTATAGTGTATTGTTAAGGGCTAATATAGAAAAGTTCCTCGCAACATTTTAACTAAAAGATTATGGACATTTCAACTTCTTGGAAAACAAGATTAAAATGGAAATTTAGTTTACTGAGACCCAAAAGTAAAAATACGGTATTTCTTCAAACACAAATGTGAACGAAGCATAAAGATTTAAAAATAAGTTTTGAAACCCCATCTAAACCAACAGTATCACTTGATGTTTCTAACAATAAATAATATATCCTAGATGTGATATGATATATCCCTATTTTATATTCAAGTTTCGATCTACAAAAATCAGTTAGAATTGTACAAATAAACCCCAAAGGTAAAGGTTTGCTACTTAAACATGATCGGTTTTTAGCACTAAAGCTATTTTTTCTTTAGTTCAAATTTTAAATCAGGTGAGTTCTTTTATGCATCTGAAGATAAAGCTTTTTAATATTATTTTAATGTGTCTATGCACAGAACAAACATTAGAGAGATTTTTAGAACACATTTGAGACACTGTCGTATGCTGGAAAGAATGTAAAATTGACTTAAAGAACTTCTGCCTCTACAGCTGAATGGCTGTGTTCTCTGGGAATTTATTCACACTTTCTGAGAGTTTCTGTGTTTTTTGTTTGGTTTTTTTTTAAATATATTATAACCATTTTACAATGTTGTGTCAAATTCCAGTGTTCAGCACAATTTTTCAGTCATTCATGGACATATACACACTCATTGTCACATTTTTTTCTCTGTGATTTATCATAACATTTTGTGTATATTTCCCTGTGCTATACAGTGTAATCCTGTTTATCTATTCTACAATTTTGAAATCCCAGTCTATCCCTTCCCACCCTCCACCCCCCTGGCAACCACAAGTCTGTATTCTCTGTCCATGAGTCTATTTCTGTCCTGTATTTATGCTTTGTTTTTGTTTGTTTGTTTGTTTTTGTTTTTGTTTTTTAGATTCCACATATGAGCGATCTCACATGGTATTTTTCTTTCTCTTTCTGGTTTACTTCACTTAGAATGACATTTTCTAGGAGCATCCATGTTGCTGCAAATGGCATTATGTTGTTGGTTTTTATGGCTGAGTAGCATTCCATTGTATAAATATACCACCTCTTCTTTATCCAGTCACCTGTTGATGGACATTTAGGCTGTTTCCATCTTTTGGCTATTGTAAATAGTGCTGCTATGAACATTGGAGTGCAGGTGTCATCCTGAAGTAGATTTCCTTCTGGATACAAGCCCAGGAGTGGGATTACTGGGTCATATGGTAAGTCTATTCCTAGTCTTTTGAGGAATCTCCACACTGTTTTCCATAGTGGCTGCACCAAACTGCATTCCCACCAGCAGTGTAGGAGGGTTCCCCTTTCTCCACAGCCTCTCCAGCATTTGTCATTTTTGGATTTTTGAATGACGGCCATTCTGACTGGTGTGAGGTGATACCTCATTGTACTTTTGATTTGCATTTCTCTGATAATTAGTGATATTGAACATTTTTTCATGTGCTTTTTGATCATTTGTATGTCTTCCTTGGAGAGTTGCTTGTTTAGGTCTTCTGCCCATTTTTGGATTGGGTTGTTTATTTTTTTCTTATTGAGTCGTATGAGCTGCTTATATATTTTGGAGATCAAGCCTTTGTCGGTTTCATTTGCAAAAATTTTCTCCCATTCCGTAGGTTTTCTTCTTCTTTTATTTCTGGTTTCCTTTGCTCTGCAGAAGCTTGTAAGTTTCATTAGGTCCCATTTGTTTATTCTTGCTTTTATTTCTTCTAGGAGAAAATTTTTGAAATGTATGTCAGATAATATTTTGCCTATGTTTTCCTCTCAGAGGTTTATTGTATCTTGTCTTATGTTTAAGTCTTTAGTCCATTTTGAGTTGATTTTTGTATATGGTGTAAGGGTGTATTCTAGCTTCATTGTTAAGTACTAACAATTTTTATTATCCCAGCCTCATTTTTACCCAAATCCACCATGTGATCTTCTAAATAGAAGAAAATGTACCTGATAATTTCGAATTTCCAGGAATATATAGCTATAAATTGGTGAGTTAATAGGAACCTACTCAGAAGTCAGACCAAATAATAAATAAACAAAACATACTTCAGATTAAAAAGATTGCAGTTAATTATGGAATACTTAATGTTTATGTAAGATGCAGTTGTCTTTAGTCTTCATCAAATATTGATGAGAAGTAAATATTATAAGAAGCCATATCTAAGCCTCATTCAGTAATCAGGATAAAACGACCTAGGACATTTGTGTCCTTGAACGGCCATAATTGAGGACATTTCAGACAGAGCCCAATGGCTGTATCCAGATTCAAAATGTGGTCAGACTTGATTCCATACTGTTTGTCAAAAAAGAGGCAGAATTTGACTAGTGGGCACTTTTTTTTAACCCACGCTGTGTTAATAAAATGTTTAATTGGCAGTGTTAAAAAATTGACACTTTCCATACAAACATGGAAGTTCATAATTTATTTGAAAAATTGTAAGGACTGGTGTGGCCACAGTGAGGCCACTCTCCTGACAACTGGAGTTGAGAAGAAAAGGCAGGTGTTCTTAAGTTAAGATCCCCACCCAGCCTAGTCTGTGTTGTTTACCCATGGAAACTGGCCAGTGTAGGCATTTAAGTTTTAAGTTTGTAAACGATGATCAAAATTTGTTTACATTTACTTTCAATCCAGCTTTATCCTTGAGGATTTACTCCTATTTCAACCAGAATGAGAATTTGTGGGTTTAAAAGTCTCTGAGAACATACATATTTAAGCCTAATATATGTTGCTATATTTAAATTTTGCCTAAATTCTTCCCTTCTCACAAACCCTAAAGTAAATGTCTCTTTCTTCGTTTCATGCGATGTTCCTGAGTTCTTCTGATGTGTACTCTTTCTTGCTGTGCATGTTAGTGGACCTAGTTTTAATTTGCTTCCAAAGATATTTTTATTACGAATTTGTTGAACGTGATGAAGTGTGGAAAGAATGTCACTGGGCTGTAATTAAGTAATTTTACCGTTAGAGTATATTAGCACATGAAGAAAAAAGCGCTTTAAAGCAACAGCAAAAGAAACTGACAGATTTTAATCCTATATTAAAATTTCCTGGAGCACAATGGTGTTTAATCTGTTCACCCATCTTATCTATAGCTTATAGATTGGTAAAAAATTCCATTTGGAACTTCCATAAAGCATTTCGCTGCAATGCCAGCAGAAAAACTAAATAATCATCACCATAACAATAAATTTCCAGTTGTTGAGGAGTTTCTACAGTATCTTCAAGTTTTACTACAAATCTTAATTTCTTGTGATTAATTGGACTCCTATATTAAAAGAGTTTTCAAGCAAAGTCGGTACATCTCCCAAGGAGCACTTAGAAATAAATATGTGGAACATTTGGGAATGCTGCTTAGTGAGCGAGCAGCACAGATACATAACACATGCAATGATTAGGACAGCGCCCTAAAGAAAGAACTATGACACTTAACATGCCAAAGTGCATACCCATGTAAAACACTAAACTGACAAGGCGCCGGTTTGGCTCTTGATACCAGCTCTTCAACTTGGCAAGTCACTTATTCTCTGAGTCTTAGATTTCTTTTGTGTTCCAAGGGGGCTGGAGTTAACAGTCATCTCTAAGCCTTCTTCCTGTTCTTGTAGTCCTCGACTGGTTATCTAGCAAACACTGGTCTCCTCCCTTTCTAAACGCCTATAGCAGAGTCGTAGCAGCACAGCTTAGCGTTTATATATATATGTTATCTTTTGTGCCATATTTTCTTTTGCATAAATTGTAAATCCCAAATTAGATTTTCAACTTCTGTAGACATAAACTTGTGTATATAGATATAGATCGTCACATATACATATAGGTTTAAATAATACCTAAGGGGCAAAACTTGTGGCAATCACTATGTGCGTAAATACTCAAGTAATCTGTTTATTTATATATTCTCATATTTACTGTCACATGAGTACAGTCTGATTTTTCAATGGAGAAAATACTTATAATTTTCTATAACATCACGTTTTCACTATTTATTCATAGTTTTTACATGTGTTAGAATAATTATTACTTGGAAAATAATTTGTGTTTACAAATCTATGATTTCCATAAAATGATAAAGTATTGCCAATGGGAACTCATTGTTCCAAGATTAGTAAGAAAAGACAGTTTTTCATAATGTAAAATTATTAGTTTATTGGAGTAAAGTCTTGAAAATTATTTTATTCCGTGGGTCATATAAATACAGAATCCATTTAGTCAATCTTTGAAACCAGTTTTATCATGGTGTTCCCGTTTTGTAAAAACACTTCAATAGCCCGACAGATTAGATCAGTTGATATAAGCTTCTTCTAAACTTCTACTGTCTGATTAAATTCCATTTGAAAATTTCTCTTCTCATAACTCAGACATACTCTTAACTTATATAAACTGCATTAATTTTAAATACCTGTGAGAAAGTGAGACTAAAATAAAGCTTAGATATGTTAATACTTTTAAAAAATACTTTTTTGGCAAACTCCCAACTTTGATTCATACTTATTCCTTTAGGTTTTGTTTTCTTTGTTCATTAGAATCTTCCAGTTCTAAAGATTAACAGCATTCTCAAACTATTCTAGACTCTTCCTAATGAGCCTATTAAAATACCTCTTCATCCAAGAAGTATTAAATGATTATTACCCAGTCATTTTGCTTTTGACTTGTTATTCAGAAGAATGTTAAAGCTGTTTAAAATAACATTTATTTGAGTTATCATTTAGCCTTCCACTAAATTTGAGCAATGAACTGTGTAACAACACTGTGGGAATAAATAGAGAACAAATACATAATTTCTGATAAAGCCTATTTCAACACGTCCTTTAATTGTCAATTGGACTTTCCTGGACAACATAATTATGCTATTATTACTTTTTTTCCTTTTCATAATATGCCATCTCCCTTGAATGACCTGTCTGAGAGAACATAATATTCAGGCCAAGGAAAGAGAAGAATAGGGATTATGGTAGCTGCAATACTGAACTGTGAATAATTTCAAGAACATTAACAGGTGCTGAGTGCAGAGGTCCCTCTAGAAGCAACTCGCCAATGATTCACTTGGAGAAAAATGTCTTGAGCAGAAGTTTGTTTTTTTTTTCCTTAAGGAATAAATTTGAAAGAAGAAAACTCTGGAAGCGTTGCTTTAACTGAATAGTTGGCACAAAAAAATTCACTTCAGGCTACCATTAAGGAAAATTAATTATAATTATTTTAATCAGTATACAATAAATAGAAAAGAAAATACTTCATTGATGTCCGTGGCTTTAGAGGACCTTGAAGTGTAAACCACTGTACCTTGAAGTATAGACCAAGGGTGAAAACAGGACTGAGATGAAGGACCTTCATATTGACAAGTCCATTGGATGCTTTTCTTTTCAGTATTATTAGCACATCCTTCTACATCTGACTCTGATAAAGCCCATCTTCATAAAGCCCACCAGGCACTAACCTGTAAGGTCTTATAATGTTATGCTGATACGTACTGAACTCATCCTAAATGCCAAGAAGTCGTTGTATCCTGACAACAACCATGAGATAGACTATTCCTATTTTATAGATGAAAAAGCCATATCACAGAGTGAGTCTATGATTTTAAAGCAACCAAGCATTTGTCATGGAAGAATTAACTGTTCATTTGCTTTGTGAAGGCAGGCACAGCTTACTGGCCAGTAAGGTGAGCAAAACCGCTCATCACTGTACATTAGTGCAGAGCACATTGGCTGTCTACTCTCCAGATATAGATTTATAAATGGTGCCTTACTCAGGTGAACTAACAGTAGCTTATCCTTAGTGAAACCTAATGACTCAAAAAATATTCCACTTTAATATCAAATTATACAGTTGTCCATGAAGTAAAGAACTATAAGGAAAAATGTTAAGGATGAACTTCTTAAAATTTGAGGAGTAATAACTTAAATTTGTGATTGTAAAAATCATTCATGTTGGAAATTTAGTATTTAACAGGACGTTCTTCACACATCTTATAATTCTACGTGACACCAGAATAATAATCAGAAGACCAATGGGATATTTAATATCACTCAGAAGTATCTTGGTAATTAACTAATAACAGATTTTTACAGTCTATTGAGAATTGCATTACTAGATTTATTTCACAAAATCTGCTATGGGTAACTTATTCAACAACACTAATGAGTCTAGATAGAACTAGATTAATATGCATTCTCAGAAGCAAAAGGAAAAGGATAAGGAAAAAAAGTAGCAAAAATCAGCTAAAGCGTCAACCCAAGCACGTTGAAAAGATGTCAAATCAAACAGCCCCAAAATAAGCAATCATGTGCAACCATTTAGCATGATGCTCTAGTTTGTGAAAATCTCTCCCTCAGGGAAAGCACTTTAATTATCTAAGGTTCAAATGCAAGAAGGAATAAGCAAGAATTAAAGTATTATAAAACTCAACAACAAAATGAGAAAGCCTTTATGTATTATTTATCCCCATTCCCCACTCTTTTTCTATCCTTCATGAATTTTTTAAAATTATTTAACATTAATTATTGAGAGTAATATTTTCTTTGGTATTTTTACCAACACTACTGCTCCTTCCTCTTTTATATAAGTTTAAAGCATCTCTAACTTTCATTGTCTATTAATAGTATTTACGTTTGCTTTTGATGGATCATGTTCTGTGTTAGACAGCACTGCATAAGTTGTCACTTCCAAATTTGGAAGGTAACATTGGGGAAACTGAGAAGAAAATGTCTAATGTTTAGTGAGCGTTGACTACCAACAACTGTGCTAAGTACCAGAGAAGCACAAAAAGCCCTGTACTACTCCAGCACTTAAAGTCGCCAAAAAGCTCAGGAAAGACTTTAATCTTGCTGGTGAGTGATGTGTTCAAGTCCAGTTATATACAAGTTCTGTACTGAAATAATATAGAAGGGGTTGTGATCAGCTTCATCCAATGGGATCAGAGGTGGTAACAAGAAAGCTTTGATTTTGACCATGAATTGGTATATTCCAGAGTATCAGTGGTGTGAAAAAGAAATGCTTGGATAATGATAATTAAGTTGTTATGGCTGAACTATAAACCCAGTATGATCAATGAGACTGGCTTCCAATTGCTTGATTTCTCTACTTTCATATAGTCTTATGACTGCTCTACTGTCTACCCTCCGACCAGACTACTCTTCTTAGTCTCCTTCATGCACCATATTCTCCCATCTCTAAACCTTTTTTCCCCTCAGCTTTCTCTAGCTAGAATGCTCTTTACTCCAGAAATACCTGGTGATCTCCTACTTATCTTTCAAGACAGCTTAAGAGCAAGCAATTCTCTGACACATTTCCTATTCCTGGCTCTTCCAATCTAAGATTAGAAAATGATTCATTTTATGTCCTAACTGACTCTTATTCTCACCTCAGTTATTTATTCATTCATTTATTCATCTGATGAATCATAAACTCATTTCCTCACTTATTCAATATATTTTTCAATCCCTTATTATGTGCCAGGCACAATGCTAAGCACTAGAGATACAATTAATGGGAACAAGAGAGAGAAGTTTTGATATTAGGCTGAACTGGGAGTTTTAATAGCCAAGAGTGAATTGTAGGTCCCTACATATTTCTGGGTAAGCAAGTAAACAAATGTTAAAAAGTGCAAAGAAACAAACTCAGAGATAATGAGATTAAGAGAAACTCTGGTGAGAGAGGCTTGTTTTATAGAAAGAGTGGTCAGCTATATTTTTCTGAGGCAGATACTTTGGAAGTGACTTCTGAGCTGATATCTTAAGTATACAAAGGAGTAAAGAAAGCATTTTAGTTAAAGGGAAAAAGAAATATTAATTCCCTGAAATGGCAATGTGCTTGGCTAGTGTAGTAGACTCTAAGCTCATGGTGTAGGAACTTTGTTCTGTTTACCTCTGTATAACATCTAGAGAAATGTCTATCACGTAGGAGGAGTTCAGTATTTGTGGGTTAATTAGATGATGAGAAAGAAGATACTGGTGTTGAGATTAGGGAAATAGAGAATGATATAAGAGCAGAAAATTGGGTAGGGTAAGGTCATGGGAAGCTAGATCGTGATAAAAAAAAATTTGGATTTTATTACAAATTCACTGGTAGATTGTGGGAAAGCAGTGTCAGCCAGACTAGCCAAAGACAGATAGCAAGGGTGAGGTTGAAATTAAACAAGAAAATAAAATTTTATGGTGTTTAAATTCCTAAATACTTCTACTGCTAACACTTAAAATTAGTAAGCCCGTATGGTAACAAGCTTGCTTGTAAAGTTCTCGTGCACTTTAAAAAAAAAGTTATTTCCAACTCTGTGACATTCAAGAAAACTCAAAACTACAGAGACAGTAAAAAGATCAGTGGCTGCCAGATGCTTTCGGGGAAGGAGAGATAAATAGAGGGAGCAAACTGGATAGATTTTTAGGGCAGTGAAACTATTCTGTATGATACTATATATTGGTGGTTCCATAACATTACATATTTGCCACACCGAACACAAACCCTAATGAAAACTACGGACGTAGGGCAAGAGTGAGGTGCCAATGTTTATTCATTGATTGCAACAAATATAGCATTTTGGAGGGAGATTTGATGGTGGGGGATGCTGTGCCTGTGTATGGAGAGGAGTATATGGAAACTCTGTGTACTTTCTGCTCATTTTTGTTGTGAACCCAAAACTCCTCTTAAAAAAAGTCTCTATAAAAAAAGTTTTTATTGTTGTCAGTTTGGCATTGGGTATCTAAAACCATGAAAGTATTCATGTATTTTTATTTGGGAAATTTATTTCTACATTATCTCCCCACAAAATAATAAAAACTACACAAGATTTTTGTTAGAAACTTTTTAATCTTATAACATTTTAAAATAAAGAAACTAGAAATAACCAAAGTTTCCTGTACTAGCAGAATGGGGAAAATAATTATAGCCCAGTCCAACACCACAGAGTTCATGCTGATTTTATCCCTTTTCACATTTATAATTCCCTTCTTAGACAGTTGGAGAACTAGTGCCCATTGTCCTTCACGAGTTTATCTGTTCAGTTTCCTGTAGGAGAACAATGTCCAATCCCTACTAAACTCTTCCTTCAGACATGTGCCCTCCTCATCTTATTTGGGCTGAGAAATTTCCAGATGGGCCGCTGTCACCACCCCACCACTTAATGGACCCTCTTCTCATCCTGTGCAGCCTTCAACACCCCATGCCAGGCAGCCTTCCCTGCACACACTCTCCTCGCCCTTCCAGGGCTCCAACACTACACACAGCTCTGCCTCCTGTAAAGACACTTCTTCAATCTTCTTGGACTTTGACACCACATGCCAGGTATGCCCCACCACAGACATCCTCCTCAACCTGCTTGAGCTCTGCCGTCGTCACTGGGCTGTATTTCTACAGGGACATCCTTTCAGCCCTGGCTCTCGTACCCTGTGTTGGCTGCCTTTCAGCGTGATTAGCTTCCTGACCACACTCAAGCTCTAACACCCCCATGCTGGGCTGCATACAGTCTCTAAATCTCAAGCCAATATAGCCCACTATTCAAACTGAATTATGCTAGCTCTACCATTCTAAAAGAAACAGGAGACAGAGAGACAGAAAGAGACGGATGAAGAACAGAAAGAAGACACTGATTTTTTTAAATGTACTGATGAGAATCAGTACATTGTACAGTACAATGCACAGGAGGAAAAATGATCATAACTTCAAAATGTAAACCGCATAACTTGCTTTAGCAAATAACGATTTTTAATGCTGCATGTTATAAAATTTCTGTTATACCTTTCATATTTAGTAATTATAACATTTTATATATATGTGTGTATGTATAAATATACATACATACTCAGTTGTTCCAATGTTAACAGCTTAAACTCTTGACTAAATATTAAATGATTAATTATTCAAATATTAAGTAATTTATTTTTTGCTGACCATGATTTAAGAATGTGTACTTGACCAGCATTCTAAAGAGAAATACCAACAAAAAGACACATGTGCACAACAATAATTTTCTGTAAAAGAAGGTAGCTTTGCACAAATTTACAAACATGAGCAAAGTCCTTTTAAGATATCATTTCAAAGGACATGTGGTCATACTCTGTCATGCTAATATATATATATATATATATATATATACTTGCTAAATATTTCTAAATTTAACTTTAAGTATAAATTTTATATTTAAGAAAAACAACAAAATACATTTCAAGCAATTTTAAAGCTGCAAAAGAACTTAGAATTCAGTAATATGTGTGATAGAAAGATAAATAAGTTAAGACCATGCTCTCCAGGAATTCACATTCTGCTCAGTGAGGCAGAAAGTAAATAGTAGATCATTACAAAACAACACAAGACTGAAAAATTGTGATAAAATAATGAGTTGAGAAGAAAATATCGAAGGAATAATCATGACTTTGGAAATGATACTTTCTCATACTGTCAGTGAATCTAAGAAGAAGAAAATCTGAATGACTTTCCCATAATCCCAAATGTTCAATGCTAGAACTGAGACAAGAATAAATTATTTCCTCATATATTCTGGGTTATTTTCCCTTCTTTTCCAGTGTATCATAGGAAGTTTAATAGCAAACATTTTTAGCTAGGAATTATCTTGGAATATAGTTATTTTTTATACTAAATTAAAGCATTTCACAAAATCATCAAATGTTCAATAAATCATTCCATACCTAATAGTTTTATTCTTTTCATTGTGGTTCATAAGTGACAGAACTAGAAACTACATGGATATATGTAAAACATTTTATATCACACACATATGCACACACACACACACTGAGGACAGTAAGGAACTAGTTGCAGTGAAGCATTTAATAATAAAGGGTATAACTTCTGCACACTCAGCATATTCCCTTCTGAGATGTTAATGATGTGGAAAATTAAAAGAAATAACAGCACCTGGGTCTTGCAATGTTTTCTAACCCCTTTAGTCCTTTGGTGCTTCCTTTCTCTGATTCTTGCTGGACAGTGTTTACAGTGGTGTTGATATAAACATTTATCATTGTGCAAGTGAGAAAGTGTAAATTCCTACTGAGTCCTTGACTCAACTGATGCCCACCTGGGAAGATTAGTGGAGATTGATTTTTTCTTTCTCTTTTTACAAATGTCTTTCATTCAAGTTTTCAAATCTGATTTTTAAAAAGCTCTCATAACCTTCTATAAGTTTTAAAGTAGTTATTTATTTTTGCCTCCAGTGAGTGGTGTATAAGCTTTTAGCTCAGAATCAACTTGGTAAAAAAAAACAGGGCAGGAAATGAAGCCACATTGAAAATAAAAAAATGTTGGTAATTGGGGTTAGAGAACTTAAGTATTTTCTACTAAGTATTTTCAGCCTTTCTAAAACAACTCTGTTGCAATAAATTCCAAGGCCAAGTTCAAATGTGAAGCACCATAATTGGTTGTATTTTGCAAATGCAAACATAAGTACCTGCTGCAGAGCTGTGGTTACTGACCACTGTATTGAGCAGAGAATGATGATACATACAGATGAGCATCATTTAGAGTCATATTTTAGATTTGTTAAAGCAAGTGCTATGCTTTTAGTGCTTATTTGGCTACCCTTTCTTTTTTTGTTATTTTTTAAATTTTTTATTCAGCTACCCTTTCAACATCACAACTGCCTAAGTAGTTTGTGTAACCTAAAAGAGGTAACCATAAAAATACAAGTCAAATTGAGTAGCAGCATTCAAAGGATAAATAACTTCAAACAATAAAAACAGAAAAAGATACGTTTTATTTAAATCTTAACAGATTGTTTTTTTAATTTCCATTGCAGAGCTAAATAAGAAAGCAGAACATACTTGTGTTCAGTTTATGACCCTAGATCTCACACACACTAAAAAACTGTTAATGAAGTACTATACATAACATCCAATGCTTTTTATGAAGAGTGTGCACAACATCCTGTATGTGAGTGTATGGATAATATTAAGTGTATGAAAAATATGTAGGTATATCGATAACATGTGATTGTACGGGTAATATATGTAAGTTGGCTATCGAGCTAGTAATAATGAGGTTGACTATTGTTTTTTGTTTGTTTGTTTCAATTAATGTTAATTTTCAAATGGTCTTAAGCTAAAATGATATTTGTTTCTCCCTTCATTCCTCACTTGGAACTCAAGGAGGTTAATCATACTCTTTTTTATGATACACTCTCATTTATGCATGATCATTATCAATAATAACTTTGCATGTCAGTGATTTAAATGTACCAATTAAAGTGGGGATTGTCATAGTGGATCAAAACATGAGATCCAACTATACGTTGTCTGCAAGAAACCCACTTATATAAAGACACATGTACTTTAAAAGTAAGTGGAAGGAAAAAGACATACCATGATAACACAAACTAAAAGAAAGTATGAGTAGCTATGATAATTTTGGACAAAGTAGACTTCAGAGCTACCTGAAGCCTATGCTCACTGTGCCACTAAGTCTTTTCTTGTAGACTTAGGTGCCAAGAAAGAATCCTGGAGCTCACATTCACTGGATGCTCCTATTTTCTCAACTGCCACCATGGTTCTGTCAATATTACTACTACCGCCAGTGTTTCTGTTACTACTGCTATTAATAATGCCATTGCCCTGTCTTACTAGCACCCTGCCAGAGGGGAAAGCAGCAATCATTAAAAAGTGGCATTTTTCTTCTTTTCCTGCCTTCCATTAGCTGAAATGAGCCGGAATCAGCTGGTAAAGGCATCCGGGAAATGTAGTCTGCAGAAATCCTATGTGGTGGGAGAGAGGAAGTTATAGAAAAGTAAGGTTGGATATGAGAGGCAACAGATGCTTTCCAGTATAGTCCAAACTCTCTAACACTTGGAATCCCGTACATCCTTCTACCCATATCTAATCGTCTCTGTAATAACAGTAAACACCACATCATGCTTTTGAATTACAAAAAGCAACCAGTCTTTATACAATGATGTACTCTCCCCAGATTGGCCCAAGACTCCATGATTCATCTCTAGAAATGTTAATTCCCCTACAGTCACAATCATGTCTAGATAGTCTGCAACATGAAAACCAAATTAACCACAGACAACTTTATTTAAAATAATAGGGAAAAGGGAGAGAAATAAAATGCCTAATATAAAAAATATGTGTATAGTATACAAAGTAGAAAATACCTATTATAGTCCTTATTTCTGTAACTGGTCTCAAGGTCATAGTTTTTATCTATCACTTCCATCTTTTATTCCCCATTTTAGAAAGTGTCAGTAATGTAATATATGGGTTCATGAAAAACTCACTGGCACATAAATGCTAAAATGCTAAAATTCAGCTTTTGATTTTTTTTCAATCTTTCATTACAAACAACAGAAATTAGAGAATTGAGCATGTAAGACATTTCCATTGAAATCATTTGCCTCAAAAAGCCTGGCAGATAAAATATGAATAATGATCCTATTTCTGTTTTCTCCTGTGAGCCATTATGATCACAGTGGAAGTGACACTAAAATACATTTCCATTGAATTCATGCCTATTGAAACAGAGCCTTAATGATACCAAGGTTTTTCTACTTTTTGACATTTGAGTATATTATTAAAATTCAGTGAAGTGCACACGAGTGGTATATCCTTCACTGAATTTTGCACTGTTACCTTCTTCCTAATAAACCTTTCATTCTTGGTGTTCTTTCATACATAAGTCAGGTATTCATAAAGGTGTCATTTAAAAAGCATAGTGCAATGATGCCAAATGAAACAAGTTGGAAGGGCAAAGCGCAAAACCGCTTGCTTCCTGCAAAGTACCATGGACAAATAAAAATGATTGGATATAAATTATATAATTGTATCAAAATAGATACAGAATATAAATAATTAATTATAAAGTATAAATTTTGCTATGTGGTAATTGAATGGTTAGGCAGAGAGGGTGGGAAAGAGATGTGGACTGGCCCTGAAAAGAGAAATCCCATGTCCCAAAACAGACCCATTCTAGAATATGAAGTTGGAAGAATCCTCATCAGTTAAGAGATTTAAATAACATTTAAAGGATACTTCAGAATGCGAAAGAAAAAAGAAAGTGACAGAAGACAGGAACAATTGCCAAAAAGAAAAAAAAGAAGAAAATTAAAAGAAACAGCTTAAAGCAACAATAACAAGTAGCTGATATAGAATAAAATTAAATACTAATATACATTTTGGCTTTTTGCCAATAAGTAACTATTTACATGTGAAACAGTTTTAACATTATCTCTACTACATTGTAAGAGCTTAATAATTTTAGTAATAATTTGATAGAAACCATCTGACTGGAGTTTCTTAAAATTTCACCCACTAGATCTACAAACCTAATTTGTCATATCCCTTCCTTTCATAATAAAGGAATGTGCCAATGGTTGTGCCCTTCCTCCTATTTTATAAAGGCAGGGGTACTTCACTCTCCAGCCCTAAACCTAATCTAGGCTCAAACCCGAGTTCTCATTGTCTTTTCCCTGAGTAATCAATGCACTACTGTACTTTTGGCATTATGTGAGACATGCTCTTCTAGTCTCCTATCTTAAAATTTATCCTTTAAAACTCATACCATTTCTGAATACCAATAACAAGTTGGAAAGACTTGTCCAACTACTTTATCACCACTCAATTTCAGACTAAATCAAAATGTGTTTCTCTTTCCGTGTTCCATGGAAAACAATCAATCTTATGCAGTTCTAAACCAATTAGGTACTTTTTCACTTATTAGCCTTTCCAATGATTCCAGTTTCCTCATCACAAAGTTGTCTGATGTCAGACCATGTCTGCAGCATGGTTTTTATCATTATTTCTGAAATCAAGCCTCCAAACTAATTCTCCAGAACTCTTAATCATGCTCCTTGGAAAAGAATAGTCTAAAGTGAGAAGTGGGGCTTAGGTCCCCAAAGAGAATTTCCAGATCCTTCAGTTGGGATGGTAAAATTAGGAATGAATTTTATCTTGAGGACTCCTGGAGTCTAGTTCAGACTGGAACAATGTCTCTGTAGATGTAAACAGATTATAACCAAAGTTTTAAGGTATCATAATGTAGCTGAGAAATTTTGGAACTCTCACACAGTAGCTTCTTGAGGAAGGAAAAAACATTAGCATATCACAAGGAAAAAAGATAAAGTTTTTCACTTTTAACAGTTAATAACTCTTCTCCAACATGAGAAAATTAATCTTTGTTTTTATAGACTCCTCTTAAGAAAAAGAGTTGTTACCTTGGAGATTTATGATTTCTGCAAGATAATTGAGTGAAGGAAAAAATGCTCAGAGGACAAAAGCTTAGAAATTATTTCTGGGTGGAATAATCACCCTGAAATAGTATAAAAGTTAAAAATGCTAAAGTGAAATTTCTATTGGTAAAAATATTAAAAGGAAATTTTATTTTGCAACCTTTTTGTAGCAGATTTACTGACATATAATTTACATAATATAAAATGTAACTATTGTAAAGCACAACGATTTTCAGTTGCTTCATCGTGTTGTGCAGTAATCACCGTTGTTCAGCTTCAGAATATTTTTATCACACCCAGAAAGTTTCCTCACAACATAGGTTAGTGATCAGGCTAAGATTGTGCTCAATCACTAGAGCCCAGAATGCTTCCCCTCTTTTTTTAGGGGTAAGAAATTAAACTTTTATCAACACACAAATGACTTAATTTAAAAGCAGCTCAGTTACAATTTTATTTAAAGTTTTAGAGCCTTTCCCCACTGATGTCCATAAACTAGAATGGGTTCACGTGAAACCCGCAGTCTGACCTAGGAGCATCAGTAAGTGGTGGTCTAGGTACTTGGAGATTGAGCTGTATATATGTTGGGGAGCATATCCAAAGTGTGGGAAATTTTAATGTCTGCTTCAGATTTTACTTTGTATCAGGCTTCTCTGGTCCCCCAACACACATTTGCATAGTTCTCAGGCAGCCAGGGAATTATGGAGACCTTATCTAGCCCTTATATGAATCCTTCATTTCCAGGATCCCCCCATTAAATTTCCATCTTTCCTCCACTTGCGTCAGAGGGTATAGCAACCTCAAACTAGTTGAGCTGTGGTCTCTCCATTTGTTTTCTACCAAACTTGCTACTCTTAATGCAAATTTTACTAGGCAGAGGTTTGTCCTCCACTCCATCGTGGGTCAGTTCCCTCTGAAAGCAAATCCACTGGTTTTCATGGTCATCCCTGCCTTGATAAACCCTCCTTTTCCACAGAGCAGTAGAGCTGATCCATGCAGGATGACTGCTGATCCTGCTTTTCTTACCTGGAGTTTATGAACAAGCCCTTCTCAATCTGTTAGCCTTTGGTCAACTTCCAAACCATGAAATGGTTGTAACAATTTTTGTCCAGTTTTATGCTTGTTTGTGTGTGGGAAGTTTGCCAACCACTTTATTCCTTTGTAAATCCCCCAAATTTCTCCTTTTCTCCTTTTAAGACATTGAGATTACATATGTGATCCTACCTAACGAATAAATGTATAATCTAAAATATAAAAAAAGTATTAATATGAATAATTCCAGGATTACCACGTATTGGCGAGTATACTGAAATGGCCACAACAGTTTTAGAACAGTATTAATCAATTTCTGTATTGCAGACATGACATTAAGGAAGAGATGTTCTTGCTGGACTGGGGCCAAATGAGATAGAGAGAGAAAAGAAAAATACGCTTTATTTTTCCAAATTTAAAAATCATCTGAAATAATATACTTTCCCCAATAGTGTTACTTTAGGGAATGAAGGATGAAACCTCATTGAATAGTGAGACTCAGCTGATTCCCCACAACTCAGCTCTCAAATTACTGCAACCAATCTTCTGTTCCCCAGGCAAAAGTTTGCAGGATCACTCTCAAGGGAAACTGAGCAGTGTCAAATAAACATCCTACAGTTTCTGACATTTCAGTGTTCCCACGAAGCGGTCAAGTCACCTGCGGGATAGTCTAGCTATGCAAAAAAAATCCTCCCATCAGTATCTTAATAATTCCGTTTTAAATACTGCATGAAATAAACAAATGGAGAAAAATAACAGTAGATTAGTTAAGTCTCTAAGCATACGATTTAAAAACCAAAATAAGAAACAAACAAAAAAAAACCCACAAAGAAAACAACCAACTTAAAAATTTAATTGGGAACATGCAGGCACATTACATTGGGAGCAGAAGAAAACTTGAAAAATCAATAATTATGATTAATAGCCTCAGAGAGATTAAAATGAATGCATTGTATCCATGTAACTAGAACAGAAAGTTCTCTAAAAGGAGGGGGAAAAATAAAACCTCTTGGAAATACAAAAGCATGATAGAATAAATTAACAATTCAATAGACCAGCTGAAAGATAAAGCTAAGAAACATCCCTGGCAACAGAGAAAAAGGAAATGCAAAATATGAAGCAAAAATGTCTAGAGAATTAATACAGATGGTCCAATATTCAACTATAAACAAAATTCCAGAAAGGAAAAAAATATATATGTATGTGTGTATACATATATAAAATACATATATATAAAATATATATATATAATATATACACACAAAATTGTTAAGGATATCAAAGATTGAGTGTGGGAGGGAGTGACAGACAATCAAAGAATGGGGTGGGGAAACATTCCAGGCAAAAGAGGAAAGAAATATGTGGCAAGGGAAATGAGTGACATAGTACCTAGGGAAAGTGACAGATAGTTTGTAGGACTGAAACAAAGGCTGTGCTTCAGAAGGAAGATGAGATATGACTCAAGGTTTTCGGGAACCAATGCAAAATGAGCCTTGTTTGTTAAACTAAGTAGTTTGAGATTTACTCCAAAGTACCTGTGAGTCATGGATTTAATAAAGTTAGAATAGCTGTTGGTTTTTTTTTTTTTAAGTTTCCTCTCTTTTAAGAAAGTTTCAAAGTTACTATTTCTACCAAGGAGAAACTCGCAACATGCAGGCTGATAGTGGGTTATCACCTGCATTAGGAAGGTGGACTGAGGCTTGAAGCAGAGGTTACAGCAGCAGGTAAAAGGCCGCTGAGGACACAGCAGCTCCAGAGAGGAGCAAGCAGAAAACTGAATCCTCTGAGGACACATCAAACACGTGCAAACCTCTAATGTCAGGAACCTCAGCAGAGAGGGTTACTTCGAATTAGGTGAAAGGGCTAGGAGATGTGGGGAATGATTCTAATTTGCTGAAAAATATATGCAGTTGAGATTCACTTTCTATTTAAGTTCGTATTTGTAGTCACTGGGAATGAATTGGTAATAAATTTAATTCATGACATGAATTGTCTGGATTGGGGGATATAGAGGAAAAGCATTGAGATTTCAAATGTCTGCTCCAGAGGCTAGATAGGAAGGGCATTGGCCTTGACTGCACCCCCTCTGCTGGGCCTCCGGTACAGCTTCTTGCTGCTGCTCATCTAACAGCTAGTTGTTCTGCAGACGCCTCCACAGGCCTTTTGAAGGGGGATCCCAAGACCAAGCTTATTCTTGCTGACCTGCAGACTGTGTCCTGTGAAAACAAGATGTGCTCTTAGTCTGTGCTAGTGGGTGACTCCGTGTTTCTTCCATGCCGCCTTGGTTCCAGCTCCCAGGAGACCCTTTTATTTTCCCCCTCATGGTATGTTCAGTTTTCTTCATCTGTTCAGATGTTTTTTTGGAGTTATTTTAGTCAAGAGGAAAATACAAGTTAATATTAATAGAATCAAAGGGACAGTCTTCTTAGTACTGATATATCTCTCACTAAGCTACACATAAGCTGAGGTTTAGAGAAGATCTTTCTGTTGTTTTGTTGTAATTTCTACCTATGAACATAAATCAAAATAGGTCAGTGAGTTGTGCTGGCCTGCTTGGTTGAGATGTCAACATTAATTCTTAGAGCTATGTTATGCCTCAACATACTGTCTGTATATATACACACATGTGCATACACCAAATCTTAAATGTTTCCCTGTAGTAATATAGAACAAATTTCTTGAGTTCTCTATACATCAAAAAATACTGTTCCATCTACAATATTATCAATCATAGAATAATTAATAATACAGGAGCTAGCAAACATATTTCAAGAAAAGTTGAGATAAAATAATTTAAGCTGTAAATCTAAAATGTAATAGCTAAGAAGTAGACACTACTTTTTAGTTTAAAATTAATTTTCAAACAAATTAAGTGAAAAATATCAGTGAATGCCATCTCAGCAACCATAAAAGCCCAAATATGATACATATTAGTATTCTTATCTGAAAAATTAAGAAATGATATGCAAAAAAGCTTGAGTGAAGCATCAGTGTGTGCACAATTGAAAATAGCAGATATGGGGACAATTTGGGTTTTCTAAATTCAGTTCTATATCCATTCTACTACATGGCATTATTTCCCCATTTGGATCCAAGCTATAAAATTATAACGATTCCATGTTTATACAAACAGGTATGGATAAACAAACACCAGCTATTTTGAGAAACTAATTTTCATGTGTTCAATAGCTTCATATATTCATTAGAGACTAATGCTATCTCTAAGCAGTAGCAGAAAACATACTTTTCTCTCATTAGTTTGTTAGCTGGTAATGTTCATTAATATTAAGATTTTAACACCTCACTCACCAAAGTAGTGCAATACCTGCTTTCCATACCCTGATGCATAAAATGTGTTAGATCCTACTGGTTTTAAAATTTGCCTAAGGTTACGTACCTTAAAATGTTTTAAAATGTAATTTAATGTTACTGAAAGTATAGTTGATTATTTTACTATTTACATCATTTCGTAAGGGTTTTCTTACTATAAATTATCAGTAAGTGGAAGTCCTTTATGAAGACAATCCGAAAGATGTTCACAGATTGCTTTACATGGAGAGCTTAGCTCTTAGTCCACCTCAGCTGTGCTCTTGGCTCCATTTCTTTAACTGCAACAGTGCATAATGTTATATAGCCCTGATACCTTCCTTCCTTCCTTCCTTCCTTCCGTCCACTCTCTTTCTTTCCCTTTCTTCCTTTCATCCTTCCTTTCTTCCTTTCTGCAATTTCTTATTAAGAACTTCCTTGAATTGACTATCTTTATTTTTCTTCCAATTAATCTTAACATCTTTTCCTCACCTCTCAAAAATGCATTCCTCAAGTATCTATGTAGATATCTCTGTGTAGCACAGAACTAATACGACAATAAGGAGATTTGAGCTTTTCATCTCATCTCTGATAGCATAATCTTTGAGATCAAGTTAACTTCAGTATAGCTTTGCCCTTAAACTCCTGCACTGCTAGGTAACAACAGCCTAGTCATGGTTACACCAATGTTCTAGATCCACTACCACCGAGCACAGCATTCAGAATAGGTGGCCACAAGACCAGTGGTCACAGCACCCTCTAACAAAAGGAAACTTCCTAATCTTTTATAGCTTTTCATTTATATTTTTTTCTTTGTTGGAGTAAAGCTTCAGGCCTAATGATTGGTTATTATTCAGTTTTTAAATCTAAATATATTATGGTTAAGAGTTGACAATTCTTAGGTACTCCATCTTTGCCTTCTTTGACTTTAAAAAGTAGATTATTTTAAGTCACAGAATATATATTCTTTTAACTAATTCAAATAAACTGTCAGTAAATGGCTGCTTTGGTACTTAACTTTATCCATAACATCTTAACAGAAAATTGCTTGCTAAAAAAACACATTTGGACATTGCTTTTTAGTTACATTAACATCATTTAAAGTCTTAAAATTTTTTCTTGCCAGTATTTTTTTGCCAAGAAACAACTATAAATCTAAGTGTCTTTTTCTTCCAGTTTATATCTTTATTTTTTTTTCTTTTATGGGACTCCAGTACCTGTTCTCTGTGTGTGTGCGCGCATGCTTGTGTGCATGTGCGTGTGTGTGTGTGTGTTTGAGACCTTTCCAAAATTTTTCAGAAGATTGTGATTCAAATTACCTATTTGTTGACATTGTTTCTTTTACAGATCAAGACAGAGGAATCAGAAGGACCAAGACTGAACACTTCGTAAGCAATCTTTTTTCATTTTCTTAAATTGGAAATCCACTTGGACATTCATACAAATACATTATTTATGTAGAAAACACACTAGAGAACATAGAAAATATGCATTAATAAAATTACCCAGCATTTTAGAGTGAAATTAATAGCATAACATTTCTGGGACTCAAATAATACTTTGATTTCTACCTTCAAGATTTCTGTCATTGAAACAAAATTTGTGGAAATTCTGGAAAAGAAGTTCTAGGACTTGAAAGATCTGTATTTTATGATATTATTGTAGTTGGCTGGAGAAGACAAATGCTTTCTTAAGAGAGAGCAAAAAAGACTATAAATTCAAAATAAAAGCAAATGTTGGTGACAATAAGTCAGATATTATAATGATATATTATTGATTGGAAACTATTCAATGTTTCTTCCTAAATTTTTAAAAGTTTTAGACATGAAATAGAAAATCCAGGAACAGAATATTGTTGTCTAGTTACATCATAATGAATTTTGTATTTTCTTTTTCTTGCATATTAAGTAAAATGTTTTTCAACATATCTTTCTAGTAATTGTCCTCTAACTTTTATTCAAAATGTAAAATTTATAAAAATAGCTACAAAGTCATCCTCTTTCTTGAGTTCAGAATTTTGTACCTAAAGGCAACAAAGCAGGAGTACTGTGCTTAGCAATCAATAACATCTTAGCAGAAAATTGCTTACTGAAAGGAAACATGCTTTTGGACATTGCTTTTCAGTTATATTAACATCATTTAAACTTATAAAATTTGGAGTATCTCAGAATTGTCAGGAGTATTAATAGGATTTCCTATAGATTTTGTATCAGTCTTTTGAGGTGAAGGGACAGGGAACCTTCTGGAGCCAAAAAAAAAGTCATATTGCCACATAGTCCCTTGATAAAGGTAAAGAGTGAGTGAGTAAGTAAAAAGTAGGTAAAGAGCATTGGATAATTAGGCTTTGGATCAAATATCAGCCTTCAAATCCTAACATACTTAGATATTGGTGTTGGAAATGTGAACTCTAAGGGATTGGTTTACTTATCATAAAGAGAGATAATAATAACAGATTGTTGTGACAAATAAAATGACTATGTAAATGTTTTAACCTACATTTTTCATTCAATTATAGCACATGGCGACCAGAAATCAGGTAACAAATTCACTGTACTGCATTTCGCCTGATGTTTTAGTTTTTTTCATTATATTAGATACAGAAGAATTAATGATCTGGGAAAGATGTTAGGTAGAATGCACTCTATACTGGCTTAGAGCACAGCTGCTGGAGTCAAGCATCTCAGCTTTACCATGTATTGTCTTTATTATGTATTATATATTGCCTAAGGTTCAGCTTCTCCATTTGTAAAATAAGAACAGTAATAGCCCAATATCGATCATGGTGATGGATAAATTAAAGATGGTCACGTATATGCGACATGGACTTACTTAGGGTCTCCAAGTGCAGAGCATCCTGTAGGTGCTAAGGTAAGAAGGTGGTGGCCATCAAGGATCCTCCCTTCCTATATGGAAACAGCTGATTTACATGTGAAAGAAGGGCTTGCAAGAGGCTATAAAGAGGGCTAAGAGAGGAGAAATGTGCGAAATGGAGGAGGCCAATATAAACTGTGCCAAAACAGGGTATCTGAGAACGGGGCAGGCAGACAGCTGCCATGCAGAGGTGATGGTCGGCTCGAGCCACAGCCTTGCCTTTCTTGTGTCTCTAATCCAAAGGCCTGACAGCCTTTGGGCGAGGTCTGCCTCAGAGATTTCTTTGTGTGTATGTGTATGTGTGTATTTTCCATAAAATTTTATAAATTAGTCATTTCATTTAAACATTCTCATTTGTGGCTTCTGTTGAAAAATAGGAAGATCTGGCATCTCTGGGCCTGTATTTCCACTTGGCAACCACCATCTGAAGTTGCACGATTGTGACACCTTTAGCAAGTGCTTTTGTACTATTTTGGACAACAGTCCCCACAACTCCCCACTCTAACCCAGGAGCAGGAACCTATTGGGTGCTGGTATCTCTGAGACATTGGAGGAGACTTGATATGTCCCAAGGGCACGTGAGACCTTGTGCTGCTCCCCGAATCTCAAATATCACAAAGTGCTGTTCCAGCCACACCAGGGATCCTATGGGAAAAGAATCCAAAAGCTTTTTCAAATCTATGTGGGAATGAAGGAGTAAGTTTTGTAAGGTCTATAATTTTCTAGGAGTTCAGGAAGGCATTTGTTTTGTTGTGTTATGTTTTGTTTTTTGCTTTGTTTTGTTTTTTTTTAACCTAAGCTCACTTATGAAGACTTCATTAATTCTCACTTTGTAGAATTATCTGAGAAAAAGTATTTTCAGACTCGCAGTAGCTTGAGTAATTATCATAAAACACTATCTGGCATCTCCTTTCTAGGGCTTTTGCCAATTGCCATACTTCAGATCTTCATTCTCGCCTACTACTGAAACAGCCTCTTGCTTCTTTCCACACTCTCCTCCTTCAATCTGTCCTACACACCAGTGCCAGAGCTACATCCTCAAACAGATCAGGGTAGACCAGGTGGGCCATTTGATCCCTCTGTAATTTGCCTGTGTTTGGGGACAGCAGGGAAAAGTTTAATAGGGACTTTCATGTGAGTCTTTGTTTGTGAGTCTTTTAAGTCAAGATGTTATAAGTAATTGCAGGATAGGACTTCCAAAATAATTCTAATCATAATAAAATAAGTTAAGTTCAATTGCCACATTTTACATGTTGTATTGCTTAATTTTTTTTTGCTCCCAATCTCCGTCCAGTTCAGAGCAATGGTGATCAAACCTGTTTGCATGATTGTATCACCTGGGGAACTTTACAGAAATATGATGCATGGGTCCTACCCTAGACTGATTAAGTAAACCTTTCAGGAATTGAGGCCCTAAAATCATTTTTTTTTCTAAAATGATACCAAAGTGATTGTAATGTTAAGAGAGGGCTGAAAACCACTGGTGTAGTAAATTATTCTAATACTGTATTTGGTAAAATTGTTTAATTTACTTTAAATTACATTAGGGTAACGAGACAGTGAATCAGAGACATACCATGCAAAAGGAAGAGGTAGAGGGGCTTGGGATGACCAAACAGCATGGAGAGCCATAAAATAACTACTGCTTTCTGCCTCCCAAAAATTTTAAGAAAAGCTTTGTTCTTTTTCTCATCCGCTCCTCAGTCTGACTGCAGGAGGAGGGATGGTGCAGTGTGGATTCTGGGGCTCTTTCCTTCAGAGATGCTCACAAATTGAGCTCCTTCTCTCCCTCCTGAGTCAGTACGATAGGAATATCTGACTCAGGGCCCAAGACGGGATTAGAGGTTACCAAATAAGTCCCAGGACCTCTGCACCAGGTTCAAGGCAGGGTGTGAGGCTTCCTGGAAATCTCCTTGAAGCTGCAAGGAGACTGTGTGGTCAGCTTTCTCCTCTCCCTTCATTGAGTCCCAAGGATGTGACATAGGATGGAGGAGAGAAGGAAAACCTCAGGTTATTCTCTGTTCCACTGGTAATATTTTTATCTCTGTCTGGTTCCTGTATAGAATTCATTGTATGTAAATAAAGAGTTCTGTTACCTTTTGAAATCTCAGTAAAAATATTCTCTCAGATAAAGAAAAGAAAGGGATTGAGAAGGAAGGAAGGGAGGAATGGAAGGAGGGAAGGAGCAAAGGAAGAAAGGAATAAAAGCCCTTTGTTTGTGGGGTCCATGCCTTTATCACCCTCCTCCTCCACAGTATTCAGTAATCGTTAATGAACTGAGTGTGAGCAAGCATGTAACACATGGTTTAAATTACCATTAAACCTTCAACCAGTTTAAAAATAAGCACCTATCACAATGCCATTATTATTTTTCCCCTAGAGTTTAAACATACTGGATTTTTTTAAAAAACAGATGAGTTTCCCAAGTATAAGTGGATTCTCTTTTCCAAGAAAAAAAAGTTCCTAATGTAAAAACTTTCTGAACTATTACGGTCTTTTGTCCGAGGCCGCTGAAGCTTTTAACCCGGGCCCAGGTTAAAATGTAGAAAAATCAACCTCCCTTCTCAACCTATAAATCCAAGTGAAGTTGATGCCATGGTAAACAGATTGCTTCCTGGTTTACTAAGCATAGTTATTGCTCAAAAAATTGTATAACTAAAAATAAAACAAATCCTTGTAGCAGTGAATGTGGAGAATTGACATGCGTGCGTGTCTACACACACACACACACACACACACACACACATTTAGTTGCACAAACTGATGACAATAATTCAGATATTCTACTAGTTAACACAATGTGTTTGGATCCATTTCCTGAATTTAATAAGTATTATCTATCATTTGCTCTTTATTTTCATTCTGCCTGCTTTTGACTTCATAGATGACCCCGGGAAAAGGCATTTAACCTCCTTTCACCTTAGTTTTAGTTATACTTAAAATAAGTCTCCTACACTTTGCTGACACCACAGAGGCATTTCCATTTCACTCAAGAAGTATTTCACTCTTAATGAAAATGTTCTCTGCACTGGAATTTTCCTTGTGACTACAAGAAAAATGTAGAGAGGACTTACTGCAATTCCCTGTCAAAATGGGTTTTAAAATAAAAATCAGTGAAAATAATTGAAAAACATTCAGTATTACCAATTCATTTATAATTATACTTTACATTTTGATGGAGAATTAGCCTTTTTTTTTTTTTCGTCTGGGAGCTATGTTTCTCCAGATTCTTCACATTTCATTGGGGTGCACTATACATTATGCCTGTTTGAAATTTTTACTAGTTAGCATTCTGTTTTGACACAATGAGCTAAATCACAGAAGAAATTTATTGTGTACTTTGAGACTGTCTGGTTGTATACCAGTTCCTTAAAATTTGTCATAGCCTTCTAAATTTCTTACGAAATACACAAATACAAATATTAATGTAGAGCCTAATTTATGATAATCATAGTATGGTGGTTCCTATGGTCACAGGTTTCAATTTATATATTGAATTTACAAGAGGATTATCCCCCTAGTCAAGGTATGTGGAGCTGTTATTTGGTTAAACTAATTCTGGTTTTCTCAATTATGTGGCCATATTGTATACATATATAATTGAAGCCAGTGGTTCTTAAATATTAGTATACTTAATAATAATCTAGAAAGCTCTAAAAAATTCAGATTTGTGGGCACCAACTCTGTGATTTTATTTAATATGTCTGGGCTGGAACTCAGCAATATGTATTTTGACAATCACCCTTGTATTTTTAAAACAGATATAACATGTATAACAATCTGAGAAATATTGTTGTAAGCTACACTCAAAATTACCAGTGAAAATTATTGACATGAGAAAAGTATTTCCATTAAGATAACTTTAAATGGCAATGATTAATGGGTAAAGTCAGTTATAATGTCAAGTAGGAATGCACTTGTGTGAAATCCAATGCCTTTCTCACTAATCTTAAATTGTGATAATTCAGCCAATCATTCAGTTAATTATGAATTCAGACATTATAAATTGACCTTGATCCATCTTCTAGTTTCATTTAGAATATTCCTTACAAATGGACCTCCTTTTAGGGTGAACTGTAAATCTGGGGCTTCAAATCTGCTAGTCATCAATCCGTTACATTTATCAATGCTGCCAATTCTATTTACTCAGGTAAAGGAATCTGTCCTGAAATTTCTGTATTACCCATTTCTGTAGTAATTCTCATAGGTATTCTTTCCTTTAAAGTCAGTAGGAGCTTTGGTCTACCAACAGCGGATTGGGAATCCCCAAACTGGCTATGATTCCTCTGGGTGTGAGGTTGTCCTCATTAGCTGTACTCAGAAATTTTGTTAGCAGTACTTAACTTTTTCATCTCAAACCTTTGTGAAAAAGGTAACTCTTTTTTCCAGAAATACAGCTACCCGGTATTGAATATCCACCTGGTCAGTCTGTTAAACATTTCATCTCTTTGATGCTTTTCCCCAAATGAAGGGCTATATTTTTTTACTCTGATCAGAAAGAAGGGAAATATATCCCCAAATCCTTACCCACACTACAGTTCTTCTCAAAAGAAAGTTAAAGAATATAATAATACTGAAGTATATCTTAAACAATCCAACCATATATAAATTTATATATATAAATTTTCCATATATGTTTTCCATTAAACATATCTCTAAAAATTTTACTTACAAACACTAGATTGTTGCTGAACATAATATTTTCTACAAAACACTAATTTCTAGATATTTAAATGGTTTCATAGCGTTAAGAACAGTAAAGGACTCTTATTAAGATCTTTGAATGTAATTTTCTACACAGTGTCACTCTAGCATAAGAAATTTAAATAAAAAGAATAACTTATTTTACAGTAAAATAAATTTATAGCTCTTTTGTAATATTAAAAACCTAATCAAGTTCACTTGTGAAATGAGATCACAATTTACCATTAGCTTCAAATGGAAAAAGAGACTGAATGGAAAAGGAGATTGAGTTTGTTCAAGATTTTTAAGCCTAGGTGCATGGTCAGTTTATTCATTATTAATCAAGATTATAACAACATTTTTCCACTTTGTATTTATGACTCTTCTACCTTATGGCTTGGACAGCTGTTCTGAAATAAGGCTAAATGAAGTTATGACTTTTCATAAAATATTCTTTATGTGAAACCTCTGATTTATGAGAGGCCACTTATCTACTTTACATTAATTTGGGAGCAATGTGTTCATTTATGGAAAAGGAAAAAAATACATAAAAACTGGTAACTTACGAAAAGATGTCATAAACAACCAGATTATAAATAAATCAGAAGATGACTAGAATAGTGAAACCATTCTACTCTATAAAATATTGTTTTATAATCAAAGAAAAAGGGTAACTTGTGGCTTTGAAAATTTCCCCTTTACGAGCAAGGTGGCAAAATCAGGAATATCTGTCTGAAAAGTTGCTTTCATTTAGTGAATGAGAGGCATATCAAAGTGCTTCAGAGCATATGCAAAAAATATCTTGAAAAGCTTAGAAACATATGTGCAACGTAAAAGACTTAGGCAACTTAGTGAATCTACTCAAATTATATCAATTTTTTTACTTTTATTGGAAAAATGGTAACATGTATAAGCCTCTTTTTTATGTCTTCTTGAAAATCTTCAAGATTATCACTAAAATACGTTGTTATGATCACTGTTTCATATTCACTCTTAAGAACTGGCTGAGTCTTGCAAATAGTATTTAAGCCTTAAAGATCGGTTTTTACTCATTACTGAATGATTTTAGATATGAAAACAGATTTTGGTATTTTTTAAACATATAGATCAGCTTCACAGCATATAAAGCATAGCTATTTGTAATTAAATGATGAATCAAAGCACAAAAACTAGTTAAAGTGGGAAAAGATGGAGAATTTTAAAACTAGTTCAGGAAAAGTAAACAATATTGAATAAATGATTTTAAACAAGGAGATTCTCTCCCTGCATAGCCTAATTTACTTGCTAAAGAGTTCTCCTCCAGAGGATCAGCCTGAATTGCTCTGAGGATGCAGAGGGTACCTGGTTTCACCACTGTAGTCGTCACCTTCTCACCATCATGTTCAAAAGTCGTATCAGTGAGAGCTCAGTCTGTGCCTGCCACAGGGTTGAGCATTTTGTGTGCATTGCTTCATTGTTAATGAAAGGCAGATACTCACTATTACTGGTATTCTTTCTATTTTATAGCTTCAGAAACAGAAGCTATCAATTGTTAGGTAAGTTGCCTAAGATCAGAAGCTGGTTGCATGGAAAACCAAAACTTGAGCAAGCCTGAGAGAGGCTAAACCAGCGTTCTATTCTATTAGAGCAACTTAAGACCAACACTGCCTTCTGTTATCATCACTGCTCTTCTCAGTTTGTAAAATGCTCTCGTGCCCAAGTCTGTGAGTTAGCCATTAGCAAAAAAGAGCAGTAAGATTCAGAAAACTCAGTGACTGTCAAGGGTTGTCTAACCGGCAAGTACTGCCCTTTGACTATGAACCAGGGCTTCTTCACAGAGCTTCACTGCTCAGATACATGTCACTCCCTATTGCAGGCCATAGTTCTCGTTCATTGTCATGACTAGCAAAAATGCTCAGCCTAAGATGTCACCCAATTTAATATCTCAAGCCCCTAGAACACTACTCACAGCTAGTTCCTTTAATAATGGTTAAGGTGAAGAACACTACACTGTATGGTCAATCACAAAACTTGTAGTACCCAAAAATAATTTCCATGCATATTACCTATTTTTGCTAAACAAGTATAACACTGCTTAACTGGAAAGAGATCAAATCTTCAAGGAACCATTGCTGTTTTCAGAATGTCTTCTACTTATTATGTTGTGTCTTTCTATGTATAAATGAATATTCTACTTCAGCTAGCATCCCTTCCATATTAAACACAATTATTATTCTTCCATTGTTGCCACTGAATTTAAAATATGGAGAATCTACTTATATCAACACCCACAGCATGATGCAAAATTTAAAATTACACGCAGAAAAACACTAAATGGATGTATGTCAAAAATGTTGACTATGTGTATGTGTTTAACAAAGTTCTCTCTGTTGTTAAACAGGTTTATGTGTCAACCACATTTACTCAGTTTTTTAAAGCTTGTTCATTTGTCTGTTTACTTAGAAATGTTTCTTCTCTTCCTCTTGAAGGAATCTTCCTCTTTGTATTTGAACTTGCTCCCACGTGACCTCACACATGGGCAAAATGATAGCTCAAACCACCAAGAGTGGCTCTAGCATTTTAAAGGTGGCTCATCAGTTTCTAAACTGCTTTTGTAAATTATCTATCCACTTTTTTTATTTCTGTAGATTCTGTTGCTAAGTGCCTGTCTCTGAAGAAGTCAAGGCCCTAGGTCTGTTACCTTCTAGGTTGTCAACTTATTATTAAAAAAAAAAAATCCATTTCCTGACACACGTTGCCCCATTAAGTCCACCCAACCAATCATCTTTACAATTTTGCAGTGCCTCAAGAGGAAATGGCAAATGTGTGACTGCATCAGCTAAACACATGAATATCCTCAGGGCTTGTTGAATTACAGTATATTTTTGTGAAATACAAATAGATCTTTTCAAACATATTTTTGTATTCTGCTCACCTCTCTCCAGTTCTCTGCACTTTTAATATAATGTAGGTACACCATCCTTTATCTGCAATTCCAAAACCAAAAGCTCTGAAAAAAATTTTGTTTTTGTTAACTATGTCTCAAACTCAATTGGCAGCAAAACCTAACCTGATGTGAAGCAATTTATTCTACCTAATATGAACTTTTTTTTTGCTACAGAAGTTATTTATTTGATCATAGGGTTCTACTTGAGGTACCTCTGCAGATGATCCTTAATATACAGTAAATGCAAAAATCACCTTTCTAAAATATAAAAAACGTTGAATTATCAAACCCAGGAACTTTTACATAAGGGATTCTAGACCCTGATTGAAGATTTTTAAGAACTCTAGCAAAACTCTGATATATGTATTTTTGTTAGATGGATGAACATTTAAAAGCTCTACCACTTTGCAATTTCAGAGTTTAAATCTTTTCTTTAAAATAAATTCAGCAAACAGCACGTACCTAACATGAGCTAAATACTGTGATGGATACAGAAGATACAAACATAATTTGCATTTGATCCCTGCCTTCAGTTGTACTCATGCTAATGTTTCTGAGTCTTTTTGATCCTTTGAAAGCATAAAATCTGTAATTAGGAGAGTCTAGTTCAAGGCTTCAGTTATAAAACAAAATAAAGCATTTCGTCTGTATTTGCCACGAAATAAATTATCAAAAAAATGATAATCATTGTATAATTCCCTAAATTTCTAAAATGTTTACATTTCACTGTAGTAAGAAGAAAACCAAATTCTTGGAATGGTTTTCCCTTGCCTTTTCTGAAAGTGAGTGCTCATTTGTCAACTTCCCTCTATACCCATGAAAGCAAGACAATGAATGGAAGACCCTATGAAATATGCCAGTATTATCACTTTGCTTATCTGAATTCTATGCACTCTTTTTATGTTCAAAGCAAAAATAAAAGCTAACCACTTGATTAGAGTAATTTTCAAACTTGAAAACTGAAAACACAATTTTGTACTTTGAAGTTGCCCAGATGAAATATTCTTTCCCAAAAAAGGATAAAAAAGTGAACTCTGCAGAAATTGAACTCTCGTGTGACGATGGCTATTTTCTTTTCTGTCATGATTTATTTTTCTCCCTGTGCATGGTTGCCAGTTATTTTTCTCGGTAAAGCCAAATGCTGCATTTGGAATCTACTCCCTTTATAGCCTCTATAAAAATTGCTTCTACTCTGATTAAAGCAATTTGCAAGTGTTGGACATCATTTCAGAAACATAACATCAATTAGACTGTCAGGATCATATATATTAAAGCTGCAAAAAATCTTAGAAGTTCTATAATCCAATTCTTTAATTTTACAAATGAGGGAAAAAAGGTTTTAAAGAAACTTCAGAGGAGGTTTCAATTCTTTTAACCTCCAGCAAAGCCCAAAGCAGATTCCCATCTCCTAACCCAGAGCCTAGTGTTCTCCTCCATATTCCATGTCACCCCATGATTCCCTGCCCTGTATAAAGTACCTACATTTCCTTGTATTAAATTTGCATATAATACTTCCATTATTAGTACTTTCAGTGGTACCTTAAGTCATATCTTAGGTCAACTGTCTTCACTTTACTCTCTACATACAAAATAAAGAATTTGAGGAACTATAATTCCAAGTCTACAAGAAACTAATTTTCTGCATTGAAAACTTGTAACTTATAAAGCATTACAGCAGTCAAAGTTTCCCCAGGTGATGCTGAATAATAATGAGCATATGGACAAAGATCTATCCCATTAGAAAGTAAAAGAGACAAGGAAGTCCTTTGGTGACACAAAAGTCCATTTAAATAGTCACAGACTTTCAGTTAAAATGGCAAAATGAGCCCATGCTTTGAGATGAATTAAATACACATTACGAAATAAAATTGAAAAATAGAGAAGCAAAACAAAAATTGCCATGCATAAAAATAAAACAAAAACTTCTGTTACTCAAGAATTGGAATAGAAATGCTGAGCAGTGATCAAGGCTATGACTTTTTGGAGACAATGGATCCTAAGATCATTATAATATCTGATTCTGGACAAAGGCCCTGAGTACAGAGGGATGGAGGCAACTCAAAGAGATGGGTAAGCAGAGTAATCAGTCAAAGAGAAAAATCAATGAATCAATTAAAAAACCAATTTCAATAAGCTAGTCAACACAAGTTATAAAGCACAGGGAATAAGTAAGGCTAAAAAAGATAATCAACCTGTATGTAACATATAACAAATGCAGTTAATTTTATGGAATAGATGACAGAGTATCTTACAAAAATACTTGTAAAATGAATGAACAGTGAAAACCTAAACCATGAAATTGTGTAACAAAATTAGCAGAAATAAAACAAGAACAGGTGACATAAAAAATACTTAGATATCTTGAAAATGAAGAATGTACCTTTTTAATAAAATGTAACTAGGATAAACACAGTCTCTTGGAAAACTGGTGAACTGGAAGATACTGATAATTCACCATACAGTAGTAATTTAAGAGCCTTCATCATATATCTTCAGACAGGTTTTGCAGAAGTCAGTTCAACAATGGCTGAATTTTGGTTTGAAAGAATATTCCTAGCACAAAGAAGGATAAAGGTTAGCTCACATCTAGACACAGCATTGTGAACTGTACAATGTCAAAAATGAAGAGAAAATGATTTTCAAAAATCAACAAAAATAAAAAATAGTTTCCAAAAATAATTATGTAGAGAGCATAATTTCATCAGCAAAAGTGCTAAATGATGCTAAAAAATACTAAAGTAATATTTTCCCATTGATTAGGAAAAGTAACTGTCAACCCAAAATATTATAACCTGTCAAACTACCATCAAGTGTGAAGATGAAATAAATATGTTTTCTAACGTCTCAAGAGATAGTGATGTTTCCACATAAGAATTCTCATGAAAAAAATTCCTAATGGACATATTTCTTCCAGATGAAATGAGAAACCAGAAAGAATGTATAGGACAAAAGAGAACAGAAATTAATAAAATATGTTGATAAAACTATTTAACTATTGACTACAAAACAACTATTTTTATGTTTAAAAAACTCACACTAAATTCAAAACAATAATGGCCAGGTGCTAGGACATACTATAGGATATGCAGTGGATGGTCAGGGTATAGTAAATTTGGTCAGGCTGAGGATGAGAGAGTCATGCAGAATAAATTTAGATTTAATGGAAAATTATCATTACTTATATGGGGTAACATATAAAGAATTACAAGGTAATATACACACAGTTTGCAGCCTCTACATTTGGAGACCAACGGGAAGAGGGAAAAAAAGAAAAGAAAAGAAAGACAAGACGGAAAAATGAAAGAAGTAACAGAAATCTTTATCTCATAGAAGTTATAAAGGGATGCTAAAGGAGAAAAGAAAAATAATGGTAGTCAGAAAACATCAAGAAATATAACTTAGATCAAAATCCAGATAGTTCAGCAATATAGGTGAACATCCTTAACAGATGATACTGGCATTTAGATGGTATTTTTTTTAATCAAGCTATATGCTGCTTTAAAAAGACACATCTAAAACAAAACCATGTGTTTACATTAAATATAAGTGGTACAAACAGATATGACACAAAGACATGATAATTTATCAACCAAAATATAATCAAGGGAAGAAAGCAGTAAAGGTAAAGCAGGACATTACATAATATAATATGTGATATAACAATAATGATACAAATAAGTATTTATTATATAATATAGCATAAAATAGTGTCTATAATTTATACAAGTAATAGGAAATCTAGTAAAATAATTAAAATAATGAAAAATAATGTATTAATAATTCACCAAGAACACATAACAATGACATATAATATATAACAATAATAAACTTGTAAAGAGCTAAAATAATAGCACAAATGACAAAAGAAGATTACCCAAAGAAATTAGCACATCCTGAACTTGATCTTAATATGCATGCTTCTATCACATGAAGATAAATTAAGTAGGCTAAAAAATTTAATAAGTATAAGAAAACTTTAAATAAATATACGAATGTGTTACACACATACATGCACCAATCATAGAAAGAATATATTTTTCAAGTACATATGTTACATTTACCAAAAAAGGAAAAGAGCATGTACAGAGATTTCAAATCTCTTCAACAAAGAATTGCTATTCTACTAATAAAAAAACTTGAACCAAAATAAAATTCAATAAGGTATCAACAATGAAATTATAGCTAAAACTCATAGTACATTTACAAATACACTGTAAAAACTATATGTTTTGAAATTTAAACATGCAATTGTAAATACTTTATGCATTAAAGAGGAAAACACTAGAGAATTTACATAATAAGAAAGAAAAAATCACATATCAAAACTTACAGAATGTAGTTAGAATAATATGTGGAAGCAAATTTGTACCCTTGAGAGAAATTTTTAAATACAAGAAGGACTGAAAATAGATCAAAAGAAGCTGGAAAAACAAGAGAGGGGGAGAGAGAGAGGAGGATCATCAGTTCTAGGCAAGTTTTTACGTGGTTTTATCAAACTAAAAGGAATGGATGTTTATATTCTTTATAAATTATTCCAGGGAATAGAAGAGTAGGTGAAGTAAGTGATTTAATTCATTTCATAATGAATTTATGAATAACTCATACTATTAATAATTTAATGTCAAAAACCAAATGATATATACAAATATACTAGGTTTTTAAAAAATGAAACGAAACTAGCGCATCAACTGCATGCAGCAGTGTGTAAAAGGAAAGTGCACCATGGCTAAGTAGGGCTCTTGAAAGCAAACCAAAGGCATTCCAACATTAGAAATTTTTATTAAAATAATATACCACAGTGACAGATTAAAGGTGAAACTATATGATCATCACAATGGGTTCAGGATAATATTTAAGAAAAAATAACTTATTACAAAATAATAAGCACTAAACAAGATTTCTTATAACCTGATAACCAGTTGCAATATCACTTTAATGGGGAAACTTTAGACATATGCTGTCTCCAAAGAAAGTCTGAAAGATTATGTAAATATATAGGGCCAATAGAGATTTAAGCAAAATCTTCATTAGAAGATGAACATCTAAAACTTGATATAATTCTGTATATACATAATAATTAAAGAGAAATTGTTATTAAATTTAGAGAAACAAAATAGAGCAATAATATTAATGGAATTTAAAAAATTTAACATCTCTGAAGGACAAAAATGAGATATAAATAAATAAAGAGATGTATCACATTCTAGAATTGGAAAACTTAGTTTTATTTAAAGGTCATTTTGTTTCAAATTACTTCATAAATTAAAGACATTTCATCAAAATTTTGAATAGTTCATTAATGGAGACTGTCAAGCTAATTTTATAATTCATGCAGAAGACAAAAAGGCCTAGAGCGGTTAAAATAATTTGCAGAGGTGCAAATATAAGAATTGTCCTGTCAGATATTTAAGTTTTAGAAGAAAATGTAAAATAGTTTTTATGTCAGAGTAGGAAAGAATTTTTTTTAACTTCTTTTATTGAGTTATAGTCATTTTACAATGTTGTGTCAAATTCCAGTGTAGAGCACAATTTTTCAGTTATACATGAACATACATATATTCATTGCCACATTTTTTTCACTGTGAGCTACCACAAGATCCTGTATAGATTTCCCTGTGCTATACAGTATAATCTTGTTTATCTATTCTACATATGCCTGTCAGTATCTACAAATTTTGAAATCCCTGTCTGTCCCTTCCCACCCCCAGCCCCCTTGGCAACCACAAGTTTGTATTCTATGTCTATGAGTCTGTTTCTGTTTTGTATTTAATGTTCCTTTTTTTTTTTTTTTTTTTTTTTTTAGATTCCACATATGAGCTATCTCATGGTATTTTTCTTTCTCTTTCTGGCTTACTTCACTTTAACATCCATGTTGCTGCAAATTGCATTATGTTATCGGTTTTTATATCTGAATAGTATTCCATTGTATAAATATACCACTTTTGCTTTATCCAGTCATCTGCTGATGGACATTTAGGCTGTTTCCATGTCTTGGCTATTGTAAATAGTGCTGCTATGAACATTGGGGTGCAGGTGTCATTTTGAAGTAGGGTTCCTTCTGGATATATGCCCAGGAGCGGGATTCCTGGGTCATATGGTAAGTCTATTCCTAGTCCTTTGAGAAATCTCCATACTGTTTTCCACAGTGGCTGCACCAAACTGCATTCCCACCAGCAGTGTAGGAGAGTTCCCTTTTGTCCACAGCCTCTCCAGCATTTGTCATTTGTGGACTTTTGAATGATGGCCATTCTGACTGGTGTGAGGTGATATCTCATCATAGTTTTGATTTGCATTTCCTGATAATTAGTGATATTGAGCATTTTTTCATGTGCCTATTGATCATTTGTATTTCTTCCTTGGAGAATTGCTTGTTTAGGTCTTTTGCCCATTTTTGGTTTGGGTTGTTTGTTTTTTTGTTATTGAGTCGTATGAGCTGCTTATATATTCTAGAGATCAAGCTTTTGTCAGTTTCATCATTTGCAAAAGTTTTCTCCCATTCCGTAGGTTGTCTTTTTGTTTTACTTATGGTTTCCTTTGCTGTGCAGAAGCTTGTAAGTTTCATTAGGTCCCATTTGTTTATTCTTGCTTTTGTATCTGTTGCTTGGGTAGACTGCCCTAGGAGAACATTGCTAAGATGTATGTGAGATAATGTTTTGCCTATATTTTCTTCTAGGAGGTTTATTGTATCTTGTCTTATGTTTAAGTCTTTAATCCATTTTGAGTTTATTTTTGTGTATCGTGTAAGAGAGTGTACTAGTAGCTTCATTGATTCACATGCTGCTGTCCAGTTTTCCCAACACCATTTGCTGAAGATACTGTCTTTATTTCATTGTATGTTCTTGCCTCCTTTGTCAAAGATTAGTTGACCAAAAGTTTGTGGGTTCATTTCTGAGCTCTCTATTCTGTTCCATTGGTCTATATGTCTGTTTTTGTACCAATACCATGCTTTCTTCATTACTGTAGCTCTATAGTATTGTCTGAAGTCTAAGAGAGTTATTCTTCCAGCCTCTTTCTTTTTCTTCAATAATGCTTTGGCAATTCTAGGTCTTTTGTGGTTCCATATAAATTTTATTATGATTTGTTCTAGTGAAATATGTCCTGGGTAATTTGATAGGGATTGCATTAAACCTGTAGATTGCCTTGGGCAGTGTGACAATTTCAACAATATTGATTCTTCCAATCCAGGAGCATGGGATATCTTTCCATTTTTAAGTCTTCTTTAATTTCCTTCATCAGTGGTTTATAGTTTTCTGTGTATAAGTCTTTCACCTCCTTGGTTAAATTTATTCCTAGGTATTTTATTACTTTGGGTGCTATTTTAAAGGGGATTGTTTCTTTACTTTCTTTTTCTATTGATTCATCATTAGTGTAAAGAAATGCAACTGATTTTTAAACGTTAATCTTGTAACCTGCTACCTTGCTGAATTTTTCGATTAGTTTTAGTAGTTTTTGTGTGGACCTTTTAGGGTTTTCTATATATAGTATCATGTCATCGGCATATAGTGACACTTTTACATCTTCTTTTGCAATTTGGATCCCTTTGATTTCTCTCTCTTGCCTGACTGCTGTGGCTAGGACTTCCAAGAGTATGTTGAATAGGTGTGGTGATAGTGGGCAGCCTTATCTTGTCCTAGACTTTAGTGGGAAGCTTTTCAGATTTTCACCGTTGAGTGCTATGCTGGCTGTAGGTTTGTCCTATGTAGCTTTTATTATGTTTGAGATAAGAGTAGGAAAGAATTTTTAAACATCACATAAATATATATTCCTTAAATGATAAACTCATTCATTAGTTCATCAAAAGTTAACTAAAGCAAGGGAGAATGACAAACCACCAACAAGGATAAAATAGCCTTAAATCATATAATTCATAAAATACTAGTATGTATAATTTTTAAGAACTCTAACATATCAATCAGAAAAAACAACTCATTAGAAAATTGGCAAAGTATATAAACTGAAAACTAATAAAAGTGGAAACCAAGTAACCAAGAAACATGAATAGATAATCTCAATATTAATCAAGGAAAGGTAAAAAAAGTAACAATCCTTGAGATACAACTTCATGTTCATCAGTTTGGAAATAATTAAAATCTGACAATTTAAGTATTGGTAAAGAGAAGAAATGGAAAATCCCATGCATGGATGATGAAAAGTAATGAGTATAATCTTTTGGAGAACAATTTGAAGCATCTAGTAGAGTTAAAAGTTTGCCTTCCCTTTGGTCCACAATCCCTAGACTTCCTTCTACATATTGTTAAAAAAAAAAAAAAAGAATAAGAACTTGTATTTTTCTGACCTTGAGTTTTCTCCTGAGGTATACCCAGAAGTAGGGTTGCTTCATGATATGTTAAATCTATTTTTAGTTTTTTGAGGAAACTTCATCATGTTTTTCATATGATAGTGGCTACACTGACCTGAAAAAAAAAGAAATATAAAGAACTTGTGCTATACACCAGAAATTGACATATTGTAGCTGACCATACTTCAGTAAAAAGAAAGAAAGAAAGAAAGAACTTGTGGAAATGGTATTTTCTACAATAATGGTCACTGTGCTATGATTTGTAATAGTGAAATCTGTAAACTATATGTTATTTAATAAAAATACATAAATAATATATAATATAATCAAACAATGAAATACAGAATGGCCATTAAAATGAAATGTATGTATATATACATATATGTGATATATGTTATGTATGAACTATATATCTACATAGGACCATATTATATATCATAATGAGCAAAATAAGCAAGTGAGATGCAGAATAATACATACAATACCATATTGTTAACATAGTTTAAATGTATTCAAAACAATGCTATGTATCATTTATAAATACTACAGTAATATTTTGATAGAAATGATAATTGCATAATTTAGGTTTCACTAAGAAAGGAGAATGGAAGATGGAATTGAAAGCATACTCAAGTATCTGTATCATATAATTTCTTTCAAAAGTCTAAAAAAATTGCCAAAATGCTAAGATTTGATAAGACTAGATAATGGCTATGTGAATTTGCTTGTATTTTTCTCCATATGCTACTTTGTATTTCAAGTATTTCATAGAAAAAACAATCACACAGCAGTATCTGAAAAATCAGTCACTTGAACACAATGAAAATAGTGCCTTACCAGTATTACAGAGAAGAGGCCTAATGAAATTGGACAGCTGCCACAATTCCAGTCACTGCAGACAAAAGAATTTCTCATCGAAAAAGAAGAAATTATTTGTCCAGCATGCCAAGGGCACAGGTTAATTTGCACATTGTCTAAGAGTGGCTATTTTCAGATTACACATTGTTCTTGTTTAAGAGTCGTATTTATGCTTGTTCAAAGCGTTGGAGCCTTTTCATTATTTAATTTTTCATAGTACCAGAACTCTCACTGATATTACATCTTTGGATTTGTCGAAATTTCTTGTTTAAATTCTTTCCTTTCCCCTAGACTGTGAGCTCCAAGAACAAAGAGATGATAGCTGTATTTTCACTGTGCTTACTTTAGGGCCTTATTAGAGTTCTTGGAACATGGCATGGATGTTTTGAAGAATAAATAACAGGAAAGAAGGAAGGAATAGAAGAAAAGGAGAAAAAGGGGGAGGTAAGGGAGAAGAAAAGTAGGAAGGAAGGAAGGAAAAGGTTAAGCAAGTTTATAATAAGGCAGTGAAAAACAGTATTATCCTGATTTGATACATGTGATTATTAAGAGACAGTATAGACATTAAGGCCAGGGTTATAATGCAGGTCCAGTGACTCCTGGCACAGTGTTTATTCTACTGCAACCTCTTAACAAGAGGCAAAATGTTTTATTCTTTTGGGGGAAATTCTACATGTCTTACACGTTTTTCCAGAAGTTAGCATTAGCGTTATCTTCTCTGCTTTTATACTTAAACTCCCATAGTAGAATTTGTTTTTATGTAATTTATTTTTGTGAAACTACTGCTAATCAAGTAGTTAATTACTAGATAGCTCTAGAGATGGAAAGGGCAAGTTGAATCACTGTAAATTAGGTGTGACATTCTGAGTACCTTTGCACAGTGTTCTACACTTTATAAAGATGTTATTCTTCAATAAATCACCAGTTTAAGCCAATTTATGCTTTATACTCTACACCAATTGTCTCATTTAGTATACAAAACCTAGAGAAAGGAGCTACTGTTTTGTCATTTTTGTAAATAAAGAAACTGAAAGAAAAACTACTAAATATTTTGTCCAGTTAGGAAATCACCCAGTTAGCATGAACTCAAAGGTGATCTAACATCAGAGCCCTTGTAGACAGATTTTTTTCTTAATTTCAGAGCTATATGTTTATTTTTTACTTGAAGTAGAGTCAGTTTACAATGTTGTGTCAATTTCTGTTGTACAGCATAATGTCTCAGTCATACATATACATATATATATATTCCTTTTCATATTATTTTTCATTTTTATTATAGGTTATTATAAGCTATTGAATATCATTTCCTGGGCTATACAGTATGAACTTGTTATTTATCTATTTTACATATAGTAGGAAATACCTGCAAATCTGAAACTCCCAATTAATCCCTTCCCACCCCCTTTCCCTCCTGGTAACTATAGATTTGTTTTCTATGTCTGTGAGTATGTTTCTGTTTTGTAAATAAATTCATTTGTGTCTTTTTTTCTTTTAAAGATTCCACATATAAGTGATATCATATGGTGTTTTCTTTCTTTTTCTGGCTGACTTCACTTAGAATGACATTCTCCAGGTTCACCCATGTTGCTGTAAATGGCACTATTTTATTCTTTTTCATGGCTGAGTAGTATTCCATTGTATAAATATACCACATCTTCTTTATCCAGTCATCTGTCGATGGACATTTAGGTTGTTTCCATGCCCTGGCTATTTTAAGTAGTGCATAGACAGATTTAATTTCACTTTCTAAATTCCTGTGGTACTCACATGACCTTTCTCAGCTACTGCCTTATTCTCAGTCATTCATGTTCAGGTTCTTTTCCCCTACTTAGTAACAAAGTTTTTGAGCTCAAGAATCAAACTTTATTCATTGTTTGACTGTAGACAATGAGAGGCAGAGTGACTTGCACATGAGGGTTCTCACTAAACACTTTACAAATGAATGAATAGTCTCCTTCTCATGCTCTATCACAGGTCTTTGTAACTATATGATGGCAGGTGTAATCAGTTGGATTTACGGCTTTGCTCAGAATATTGGTTGTATTAGAAACATAAAGGAAAGGATAGAGCTACATGCAACTACATTCTTGTATATTGTGCTACTAATAGTGGCATAAAACATACGTATAATAGTGTCTACAAAGGGCAAGGACATCAAAAATGACAGCCGTATACTCACCTCCTTACCAGGCTAAGTATGAGCCCAGAAACCTGTAAATTCTAGGATAAAGGAGAGAAATTGATCTCTTCACTCCCAGAAAAGCCCACTGCCAATGCTGAAGGGAAATGGAACTTGATGTATCTCAGATACTTCTCTGTCATCTCACCCAGAGAAGAAAGGCAACTATAGGCCCATGAAGAGAAAGCGAATATCAGTTACAAAGGTTAAGTGTACTTTTTTTTCTTTATTATAACTATTTTATAATGAGCACACCAGGTTTTTGTTAGAAGAGAAAGCTGAGAAGCTAAAAGGCACATGTATAACACAGATCCCATAAAACCTCTGGTAGCTACTTTAGCTAAGGGTGTAGCAGTCATTACCAGTTTTCCAGTTACATTGGCACAGCTGAAGAACGTCACTTATAATGCCAAAATTTAACAATGCACGAACGTCCTATGTAGAAGCAAGTAGTAGAAACAAATACAAGGTAAAGCAATGTATTAATTCTTTGTTATGATAAATAATATCATTTCATTAAAATAATATCAAGCAAACAAAAAACTTCTACCTAAGAAGATACTCACTCTTTGACCAAAATACCACATAATTTGTAGCAAATTTATTGCAATAAAAAATAGACATCAAATATTATAGCCATTACTTGAAGAAAAGTTTTAGTCCATGAAAGATCACAGATCATTCATATTTTACCTGACAGGAATCAGTGATTTACAGCTTAGAATTAATTCCTTATCTATTTTAAGAGAAAGGGCCTTTTGCCCCAACTTTTTATTTTCAATTTTCAAACTTAGAGAAAGAATGTTCGATAAATACCTGTTTATCGTTACCGTAGCTTACAAATGATTACATTTTGCCATGTTTGCTTTATCTCTTTCTACACATATATCTTTTTTTTTCCCTCTGAACCATCTGAAAGTAAGTTACAGCACAATAACTCTCCCTCAGCATATGTCTACTAAAAATAGGGACATTCTCTTATGTAAATTAAATCCCAAAACCATATCTAAGAATAGCACAATAATTCTATAATGTTATCTAACATCCTGTCTATATTCAGATTTCCCAAATTGTCCAAATGTCTTTTACACCTGTTTATTTAAATTTTCTATCCAACCTAGTTTCAGACATTGCATTTGATTATTATAACTTGCTTTCTTTCTCTTCTTTAAATAAGCCAGGTCATTTGTTGTAACAGGATTTCAACACTATAGATTTATCTAATTTTTGCATGTGACATTGTTTACATTTTTCTTTTTATTTCCTGAATCCTGTAAATAGGAAGTGAGATCTGAAGGCTTTTTAGATTCAGGTTAGACATTACTGGAAATAATATTACAAGGCCGATGCTCCGTCTTTCACACTGAATCATATGGAAAGGCTTATAATATCAGTTGGCCCCAGTACTAGCGATGTTGTGTTTGGTCCTGGGGTTAAGGTAGTTATTGTGATGACTGTCAGTTTTCTCCAATGTATTCGCCTTTTGTTAGTAGCTATACATAGTTAAGCAGTCTATGGGGTTATATCTGGCAATGTATGAATATCCCGTTCTGCAATAACCTTTCATCCAATGATTTTATCATTCACTTGTGATTCATGCCTGATTATATTGCATTGAAGGTTGAAAAATATTTATTTTTGTAATTCTGTCATTCTTTAGATATTATCTAGCATCCGTCTGTAAAGAAGAGCTTTCTTTTTTTCAACTTCAAAGGGTTTCTTTTTATGTTGTATGCTAAATTTGTCTGAATGCTTCCCTCACAAAAACTTTAAAGTTTGGATTCCTTCTCCCTATTAGATGGTTAAATATGTGGCTCAGTGCAGAGGCAGATGAATGGCTGAATACCTTGGCTCTATAATTTAATGTAACATCAGTCTAAAAGTCTATCCTTATGTGAAATCTTAAGTTTAACTGAATTCCTGTTTAAACATTAAGCCAGCTCTTGGTGATGCTGTGTGATGCCAAGCTTTTGTGCTGTGGTGTGTCACGTAATACTCCTTGAGCTCGAAGGATCTTATAACTCAAATTTACAATCACATTTGGATGAATTTAGAAAACCTGAACATTTCCAGCTTGTTCACAGGCAGATTATGTATTTTCTTTACTTTTGGCATCAATCTAACCAAGTTCATTTTAAGAGCACATGGAGCCATGATTCCAATTTGGGATCCAAATAAATTATTTAAATAATGTCTAATAGTGTTACACATTATCAATGTACTTTTCTTTTTTAATTAAATTTAAACTAGTAGATGCTTTCAAACACATACGCATCACATAACAAAATGAGGCATTATCACAATATTTAGGAGAGAATATGTAGCCTCCTATTTCTCTCACAAAAGTTCTACCTTCCAAACTAGTTCAGCCGGAGTACAGTGTTGAAGTAAAATTTATGTCTTATAAAAATTTTACTTTATTTTTTTAAGAGCAAATAATCAAAATATTCTATTATAATATTATAAAGTGCATCTCTTAAATGATCTCTTTCTAATAATTAAAACTAAGATTTGGATTCTGTGATGATAAACTTTTTGAGGTTTGGAAATAGGTCTTTATAGACGATTTATTACATTGAAAGCTCTTTGATTTTTGCCCAAGGCTTCATAGAGGCACATGGGCCCATCATTCTCTTTAAAAAATACAAAGGATTTATTGACAAAGACACTGCATTATTTATGTCCTTATTAGTAAAAACTATGTGTGGATTTGGTAATTAGGAAAGAAAGTACATAATGGTGTTATCCCTTCATTCATTTATTCAGTAATTTTTACCCAATTGTGGAGACCTATTATGTCTCATGCAACCATTAGATAGGTCGTCTTTTTACCTTTCTATCTTGCATTTCAATCATCAATCCAGTTTCTCAACAAGGCAGTCTCTATTTTCTAAATTACATCATTTTACTCTTAACAATGCAGTTTCCTAACTGCATCTTGTTCCTTATGTTTTTTTTTTCTCTTTTTAGACAAATAAATGAGTTTACAACTATGAGGACTGCATTTCTCTTTCTTAAGAAACTATCATTTTCCTCTTGCTACTTTTTTTTTTGCAAATTATATGTCTCATTCCACATTTCTTACCTTGAAGCAATTTCCTTATGATTTGCTCTCTCCCTCATAATGCATTCAAGCTTCAAGCAAACTAAATCAGTGAAACAGTGTTTATGGAATTTTGCACGTTAGTAAACAGTCTGTCTGCTCAAATTATATGCCACTCATTTCTTCCACTCTGGTCTGCTTCGTCCTCAACTTCACAAAGAAGCTTCACATTGTTCATTTAAAAACCTAGTCATTTATCCCTTAATTTTACTCAACAAAACATTCTGTAGCTATGAGAGTGAAGAAATCTAAAAGTACTTATTCTTTTATTCTAAGACAAAAGATAGAGTGAAAAAGTTTACTTCCATTTTTCTTTTACTTTGTAGTTTTTACTTATATACCAGAGTTTTCATCCTCATACTTCAAGAATAGAAAAAGCATAGAATTTGGAGTCACTGAACAGAGAATTGGTTTGGAATTTCTATTTTGCCAGTAATTGGATGAATCGTGTCTCCCACACACACACACACACACACACAAAAGATATATTGAAATCCTATCCCCCAGTAGCTCAGAATATGACCCTATTTGGAAAAATGATAGTCTCATATATAATAAGTTAAGATGAGCTCATATCTGAGTAGGGTGGATTCCTAATTCCAAATGATTAGCATCCATATAATAGGATGACCATGTGAAGACAGAGGTAGATGTTGGAATGATGTATCTGCAAGCCAAGAAAGACCAAGGATTGCCAGCTAGAACAGAGTCTTGGAATAGATTCTCCTTTAGAGCTCTTAGAGGAAAACCAACTCTGCCAGTTGTTTAGTTTTCGACTTCCAGCTTCCAGATCTGTGAGAGAATATATTTCTGTTGTTTTAAGTCACCCAGTTTGTGGTACTTTGCTATATCAGCCCTAGAAACCAAATATACTGGGCAAATTACTAATTTTATCTATTATTAAATTCCTCCATCTCTAAACTCAAGATGAAAAACTTATCTTCTCATACTGGAATGTTATAATTATTAACAATACTCATTGCATGCTATATATCTGCATAGTATACACACACATCAATATTTACTGTCAATGATAATCTAAGAAGTTGCCATATATTTGATTTGAAGTAAAATATAGAGATCAGAATTGTAAATTTGTTGCAGTATTACAATAAGAGTATTTCTTAGCTGTCATTTGATATTCAGAAGCAAAGAAAAATATCCAGAGACACCCTTTGACTGTTTGGGGCTAAGGAATCCTGAGGGGAACAAATACATTATATCACCCTAAGGGAACCTGAGTTCCCTGAGAAGAAGAAGGAAAAACTAGGGGGAAAGAACAGGCCAGTCAGAAGTATGGAAATCTCACTTCCTTGCCCAAGTTGGGATACACTTGAATGTGTATTTCATGTTCTAGAACTAATCTGAAAGATTAAGCTGAGGCCGGGGCTGACTGAATTCATACCCATGCTAAGGTACTAGGTACTTCCTCTTCCCTATTCTACTTCTTCTACAACCTGACCACTTTACCCTGCAAACTTTTCTCTGATGAGACTGTCCTCTCAGGATCTGCTTCAGGGGAATCTAGCCCAAGACAGTTATTTAGGTTGCATTAAAAATACCACCCTTTTGCTATAGATCATAATCTTCTTAACAGGAGTTCCAGGGATGTCTGAGCAGAAAGAGTGGTGTCAGGTTCCCCAGGCAGTACCACACTCACTTCAATAAGAAAAACCCAAAAAGTGGCTGAGGGATTGGGCTCTCAAGTCAGATAGCTGAGTTCAATTTCAGTTTGTCAATTAACTAATGTTAAGACTTTGGACTAGTACCTTATTCCACCGAGGCTTTCGTTTCTTCATCTATTACAAGGAGATGGTAAGAATACTCACCCTCAGAGTTTACCTGAGGAGTAATAAGATCATCACAGAAAGAGTTTAACCCAGGGCTCAGCACATGGCAGTATCATATGGGATACTTGCTGAATCTTTTATAATCAGGTAACAGACATGCATGTATGAATCTGAGACCAATCAAATTCTATGTGTTGAGATTTTGCGGGTTGTCTGTTTACAACAACGATCCAGCATCTATAGATGGCTTTTAATTTTAAAGCTGTAAACTTATAACTTGGGAATGCTATCACTTATTCATCAGCACTTTATAGTTTTCAAAGTACAATCACATAATTTCCCCATTTTGTGATTTCCATCATATTTCAAGTCTTTGAAGTAAGTGGTGTCTATATTAAATTGATCCACACAAAGCTAAATTATTATACATCATTTCAGAAAAAAAGTTTTACATAAGTTCCAATGAACTGCTTTAACTTTCTCAAACTTATGAGGCCATTGTTATATCTGGTGACTCCAACTGTACAATGTTGTCAGTTGTTTACAAGTCAGAATATTTCCAAACATATGAAATAGACCAAAATTGTATTTTGCCAAGATTGTTTTCTCTTGATTTTTAAACAATCCATATGTATTTATGCAGAAGGAAATTCTATCCATAGTAATGGATATTCAGGATACACTACATTTATGTTAATAGCATTTCATGTAAGTAACATTTGGTAGTGATAACCTTATGTTATACAGTTGAAAGATGTAACTAATTTAATAAACTCATTATGTCAGATGATCCAGACTAATATATAAATTAACAGGGGTAGTCTTACATGTAGATTTTAAAAAATCAATTGCAATGGAACAGAATTGGAAAAACTTGATTTGGCAATATATCATATAGAAAAAAATTTCTTAGTACTTTAATAAATCCTAAAATTAATACCATCACTTGTGATAAAATGGCAATGCAATCTCAAGTGACATTTAAGAAAATATAGTATCGTGACCATAAGGAGTTCTCTTAAACCCATTTCTAGAGAGAGCAATATATATAATTTTTTAACTATTGAAATTTTATTACATTAGAAAACTGGTTTTATTATACAGACAACTGGCTTATCTAGAGCAGTTGCTTCAAATGAGGCTTGATTTAGGAGATCGTTGATGTCTCCAAGGATCCATTTTTTTTTCCTTCTCATCTTGGTGAGCTCTACACTGTGCGTCCTAGGGTTACATAGTTCTGTGTTCATAGGGGACCTTTGTATGAAAGCAAGAACAGTGTGTGAGAAATAGCATAACTTGGCAGACTCTGGAAGTGATTCCTTGTGTTAAAAACCTGATTCTACAACTTCTTAACAGTGTGACCATAGACAAGTTATTTAATTTCCTTGTGCCTTGGTTTCCTGATATATGAGTGTAGATAATAATAGTACCTAAACCGTAGGTACGGTAAGATGATTAGATGTGTTAATATTTATGAGGCACTTAGAACAAATCTTAGAACATAAAAAGTAATATGTAAATGTTTGTTAAATAAAAATAAATGTTCCCCAGACTCTAACCCACTATCTAACACATAGTATGTACCAGATACATGGATGATAATTGAATTAAAAAGAGAGATTCAGCAAAATTAAACATAACCATAGAATGATGGCCATGATCGCCAAGAGTGTAGAAACTGTGCCATATGCAGAAAGTTTGAATGAGGATATTCAAACTAAGCAAGATATCACCCATCGCATTCACAACAGCAAATCCATTTCATAGGTAAGAAAGAGTAAATTTGTTCTGTTTCTCTAGAGGTCAGAACTAGGACCAGTGGACAGAAGATAATTGGGTAATTCTGGTAATCATGTTTATTTAATAGTGTGGAATAAGCTGATGTCAAGCAATCCTTGTCACTAGAAACCTTCAAGCAGAACATATTAGAATCACCGAAATGTGAAGTAGTTTAGAAAGAAGTGACTAGAAAAATGTTTTTAATCCCTACATAGCATTTTCGTACATATTTGGCTGTGTGGATTAAAACAGAATAGTTTTACAAAGCCCTGCTTCTCCTTTATCTCTGCCTAGACTTCTGAGTTTCATTCTGGGAGTGTCAATCTTGCTTCTGTATTACAAAAATTAATGAAAAAAATTACTAGATATTGAGAATGACCAACAGACCAATGACAATGTTAATGCAGTGCAATTACAGGTGAGAAAGAATTAGTGTGTTTTAAGAACAGTAGGAAGAAGGTCCTGGAAAATTGACTTATTTCAATAACAAAAGTAAAGGATAGGAGAGAAGTTTTGGCAACATAACGATTACGGCAAACACATGGTGGTATGTTCAGGGTCTCAGGTGTTGTTGAAGTCTACATGGCCTATCTTTCCTCCCAGAGGAGTAAACTCCTGTACTTTTGGAGGGAAACTAGTAATGGAGTATGCAGAGTCAGCCTGGAGTAGAAAAGGGATGGACGCGCTACTCTACAACTTATGAAATAAACTCCTTCATGAAATGCAATGAGTTATATGTATCTAGAGGCTCTATATTCTCCTTTGGGACCCAATTCTGCTCTCCACGCTTTCACACTTCTCAGATACAACTGTCTGCAACACTTGCTTAGTTATGTCATACACATGCAAAATTCAGGTGCAGAAGAAAGCTAAACCGTGAAGGCAATGTAAACAAAACTTACAGGTCTCTCCTCCTAGGACTACTCCCCACTGTCCGGAAAACTTGTGTACAGCCTTATTTTTAACTTGACTTCCAAAAACTGTCATCACATATCCGTTGTACACAAATCAATCCATTATTTCATCTTTCAAATTCAGGAAGGAAAGGGAGAACTCAGAAAACTAGCTTTGAATTCAACTCCCAAGTGAAAGCACCAAAAGGATAATTTTCATCTGTTCACATGTGTTGGTTTGCTCTCATTTTTGTGCACTTCCTTTTGGGAGATTGCTAATCATTGTAAATTACCTGATGAAATTGCTTGCTATATTTAAATCTTGATTTTTTTATTTATAGATGTGCAGGTATTGAGCACATTTGAAAGCAGCTTAAAATGATGATGACTTGATCAACTAAAAACAATTTAATGAGTAAAGAAATGCCACAAAACATCCTAAGTTGACATACTTCTTGGGTATAGTTAATATCCCTTTATATGTTATGGCTATATCTGTCCAGAAAACTGGGGGGAAATGATTTAAGTATTATTTAATTAATCCAGAAAGATGGCTTAGAAAACAAAATCCAAAAATATTTTTGCCATAATCCTATTTTGCAAGTGAAATCCAGATATTTGTTCAACTGTCTATGTACAACTACGATTGTTTTTCTTTAAAGAAAGTTGTTTTATTCAGAATGAATTTTCTACTTAAAAGCACTATAGAAAGTTGACCCTCCTAATGCATATAATGGGTCTGAAAATAGCTTAGATAATGAAAGGAAAATTTATTAGGTAAATTTTACCTACTAGGCAACTGGAGTTTGCAAATACCTTGTCCAAAACAGCATGGCTACTCAGATTTATTCTTCAATCTCAAATACAGACAAGCTTCTCTCTAAAACTTTTATTATAAACAAGTTGTTCAAAAATAAAAGCATATTTTCTTAGAAATTATGTTGAAAATCATCATGAAAAAACAAAAACTTGTCAGGTTTATTTTCAAGCAAAATATCTTCAAGAAACACAAAAAATCAATTGCATTTTTATGTGCTAACAATTATCATGCAGAAACCAAAATAAAACCCAATATAACTTATAACAGCTCCAAAGAAAATGAGATATTTAAGCGTGCAGTTAATAACATATATACAGGTAATAACATGCTGAAAATTATAAAATGCTGGTGCAAGAAATCAAAAATTACCTAATGCTAAGTTCCTATATTAGAAGATTTAAAATGTCAATTGATCTATATACTTTTAACACAATTCCTATCAAAATTTCAGCAAGATTTATTTTGAGGATATAGATAAGATTATTCTGAAAGTTATATGGGAAGACAAAGGAACAATTAAAGCTTTAAGTTAGAATAGCTAAACAATTTTGAGAAAGAAGAATAAAAGAGTAGTAATCAATTTATCTGATTTTAAGACTTACTATTACCTACAGAAATAAGGATTGTGTGAAAGGAGAGATAAACAGATCAATGAACAGAATAAAGAACATAGAAATAGGCCCACATGTATATGCTTAACTAATTTTTAACAAATATGCAAACACAATTCAGCGGAAGAAACCTTTCCAACAAATGATGTTGGAACACTGGCTATCCTTAGGCAAAGAAAATGAACTTTAACTTGCCCATACAGTATACTAAGTTTGATTAAAAATAGACAATAGACTTAAATGTAAAATATGAAACTATATAAAACTGTTAAAAGAAATTGTCAAGATCTAGAGCTAAGCAAAATGTTCCTAGACATTACCAAAAAAAAAATTCATATTAAGACAATTTGATAAATTTGACTTCATCAAAATTAAAATGTTTGGTCTGTGAAAGACCCAGTTAAGAGGATGTAAAGACAAGCTACATACTAGGGGAAAATATTTACAAGCCGCGTGTTATAGATGGAATGTTGTGTCCCCTCAAATATGCATGTTGAAGCCCCAACCCCAGTATAGTTGTATTTGGAAATGGGGCCTCTAAGGAATTATTTAAGGTTAAATGAGGTCATAAAATTAGAACCCTCATTCAATAGGGTTAGTATCCTTATGAAAAGAGATACAAGAGAGTTCACTGTCTCTCACCATATGAGACAAAGGGAGAAGTTAGCAGTCTTCACCCTAAGAGAACTCTTACCAGACTCCCTGCTAGCACCTTGATCTTGGTACCTTGATCCTTCTAGCGTCCAGAACTATGAGAAACAAATTACTGTTTAAGCCACCCACCCAGTCTATGGTATTTTGTTGTGGCAGTCTGAAATGCTACATCACAATAGGACAAAAGACTAGTATTGATTATATGTAAAGATCTGTCAAAGCTCAACATAAAAGGACAAACTATCCAGTTAGAAAATGGGCAAAAGACACTGTTCATTTCATATAACATACAAATGGCAAATAAGCACTTTAAAAATGTTCCACATTTTTCGTCGTTAGGGAAATATGTATTAAAACCACAATGAGATATCACTATACACCTCTCAGGACAGTTAAAATAAAAAATAATGACATCAAATGCTGATGACTACGTAAAAAAACTGAAACACTCACGCACTATTGGTGGGAGTGTAAAACGGAACAGACACTTCAGAAAACATTTTGGCAGTTTCTCATAAACCTCAATATGCAAGTTATCCTATGACGCAGAAAGTTTATTTATTCCTGGGTATTTATCCAAAGAAATGAAAACTCATGTTAACACAAAAACTTGAACACGAATGTTCATAGCAGCTGTATTTTACATAGCCAAAAACTAGAATCAACCCAGATGTCCTTCAACAGATGGCAAAATGCATACCATGAAATACTCTTCAGTAATTAAAAGGAATGGACTGTTGATACATGTAACCACTGGGACGAATTTCCATCCAATTATGCTGAGGGAATACAGCTAATCCTCAAAAGTTACATGCTATTTAATTCCATTTATACAACATTTTGAAAGGGTACAATTTTAGAAATGGAGGACAGAGACTAGTGCTTTCCAAGGTTTAGAGAAGGGGACAAGCATGGGGGGGGGTGTGGTTAGAAGATGACAAGAAGAGGGATCCTTGTAGGGATGGAACTGTTCTATATCTTGACTTTGGTGCTGGTGGGTACACAAACCCATATGTGTAACAAAATTTTCTAAAACTAAACACACACATATGCAAACAACTACAAGTAAAACCAGAGACATCTGAATAAGATCACATTTTGTATCAATATCAATATCCTGACTCTGATAATATAGTATAGTTTTAGAAAATATTATCATTGGGAAACTGGATAAAGTATACATAAGATCTCTTTGTATTATTTTTTATAACCGCACATCATATTTTCATAGAAATTCTAATTAAAAATATCAAGGGAGAAGAAAATTCTAAACCAGTGGAATGTCTTCCAATGATGGAGTAATTGTATTATTTGACATCTGTCCATACCATGGATCATTATGCTGCAAAGAAAAAGAATGAGTTATTTTTTTCATCTGATTTAGAGAGATTTCATGATCCTTGCTAAGTATAAAAAAAAGTAATAGATATAAAAATTCAATATACACAAAACAATTAATGACATGTGTGTCTATAAATACTTCCACGACACAATGAGGATAAAGCAGCATTCAGAATAATGCATCAGGTGGTTGACAGTAGTTTCTTAGGGGTGAAGGAAAGAAGAGGAGAGCAAAAACCAAGTACTCAATGCTGCAACTCCAGGTACTCTCATTTCAGACAAGAATGCAAAAGCTACAAAGTGTGTATTAGCTGAGTTTGTCTCTTTTCCCCCTAGAAAAAATAATAAGTTTTCCAGAAACTCACCCAGAATCTGAGTATCCTAGGCATTTCACTTCTCAGAACAGGGTTATTTGGCCATCCTTAGCTTGTGGAAAAGTATTTTTAGATGCACATAATACTGTTACATCCAAAATTAGGTTCATATTAGTGTTTAAAAATGAAATAAAAAGTAGGTAAACATCCAGCAATGTCTAGCAGTAAACACATATACCAAGCTAAATAATAAGTATTGTACAAGAAGCCTTAAATAGATGATTTGAGTTTAATGTGGCAAGGGTAAAACATAATTACAAGTTAATTTAATATCTTAGGTGCTTATAAAGGCATACAATATTCATAAAATAACTATGCAACCAGCCTCTTTCATTGTCTCCATTTATAAATTAATTGATATGATTTTCTCATGATAATGGAATTTTTTGAGTTGTTGGCAGAAATCATGTTGATTCATGTTAGTTTACTTTGATTTGGGGAAAATATATGTAACTAATAACTGTACACAAAGACCCACTCTCTCTCTCTCTCTCTCTCTCACACACACACACACACACACACACATATACATACTCAGTGTCTGAACACAACATGTAAATTATTTATTCAAATTTTAAAAATTAAAAAGAAGATACATAACCAATATCCCTGTTCTCTAACATCATGTTTGTATCACTTAAAAATATTTCCATTGGTGTATGTATTACTAAATTCTGAGATGGGTAAAAACAGACTTATTGGAAAATTAGTGATCAAAATGCAAAACATCTTTGCTTTCATAGAATTTACATTATGGTGTAGGGAGAGAAAAAAATAAAATAAGCATAGACTAACTTAGCTATTAGGAGCGAGAAAGAAGAAATAAAGCAGTCAGGAGATAGAGCCTTCTGAAAGAGGGTGAATATCCCCATGTGGTTCTTGAGAAGAGGCTAAAGCATGGGAGGGAGTGACAGTGCATGTATCTGGAGACAGCACTTGGAGCAAAGGAAAATCCCTGCAAAGCCCTGCAGTAAAGTGCTCAGGATGCAAGCAACAAGACATGGGGTTACTGGGGAAGGTGGGGTCAAAGAGTTAGTGGGGATAAATACTGTAGGGCCATTAGGTCATAATAAGCAAGCTTGATTTTATTCTCAGTGCAATGAGAAGTCACTGAAAAATTGAGCAGAGATGAAATCTGACTTGTGTCTTCAAAGGATGATTCTGGATGTTGGGTTGAAAATAAATTACAATGGAGCAGGAGTAGAACTGGGGATCAGTTAGGAGGAGTTGTAGTCATGCAAGCTGGAGATACCAGTTTGCTCTAGAGTGGAAGCCATAAAGGTAGCAAGAAATGATGACAATCTGTATATATTTTAAAGGTAACAGGAAATAAAGTTCATGGGTCTTTCTGTGGGAAAAAAAATTTCAAAGATGACCGCATTGACAGATGTTGTGGTGGAAGCCTACGTGAAACTCAGAACAGTATACTGATCAAGGTCCTCTCAAGACATTTTGGCCTACTCTGGAAGTTTAACAGAGACTTGAATGAAGAGAAGCTAGGGCAGGTTTAAGGAACTGATGAGGGATGTTGAGGTAACCAGAAACTAGCAACACCAGCAAGCTGTCACCAGATCCGGGTCTGAGTATGGGGAAGAAATAGTGTTGGCAAACAAAGTAGAAAGGAGAGCAGAAGCCACAGAGGAGGGTCCCCATCCCCTTCCCCTGTTCCACTGGACCTGCCATTGGGGTGGCATGTGGCCACAGTGAGAGGTGCAGCGGAGGAAGGGGGGAGAGGTCAAGGGAAGGACCGCCACAACGTTTCTGTTCCTCCACCCTCTAATCTCCTGTGTACAGTCCTCAGCTGCCAAACACAGTGGGAAGTCAGTGAGTCAGGGAGCCTAGGACACAGAGAAGAGGAGGAACGGCAGATAATCAGTAAAGGGGGTGCAGTAGTCTTTATCTTGGGAGAAGAGTCACGGGATAAGGCATCACAAAGGTAGGAATATCGGTCATTTCTTTAAAAAGGAGTAAATATTTAAAATATTTATAAGGTGGTAAGAAGTTAGAGGCAGAGGGAAGTCAAGAAAGTGGTCGTGGTTAGCCAGCTCTATCTGATTTGAAGAGAATGGATCATGTTCTCTCCCACTAACAGACGGCAGCACTTTATTTCATCAGAGCCTGGCCCAAGCATATGGCTGACTTAGCATATTTTCTTCTTTTTAAAACTGTATTAGTTTTTAATGTCATATAGCATTCATGAATACACTCTCAATTGAAAAGATTCAAACATAGAAAAAGCTAAAGCCCTGGTTAAGCAAGCCCCAAATACAAATCCTCCAGATATAACCAATTATACAAGCATGAGAATGTATACTTTCAGCCCTGGGGCTATATATATCCAAATAAATATATTCCATGCAGAGTCCAAAATTATATCTGTATCTATATCTATGTGTTTAACTAGCCACCAGCCCTGACTCCTCTCCTAACCCAAGACTTCTATGTCTCATTAACTAGTAAACATCTTCACTTGGTATCTAGTATAACCCAACTTTCCTACCATCCTGGATTCCTTTGATTTCTTTCTTTCTTTTTATAACTCACTGAGAAAAATGAACAAAAAATTCTTCAAAAGATTAACATTCATCAGAAATGTTTTTCATTAAAGCCCTTTGATTTTTCTATTAAAGTTTGCATTAAGTATGCCCCATGTTGTCTTCTCCGTGCCCTGCTCGTGAAGTCTCTGCATACTTGCAGAGGTCCAAACAGAGACTGAGAGATTCCTCCAGCATCCTCCCGCCTTAAAGAGGTAGCAAAGAGGCCTATCTAAAGAAAGCTCTAACACTAGCAAGCATGGGGGAAAACATTCTAAAAAAGCACTCCAGTCTTTTCATTCCATATTCATGTTCTATTTTCTTATCAAAATTAAATAACTAATCTTATGAGGGTGAAGTAGCTTAGTTAGTGCAGAAGTAGACAGGACCTGCAGGCACACCTTTGCTCATCTGTGCTGGAATGTTTCAAGAACCCCCAGAGGTGGCGCTCAAATACTCACCAAGGTAAGTATTGTCCCATGGAAAATACAGAGAAACTCTCTCTTCCTGCCTCCACAAGTTTATTCAGGGGTTCCTGGCACAAGACTACTAGAGCAGAAAGGAACAAAATATTATCAGATCCAGGAGCAAAATATTATCAGAGTGAACCCTATGGTATGTAAGAATTTAATGCATGATATGGTGCAATTTGTTTGTGTTCTAGGAAGTCTAAGACAATACGCTGTATTCTGTATTGCTTTAAAACATTCAATTATAAGATTGTTGACACATTTTAATGAGATAATACAAATAAACCACTTATTATTCTGAGTGGCATATGAATAGAGCCTAGTTAGTTCCATCATTAATAATTTGAAAATTAATTAATTCAGATAATTACCTTATATCTCATACTTCTTGCCTAAAAATAAAATTCTAAGCATATAATTAATAATTATCTTTGTCCTTTTAAAACATTAGATGTCCTTCTCAGCGTAATAATGAACAAGCTTTGCCTCTTCTCAAAACTAATTAAGAGTCACATTACAAGGGTTCAGATTACACTTGAGCTTTATTTGAGGTGACACTGCATATCCTCAAAGTGCACTTTTAAATATGTAATATTAAAATGCCAGCAAATTAAAAGTAATGCCTAATAGGAGATATTCCTATTATTTCCAAAATTCAGGCTGAAGATACAAAAATGCAAAGAGCCAAGAATTGCTTTAGTTAACTCAGAATCCCAACAGTTCTTATAGCTAGAAAAAGCACAAATTGTATTTTTAAACTGAAGTCAAGAGATAAGTGTTAAGACTTTTAAAAGAAACTGTGCAACAAGCCAAGCCATAAAAATGTGGGGATGGCAGCCTGCTGTAAATTTTTTTGGCAGTTATGTCTGTAATCCTAAATCCAAGTTACTGAAACCCTGTAATACAATAATAATAAAAGCAATGCAGCGTGAGCACAAGGCCTGTCAGATTTACGATGAGCTGGTGTCTTCCATGAAAGGAACACACCAAATCAAATTAGTGGAGGGGAGATTAATAGAATTTCATCAGTTTCTAGCATGGAGACTGTAAGCTGCTTCATAAATTTCCTGTGTTCTGAGAGGCAGTGGCTTGAGCCCTTTTGAAACCAAGCACAAAAATGACCAGCACAAGTGGCCTTGGCTATTGTGAGGTAAGTTGTGCTGTGGGGCCTTAATTGAACAAGGGTGGGGAGCAAGTTTTCAAACACAGCACTAGTGCCTTGCTTAGAGGTCAGTGTATCATGGTGGTTACGAACTTGGCCTCTAGGTCCAGACTGCTGGGGTTTGAATTCTGGCTCCACCACCTACAACTCAATGACCTTGGGTTAGTATTTTGGCATCTGTCTACCTCATTTCTAGAATGGGTATAATAATAACATCAAGCTGATAGTTATTGTGAGGAGGATTCACGTCGTACGTACATGCGAAATGCTAGAATTGGGTCACAGAAATTAGCTAATATTACTAGCTCCTACTCCCCCATACCCTCTGGCCACTGTCTGAGTGACTGTGCTGATGAAGAAGGAAAGGCAAAAGGAAAAATGAAAAGCAGTTTTATTAGTACAACATTTAATTTAACAAAATAACAATATTTAATAGAATTTAATAATTTAATATCAAAGGGCTGGCTCTACAGTCCACTCATGTAAGGAAGATTGGACAAAGAAGGGAGACATCGGTGTCTCCTATAAGGAAGTGTGGCTTCAGGAAGTTCTGAGTTTCCTACAACTAGGATTCAAGCAAAGGTTAGCTGACTCTTCATGGGGGTGGTATGTGCTTTAGAAGTTGGCCTGAAGAGCCTGTTTTGCTTCCTTCAAAGCCAAGAGTTACAGTAATATAAACATAAAAAGAAAGCGGGTGGAGACTGGGACCAGGGACAGGCCTTTGAACTAGACTCTCAGCTAGTGAGAGGGAATGGCACTAAAAAGAATAAACAAAGTCAGTCCCTTCAACAGAAAATTCCAACTCCTCTGACCCACTTAACGTATTTATTTTATTTAGTAACCACTACCCTGCCTTCAAAGGCATGGGATCCACTGTTCTGGGTTTTGTTTATTTTATTTGGAATCATTCAAATTTATTTCCTATGAGAATTTTATAGCTAACTTGAGGTAATTCAAGAACCTGAGAGATTCTCAAACATATCACAGCACCAAATATTTGCACATCTTTGACCTAAAACTACCTGTCTTCAAGATTGATGTGATTTTGATGACAGTTCTTAATTAAGGGAGAAGAAAAAGATGCTGTGAATACCTTTTCCCACACAAAGGGGCAGAGGGCAGAGATGTAGAAATGGATAAAAACATAAGGTAAAATAGTCAAAAACAAATTAACAACACTATGAAGATCCATCACAGACATCACCCCTTGAGAGCCATACTGTCTTGGCCTATTCTTAATTCTCAAATAAGCTCAAGGTCGCTCAAGGGCAAGGTTGGCATGTCCTCCTTCCTCTGGGCTCAATCAGTGCCTAGCACAGCGCTGCATTTCTCTTCTCTACCTACACTCACTGCCCAGACGATCTCAGCCGGCCCCATCTTTAAATGCTGCCGACTTAATTCAAACACATCTGTCTTTATTCCTGACCTCTCTCCTAACTCTCATATATCCGGCCGCCTACTCATTTGATTTGCTGATCTAATATGCCTTGGCGCCTACTCAGATAAACTGTGGACTCTCAGCTCTGTAGGGGATGCTACAGTCCACTTTGCTTAATGCTCTACTAGAGCTCCAGAGAGTCCTCATCCCCTAGCTTTGACATGCTTTGAATCTAGTGATTTGTACTTGTAATCTTCTGTCATCGTCCACCCGGGCTGCTATTACAAAGGACCGGAGACTGTGGCGGGCTTAAACAACAGAAATATATTTTATTGTAGTTCTAGACTGGGAAGTCCGAGATCAAGGTGCCATCCAGTTTGTTTCCTGGGGAGAGCCCTCTTTCTGGCCGCAGATGGCTGCCTTCTTCCTGTGTCCTCACAGAGTGGAGAGAGATCTCTTTCTCTTCCTCCTCTTACAAAGCCACTAATCCCATCACGAGGGCCCCACTCTGATGAACTCATCTAACCTTGTCTCCCAAAGGCCTCATCTCTAAGTAGCATCCCATTAGAGATCAGTGCGTCGGCCTATGAAATTGCGGGGACACAATTCAGTTCAGAGCACCTTCTTACAAGATAGCCTGTAGGTGACTAGACCTGCTTAAAAGCACCAGGAACCTGAAAAGTCTAGGATTTTATGTTCCTCTACCTTGAGCCCAGAAACCCTTTCCCAAACTGCCTGAAGGCAGGAAAAGCCCTAAGAAGTGATTTCTGCTCCAGAACTCCCTTTGAATCAGGCAGGATCTGGGACTTTACCTGCCCCAGCAGCCTTGTTCGACTTTCTAAGTTCCCTTTTCCTGCTTCCTCTACTCCATTGCCCATCTCTCTTGGAAGCATTTCCTTGGTAAATTACTTGCACACCAATCCTAGTCTCAGTAATTGCTTCTAAACTAAGACACCACCAAAACCTTCTTCTCTCCAAAGGGCTCCTCCATGAGCACTTCTCAACTTAAATCCTGTTTCTCAGCCCCCAAACCTTGGCATCATTCTTGATTTCTTTCTCTCTGCATCCTACATAGAATATATTAGAAGGTCTTGCTTGCTCTACCTTCAAAATATACCCAGACACTGGCCACCTCACAGGACCATCACTGTCACCCTCTTAGGTGACCGTATAATGAACTATCTTTGAGGGAAAGTGCTATTAATAATTATGTGGTGACAACAGGTACAAACCAGGACTCTCTCCAGGAGACTAAGGTATATGATTCCCCAAATCTTAGTCTTATCTATTATCTCTCCCATTTAGGCAATATTTGTCCATTTATCTTACTTCTTGAACTACATCTATTCTCTGCCGAGTAGCAAAAGTGATATTTTAAAAATGTACTTTGGATCATGCCACTCCCCTGTCCAGAAAACCTCCAATATCTTCACATCACACAGGAATAAAATGCTAATTCCTCATCAGTGCTGAAAATTTCCTGCATGGTTGGCATCTAATTTCTTTACTGAGCTCCTGCCATACTGAACTCTGATGTACTTTCAACACCCCAGGCACATTCTCAACTCAGGACCTCTCCACTTTCTGTTCCCAGTTCCTGGATCACCTGCCCCAAATAGTCCCTTGTCTTGCTCACAAATTTCATTCAGATCTCTACTAGCCCTGTGTAAGATACAGCCACCCTCCCACCCTTGTCTCTGTTCTATATTCTTTTGTAACAATTATAACAACACGACATATTACATGCATTGCTTTAGCTAATACTTTTCTTACTTTTATAAAAAAAAATAATTAAATAGATACCAAAATGTACTTCCAGTCTCTAATCTCTTTTCATTTTAGACTTAATTATTGAATTTAGTTTGTTAGGGATTTGATGGTTAATTTTAGAAACATAATAAATTATTCACATTTAAATGAATAGCAAGAATTAATATCTGAGAATGAGAGTTTAAGTATGTAACTATTTAATGACAACACATAATTTCTCTAAAACAAAATAGAAACATATTCTCTACCTTTGAAAATCTCTTCATTTTGCCATCTTTTTTATCTGAATGCGTGGTTCTTTTATTTGTAATAAGTATGCTTATAATGGCTAATACCTTTTAAATACTAGGTTCTGGAGTATAAATTGGGCATGTGTAATTCTGGGAAATGAGTTTTGGAAAGGTAGCCCAAAGCATTCCCTGCCAAAATCCTGAAAATCTACATAAAATTTTGAGAACAGCTTTTATGCTCCTTCTTAGCTCTTCAGGGACCTCTCTCCTACAAATGAAAAGTCTACTTCCCCTAAATTTTAGCTTTAAGCGTATTGAGGTGACATCATCATATTAAAAAAAGAAACTTTTTTATACCCAATACTGCTTTAAGCCACTAACCTAGCTATCTTTTTTATTATTATTTAAAAGGATGGAAGTGGAATCTTTAATATTTATTAGACACTGGAATGGGTAAACCCATCCCATGGATTCAATGCTACATTCCAGTAAGATGTGATCTATTGTTAAACACCCATCCCCATCTTCATTTATTTTTATTCTATTTTAAGCAATGCATAAATATAAAGAATGGAAATATATTCTCATGATAGTGAAAACAGTCTGGCTACATATGGAGTAAAATATGAAAATCTCCATTTATGCCCCAAACCTCCAAACTCCCTAAGGAAGAAGTCACTGTGAATAGTTTAGTGCATATCCTTGTTGCTACTTTCTTACATACTCGTGTGTGTGTGTGTTATGTGTGCATGCATGCATGTGTGTGTTTTTGTGTGCATATGCATACACATTTGTTTATTTTGATTGGCTTTATGTAATTTCCAATTTATAACTATTTTAAAAACAAATTTGCAACCTGTGTCCATAGATCTTTGCTCACCTGTGTCTGCATGCCTGTATATAAGATTCATGAAAAATAAGTTCTGGGTGAAATGCTATGTAAAATTCTTACTTGTATATATCCTGCCAAATTGCTCTCCAAAAAGATTGCTCCAATGTACACTCCTACTAAAAGTGTGTGAGAAGAATGCCTGTTTCTTCAGTAGTGGATACTAGCAATCTTCGTATTTTTGGTACATAGTGGTTAAAAAATAGTGAGTTATGTTTTAATTCACATTACTCAAAGAGTCTTTAGTCTACATTTTTAAATGGGAAAATATGATCTAGTGATATTATTGTGATACTAATATATTTAAACTTAGTCCCTTTTTTTACATTATTTATTCACCTTGCTTTCTTGTTTTTCTCTCCATGATTCTTCCATATAGATTTTGAAAGTTGTTTTATTATTTTTTGCTTCAATTTCCAAGTTTATCATGTCTGTGATACCCAATCTTATACAAGTTTTGGCTTTTTACTTATAATGCTTAGAATTCATTAGTACTAATCACTTTTTCCTATGTGAAATGAAAGTAATTAATTATTTTCCCTACTAATCTTCATGGTAAGATCATATTATTTTAAAATAGCTTTACTTCAGGGAAGGTGGGGAAGTATTTTTTCAATTGAGGTAAAATTTACAAATAGTGTACTGAATAGATCTTAAATGTACAATTCAGTAAGTTTTGATAAATGCAAATATATGGATAACCACAACCTCAGTCAAAGCATAGAGCATTTTTATCACTCCAGAAAGTTTCCTTGTACCCTGTCCCAGCCAACTACACAGTGTTTAGACAACTACTATTCTCATTTCTGTCATTAAAGATTAATTTTGTCTGTTTTGAACTTCATTTATTAAATGAAATCAGAAAGTATGTATGATTTCTGTAACATTTAACTCACCAGAAGTTTTTGAGATTCATCTAGTTTTGCTTATATCAGTAGTATATTCTTTTCATTGCAGAGTAGTATTCCATTGTTTGGATATACCACAGTACTTTCATCCACTCTCTTGTTGATGGATAATTTGGATTTTTTTGTTGTTGTTGATTTGGGTTATTTGCTATTATGAATCAATTTCGGTAAAAATACATGTGCAAGCCTTTTCTAAGGGCATGTGTTTTCATTTCTCCTAAGTGAATATCCAGGGGGGAGAATGCCATATTATGGGATAGGTATATGTTTAACTGTTTATGTTTATTAAAAAAAAATTGTCATCTAATTTTTCAAAGGAGTTGTACAAGTTTTCACTCTTAGCAGCAGTGGTTGAGAAAACTAGTTGGTGCATATTCTCACTCATATTCTCATATTTTCTTTTATCAGTCTTTTAATGTTAGACATTCAAGTGAGTGTAAAATGCTATCATATTGTGGTTTTAATTTGCATTTCTCATTTCAATAATGACATTGAGAAATGTAGTGCTTATTGGCCATTCATTTATTTTCTATTGTTCACTCTCTACACAAGTTTTTACCCACTTTTAATTGGGCAATTTGCTCTTTTACTGATTCATAAGACTTATTTGTATACTTTGAATCAAAACTTTTTGTCAAATATATCTTTGTTAATATTTCTTTCCAATCCATAGCTTGCCTTTTCATTGCCTTGGGGGTGACTTTTTAAAGAGGAGGGGTTTTAATTTTAAAGACAGTCAATTTAAAATTTTTTACCAACATTTTTTTTCTTTCAAATATAGTGCTCGTTGTGCTCTCAAAAAGGAATCTTGCCTACCAGAATTCACAAGTATATTCCATACTTTCCTCTGGAAGCTTCATTGTTTTAGTCTATAATCCAGCTCAAGTTAATTTTATATATGGTGTGTAATAGGAGTCAAAGCTCCTTTTTTACACATATGAAAATCCAATTGCTCCAGCATCATTGGGTCTCATTTTTAGCTTTCAAATATTTGACATAGTGATTAAGAGTGTACATTCTAAGCTCAAGCAACTTATATTTAAATCTTATTTCCACCACTATCAACCAGTATGACACCAATTACAATATCTAACTATTTGTGTCTCTGTTACTTCTATCTTAAAGCATGGATAAGAATCATACATATTTCTGAGTGTTTCTTTCTTCAATTTTTTTTTTTTTTTTTAGTTTTGGAGATAAAATGTTATAATGTGTATAAAATTCCTGGAATAACACTTGGTGTGTATATATAACTTTATAGAAATGTTAGCTTATAAAAAACTGATAATTATTTCAGAAATAATGTGAAAGTGTTACAATTAATGCCTGATATAACATTATAATAATATAATGATTCTGATTTCTTAAATATAAAAATCTGTTTTCCTCAAACATTTTGAATGTTAATGTGGGCTAGTCTAAAAATCAAGTTGTATTATTTTGTAACTTGTTTAATCTTCCAATTGATAAATTTTTACTTTAGATACAATGATTCTGTTGTTCAGCCTATATATTGATTTTATTTCCATGGATAGTAATTATTTATTTCTCATTATAATCTATTCTTAATTTCTGAATGAAATATCTTCACTCTTGCAGGAAAAGATAAATATTTGCTATAAATTTCCTTTGGTTTGTTATATTCACTCAGTGCTAGTTGGTGTTGGTTACTCTGTTTATTAAATTTAATGATTCTCTTTCATGTTGTTGGTATTCTTCAAGGGTTTGCTGATTCTTTATCTTGTGGTGAATTTTGTACTTGATCATCTGTGTTTGCTTCCATGATAAGTAACTTATGTTTGCTATAGCTGGCTTTTTAGTTTTACAGAAATTCAGGATATGCTTAGAGCTTTTATTCTGGCTATATATAACTGTATAGGATATGGCTCAACTTCTGTCCCAGAGGTGCAACTTAGAATAGTTTAGAGAACTACCTTCCCTTATACTCTTCTGTCAAAGAAATCTCCCCCATAAACAAATGTGATTTGCATTTAAAAATCTGCCTTTAGATTTTCTTTTTATTCTTTTGATAATGTCTTTCACAGAGCAAAAGTTTTTAATTTTGATGAGGCCCAGTTTATTGGGTTCTTTTTTATTCCCCACGTGTGGGTCATGCCTTTGATGCTGTAATTTAAGAATTCTTTGCAGGACTCAATGTCAGGAAGTTTTCTCTTATGTTCTATTCAAAAAGATGAACATTTCTACATTTTACGTTCATCTGTATTATCTGTTTTGATTTAATGTCTTATAAGATATGAAGTATAGTAGAAAGTTTATTTTCTCTAATGGGATGTCCAATTGTTCTAACAGACTCTGTTGAAAATACTTTTCTTTCTTCAGTGATTTGTTTTTGTAGCTTCATCAAAAAATAGACTGACCAGAGGCTTCCTTATTAGGTCCGTATATAAAGAATTTGGGTATCATCACTCCTGTGCTTACAAGAAAAAGCTAAATATTGAAAAGTAGTACATTTCTTTTATACACCAGAGAACTGAAGACATTGGGCAAACTGTCACCCTGAAATCTGTGATTTTAAACTTTTGACACACAAAGTGTGCTCCCCTGACCCAACCTACCTAATGTGATGTATTTTTGAAGGTTGGGGTCCTCATAAGGTCCTACCTCTATCATTAGAGCTCCAAGCACCATCCTTTTCTCTTCTCCAGTCCAATCTCGGTTTTTTTGTTTTTTTTTTAAGGAATTCCTCTACTTTTTTTTTCCATCCCCTAAATGCTAGTGTTCCTTCAAGTAATGTTCGAGATCTTCCTTTCAATGTGCATCCTAACTTTGGGTCACATGACCCTGTGTCATAGGTTTACTTGCCATCTACTCTTAATAATTTATTATGAACATTTTACTTGGTGACACTTCTTAAGAATCTGTAGCAAGATACAGATTGTCTCCCTAGATATTTATGCATGGACCCGTGGACACGAAGTTTTACTTTTAATTTTAGAGGGATTTTTACACTCCCTGGTTAAGGATTGACACGTATTCACTGATGAATCACAAAATTGTCTTGTCAGTCCCAGTTTCTCTTTTGAATTTTCCTTTAGAACAGCTCAATGTCAGCTTAGATGGCTCTCACACTCTTCAAATTCATTGTGCCCCAAACTTAATCTTTCATCCTCCTCTAAACACATGTTCCTTTCCTGTAATTTTCTGTCACTGGATAGTAACACTATCTATCCATCTGCCCAAGCTGGTAATCCATTTGTCGTCCCTGAGTCCAACCTTGTTCTCTCCCTCACTCCTCCCAGTCAGTCAAGTCCAGTTGAATCCACAGCCTCAATAGCAAACAGTCACTTTTCTGCATTCCCAATACAGCTGTCCTTTTTGAAGCTATCACAAAGGTAGTGGTCCTGTGAGATAACGGAAGAGCTTCATGCCTTATTTTCCTGATTCTAGCCTTATTCTTATTCTGTCCAATCCATTCTCCAAAGTACTGCCTAAGTAAACTTTCAAAAATGCACCTGTAACCATGCTTAAAACCCCTAAGTGGATTTCCCCCTTCTCTCCTTAACATGGATTTTTAAGGGCTTTATTTCTTTGGCCTTATCTCTTCACTGTAATATCTCCTGGACCTGTCCTGGGCTTGCTCTAAATTCTAATCCTAGCAGACTGCTCTGATTTCTAGAGCATCCTCATCTCATACTTTTTCTTGAACTCCTCCTCCTTCCAGGTATTCTTCCATCCCTTCTCCACTTTGAATAAATCATATTGATATTTTAGATTAATTTTCTTCTAAGAAAATGTCCCTTCCTCTGAAGAATAGACTATGTGCGTCTTGAAAAATGCCCCCTTTAGTCCAGTACACACTCATTCCACATTAAAGTTTTTAATCATACTAAATTCTAATTTTCTTTTAGTTGTCTGTCCCCACCAACAAGAATGTAATATACTTGAGGATTCAAAATGTTATTATACATTATTTGCTCAATAATTACTTCTTGAATGAATGAGTGAGTGCTTCTAGAATTATTATAAATTCTCCTTTTCCCAGGAAGACTTATGTTACTCTTATCCATATTGGTCTTTTGCTTATCTAAATTCCTGATGATCACATTTTCCAGTGTAGCACTTACATTTCCCTGCATTATATCCTGTGGTTTATTTCTCTGTTCTAGTCTTCACATTGACCTCCAATGGATTCTCCAAACCAAGTATCTTTTCTAAAAACAGAAATCTGGTCATGTTATATCACCATTTCAAAAATCTTTAATTCCCTCCTACATCCCTCTTCCCCAAGTTCAAAAAAGGAAATACACTTTAAAATTCTCACTCTGCCTTATACAGTCTTTTACAGTTTCAGCCTTATCTAGGTCTCTAGACTTAACGTTCCCACATTCCTCTTTGAAAGTTATTATCATGCTTCAAAGTCCACATTATATGCCACCACCAAAAAATTTTCCCTTAGATTTTCCCTTTAGAAGTCCCCTTTCCTTCCCACTTTGATGGAACCTCTCAAGCTTTCTTCTAGGAGAACTAGTTATCCTTTCCCTCGACCAGTATATCCCCAGGATCATATCTAATCCCTTCCTGGAAAGTGGAACAATGGGTTACTTACCAGCATCTCCCTCAAACCCTGAGAACAGTGGTATTATACGTTAGAGGTACTTAGAAAATGCTTGTTGATAAGGAAACGGAAGTTTTCATCCCTTTTTTCCTAAGATTGGGGATCACATCATCCTCATTTGTGTGCAGCCAAAGAATCTACCAAGAAAGATGGGCATATTGAGTGTTTATTTATTACCTGATCATTTACAATTCACATAGTTTTATAAAATCTGAAAAGAGAAAGCATTGCTCAACTGTTGGATCTTGAAGAATTCTTATAATATCTTAAATAATAATGCATTTATATAGAGAGCCCTAAACAGGCAAGAAAACATTGCCTGTAAATTCTGTAAATGATAAGGTTAATTATATATCTTACACCATTTTGTAGTTTATCAAATTCCTTTACATCTTTATCTCATTTAGTCTGCATAAGAATCCTGTAAGGTAGCAGCTTGTCAGGGGCTCCCCTTGGACAGCTGATTCCTGGGACTGCTGGAGTAAACACCACTTTCTAATAAAACTCTCTCTCCTTGTTCACCAACTGTTATGGAAATTATTTGAAGCTCATACACTTTAACAACAACAAAAAAAGATAGTGGCAATTTGATTACAGCACAACAGATTCAGTTTGCAGCCAGTGTTATGGTTGAAGTGCAAGAGTGTAATTGGCTTTTAGCACTGTATTTTGGAAGATTTGATTAGTCATTGCATTTGTAAAGTTCAGCCCCAGGACTCCTGGCTAGACTCCACAGAAGTTAGGACTAAGTCCAACTGACATCTTAAAAACAAAGGCCTAGTGTTCAACTCTCGGGGCCAGTCTGGTGTCCCAGGATATAACCCTCTCTGAGAGTCTCTTTTCTAAATTTCCTCCTTTGTCTGCACAAGAAAGAAAACAGTTCACTTAGGGACCAGTTGCGCCCCCCCCCCCCGAGTTGTTGCCATCTAATGGTATGAGATCCTGTGTGGATTCATGGGTCACAGTTACTCCTGGCTTTGGCTTAGGATGCTCCTCTTTCTTCCAAACATATGTGGTGCGTGGAGGACAGGAGGCAGCAATAACACGTATTAATATTTCACCTTCTCCCTTAGAGTTTCTATTCTCTGTGTAAAGGCTCACTTGTTGAGGAGGGGGAAAACTTACTCTAGCTCCACTTAATAAAGCGAGAGTCTGCAATCAGTCACTTATCAGTCTAATTCAAGGAGAATACAGATTTTCAAAGTAAAATTTAGGATAAAAACAGGTTTTTATTCTCTTACACACACATGCACACATTCATGTTAAGATTATGCCAGTATCTCAGGAAAGGGAATTGTGACATGGATTTTGCAATATAGGACAAGTAGCATGTAATGATCTAGGAACATTTTTCTTCTTTCTTTAAGGTAAATGTTTCTCTCCTATCATCACAAGGCTGTCATTTAAGAGGCACATTTGTTCCAAATTACCTACCTTTTCTGTAAATTCAGTGTAGTAGATGTGGACTCAGAGTATCTTCTCCATGAAAACAACCAGTTAACAGAGTTCACGTGAGTTCATCTTTTTGGTCATCTTCATGATCATGCTGATTTCTCAAAACTGTAAGAATACATTACAGTCGCATAAATAGACATTTTTCCCACACAGGTAGTCAGTAATAATGGGCCTCTGTGTTTGACTGCTCCACTAAATGAGTTTCTACATCAATGAATTTCTAAGTATACCCTTTCTTCAGATCTTAAAAACGAAATACTACTTCTCTTAAGCTTTTAAGTATGTATATTTAACTGCAATTCTAAGTTTAATAGTACATATATTTTGTTTTAAAAATATTAATTTTCCAAAAGATCAAAGCAAAACTGCATACATATGGAGACATAATAGTAATAGTAACTAACAGTGATTGAATGCTTACTATATGCAGACAGCGTTCTACTCATGGTAATTCTATCTGCCTCTGAGAGGTAGGGTCTATATAAGTAAAGTAAGTATCTTATTGATCATGACACAAAGTGTTGAGAATATGCACATATATTTGCATAATTAGGCTTTAGTATAAGAAATAATACATTTTAATAAATTCATGTCTTATCCCAAACCACAGCTTTAAAAATAATCTAACAGTACTCTTAAAAATAACCTACAAAATGTACTTTTAATTTAACCCATTTTCAGAGATTACATAAAATGTAGCAACAACAGCAACATAATAAGCAGGAGACTCAGTGTATTTTGACTGTCTTCAAAATAGCTACATATTTAAAAAAAATAGCTGCAGATGTGAGTTCTAAGTCCTTATGTATTTCTCTTAAAAAGGATACTATAGGCTATGTATGTGGGTTTCTAATTTAAATTCATATCAATCAACTGAAAAAAGAAACATGTTGATTAATGGTGTTTTAAACAAATTTAATAGTCAGATATCATCATAGATCTCAAAAGTTAAAATTGTCACGAAAGAGAAAATTTGTTGGATTTGCTTCGACTGTCTTTTTTGGGTAAAAATAAAATTTACTCTGGGTATCAGTTGCACAAAACATTAGAAGTAAGACTTAATGATCACTGAGTCTTTAAGTAGCTGACTTGGGGTTTTCTTGGATTGAAGTCATGTCTAAAAGGTCTCCAGTGGCTTGCGCCATTGTGCGTTAGGTTGTGCACTAAGTGGATGTTTGGACTCTAAGTGGACACGCAGTGCATTCTCTCCAGGGCACAGCTGACAGCGGAAAGAACCAGCAGCACCTGCTGAGGATCAGGATATTGGAAACTGGCATTTTAGGGAAGGGGAGTTACACACCAGCTGTCTATATGACTCTTGGCACAAGCTGGGTTCTCATCAATGTGAAATTACACTGAAATTCCTGGGGAATCATATATAATGACCTCTCCATAAAACTAAATGTGTTTAATTTGATCAATGTGATGACAATTAAAAGACAGACAAACCACGACAGACCTCATTTCTGCTCTTCCTCACAGCATAGAGCAAGACAGTCTGTCCTCGTTTCTTTTTCCCCATTTTGGTTGACTCCTTCTTTGGATTCTTTTTAGAAGGGCCGAAAGGGAAAGCATCCTGCATGGCAGAAACTGAGACTGCATTCATACAATGACCACGTAAACATAATTTTGGAGGCTGATAAAAGTAAAATGGGTTAAATATTTCATGACTTTAGCAAAGAGTTTAGGAAACAGACATTTGAAACAAATTAATAACCTGAAAGGCAATGTAAGGATGGATGTATTTCCTCTGCGGGAGGAAAGGCACTGGAATCCTGGGGTTGACATTAGGTTTCTAGTGTAGCTTTAAAGGAACCAAGGTCCTTTGTAATTCATTATCAGTCATTACATGCCCAAGAGACGCAGCCTTGGCTTTCCTTTTCTTTATAACCACACTGTAAAGCTCAGATTATAGGCCATGTGGGCATTTCTACCTTAAACTCAGACTGGATTTATTAACACATAATTATGTGTGTGTGATCTCATTAATTTCTAAGCAGATTATAAATTCATACATGATTGTCTTTATGCTTTTGTTAGCTGGGATAATTAGTCAGATTTTTCTGAAATCATAAAATTGACATAAAGTTGGCATTGCTTGGTAAATTGTATTTACCCCACTCTAACAACATTTTAAAGTAGAAATAAAAAATTAAGGAATGAGTTTCATTCTTCTCGTCTTCCACTTCTGCATCTTACCATCTTCAATAATTGTGACATGGTGGAAAGAGTCCAGATTGTAAATTTAAAAAAAAGGATGAATTGTGAGTTTTAGTTTTCTCTCTGCTTCTATTACTTGTATTATTTTTAGTAAATCAAGTACCCTCTTTGGGTCTCAGCATCCTCATGTGTAAAATGAGGGAGCTAGGCTAAACCTCTAAGGTCCTTGTCAGCACAAATCCTATGAATCTTATAATTACTTCTGTTTTATGGTAGTTTGTGAAGTACCCTTGTTTAGTGAACAGTTCAGGCCTACATCCTTCTGAACCATTTTTTAATAGTGCTGGTGCTTCCAAGGGAGGGAAAAACAGTAACAAGTGAATAGATTATTTGCTCCTCATAATGCAGTATCTTTTGAAAATGTCAAATGCTCTGACCATATAATACCCAGCTTCCATTTTAACCAGTGACTTTTCATTGACACATTCTTCCTTTTCTTTATTCTTTAGTTCATTCATTTTCTGATGTAAAATCGATACATTGTCATTGTAAGTAACAGCTTATAAAGCACACACTAAAGAACATAAGAAGGAAAAAATAATAATTACCTTTAATCTTGCTATCCCAGAGACCCATTTTCAAAATAATTCCTTTGGGCCCATCTGTGTGTGTGTATAATTTTATGAAATTAGATGGATTGTGCTTTCAGCGCTGTTTTGTGGCCTACCTTTATTACATATAAATATTGTGAACATATTTACATACTGGCAAAGATAGAACCTATGTCATTATTTTAATGGCTACAGGCTATTCTAGTGTTTGGAAGTGCCATGACTTACTTAACCAAAGAATATGTTGTTGGACAATTTAACTGTTGCCAGTGTTTGGCATTGTAAGGAACTTTTGAAAGAAACATCCTTTATCTTTAAACACTTGTCTAATTATTTCCTTGCATTTCATAAACTTAAGATTTGTACTTTTTTATTGTTGTCGTAAGAGGAGATTTACAAAAGTATTTTTCACCTGTGTCTGGTCCTACATAAATGCCGTTCAGTCTTGACTCCTGCTTCCTGAGTCATTGCTCCTCAGATCTTCAGCCTTCACCACCCATTGCATCCACCCTCTTCCTTTCTCAAAAGCTCAGGCATGAATCCCAACCTCAATGCTGCACGATTAGTGTGGTTGTCTGCCTCAGCTTCTAATCTCTCTTTTTTTTCTTTGTATTTACTCAAATCATGCTAGCAAGATCTTCCACTCCTTTGGGCTATGTATTTTCCTTTATTACTCCCCCCAAAATATTTAGGATAAAGCTTATGTATCATCAAGTAAACTGTATAGCTTTCTATGTTTTCCCTCCTCTTGGGTGTCAAATAGATTTGGTTTATATTATTAATACTAACATGCTATATATTTTATTTATGACTTCATAATGTATTTATATGTAAAGTCATTATAGCTAATCCTTTAATCCTTTGTTTTCAGACTTATTTAATATGCACTTAAAGGATTAATTTCATAATTCAGGGACATGGGTAAGATCAAGGAAATCTTTTCCTATGATATTGACTACTGTGTTTGAGCAAAGGGACACTTTTGTGTTTTTGAAATGTCTAAAGAAGGAAAATATAAATAGGCTTCTCTGCTTATACAGCCTCTCAAGTGCATTTTAGCTTCATTTAATTCTTTCTCTTCTGTTTCAAATTAACTATCTTTGTCTTTCCTGCTGATAAAAGCTCATGGTTCTGAAAATACAGAAGTAAAAATCTTCGTATCTAATACAGCAATAATTACCTTTTGTGCTAGAGTGGAATTCAATAATAAAGGCCTAGGTCCTGTCTGCATCCAGACAATAAACTCAGAAAGCACAGGTTAGCAACATGCACCCTCCCCAAAGCTTGGAAGTATAAACACCAGAATGAACCTTCAACAGAGGTCCATTGCAACAGCCATTGTGGACTGTAGTCCTGGGAGCAAGATTACCAACCAGTTCTGAAACCTCAGGAAGACGAAAAAGAAATAGAGACCAAAAATCCAAGAGTCAAGCACAATGACTCTTCTTGAGCTATTAGAAAACTCTGGGGAGGAAGAGAGGATAATAGTGAGGGTCCCCGGTGAATGTAAATAAGGTTAGGTTGCGGGGAAGAGAGAAGGACAGAGTTTACCAATTCTAGGCAGCTGGAATCAGAGGAAAAAAGAACTGGCCAAGATAAAAAATTGTTTTAAAATGGAACTAGGACAAGAAAAGGCAAGCCAAGGGACGGGTTCGAACCGCAAATCTTACCTTGCTCTCCAGCCAGTGTGAATTGGCTGTAAATGGTACTCACAGATCCCCAAGACAATGGTCAGACTGTGCATAACAAGTTCAGCTGGTGGAGATCCTGCTAGCAGGCCACTCCGTCCTGGGAGGGCAGGCATAAACACAGCGCCTGACGTCTCTGTGAGACATGTGGCCACCATTCTTTTTCAGCCTCATGAGAAGTGAAAATGGTTGTTGGAAACAAAAAGTCAGGGACGAGAGGAACAGCGATGACGCTGATGACGTGGCCTTTATTCCTGTGAATCAATGAGCTGGAAAGGCTAATTCCAGAAACTAATAGAAATATATTTACCGAAGAGTTGTAGGTTCTGGGAGAGTACTACAATCTGAGGGAACTGTTCCCATGAGGGTCTTTGTGAGGCGATGCAGCCCGTATGATTAAGTAGGAAATTCTTTCATTGTCCTCATCCTAGCCCCTCCTTCCACTTGGAGAACTAGCGGCTAGCAGGAGATAGCATCTGTAGCATAAACGAAGACGCTCTGGGTGGGCCACCTTGAGCTGGGAAAACATTAAGTTTTCTTCTAACAGCTTTGCAGGTGACTGAGCTCCCTTAGTGGAAGCAGCCAGATGAGGAAAGATCGACTTAGCAGACATTTATGTGTGATAATTGTATCTGATTCTATGACACGTGGGATACATCTCTGGGGGCATCTCCTGCTATAACTAGGGTTTATCCTGAAAGGTAGTGTCTTACATGAGGATGGGTGGGGTCAAGGGCCATTGTAACATGGAGTGTTCATGACATCTTGGTGTACATGGATTCACAAAGTCCTATTTGTAGCCACAGATAAAGGCAAGGTTGAGTGATGTTGGGTTGCAGATAGAAATATACCAAAGGGAAGCCAAAGATGCCTCAAATATTGTGTGAATTGATTTGTGATTCACACAAGTTTCCTGTTTGAGAAGCTTCTTTGTGGTCAGATCAGTTTGAAGCCCTCCAAAAGACTTTATGTGGAAAAAAAACCAAAAAACAAAAAAACAGAGAGTCCGACTCACCAGAATACCCTGGTTTCAGACACCAAACTTGAATTGTAAAATGGCCCCACACTTTTTCAAAAATTCCTAAGATAAACTCAAAGAAGGAGCAGAGTCAACAGAAGCTACTAAAATGTTCCCAAGACATATAAATCCAGACTCTGGAGCCCTGCAAAAGGGCCTTCTATCTCTCTGATGGGATGGAGTATCACTGACCTGTATCACCTGGAATGAACAATTTTTGCTTCCAATCAGCATTCAGAACATAACTGGGATGTCTCCACATTAAATTTAGAATAAAGGCAGGAAAGCTGCTATTTTGTTAAAGATACTAAAAATTTGTCTATGCCTTATGAGAAATTAAGCCCCATAGTCAGAGAGTCTGGAAGCTAAGAATGAGACCAAAAAAGGGAGAAGAACAATTTTGCATAATAATATAAAGAAACATTTTATATTACATAATAATGTGATACATTTCCAAAGGTTTCTACTCCCCAAAATGAAGATTGTAATTTATCTTAAACTGATTTGTAGTGTTTCATCTTTGACATATATGATCCTTCCTTGGGAATGTATATATTTGAGTGTTTTGAGTGCATTCATTCCACGAGTTAGCCGCCAGCAGGAGAGAATATCAGACTATCAGACTTGGATGGAGGCAGGGAGAGGGACAGGAGCAATTTCTCTAACTCCTTCTCTTTTGCTCAAACTCCTCCCAAACCCCACAGACTGTTTTCAAGATTGCATAACTCAGATACTGCGAATAGACTGACAAGGGTTATTATCCTGGTGGAAGTAAGAGTGGCACATATCCGGGTAGAAGAGAACAGTCAGTGGGTGACTAGAAGCACACATTTGCACTGCAAGAAAAGAAAGCAGACTCTTCTAGGACAGTTACAACAAAGGAAAATAATGTCATAAACCACAGTGTTCCCAAGAGAGAAACCCTATTATGTAGCTGAGTTTCTTTTATCCTCAGTCCTTAGACTCCAGAAAAGTCATCTTAACATCTAATTTTACAGGTCTCCTTTCCCCATTCAGTGTTGTAAGTCCCTATGGTTATCCTCAAACTTTCATTATGTATGTAACACACTAAAACCCAGTGTTAGAAGTTAGTGTAGTGGCAAAAATACGATTGAAGGGACAATGCCCATTTTGTAGTTCTAAACTGAAACCATAGCAAAGGGGACAATGTAGGTGCAAGGGTGGCCGGGAGGAACTTCATGTCAGGGGAGGGGCAGACTGCAGCACGCGCCCCTCCAGAACAGGATGAAGACAGTCTTCTGTCCACATGCCTTAGAACAAGGCTGTCCTGTCCAAGGAAGGGGTAGATATAGGATGGGCAGGGCAAGTCGGATCCCATCATTTGGTGGATAAGGGCTATCTAATTAACAAATATTTGGGTTACAGAACAAAGTTACATAAATAAAAATCTTTAATTAAAAAATAATGTGTAGCAACTGTATGCATATTTCAATAGGTATTCAATGCAACTAGATATTAATTTGAAAAGAAAAGTATTTGGAATATTCTTGTAAAATCTTCATTCTGGAGAACATATTTTAACACAGTTATATTAAAGTTGACATTTTTTCATATAGTTTTATATTACTCTGCAATAGTTTCATGTGGTTTCTCCTCCTACCTCCACCTCCCAGTTATAAGTCCATTAGCTCACAGCTCTTGCATAATTATGTGGCTAGATTTTGCTGCCATCCCACATTTAAATGACTTCCCACAGACATCAGCAAGGACCCAGTCTCCAGATAGCACCGTTAGAAATGAGTCACTCTGTCTTATTTGGGGTTAGCAATGCTAGCTTTATTTTTACCTCAATGTAGTTTTGTAATAGAACCATGAGTATCTCATAACATGGGATAGACTCAGACCGTCTCAAAATACCATTGGTTCATATAGCCTGGTCAATTGGCTTCTGTGAATTTTTCTTCCATGTAATTTTGGAGCTGTAAATAAATGGTCTACCTTTAAAGCTACCTACACTCAGCACAGAGCATTCACAACAGCTATCTAAATCCTTCCTTTTCCCTATCCAGTGGCCTAAAAATAATTATCATGTAAATTCTCTCTTCCTGTATCAGTGGGAAAACTGCAGATTTTGTAAGGAAAAAAAAAGTAAAGGAGCATTTGGTTAGTTGAGACTGAGAATGTCAGATTTTGAGGTCTTTGGGGCTTTTAGACACATATGCCTAAAAATGAGTTTCTGATCTCTCTATCCGGTCTTTCTAGGCCAGCAAGGGTTAAAGTATGTCTTTATGTCTCCCACTGCACCCGTAACAGTGCTACTCTTGTATCGGCTCTCAGTAGACATACATTTTATCAATAGATCTTTGTAATAGAATTTAATCTGCAGCTATCAGATTGGGATTCCTTTGCAAACTTCTTTGCAAAATGCAAAGTTCAGTTATTCCCAGTTGCCAAGGAAACACTCTTAAGACCATGAGACCACTGCCAATAGGGTTAGTGTCTTCAAGACTGACCACCCTCTCCAAGCATATAGAGTGTCAGAAACCTATGTTCACACATAGAAGAAATTGCATTTGCTGTTCCAAACTAAGTAATGAAATACAAGTTACAGTAATTGAAATAAAGGCCAAAATTGTCACCTTTAGCCTTTAAGAGTTGAATGATCCAAAGCCCAGTGTATTAAGTTTTACTGAGAAAATTAAATTTTACCTTGTCAGTCAATCACTTATGAATAAAATACAACACCACTGCTACTGGCTCATGATGGGAAATCTACAGTAAGTTGAAAATTAATTAACTAATTAGCAAATTAATTACAAGTCTTTTGAACTAAACACTTTCATTTCTGTTTTGAATTTGCCTTTGTAGAGCCACAATATCAGGCATATTTTGGCACCAGTTTTTTATTATGCCTTTGCTTTTGTAATCTCTAAATAAAATACAATAAATTTCATGTTCTGTGCCATGAGTTTTATTAATAAATAAATCTCTGGGAGAAAAGAGAATGATCGTTTCTTCCTCCCCCACTTCCCGTCCCTCACCTGCCCCAGTAACTAAGCGGTACATCTTGGTGTAGGCAGTTTTCTCCATCAGAAGCTCAGATCTTGAACAAGATGGCAGGCTTGTCTCCCTGGCAATATTCCCAGTGAAAATTTCTCACAAGATTTACCTGTTTAAGAGACAGTTAAGAGGCAGATTCCAGATTTGAAGGCAGTTAATCTGCTGGAGAAGACAACTTGCTAAGTCTCATCTGATACCAAGACTGTGTCTGAATTCTACCTAGATAAATCCCAAATGATGTTTGGCCAACTCAAGGGGACCAGGGAACACTGGATGCAAATATTCAGCATCTTATTTAGCCATAGCAGGTATTAGACCACAAGACTTACGTATGTATGTTCCTAGCCATTAGAATTAAAACTAGAATGTTCTTTTCCCTTCTCTTTGTGTGGCTGACTCCTTTTTTCAGGCCAAATATTACCTTCTTAGAAGCCTTCCCTGGTGTACCTCTTCACGGTCTCTTCCCGAAACCAACACATTTTTCTGTAATTATAATCTTTTCACTTTCCTTAGAACATATCAAGCAGTTTGTAATTATACATTTCTTTATTTACCATTTATTGTCTTTATCAAAAGATTGTTGTTTTACACTCTTAAAAATCTATTTTTTTGTTTTCTTATCTATTTTATATATAGTAACAAATTTCTTCTGTATAGCACAGGGAACGATATTCAGTATCTTATAGTAACCTATAATGAAAAAATTATGAAAACTAATACATATGTATATGTATGACTGAAACACTATGCCGTACACCAGAAACTGACATATTGTAACTGACTATACTTTGATTAAAAAAAGAACAAAAGGAAAATATATATATGTTGAATTAATAAATGCTGACTAGAGTTACTCATTTAAGCATAGTAAAAAGATAGTAAGAAGACATTCATTTTTTTAACCTTCAACCCTTTTATTTAATAACAACATAGACATTCATATATCCAACTTATATTTTAACATAATTATAGGAAAAACTTGGAAAACAAGACCATCAATAGAGACACAAAAGTATACTCCATATATTAACATCATAGTAAAATGACTATATACTTCTTTTTTTAAAACCTAGGGGTTTTCTAATTTTATTTTTTTATTAAAATATAGTTGATTTACAATGTTGTATTAGTTTCAGGTGTACAGCAAAGTGATTTAGTTTATATATACATATATATATCCTTTTTCAGATTCTTTTCCATTATAGTTTACTACATGATAGTGAATATAGTTCCCTGTGCTATACAGTAGGACCTTGTTTTTTATCTATTTTATATATATTAGTTTGTTAACCTGCTAATCCCAAACTTCTAATTTTTCCCTCTCCCCCATTTTCCCCTTTGGCAACCAAAGTTTTTTTGTTTTTTCCCTATGTCTTGAGTGATTATACATTTCTTACACATTTTCTAATAAAACATAATGTGTATTTACTTTATTGTTTTAGAATATTCAGACTTTGTATAGCATACAAAACAAGTGGAATGGAAGAAACTCAAAATGTGTTAAGCAACAAAAAATAAGCTCAAGAGACAAGGTAGCCATAAACAAAGTAAAGCAGAGCATGTGAATACCGTCGGTAAAAGAGATGGCCCCAGTGGGTACTAAATATACAAGAGGCATACAAGGCTCTCAGTCCTCATGAGGACTTAGTCAGCCACCCACTGGTGAAACTCAGCCTGATCTCACATCCCAGACAGACGCATGAAGCCACAGGCTTCTTGGCAAGTTTCATCTATGAATCAGATGTACTTGCCTCTGTGTTTCTCTGAACGAGCAGCATTTGGTAGTGCTCCCAGTTTTACCTGACCCCATCTATCTGTCTGGTTTTTTGATACGGCCATTTTATCAAGTTCTAAAGGCCCATTTTCGTGCCTGTTGTTACACCCTAAGCAGGCAATATTAGAAAAGGAAAGGACTATGCTGAACAAAACAGATTGCCACTGTGATGGCCAGCTTATAATTCCTTAAGGCCACAGGACACAGAGAAGCAGCAAAGGAGAAGATGGCAGAAATGACATTCTCTATCTCTCCTCACAGTAGACCAGAGAGATGGGCTATTGAGTCCCTTTTTAAAAACCAAACTCACAAATGCTTCTTGAATCTGCCCATCTTCACTTTTTCTTACTCTTCTGTTGGTATTGTATGGGGAAAAGAAGTAGCAAAACATAAATTATACACAACCTTTTGGCTCTTTGGTCCAGAGTCCCTGCCACTGCCCATCAGGAAGGTCAAGGACTTCTTTATGTATACAGCAGTGCAGGCAAGTTTAAGGAGGACAAATGCAGTGTTTGGTGACCTCCCTGTTGGATTCCTTGCATTCAAAGGAAGTGATAATGGGATACCTTAAAAAAAAAAAAAAGACAACTTCTGGGGGCTGTCTGGAATGCCTGGTTTGGGTTGCAAAAGTTGGCCACGGGAGTTACAGTGCATACACTGGGCAGGAATGAAACAGGTAACATAGCAAAGGACCATTTTTCCTAACAACTACAAGTGGCCATGAAGTTTTAGCCATTTCTCTAACTCCCTTCCCTGGAGAATATGCATTCTGAAACGATAAACTAGGAACTTCCCTCAATGGTGTTGAAATAGCCTCCCTTTCTCACCTCCAACCCAAATCCTACATATCCTAACTTTACACTGTGAAGATATTAATCATCAATTATTTTGTGCAAGCCCTGTATTTATCCATGTACTGTTACAGAATTCAATTTCATCCTCTTTTTTTGCTGTATCTTAAGACATCTGCTTTCCAGAGTATTTTATTGAATCAGCAATTTGTATTTCCATTTGTGGTGCAGAAAAAAAATGTATTTCTGAAACAACCATGTTGCCACAAATGCACATACAAACATAGAGCATTACTACTTACAGAATTCTGGAACATCTTAGAATAAGCCATAAGAGAAACCGAAGCCTAATTATATGCTTGCTCACTCTATTTAAAAGCTTTAGATGCCCCAAACTTCAAAGATTTGTTTGGATCTGGGAAAACTTCAGAAAGAGCCAAAGTACTTTCTATGTAAATAGCCAAAAAACGGTGGGAGCCTTAAACAGCTACTCTGTTCATGGCTAGTGGGGAATCTGGTAACCGAAGAACAGAGCCCTAGCCCTAAACTCTTCTGTAACCTACTTCAAAGCCACTTAGTAATAATTTCACCAAAATAAGCAAATAAAAACAGCATAGCATTTTAGAATTGAAAGAAAACATTGTGATGATTTCACCAGACACTTTATTCTACCATCTAGCAAACTTGGGAGCAGAAAAGTTAGGTGATATGCTCTCAGGTCCATAGATATTTAAGCCACAGAGCCATGATGCTTTGATTCCTTGCCCAAGACTGACCATTACAGGGAAAGTATCATCTCTAATTCCAGGGCCTGACGGAGCTACTGAGCAGATAGGCAAGAGGGTTAGAAAGAGGTTTGATGTCCTGGTTTGCTCAAGGCTGTCTCACTTTTAGCACCAAAAGTCCTGGATTCCAGGAAGCCCCTCAGTCCCAAGCAAACCAGGATGGTTGGTCACTTTTGCATTAATAACTGCAGTTGACAGAGAGGTTCAGGGTTTCATCTTTAGCTACATGATCCCTGATAGTATCAGGGCGAGGAGCAGGGGAGAGCTGCAAGTTTTCTGGGTCTATGTGGAAGCTGGGGAAAGAAGCCCTTAGGAAGAGGATTCCTTAGGTCAGCAGTGCATATGGTAGTAAATCAATATTAAAGGATTGCTGAGGGAATGAGTCCAGTAGTCACGTGGGAAGTTACCTGGATACAGTGGTTGCCCATAGATACAGTTTCAGGTGAGCTATCTATAGTGGGTAGAAAAGTGACCTCCCCTAAAAGTCCATATCCTAATCCATGCCCATGTATGTAGGATATTGGCAGGAGAGAAGTAAGGTTGAAGACAGAATTAAGGTTGCTAATTCTACCTGTGTGGTAAGTGATTATACCTAATTATCCCAGTGGGCCTACTGTGATCTCAAGGATCATTAAATGGGGAACATGAGGCAGGAAGGTCAGAACCAGGGAGATGGCATTGTAGCAACTCTTCCATTTGAAAATGGAAGGGGACATAAGGTAAGGAATTAGGGTGGGCTCTAGAAGCTGAAAAGGCAACAAAAGGGATTCTCCCCTGGAGTTTCCAGAAAGGAACACAGCCCTGCTGACACCTGAATTTTAGCCAGTGAGACCCGTATTGCACTTCTGACCTTTAGAACTAAAAGATAATAAATTTGTGTCATTCTAAGCCACTAAGTTTGTGGTAATTTGTTACAGAAGCAATAGGAAACGAATATACTATTCCAGAGGTAAAAGATAGAATAGCTCATAAACCATAAAGTAAATTGCTCAAATCATATGGTTGGTTAAAGGAATTTAAAACACACAGTAAGAAGGAAGGAGAAGGAGATGACATGAGCTTGCACAGTTAAGATGGGGTCCTAGCATACTACTTGAACCCTGGGTGCACAATGTTCACATGCCTTGTTCCTCTCTGTGCCACATCAGCCTCCGAACTGCTCCAGTAGTGTAGTTAAGAGAATTAGAGTTAAGATGTGAGCAAAACTGCCCATGGATTGAAGGTACCATGAGCCAGTGATGCACACTGGCAAGAAACAGGGACAAGGACACCTGGCCAAAGCTGGGGAGCAGTTAACCTACTGAATAGCCATGGGTTCCATTGTGTTTCTTGGGTAAAGGACACATGGGACCAAAACAGTGTCGTCAATAGGTGGCCAAATTAAGACCTCGTACGTAATGAGTGTTTATGTATATTTATTTACCTAAATATTCAGTGTCCCTCGTATATTTTGAAGCTTAGGTACCTCTTATAATTAAGAGAGTCTCATGAATATTAACTCTGTTGGTCCATCTATTCTTTCGGTTTAATACATGCTCTACTCCTTACTTTTTTATACATTTTGTGAGTTTCATACAGCTCATCTGTGTTCTGGTTTTCCATAGCAGAACTGGCTATTCTCAAACAAAAGAATAAGAGCATATTATACCTGTGAAGAGGATGAACAAAGTCAGGAGGCATTTCAAGGCTGACCCAATGCAATGACATTCTGAAAATCTGTCTCAGGTCTTGTAAACATGCCTACTGTCCCCTCTCTGTATTCCTTAAGTGGGAAATTTATAGAGACACTGTTTTTTAAAGATAGATCATTTTTTTTCCTCCAAATATAAAAATGTACCTCTTCTCTCCCCCTGAGAATTATTACTTAAGGATAACCTTTGTCTGTTTAATCATTGGTGTTATTCAGCATGAAGGAATATGTGTCTCTCATCCTCTTGCCTTGTATTTAAGGGGAAATGTGGATCAGTACAAAGGGCAGGGCTCTGAATTTCAGGAGATGGGATGCTTGTCGCCCTTTTACTCCTAAATAGCACTGTGATAGTGGGCCATTAACTTCAAGTACTGAGCTCCTGTTTTCCTCCTGTGTAAGACTAGGGAGTGAGACTCGAGAATTTCAATGACTGTGTTTGATAGTATAAACTAATTGCCATCAATCACTCCTGCCCTTGGATTTGCCTCAATGTCAGCAGTTTCGGTTTTGAACACTGCTTTTCCCGAGAGCCTTAAAAATAGTAGAATAAAATTCATAAGCGAAAGCCAACCTCAGAATCACATGGAACAATTCAATCTCATATATAAACAAGAAAGACAGAAAAAAAAAATCATTTCAACTTGTTGCCTTTCCACCACTGAAATACGGTTAACTGAGCCTTTTGGGTTTTAAAGTCATAATTTGGATCACAGTACAAGTGGCTAGCAGAACTTCTCAACTCTAAAAAAAGAAAATCAATAAACAAAACATGCCCAAAGATTAGCCCCAAGCTTTAATCCTAACAAAGGCCTTAAAGAGTCAGCAACTGACTTTGGTCAAATACATGAATACCGCATTATTTCCTTGACAAGGACCATTATCCCAAAGCTTTGTCTGTGGCTGTGTTTATCCTTGCTGTTGGAGCATTGTTATTTATATAGCTCCTATGCTACAGTTCGAAACCAGTTCCTGCTATTCTGTTCTGAAGAGTATCTGTCTCCTGGGCTCTACAGAATTACTCAACTGTTTCTCTACTCAAATTACTTCTTTAGAAACTAAAAAATTCTCTTGCTTTGCTTCTTCCTTAAGAGATAGTATTTTATAATCCTTCAGTCTTTTCCTTTTCATTTTTTTCCTCTTCTCTGCATAAGATCTCTAAAAAGGTGAAGGCCGGAATGGGACTGATGCTCCGGTGAGGACTGGTGAGTCAGAGGCCAATGCTCAGAATCCGACAGGCCACGTGCCCCTCTGTCTCACAGCAGCAGGTGGCAGTCTGCTCTCAGGCTGGGTGGTCACATGCTAGGAGTCGGAGATCTCAAACTGTGCCCGCCAGGATCCCACTGGCTTTCTTTGCCAAACTCAGAGTTCAGACTTTAACCCACCACTCAAAAAAAAAAAAAAAAACAAAAACTAAAAACGTGCAATTCACGTAAGCCTTAATTTGAAAATTGTCTTACAAAGAAATATGCTGACTCCCCTACATTCTCTGAAAGGCAGAAGACCAAAGGAAATTCTCAATGATATGTACAAAAAACAAAAACAAAAACAAAAAAAACCAGGGCTACCGCCAAATTTGCCTCATTTCTGACTACAACATATAGTGTGATATATCCAATCATCCTTTGTTATTCCTGACACCCTCGGTTATTCCTGACACCCTTGGTGATCATTTTAAAACATTGCTAAAAAAAAGTTGCAGAAGAGTTCCTTTTTATTTAACAGAGTTTCTTTATATAAAATATTTTGTCTGTTTCTATAGGAAATTTATACCCTTGGCAAAAAAGGCATCAACATTTGCCTCCTTCAGACATTAGCACAAGCTTAAACTCCCCACTCTTGTCTTTTAAAAGTATTTTCTAATGTGTCTACTATTTTTCAGCCCACCGCTCCATTATCTTACAGTTCAAAGGGTTTTCATCAGTAGAACTGTAAATATGATACCAGAAATACACACACGTATGCAGTCACACTATTACATATGTCCCTGAGAATAAGTTCGTGGCATGTGTGTCTCTGCAGCCAGTGACTCACTTGTCCCAGGGTAAGGGTTTCTGATGCTTCTGATATTTCCGTCTTAGAACTGTAAAGTTAAAAATGAGCAAACACCACGAATTCGCTTTGCCTTTTAAGATTTCTCTGGCCCAGGATCAAAGAGTAGGAGAAGAAAAGCCCAAGATAAGGCTTAAAACTATGGAGCTAGCACAAAAGCAGGAGAATTGAAAAGTCTGTTTGTAGTCGAAATAACTCTGACAACAACTGCTGAAGCCATAGAAACAGAGCCTCGGGTCTAGTTCGAATTTGGGGAATGAAAGAGAAGAACAGATGTTTCAGGTGCTGAAAATGTATTTGGAATCTAAACTCTCCTCATCTTCCTGAGAACTGACCTTTAAAAAAATCCACACTGCCACACACTTTATTTGAAGTGAGTAAACAAAGCCGCAGAAAAGGGCGTCTGCCCATGGAGTGTGTCTATTGGAATCATTTCTGCAATAAAGAGAAAAGAGGAACATTACTTAGGTTAATACATAAATCACGTACCCCTTATAGAGAAGTGTGATTTTAGGCTCTGCTGAGACAAGTATAAAGAGAAATGTCTTTTTTTTTTTCCCCCAGAGAGGCTGCTTCATAAACAAAACATGAGCTTACCCAGCACTGCCCAGGCGCTAGACATCTGTCACTTCACAGATGTCCCCTCAATAACTCACCCAAACAACGCTGCTCCTCTCCTGCCCACAAGAGCAGTGAGCCCGTGCAGATGAATCCACCACAGTGTCTGGGGACTTACTGCCCCAAAGTCAGAATAGTCATTCCAATTTACCTGAAAGTTATTTCTTTTCCTAGATGGCTCTTTCTACATGCTTCCCAATGCACCGTTATGGATTTGCATTATGAGTTTACATAAATGGTTGACTATTGGAGGCTCTGAAAGTAAATCTTGATATCAGAGCACTAGATTTGTGATTTTGTGAAATCTTTCCACTGTTACTTTTTGGGTTCAGGGCGTCGTAACTTTATTATCTCAAACAATAATTAGCTTACCTTTTAAGTTACAGGGAGCTGGACTAGTTAATCGTCTAAAATGGAAACAATGCCCATATTATTGCGAGTCTTTGAAGCAGTGGTCTTGATTCACGAAAGCAAACTTAAGGCAACATATACAGAGAAAGCAATTCCATTTGTAAAATACTTTACTCGGCTCATTGGTAGCTACATCTGATACTTTCATCCCTTAAAAAAGAAAATATTTTTTTAACTTTTTTTATTGAGTTATAGTCATTTTACAATGCTGTGTCAAATTCCAGTTAGAGCACAATTTTTCAGTTATACATGAACATACATATTCATTGTCACATTTTTTTTTCACTGTGAACTACCACAAGATCTTGTATATATTTCCCTGTGCTATACAGTATAATCTTGTTTATCTATTCTGCATATGCCTTTCACTATCTACAAATTTTGAAATCCCAATCTGTTTCGATAGGTTGATCTCATAGTAATATCAGTTCTTTGAATACTGCTGCCTTTAAGTTTCTGGAAGCAAGAAAATGTAGTTATGAGTGTTAAAGTGTATCCCTGGATTCTCATGAACTATAAATATTAATCAGAAATCAGATGAAAAGAAAATTCAATATAAGTGTGTGTGTGGACTCAAGTACTTGAAAATGGGCTTGTATAAAGTAAAAACATACATATCTCTCTGTATATATTTATAGACATGTTTTAGATATGCATGCTATAGTCAATGGAGAATATTAGCAAGAGCTGCAAATCCCTTTCCTTGAGGATAAACATTTCGAGTGTCCATTTGCAGACCTCAGCTCCAAACTAAAATGGGAACCCCTTAAGTGTATTGGCCAAATGTCATCTCCTTTTTGCCGCTTCTAATGTCCCCAACCCCATTCGTGTCTATCAGTTCTCAATAATGTAGAAGAAATGACTCCTTTTTAAAAAAAGTTTCTCCGTTCTTTCTTTTTTTTTAATTGAAGTATAGTCAGTTACAATGTGTCAATTTCTGGTGTACAGCATAATGTCCCAGTCATGCATATACATACATATATTCACTTTCATATTCTTTTTCATTAAAGGTTATTACAAGATATTGATATAATTCCCTGTGCTGTGCAGAAGAAATTTGTTTTTTACCTATTTTTGTATATAGTTAACACTTGGAAATCTCTCTGAGATTTATCCCTTCCCACCCTCCTCCCCCCAGTAACCATAAGATTGTTTAGTATGTCTGTGAGTCTGTTTCTGTTTTGTAGAGGAGTTCATTAGTGTCCTCTTTTTTCTTTCTTTTTCTTTTTTTAGATTCCACATATGGGTGATACGTGGTATTCTTTCTGGCTTACTGCACTTAGTATGATCATCTCTAGGTCTATCCATGTTGTTGCAAATGGCATTATTCTATTCTTTTTTACTGCTGAGTAGTATTCCATTGTATAAATATACCACATATTCTTTATCCAATCATCTGTCAATGGACGTTTAGGTTGCTTCCATGTCTTGGCTATTGTAAATAATGCTGCTATGAACTTTGGGGTACATGTATCTTTTTGAATTAGAATTTCCTCCAGATATATGCCCAGGAGTGGGATTCCTGAGTCATATTGTAAGTCTATTTTTAGTTTTTTGAGGAATCTCCATACTGTTTTCCATAGTGGCTGCACCAAACTACATTCCCACCAGCAGTGTAGGAGGGTTCCCTTTCCTCCACACCCTCTCCAGCATTTATCGTTTGTGGACTTTTTAATGATGGCCATTCTGACTGGTGTGAGGTGATACCTCATTGTAGTTTTGATTTGCATTTCTTTGATAATTAGTCATATTGAAAAGAATGACTTTCTAAGCAGCTGAGTCAGGACAGAAGTGGCAAGCTTTTGTAACTCTTACCAATGTGTTGGGTTAGATTTTTGAATTCCAAATTTAGGTTTCTTTACTTTTTAACTCACATGTTGTTCTATTCAAACTAGTGAAGAATGTATTGGAGAAACTGAGAGAGGCCCCAGCAGCCTTTACGCGGTGTTTGTCGCCATCCATTTTACAAAAGGAACTTGGCGATGTGCCCTTGATGGCTCAGTGTTGATGTAAGAAGCAGATTTTCCACAGATGCTGAAGACAAATCTAGAAACCTAACTCATGGGCAGATAAGCAAATGAACAGGGTTTAGGTGTGTGTCTCAGACCTCCAATTCATGCAGCTGCTTTGTCTTGACATGGCTTGGTTACACTTCTTACCAAGGGCTCTTAAAACCAGCTACCTGCCTTGAAATTGAGTTTGCACTGTATTTTGGGTAATTTACCTTTGGACATTTTCCCAGCCCCTTCTCACATAGAACATTTTCAGTCACCCTTCTCCTTTGACATTATTTTAGGAATTTGGAGAGATGATTATAGACATAGAATCAGATACAGACCTAGATAGACATATGCTTATGAATGTACTGACCAAAAGTAAGTTTTTCTGAATGATCATCACATTATACGATTCATACGCCACACAGGAGTAATTATAGAATTTTGTTATAGAAAATGGATGAGATAGGAGGTGAGAGCAATAGTGTTATCATGGAAAAAACTTCTCTTTGTCATGGCCAATACCTACACAGATACTGTGATAAGAAATCTCTACTGGAAACCAGTATATGCATATTGAGAACATATAAAGACTAAAACTTGGGAAATGTACTTGAATTCAAATAGAAAATTAATTAATAATAAATTTATTAGATTCTACCACAATTTCTGAAATCATTATAAATCAAGCAATGCTTTTAAAACTACTTAAATAGTTTAAAAATAGTTATGGATTGAAAATAGTAATATATTAATATAAATTTAATACGTTTATATAAATTTTAAGTAGTGATATATTTAATAGTAAGATTGTTATTATTCATAATTCTTATCAATATAACAAAGTTTGAGGTAATATGCGTATGGAAGTAATTTAAAGGAGCAAATCATTAATAAGGTAATTAATACAAGTAAATGAAATATTAGATTATCCTGCAGTGCTTGATATTTACCTATACTTCATTTCATATCAGGAACCTAAACTAAATCAGCACTTGCTTATGATGAGATACATTAATCAGGGCATGTGGTTTTATGCATACAGAGCCTGCTTGGATATCTTACAAATTCAACAACAAAAATTAGTTTTAAGATAACGTCTTACTCATTTCTACATATCCCCCAGTACCTAACAGGATTTTGCACATATTTTGCACACAATATATTTTTTAATTGAGTTAAACTATGCAGAATATATTTCTGCATTATTCCAATCAATAGTCATTCAAGGGGAAAAACACCTAAATCATGTTTTCTAATAATGGTCCATTGAGTTATGGCTGGTTTTTCCTTCCACAGAGAAGTTGTAGGACATCTGGGTATTGCCAGATGCTTCTGTTATAAATAGTGTTAAAGCCTTTCTGCATGTGAGCATTATGTGATTATCTCTTTGGGGAGTCTAATTTTATTGTGATCACTCTGCAGTTCATTTTAGTGAGTATTCATATTCACTATCAAGACATGTTCTTTATCACTAAACGTCTGCTTACTTCTTTAAATGTCCAGGCAATAGCGAAATCCAGAATTTGCCAAGCTCCAAACCCCACGTTGTTTTCCTCTCCTGTGTAGATGTCTTAGGTCCCGCAGCTAGAACAGGAACACTATAGCCAGTGTGGCTGAAACAGAAAACCTTTTATTTCTCACAATTCTGGAGGCTGAGAAGTCCAAGACTAAGGTTCTGGCAGATTTGGTGTCTGGTGAGGGCCCGCTTCCTGGTTTGTAGATGGCCATCTTGTATCCTCACATGGTGGACAGCAGAGAGAGTTGACTATCTTGTTTCTCTTCAAAGGAAATGAGTCTCATCATAGGAATCCACCTTCATGACCTAATTACCTCCCAAAGGCCCATCTCCAAATACCATCACATTAGGGTTTCCATATCTGAATTTTCTGTCTGTGGGCTTAACATTATCCACAGTTTGCAATACATCACTGCACAAAGAATACAGGTAACTGACAAGCATCCCTACAGAAGCAAGCTTCTTGTGGTCCTTTACATTTGTAATGCAGGGCCTATCACCACAGAGACCCTAGACATTGCAGACGGCAGGAGTAACTCTCAACTGGGAGTATATATTAAAATCTCAAGTATACCTTTGGTTTGTCCCTTTCATGTAATTCTTATTATGTCTGTTAGCTTTTTGGGGCAAGCAATAGGGAGAGGATATTCTGGGAGTCTTGTTACCACTTAAAATAATTTATGTCCTGGAAAGAACCATTCAGCTGCGACAAACATCTCCCCAAGCCCCAGGATGCTGGTCTACAGAATGGCTATAGGATCTACCCTACCTCACCTTCACCAGGTTATTGTAAATATGCAGTAATAGCTGGAGCACTGATTATGTGTTAAGCATAATCTTAAGAGCTTTACAAGCTCATGGCTTCCCAAATGTGTGCCTTCAGTGGGTTTCAGGTGTTTCCAAGATAATAATCTCCACACAGCTCTCAAGGTAGCCATGCAGGTGCTGGGACAATTACAAGCCCCAGGATGGACCTCCTAGACCGCATCTGCCATGAAGCACCTCATCATTTCACCTCAGTATGCCAGGGAAATAGCTGAATTTTTTTATATATACATATAAATAAAAGGAACTAAAATAAAGCTGAGAAGCATGAATTAATTGATTTAATTCTCACAATAACCTTACAAAGTACATACTAATATTATCACCATTTTGCAGATATATAACTTGAAGCTCAAGAATATATAGGGTTAAGTAAATGATGAATTTTGGAAAGATGATTTATATGAAAATAATTTGGAAGAAGGCAAATAAAATGACTGCTACGTGCTCCTTTTAATAATAGGTACGTTATGCCAATATCAAAACTTTGTTAAAGCACAAAGCAAACAGAGAACTGTGAGGCTTATACCAACGTCTGTTAAAGCTATGTGGTTGTCACATGACCACCCTTCCCAAGGGGCTAGATTTGATGTCTTCACTGAAGTCTCCTTAAATCCTCTGCATTATTGAAATGTGGTCAACCATAGCCTAGCCAATATGGTGATTCCTCCAAGGGAATATAATTATGTACCCAAGGTCAATAGTTGACTGTCAACAACAGTGAACTTCATAGATGAAATAAAAGTAAGAAATTCAATTCTGGGAAATGGAAGGGAGTGATGCTGACCTGTGATTTTTCCAAAACAAGTTTACATATTTTAAGTATTATTTTTTCATGTTGACATGTTACAGTTCTAATGTTACTGGATGAATACCCTGTTGCTCCAAAACCAGCTTCACTGGCATGGCTTCATGGCCCTAAATTATCTGATTTCAAACCCCCTTCCTGTCTTAATTTACCTCCTTATTCTTGAACTTTCATTGAATTTAAACGTCAAATAGCACAGTGAGGCTTTTTTAAAACTAATCTTGGTGGGAAGGGTGGGGAGTATAGTTTTCTCTTCCCCATTTCTATTATAAACTCCCAGAGAACTGCAAGTATGCATTTAACTTTATAGATCCCATTGTATAACTTAAAATATAACAGTGACTCAGTAATTTTTGCAAACTGAATTATGTGTCTATGCAACAAAAATTTATTGCACAGATTTTGTGCTACTGACTAGGGAAATAATGATGATTGAGTTAGATAAAATCACTGCTCTAGTGGACATTGCAACACAGAGATGATGAAGCTGATACAATGAGGTTCCAATATAGTATGATATGTGTGGGAAAGTACAGCTTTCAGATCCCTCAGAAATAGGGGAAAGAGAATTCACACGTTGGGGGAGTGGGAAGGTGGAGAGGCATCAGGAATAACTTCCCAGGAAAAAAAAAAAGGCTATATTGGAGTCATAACATGAAGGTTAGTTAGGTAAAGAAGTTGGGGAAGAAATCATAGAAGAGAAAATGGAACAACAGGGAAAGAGCTGGCCTTAAAGAGACCAAACATCTTTAGATAAAGAAAAATAATTTTGTGTGGGTGAAGTATCCCAGAGAGAGATGAAATATGAGCAGAAGAAAGCTTCATAAGCCATAGACAGAGGTTTGAACGTTCTTTGAGTAGCAACAAGAAGACCTTGAATAATTTAAGCAAGGTAGTGGCATAATCAGATATTTAGATTTTGAAAAAGATTTCTAGCTATAGTGTGAAACAGTGACTCTTCCCGAAGGCAGGAAGAGTCATGATTAAGTTCTAACATGAGAACAATTTCACAGTGAACAAGGGCTAATGGACAAAGCTTAAAAGATATATGAGAATTAGAATCAACAGATTTTGGTAACCGATTTGTTCAGAGACATAGGGTAAAGGAGTGCTAAGAGTCTTACATGATCCTCATATTTCTGGCATGGGTAACCGGGTGGATGGTAATCCTATTCCCTTAAATAGATACCCCAGGAGAAACAAGTTTTCCACAGTAGATGCCTAATTCAATTTTGGATGAATTGATTTGAAAGTACTAGTAAAAATGCAATTAGAAATGTCCAATAAGTGGATGGATACGCAGGTCTGGACTCAGAAAAGAGATCTAAATCAGACATAGCGTTGGGAAATGTCAACATCTATTTTGCGTTTAAAGCCACAGGAGTCATTAGGCTCCTAAGGGAGAAGTGGGATGAGAAGAGGACCTGGTATTTAAGAGACAAATAACATTGCAGAGGCTGAGGAACAGCTAGAATAACAGGCTAAGATCCAGGCAAGTTTATGACCTTAGACATCCTGAAAAAGGAGTTTATTGAGGAATGAGTGATGAGCTCTGTTAAATGTTACCAATGGGTCCAAGTTGTGAAAGCACATTATATTTATCAAAAAGATGCCATCGGTGACTGTGACAAGAAAATTTTGAGAGAAATGGTAGGAGATGAGAAAATAGAGCTAGCAAGTATGATATCTCTTTTATGAAATTGTCTTGTGGAGGAAGAAGATAAAGAATAAATATAGGTAAAGAGAATATGGGACAGAAAGACTATCATTTTTTAAGAGGAAGAGACTTGAGGATGTTTAAATCTGATAGAGAATGAGCAGGAGAGAGGGGAAATGTGAAGCTGCAGGGAGAAGGAACATAGTCAATAGATCAGTGTTCCTTAGAAAACAGAATGAAACAGGACCCATGGATCAAATGGCCGACTGGCTTGGAGCAGAAGGTGGTACTAGTAACTCCTCAACTGTAACAAGATAGAAAGTGGAAAGAATGGATATGGGGTGGGTGAGCTTATGACTTTAATGGCTGGAGGCTGAGGGAATCCGATCAGACATTAGTGAATGCTGGCACAGGATGGAGCAAAGGAGAGAGGGGAATGCTGAAAGAGTTGAATGTAGAGAGAGAAAATATATAAGGGTAGGACCTAGGGATTCCCAAAACATTTAAGAACAAGAAAGTTGGAAAAACTAAGTGAGAAAGGTGAGGGGCTGGAGTTTACGGTCACAGAGTTGGATGATTTAATTTAGAATTTCAGAGGTGAGATTGTGCAGGTGATGGCAAGGAGCAAGATCTAACTATGTGAATGGATTCATAAAATGACACAGAAGTGAGAGGCAATGAGTTTGGGGGAGAAGAGTTGAGAATCCAGAGCTTTAGATGGTTCATTTCACGGATAAGAATACCACCCAGAATTATTATGAGGATTGAAATGCAGGAGAATGCAGCCAGGAATTTAAGAATGAGTGCAGACATTTGCCTTTCTCTGTCTGAAACTTCACTTAGTATGATAATCTTTAGGTCCATCCATGTTGCCACAAATGGCATTATTTTATTCTTTTTATGGCTGAATAATATTCCTCTGTGTGTGTGTGTGTGTGTGTATAAAATATATATATAGAAAAAAAATATATATATATATGTGTGTGTGTGTGTGTATATATATGTGTGTGTGTGTGTGTGTATATATATATATATATATATATAGCTTTATCACATCTTCTTTATCCACTCATCTGTTCATGAACACTTAGGTAGGTTGTTTCCATGTCTTGGCTATTGTAAATAGTGCTGCTATGAACATTGGGGTGCTTGTATCTTTTTTTAATTAAAGACAAATACATGGTATCATTTATATGTGGAATTTTAAAAAATGATACAAATGAACTTATTAGAAAGCAGAAACACATACACAGTTATAAAAAGCACTCTTACGGTTACCAAAGGGGAAGGGAGGGGAGGGATAAATTAGGAGTTTGGGGTTAACAGATACACAGTAGTATATGTAAAAGAGATAAACAACAAGGACCTACTGTATAGCACAGGGAACTATGTTCAATATCTTTTAGTAACCTATAATGGAAAAGAATCTGGAAAAGAAAAAAAAATATATATATATAGAATCATTTTGCTGTACACCTGAAACTAACACAACATTGAAAATCAACTATACTTCAATTTAAAAAATTTTAAAAAGAACAAATGTAGAAGAGAAGGCAGATGCTGTCTGGCAGTGGGCAAAGGATCAGGAACTAAAAGCATGAGCCTAGTTCTTCAGTTCAGCTGGCCCTTAGGTGCAGCAGTTCCCTGATGGGTAGAGGAGGGTCTCCCAGAAGCAACTGCTGTGTCCACTCTGACTATGTTTGTAAGTCCTAGCCTAACTGAGCAAAATATTTTTCTGTTTTCATATAAAATAGCAGCAGTTTCTGGTGGCCAAGAGAGTGTTCTGGAAGGAATCAGTCATGGTCTGTTTTGAGTATGTAGTCTGGGTTTAACACACTAGCTCTCTGAGAGGGTGACACAGCCTGCAGGCTCTGGGTAGAAAATGCTGAAGCCAGAAGGTCATTGCCTGGTCTTTTGATGAGAAGGGTTCCTAGAACAAAGGGAAATAAAATGGTATTCCAGCCATAGTTTTAAGAATTTTTAGCTTTGAAAATGTAAATCATTCTAAACTGGTGTATGTCTACATGTACAATGGATTTAATCCATTTGTGTTTGGACTGACAATAGAGAGCCCAGAAATGAACCCACAAACTTTTGGTCAACTAATCTTTGACAAAGGAGGCAAGAACATACAATGAAATAAAGACAATATCTTCCGCAAACGGTGTTGGGAAAACTGGACAGCAGCATGTGAATCACTGAAGCTAGAACACTCCCTTACACCGTACACAAAAATAAACTCAAAATGGATCAAAGACAAACATAAGAAAGATATGATAAACCTCCTAGAAGAGAATATAGACAAAACATTATCTCACATACATCTCAACAATGTTCTCCTAGGGCAGTCTACCCAAGCAATAGATACAAAAGCAAGAATAAACAAGAGACCTAATTAAACTTACAAGCTTCTGCACAGCAAAGGAAACCATAAGCAAAACAAAACAACAACCTACGGAATGGGAGAAACTTTTTGCAAATGAAACCGACAAAGGCTTGATCTCCAGAATATATAAGCAGTTCATACGACATAATAAGAAAAAAAAAACAAACAACCCAATCCAAAAAATGGGCAGAAGACCTAAACAAGCAATTCTCCAGTGAAGAAATACAAATGATCAATAGGCACATGAAAAAATGCTCAATATCACTAATTATCAGGAAATGCAAATCAAAACTACTATGAGGTATCACCTCAAACCAGTCAGAATGGCCATCATTCAGAATTCCACAAATGACAAATGCTGGAGAGGCTGTGGAGAAAAGGGACCCCTCCTACACTGCTGGTGGGAATGCAGTTTGGTGCAGCCATTGTGGAAAACAGTATGGAGATTCCTCAAAAGACTAGGAATAGACTTACCATATGACCAGTAATCCCACTCCTGGGTATATATCCAGAAGGAACCCTACTTCAAAAAGATACCTACACCCCAAAGTTCATAGCAGCACTATTTACAATAGCCAAGATATGGAAACAGCCTAAATGTCCATCAGCAGATGACTGGATAAAGCAGAAATGGTATATTTATACAATGGAATACTATTCAGCCATAAAAATGACAACATAATGCCATTTGCAGCAACATGGATGTCCCTGGAGAATGTCATTCTAAGTGAAGTCAGCCAGAAAGAGAAAGAAAAATACCATATAATATTGCTCATATGTGGAATCTTAACAAAAAAAAAAAAAAGAAGACAAATGAACTTAAACATAAAAAAAAAGACTCATAGACATAGAATACAAACTTGTGGCTGCCGGTGTGGGGAGGGGTGGGAAGGGACAGACTGGGAGTTTGAAATTTGTAGATGCTGACAGGTATATATAGAATAGATAAACAAGATTATGCTGTATAGCACAGGGAAATATATACAAGATCTTGTGGTAGCTCATGGTGAAAAAGAATGTGAGGACAATGAATATATGTATGTCCATGTATGACTGACAAATTGTGCTGTACACTGGAAACTGACATAATATTGTAAACTGACTATAATTCAATAAAATCAAATTTAAAAAAAGAGTTAACATTATTCCAAACAACGAGGAAAGGAGTCATCAGCGTGGAGGATGTCCCTTGTGAATTATTCAATATCAGACGCAGACAATAATCTAATGGCACTCTATAGCCACTTGGAATAAGTGCATTATTTTCTCTTCTGTCAGGAAAAAAAAAGTTTTAAAGTAGAATTAGGAGAATTTTTTTAAAAATTCCCTTTCCTTTTCCAAAGTAAGCTGAATACCATGAATATAATTAAATCTTTTTAGCCTTTTCAATGTGTTTATCTTTTTTTTTTTTTCCCTTTCTACTGAATGTGCTAAAATGTAAGGCAGAATACCTTCTTGCACATCTCAGAGGGACAATCTGATGCTAATCTGGAGAAGACAGTGAAATTTGCTAAATGTGAAATCTAGACATTTTGTGTTCTTTCCACATTATTTTTTTCTTGTTTGCCCCAACTGCATTTATCACATAAGAATTTGTTAAGTAGAATGCCATGTGAACATGAGTTTCCACTTACAGCTTCTTTGTAAATTTTTAAGGTATAAACATTCTGCTTCTGACTCCAACTGAACTTACCAAACATTGAGAAAGTTATCACCGTATCATTATGTTGAGGTTTCATCTCTGCAGGGAGGAACGCTGGATTTACAAATTTTCGATTCCTTTTTCAGTCTGAAAAATGTTCTTATGAATGTTTTGTTCAATTAAAGAAATCAATGCCATAGTTTATATATTTAAACGTATGTTTTACAAAAAATGTTCACAAATATTTCATGGTGTTTCAAATTAAAATACTCCCCAATTTTTATAATCTTCAAATATGTTATCAACATGCATTTTCAATGTCATTTGGAGAGAGTCTGGAATGAAGATTTTTATGAAACTATAAGAATTAATAAAAATAGAGTTGTTAAATAGTGCCAACCTCCAGAAGGTTTTCCTGTCACAAATATGTAGAAGTGTGATAACTTCATGCTTGTCTTTGGGTTATATACTTCTCACTTCAAACTAATTTTAAGAAATGCTTCATATTTAAAAAGTCTTCACAAAGGGTACTTTCTCAAAAATCTTTTCACCCTTTGGGAATGCCAGAATCCTGCAGAGAAAACACTTGGCCATAATGTTCATTTCAATCCCTGAACCCAAGTCTCAAATCAGAAACTAAGTGTTGTCTGTAATTAGCAGAGAACATGGAGGTGTTTCATTAGTACCCCATGTTAGGTGCTCTCAATACCCCAAGGCCAGTCTGCTAAGAGAATGGAATCATCATGGCTATTTCAAACTAAAGCAGGGCTCTAAAATCCACATGTGATAGACCTAGAATTTGCCTAAGCCACAAACACAAGCCTCCCTGAACAGCAGTGAAAAAAACAGAAATAAAGGGTCAAGGAAGGTGCACTCCACTCTGCCATTGCTCCACTGTGTCCCCCAGGCCCCACCTCTCTGGTTCTCATTCCTCTCAAATCCCCAGGACTGCGTTCTGCTCCTCATTCTCATCTATCCTGGAGCCTTGGCCCCACAGTCCAGGGCTCTTTCCTCCTGTCCAGGAATTAGCAACTCAGGGAAGCTGGAGCTCTTTGATGCCTTCCCCAACAGTGAGAACCAAATCAAAGGATGACCCCACCATCCTGCTTACAGGAACGAAGACAGGCGGGTGTAGTCCGATCTCTGAAAAGCTTTCATTTCATTGAAATGTGGCTAACATATACTTAGAATTTAAGATTTACTAGCATTTTCCTTCATTTATATGTGAATATATTTGTGTTACATATAGAATTATAACAGAATAAAACCATTTGTTCAAAATTAATTCTAAAAGGAAAAAGATGCATTTTGTGTTCCAAACAACTGAAGTGTAAATAAATTTTGGCACACAGCCCATTTTTGAGATGAGAATGATCTCTGTATACATAAGATAAGATATATCATGACCCTCCCTTTAGGGTCCATGACACAAGACTGAATAATATAAAAACTTTAGGTTTCATGCTGTTTTTTAAAAATAATTTGTTGCATGGAATTCAAGATGCACAAACCAGCTATTGAGTTCCCCTTAAAATATGTCAACAACTTTTTTTTAAGTAACCCAAATGCCTCACAAACATTCAAGCAGTATAAATATGCATGAAATGTGAAATCTTCATCTTACTCCCAAACTCTATTTCTAGAAGTAACCACTGCTGCTAATAGTTTTCTTTACCAGCAGACCCGTTCCATAATGTTTAGGACAAATCCCTCACATAGTTTCAGTAGAGACTTTTAGAGAGGTCCAAATACAGTTGCCATTAGTAGCTCCCATAAGCTCCTCCAGAAAATAGAAACTTTTCAATTTAGTTTTCTTCTTATCACTTAATACCTCTCTGGACAAAATACTGCCTACTGTAGAGGTTTCTGTAGGAGTATGGGGCTTGGTTATGTCAATTAAGATCTTTGGCATTTCTCTCTCAGTGTCTGGTGCAGGCTTGTCCATGACACAAATTATTGTCAGGCTTATCAGCAGTCAGTAGTCTAGTGCTGATACAGCAAACTTCTGATAAACTCTTCCTGGTTGTCTTATGGGTGTACTTAGAAAAAAGACATCAGCACAAGGCAGTAACTGGAGGACATCTGAGTGTTTTCAAGACATCGGGGAACAAGCATATTTAACACTAGCTGGATCCTAACCACGCCTTTATATGGCAGCTTGCAGGAAACTCAGCCTGCTACAGTCCATCGTCTTTCTAGGTGATAGGGGAGGTGGTAAGATGAAGTTGGTAAGTGATCAGATGATCATATCACAAGCTCAGAATCTAAATTGATTTCTTGCCATATGGGCCCAAAAGTCTGCTGACAGGCCAGGTGTAATACAGTTCCTCCACCCTCTATTGTTTTTTCCCCAGTCATTGCCCTTCATTCTGAGGTATCCAAGACTTCTATAATTTGTGAATATTTTCTTGTCCTTCACAGATGAAATCTAACATATCTTTTCATTCTAAAAATATGATTTGAGTATCTATCATGTGCCAGATACTGTTCTAGGCATTTGGGGTCCATCCGTACCCCCAAGTAACGAGGATCTCTGCCCTCATGGAATCCACATCCTGGTAAAAGGAGACAATAAACAGTAAACGTAATAAATAAATATATTCTATACAATGTTAAAAGTTAACAAGTGTTATGGAAAAGATTTTAAGAACTAGAGTAGAGGAAATGGATTTCAGAGTGGTGATAGGGGTTACAAATTTTAAAAGGGTAGTATGGGTAGGACTCAATGAGAAAGCAAGGTATAAGTAAAATTGTGAACGAGGCAAGGAGTTAGCCATGGTGACATGTGGATAAAGAGCAGAGGGGAAACAGATGATGCCAACATCCTAAGGTGTGTTTGAAGGACAGCAAGGAGGCCATGGTGAGTAGGAGGAAGTGTAGGAGATGAAGTCACAGGTTACATGAGGCTGTGTCCGACAGGGCACATACTCAGGCTTTTAAAAAGAGAAATAAGGAGCCGACTGGAGATTTTGAGCATAGGAGACCCATACTCTGTTATAATCGTAAAAGGATTATTCTGTTGTCATGCTAAGAAGAGACTTGAGAGCAGTGACAGTAGAAGCTGACAGCCCAGTTAGAATGATGTTCCAATAATCCACGGAGGAGATGCCTCTGACTTGGATCCAGGTGGTAACAGCAGAAACAATGGGTAGTGATTCTCATTAATATGCTAGGCACCGGGGGAAGGGTATAGCTCAAGTGGTAAAGTGCATGCTCAGCAACCAAGAGGTCCTATGGTTTTTTCCCCTAGTCCTGGGTTCAATCCCTGGTACCTCCTCCAAGTGGAAATCAGTGAAGAAACCTAATTACCTCCTCCTCAGAAAACAAACAAGATGTTAGGCATGGATGGAAACATATTTCAATTTTATAATACCTCACTCTCCCAAAAATTGTTTAGTTAAAAACAAAGAAGAGAAGGAGGAGGAGGAAAAAGAAAAGAAGGAGCCCATCAACGGTTTAACTTTAGGCATTGCTGGAGAAGATATTCGAGCTGTCTGTGGGTCTCTGGCATTATTCCACAAGCACGATCTGATTTACACACCAGGCAATGCTGGTGTCAGATGATTCTAGAGATCTTGAGGGCAAGAAATATTGGAGAGGGATTTATATAATGCCCGCTGTTCATTCATTCATTCAAGCATCAAGTATTTCTTAACATTTCCTGTGAGTCAGGCACTGTTCTCAGTAGTTGGGACACAACAGTGAACAACAGACAAATGTTCATGCCTACATAGTGCTTGTACTCTAGACAATAGCAATAATAAGTAAGCTATTTAGCAAATCACATCATGACACATGCCCTCAGAATAAAAGTAAAGCTGGAAGAGAGATCAGAGTATGCAGAGGTTGGGCAATGTTTCAGTTTTATACAGAGGTCAGGGTAGACCTTGTTGATGAGGAGAAAGACTCAAAGGAGGTGAGTATCATACTCAGATTCTGAAAACTGATGATGGAACTCTTGCAGCTTCCTAAAGAAATTGATAATCCACTATTTAATATACCTCTGCTGCAAAAGGACTTTGCCAAGAATTTCTTAATGATTGAATTATGAAATGACACTATACTGCTTATAGTCTTTTTATCATTTTTCTTGCAAATCTCATCCTTGTACCATATTTGAAATCTTTTATATAACCCACTGTCAAATAAAAGAGCTAAACTCGTGTAGTTCCCAATACAGTTGATTATAATTATTATATTTTCTTTCCTTTTTCAGCTCTATATATATTTAGAAAATAGCTGAAAAAGAATATAAATGAGAATAAATGTTCTAATTCCCAAGTGATTCTCTGCCTGCTTTATATCAGGCTCATTGTGAAATAAATGGAAAATATAATTAAATTGTTTTAAAATATAGGAATTGTTCCAGTGATCATAAAAGAAATTATGCTATTTTTCAAAATGTAGCTTGGCACTCTGGCATGAGAGTTAAGCCAAAGGCTGACTGGACTCTTTCAGGCAATTTTGTGATGAACTTAACCTTTCCAGCTGACTTTATGTAGCATGGTGTTCATTATCCAGAGTAATAGTCATCTTTAATATGTCACAAATCTGAACAGCTATGACATTCATTTCCAAAGTTCAGCAAAATATATTAACTAGGCTTAGGCTTTATGAAGAATGAGATTGTCTAGGTGATTATTTATTTTCCATTTTTCTTAATCAAGGAATCAAACCCCAAAACCACAAAATGTCTAAATATTATATAAATACTATCCTTGACCTGTGACCTAGAATCTTCCTCCTGGTGAAATTGTAGAGCAAATTTTTTAAAACTGTATGCCTCAAAATAGAAGTTCATGAGGGAAAGTGGTGGCCGTGGGCAAATAAAATCGGGGACACTGGTTTTAAACACTGTCACCAGGTTCATCTGCAAGGTGTCTGAGAGGTTTTAACAAAATGTAGCCCCAGGAGATTGATGTAATTGGCAATGCTCTTCAACAAGCTATTTTTCATAGAATCATTAGTTTTGTAGAAAAGTCTATTTACAAGGAATACTGCTTGGGAAAACCTCATTTGAGAGACTTAAAATAGGAATAGTTATCAATTCTTAAACACTACACTAGGTGCTAGCCATTTCACTCACTATATTCTTACCACCTCCATGTATTTGTCAGAACTCTTTTGTACACAAATTCATAACCCTAACTTATACTGGTGTAAGCCTCCTTTAAGAGTTTCCTGTCAAATGGAAGTGAAAATATACGACTGAGTATGGAGATTCCTTAAAAAACTAAAAATAGACTTACCATATGATCCAGCAATCCCACTCTTGGGCATATATCTGGAAAAGACAAAAATTCTAATTTGAAAAGATACATGAACCTCAATGTTCATAGCAACACTATTTACAACAGCCAAGACATGAAAGCAACATAAGTGTCCATTGATGGATGACTGCATAAAGGAGTTGTGGTATATATATATATAATGAAATATCACTCAGCCATAAAAAAGAATGAAATAATGCCATTTGCAGCAACATAGATGGACCTAGAGATTATCATACTAAGTGAAGTCAGTCAGACAGAGTAGAATAAATATCATATGACATAATTTATATGTGGAACCTAAAAATGTGATACAAATAAACTGATTTACAAAACAGAAATAGACTCACAGACACAGAAAACATACTTATGATTACCAAAAGGGAAAGAGGGAAGACGGATAAATTAGGAGTTTGGGATTAACAGATAGACACTACTGTATGTAAAACAGATAAACAACAAGGACGTCCTGATTAGCACAGGGAACTATGTTCAGTATCTTATAATAACCTGTATTGGAAAAGAATCTGAAAAAGAATATATGTATACATATATATCTGAATCACTATGCTGAACACCTGAAACTAACACAACATTGTAAATCAACTATACTTCAATTTAAAAAAAAAAAAGAAAATTAAAGAGAATACAGGGCAGGAACTGGCTTGGAGGATGACTCGAGGGATGTGCTCACACCTCCACACCCATTCTCTGGCTCTCCTCACCCCTTGTCGTGGTTCACTTCCCTGTTAGGCAGTTTTTCTTCAGACCACTGATGAGAGACTGGGAAATCCAGGACTTTTAGATTCCCAGAAGAAACTGTAAAAAAATCTGTATGAAATTGTATTCTTAATTCTGTATTGCTCAATTAGATTATGTTAAAGGAACAAAAGACAAATATTATTTATTAGAGATAAATTTTAAAATTAAACTAAAATTTAAAGATGACAATACAAATATCTTGTTCAAAATTATAAAATGACTTGGAAAACCATGTGCAGGTGCCCAGATGATTGTGACAGAGGCTGCTAGTTGTCCCCCTGAGGCCTGTATGACCGTCTTCCTATGTAATAGGGATCCCAAAATTCACCTGGGCACATGGAAACACCAGACAAAAATTATACTTTCTGATTGACCATTCAACCAGGTGTACCCAGGTGATGAAGTCTGGAAAAGAATGTGAACATATATAGTGGCCATCTTCTTGAAAATGTCTCTAAAGGGGAGCGGTAATAGCTCATGACTTTTCTGAGCTCTTCTCTGTTGTCTGGGGTAATTTTTATAGCTAATTAGAGCAGCAGTATTGGTCCATGCAAACCTTTGCCAAATATGGCAAAACAGGAAGATAGAAGGATCCCATCTCCCTAATATTATGGACCACTAATATCTGTATCAGCCCTGGATCTCCACCTCTGGACTTTTGTGAGAGGAAAATTAAACTTCCACTATGCTTAACCACTTTTATTTTGGGTTTCTTGTCATCTTTCAGCCAAACTTCATAGTTCCATTTCATTAACAAGAGTAAACAGAAACTCATTAGATGCTGGCCTGCAAATTCGTAGGTTAGCCTTTCCCTTTTTTTTCTGGTCAGTTTTCTTTCTAAGCCTTTGAATGTTAGAAGCAGTAAGGTCAACAACAGCTCTCCGCCCAGAGCCAAAATGTCTCTCCAGGGAGCCTAAAGCAGTACTGACACGATATAAGCCTTTTGCATCCAGACCACACAGGCCAGATTAATTGATTTCTCCTTCCCCATCTTGAAACCATTTTAAATAGTAATGTCACACTGTTACCAACCTGCCACCTTATCTGTCGTGTGTCCTTTCTTCAAAGCCTGGGCAAGCCCTAGTTGTCTTACTCTTCAGGCGGAGCCTAGGTGCCTCCGCCATCCCTCATGCTCTTGACCATTCACTGGCCACGTGCCAATTTTACTGGGGGGACGTGGGACTGGCTCCTTCTTTCCACCGTCAATCAGTTTAGAATTGGTTGGTTTAGCTATTTATGTACAGCCTTCAAAATAGGTTAGAAAGTGAATAAAGATGGAGAGGAAGTCTTTTCCATTTACATGTTTCAACAAATTGCAAAATAGAATATTTAAAAGCCCTTTCCCCATTTGATGATGGAGTTAGAGTCAATTTCATCAGCAGGATATGGTGACCTCTCTGACTGTGCCGCAGCGTTTTAAGACTGTGAACTGTTTGATACTTATTGGACCCTTTGATACTCAACTAGACTCACTGCCATCGTCGCAAGAACAGTTAAGAGTCTGGGATCTAGCATCCTCTCTCTTCTGTGGCTATTTTCCAAAGTATTTATTAATAATACACTATAAGATAAATATATGACCCAAAGGAATTAGACTTTGAAGGTATTTGAACCTCCCGAATCACAGGTAACAAGAATGATTCTGAGTATTATTTCCAGCCATTTTTACTTACCCTCCAAAGCATTTACTTGAAATAGATGAAGAAATGGAGACTTAAGTTATTTCCCCTTGATCTTCCTAGTTGACGGTAGCAATGTAAGAATAAGAGCCCAGAGGTCTGTGCCCTGGTTCCTGACCACATCAGTACCAGCAGCAAGTCACTAAGTTCCTACCACAAGAGAGTCCTCGTCACCACTCCCTACCTTCTTATCCGCCTCTGGGATAAGGGCACAGGCTGGCAGGGCTCCACCAGGCCCACGCAGCAAGCACCGGGCAGCGCCACTGCCCATGGCCGACTTGACCTGACTCCCTGAGGCTCTGGCTTCTCCAGCCCCCCACCTGGAGAAGAGAGGGAGGACAGCCCAGAAGTGGAGGGGGGGTGATCACCCCAAGGTGAGAAGTGAGGCCAGGAAGGGACAGAAAATAGCAAGAGGCTGGCAGATAGATGGCTCCTGTCCTGTCCCTTACAGACTTCCCCGTGATTGTGGAACCAGTTATGTTTTCTCCTGAAGCTGTGGTTGACTCAGAAACACTGCCTTGTGTTTGCTTTTCCTCCTTCCTAGCCTCACTTTCCCTTTTACTCTCACTCACTAACAATGAAGTAGAACCTGCTTTGGGCTCTGATTTCTAAGAACCCTGGACCCATCAGATCATGGTCCAGTTAGGCTACTCACCAGCCTGGCATCACATCCGCCATCTGAACAACAGAAAGCAGGAAGAGAGAAAGAAATTCCACCCCTCTGTCTTCAGGACATTTTTCAGAAAACATAAGCAACATTTCCATCTGTTCTCATTGACTAAATGTAGACAAAGAGCCATACCTAGCTGCAAAGAAGGCCGTCCTGTTCGGTAAAATAATGTGTCTGGCTGAAAACTGGCTAACTGTAACAAAGGAGAAGAAAGACATTTGGGGAGGCCAATCAAATGTTTTATCTCTTACCCAGAGCCAGGGGCTGGAGGAGTCCTACTTCTGTGAACCACCTCATTCATTTTCCTCTATCTACAAACCTCCAACACATCTTTCCACATACTTATTTTCTCTAAATGACTTTGGTTCTATTTCAACGAAAAACTGAAGCGATCAGAAGAAAACTTCCCCAAGTTCCTACCGCCACATCTACCCATTTGCCTGCAACTGTGTCCGTAGTCTCTACTCATGTCTTTGCTCGTAGCCAATGCCAAACCTTCACTTCTAAATTAAATGCAATTCCTTTTCACTTGCTCAAAGACACCCTCCACCTATTCTCTTCCTCTGTTTCCTGCAACATCGATTTTTCCCTCTCTTGTGGTTCATTCTCCCAAACATACAAACCTGTTGTAATTTCCCCTATCTCAATAAAAGCCTCCCTTTATCCTCTTCCTCTTGTAATTCCTGTCTCGTATCTCTCCTGTGCCTTGAAGTCTACCTCCTTAAGTGAATCATCTATATTTTCTGTCTTCAGGTTTTCTCACTGAATTCCTGAATTCACTCCAGTGAATTTGCTCCTACACCATTTCACCAATACTGCTCTTACCAAAGTCATCAATCAACTCCACATGCCAAAGACAATGGTTGATTCCATTTCTCATTTTAATTGACTTTTCAGTAGCATTTGCTGCAATTAATCACGCTCTCCTCTTTGATGCAAGTGCCTCACTGAGCTTACAGCACAATATAGCTGCTAGGTTTTCTTCTACCTTTCTGGCTTCTTCTCAGTGTTTTTGCTGAATGATTCTTTCCTCCTGACTCCTAAATGTCAGAGCACTCCATGTCTCATCAGTCCTTGATTCTCTAATCTCTCTATACTGACTTCCTAGGTGATCTCCAGGTTCATGGTTTTGAATCTCACCTATATTAATGATGATTCCCACATCTATATCACCTTTCCTGGTCCCTAACATCCACACTCAATAGCCACTAACTCAATATTGACTTTTTGTAATAGGTGTCTCTTAAATAGCATGTCCAAAACTGAGCTCCTGACACCTGTCGATGCCAAAATCTACTTGTTCCACAGCATTCACCATCTAGGTAAATAATTATACCTTTCCAGATGTTCTGACAAAAAGCAATCGTGTCATCCCTGACTCCTCTGTTTGTGTCACACTTTTGCTCATTCAGTCAGCAGATCTTTCCTATTCTACCTACAAAATAGCCCCAGAATTCCCTCCCTTCCTGCCATCTTCTACCTGAGTCAAACTAGCTCTTTTTTTCTTGGAAATAACTTATATTTACCAGTATTTTAACTTTTTTCTTTTTTTAATTTTATGTGCACTGATTTTTTTTGTATGTGTGTGTGTGTATATATATATATATATATATAAATTGAAGTATAGTCAGTTTACAATGTTGTGTCAGTTTATGGTGTACAGCATAATGTTTCAGTCACACATGAACATACATATATTCATTTTCATATTCTTTTTCACCAAAGTTACTACAAGATATTGAATATAGTTTCCTGTGCTATACAGTATAAATGTATTGTTTATCTATTTTATATATAGTAGTTAGTATCTAAAAATCTGAAACTCCTAATTTATCCTTTCCTACCCCCTTCCCTCTCTGGTAACCATAAGTTTGTATTCTATGACTGTGAGTCTTCTGTTTTATAAGTCCATTTGTTTTTTTTTTTTTTAGATTCCACATAGAAGTGATATCATATGGTATTTTTCTTTCTCTTTCTGGCTTACCTCACTTAGTATGACAATCTCCAGGTCCATCCATGTTGCTGCAAATGGCATTATTTTATTTTTTATGGCTGAGTAGTATTCCGCTGTATACGTATACCACAACTTCTTTATAGACCACCTCTTTTTAGTGTAGTCTCAACCCAGAGCTGAAAGAATACAGTTAAACAAAGTCATCATTTTACTATTCGGCTGAAATCTCTCCTGTGACTTTGCAGCTCACTATCATTACTAGCACCTACAACTCACTGCCTGACCAGGTCTTTCAGTCCACATTCTGCTTGTATCCTCTCTCAGTGCTCTTCTCCCCTTTAGATGGTGCTCCCAACCTGAAACTTCAGCTCATTCCAGCACTTCTTACTTCTCTTTGGTTTATTTTTCTCCTGAGTTTTTAGTATATCACATAGCATGTAATTTACTTATTATCTGTCTCTTTCACTAAAAAATAAACTAAATAAAGCCAAAGGCTTTTCTGTTGTTGTTATCTGCTTTGTTTACTATAGGATCCTAGAGCAGTTCCTGGCACTTAATAGTAAGCACTCAGTAAGTCTTTGTGGCAGGAATAAATGACAGTTTGCCCTGTGTTCTCACAATGGCTCAGCACTTGCCACACTGCACAAAAGAGGCTCACACCTGCTCTTGGCTGTGCCCCTAGCACATCTGGACCTAAGTCTCCCGGGAGACTTTCTAAAGGTTGCTTCCTAGAATTTGTATTACCAAATGGCTACGTGTGGAAAAATCTCATTGCAAGAGCAATAATAGCTGTACATTAGCTACAATACTACTGTACAATAGCTGGGAATGAATTCAATAACAACAGCGAAAGTAAGGCAGCCATGGGAGAAAAAAAAAATTCTATACAGTACGGAAAAAAGACCTAAATGAATGAAAGATGGCCCATGTCCCTAAATGGAAAAACTAAATAAAAATATAAATAGATCAAAAGTTAACATACAAATCTAATACGTCTTCAACTGGAATGTCAATGAGATCTTCTTGGAACTTGATACTATTATTTTGAATTTCATGTGGAAGAAGGAATCTGCCAGGATTCCCCTCTAAAAAAATGAAAAAAAAAATTAGAGGGTAGGGGTAGCTAAACAAATATAAAAATAGTATAGGAAAAGCAGCAACAGAAGAGAGAATAAAGAATCGAGAAACAACAGGCAGACATCAAAATACATGATAAATGTGGGGAGTACACATCTTTAGGCAAACAGCAGATTCTGAAATAAATGGGATGGAGACCACTGGTAATCTATTTAAAAGAAAAATATATAATTAAACATCCTACTACATTTTGTATGCAGAAAAATTTTCCAGATAGATCAATAATCTAAAAGTTAAAAACTACTGTATATAAAAAGATTAGGAGAAGACCTAGGAGAATATTAGTACATTTGTGAGGGAAAAGCTGTCTTAAACAAGAAGGGCAAACTCAGAAGTTATAAAGGTAAACAATTAGCATATAGGATTATGCTAAAATTTTACATAACGAAGTTAAAAGAATTTGTTAGAAACTTCTAGTTCTAACATCATAGTGTTGGTCAGGAGGAGGGTAGAGATATGTGCTCTCAGGCACGCACGCTAAAAATGTAAGGACGGCTACTAAATAATAGAAATTGAGTATTTTAACTAGAACACAAATCAAACAGAATTCATGGAATACAACCAGACCTATACTGCAGGGGACTAATTTGTTCCATGACTTTATGATCTCACGGAAGTAACAGAAACTTCTCTGTCTATGCAGAGTCTCATTTTTATACATAGAATGTCTAATCCAGTCTAATAATGAAATCCTCCAACTCTTTTCAAAGGTAACACTTCTCCCCCCATCCTCCAGCTGGAGCCTGCTGTGCCAGGGCTGCTGGTCTTCAGAGTGAGACAGTGCAGTTTGCATGTTTGTTCTTGCTGATTCTCTCCCTGAACATGGCAGTCAACTGGACAGGTTCCTCCACCACTTGCCAGGAGAGTTTTGAGGTCAGATGAGGGAATCTGGACTACCCTTATTTGAATGCCACTGTGTTCAAAATGAATGTCACACAACCACTTCTGTGGCTTCTTTAGAGATCTCAGTCCTTGGGGCCTCCTGACCTTCAGTTCCCTTGATGTGGCAGCCCGCCGGGAACCCAGTGATTTTATTTCTGCCACTTTTTGACAGAATTAATGCTTTCAGTCAGACCTTATCTGATAGCAGCTAAGACAACCCTCACACCAGCGCCCTTCACAGGTAGCCTACATGGGCGTCAGAGGAAACCCACACCTCTTCTCCCAGCACACTCACTGCGACGACAGCTTGATTTTCCTCTGCCACAAGATCACTGGCTGCCCCATGTCTCTCCTCCTCCCCTTTTCCCAAACAGGAGGCAGCTGCCTTCCTCCTGTCTCCCCTTAAAGCGGGAGAAGAGATCATGCTGTAACACTCCCTTCTCTCCTGGACGTGGGCATGGAGTCACAGCGCACTAGCAGCTCTTCCCACAGGGATGGTCTTCATAAATCCTCTTCTCATTTGTCTTCAACATCTTCAGTGGAGGAATGTTTCAATTAATTCAGTGAAACCAAATTTTAAATATTTTCTTTAAAAATCTGCATATTGGACTAATACTTCCCTTTGCAATTAATTACATTATATATCTTATTTTTGTTATAATCAAAACTTTTAGTTAAATATACCGATAAAAATGTCTAACTTCCAACCCAGCAGACTAAAGATTTAAAAGATAGTAAAGGACATCCAATTTATCCAGTAGAAGCCAAGAAAAGAGGGAAAAGCAGAGCCAAGGAGAATCATGATTTTGAAAACTTCCACAATCTACAGAAGAAGTAAATCCCAACATGAAATATGAATTCTAATAATCATTTAAGGTTTTCAGTTAAAAGACAAAAATTTTCAAAATGAAAAAAAAATCCAGCTATGTGTTCTAAATAAATAACCCTTGATATATATTTCCCAAATATAGGAAAAATAAGAATTCTACCAATTCAGTTTACATGGCTGGCATGGCACTGATCCAAAACTGTATGAAAATAGTTCATGAAAGGAAAATTATAAAACAATCCTACCTATGAATGTAAATGTAAAAACTCTCAATAAGTTATTATTTATATAATATGTAGCAATTTCTATTTAATTCTAACAAATAGAGATCATGAGAATTCAAAATCCTTTAACCTTAGAAAAATACATCAATGAATTTATCTATGGCAACATATTATCTGAGAAAATATCATAATACCATGTTATTAGATGTAGAAAAAATAGGTGCAAAAATCCATCATCCATTTAGGGTAAAAATTAAGAATGGAAGAGGACTCACTTAACTTTATAAAGGGCATTTAAAAAAAAGTTCAACAAACATATATAATAATTAAATATTAAAAGAATTACCTTTATATTTATGAATAAGACATAGTTGCCCATGAACATCATTTGTACTCAACATTTTAATGAATGTTTAAAGTCAGCACAATAAAGGCAAGAAAAATTTAAAATGATGTAAAAATTACCAATTTCAGAAGCAAGAAAAATTGTATTACTATTGAAATTGACTAAATTTACAGTTGGAAATTTTGAAATATTGACTGAAAAATTGGGAGAGTGGCAATAGTAATAATGTTAGCCTTGGATTCCCCAAGTTACAAAAACCAAAAAATACGTATATGGTTAAGGAGCTAAGGAGCAGAAAGAGTAAGGAAAAAAAAAAGATCATTAAAAATAGAGATATTAGTTCCAGTATATTTGGATCCAAATTACCGTCCAGTGAAAACACCAGGACGTCAAGGCTCTCAGGTGCCCTCTTCCCTCCTGAAAGAGTTCGGGTTCACCCGTGTACTCTTCTACAGGGCTATTACTCTTCCAGACCCATTAATTTGGTCATCTGTGCTGTCTGCACCTCTCTTCTTGTTGCTTCTCTCTTGCTCCTGCCCACCTGGAGAAAGCCTGAATTTTTCAGACTGTATAAAATTCTCTGATAAAGAGCATAAATCCCATTCCTCAGGGCATGGGTATAAAGGATCTTTGAATGATGCCATGGAGATTACACTCTTCTCCACCAAGCACAAGCCAGCCCTCAGGTAGAACCCTGGCACTCTAACCCCCCTTCCCCAAGATGAGCTTCCTGACTTCCTGGGACAGACTGATCCTCCATACCTTTTCCCCTAACCTCTGCTTGTATTTGCTAATCCAAGAATGTTAGAGCCCACTAACCATAAATATAGTTTTTTCCTGTTACTGCTGTTTAATAATAAAGAAAGATTCCGCTTTTGGCAGTCACAGACACTTTTCTCCCCTTACACCAAATGTCAGAATTAAAAAACTGCCTCCAAGTGTTTGAGGATGGTTTTCTTGAGCCTGTGGTAACAATGTCTAATAGAGAGAGACTATATATTGTATGTTTACTCTTGTTTTCAAAAAAAGAAAGCGAATAAAAATAATGACATCAAAATTTTTTCTTCTCTTAGAAGTAAGATGTATTGGCTTCAACTCTGATATCATGGGATTACTGAAGTGAATGAACAGAATAGGTTTCTCACACTTCTCTCAAAACCTAAACCTTGCCCATTTCTTAAATACACCCAAACCAACCAATACTCACAAACACACACACACATCTCCCAAGATTTATATAGTTGTGTGCTCTTTTGATCATCTCACATTGATCTGAGACTGCCTATCTGACAATGTTATGGTTATTTAAAGGAGCATGGCCACGTTAGTGGTCTCGTTATTTAAGCAATAGCTGCAAAGGTAGTGATTGAGATCATGAGGTAATTAAACACAATAATCATGCAATCAACTTCATCAGAATTTAAAAGCAATACAAATATGACAGCAACCTCTTCCAGTTGTTCAGCATGGCTCTCAGCACTAACATGAATGTTTATACACTTTAGTGACTTTGTTACCAAAATAGTCAGTAAAGAACACAAAAACTTTAACATATAGTTCCTAGAAATGTTTCAAAAATTAATTATAAGAAGCAAAACCTGACAAAAAGCACATACAGAAACTTTAACTTCAAATGATACCCTAAACTCATTTACTATAAGTATAAAAATCAAACACTTCCTTGTGTTAAACTCTTCACCTGAGCATCTTCAATTTACTTCTTCCCATTAATGTGATTGCAGATAATTTTCAGTTTGTGAAAATCCTCTAAAAATATAACTCTTTTAAATTCATGACCATGAGAATACATGAAGCCAATTTAATAAATGGCTCTGAAACTATTAAACTGCTACTGCAGCCCAAAGTATATATTCGTAATTAATGATCACTATGTATATAAACGTGGGTATTGCTTACCATTCCAATTGCAATCTCCAGTTAATAGACACACTGAGGAGAGCACTGCACTGTAGAAGCTGCAGATAATTATCTGACTCTTCATCTCTGTTGCACTGATGCTGAAAAATTAAGGAATCGTTCTTAGGGCCTCTGCATGAAAAGCCCTGATTCAAGGAAGAGGGCACTGCAATTGGATGCTAGAGGTAATAGCCAAAAAGCCAGAGGTAATAAGCAGCAGAGACCAAATTAGAATTCAGCTGCCCAGTTCTCATCTCTTTCTCCCCAGTATATTTCAGATATGTCTCATCCAAGGTCAGCAGGGTATTCGTGTGCAGAAAAATAAATGGGAAAGCCAAAGGGCAATAGTGCAGGCCAGGAGTCCCCTGGGCTTCAGGACTTGGCTCATCTTCTCCTAACTCACCTTTGTCATACACTGACACTATTAAAAGGCTGTAAACACACTCGACAGTTAATTTTAAAATCTCATTATTGAAAGCAGTTTATACTTTAGGAATGCCAATCAACCGTCTAGTAACTAGATAGAAATGGGGGGGGGTGATACATATACCAATTCAGATATCTTCTTTAAGCTACCTCTCATTCATTTTTGACACTTCAAAATCTCCACATAGCTCTCTTGCAAAGCAATATGGTCCCTCTGAGGCTGAGTTATTTGGCAATTTAAAGATCTTAGCCAATTTTAGGACTGGAACATAAGCCCTTGACATAGTTGTTATGATACAGTAGTCCTGCTGAGTAATTTAAATTAAAAGTACTTGTCATAACTCTAGCTCAAATTAGGAGAGCTGTCCTAATTAAACCACTAGCTGTGTTCTGGTTTCCAAATTCCTGAGAGCCAAGTATATTTGCCTCTAATGCTAGTTTTCTATGACAGTGCAAAAGCCTCACATGAGATCTTGTTATTATTTCAAAGAGAATTTTAATTTATTTTTTAAGTAACTGTGAGAGCACAAAAAATTGAACTCTTAAAAATTTGCCTTTATCTCCTAAAATTGCAAGTCAACATTCTTGTTGCTATCTGTTTCCATCCAGGTTTACAGTTGATAAGGCAGTCAGTCTTTCTGGCTCTAGGTGATGTATAAACATTTCACTATAAAAATGTTCTGGTTTAATCAAAATGAATCAAAAAGAGGGTTTAACAAAGAATTTTCAGTCCTTCATCGAAAGTGGCACTGTCAAGGTTGAAAGAAAGCACTAATCATCTAATTTTCTGTTCTCAGTTCTCAGGCTCTCCTCCCTGGAGTCTGCTTGTTGATGTCAGTTTGAGTACTCCTGTAATCAGATGCCTGTGAGGGAGGGTGTGATGCAACCAAGCAAGTGATAAAATGCCAGCCGTGACTTTGATTCAAATGGAGAACCTGGAAGAAGAAAAGTCTCTTTAATTTTTTTGTTGTTGTTGTTCATGTAAGAAGACAAAAAAAATGTATAATGAAATTTTAAAAAGATAAACTGATGTGTGTATCAGATAGAAAAATGAGAAGGGTTTGTTTATGTTGGAATGCAGGTATATTTGATACTGGTAGTTATTTTTATTATTTTCAATTTCATAAAGTTTCAGATAGCAAAGTCTGTTATTTAAAATCAAATTATATATGTGATTTTTTAAGGTTTTTTTTTAAGTATTGAAGTGCAGTCACTTGCAATGTGTCAATTTCTGATGTATAGCACAATGTCCTAGTAATGAATATATATACATATATTCATTTTCATTAAAGGTTATTAAAAAATATTGAATATAGTTCCCTGTGCTATACAGAAGAATTTTTAAATCTATTTTTATATACAGTGGCTAACATTTATAAATCTTAAACTCCCAAATTAATCCCTTCCCACCCCCTTTCTCCCAATAACAATAAAATTGTTCATCATGTCTGCAAATCTCTTTTGTTTTGTAGATGAGTTCACTAGTGTCCTCTTTTTTATTTCTTCTTTTTTTTTTTGGATTCCACATATGAGTGATATCATTGTATTTTTCTTTTTTGGCTTGCTTCACTTAGAATGGTGATCTCTAAGTCCATCCATGTTGCTGCAAATGACATCATTTTATTCTTTTTTATGGCTGAGTAGTATTCTATTGTATAAATATACCACAACTTCTTTATCCAGTCATCTATCATTGGACATTTAGGTTGCTTCCATGTCTTGGTTATTGTATATAGTGCTGCTATGAACATTGGGGTAAATGTATCTTTTCAAATTAAATTTCCCTCTGGATATATGCCCAGGAGTGGGATTGCTGGATCATATGTTAAGTCCATTTTTAGTTTTTTGAGGAATCTCCATACTTTCTTCCATAATGGCTGCACCAAACTACATTCCCACCAGCAGTGTAGGAAAGTTCCCTTTTCTCCACACCTTCTCCAGCATTTATCATTTGTAGACTTTTGAATGGTTGCCATTCTGACTAGTGTGAGGTGATAGCTCATTGTAGTTTTGATTTGCATTTCTCTAATAATTAGCAATATTGAGCACTTTTTCATGCTCTTATTGGCCATTAGCAAATCTTCATTGGAGAATTGCTTGTTTGAGTCTTTTGCTCTTTTCTGGATTGGTTTTTTGTTGTTGTTGTTGTTGTTGTTGTTATTAAGTTGTATGAGCTGTTTATATAGTCTAGAAACTAAACCTTTGTCAGTCACATCATTTACAAATATTTTCTCCCATTCTGTAGGTTGTCGTTTTGTTTTGCTTATGGTTTCCTTTGCTGTGCAAAAGCTTATGTTTAATTAGATCCCATTTGTTAATTTTTGCTTTTATTTCTACTGCCTAGGAGAACATAGCTAAGATTTAGGTCAGAAGATGTTTTGCCTGTTTTCTTCCAGGTTTATCATGTCTCATCTTATATTTAAGTCTTTAAGCCATTTTGAGTTTATTTTTGTTGTGATTTCTGATCGTACTGCTTTGTTCAAAGGTGGTAACCAGGCAGGCAGTGTCCAGGCACCGAGCAACAGTCTATTCTTATCAAGTAATGACAAATTTAACAAATCTGGTTGGAAAAACCTAGTATCCTAACTACACAAGCCTGGCCATCTACCAGAGGTCGTAAGATGCACTGGTGACAGCCTAAATAAGATGTATGTCTATAATTTCCTCATCCTGAAGAAAAACAGTCAAGCCTGTTGTCAGAAATAAGCCACGTGTTGGAGTAATTATAAAAGACTTAAATCTGGGGAAAACATTATCGAGAAGGAACCAGAAAATTTTGCAAGCACTTCAGAGGAATGTAGATATTAATATCAAAAGACATTCCATACAAAATAAAAAGATACTGCTCTCCAAATGGCCCTGAAGTACTTTATTATTTCCCTCAAAAACATGTTTCTTTCACAGCTTATGCTGAATAGCCTGGCATATGCTAAATTCCTTTTATAAATTTGTCAACATTTAGTTCATATACAGGCAAACAGATCTGATTTCTAGATTTTACCCCATAGAATAATTTCAGAATGTGCTTGATTTACTGTGTCCAACCCAGAGTGAAAATATTGTTGAGAAGTTTCCATGTGATTTTTTTTCCAACAGAAGATTTTCTTTACTGGAAGAAAACTTGAGCTGATTTTTAATGACTAGATTAAATTTTCTCCCTCTACACTAAATTTAGAATGAAATCCAATACCAATTTCTTACTTTTTATTCCCTCCCTGCCTCCCTTGTTTTCTTCCTTTTTCCCCCTTCCTTCTGCTGTAAATGTTTATTGAATACTGCTATGTCTCAGGAATCCTTCTAGAGGCTAGAGAGTCAAAAGTGAACAAAACATTAAGAAAATCCCTACCTTGATGGAGCGTAAATCCTTATAGAATAAACAAACAAACATAAAACAAAATAAATGAATAAAATGTAAATAAAATAAGGAAAAATTGGGAAGAAAAGAGAAGATAAATAAGAAGTATTAGATGAGAGTTGTAATTTTAAACTGAATGGCCAAGGAAGTTCTCACTGACTCAGTAATATCTGTCTAAGAACCTGTAGCTTGGGAGCAAGCGAGATACATGTGAGAAAAGCCTGTATAGGCACAGGCAAGAGCAAATGGAAGATCCCCAGAGCATGGACATGCCAGGTGGTGTATAAACTAGAACAGAATAAAAGAGAGGTGTGGGAGATAAGGTCAGAGAAATACAGGAGGAATACCAGATCATGTTGCCCTTCTAGGTCATCACAGAGACCCTTCTGAGTGAGAAGGAAACTGTTGGGGGATTGTGATCAGAGAAGTGACATGGTTAGTTCATGTACATGCAAGTAGACATGATCTCTAAACTTTACTCCCATGCAATAATTTCAGAATGTACTGTACAATCTAACAGGGTCACCCTGGCTTGTTAAGGATAAAATGAAGGGGGGAAAGGGTAAAAGTAAGGAGACCAGTGGGAAGTCTACTGTAATAGTCCAGGCAGGAAACAAGATTTGGATGAGGGAGGTGGCAGTTAACAAAGTGTTTGAATTCTGTGTGTAATCTGAAGGTAGAAATAACAGAATTTGATGCTGTTGGGTACAGGATGTAAAGCAGAAAGAAGGCTAAAAGAACTCTAAAGTTTTGGGATACATTAAATAAAAAAATAAAGTTGTAATTAACTGTAATAGGAAAGACCTCAGGAGGAGCATTTGTCAGGGTGAAATGTCAGAAGGACAATTTTATATTTGTTAATTTTGTTGTCCAGCATAAAATAGAGAAGTTAAACAATAGAGTTCAAGGCAGAGGATGGGGCTTGGCCCCATGTGATTTGATCATCCACAAGTTATGTAGAGTATTTATAACATCAAACCCTTCAGTGGAATCGGAAAGCTACTTCAAAATTTCATTAAGAGTAAACTATTGTTCGCACACATAGGTAAAACTCTTTTACTTGTTCTGATATAGAAAGAAAGACTATCTGCATAAACCCGGGAAGCCGAATGATTGAAATAAAATTTCCAAAATGCGCCATTTAGGCCTAATTTTCAAAACATTGTTACTGCAAAGTCTCAAATAGAAGTAAAATTTAATTACATATCATTAGTTTACAACAGGGAACAAATTTAGTCTATTTTTGTTCACCTTTCTTCAGAACAGGACTAAGTCACCTTTTCAATCGTGTTTATCAAGATGACAGTCATCATCCCTTTGGTTAACTTTTACCAGGCCAAAATTCCTGGCTCTAGCCTCATCATAAGTCTCAAGAGCACTAAGCCACAGGAAATAAAGGAATAACAATACCAGTCTGGAACTACTTTTCCTCTTGTTATACAAAAAGAGCTTCTGATCCAGCAATTTAAAAAATTATATTGCTGTCAGGGCATAGCTTCTAGATACTGTGATATTGATATCTTCTTTGGTCTAAATTGTGCAAATGTTCATAGAAGAGTTAAAAACAAAACACAGAAAAACACCCTGTGCTATGACTTCTGGATCGAGATGGCAGACTGGGCATTTTCTGAAAGTAATTTTGAGTCTGAAATTCTATATCTAGCCAAACTATCACTCACATGAATAATAATTTAAAGGTAAATAATTTAAAGACTGGTAAGATCTCAGAGAGGTCTTGGCTCCCACATATTTTCTTCACAAAGCAGAAGAGAAATGCAAAGATAAGAAAGAAAATAGAGACCTAAGCTAGTGGTACAATTCAAAGAGAGCCCAGGAAATTATCTGAGCAGTGAGCAGTATGATTAGAAAGCAACTGACCCAAACTGTACAGAAATCCAGAGGGCTTCCTGAAGGAAGTTTTCAAAAAGAAAGTCAAGTCCATTCAACAAATAATTTGAAGATTAAAAGCTCTTACGAATAAAATGAAGAAGATGCATGTAACCATCATGATGAACAAGCATGATATGTGACTTGTGATCAACAGCACATTTACTTCTTTCTATCATCTTTTTAACTTTATTCAGCAGGAACAATCTGCCCGTGTCCCTAGATGAAAACTCCAAAGGGGACCATAACTTCTGTTGCTTCTCTAAGTAAGGTATTCATAATGCATACAAAGCCACATCATTTTGGTTTATTGATTAAAGCCCTATGATAATAACTATTTGAATTTGTCTGTGCATTAAACGTTCTCCCCTTAGCCTGTTGTGATTTAACTTAAGGTAGAAGCCATTGAGAAGCAAGGAAAGAGGTGGTTTCCCAAGCTTCCTCGCCAATTACAGAGTCCTGCTGAATTCCTCTCTCGGGGCTCCATGGTTCCAGATGAATGTCTTTCCATTCCTAGAGGTCACGTTCCCCTGAGCTTCTTGCTGTACTTCTGCCCTGGTTTTCTGCTGAGTTATTCTCACCTCACCAGGCAGCTCTATTGGGCAAGACTCAAGAAAACCCTACATCAGTTCTTTCCCCTTGTTTTCCATTTTGTCTGCATCGGGTTTATAGGAAACACTGCATCCTTTGTTCCAACAAAGTTTTCAAATGCATAAGAGCTGCATTAGAAATGCATTTCAAACATTAGAGAACCCTCCTTTCACCTTCTACTCAAAATAGAAACTTTAACCTACATACATTAACCACCACCAGGCCCCACTACTTAGCACACACCTAGACCGGAGGAGATACACAACAAACTTCCTTCACACAACAAATTGACTACAGGATACATAATCTTATAAAATTAAATGGTATTGAATTTCTACAAAAAAGATTTGGTTACTAATCTATCATTAAGATAATTTGGGTTGTTTTCTAATAGTCAATTTTTTTTATACTAATAAACACTCACATTGTTAGTTTTGTCAACCGGCCATCTGTTTGTGACATAGTTCAGGTATCTGAAGTATTATCTGAGGCAATGTGTCAAAGTGGAGCTCATTTTGTCTATTTGGAGCTAAAATCCATAAACTTGAACTAATTTGAATCAAACTTTCCCACTAACTGGTCAAAGAAACTGGATAAAGGATTTATGTATTTACTTATTTTTATTCATCTATTTTGTTAAATATAATATCTAATATTTGTCTCCCGTAATTAGTCCTATATTACATCAGTTATCTACCACTGATCTAAAACTTAAAGAATTGGAGAATTGTGATTCTAAAAGGTATTTAGACAACATTAATATCAAAAGAAATACTGATATAGAGAAGTCAAATAGTAGTTAGCAGAACTGGAAAAACTTAGCTATCTCAACTTTGGCCCAGTTTCCTTATTACAGTGTCCTGATTAATATGTAAAACATATACATACTAATGTTTACTTGGGAAATTGCTCAGAAGATAAAATAGAATTTTGCAACATTAATTAGATGGAGCCTAGAAGACTTCAGCAATAATTAAAGAAGCCCAGTTCTAGAAGCCAAAAAAAGACCAATAACCTAAAGGTCAAGAGCAAACAAATGATGACTTATGGTTGAGATGGAGATAAAGAGAATGGTTGCGGATTATGAAAAAGAAATAGCTTTAAATGAAAATCAACCAAGAAAAACAGAGAGGATTGCAGGGCAGGGAAATGTTACAAGCTCTATCTCCAGAAATTTTAATAAATGAAATAAAGTAAAAAACTGAAGAAAGAAGATACTAGACTGTTCTAGCTGCATTTTATGTATAATTAAAATGTGTAAATACTATATAAATGGGGTTTTTCTAAACATCTGCAATTTTTCTAATATTTTATTATTTTCAAAAATTCCCTTTTGCTCTATAATAAATAGGTCACATGTACACGTTTCAATACCAGAAAAGGAAGCCTATGGTAGGATTTTATTCCACAGTTAACCTTGGAAAGAAGAACATTAACAACAGGGGGTGGGCTATCAAAATCATAGGAAACAGGATTGAACTACAGAAAATTTAGGCTGAAAGCCAAAGATCCACATTCTAGCTCCAATATGCTGGTAAGTACCCGTGTGACTTAATTTAATTATAGCATCTCTGTTCCTCAATTTATTCATGAATAGACCAGGGGGCTGGCAGAGATGCCTAAGGGCCCCTATGATTTTATCTTTTAATGATTTTGCTAATTGTAACTGGAGTAATATATGCCACATTAGCCAATGTTAAAACTTATTAACAAAATACTCATTTCAACCTTTCTTAATAGGACAGTTTCAAGTATAGATTTAATGTATTTAAAGCTTTTCCCCAATATATTTTCTACATTTGAGAAATGTGCTATGTTTGACATGTCCATGTTGAAAATAGCTTATAGTGACTTGGTAAGTTCAAGGGAACTTCGCCCTTTTCATCTCCAATTCTCCTTTGTCCTCACCATTCTCTGCTTATCTTCCTCACCTTGACAAAGAATTTAACTTCTGTCTCATGCAGTTGATCTATTTGCTCCCTCCTCCAAGATTTCCTTAATATTCCTTAATAATAATTTCCTTAATAATTTCCTTAATAAAATATATTTTATTTTCAAAGTTCTGCTATTATTTTTTACAGTTTTTTAAATGTCTAAATAAGTTAAAAAATGTTGAAAAAGCCTATGAAGTGTAACTTTCAGGAATTTATTTTCCAACTTGCAAATGACACTGGATAGGATCTATTTCATTGGGCAGTTTTAAAGGCTAAATGTGTATGCATGGAAAAGAACACAGCCCAGTGAATAACACTCAACAATAGATGTGGTTTTTCCTATTCTTTAAAAAGTCAGACAGAAATCCAGTTCTGAAATATGAGATCAGTACCGTATCACTGAATTCCTAGAAAAAGATAGCTCACAGTGTCAGTGTTCTTCCTGAAAGATGACCCCCAGGCCTATGAAGATACAATTCTCATAACTTTTCATATTATTCATATTATTCCCTTCTCCATGATAAGTTTTTATTTGACCTTACTCTCTCATATAAAGAAGAATTAGAAGTAAGGATAAACATCTTGCCTGTTTCTGGGCTAATTACTAAGGCTTTCTTCATTATCCAGCTGATCTTTAATAACAAAGCAAGACAAATCTTGAGCCTGTTTAGCTTAAGCTAATTACCAAGCACTCCTTCATCTGGTTCTTGCTCAGAGGAGGCCAATAACTGGGACACAGAGCATTAGCTTTTCTTTGGCATCCACTGCCAGCCACACCAGCTACTAACTGACAAGCCCGAATCTGGTGGGGGAAGGATTTTACCTGACTAGTTAAGCTGAGCCTCAGGACTTCTTAAAAGCAAGCTCCTGCTGCGATTTCTTACAATAAGCCCAGGATTTAACCAAAATGCCAGAGATTGTCACTCACAGGGACTGTAAAAAGGTTCAGTGTGCTGGGAATTTTCCACTTCTTAGCCTGTGCAAGTGACAGTGTTCCAAGTTGCCCACAGTTGCCTACAGTTACTCAGGTTGATAATTAACATTTCAGCTATGGTTAATTAAAAAAAAATGACCAGAAAATGAAAAACTTACTAGCATGACACCAATGGACCAACCTGCTCATGAACAGAGAAAATTTGGTTGAATCTTTTTGCATGAAGTAATGAAAACATTCCCAGCCTCCAAAATTACACTAGAAACAACACATGCAGATGAAAATAGACAAATCCACAATGATAATTTGCATTTTACACACTTTCACACAAATGTCCCAGAGGCCTCCAAAAACATAAGTTAAATTTCATGGATCTCCTCCAAGGACACATTTATGATTGTTTATGAAAACAGAGTAGGAAATTGAGACATAAGTCTGGAGTGAGCAAAAAACTAGTTAGGTCCACTGAGCACACGAAAGAAAAAACTCAGTTTCAAGCCCTAAGCACTAAACCACATAAATATCTCACCCACTGGTAAAGATAAGAAGGAAAAAAATATATTAAATTCATTTGCAGATTCTTTTTATAAGCTGCAAACCTACATTTCAAAGTCATGCTAAAGGTGCATTATTTATAAAATAAAATCAAGCAGGAAAAAACCTCTTCTAATAGTGTGATCATCTTTTTTATTATTTCTCTTTCACTTTCTTTCAACAGATACCAAATTGAGCCATCACCATACACAAGGCACTAAGCTGTGATGATGCAAAGTATAAAATGCAGTACAGTGTTTTGAAGACTTTGTCATCCTTTGTAAAGAATGGCACTCGGGTCTGGAAGGTAAAAGCACCTCCATATCAGACTACGGTGAAGTGTGAAATCTATGAAAGGATTGGTATTAACATTATTCAAAGGAGAGAGAAAGTCCTGTGGCAGATGGCATTTCAGGGAGGGCTCTTCGAAGGTAAAGATAACTGAACAGACCCTTGTAGAATATGAGATAAAGAAAGGGGTAAAGAGTCCAGGGAGTGGTCCTGTTAAGGGGTAAAACCAGGCTCGGGTGGAAATGAAAAATGCATGCTCACAAAACAATAAAAAGACCAGCAAGGAAGATCGGTAAATGGGCTGAGCAGTTTGAAGTCTGATTATGCCAGAAACGTGAATTTTACATTACAAAATACACTTTCCCAATTACTTATTTCTCAAAGAGATAGAAAGCAAATTCTTGCTTTTACCATTTTTTCAAATAAATAGCCTAAAGGGTCACACTCTTCCCTTGAATGTTTCTTTGTGCAGAACACGGTATTTCAAATAGATTGTTTCACCACCTGTTTATGGGTTTTTGTAATGCAGCCGTTTCATTTCTCACATTATACCTCATTCAAGAAAGCCAGGAGAACCCATTAAATCCTAGGTGTCCTTAGGAATTAAATCCAAGAATATGAATTTACCTGTCCACAATGTTCTGCAAATTCTAGCCCCAAATAGGCTGCGAGCCCAGAAGCAGCCCTGGAAAGTGGCTAAGAACTAAGATTCCAGAGTCACTCACACTGGAGGTGAGTCCACACTGTCAGTCATTACCTGTACAACCTCTGGCAAATCACTTAACCTTTTTAAGGCTCAATCTCACTGTCTGTAAAATGGGGTAGATAGTCCTTCATTCTTAAAGTTGTTTGCTCATTGATTTATTCTTTTTCAACAAATACTTAGCAAACATCTACTGTTTGTAAGGGACTCTCTTAGGTGCTGGGGACACCCTAGTGAATAAGACAGACAAGGATGCTTGGAAGGTTTAAATAGGATAATATCTAGCCATCATTTGGCAAAATACCTAGAAAACGATTAATCAATAAATGTTAATTATTAAAACTATTACGAACAGTTTGACACATAGCTTATGAATTTGAGCAAGTCTCTTTACTGCCCTGAGATTCAGATTTCTTATTTTTAAATCAAGAAAATTAGAACGTGGGACTTCTAAAACTCTTCCTAGCTTCCTCATGCTGTGAGTGTATAGCTGATAAGCTCTCTTGAGTCTTCCGGGAGACACCAGAAAAGAAAAAGAGGGAAAAAAAGGAAAAACAAACAATCCCTGACTCATAGAAGCAGAAAATTATAAGTCAATGCTATAGTTTTTTGTACACATTTCCTTTTATATACAAAGGTGCATGCTACTATTAAATCAGAATAAATCAATCCACAAAGACTGAGAACCATAGTGTAAGCAATACAGTCACATTTAGCAGGCTTTTCTTCATTATTACTGTTTCATTTTTATTTAAAAAATTGAGTAGATGAAGAATAACTTCTTGGAAGTCTCTACATGACAGATAGCCAGATTGGGGCACAGTTGGCCCAATTACAGGTTCTAGATTAACAGCCAGTTCCTATCCAATCAATGTTCATATCTGGCACACTGTACCAAGTGAATGGTAATGTTGCCAGTTTGGTGGTCTTGTATGGAGACGTTTGAAATGTCAAGGACAACAGGACTTAAGTGAAGAGTATTCTTTTATTCTGCAAGTGAAAGTTTAGTAAAACATTCAGAAAATCTGTTTCAAGTGACTCCCTTAATTGATTTTTCACTTGGTGAAAATGTGTTGTTATTTATTCAGCATTACACCTCAAACCAGTAGCATAGACATTAATTTATGATCTGAAAAATGAAGATTCAAGAGGACTACATGCATGATCACCTTGCTTTTAGAATGTGAAGTAAGTACAAAAATAAAAATAGTAGTAATAATAGAAGCTACCATTTCCTGAGGAATGTTAAGCCAGGAAGTTTACTTATAGAATTTCACTTAATCCCCACAGTAACCCCGTGAGCTAGATATTATTCAGTTTGTGTTTCAGATGAAGAAGTGACTCAGAGAGTTTCAGTGTTTTTCCCAAGGTCACACAGCAAGTAAACAGCAGATGGAGCCTGAAAATTGTCACTTCTCTTTGTTTGTGACAGATGCCAGAAGACTATGCTGGAAACTCTTTAGGTATAAAAGTGATTCAAAGACTATAAATGAGTCATCCCTGGACTTCTTAGCACAGAGACCTTCATTTTCTGCATTTACATTTCAAAAGACTACATGATAAAGAAATCATTTGCTATTGCTAGATAAGTGCTTCTTCAAGCAAGAAATTCCGAGCCCATTAAAAAAAGGAAAAGAAAGAAAATGCACTAGCTCTCATTTCCTCCCTACGTTAGACAAGCCTCAAAAGACACTTAAATTTCTGGCATTAAAATCAGACTGCCCGGTATTACGGCAATCTCCAAGAGTTTGCATTTTAAATGGCACAGTTGCTTCTTTGACATAAATCAAGATATTCCATAAGTTTATAAGAAATGAAGGGCCTTGTTTTACTTGTGTCCATATTGTTCCTAATTTTCTGGTGTATTCTGGAATGTGCATATTTCTTTTTTTCTATTTCCCCCACTAGAAATTACTTCTCTTGGAGTAGAGAGTTTTGTCTTCTTCAGCAACCTCAGTGCCCAGAAGAGGTCCTGGCATAGTAGGCATTCAGTGTCTATTTGTTCAGTAATTGATGAATGAATAAATAAGCATGACTGAAAGTGGGCTGAAGAAAAATGTGATCCAATTTATTTCTAGGGTCTTGAAGCTGCCACACAACTCTTGAGCCAAATTCCTCTGAACCAGTCATCTCACCTGCTAATCTGAAAAGTCTGTATTTTCATAATATCTAGGATGAATATAATATTATTTAAAGTATTTCATTCTTTATGAAATCAGAGAAGCTAGGAGTCTAAAAGATTTACTATTATCTAGACTACATCAAGGAAAAAAAAAAAGAACTCCTCCAGTTCTAGTTTTTCCTACTTCAAAGCATTACCTTTATAGGTTTATACATAATACATGCAAAACAAGTTTTCAAAAACAAGTGGAAACATCTAAGCACCCAAATAGCTTAATCAATCCCTGGGAAGATTTCTTATTTTTCAACGCATCCTGTTTTTGGTTTTTTTTTTTAAGTCATATGACCACACCTGCCGGCAAGGGGTAGGCTGGAACATGAAGCCTTTGTCTGGGAACATTTCTGGTGAAAATGCCACTGTAAGGAAGGGGTATAAATTTTTGGTTCTTGTTTTTGATGGGCGACAAGCCCTCTGCCACAGTGAGACTGGGGAGGGTATGTTGCTGGGTTACAGGTGTCTATGTACAACACCCTTGTCCCTTGTCCTCTTTGAGTCTCTGTCCTTGGAATGACCCACTTTGGGCTCCCTTCTGTCTTGCGGTCAGCCCTGCAGGACAGACTCTTCCCCTGCACAGGGGCCTACAGTTGTCCAGCTGCCCTGTCTGTGACTGGGTGAATGAGTTCAAATCAAACAGGGCAGGTGGAGTAAGAAGCCCATTTTAGCCTCAAATTCAAGTTCATTCTTCCACCAGCTTTACCAACAATACACTTCATATTTTTCTAAGTTTCTATTTGACAGGTAGGTAGATAAACAGACATATATAGTGCATATTGGCTCAAAACTAGCAGCAGAGAAGGGGCAAGAGCCCCACAAAGCCCCATAATTATGTTAAGGGACACTCACATTTATCTTAAGTTAATTTTTCCTAAAATGATGGAATGATAGTGGTTCTTTGAGCTAGCTGAAATTTCTTAACAGAATTAACTACAAAAAAAAATTATAAATATTTTAGAAAACAAAACTATTAAATCCTTAAAGTTCCAAATAATCAGAATTTTTGAAATTTAAATAGGCTTCTGGAGTTTGTAAACTTAAAGGCTCAAATGGAAAATAAATGTTTAATGGTCAAATATTTGGATTTCTTTGAATTCAAAGCCAGCCGTTGTTCCGTCTCCTTGGTGGATTTCCAAACAGGCCTCACCCGACTCTCCAAACTTCAAGGACTTACCTCTACAGAGTCCATCAGCCCCTACCTATGTGTGGATCACACACTTAACTTATTTTGCTGTCATGCTTCAGTATCAAAGTCAGTACTGGGTGGTCTTTCAAAGTGCTTTGGGTGGGAGTTTAAGGAGAAAACGGCAAAACTCTCTAAGGAAGCACTTGGGTGGCCTGGCATCAAAGACAGAGGATGATTGCAAAGAGAACCAAGCAAACAATATTTCCTGGTGATCCATTCAAATGCAGCCACAGCGTTTGCACAATAAGCCTTAGCCTCAGTGGCGCAGAGAGTCCCCTCGGCTCCTGGGCGGGCTGGCGCACCAACCCTCTTTAATTGGCTGAGGAGGAACCGGCTTGCTCCAACCCAAATATGAATGAGATATTATGTGTGAATAAGAAAAAGCATTTTAAGGCATGTGTGGCCTCTTCTGTCTCCTGGCTGTTGTACAATCAATGTTTCGTTCATAGACACAGAATCACAAGTAAAATCTTAATAGTGGTTTTTAACTTCTCTGTCAGTATGGAGCCATTTGTAACAGAATCGTTTAGCAGCTATCTTCTTTTATTTATTTTTCTTTCCTGCATTAACAATGCTTAAAACTAACTGAATAAAAGTCTGAATAAAATCCCATTCTATTAGCCTTCTGACAGGAGAACCTTCAAATATATTATAAAAGTAATGTCTGTATATTTAAGATTGGATAGAATATACTTACTAACACCAAATTGTGTGTTAATCAAAAAAATTGAGTTAGAAAGATGTGCTGGTATTTGGTGTTATTTCAACAGTATGACACTGTGAAAAAAAGATTAAAAAAGGAGGGAGATAGTGTATTACTTATATATTCCAATCTATCATTTTATTGTAATTTCTAGATTTCTAATGAAAAATCAGGAAAACTCAAAAATTGTCCTGTTAATTGATTCCTATCAATCTTCATATCTAACAAATTTAGCAGAAAAACTAAAACTGAACAAAAACTGAGTGCATTGTGGAGTTCCCCAGATCACCTACTTTTAAAGAGTGGTAAAATTTTATAACCATCACTTAAGGGGGTCTCTTTTCTGCTTTGTAAATCCCTGTGTGATACAATCATGTGAGGAGTCAGGTCACATTTATTTCTTGATCCCTAGAAATGATGATTAAAGTCTTTTGCTGAGAAAAAATAAATAAATGTACTCTGGACCACACAGTCTTAAGTTTAAAGACCCTCCCTGTATTGTGGTCAGCCCCTTCTGGTCAAGGCTTACAGAGGGACACTGTTAGAGCCACCACACCCTGTTCCTCTGGTCCCTTAGAGAGCAAAAGCTTGTTAAACTTTGTAGTACCTCTTTCTTTGAAAGTCTTCTCAATGACAGACATGGGGGGGAAAGGTGACTTCAGACTTGGGATGTCCCACCCCTTCCTACCAAATTAGAGGCTAGACCAGTTGTCCTCCCATCAAAAACTTGTAAAACCTCAAAAAACTAAAAATGGACTTACCATATGATCTAGCAGTCCCACTCCTGGGCATATATCTGGAGGGAACTCTAATTCAAAAAGACACATGCACCTCAGTGTTCATAGCAGCACTATTTACAATAGCCAAGACATGGAAACAATCTAAATGTCCATCAACAGATGACCTGATAAAGAAGTTTGGTATGTTTATACAATGGAATACTATTCAGCCATAAAAAATAATAAAATAATGCCATTTGCAGCTATATGGATGGACCTGGATATCATCATTCTAAGAGAAGTAAGCCTGAAAAAGAAAGAAAAATTCCATATGATATCACTCTTATGTGAAATCTAAAAGAAAAAAAAGACACTATGAACTCATCTACAAAAGAAACAGACTCGTAGACATAGTAAACAATCTTATGGTTACCAGGCAAAGAGGGTGGGAAGGGATAAATTTTGGAGTTTCAGATTTACAAATGTTAACCACTATATATAAAAATAGATTAAAAAAAACAACTTTCTTCTGTATAGCACAGGGAACTATATTCAATGTCTTGTAATAACCTTTAGTGAAAAAGAGTGAAAACGAATATATGTATATATATGCATGACTGAGACATTGTGCTGTACACTTTGACACATTATAACTGACTATACTTCAATTAAAGAAATATATATTTATATATATATATATATATATATATATATAAGCTCAGAAAAGAGCAACTGTCTCTGGTTTAAAAGTTCCATAGCATATAAACTAGCAGAGTCCCAGAAATTGCCAGTGTTCGGGGGCAGGCAGAGGGAGATGCTATAGCTGAGAGACGTGCTCAGGAGCTGGGGAAGGGGAGAGATCAGCCTGCATCCCAACCACATTGCTTGGTAAGAGTAATTAAATGTCCGTTAATCAAGTGAAAATGGTTGAATTTAAATCATCTTGCCGGTAACTCGTCCAAGAGGACTGACCACTGGGCCAAAAGACCTCATCAGCAAGTCCCTATAGAGACAGTCAACTCATGAAGAAGGAAGGGAGATGGAAAAGGCATGAGTCAGACCCCTGTATCCTCCTCCAGAGGTTGTCCAAGAAGGGTCTTCATAGGTCCTTGGAAGGAACTGCAAGGTGCCCTAGTAAGAGCTGGCATTTGGATGTTGGTTGCACAGAACCAAAGAGCTGTCAGGCACTGTTAGATTGAGAATAGGTAACAAGCAAAGTGGTTGAGAGGAGGGCAGCCAGCTCACCAGGAGTAATTACAGAGGGAGCAGTATCTGTTTTTCTCTCACTGCTTCCCTCACTGCCTCCAGAGGAAAAGGGAAGAAGGTTGGAGTTGTGAGGGAGCAGAACATACCCGCCATCTCATCCCAAGTCACTGGAGCCTCTGATCTAACCCCCTTGGAGTGGCTGAAGGCACTGGGATTGAAGTTAAGCTGGAAATGTTAAACTGAATACTACTCTCACTGAAAAGGCTAGTCTCCAATATATAAAGAACTCTTAAGAAAAAAAAAGTTGGCAAAATAGACCCTTAAATATATGAAATGATAATCACAAAATTTATAATAAAATCTGATTTCTCATGCATTAGACTGACAAAAATACAAAAGCTAAACAATAAACTCATTAGCAGGGTTGTAGGAAAAGGGGCAAGACCGACACTGCTGGTGGGACTGCAGAATGCTATCCCTTTCTGTAGAAAAACATTGGACACTATTTCAAACATCTCTCTATATATTTGCCCATCAATTCAGCCACACTTCTAGGAAATGACCCCAAAATAAATATTAAACCACCTATATACCAGGTTATTCACTCTAGTATTATTTGTAGTAACAAGATATTAGAAGCAACACAACTGTTTATCTATAGTTAATTATAGTTCATCTGCACAATGAACTACTGCTCAGCCACAAAAAGGAATGAGGAGACAGAGACAGGACCAAATGAGGGAAGAATGACTCCAAGGGTAAAGTCAGGGATGCAGAGGCAGAGAGAGTGGAGCTAAGAATGTGGGTCTGAACCCGTGGGCCCAGAGGACAAAGCATCAAGGCTTATTCTCAGGCCCTGAAACCCAGTGGAATTTGCCTTGCTGCGTTGTGAACTTGCTTTAGACCAGTATCCCCTTTATTCTTCACAATTTTTTTCCTTTTCAGAATAGAAATGTCTATCCTAAGCCTGTCCCAATATTGCACTTTGGAGGCAGATAACTTGTTTTCTAGTTTTGCAAGTCTATAGATGGAGAGAAATTTTGCCCTAGGACGAATGTCCTAGTCAGTTTAGGTTGCTATAATAGAATAACATACACTGTGTGGCTTAAAAGGCAACTGTTTATTTCTCAGAGTTCTGGAGGCCAAGAAGTCCAGGGTCAAGAAGCCAACATACTTAGTGTATGATGAAGGCCCCCTTCTGGGTTGTAGACCACTAACTTCTCATTTTAACCTCACATGACAGAAAAGATAAGGGAGCTCTCTGAGGTCTCTGTTATCAGGGCATTAATTTCATCCATGAATTCTCCACCCTTGTGACCTAATCACCTCCCAAAGGCCTCACCTCCTAATTGGGAATTAGGATTTCAGCATATGAATTTTGGATGAGCACAAACACTCAGTTCATTGCAATGGACCATATCCAGGGTCTTACCCATACCTGATTTAGATGAATTAAAAAATAGAATCTGAAACTTTCTCAAGTTGATTCCATGTAGATAAGATTTTTAGAGTTGATGCTAGAATGGATTAAGTCTTTTGGGGACACAGGATGAGGTGAATGTATTTTGCACATTGCAATGACATGAATTTTGGTGGTTCAGAGTAGACTACTGTGGGTTGAACAACGTCACCCAAAAAGTCATGTCCACCTGGAGCTTCAGAACGAGGCCTGATTTGGGAATAAGTTCCTTGCAGATGTAATTAGTTAGCTTGAGACCATTATGGATTAGGGTGGGCCCCAAAACCAACATGATTGATTCCCTTCTAAGAAGGCAGAGATGAAGAGATACACCAGGAAGAAAGTCATGCGAGGACAGTGGAAGAGACTGAAGCAATGTGACCACCAGACACAGAGTGCCGAAGATTGCTGGCAGCCACCGGAAGCTAAGAGGGAAAGAAGGATCCTCCTCTAGATCCTCCAGAGGGAGCAAGGCCCTGCTGCTTCCCTGATTTCAGCCTTCTGGCCCCCAGAACTGTGATAAAATACATTTTTGTTGTTTGGAAAAAATAGAATGAGGACTATCTCTATGAACAAATATGGTTATATTTTCAAGTCAAAATAAAGAAAGATGCAAAAGAATATATAGCAGTTCTACCTTTGGTGAAAATAAAGGCGAAAATTATACACGAACACATATGTGCACACACACACACATATATATATATATATGAAAGATATACCATAAACTATAGAAATTATTACATGTGGAGTGTTAGTAAAAGTGAGATGAAAGGAACAGGGATGGGATTGTGGTTTCTCCAGGTATATCTCTGGATATTTTTTTTGATATTTGAACCATGTCAGTGTTTTACATATTCAATAAATAGAATTAAATCAAAACAATAAAAAAGAAGATTCTAAAATCGATTATAAGTAGAAATAAGTAAATCTAACTTTTATCAAAGTGATAACCAAATCATAACAAAAATTCAAGTAATTTTGGTACACAGTATCTGACTATACACGTCCAAAAAAAAAAATTGGCCAATTGAGAGAATTTAAATATAAGGTAGATGTCAAGAAAATATTATAGAATTATTTTTAATTTTCCATATGTGAAAAATTTCCTCATTTCCACAACAATTCCAAAAATGTAATTATTACTCATTTTCTTAGGGTGATAATGGTATGTAGTATTCTTATTTTTAGAGATGCATTTTATGTGTTTCAGGAAAACAATGCCTCAATACCTACAACTTACTTTTAAATAGTATATATTTATATACAGAGAGAGAAAGAGGCAGAGAATTATGTATATTTTTATACAATTAGTATGCATATATAGTTAATAAAGGTAAGTGAAAACTACATGGTAATCACTGTATTCTTTATACTTTTTTATACTTTTGATGAGTTTTGAATATTTCCAAGCAGAGAGTTGGGAAAAAATGTAGACTCTAATTTTTATAACCGGTGCTGAGACTATTTAACAATAGAAAGCTACTGAAGAATTCTGGAATCAGGCAGGGACCAAAACACTCAAAGCCAGATACTCAGAGAAAAAAAAAGATTCTATCAACTGGGCACAGTTAGTGGCAGTTACTGGAAAACTATATCTAATCCTCCTTTGTACCTCCAAAGAGTGGGGCTGTTCACTGTATTTACTACATGTGGACTACTCATCCTTTCAGGGGTCTCTATGGTATCAAGTTAAAATTTCATTGAATAATTTCCTCTGTGCCAGGGGTCACACTCGTCCCCGGGACTAAATGATTCTAGAGAAAGGGCGGAGTCCTAGTTCCTAGCAGCCGAGTCTAACTTAACTTGTCAGTGGAAGAAGGAACAATGCAGTGCCGTTAAGACAGTGTAAAACTATCGTCATAATTCATTTTCTGATGAAGCTAACACAGCGGAAATGGACCGCCTCGGAAAGTGAAAACTCAGAAAACGCAAGGGGGTGTGTCTGTGCTGAGCCGGCGGCGCGCCTGCCGCCTTTTCACTTGGCCTGCTCAGAGTTCTAACCAGGGCGGGGCTGACACCTGTGGCTGCCTCCCTCCCCACCCCACCCCCGCTCCTAGAACGGCTGGCTTGCAGCAGATCAAGCCAAGGGAAGACTTTGGAAAGAAAGTAGAAGATAAGGGGGAGGGTGCGGGGAACCAGGATGTTTATACCCTTCTCCCTGGCTGGGCGGCTTTCCCACGGCAGCTGAGCCTCCTCAGTGGATCCAGCCTCCACCAGGTAGGCTTCCGGGGTTCCAGCTCCGACTGCCGGTGCAGAGCCCCCAGGATCTACTCAGACCCCTTCCCTCTTTCCCTCCAACTCAGGGGCTGCTGAAGCCCTCCACTGCTCCCAGGTTCAGGGCTGTCTCCCCGTTCTCTGCTGGCATCTCAATTCATCTATTCCCTGTTTTAAGTTATCCATTTAAAACTTCTCTATGTTTTAATTATATGGAATTATTTTTTCTTACTGGGACCCTGACTGACTTGGGATTTGAGAAGGAAAAAGAGGTAAGAAAAGAACGAATTTTGGCACAGTCATACATGAAGACATACACATCAAGTAGAAAACGGCAAACATCCTAACAGAGCATTAACCAATAGACACCAGTCTCTTCCACATAACATATAATCTATTATTTTTTAACTTTGGAGCCTGATTTTGTTGCCAGATCTAACCACTAATAGCTATGTAACCCTAGGTAAGTTATTTAACACCTCTGTGCCTCAGTTTCTTCATCTGCAAAATGGGGGTTATAATAGTATCTACTGCTTACTGAGTTATAACATGAACAAAGTAAGCAGCACTCAATAAATATCCTTTAAATCATTTATTTATTGATATGTTTACCTTTACATAGCAAATTTGTGAACTGATTACTATGTGCTCCGTTACCTTTTCCATACAATTTTTTTCATGTCAGGTCACAGCTTTCAAAGTACTTCCGTATGTATGGCTTCAACCCAACAATCTAGTTGGTGCAGATAGAATAGGCTTTATCATTCCAGTTTTACAGATGATGAAACTGAATCTACAAGAGATCATCAGCAAGAAAGACAGAAGCAAGATCAAAACCTAAGCCTTCTGATTGCTGGTTCTGAATTTTTCTGTGATGTCACTAATGAGAATCATTCTTGGGATCCTACCCTGCTTACCTTGAACACCTTTTCTAACCTTGTATAGCAAAAATAACATGTACAGTGTAAAAGACATTTTAAAGCCAATCATTAGAAATATTCCTGTAGGTAGTCTTATTAAGACTGATATAGTATTGTTTTTAATAGAAAAGATAACCTACACATATATGCAATATCAGGAAAAAAGAAAACAGATTGGACAGAGTGATCAATTATAAAATTAATGAAGTAGATAACAAAAATTAAGAGACGATTACTCTACAATTTGAAATCATGTCTTTAACAGTGAATTATAAGGATCTATAGGGAAGATTGACAGCTCAAGGCAACATCACACTGGAAGGACCTAGAAGGAAAAGAGAAATGTAGGTGGGAGATAATTCATTAGCTCTGTTACCTCAGGTTAATTCAGTGTAATGAGCTATTTTAATTCATCATTGTTTCCAAGGAAACTACGGTTGACTCATCTCATAGTTTAATATCTTGGAATCACATACGCTATTTTATACCTGACATGAACATAATGGTTCTCACTCTACAATTCATCTATGGCCTTAACTCCCACATAGTACACACCTTGATAGCAGTATCCATTTTCAGTAAAACTCTGAATTTAACCTGCATAATTACCTAATATTTTTGGTCTTTTAGTATTATTTTCAATGATCCAATGTCAAAAATAAAAACATATTCATCAACCAGGTGACGATTATACTTATACTTATTTGCCTTCTCTTCCCATACTGACATAAAATATATCACTAGGAAAAACTAAAATGTAGTTTGAATCATGCGTTATCAGCCCATGCCAGACAGCATGTGTGTAAGAGCAAAGCAAAGTTTGGAGATTTTCAAACTGGACCACATGAAAACAATACCATTTCTTCATCATATTTGCCCCAAATGCACCCAAATTATTAAGTAAAAGCTTTTTGAACATTTAAGACATTAGATATCTGAAATCTTGTAAAAGCTGATATTCATGATGTGAAATAATTCATTTAGCTATTGAAGGTATTTAATGCCTGGCCAGACACTCCTTTACTATGAGCATGGACAGAATGGTCTCTGGCTTCAAGAGATAACCTTCATGGAATCGGAAAGAGAGCTGGAGGGCTTTGCAATGGTAAGGTCCAGGTGATAGAGTCAGGGCACAAAAGGGCACAAACATCATCAGCTATGCCCAAGGAGGGCAACCCACGCAAAATGTCACTGCTTACAGAATTGTGCTTGAAGAAGACATATTTCCATTTGGTACCGATGCATGTCACACCTCTGCCCAGCTCTCTCCACTGAATTAATCTGGCTCTCTATTGCCCATGAGATAGGATCCAAAGTTTGTGGTATGGTTCCACCACACATAACACACTGAACTACTGGCAGTTCCTCAAATATACCATAATTTTGCATAACAACATGACTTTAAATATGCTGCTCCCAGCAACTAGAAACACCTTTCCTCTATGATGACTTCTTCCATATGTCTCACTGTGCAACATAAGCATTGCCTTCTCTGTGAAACTTTCTCCTGATTATAGCAAGTGTTTACTTCCTCTATGCGTCTGTGCATATTCCTGAAACAGCACTTACGTTGCGTTATGATTATGGATTCATTACTCTTACACTAGAGTGTGACCTCCCTGAAGGCAGAGATTATTGCATTCATCTTCTTGGCTCCAGTGATTGGCATAATGCTGTGCCAATAACAAAAAATAACTTTTTTATTGAATTGTTAATGATTCCAACAGTTGGAAACAACATCAATAAATTAGTTAAATAAATAACCATGTATCTGGAGACTAAAATATTTTGTAGCTTTCAAATAGAATCAACTAGTTATGAATACTGGCATGCAAAGATCACCAAAATACAGAACGAATGTTTAAACATAATATTAAGTGAAAATAGCAAGTTACATATAGTGTGATCCAATTTTTGTAATATTTTGTTAAGACTGTGTGTATATATACACACACACACACACACACATATATATATATATATAAAGTGTATATTATGTGAATTCTAAAAATATTCTGAAAACCATATATACCAAACTCTTAAAGATGATAATGCCTGAAAGGCAGAATTATGAAACACAGACCTTATGTTTACAACTCTCTGTTAAGTTTTTTTTAATAATGAAAAGGTAATTCATTTTATAAGAAGAAAGTAACAATAAGGATAAATGTATACAAAATTAGGCTTCATCATTAGCTGAAACCTCAGACCCAGTAAAGTGAATGTCCAACTCAACTATTCTTGAATCAGACAATCTTGGAAGCTTGAGTGCCATTTAATAGCATCTCCTTGTAAATGGAAAAAGAACGGTAGTGGTGAAAGCACAGCAAGAGGTCTATAAACGTCCCCGAAAGCATTTTATACATTTTAAGCTGAGCTAGAGAACATTAGGGTGGGGAGCTGAAGCTGTCTTTAAATTCTTGAAGAGCTATTTTATGGCAAGGGTATTTAAATATGTCCCATTTTGGCCTGGGGGTTTTACTAAAGTGAGTATGTGAAACTTACAGTGAGAGAAATTTAGATTTGGTATAAAAGGAGACCTTTTCTATGGTCATAATTCTACAAAGATAGAAGCAATCGGCTGCATGGCTTCCTCATATTCACAATTTCTGAAGTTATTCAGATACAATCTGGGAAAAACACATGTTGGAGAACTTGTGCAGAAACTCACAGTCTGCTTGAAAGGGGAGTTACATACCCTCTAGGCTCCCTTCCAGCACTGAGATTATGCTATTGTGAGACCAGAAGTTTCCAAAAGGGTTTTAAATTATTAGGACATGAAAAGCGTTTCTACTAAAAGTTATTCCTCTTATGAAATTTGGTTCAGATTACACAGCAAAATGAAAAGGAAGTCTGGAGACACAGTTCTGTTCCAAACTTACCAGTAAATTCATTCATTCATAAATTCAAAATTTATTGAGTGTCGGCTATGTGTCAAGAGTGTACATGGGAAAAATAAAGGAAAAAAGGCATAGTCCAAGTAGTTTGTCCTCTGATGAGGCTAAAAAATGTAACTATTACAATAAAAGGTAACTTGTAAATCAATAAAGGTACACACTCTGCTCCATGGTGATCAGAGGAGAGGAAGGACCCTATCAAGGAGTTCTGAGAGGCGCAAGGGTAGAGGTATGCAGAGGCAGGCAAGGGCGAGAAAAACACGTAGATCTGAGGAACTGTAAACAGTTTAATATGGCCAGAGCTTAGAATCCACATAATTGAAGATGAAACTAAACGAATCAAAGTCAGATTAGGATGGATTTTGAGTACCATTTTAAGAAATGTGGGCTTTTCTTTGAGGACAATTGGAGTCGTAGAAAGAACTATAATCAAGAAACTAATATCAGGTTTGTACTTTAGAAATAACCACCTGTCAGCTAAATGAAGGAAGAGATAGTGGAAATTTTGGTAAGAAAGGAAAGGCAGTTAAGGAGTGGCCAAGGGAATAGAGACAAAAGAAAAAGAAAGGAGAGCAAATAAGAAGATAGAATCAGCAGTCTGAGTGACTAATTGGAAAGTAGCAAAATTAAGTAGGACTACAAGGAGTCTGGGCTTTGTAACAGGTGAGACTAGCCAAGATAAGGAAGGCAAAAAGAAAAAAATAAAAGTTCTTCCTGAGGAAAATTAGAAAACGCATACACACACACACACACACACACACCAATGAACATTAACCACACAAAAACTCCTGTTCACATACACAACAATGAACATTAACCACACAAAAACTCCTGTTCACATACACAACAATGAACATTAACCACACAAAAACTTCTCCTGTTGGAGTTCTTAAGAGGACTAACAAAGATGTCCTGGACACACTTGGAGATGCTGTTTTGGAACTCGATTTAAAGATCTGAGCTGGAGACACATATCTGGGAGTCCTCAGAACACAGATGTTAGAGGAATCAATGGCTCGAGATGATATTGGCAGAAAAAGAGACTATAACCAGAAGTGGAGCATGGACTGAAACCTGTAGTCCTCATCTACGTAGGAGAAAGGAGAGGTAATGGCTAATGGGTCAGATACCACGACTAACCTTACAACTGAAAGTAACTTGCACTGCAAGACAAATCATAAAAAGCATACTTTTAAGAACTTCATTGAGAGAGAAAGAAAAATTCATCAGCAGCTAAAACAAATTGAAAGTGGGAATCTAAATGGTACATAGAAAACTGAAGCTATCGTCACTCCAAGGAAATTTGCTCAAAGCGACTGACAGGGCACTTGGCTTTTAATATCCTCTCAAGGTGCAAGGAGCAAAAAACAAAACCTAGGGCCAGCCCAATTTGGGTATTATAGTAGACACTCCTATAAAAGCTGAGTTCTCCGGTATTCCACCCTCAGAATGACGATAAACAAAAATAATTGATCACCTCCTGAAAAAAAGCAGGCAGGAAGGAAATTTTCCATCTTCAACTTTGATGCAAAGTGGAGAGAGAGGAAAAAAAATACTCTCTTTAAGAATTCATAAGCACAACCTCAGCCTTACTGATAACACATAGGTGTTCCAGAAACCCCATGCTGAGGATTTAGTTTCAGATTGTTCCCAATCCCAGAAAATGAGGAGAAGCAAGTACAATCCTTTTTGGTAGAATGCACTCATCTTGGCCTTAAAGAAATCCTACTGACAAACTTCAAGAAATGAGATTACCAACAAAAATCAAGAATGAATAAGGAAAACATATAATTATGTGAGAGCCAGAAGAAATGACGGGCAGCAGAATCAGACCTACAATACTTCATATGTTGGAATTACCAGGCACAGAATAGAACATAAGTACAATGAAAATGGCTAAATAAGTAAAATGTTTTGAAATAGAATAAAAGAGTAAAACTCTAAAAAATGACTAGACACATTAAAAAAAAAGAGTCAAACAAATCTTCTAGAAGTTCAACTAAAAAAATTCACTAGAGAAATTTAAATAAAGTTGACAGATTAAATAAATGCATCTAATATGTCTCCCTTCTGAAAGCTTGTGACGAGGTCCATATACCCACAAGGACAGTTTGAGTACAAGAGAAGAAATGCTATCAAGATTTTGGAAAATCTGGAAAAATTGGGAAAATAGCCCAACAAATGGTAACAGCCAGAGTTGAGCCAAAAAAAAAGCTGTATTTTAAATGGGAAGTGGGAAAAAATGGAAAACTAATCCATTTTATACATCAGAAGTCCCCAAAGTGTCAAAAAATGAGTGATACCAGCTACCACTGGGAGTGGGGTGCTGCTGGAGGTATAAAACACTAACGATTTGTTGAGATATGTAAAGTAATTATTTATATTCTCCAGATTCCCTTCCCCATTTCACATAAGTGCCTTCCTTTATAAGACTGCTGAATCTCTTACCTTGGAATATTAGACACGCATTAGACAGATTGGGAATTGCCAGAGAGGGAGGTGTTGGTGGGTAGGGGATAGGTGAAATGGGTGAAGGAGGTTAAAAAGTACAGGCTTCCAGCTATAAAGCAAATAAGTCATGGGGATGTAATTTACAGCATGATGATTGTAGTTAAAACACTATACTGTATATTTGAAAGTTGCTAAGAGAGTAAATATTACAAGTTCTCATCCGAAAATTAATTAAAAAATACAGAGAATTAAGCAAATTTAAACATGCCACTTGCCAGGAGATACCACCTTTTCCAAACCCCTTTCCCGTTCCCCACTTAAAACCTTACACCTCTTACACGGCCTGCCTCCCAGAATGCTGGTAACCAGGTCTTTACTCTCCAGAAAAAGCTGGAAAATCTAACAACCTTAAATGAAAGACCTAAAATCATGATATCAGAAGTGTCCCAAATGAAAGTCCCTAACACATCACCCTCCAATGAAGCTTATTGTCAACATTTCATCCTTCTTGACCATGTGCAGAGAACCAGCAATCAGCACACACCTTGGGAAAGCCTCTAACACAAGAGGTAGAGACAAAAGCAAATATACAGGAAGGAGTACCCTGATGGAGCAGAGAGGATGCATGGAAAGAAAACTTTCATATCCTTCAATAAATAGGAAAGATGATAAACCATAAAATAAGAATACGATGCTAAATGTAAAATGGAATGTAACATGATTAAATATAAAAATGTAAAATGTAAAAAGGAATGTTCAGGGGAATTAAAAAAAAAAAAAAGCTCTTGGTGATTAGAAACATAATAGCAGAAATGAACCACTTTATAGATGTGCTGAAAGATGGAGTCAAATTAAAGTCTGAGCCAAAAAGAAAGACCAGTGCAGATGTAGCTTCCAGATGATGGAAGTTCCAAAAAGAGAGAACAGAGGAAACTGGGGGGGAGGTAATCATCAAAAATTCATTCGGGAGTATTTCCCACAACTGATACGAGTTTCTACAAAGACCTTTTAATAGCTAAATTCTCAATTTTTATCATAAGAAGCCAACAAATAATTTCTAAGCTTACCAGTGATAAGGATGCACTGTAATCCTATTATTTAGAAATACAGAGACAAGTGCTGTAAAATCAAGCCACTCAAGACAGTGGTTCTCTTGCTCTCTGTGCATCCCCTTGCTGAACCAGTCCCTGCTTCACCTACACCCTACTCACCTGACTGACCTTCCCTCTTAATCACAGAGCCTAATCAGGAACTGCCTACTTACCTGCCCCCTTCCCCTGCCCCACCTAGTTTGTTCCAATCTTTGGATCAGAATGGTTCCACTCAACTTTGACAGTTTATCAAAAGGGCTATGAGCGATACGCCCGTCTACTGGTTTCCCTGGTAACCAATGAGCCAACCTGACACCAATTCCCCCAATAACTGGTAACCTTCCTCTCCCAGTGGGAGCAAAGACTGCTGCCATGCCCTGCCTCTCATCTGCCATACACGATGGAGTGCAACTCCTGGACCTTGCTTTGGACGTGTAAGGACCCCGTCCATCAAACCACTGATGAATCTGTTGCTGACTCTGGGTTCTTTCTTCTAGGCAGGCACAGGGCTTGCAGGCCTGCAGGGTGCAGCCCAACAAATGTGAAAATAATCAGATAAAAGAATCAAAATAACTGTTTTTGAGAATAGGGAAATGATCAGGGAGAGGCCCTAGGGATGGCTGTTTTTCATGGTTTGTAGAATGATTTGATTCTTTATGCACATTATTAATTAGATAAAAATGCAAAATGTTACATAACCTTGAATGGCTAGGTTTAATGGCAGATTCAACCCGTACAGATGAAAAAAGAACTAATTAGTCAGAAAAAAAATGTAGTACAGAGAGATAGGGATAGAAAATATGAGGAGGTTAAGACAAGGAGAAGATGTGTGAAGGTCTATTATATGTCTAGTTAGAGTCCCAGGAGAACAGAGGGATGGAGGGAGAGGCAGGTTTTGATGCATTATGACAGTTTTCTGGAACTAATGGAAGACTCCAAAGCTTAGATTTAGAAATCCCAAAGAAAGGTCAGAGAGAAACCAGAAGGCAAGAGTGTCATGAAATCTAAAGAAATATATGTGTTTCTTTTTTTTTTTTTAGACTAAGCCCTGGATCCACAATTCTGGTTATTTTTCTATCCTGTCAGTATTTCTTGACTGAAATGTATAAACGTATTTGGTTAGATTCTTAAGAAACATGATTTACTATGCAGAACATCTCAAAGTTGAGAATCACATGTATAGACACACATTAAGTTGACAGTTTGGGGGCTAATGCTATTGGTAAACTCAACTAGAATTGATCAAGCTGATTTCTGACTATAGGCATTGCTTCATAGCTAGAGAGGAAAAAACATTTCCCTTTTGACAGTCTCCCTAGGATATGTTGCCTGAGATATAATGGAAAAGAAGCTTGAAACATATTCCAGTTCGGCCTGTATAATGCCACAGCTAATTGAAGAATGGAAGCATCAGGGAATCAGGCCTTTGTTTTGCTTACAAGATAAAAATCAGTCTAACTCATTCAACATATTAAATTAGTCATTTTGGCATCATGTAGACAAAAACCCTGGTTATCTAATTAGGGAGTTAATTTCCTTTTCTCTTTCCTTAGCAACCTGGTTTCTGTCTGTTGATCATCCACTCATGATTAGTTTCTACTTGGATGATCAGGTATAATTTAGGCCGTGCAAGTATCATTTCAAAATGGTTAGCCCTGCATCAGACGGCAGTGAAATTCTCTTGCCCTCAAAATTTTATATGATTTAAAAAGTTAATGGGCATGGCTGTTAGAATTATGTGAAAGGTACAGGCAACAAAGAAACACAGATTTAAAAAAAAACGGATTCATTTCTTTCTTAATTTAAAGTAGTTCTTTTGCAGTTGCCACAAGTCAATAAAACACTGCCTTAATTGGCAGCAAATGCTGCTTGTTAAAACTACCACAAACTATAGTAAAATGCAAAACATCACAATACCTGTACTAACTCAAGCAGATGTCAGGTGGGGATGGAAAATGGGAATAAGATCTGTGAACAAGTAACAAGTCTCTCTTGGAAGGAGGTTGCTAATTAAACACACTAAGTCCGCACCTTGGCAATATGATAGTTTAACGAACACTTCTTCAGTGGATATTTGATAGGGGACAGAGGCTCACTGGTGCCTTTATTTCACAACTTTTGGCTTGTCACATCTAAGTGGTGAAAGAGTAGTTTTTTCATTTGCAGGAGAATATTATAAACATCACTCTCCTAAATGTTCTTCTGGAATGACCTCAGTATTACACTGGGTACCACAAATATCTCCTATTGACTTTTTAGGATAGCATCATTTTGGGGGGGTTACCCTTCTTTTCTCATATGCTGAAAAAACCTGTATAACTTCCTTCAGGTATCTCGTTGTTTATTTCTCCCTCTTCAAATCAATATGTTAAGTGTGGATGGGAGAAAACAACCCATCTTAACTCTTCTTGCTTCAGCCAGGTTCCTCCATGATGCAGAAGAGTTCACTAAATTAAACGGAAAGCTAAGAAGCACAGCAGTCTGTCTGGGGAATGCCATGTGACAGCCCCCGAGGGAATGGCAGTAGGCATGAATAATGTCTATTCAATTCGAAGCTGCAGTTGAAGTAAATGGATTGTTAATGAATTTTGCTATTTATCTTTGTTTTGTTTTGGCCTCAGTCGATGAAGATAAGCAGTCAAGATGATGAGCAGTGGGTCCTGGCTGATTCTATTGAAAATCCAATTAAAAGGTTCTTCTCATCTTAGATTCTATTGAAATTCTAAAACACAAGGATGCTTCCATTAGGTAGGACAACCGTAATTCAAAGCAGTGCTAGGAAGAGAAGTGGTGTTTAATTGCTTGTCAATAGGCTATTGTTTAATGTCATTCACCTCAAATCAAACTTGCCCAAAGACAAATGTTCATGCTTTTATTAGCTGTACTCTGCGACACAGCGTTCAAATAAACTAAGGACTAATAAATCAAAGTGAAGGGATTTGAACCACAACATCTACTCTTTCTGGGCATCCATGATGTACAAATGATTACTTCTTATTAAAATCCCCAATAAATAAAAGAACATTGCTTGAAGGCATGAAAATAAATTGTTTGCCATTACTCTCAACACATCACCATTTTTAGTATTTTACATGTGGAAAATTAGAACTCCTCTAGACTCTCATAATTTTCAGTATTTACATTGAACCAGGTATATTATAATTATATGTGTGTCTTTGACACAAACGTTTTCCCTTAGAAATCATGTTTTATTTACTTTTGCATTCCCATTTGAAACTGTTAACATAAGCAGTTACTTACTGTGGAAAGACAGAGTGAATGGATGAATGAATGCACGGAGAGCTGGGAGTCTTGGAGGTCTGCCTGTCAGTGTCAGAAAGTCAGGCCAGGCAGACTAGCATTTGCTCCTCACTTCTGACATAGCATCTCACTTTAGTTCTTATTTTCCCTATTGTTTCCATGCTCCTTCACCCTCTCTTCATTTCTTCAGGCAAACGAGAGTTTATAAGCACCTATTAGGGCTATGCTAATTGTACTCACTGTTTCTTCCTCAATAAACTTCCTTCCTGACATAGATGATGAGACAGCACAAATATGAATATTAATGTTATATTCTAAGAGTAATGCAAATGAAGTTGTATGACAGCCTCCATCTTTTCAATAACACCATTAATTTACCACATTTCCTTAATCCTAAAACAGTATTGATTTTTAAGGCGTATCAATTTAGGAACAGCATTTTGAGAAAGACATTATAGTAAAATGTTCACTACTCAACAACAGTATATACTTATCTTTAAAATTCCATGCCAGTTTGTCCATTAATAGCCACATTTAAGCCATGACACATTCTAAGTCTAAAGATGGCTCTGATGAATTTTGACCATCAGTGAATAAGCAGAGCATCACCATGATAAGCAGTGAACATGATCCTAATCACTTTAGCAATCTTAGAAACAACAATATAATTTTGAAACACATCCGATAATCCTAGAGTTATTCTCCATTCACTGTTTGGCTGAACTCATAGTTACTTGTTTTGTTTTTGTATGGCTGTTAATTAAATGACTGATAGTCCCTCAGGACTCAAAAATTGGTCCCAGGAACTTCATCTAGTTCTGAAAAGTCTATGATCAATTCTAAGAGTTTTGACAACCCTACTGTCCTGAATTACAAGGGATGGCAAAAGACAAGTCATCACCTAGATCTGTGGTAACTTTTCATTACAATGCTCCCTAAGGGTATAATCGTTTTGAGGACATTTTAAATAACAAATGCAGGTACAAATTTAAAATTCAAGCAGCTCTGATGGTACTGAGACAAATAACTCTTCTGTTGTTGTCTGATGAAACAGCAGTCAGATAACAGATGCCTTCAATTCTTGGCCATGTTACCGTGAGCTCAGAAATGACAATGACTTTAGAATTTACTTCACGGCCCAGCAGCATATAGGCATCTTTTGACATCAGTTAAATTTTGACATCTATCAAAAGATGTTTCCCAATTTTGGCAACGTTAAAATTAAATTAAAATTTTTTTTTTAGAATTGAAGTAAATATGACCCATAACTTGTGGTGATTTAATAAAACTACATTCCCGTTTTTATACCTGCGTAATACACTGGACATATTTCACATTTTTTGATGCACCCAGGTTGTTGCTGTACTAGACCAACAGAATTGCACCTCTCTGATTTTGGCAAAAGTATCAATCTTCTACATAAAATCATTAGGAATCTTTCTAAGAGACCTCCTAGGGCAAGGAGGAAGGCTCAGTCTGAGTTGCTTCTTGCTCATGTAAATGCTGTACGTAAGTCAGAAGTATACACACACAGAACAGGTGAAATTCCCAAGCAGCTGAACTTTGACTTGCTGACAACAACTTTCCAACTTAACTCAAGGTCTAAGTATAAAGACAGCAGATAAATAAAAGAGAAATTAAACATTCTGGAAATGGGTACAGGGAGTCTATGGATGCCACTAAGGACAACCACAACAAAAAGAGACCATACAAGGGACATCTCGTTCAGAAGTTGATAAATACAGGTTCAGATCTGCTCTTTTAAGGTAACAAAATAATATCCGAGGGAAAATATTTACAAGGGTTATTTGAAAATGGGATAGGTTCTGTGGCTAAAGTGGACTGTTGATAATAATTGGCAACTATTTGGAAAAGAAGAGAGGCAGTAATTGAAGCCCTAAAAACATGAATTGCTATTAAAAATAGTCATCAAAAATTAAACTGGAACTTGTGTTCAAGCTTAACAAATTTTGCACATGCAGCCATCAGTCTCTTTATCAAGCACATGCTCCTTGTCTAATGTGACTAGGTCCAGCTAACTCTGTACTGGGCACCTTAGACCACACTTACCCTAGCCTTGTTCTCAATCACCAGTCCTAAATCACTTTGAATCCTACAATCTAATTTGTTCTGCATCTCTGCAGTTTCCGACTACATGATTTTTCTTCCCATTTACGGCCTTGCTTCTGCCTTCAGACTACAGATTCACTCCTATGCTCTTGTTGTCCAAGGCATCTATAACTTGAATTATTTTTTTTCTGTAACTATATGGTCTTCAACAGCCCTGGGTGATGACCTGCATATTTGAACCCTCTGTCTCATTGCACCTCTCCATGGGCACTGCCCTCTTCTGTTTTGGATGGACCTTCAGTGAGACCCATCTCAATGGAGTTAATAGGGGATCACTATTTCCTACAATGATGAGAATGAGATTGAGTAGTAAAAGCAAAGTTTAAATACAATAGGAAAACCTCTAAGATAAAAGAAGTTGTTCTCAAAATTTCATATATTTTCTTAATAATGTCTAGAGTATAACTCATGAATAAAGACTAAGTTCCCAAAATTTTAAAGGCATAAAAAGTGCCAGACTATGAAATATTTATCCAATATCAATCCTATCTCTGTATCATCTGCCACCATAAAATCAACAGAATGCATGGATTCTACAAAATAAATCATTCATTTAAAATTATATTTCATTAAATTTATATATAAACACACAGAGATAAAACATGGCTAAGATTACTTAGCTATATTGACCTAGTATGCACAAATAAATAAATTAACTGTATGTCAACAATTATAAAAGTATATGCTTAGAGAGCAAATCTTATGCAACTGTAAATAATGTTAATTGACTGGATTTGAAATTATTAGAACAAAATCGGTTTAACTTTTTTTCTATGAAAGAATTAACTTTATTTTGAAATTTATACCATAAGTAAGTACCCCAAAAGGTTTCAAACGACACCTTCAATACCTTGGTTTGAAGCCTGGACTCCTTAGTCAAAAATAGCAAAATAAATCTCCAGTGGAGAAAACTCCCTTCAATTTTAGAAACTCTTATTTTGCATAAACTGCTTGCACAACATTAGTCTTAATAAGCATAGATTTTAATTTCATTCAAAATGGCATTTGTAGGAAATGCAAATATATGTTGGAAAGAGTTATCAGGCTTATAGCTTGGGCAAGTAAAAGAAAACTAAGGTTAAGTATTCTGCTCTGCTCTCAGAATAATTCCGCGGGGACTAAAGTTAATTTGAAACAAAATCTGGAGGTTTGCACAGACTTGGAGAAACTGATTTCTGTAACTAGTATCACCCACCACTAGTGGCCAAGAGTCCAGATGGGTTCGAAAGTTAAACATGCTTATTCTGAGCCATTAGTGCCGTTGCCAGACCACTAAAAATTCAGAGATAATCAGCCATTTGTTGGGAACCTCAGGCACAAACCTGTGGTTGGAGAGAGAAACAGAGAAACACATATTTCCAAATATTATCTCATAGTTATTCAGCTGCAGGTCTAGAATCACTTGATTACCTCTGAACTGAGCAAACCCTGAGGTGCTCTTACCAAATGACCACGGTGCAAAATAGGGAAGCATCCATCATCGCTCTCGCCTCTGATTTGTTTCTCATCATCCCAAAATAGAATGGGAAATGTTGCTCATTTTAAACTAATCCATTAATAACTGATTATTATAGGTAGGAATAGGGGGACTATGTACATGTATATAAAAGGGGAATATACGTATTCCCTGAGATGGGGGAGCTGACTCTTTCATCCGACCCCCTCCACCAGGGAACATTCTCTCTTTTGAACACCATGGGGGATGCCGCGGGCCGGGGCTGGAGCCTGTTCCTGAATCGTCTATGAATGGTCTTGAACTGAGGAGTTTAAGTTTCAGGGAAAAAAAGCCTACAATGGCGTACAAAAGGAAGGAAAATCCTGTCCATTTGAAAAGAGTATAAAAGGCATATCACAATAGATCTATAGGAATAGGAAAGCTTTTAGCAGGTCAACAAGGATGAAATAGCATGCTTATCAGAGGGAACAACAGAGCCGGAGAGGTTTAAGTTTAGGAAATAACCATCCAGATGCCAGAGAGTATAACAGCCCCCTCCAATTTTTTAAGAACTGCATGCCAGGTACAGCCAACATTCTACACAGTTACATCTAATAACTCGTCTAATTTCTGCACTAATACTATGGACAAAACAGTATTAACAACACCATCATTTTACAGATGAAGAAATTCAGGCACAAGGTATTTTCCATAACTTGCCTCAGAGAACACCACTAACAAAAGCAGGAGCTGGAATGTGAGCTGAGGCTGAGTGATTGTGGGGCCCACGTTCCTAACCACTAGGCTGTACTATCCCTTGAGCAAACAGAAGGCCTTAAACCAGCTAAGTAGAATCAGGGTATATCATGGGGTCCTTGTTCGCCTCCTAGACTGAAGAGTTTGTACAGGCATGTCTCCGGCCGTGTGAGTTTCTGTAATACATGAGTTGAAAAGAACATGATTGAACAATCATGGAGCAAGACTGGCACTACTCCAGCAGCTGCTGGACAGAATGTTACTGTGACTGGGAAGAAGCACCTTGCTCAGTGGAAAAATGCTATTGAGTAAACAGTGTAGGAACTCACACCTGCTTGGTGTGCAGTAAATGGAAGCTCAGCTGGCGTCCTTTCTTCTGTTTCCTGCTGGAGGTTGTAAACAGCACCGGCACTCATTTTGATTGTTCAGAGTTTATTGATTCTTGTCTGATCTTACATGCTCTTCAGAATTTTCCCAGGGATGTTCCATTCTGCTTTAGGTTTGCCCGCTTTGATCAACCAGTGTATTATTTTTAGGTTTCCCCAAATATTACTATGGCCATTTTTTAGGATCTTTATTATCAAAATTCTTGAAGGAAATATAATTTGGTTATTGCTGGTCTCCTATTACTTCCTCCCTCACTTGCCCCCACCTCCTGCACAATTAAAACAATTAGTTTCAGGACACAATTTTTGAAAACGTGGATTGTTTTTAGTAATATTACTGGCATGTGCTAGCAAAAGAGATTTAATTCAAAATTCAGTATGTAATGTGGGAGCATTAAAGGTTTCTGAGCAGGTAAGTGTTATATGAGGAATCGTGAATTAGAAAGATTAAACATCCTGTGCAGATGCTCTGCAGTGAGGAAAAAAGAAGAAACAGAGAAAAATAAGGATGAATGAAAGATGCCTGCATTTGGAATCTATGTGTCTGGGAGAATAGCAGTGACATTAATAACCCCAACCATGAAGACATAAGGACAAATGTGATAAAAACAACATCTCAACTAACCATATTTTAAAAATACATGTAATTCTCCTGTCATGAAATTTCATTTTCTGTAACAAATTCCAATGTCACATTGTTTCCCCAAGGGGACACATTGCAGCCTGAAAACTGCTTATAAGAAACAATTAAAATCAGCCTCTTAATAATTTAGCTGTTCCCATAGGCACCCTGTTTCTCTGTTTTTGAAGAGGCTGCACCTAAAGCTATGAATAGACAATTATGTGCAATGCCTATTTTAAAGTACCTCATGGTTAAACTCACCTCTTGCTGTGTTACCATGGAATTTAACTCTAAATAATAAAAAATAAAAGCAGTACTACAATCACACTTAAAAATTGATCTACTTATTGAAAATCTCTTTATCTCTTTGACTGATATTACTCCCCACAATATATTTTCAATAATCAAAATTAGAATTAATTCCAATTAATTCTAATTGGAGATCAAATATGAATCCTAAGCATTTTCTCACAGACACAGACCTCTGAAAATTAAAATTAATTATCTCATTATATCAATAACAAATCAAAGGTAAAATCTTCCATTATCAGAACGGGGTCTTTGCTATACAAGATATAATTATCAATCTATTTTCCAAGACAGAAGCATATTCCTGGCTATGTATAAATGTGCTTTTCTCATAATTGATAAATTATGGATTAGCCTCAACTCACCTTCTGTAGATTGACAAATGTGTGGAAATCCTCAAAATGCAATAATCAATTGGAATATGTCTGAATAGTCTGAAGTTATCGCTTGGCAAATTGCTTTGTTTTCTTCCAGGTTAGTTATGATGTGTGCAACCTCAGTTTGTGTCTATAGCAGATGTTTCCTATGAGGTAAGAACAGATTGCAGCATCAATGCATTGCCCAAGTTTATTTTGAATTCTAAACTTTATTCTTAAATCTTAACAAAATTATTACGTTTGATAAGGCTTATTTTACTATTTTCCAAGGCAGGAATAAATTTGATTACTCTGATAAATATCAGCTGAAAAGATTGAATAAGATTTTAATAAATGACCTGAATAGATAGATATGTGAGTAGTTTTTCCATATAAGCAAAAATGTCATTGAATAATTGACAATTCAACAAAGGTTTAATGATCATTGAGGTCTTTTTTTTGTTTTCAGGATTCTTTCTACTATGTTCAAATCTCTATTTACACTGAGAAAGTATACCTAGTTGCTTAACCATCTTTATTCATTTCTTCTTCCCGTGGCCATAAATGCATTGTTTTATTCCAGACTTTTATTTAGGTTCATATAAGACATCTGTAGGATTATAGCAATATCACCTATCTCACATTCAATGAAGATAACTGTTTCCCCTAAAATGAAAAAGCTGGTGTATGTGCCCCCCCCCCACTTCACACACACACGCCAGCTTTTTCATGTTAGAGGAAATACCACACCAAAAGATAGCTCAAGGATGACTACAAAATACGACTCTACCGTAATAAGACATCAGAGTAGCCCTGGGCATACACCTACTGTAGAAAAACAGAGCCATTTTGATAAAGGGCTGTTTGAAGCAAATTGACTCTGAAGCGTTTGCTCCCTGGGGGCCAGGGCAGACTTTTTTGGTTCTCTCGGCTGCCACTGAGCCTACTTTTGGAAACAACACCTGATAAAAAACCAGTCACCTGCCTTAAAGTCCCTTTGCCTTAAACAGAATTTAATCCCCTAAAACGATGGTTTTCTACTTTAGATGCATATCGAGTATCTGGGGAAATGTATCTTGTTTTGGGAGTTATCCAAAACCAATCAAATAAAAATCTCAAGATGGAAGTTGAAGCAGAATTTGGGGTGTTGTAAGAGTTGAGTTCTCTGTGGTTGAGAATCACTGCCCTAAGTCTATAAAGCCATATGTGCCCTATTCTCCTGGTCCAACTCATCTTGCTGAATCTCAATCCTGCTTCAGTGAGATGCCCATGGCTAACCCAAACCACCTGTTACTTGGTTTGCTGCTCGCAAGATACTGGATTGGGGCTGATGGTTGTGTTTTGATAAATACTTGTTAAAAATTAAGGATAGAGAATTTAGGGGAAAAATTAAACCATAGTCACAGAATAAGAGGACTGAAAGTAAGTTATTCTGAAACAAAGCAAGCAAACGAACACTGAAGAGCTCATGTACAATGTACAAGAGAACAGAACTAAGCCTTATTTGGGAAGCACACCATACATAGGATAGAAACCTAAATCTTTACCCAGTTGTGAGTAAGACTCCCCCGATCCAGATATCCATCTCTAACCATCCCTGAAGAGGCTATTTAATGCAAGACTTTGTAAAGACAGATATTGATTGACAGTGACTGAATGTGTTCAGTGGGATGAGAATAACACAGAGTCTGCTTCTGGATAAACACATACACAACCTATACATGTGATGCATTTTTGTTAGTAACTATGAGTTTCTCCTCTCTAACTTGTTGGTGACCTCCTTAATCTCATGAAGGCAAAGTAATTGCTTCTCATGGGCCAACTCCAATAGGTAGGTTGGAAATGACAACCTCCAGGATGAGCAGAGGAGGACTGTTGAGATGTGGTGGGATCCACAGGAAACAAAGCCCCCCATGGAATCAGCAGTCCCTGTTACAGGTGAGGAGAGAGTGTACATTGGCACCCAGCAATGTGCTTACTGACCCTGTCCTAGCCCTGTATGGATAACCAACACCCATACTCCCGACCTCACTATTCTGGGTTGTTTTCCCCATCCCCTTTATCTGGTCCTACTTAATTTACTGATCCTTTTTCTATGGTCAAGAGTTCTAACACTCCTCACCATCTCACTATGAGCAGACATTTCCTCATATTTTATCTTTTAGGCTCACTGAAAAAAAATTCTTAGTTATCTCCTTATTGTTAAGAGTTTAGACTCTTAAGTAAAGAGCCCATAATGACTGTGTTATTTTGGGAGATGGGGGAGGGAAAGGAACTGTAGCGGAGGCAAGTTCTAAGAATTTCTGATCTTAATTTAAAAGACCTGAAGAGTGTTCCTTTCTCTCTTTTTCTAATATATTTTGGGAAATGTTTGCCACCAATAACATATTTTCCAGAAATAGCCTTGTTTTTCTTTTTGCAAAGCACTACCTCCCTGTCTTTTTCTCTCCCTCCTCGGAGCCGACCTGCCATGGTGGGAAGGGATCTCTATTCTGCTTTGGGTTTGAGTGAAAAAAAGCAACTTCCAATTCAAATCTAAGTGAAAAACACACCTCCACCAGCAGCCAGGGACCCTGTGCAGACCTCCTTCTACTTAGACTGCACTAAAATTATTGTGGAAATCGTGACCTAAATTCCTCCAGTTTGTTTATTCAGCTATTTCATAAGTAATAGTTAGTTTCATCCAACATAATTTTTGCCAGTATTAACATATTTCTCAGTCCAACACATAAAATCTATGAGACAGAAAAGCTGATTAAAAATACAATAGAATGGCTGAATTTTAGAAAGTGTCTGTAAATTTAATATAGAACCTACAATGAAAAACCAGGGCATACTATTTGGTACCTAAATATTCTGTATCCTGTTTCTTAAAGGATTTTTTTTCTAATGTTATTAAATTCATACAAACATGCTGTCCAAGTAAAGAATGTCATCTTCCATATTCTGGATAGAATTTAGAAGAGTTTTAAATAAATTTATGATATGAAATGAAGCTATCTTTGATTAATTAAGATGCTACAATGATGGAAATATTTTAAAGATTTTAAATATTTAAAAGATTTTAGTCTTATTGAAAAAGCAGACAAAACTGTAGCAATACTGATCAATGAAAAATGAAAAAACAGCAAATTAAATAGCATTAGGAACAAGAAATGAGTTAATCACTGTAGATTAAGTAGAGATCTCTTCAATCATAAAATAGTAGTGAGAGAAACATTATCCCAATAAATTTGAAAAAAAATAGATTAAGAAATAGTTTCCTGGTAAATTATACCTTACCAAAATAAAATAAGAAAGAGAAAACTTGAATTGACCCGGAATCATTTAAGTTTGTTAAAAATATATTTCTCATGAATTTCTGTTTAATGAAAGGCACTGTTGAGAGAAAAAAAGACAAGTCATAGAAAACAAGAATGAAAAAGGAAGTCAAAGAACAGAAAATATTTGTATAAATATAACCTAAAGACCTCAAACTCAGAACATTACATATGCGTGTATGTATATATGTGTATATATGTATGTATGTGTAGTTACATTTTCCTGTAACTTTTGAGAGAAAAAAAAATCCAATAGAAAACAGGCAAAATATTTGAATGAGTAGTTCAGAAAAGAGGATATCCAAATGGCTGATAAACACACAAAGGTATTTTCAATTTCTTTAGTGATAAGGGAAATGCAAATTAAAACTTCAGTGAGATAGCACTACTCATTCACTGAGATGGTCAAAATTAAAAGACTAACAATACTAAGTGATGACAAGAATGTGAAGCAACTGGAACTCATGTACAGCTGGTGAGACTGTAAATTGGTTCAACTTCTATGGAAAACTGGCAGTATCCACTAAAGATTCCTTATGCATTCCCCATGGCTCAGAAATTCTACTTCTGGGCATATGCTCAACTGAACTGTGTGCGTGTATGGTGGTCTTTATGTGTATGTGTATAAACATACTAAAAGAACATTTATAGTAGACTTTGTAAGAACCATATACTAGAACAACCCAAATATCCATTAACATTAAAATAGATGAATAAATTATATTAAAAGGGCTTTGTTAGCATTGAAATAGTCACAACATCATTGGTGCCTAGCTTCCTTCCAAGTGATGTAACAGCAAAGCAAATATGAAACACACATCATTTCCCTGAAGCGCTAGCATGTTGAAATCCAAAATATCACTATAGTTTCCTATTTGCAAGGAAAAGAACATAGCTTGAGTAATGAACGAATCAAATGAGATCTCAGATGCCCAAAAAAACCCTATAATATATTCACATGAGGGAATACTATAAAATTATGAAAAAGAATGAACTACAGCTCATTCAATAATATGAATTTCATAAAAGTAACAGTGAGCAAAAGAAGCCACAGGCAAAAGAGTTCATCATATGTGATGTCACTTACATGAAGTTCAAAGCTAATCGATGGTGCTTTAAAGAAACTTTTTGTTCAGCTTTGAGCACGTGCACTTGAGTGTACACGCTGAACAATGCTATGCTCTGGAATTCCATACAACGCATTCTGGATTTGTTTGAAACCAGACCTCCAGGTAGCAGTAAAGTGAAACCTGGGAGTGGCCACTTGCAAAGAAGAGTTTACAATCTACCTTGTAAGTCACCCAGAGACCTGAACTCCAAAAGCTGCCTGATTAGTACTTTCTCCTTTTTAAATCTATATCAAGCTCTTCCAGTTTTCACACAGAGAAACTGCATTTGTACTTGAATGGTGTCTCTTCATTGCCTAGCAAGCAAGTAAATTTAGCTTTATTTTAGATTGTTATTTAGCAGTCTTTACTTTTTTTAACTTAATGGTTGGCAGAAGTCAGGATACCGGAGGCACATAAAGGGAAGTCATACAGTGAGCTTGTGAGGTGCTGATAATATTCTAGTTTTCAATCTGTGGTGGTTACAAAGCTGTGTTAATTCTATGGAAATTTTTTGAGCTCTGCTTTTATAATTTTAGTGTATGTTATGATTCAACAAAAGTCACTTTAAGAAATAAGAACTGTGTAGCAGTTAAAAATGTTCCGAACAAAACAAAACAAAAACTACCTCTCAAAAGCACACCAGGCTGAGATGATTTATGGGCAAGTTCCATTAAACTTTTAAGGAACAAGTAGTTCCTAACCTTGCTCCAAAGAATAGAACTATAAAGACTCTGCCCTTATTCATTTTATTTCCAGGTTAGTATAACCTTGATAGCAAAAACTAGACTATGTTAGGAAAACAATTTATGAACAGATCTCACATATGAATATGACACCAAAATCTTTTTAAAAAATCTGAATTTAGCAGGGAAATGAACAAACCAGGAACACAGAAGTATTAGAGACGAAAAAAAAAAAAACAGTGAAAATTCATCTATCCAAAATCAGAATTTAGGTTCAGTACGTTTCATATATGTACCCTATGTAACCTCATATAATTTAGATATTCATGAATATAGTATTAGAATCTCAGAAACATCTAAAGATACATGGAAATCTTGCATTAATACTTTTCTTTAAAAAAGATCTGATTTCTCCATTACCCATTTAACCTTTTTCCTAAGAAGCAATGTGGATTAAGAGCATGGAGGGAGTAGGGCAATGCTTGGTTACTCTGTTTATCTATTCACCATACTCCTGAAGGGAGCAAAGCCTGTCAATGAGGCTGGCTGCTCCAAATCAGAGGAAGCACCTGCCTGTGCCCAGCACCGTGGTCCTCAGAGTGTGGCCGCCAGACCAGCAGCATCAGCACCACCTGGGACTTGTTAGAAATGGTATTTTCAGGCCCCAAGTAAGACTTGACTAAATCAGGAACTGAGTTGGGGCCCCAGTCATGTTTAACGAGCTCTCTGGAGATTCTGACACCATTTAAGGTCTAAGAACCACTGTCCTGGAGTAACAGTCTCTGTTGCAAACAGGCAAGTTCTGTTTCTGCTGCTGCCATATCTTCTTTCTTTCTATTTAGTCCAGGAAACAAAACAACCATAAAGGAAGAAAGTATCAAAAGGTGGTGTGTCCCCCTACCAAAGCAGGATAACTTTCCAACAGAAACGGAGAGAACAGAACTCATGTCCAGCTTTTCTAACCATATTGTGAAATAGGAAAACAACTTACAAAAATGTATTTTGAGTTGGCTTCAGGCTTTTTGAGTATCAACTTTTACTATTTTTTAATTACATTCTATATATAGTAACTGTAGAAAATAGGATAATATAGATAAGCACACAAAATAAAACTATAAGCCTGTAATCTCATCATCTACAGACAATATCTTTTAAATGACTTATAAATTAATTTAATAATGTTTTAATAAATGATAGGGCAAGCTATACATCATTACTCTTGTTTCATAATTGTCCTAAGTGTATTTATTATGATACTTTGGTGATCACTCTTTCAGATTTTAAATAAAAGCTGGTAACATACAATACCTTGATTTTGGGCTTCTGGACTCCTGAACTGGGCAAAGAACACATTTCCATTGTTCTAAGCCACCCAATTTGTGGTAATTTGTTATGAGAGCCCTCAAAAACTAATCTAGGGGTGAAATTATTTTGTCTTTCAAACAGACATCAAATTGACCCAGTACCATTTATTGAAACACCATACCTCGCCCACAACTCTGCACTGTCACCTTTGTCAGGAATCAGGCAACTAAAAATTTGGGTCTGTTTCAGGATTCTCTGTTCTGTTTCATTGATCTGTACCATATCATCTTAATTACTATTGTTTTTATAAGAGCTATGTTTTTCCTGGAAATTTAAGTCCTTTAGCCTTGTTTTTCTCCAAGATTATCTTTTTTTTCTTACGATATTCATTTCAGTATAAATTTTACAATCAGCAATTTCAATAAAAAATCCTCAATTGAGAGAAGATTGGCATCTATACAATATGAACTTTCAACTCATCAACAGGATATATCCTTTCATTAAGTTATATATACATTAACTGCTTTTAACAAAGTTTTGTGGATTTCAGTATAAACAGTTTGTACACTTCTTTTGGCCTAATTGTTCTATTTTTGGTCCTTTGTGATATTATCATGATGTCATTTTTAGAAATGCTCATTCTCTACTTATTGCCTAAATATACACAAATACAAAATATTTTTACATAGTGATCTTGTATCCAGTGACTTTGCTATTTTCCTTATGTAATTTTGATCCAAGATAAACTTGGATTCTCTTGAATTTCTATGACTATGATTGTGTCATCACACAGAGTGAGTTTTATTTCTTCATTCTCAATCTGTACAGTTTCTACTTTTTCTTGCTTTATTTTATTGGCCAGAAATCCATGAAGAGGATGAATAAAAGTGGCAATGGTGGGCAAACTTATTTTGTTTCAGCCTCTTCCCCAGCTCAAGTCTGGTATGAACCAGAATGTCTGCTCACTGAGTTCCTCCAAGTCTTCCCAGTGGAGGAAAAGGATGAGGAAGGAGGTGCAGGGAAGGTCTGCCTTGATGAGTTGTATTCTACCATTGCATTGCTCTCATCTGGTCAGAGCAGATACTCAGATCAGACTCAGGACTCCTTGAAGATGCCTCAGCATTGATAATCTCCTCTGTCATCTCTGTAGGCAGGCAGTGTCTCCCTGGTTTGTCTATAATTCTACACAGATTTCCTCTGCTTAGCTCTCATCCTTATTCACCTTCCAGGAAGCCCTCTTGGTTCCAGCCCCTGTAAGATGGTTCTACACCAGCCCTCGTCCCATGCTTGCGCCACAGGAAGTATCCATGCAGCCTTTGCACCTTCAAACCATGGAAGGGCCAAAGGGGCCATCTCTTCTTACTCTCCCATGAAAACCACCAGCCAGCCTGTCTCTCCCTTCAGGCTTTTCTGGATGTAGATCTAACATTGACATCTAAACCTCATCAACTCCAGAGGACACAGGTCAACAGTCTGAGTGGTTTCCTTGAAGTCTTTCTCACTAGGCCTGAATTAAGCTGAGTGTATGCTGACCCCTTCACCGGCGACATCAAGGGAACAGAAGATGCAGCAGTACTCCCGACTCTCTCCTTGCTTTATTTAAAATGAGTATCGAGCTAAGGATAACAAACCTATTTCTGACCAGCTTTCCTCTACTTCTTCCCATCTTCACTTGGAATACTTTTTTTTTTTTAAATCTTCAGAAACTAAGATGGAAGAAATCAGTTTTATTCTTGTATTTTGAGCACATGTAAACACTGGCCCATTAATACATTGACAAGTTTGTAACTTGGGTTTTATTTAAAAAAGCTCTTACTAATTAAGAATATCTACCCCTGTGTCATAATTGTCACCATTTTCCCAATTTAATATGGCATCTAATTTTATTATCTGCGTTATGAATCATAACTCATGGAGTAATGTAGATGAACACATTGCGTACAAAATCTTGTATTTGGTTGCTACTTACTCAACAAAACAAATTATGTGAGAAAATTTATAAAATAAAATAGACTAGTGTCATATGATGCTCTGTCTAAAGCTTAAAACCATCATATTAAACCACTATATCTTGGACTTTAACTCTTCCCTCCAAGTACTCAGGACCTATGTACATTTCTGAAGACTTGTATCCTTTCTGTCCTGCTCTGGGTACAGAAAGCTTCGCTTTGGTGTTAAGCACTGTTTTTCTAAGGTAGAACATTGCCTAAATTGCCTTATTTCTTAGCCTGTAATAACAATGCTTGGACCTTACACTGACAGAGTATTCATTAGACATACTACATTGGGCAGGGCTAAAAACAAAACAAAACAAAACTTCTCTTCAGCTTTTGTTGGTTATCTGTGGAAGAAGGGTTCCATTTCCATGGCAGTTATGTAAACAACATCTCTCTTGCATAACAATGCTCTTACTCTGAAAAGACTTAGCTGGCCCACATGCCTAGGCTGCATGAAGACACGTAATTAGCCCTTTGAATGTTGCAAATCAAGACAACTCTGCGTGTTCTTCTCCATAGAGAACTAATATTATTCTGCAAATTAGTCTTTTACCTTCCAGCAGGGTCCAAGTTGAAATGTTACTTCAGAAGTCTTTTGAAGGGGGAGGTGAACCAAATCTTCCACCCTTTGCTCCTTAACTTTTAAAATATACATTAAAGCAACAGAATAAACTCTGAGTCTTTTTTTTTTTTTTTTTTTTTACCTATTGGGTTTCCTCACACACTAATTAGGTCAATCCTCTGATGGTACAAAACTTAAAAGACTTCCTCACTTTTGTCAGTCTACTTTATTTTTAGAGAACAACATTTTCTAAATTGCATTAGTGTAAAAATTGGGAAGTAATTCATTCATCGTAACACGGTTATCCATATTTCTCATTTCAAATAATCATGTCTTTTAGGTCAGGAAAAAAATGCAAGGATGAATATTTCCTCTGTTGATACTGTACTTTCAAAAAAATAAAATAATACCTCTAACACAAATACAAAGATGTCTACTTTCAGACTCTGTGTCTCTTCTGGCTCTTGCTGTTTACTGTTCTCTCTTCAGTCTTCAAACATCAGAGTTTCTGAAGCCCGATAACTTGCCCTTTTCCATGCTGAGTGGTCTATACGCTCAGTCTCTAGGTGACTTCATCCTCCCCATGGACTCAGTTAAATCTCTTGCATTTATATCTCAGGACAGATGCCTCTGAGGTTCACACAGACACAGGCAATCACAACTTCTCTGTTCACTGAAGTTTACCACCAATCTCAATTGCTTCATTCCCAAAACCGAACCCCAGATTTGGCTGCACTAATCTGGTCCTCCTCAAAGATTCTTCATCTCGGCAAGAAACTTTGTCTTTGTTGGCTGCTGTAACCAATACCCTAGACTGGGTGGCTTACACAACAGTTATTTCTCACAGTTCTAGAGACTTGGAAGTCCGAGATCAAGGTGCCTACAGACTCAGAGTCCGGTGAGGACCCACTTCCTTGTTTGCCTATTACTCTATCCTCACATGTCAGAGAGAGAGAACATCTCTCTTCTGTCTTCTTATAAGGGCACTAATCTTATTCATGAGGGCGCTATTCTCAAGATCTAATTACCTCACAAGGGTCCCATCTCCTAATGCCACTGCACAGGTATCTGAACAACCTATAAATTTGGGTGTGTGGAGGATACATTCAGTCCATAGCAAACTTGGAATCATCCTTGATATCTCTTCTTCTCTTTCCATATAGATTCAGTCACCTCCTAAAAAAGCTCCCAAGTGTGCCCACTTCTCTCCAACAAACACTGCCACCCTAGTGTAAGTGACTTTGATTGCTTACTGGGAGACTAATAGAACGATATCTTCCTAAATGTCCTGTTGGCACCACTGTATTATTCTACATACTCTAGCCTTTGTTGGTATTTTAAAATTTAAGTCCGATCATGTCATCCTTAGATTTATCTAAACACCTTTGGAGCTCCCTATTTTTCTTAGAATAAAGCTAGAATATACTTAAGCTCCCTATGATCTGACCCCTGGTCTCTCTCACTGGTCTGATTTGACCCGCTCACCTTTCTTACTGTGTTACCTTTTCTTTCCTTGTTGAGAGCACTTCCATCACTATCCCACCTTGGGGCTTTCACACATGCCATCACCCTGACCCAGCACTCTGTTTCCTCCTCACACTCCCTTTACCTAGTTGATGTCACAAAGATGTGACACTCAAGTCCCCTCAAGGAGGAATCTGTTTTCTCAGTGGCTGGGAGTACCACTGACAGACAGCTTCAACTGTTAGCCTGTACAGGAATTGCCTCAGTGGCAGGGAACTTTCTTGCCCAAGGTCACACCCTTTTTTGGAGAGGCCCACAACGAATGACTGATGGAGGTGGAACAGAACAGAACAACTCTGGTGGGACAGTGTAGCTTCCGATCTCCCTGTGAGGTTGGCTGAGATCTGCATCACAGCTTGACTTCTCCCTCCACTGAATCCTGTTCCTTTCCCTTCCTTCCACCAATGTGGATCCTGACCACTCTCTCTAGTAAACAATCTGTCCAATAATCACAGCCTGCTTCCAGTCACTCCTCCTCCAAACGTCTGATTCGATGTCACTTCCTGAAGGAAGCTATGTACTAGTTTTTTAGGGCTGCCAAAACAAATACCCACAAACTCGCTGACTCCTAACAGCAAAAATGTATCCTCTCGTACGTCTGGAGATTAGAACACTGAAATCAATGTTCTGGCTGGGCTATGCTCCTCTGAGTGCTCTGGGGGAGGATCCTTCCCACCTCTAAAAGCTTCTAGTGGTAGCTGGCAATCCCCTGCATGCCTTGGCTTATAGATGCATTACTCCAGTCTCTGCCTTCATCTTCACATGGCCTCCGCCCCTGTGTGTCTGTGTTTCTGTGTACAAATCTCCCTCTTCTTATAAGGATACCAGTCATACTAGATTTAGGGCCCACCCAAACCAGCTATGACCTCATCTCACCTTGATGACTGCAAAGTTTCTATCTCTAAATAAGATTGCATTCACTGGTTCCAAGGGTTAGGGCTTCACCAGATCTTTTTGGAGACACAACTGAATTCATGAGTTGTATTACTGAGGACATATTTGGATGTAAGCAGCATAAATTGTAGTAAATATCTGTCATTCTTTCTTGTGACAGAACATCTTTGAACAGTTTCCTGCTATTAAGGTATTTTCCTAATACTCACCATGCAAGTCCAGCATCTGTGTTCTCAGCCTTCTTTGCAGTACGGATGAAGACATGTGACTTCTGTCATCAGACATTCCTGTCAAACACAGAATTGGAAGCCAGTGGTGTAAAGAAGCATTCTCTGTAAAGGATCTATTTTGGCAAGGGAAGTGACAGAGATATCCAATTTCCAGAGGCGGGAGAGTCAGAGTCTAGGTACTATCAACTTCAAACCCACATTGTGTGTTTCCAAGGACAGTAGCTGAGGTCCCTTCAGTAGACCAGTTATGTAGTGTAATTCTGGGCACTGATCCTGGATGTGTAGCTTCTAAGCATGGCTCTCTGGCCAGCCCAGAGAGTCAGTAAGTTTTATAATATCTTTTTGAAACTGCCTTTCTTCTTAAACTAGTGGGAATACGTATGATGTGCAACTAAGACCCTAACTTATATAGAAATGCAACTTGAGTTAGTTTAGATAAAAGTAGAAATGAAAAAGAAAAAGTAATGAAAATAAATTTATTGGTTAAAAGCTCTGTAAGGATTTAGGAGTAATACTTGATATGGTCTCAGGACTTCCGTTTATTTTATCCCATCTCTCTTATCTCTGCTTTTCTCTGTGTGACGAGTTCATTCTTTCAGGTTGATTACCTGCACTAGAATCAGAACCACCAGCAGCCTCTGTGCTCTGATCCTGCATTTTAACAGCAGAGAGAAAAGAGCTTCTCTTCGCCAGTTCCAGTTTTACAGATCCAGGCAAAGGCTTTTGATCACCCAACTTGAACTATGCCTGCCCAGTCCCATGGCTAAGTCAGCATGGTCAGGAAATTGAGTTACTATTAATTCATTCAAATTACTGCAGCCAGAGAGGTAGATCATCCACCTCCCTTCAAGAGCACATGTCAGAGCGGAGAAGAGGGAGAAAGGAGCAGATTCCCCCAGGGAGGTAAGTCTGCAAGGGGGGAGAGAGAGGACAGACAGCGTAAACACATCCACTGGAAAAATCATTACGAACCCGACCGTTACCTCAGTTTGCATCTACCATAAATGTTTTATGTGCTTACAGATTAAGTTTTATCTGTGCTTACAAATAACAAGTACTACCCCTTTAGGACTTAACTGTTGTTAAACAGGGCATTCTATACATTCATTAGAATATGGGCTCCATCTAGACACAAAACCCCCACTATATGTTGCTATATTCCCAGTGTCTTGGGGATGTAGCAAACTGGATATAGGGAAATAACGACCTTTGTTAAGCAACCAAATAAATAAATGACATCTGACTCACTGAATGCATCTAGGATATGGTATTAGAGTAACGAAGAGGTAGCATGAATTTGCAAAAGATACTTGTGACTCTTCACCCAGTTTGCATTTTATTTCATTTTATATTGAGAGACAATACAGCAATTAAAAAACCTTAAATTAAATTATTTCTACCTCTTACTGGTTACATGCCCTTAAACACGTAACTTCTCTATGATCTGAGTTTTCCATCTATACAAAAAAGATAATATTAGGACCAATGTCATAGGATCCTTGTAACAAATAAGTGTGATATTGAGTGGTACACAGTTTTCACCCAATAAATGTTTATTTTTGACATTATATTCATGAGATCCAACTGTCAACTAGGTGTTTGTACAATCTTAATACCATAATCACATCAATATGCCTCTGCCTTGTGTTCATTCTATAAGCAGTGCTCTTGCTTTGTTCCAAGTACATCTATACTCTCTTGAAAGAAACTTAGTCTCTTCCTTGAAAGAAAAAGAAAGTAAATCTTCCATAAGCAAAGACAAAGAAGCAAAATGTGTTTTAACCTCTAGTCAACTTTGGGATTGGATGTGGAAAACAATCAAAGAATTTCTTATATGAAGATCAAATTAGTTTGTCTTATTAGTGTCATCTCCTTCCTTGTAGCTTTAAAACAGAGATTCTCAGGTGGGGCTCTCATTGCCATGGAAGGTGGATGAAGACCATTGGGAACTAAGAGAAATTTCTTCAGAAAAAAATTAGGCATAGACTTCCATTTCCCATTCTCAAAGTGAGAAAGTAGCGATATACAGTCTCAAAATGGAATCCCCCAAATTACTTCCATAACAACAAAGTTTACAGATGTAATTAGCCTATCTATAATCACATTTATTACTTTGATAATCATAATACAGCTTTTGCCAAACTAGTGTGTCCTAATTCCGAGAGAGGGAACAGACAATGAATGAAGAGTTGATGATTACTAGTCCAACATATGAATGTGAACTAATCAGTGAGCTTTCTCAAACCCAACACAATTGATCCCCGAGTAGATTCGCCTTTTCCCCTTACTGCTTTGAGGAAAGAAAACAAACACACAAAAAACAATCCTGGAATTCTAGCCCCAAATTCTCCTCTTTTTCCTGAAAAGAAACAGGTTGGGAAATCCAGATATATCTGTATAAGAGATAAACATACAGGAAATGTGTCATTAGTTTGTAATTTTACAATTAGTCTGTGATATTTTCCATCTGAAGGACATACAAAAAATAGAGACAGGGCTAGAGATTTGTTCAAGTTGTTGTTTTTTGAACTATCATTTTAGGAATCTGAAAGGGGCGTTAGGGTTCATCTTAGAATGGTACCATCTGTTCTTATTATCATTTCTCTCCAACAAAGACTATATTGTTTCATATGAAAGTATAATCTTGTCAGAAAATGAGTTACAAAATGTTAATTTCTGATCTACCGCCCATCTTATGATGTAATTTTATCTCTAAGCCAAATACATAACTAACAAATGACTTTGCAAAATGAAAACATTGCCTTGTGAAATCACTATTTTATGGGCATTCAAAAGCAAGCAGATTACATTTGTTTTGTTGAACATTTTTTAAGGGTAATAATTCTACATACTTCTTTAGAAAGATGAAAAACACTCTTCTCTACCCTGTCATCTGAATATGTACTTACTTCTTCTTATTGCAATGTCTTCAAGTTCATAATCATAAAATAATTTTGTCTTGTTTTTAGAGACTGTAGCTCTGCCATCTGGCAAAGGCACTCACTCATCCACGTAGTCGTTCATTTATTCAGCAATATAATTTTAGCACCAGTGATCCTATATGCCAAATATCAGCTTGCTCATTGATGAGTAAAAACACACCTGGATCCGGTTCTCATGGATATTTGTATGCCTGGTCTATCCTTACCACTTAGTTCTCGACTCATCCATTCAGAGACACCCGATTAGTCATATACCAAAGGTCTGTCATTCACAATCTGTCATAACTAACACTGCCTTATTGACTTTACTAAGGAAATCACCATCAGAACATACCAAGTTCATTCACTTGTTTGCATGATTATTGTTCACATCCCTGAGCTACAATATAAGTTCCATGATAGCAAGTGGCCTGTCCTACCTCATTCATTGTTGGGTCCCCCCAGTAGCTTGAAGGAAAATTGACATACAGTGGAAGCAATAAATATTTAGTGAATAAAATTAAAAAGTTCTATTTGGGGAGATTGACACTTATCAAATAATGATACATATATGCAAAAGCTCAGCCGTGATAAATGCTACACGAGAGTCGGTATGGTTTAGTGCACTGTAGGAAGGTTTGACCTATTCTAACCCAAGGAAAGTCATAACCAAGCTCAGGGCTTCATACAAGATAATTTCAGCTGGGTAAGGAGGGCAATATCCATCTCTCCAAGCTCAGAGAATGTACGGACTCTATTACAGTGAATGAAAGAAAGGTGGCCAGTGTAGTTGGAATGAATAGTAAGAGATGAGATGTGGGTGGAACTAGCTCAGCGGCTTTTCACTTTTTGTGACCACGACCCTCCGTGAGAAACCCATTTTGTTTCAAGAACCAGTGCACATACACACACACTTATATATAGAAATAGAGAAATAATGGTAACAGTTATTATCCACCAAATAATTTTATGACGCACTGATGTGGCACATGCCCAGTTTGTAAAATACTGGACTAGACTAGCCATATGAAGGACTCTTTCCTTTATCCAAAGAGGCCAAGAAGAGACTTGCTGAGATATGCACTTTTTAAAAAAGATTACTTTGTTACAATGTGGAAACCAGATCAGGGTAGGGGATGGGTTTCTGGAGGCTGGTCAATACTCCATACAAGAGATAAGAGCAACAGAGACCAGGAGATAGTAGGGCAAAAGAACAAAAGAAAAATCTGATAAATATTTAGGAGCTACAGATCAGTTCAACTTGGCCATGCACTGTGCATGAAGAGAGGGTATTAAGGACAGCTCATATATTTCTGTCCTGCACAGCTGCATGGGTGATGGTGCCATTCAGTGAAGTTGGAAACTCTGGGAGAAGACCAAATGTAGTAGGTAAAAAGACATGTTCTGTTTGACTTGTGTTGAATTTGAGGTGTCTTTGAGACATCTGAGGGATAGTTTTGAACAAACAGTTGGGTATACAGATCTGCAGTTTAAAGGCAAAGTCTGGACCAGAGATTTAGATTTTTTGGTTTATCTAAAACTGAAACCACAGATGTGGATGAAGTCACATGGAGAAGTGAGTCAGGAGAGGAAAGAGCAAAGGACAGAGCCTGATGAAATCCCAACATTTAAAATTTAAATGCTATGTGGAGGAAGATGAGTTTGTGAAGGAGAATGAGGGGTGGCCACACAGGTTTACAGGTAAAAAACACAAAAGAATGGTGTAGTAACAGGGAAGCCAAGGAAAGAACTGATATAGAGAATCTTCAATTCTGTATTTACTATACTGAGTACTTGCAACCTGGCTGCTTATTTTGTGTTATTCTCAATGTTGCTGCTATTGTCATCGCTGTGTTGCTTAGAAGACAGGGTTAGTATCCATGCATGTGGACCCCCTACTGCTTTCTCCTGTTGTCTCCTTCCTGATTTCACCGCCTTTCTCCAACCAGTTTAGATCATATTCTCCATCATTATAACTACTCGCTTGCCAATTTCTTTAATTTTCCTGCTTTTCTATCCTTCTGTGACACTTTCCTAGGGAACCTTCAATCCTGGATGAATTCGTCTGTTTCACTACTTTTCTCCTATATAATACTGAAGGAAACCAACAACCATCCAGATTATTGCCTTTATAAATTCATGGATATTTACTATCTACCGACCTTCATGCTAAATAGCAATTCTTCATATCGCCCCACTCAAGTGTGTTTCTAATTTTCTACAGAAACCATGTTAAACCTTCAACATTTTATGCTAATCCCACCACTTGCTCCCTCTTAATCTTAGGAAATGACTCTTCTTCTTGAATTACTGGGAAAACAACAACAAATCATGAAATCACTGAACAGAAAAGCGTTCAACATCCCATCACCAGTTGTGTAAGCAACACTTAGAGACTGCAGAAGACAAGAATTTAAAGTGTGGGCTTTGGATCCAGATGGCTGGTGACTTCTGGAAAATCACTTAAACTTATTGTGCCTCAGCTTCCTCATCTGTGAAATGGGCACAGTCCTAACATTGAACCTAAAAAGGGATTGAATTGTTAAATGATCTAGTGCAGTGTTTCTCAAACTTGGGCAAATATCAGACTCACCCAGAAGGCTTACTATAACACAAATGGAGCCATATTCCCAGAGTTTCTGATCAGTTGGCCTAGCATCAAGCCCCAGAATTTGCATTTCTAACAATTCCTAGGTGATGCAGCCCAGCATCAGGAACCATAGTTTTGGAACCACTGATCTAGTACGTGAGAAGCTCTTAAAAATGTGTCATATAATAAACACTCCAAACCTTTTTTCCCTTGACACATATCATTTCCTCCCTTTATCTTCAGGCAGCTGGAAAGATTCTGTCCTGCATACAGCTAATCCATAGCCTGTTCTCTGGGACCCATGTCTTTCTGCCTGCTCTGGCAACTTGATCAATTGATTATTCCCTATTAATCCTTTCTCTTCATCCTCTCCCTCTCTGCATATGTCTTCTTATTTGAATTAGTAAACTAGAATTTAAGCACGTTTCTTCTACATTAAAAAAAAATTAATGTCAATACCTTGACTTCTTATCATAACCATCCTAACCCCCTTTCCCTCACTGAGCCTAACATTTCAAAAGGAGTTATTTTCACCAGTTTCTCAATTCTTACTAGTTCCCCAGCCAACCGCTTTGTGGATTTATTTCCGCACTGATCCTCTATATTGCTCAAAAACTATTAGCACTAACCTCACTGTAGCTAAAGGCAATCAGTGTGCATCTCCCCTGGAAGCCACTGGCATTGCTGACCACGCCCTCCTTCCTGAAACTGCCTCTTCTCTTTTCACCTTAAATCCACACTCCTGCTCCAGGATCTTTTCCTGTGGTTCAACCACCAGGTCTTCATCTCTTTTACAAATTTCTCTTTTCTGTGCTTCTTTTTAAAATCCTGGTTTATTTTGTTCTGTTTATTTGTTTCCTTGTTTGCATTAAATCTTATTCAGGAACTTTTTCTCTTCTGACTCTTCACTCTCCCTGAGCAAACTCTGTTGAGGAAATAATAATGATCCGAAGGCAGAATTCATTATATAAAATAAAGAAAATGTATCAGAGATACTGAGTAGAAATAAAATATCTGAACTTGGTACATTCGAAGGCATACATATGTCATTAAGATCTCAAGAAACAAACAAATGGGGAAATACAGAATGATTATTTTGACCGTAGAAAAAAGATGAGACAAGAAGTAAGAGTTTGCAAGCAAGGCTTTCCTGTTCACTCACCACAACCTGGAATCCCTTTGAAACAGAGGCTACCCTTTACGCTAATAATGTACAATGGAAAATAAAAAGCCCACATCAATGGAACAAATATTATCAGAGGTAAGGAAACTCAAGGCCTAATTGGCTTCACCTTGGGAGGTCTCAGGAGGAGTACAGTTTGGATCATGTAAAAATGAGTTAAACTGACCCAGGATACTTGGGAGCTTCTAAATTTATTATTTGCATATTTATTATTTTTCATAAAGTTTTATTTTATAGCCAGTGTCAATAAATTGTATACGTGCATATTGGCCTTAGGTCTTATGTTCTCCCACTAAACTTCATCACCCGGGAGAACTCCGGGACTGAAAAATAGCACAGTTCATCGGCCAGATGACTGCCCTAAGTAAGGTTATGTTGCACTGTTTCCTTTACGTCTGAAGGTTGGGTCTCATTGCTTATTTACAGCCCAGATACCGCATGTTTTCCAACGTGTATACATTCTGTTTGAATGTTTCAGGCACTTCTAACTCAATATTTACAAAGCTGAACTCACCATCTTTCCCTAAACCTGCTTTTCTACTTCTGTGTCCTGTTTTAGTGAATAAAAACTCCCCCAACCCAGTTGCTAGTGACAGAAAATTAGATATGATTTTTCTTTCTTGTTTCTCCCTCAGTCTTCTCATCTTATTGATCAGTATCATATTCCATTGGGTCTACCTCCTATATATTTCTTAAGTCAATCCAGTCACTATTTCCAAATTACTTGTTCAGGCCACTCTCATTCTTCCTGTAAAAGTGGGAGATGTGTTAAGTGATACTGTCTGCTGTGAACTGATGTCAGCCTAATTGGTCCCACGTAATGCTTACTTTTTGGGTGGATAATAATATTTGTCAAAGACCTTGCTGTTAATGTTTAATAAGAACAAATCTCAGGCCAAATTCTAACAAATCTATTGACACTTATTAGACAGATAGATTTTGGTAAAAATTCAATCCTTGCCTCTAGTTGGCATCACACAAACAGAAATCCTCTTAAACCAATGCCTGGATGTTGGATCAACCAGAGCTCAAACCACAGGCATCATCCTTAAGGAAAACAGATTTCAGACCCAGTAAATTCATGCACCTGTTCTGGTAATGTTGGAGAATGTAAACAATATTTCAGTCATTCTACATGTCTTGAAACACATATCTAATGACAATCTCTTTCTGTAATTCATCACGCTAATTGACAGGTCTCCAGTTACATCAATAAACATTATTTCTGACATTCAGTATGTCCCTTAGCAAAGAACTGGTTGTTGACAGTGACAGGATTGGGGGGGCTTTTGGTAGCTGCCCCTTTCTGATAGAATGAGGGTTGACCTCCCCTTGACTGTGCACCCTCAATGTTGTGTTGGATAACCAGCCCAGAATTGGATCCTAAACTAATGGGTACATATATTATATCATACTGACTATCCTAAAATCTTTAAAGTGATTTATACTTATCGTAACAATGTTTTCAGTCTTTGTCTTCTCTACAGCCTTAAAGTGTTTCATAGAATGAAACTATGATCGTACTTGTTTCTTAAAATTTATCAACGGCTTCCCATTGCTCTTATGATAAAACATCTCCTGAAATAGCCTCATCTGACACCTTTCTATCACCTCTTTCTATCTGACACTTCGTAAAGATATCATGTTTTTATCCAACTTTAGGCGTCTCCATATATCTTCCATTTGCCTGAAAATCTCTTTCCTCCTCCTTCACCTGGCCTACTCATATTCAGCCTTCTAGGGTGAGTTAAATAAATCTCTTCTTTCAAGAAATCTTATTGATGACCATTTCCAGCAAGATTATGTTCCCATATAAGTCTGTGAAACACCCATCACAGCACTAATCACACCAACTGGAACCCCTCGTCTCCACTTGACCTGCTTATGTGCATCATTCATTAGCTGGAATGGGATCACTCTTATCACTCCTAGCACAGTGCCCGCACAAAGTCGTTCTCAAATGATGTAACAGACCTTCTTTTTCATTCCCCATAACATGACCAGTTTTTAGGCTTTCCCTATAGGGTAGTTCACTGCTGGAAAGATTCATGGAACTATTTAGTACTATAAATCAACTTACTTAGGAAAACAGTCACAGGCAAAAGTATACTATTTGTAAGATCTTTTCATTCAAAACATGTGGCATATAATGCACATTGTCCTAATTTGGTGTTTATATAGTTCCTTTTCCAAATTTTATAAAATCCTCTTTCAAATTTATAAGAACACTCCTATTCTTGAGGATCTCTCCAAACCTCAGTTTAGAAAGGCTAAAAATAATTCATTTATGAATGTCAAATACAGTGCTGCACTGCTGTATTACCTATACAACTCCAAGGAACAGCTTGACTTTTTTTCCCCTCTAAGGTCACCGTTATGATTTGGGGTATTTGTATATAGTTTTATTTGTGGTTTCATTATAGCAATTTGTGCCTTTAGAGTACAAAATATTTTAGACTTAAGAGCTATGGAAAAATAGAGATTCATACATTAGATCATTATCAGCTACCTCTCCGTGGTTGGCCGAAAACTTAACAACAGTAGGTTAGCAGGCATTTGAGTATTGATAGTAGAAAAGATTAGGAAAACAGGGGGGACGGTATAGCTAGGTAGAGCACCTGCTTAGCATGCATGAGGTCCAGGGTTCAATCCCCAGTACCTCCATTAAAATAAATTAATTAAACAAACAAACAAATCTAAGTACTTCCCCTCAACTCCTCCACCCCCCAAAAAAGATGAGGAAAACATAAATTATACTTACACAGTTACATGCACTACCTGGCTCCCAGCATCCTTTTGTAGTGAAAAGTTTTTCGCTGCTGAAGTGCTCACCCTCATTTTGTTCAAGATATGAACTGGCTCAACTACAAGACCAGGTCGTGTGACAAATTTGACATCAATGAAATGCACTATAGTGACAGTGGCTTTGGGCTTCACTTCCCTCTGTTCCTGTGAGATCCAGAGCCCAGACACACTGAGGGACCACAATGCCTGGATCTCTGGGCTCTGGATCTCACAGGAACATTTGTGAAATCATTTTTTTAAATAATTACTCACAAAACCCCCCTCCAGACAGCTTGGACCCACTTGAGTGCCTGGACTCTCTTCTTCCTTAGGGTGGCTGATTTACCCAATGGCCATTCGGGCTGTTCAGGCTGCCAACTGAAGAGCTTCTTCCCCAACTGGACAAAGAGTACATCTTCATGTTTATCTGTCCTGAAAAGAGAGGTAATGTAACTTAAGGATTATGTGCAAACAGGAATTCTCACCTACCATTAAAAAAAAAAGTTTAAAAATACCATATTATTGCCAAAGAACTATTTTTTTCATTGCTTATGGAAAAACTGGAGACATTGGAAAAAATCAAGTTGATGGAGGCACCCACATTTGGGAGGCAGCCCAGAAGAACAGCATAAGAGGCAGGTCTGAAAACACAGCAGGCAGAGACACAGAAAAGAAAAATCCATAGCACGCGCAGGTGCAGATTTATCCCGCAGACAGTGATGATTACACTTTGGAGCCCTTCTGTCTCTGACCCCTGGGAGTGCAGAGAGTTACTGGAAGTTGTGGAAGGTTCTAGATAGGGAGAGAAACCTGGGAGGCAATCAGGAAGGAACTGTGAAACTAAGTTACTTTGAGAAATCTCAGGTGAAATGGATCCGAATCACCAAAGCTCCAGCAATGGTTCATTCTAAACTGTGACGCTGGAACTTCACTTTGAGTTTGTACTCAAATACTATGAAGTATTTCTAAGAGAAACTTCACCTCAATTTATATTCGTTCCAGGCTTCACAGAATGGAATCTTCCCTGAGCACAGGTAATGACCATATTTCTCTGACAGACAGAAAAGGCTAAAGAACTGTCCTTTTATTTGCTTTGGGCTCCCATGACTAATATTTTCATTTCTAGCTTGGACCTTATGGTCTGGGTTTGGGGGCTACCACTAGGTAAAGTGGCTTTCTCCACTATTTCATTACAACAATTAACAGAAAAGATTAAAAGATTCTGTGAACTTCCTCGGGTTGCGTGAAATGTTCTTTGCTTTTGTTCCCTTGCAATCAGTCCTAACAATGTCATTTTAGAGAAACATAATTATTTTTGCATTTTATTCTTATAATAGATGAGATGTGAAATGAACTTCATGGATGATAAACACCCCAATGGCTACTAAGTTTTACACTGTAGAAACAAGAATTGAGCTGCTGCTACACAAAATTCACAATAAAATTTTAGTGTAGATACTGGATATGAAGATAATAAAGTATCCTGAGTAATGAAGCTCATTAGTCCTAAAATGAGATAGGCCCATCATGTGAATTTATGTACCTGTGAACAAAAAAGGAAATGAGTTTATTTCCACACACAATTAGAGCTATGTGCCAAAGTTTTAACTGTTAAAATAAATTATACCTGGAGAAAAACAAAGTAAGGTGCCATGATTATAGAAACGAAGGGTGTCACAAGTGTAAATAGTTGTATGAAATGTCTTGTGGAATACATAAACAGAGATGTCACTGCATTTTCCAAGTGGTGAAAAATACAAAATAGAGACGAATGAACTTCAAAAGATACAGGGACAAGGATCTGGCATGTTTTAAAAAGAAATTAAAATAAATGTTTATTTGAAAATCGTTCTAAACAAGAAAGGACCTGATGAAGAAAGAAATTAAGGAAGGAAAGAAGGAAAGAAGGAAAGGAAGGAAGGGGGGGTGGGGAGAGAGAGAGAGAGAGAGAGAGAGAGAGAGAGAGAAAGAAAGAAAGAGAAAGAAAGAAAGAAATTCTAGAGTGTTTTATTAGGTGATAGAACTAAGTAGGGAAATAAACTTGAACTCTGCGAAGAGAGCAACAGGGTCTACAGAATACAGTTATCAGAATACTAAGTGGCTTATTTTGTGTAGCCAAGAACAATGTGTATCAGCATTCATATTCCCTTGTCTACATGACCACATTCTTCTTACATCTAAATAAATTCCATTAGATAAAAGCAAAATGCAAATATTATTGCCAATGTTTTAATTTTGTTAGATGTGTCTGCTGAAAGTAGCAAAGAGCACAGTTATTTCTCAAAAGGGCTGCAGATAATCTTCAAGTCCCTGTCTACTACTGGGAAAAGTCTATTTCAAAAAGAAATTCAAAAATGCATTAACTTAAATGTATGTTATAGCATCTTCATATTGTCTGAAGATTTTCACTTGAGTTCTCCTAATTCTCATTTTATAAGAAAATTTGTGCAAGATGAATATACTTATTGTGGATAAGTCATAAGATGTCAGCTATAATCCTCCTTCAGTTGTCCAGTTGGTAACTGAATTATAGTTTCTCTGACACACACCAAAAAAATGCTCACATTGTTCACATCTATCAGGACAGCACACAGCCTGGCGCACAATCTCCAGAGCACTGGGTTTGAAACACACACCAGAAAATGATTATATAGTGGTATCGAATACTCACTTTTAAAATGCCATGTCACTGAAAATTGTTTTCCTAATACCTGAATAAACTATATGAAATCTATCATGTTCCTTAAGGAATCCATGTCATCAATCAGAGTAGCAGGTAAAAAACAGCTTCTAAGTTTGGGTCTTTTTCTAAAGATGATCATTCTTGCCCCAGTGTTATCTCTTAAACATTACTCTGTTTTCTTTCAGTACTTTTTATTTAGTTAGAGGCAGAGGGGAAAAGCAACTTCATCCTGATTTCAAAACAGGAGCAGTTAATTATTTTACTTAATTTGCTCAAAAAACTAACATTTTCCCTTCTTACTTCCACTGGAAACAGGATTCAATATAAACTTGCCTTTATATTGAAATGCAAATAATTCTGCTGTCACGTGTTCACTCAACCACATGCCCACTGTTCCCACAGGAAACAGGTGATATTAAATAGAAGTCAAAGTTTCCCCTCACATGATTTATCTTAACATGAACCAATTCCATACACTAATCTTACATTATTTTTTAAATAAAATTTTATTTTAGAACAGTTTTAAATTTACAGAAAAAAATATAAGATATTGTACCCAGTTTCCCCTACCCTATATCACATTGCATTATATTACATCAGCAAATTAAAATTAATGAACAAATAAATTTCAATACTATATTGTTAACAAAATACATACTTTACTCAAATTTCTATAGTTTTTTTTTTATTGAAGTATAGTTGGTTTACAGTGTGTTCATTTCTGGTGTATAGCTTAGTGATTCAGTTTTACATATACATATATTTCTTTTCACATTCTTTTTCATTACAGGCTATTACAAGATATGAGTATAGTTCCCTGTGCTATACAGTAGGACCTTGTTGTCTATCTATTTTATATATAATAGTTAGTATCTGCAAATCCTGAACTCCCAATTTATCCCTCCCCCAACCTTTCCCCGCTAGTAACCATTAGTTTGTTTACTATGTCTGTGAGTCTCTTTCTGTTTTGTAAATAAGTTATTTGTGTCATTTTTTAAAATATTCCACAATTAAGTGCTGTCATATGGTATTTTTTCTTCCTTGTTCTGGCTTATTTCACTTAGTATGACAATCTCCAGGTTCATCCATGTTGCTGCAAATGGCACTATTTTTTAATGGCTGAGTAGTATTTCATTTTATAAATATAAGACAACTTCTTTATCCAGTCATCTGTTGATGGACATTTAGGCTGCTTCCATGCCTTGGCTATTCTATATAGTGCTGCTATGAACAATGGGGTGCAGGTGTCTTTTTGAATTAGAGTTTTCTCTAGATATATGCCCAGGAGAGGGATTGCTGGATCATATGGTAAGTCTATTTTTATTTTTTTTAAGGAATCCCTATACTGTTTTCCATAATGGTTGCACCAAACTACATTCCCACTAACAGTGTAGATGGTTCATTTTCTCCACATTCTCTCCAGCATTTAACGTTTGTGGATTTTTTTAATGATGGCCATTCTGACTGGGGTAAAGTGATACCTCATCATAGTTTTGATTTGCATTTCTCTGATAATTAGCTATTCTGAACATTTTTTCTTGTGCCTATTGGCCATGTGTATGTCTTCATTGGAGAAATGTTTGTTTAGGTCTTCTGTCCATTTTTGATTGGGCTGTTTGTTTAATTTTTGTTATTGAGTTGTATGAGCTATTTATATATTCTGGAAATTAAGCCTTGGTCAGTCTCATTATTTGCAAATATTTTCTCCTATTCTGTAGGTGTCTTTTTGTTTTGTTTATAGTTTCCTTTGCTGTGCAAAAGCTTGTAAGTTTAATTAGAGCCATTTGTTTATTTTGCTTTAATTTTTATTGCTTGGGTAGATTGTCCTAGAACATTGCTGAGATTTATGTTAGAGAATGTTTTGCTTATGTTTTCTTCTAGGAGGTTTATAATGTCTTGTCTTATATTTAAGTCTGTAAGTTTTTTTTTTTTTTGGTGTTTTTGAGTTTATTTTTGAGAATTTTTGTTGTTGTCATTTACTTTGTCTGTGATGTGAGGGAGTGTTCTAACTTCACTGATTTACATGCAGCTATCAAGCTTTCCCAACACCACTTGCTGAAGAGGATATATTTTTTCTCCATTGTATATTCTTGCCTCCTTTGTCAAATTAATTGAGCATAGGTGTGTCTATAATTGTTGTTGTTGTTTTTTTAACCTACTGTCCTTTTTATCCCCCTGGGATCCTATCCAAGATGCTACATTGCATTCAGTCTTCATGTCTTCTTAGGCTCCTCTTGACTGTGACAGTTTTCAGACTTTTCTTTGTTTTGATGACCTTGACAGTTTTGAAGAAGTCCTACTCAGATATTTTGTATAATGTTCTTCAATTAGGATTTGTCTGATTTTTTTTTTTTTCACAATCAGACAAGGGTTATGGACTTTGAGTAGGAAGATCCCAGGGGTAAAGTACCATTTCTATCACACAATGTCAAAGTTCCATCCTATCAATGTGACTTATCACTGTTGACCTTGATGACTTGGTTAAGGTCTTACATTAATTTTTTCCTTTTTTGATATTCTATTCTTGATTCTATCAATTAGTAGTGTTAATAAGGGCAGTCAAAACTTCTCAGTTAGCTTTGCTTTATTCCTTGAAATCTTAAATGTAATTGATTGTTTCTCAAATATTTGAAGTAACGCTCAAAAGAAATTTTTTGAGCCAAATAAAATCCTTTGAATAATCTGGACACTTGGACAATTTATGATTGTCAGGATAATCCATATTGATTTTTTAAATTGCCATCCATATTGATTTTTTTCTAATTATCTTTGTGTTTGTATACATACATGTTTCCTCTCTATGAAAAGGAAAATGGGTAAAAACATACAACAAAATTTCCAGTTGCATTAAAGGAGTGATTGTTAAATTGTCAGAGGACAATATACAGTTTTTAAGAAATAATAATAATCATGAGGTAGGAAAGAACTTCTTTAAAAAAGCTCTAATTAAGAATCAATAAGTAAAGTAATTGTAAGTTTGGTTCTTTAAATGTTAAAAACTTCTGAAAAACCAAGAAAGTTGCTTTATTAAGAAAGTTAAAATTCAAATGACAGATTGGGAGAGAATATTTGCAGGATGTAAAATACTATAAAAATATTAATAATCAGGTTGTTTTAAATTATTACTACAAATTAAACAGAAAAGGTAAAATCTCAATAGGAAAATGAAAAAAGGATAAATTCAAAGGCATCTAGCAGATGGCAAAACACAAATGACTAATATATATATATAAAAATGATTACTTGTAATATAAAAAAATGCAAATTAAACCAATAATGAGATACTATTTCCACCCTTTGGACCGGCAAATATTTAAATATCAAATGAAGTGAAGTGAAGAAATGATTATTCCAAAACACCCCTTGTGAAAATATAAATAAATACAGCATTTTAACACAACAATTTAGCAATATATACTTACATTTTCAGTGAGCTTACTCTTTAGCTTAGTAATTCCATGCCTTACTATCCAACCTCAACTGCATCTATGTATCACAATCTGTTTAGGAGTATTACCGTAGGAGAATTATCTGTAACAACAGACAATGAGAAACAGCTTAAGTGACAATTAATTAATAAATACACCCATATTTTACAATGATAAGTAGCGGTAAAACAAAAGAATGAAATAGGACTATCTACCACTATAATAAATGAAAAAGGAGAGTTACAAAGTGATGCACAGTGTATATTCCCACTCATGCAGGGGACACACACACACACACACACACACACACAAACACACATACACCCCCATTCTAAGACATACTTATTTTAGTATAAGTCTTACACTAGATGGCAAATCAGAGTTTAACTGAAGATTTTCTTTCTTAGTGGCTCATAAAATAATGGTGTTTTTTACATTTGATATTTTAGATGTCAGGAAATATAGTCTGTATATCTGTATAAACACATACTATTTAAGCACAACAGAAAGACCTGTATAGGTAAATAATTTTTATATTTATTACAGTGAAAAACTTTAAACATTTTGCTGTATCTATAAAAGATAAACTTTGAGGTTTCTTTATTATTTTTTCATTATTTTGAGCTTTTATTTTGATCAATCCCTTCTTTCCCGTTACTGCACTTTCTGTTGTTCTTTTTGTCATTTTTTTATGATCAGTTAGAAGTCCATTTTCTCACATTTTCCTGTGGGTTTTCTCATTTTTTGTGTACACTTTAGGCTATAAATGCAAACAAAAACTTTGTTTTGTATATTTCGATTTGAAGTCTTCTCATTTACATTACTTTTTATATTGCTTGCTAGTTTAATTTTATTTCCTCTATGACTGAATATTATTTATGTCTTTGTTAAGTTTAAATTATGTAAGGTTTCCTCTGTTTTTGTTTTAAAAAGGGTCAATTTTTAATAATGTATTTTATCTCTTAATTGTGGTTATATATAGATAGATAAATTAGATTACATATTAGATACATATAACATCCTTTATTTGGAGTATATAAACATGTTTGCATATTTACTTATATAATATTACATATGTAAATATTTATAATTAAATGTGTTGAATATATTATTTAGTTGCTGTATGTTTTAATCTATTTTTTGCTTTTGACATCTGCCTAATCCTGAAAGATATATAATTAATTTAATTTAATTTTTTAAGTCTTCTTGCATTACTAACAGTTTTTGCTTTGAATCAATTGAGCTGCTATGTAGTTTCATGAACAGAAATTTTTTTTATTGTAATATTTTCTTTTAATTTGGACATTTCATTAAATTCTACTCCTCAGTATTGTTGTTGCCACTAACCTAAAGTTCCATCTTTTGTGGTAATAATATCGCTACTGCCTTTTTGTGCCTTGGCCTGGTCTCCCTTTGACCAGATCTTCATTTTCAGTCTCTTTCAACATGTCATTTGAAGAATGTTTCCTATAAATTGCAAGTAGCTATGAGGTTTTACCCTAACCTTATTGTTCCTGTCTTCTAAACAAATCATTCAGCATGTTCACATTTAGTGTAAGCATTGAAATATTTGATTTTACTATCTTCATCCTGTTTAATTTATGCAATTTATTTTACTTCATTATTTCATTTTTTTCCTATTCTTTGTAGATACTTATAATGTTTTACCCCTTGTTCATTTGGATGTTCTTCGTGTGTAGTTATCTTTCTTTTCCCCAAATTCATGTATTTCCACCATCGGAAGGCTGTTTCTTTGCCACTCAGACTCCTGCCAATAAGATGAAATCCCTAGAATGCGTGTTCCCCACCCTCCTTCCTGTCCCAGCTTTTGCTGATAACTGAGGACTTCAGTTTCAGTTTTTCCCCTTGCAGTATCTCTCTTCTGTTTCAAGCTTTATTTATCTCAACTTCCACATTCACGGTCACTTTATCATTTTCCACTTAGAATTAACTATACAGATTGCAAGATCCATTGCTCACCACCGTTTCCTTTCCACTTCATCTTCTGCTATCAGAGGTCCATGTCTTGATTCATTTGTCTTGTAGAGTCTTTTCTCTAGTACTGTACATACAGGTGGTTCTTGGTGATCTATTTTCAGAACTCTTGCATAGCTTCAAATATCTTTCTTTTCACTGTGATGGATAAAAAATATCTTGGAAGGATATAGAAGATTTATGTTGCAGTTTTTTTTTCTCTCAGTGGTCTATGTGCTACCACAATCTAGAGGATAAGCCCAAAGCCAGCAATCACAATTTTGTGAATCTCTCATATAGAAATAAAAGCAACAAAATGTGAAGAACAGAGTATGTATTAGAATATTTATTGTGGAATTGTTTATGGAGGGAGGGAAGAAGCTGGGAACAAAAACTATACAGAATAATAGAGGCTTTGGTGAAAAATTATATTATATTTATACTATAAAATATTATTCAGAATTTTAAAAATAAAAAAATGAGGCTCCACTGGCTCACTTGGAAAGATTTTAAATATGCATGTGTTAACTTTCAAAAGCTAAAGAAAGAAGTAGCACAACTTTATTTTTTATAATGACAAAAATGTCTGCATATGACTGTGTTTTGTGATTAAATGTTTAAATAAATATACAGATGAGTATGGAAGAATATATACTAGATTATTCATATTGTTTAGGTGGCATGAAGAGAATTTTGAATAAGAAAAGGAAGGATTTACTACATAAATAAAATAAAATAAACAAAGGTGAGATGATAAAAGCAGTATTTGTGAGATGATCATGTATGTGTAAATTTCCAGGTATATGTGTATGTATCAGTAGGTAGATGTCTGCAAGTTTGCACATAAATTTGACAGAAAAGTCACCAAAATGTTCTGTTGGTTGGGATTTCAGGTAACAATTACTCTCTTCCTAATGGTATATCCTGTTAGCTATATACAGTGAGCATTATGCATATAAAATAACTAGTATAGTTTAGCTGATTTCATCTTTGTTAAAAATGAAAGAAAAATTACATCAAATTACAAAAACATCTTTACTTGTATGTTCATTATTATATTTAAAGTATATGAAAGTAACACCTGAGCTCATAGGAAGTATAAAACTGAATTTACATAATGGTCCATCTATCAAGAATATGGTTCTAATGAACAATTTGGAGACTAGAGCGAATAGTCTACATAGTATCACATTCACAAAGTTAGATATTCATCTTTGAGGTTTTATGAATCTATCCATTTTCTAAATATTGCTAATAATAGTTATATTTCACTCCAACAGAAATATTTATCAAAATGTTTTTATAAGCATATTTCTTTGTTTTAAACATATTTCCTTTTAAATATTCTAAAATTACAGCTCTTTCAAATATCCCAGCTAAACTCTCCATAAAGCAGGCTAGAATTCTGTCATTAATATAAATTCAAACAGACTATTAATATTCATGGTTTGTATGTCTTTCTTTTCATTTTCCAGAATCCTGGCTCTTTGCATTCTATAGCTATAAATCTAGCTCCTCCAGGCTGTTCTTGGGTGGCAATATTCTACAATAGTCAGACTGGAGATTGGAGAACAGGAAGGCACTCAGTCTCTCTGGGTTGGAGTAAACAAGAAAAACGAAATAGGATGTGAAGAAGAGAAGTAACAGAAAATCAAATCACAGAGGTCCTTCTAGTTTTCAAGACTTTGGTTTTTGCTTGAATGCAATGAGGAGCCGTCATGGTGTTCTTCATGGAAGAGTGACATGATCTGACATAGAGTTTACTTTCAATGTTTTTTAGGGGGGAGGTAATTTGGTTTATTTACTTATTTATTTTTAGTGGAGGTACTGGGAATTGAACCTGGGGCCTCATTCATGCTAAGCATGTGCTCTATCACTGAGCTATACCCTCCCCCCAACAAGCCAAAGACTCACTACTGTGTGGAGTAGGAACTGTAGGAGGCAAAGACAGAAGCAGAGAGACTCTGGGGCTCTGGCAATAACCCAGGTGGGAGGTGGCGGTGGCTCACATCAGTGCAGGAACAGAGGAGAGAGCAAGATGTGGTTGGGTCCTGGACATGGTCTGAAGGGAGAGCTAAAAGAGATTCCTGACTGAGATGTGAGACAATGAAAGGAGCCGTAGATAAATCCAAGGTTTATGGCTTGAGACACTGAGATGGGAAAACTGTGGAAAAGCAAGTTTGTGGTGGGGAGTGGAGAATCTGGATTTTAGCCTGACATGTTGTGTATGAGACTTTTGAAGTTCATGCACAAGTGTTTTTACAAACTGCTAGACTTCTTAGACACTCTTATCCATTAATGCTAGGTTGGAATCTAGCTTATACCTCGGAAATCACCTGGAAAAATTATTTTCTAGGCAAATTTCACAGTGGCCACTTGATAGTTACTTTCTATTGCTCTTCTGTGGTATCTACTACTTAACCACGATATACATTTATATACCCTATAGTGTCGTGACAGAGCTAGAAAATACTTCATTCTTTCAACATTTTTCTAATTTTTCTAATTTTTCACAGTTGCCTGCAGCAAAAGTCTCACTTTTGTTATGATTAGGCAATACAGTATATAGTTCATCATACCTTCAAATTCTATCAATTTTATCATGCCACTTAGACAAGTTCTAACTCATCGAACTTTCCATCAATATCTTATCTCTTGCTTTATTAAAAGAGTGGCTACCATGACCTGCTCTTCTCTGAAAGCTTTTCCTCTACATATAATTTCTAATATTTTTCCTTTGAAATGCTTTCAGGTTATTTCAAAGAAGAGGCAGTCAGATTCTTGCCGGGGGAAAATCAGCATTTTCTAAACAATCCCAGAAACAATAACATACCTGAAAATAAGGTAGACACTTCCCTTATCCAAAGTGAGCGTGGTGGTTGTGAGAATGACAATTCTGAAGGCTACAGGCAGTGAGGACTTAGGCTCCCTGGAGGCTCCAATTAATCAAGGGCAGTTCTAATACTGTGCTTGACAAAGAGAGATGACTGAGTCTCTTCACAAGAGCCCATAAATTTCAAGGGTAACCACTTCCAGTCAACCCTAAACTTATCGGCATTGAATGACTGACAAGAACAGTGAAAACTCTTCAAACCAAACCAAAGATGATTCCTTTGGATCATGAGAAACTAAGTACCATTTTCTAATTGACTGTGGCTCAAGATATATTCACTATAGCATTGTTATTCTTAGCAATGAAAGGAATAGTAACAGTGTTATTACTTTATATTGGTAGCTACCATTTATTGAGCATGCATTAACTGAGAGAAACTGTAATAAATGTTTTATTTTTATTTCATTTAATCCTAGCACTACTCTATGGGGCAGAAGTTTGATTCCCACATTTTAGAAATGAATAAATGAGGCTAAGAGAAGAAAGTAATGGTAGATCTGGGGCAGAAGGCAGGTCCATTTGATTCTAAACCCAGTGTACTTAAGCCCCATGCAATGCTTGCCACTGTTGATTGAGCTGACGCTGATGATACATAATCCTTGGAAGACAGACAACTATCACTCACACATTACAAATCTGAAAACTTGGTTTTGGTAAAGGTTAACAATTGAGATAGCAAGCTGCAGAACCAGGATTCAAACACAGAATAGTCTGACCCCAGTATTTGTGTTCTTTTCACTATGTTGTGCTGCTAAGTTGCAGCAGACCCTCCAAGATTTTAAGAGTTAATCTTACAAAATAAGTTCATAAGAGGTGTAATAAAATTGTAGCAAAAACCATCTTAGGAAGCAGAGTGGCTCCCAGTTCACAAGCTGGCTACCATGCAGAGTGTTAGTGGTATTAATACATCAAACTCAACTATAAAGCTCCCACGGCAGCCAAATCCTAATGATGGCAGCAGATGCATTGGGTTATGATACGTTGGCACTTTTAATCATGCAACAAGCTCCTCTTGCTCTGGCTCATTGCTTACCAAGCAATATTCTGATTTTAATTTGGCTTCCCATGTGGCTTTCCTATGGCAACACTCATTCCTCTGGTCTCTGCGACAATCATATGCCTCATTTTAATTTAACTACTAGGCAACCTGGTACACTGATCAGTTTTCTTGTGAGTTTGTTAACATAAATCTGGAGTCCATTACTGATTAACCAGCATCAGGAGACGCTCTAGTGATCTGATCCTGAACTACACGGACTTCACCAGGGTAGAGCCATCATGAGAATCACTCTAAAGAGCCCCTCCCCAACCCCCCTGAAGCATACTGCTTGTGAATCTATTACCTCGATATGATCCTAAAACCACAGCAAACACAAGTTAGTAACCTGTTATTGATCGCTGTGGATGTACAGACACGAGTGAGTATATTTCTTTTTTAATTTCTCTAACTGAAATTTGTTTCAGTGTTCTAACACCAGTAAATAAATGTTATATTTGGATTCCCAGAGGTAAGTTTCATCTTTGTTATTCAGAAATAAATATTTATGACGAATGCCTAATAAAATGCATAAGTCACTGCTGTTCTTTACATTAGTTTATTGAGTTAGGTATATTCCCCCACATCATGGTACATGTTTTCTGCTTGGTGATTCGCTATGGCATATATTGCTATTTTTTTCTTATTTAGTTGTGAAAATTGAGGGAGAATAAGCATTCTCTTTGGCTACTATGGCCTTCCTCGCAATAATGCACAACCACAGATGTATTTTTTTCAGGTAGACTAGATTCTAGCACAAGGCAATCCATTTCATCAGGATTGGGTTAATAAGAAATGCAAAAATCCATGCCCACTTGTTTCAAACTGTCAAATATAAAATGATGAACTTTCATCAAGAGAAATATCATTCAGTAACATTATTAGGCAAAATGATTTCACTCTGCACCTGCTGGTGCTTCCTTTATAAACAGGGCCAGTGTTAATTTGATGCTTCACTAAATATTTTGAATAAACTGAAATATTTGCCAACCTCATCTTTCAGAAGCTAATTTATTAATACACTAAATAGTTTTCCCACTAACTAAAGGCATACTTACAGAAAGATGACACTGAATCTGCAACCTGAAAACACCAATTAACTAGAATGTATCTAAGAATACCATCTACTTTCCCAGGTTTGTTTTCTTATTTTCCTAAGTTCTTATTAGAAATAAGATCCTACATATTAGTAGGAAATAGAGCATCAAGTTTCATACTATCCAATGAAGCCATTAGATTTCTGAAATACTGAATGAAATTCTGTAATATGTTCAAGAAAAATATGCTTTTTAGATGATTGAAACTATGCTGAATACTTTATATCAAGTCATCCTATATCACTATAACAGGTGAAGTTTTATCTAGATAAAAATGAGCAAAGAAAAAGATTTGTGTAAGAAAACTTGAATAAAAGAAAAAGCACAATTATCTAAAATCTCTAACCTTCCTCCAATCCTTAAGGTTTAAAATTGGCATATATCATGGAAAACAATGGAAAAGAAAAAAAAATTACAAGAAATGAAATAAACAGTAAATTGTAAAGCAGAAAAATGTCAAAGTTTTCTCTCTTGGTCAATACAAGCACTCCTAAGCACTCAAGTCTGAACTGAACTCTTAGACATAAGGCATTCATGGAGATTTGTGTATAGCAGAGTTCCATGTCATTAAATCCAAATGCCTTTTCATTTTGTAAAGGTTAATACTTTGGGGGAAAAAAGTCTTTCCGTTCCTCCAGGACTTGAGAATGTTGCTATGACAGTGTCAAAATGTTGCTTGAGGATAATACTTGGTGGGTGAAGTTTTTCTTTTTTTTTTCCCCTCTAGGTATAAAGAAAGTCACAATGTTGGGCATATCAATTCTTAAAGCCTTCTTAGGAATCAGTGTATGAAGTGGTACATTCAGCCTCTAACACAAAAACAAAATTACTCACCAGACAAAGCATGGCTTTGAAAGAGCACAGACAATTTCTCTCACCATTTCTCAGAGCTTTCACGTTATGGACTGTAAATTAACTTCCTAAAGAAATGCTTCTCGTTCCTCAGCATCCTCTGAAGACACTGCAGTTTGCCAGTGCCTTCCTTACATAGAGCCCTGCCATCTGACCCAGGGCTCCAATGATCTGACCCGCCCAGGGTACAGTGACTGTTGTGCTTGTTCTATGAACGCAGTTCAAAACACGTGTGCTTCTGACAACCCTGTCATGTTCCTGACTACTGGTGACCTTATGGTCAGGTCAGCTTCCCAGGTCTCATTAGCATGAATCACTGCTAAGCCAGTAAAATCCCCTTTGATCTACTTCAGGGAATTAAAGAAACAAATAAAATGGTGAACTATCCATTGACCATCAGTGTTATCAGTGCTTTAAAAATCAAACCACCCTGAGTCATCAAAGGGGAGAAAGCAGTACTTACCCCAGAACCGTGAATTCCCAGGATAGTCATTACGTGCAAAGGTGCTCTGCAGCTGCAGTTTCACGAGGTTTATGCCTGAGTGCCAATAATAAAATTAACCGTGATGGCTACAGTAAGCTGCTTTCAGAGATGAAAGATCTTCCAAAAGGAAGTTCCTGCTATGGTTTGCACAGTCGACTACTGTTTAGCACATAAATACACAGAACACACAAAACCCAGGATCTTTTATTCTTTCTGCTTCTGTTCAAGAAAATGGGTGAAGGAAAAAGAAGAGAAGGCAGACCTGGTATGTTTCAGTGAGACAAAAAGAAAGACATGCTTTGTATGTTACCATATTAAAATTTTAAACTTAATCATTTAAAAATAATTATGCCATTTTTATGCCTTGGAAGTGGCTTGATTATCTGTGTGAATGGAAAAGGGGCAAACATAAAAATTCCAAGCACTGGACAGTGACTGGTAATTTGCATCCAATATTCACACATTTATTCCTCTTTCAAGCCCAGGTCCTCTTCTGCTTTGTTCACAAAAGTTGGGCAGTTTAAAGCTTATGAAAAAATTTAAAGGACAAAAGTTAATTTAAGTAAAGCAATTCAGATATATATTCTCTTTTATCAAACCATCAAATCCAAGCTAATATTGGTGATTTTCTGATGAAAATCTGAAATTTGGTTATTTTTTTTTCTTTATTTAAAATGTATTCCTTCCTTCAAAGAAGATAAAAATCACAGTTTTAGTTCAGCAAGTAAGGATATATATTGCTTTGGAATGAAAGGTAATACGTAACGTGTGTGCCAAGCTTAAAGAGCCTTCAGTAACCTACAACTATAAATCTGGGGAAAAGAAAGTTATAAGCTCTGTTATTTCCAAAGTTCTCGAGTTTTAGGAATCAAGAAAATGGGCCAAAAATTTTTTTAATTAAAATTAAAATCAACTGAGAATAACAGTGACAGATTTAGGAAGCAAATCAAGATCTCTGTACCTGTGAAATTCAGCACAGCAAAAATCGTTTGGTCTATAATTTTCTATCTAATGCTTCCTATGCAACACCTGGTACAAACCCATTCTTATTAAGTGTATTGGTAGCCTCTCATTTATAAGCAAGAGATGATCCAAAAGTCCATTTATCCCTTAGAAACAATGCTACAAATGGTTAGGTTTCTTGGCAATCACACAAAATGTGTTTAAGCAAGTAGCTGAATTATTGCAGATTTCCAATTTTAAAATAGATTCACATACATTTGCAATAATAAAACTAAATGAAACCAAAATACAAATATTTAATAGTAATTTTTAAAATGTATCTTCAATTCCACTGTGAGCAGAGAAGTTTAACAAAAAGAAGAGGAGATAAAATAGGACATCCCTGGAGAGTCTGAAGTGCCATCCAGTGACTTTCAAAGGTGTTGGAGATGGTGGCACTGCATTTTATTGTATATAACACCGCTTCACATATTAGGATATTCTAGTCCACCTCCAAGACTATCACTGCATTCTAAATATCATTGGGGCATTGTATTTTGGGTAGCTTTTTTTTTTTTTGGTGGAATTGGGGATAAGGTGTGTTCAGTATGTCTCAGCTAACAAATTGAGGTACATAAAGGGAAAGAAACCCGAGAAGAAAAATAGAAAACAATAGTAAAATACAAAAACAGTTATTTGGAAGGCCCTGCGATAAAGGAGAGGGGAAAAAGAAAAGAGCAAGCTGAATGACCACAGACAAACATAACTGGTTCTTAAGGAGAGCTGCGTGTCCAGCCATTATGAGTTGACCCATTTTCTTCCCATTGATGCCATATTGTGAACTCAGGTTTCTGAAATGTCATTCCAAACTCAGCCAACGGAACAAAAATAGAAACAAACGTTTGTTTTATAGACATGCAATATATTCACCTGACACACTATAAAAGCTATGTTACAACCTTTTTTTAGTATGAACTAGACTAGCTGAGGCTTCTTCATACATTATTTAACAAGTACATACTGAGAACCTGCTACATGTTGGGTACTGTTCCAGGCACTTGGGATACATTAGTGAATAAAAATGACATCTCTTCAAGATGACCCTCTTCTCTTGATTCCATGCCCTTCCCGCTCATCACTCACCCACTATAAAGAAGGTCTGCACATCCCTCTGTAACCAGCAGTAACTTTTCCTTCCGTGAGAATGTAATTTTGCAGGGAACTGGCTTTCCCCAAAGCCCTGCTTCATCAGCTTGAAATATAAATTGCAAATACTTGCCTTCCCTTTCAATGACCTAAACGAAATTTTCTGAAAAAGTCTTGGCTACCTCTATAGCCTTGCTTCAAGTTTTTCTTGAAATACTGCTGAGAGGCCAACAATTTCTCTTCTGGAAGTAATCACATCATTCCTTTATTGATTCAAGCACCTATGCTAACATTCATCGTGTGGTTTAGACTTTAAACTTCTGGGGCATAAGTATTTTCTGACCAGGCATCCAGTCACAGATGTTTCCACCTCGTCACTCAGCCAATGCATTTTCATGACCCCATCGATTGAATTGACTGAGCATTTTCTTCAAATATTTTCCCCTGTTCTAAACAATTATACTCATACCCCAGTGAGAAAACTTGAACTTAGAGGTTAGTTCTCTCACATTTATTCCAGCCTCCCTTTCTGAAGTGACATTTTTCTTCACTTTTGAGGGGACTTGCCATCATATCTTCTTTTCTAAAACACAAAATGGAAGAAATTTATTTTAAAAATTGGAGAAAATATAGAACACACCAAGAGCGGGACAAAAGACCCACACGTGCTCTGAGTGCGATGGTACACTCAGCCCGCCCACTCAGCGATGCCAGCCGTCTCCACCGTATCCCTGGATCTGCGGAGACATCAGGTGGCGTGCGAACCCCCGTGCAGACTCAGTGCCCTTGGCGTTCACAGCCTGTGCTGGGGGTCGGTGGGTAGGGGAGGGATATCCTTTTGTAGTGCACCCATAATTCAAGATCATCTATATTTAAAATAAAACTTATAAAATGCTAACTTGTACAGTGGTATTAACTGCTGTAAGAGGCCAAAGGCAAAACAAATGCCAAGGTGCAATAGAGGCCACAGTGGCGTTTGGAAGGGAGGTTTTTATACCTCCAGCCTGACCGACTACCTGTATATCTTCTCATCAATTATGCACAATTACTAAATGTTATGAGTAACAGTTCTCTAAAAATAAATGAGACTAAAATAATACTAAGAGAACTCGGAGGCACAGCAACATGGAATAGTTTAGACAACCCGTCCTACAAATCTAAGAGTGGCTACTACAGACTACCGTCACTACTTTTAAATGCATTTGGAGCTGCTTTAACTGTAGCGATTGACTTTTGCAAAGGAAATATGTCAATTAAAAGCATATCACTATATTAATTTTATAAGTATCAGGTAAATGGATTGCACTGAGAGGTGGCATATTTTACACATTTTACAAGTTATTTGCAGCAGTAAAAGCTGCTTCTTCTGTTTTGGTTCCTAATCTTTCTTCTCCTTTCCCCCTGCCCCTTTAATTTCTTATACAGTTTCCAGTCTCTCAGAAGAAAGTCATTCAGCAATGCATACAGCATAATTGGAATTGCTCCAGATAATTCAACTTAAAAATATTTTTGCGGTTAAGTGTATTTTAAAATACTAGCATTCATTTGTAAAACAGAATTCCAGAACTTTTCAAAATGATTGAAATTTGAAACCATCATCATCATCTTACTCCACACAAACCCATTTATCTTACCTGGGAGGTGTCAGGATATCAGAAATGCATAAGATCAAAAAATAAAAAATGCTGAGATGAGCTAAATGTATTCTAGAAATTCAGTACAAGATCAGGAAGCTTATACAATTTAGGGAATGCAGTCCAATCACTGCCCCAAATAAGAGAAACCTCTGTATTGTAATACAACCTTTCCTAAAGCATTAATGCAAATTGTAGAATTATTTTCATTTCAAGTTAATAGGATCAGTTTGAAATACTTTTGTAAATGGTGGAAATGACCTAGGAAATAATTCTCTAAATGCCACAAACATTCGCAACTAAGTATAAGTTGGATGTAGCTATATTACTAGTACTTTGTCCCCCCTACTTTGAGTGACATCAACCACCTAGTAAGTAGCCATATAGGACCCAAAAGACAAGTTTCAAGTGATACCTGATACTCAAAGCCTCTGTGTGAGGTCTTCTTTTTGGATTTGCTTCTAGATTAATTTTTACCAATTCTGGTGTCCCTGATTCTAATCTGTTAGTTCAAATGCCATTGTCACTCAGTCCTGCTTCCTTCCTCCTAATTCCTTTCTCAGTTTGATAGTTAGCACTCTGCATTATGCTCTCCCTAGGAATGCATAAGTTTTAAGCAACTATTCAATATTTATAACAATTGACGCAGCACGAGCCTCAACCTACCAGAATAGACACTGGTCATAAACACCAGGTATTTTCATACCAGTGCACACCTGCTCAGGGTGCCCCATCTCCGGCATATTTGGATCTAATCTCTCTGGCAGGGGTTCTGTTTTTCTCTCTCTCTCTGGCCCCGGCATGTGTCTCTGATATGCTGTCTCTGTTGCAGTTCCCAGTCATCGGGGACTTAGGCCCCATGATCAAGGCACTCCTACCTGAATTAATCTTCAGTCCCTTTTAAAGGCCAGGGGGTGGAAGGGTGGCAGCAAGGGTTAGGGAACAATGAGCCAAAACATAGTCCCTTCTTATTACTTATGAGGTTCTTCACTTAAACGTTTCCTAGATGACTGCCTTTCAATCTATGATTATTATCTGTCAGTCCCTATTGAGCAGCTGTACGGTCAGCAATAACTGAAATGCCAAAAGCAGTTCTTGGGCATTACAGGTCCTTAAGGCAACCCCAAACTGGAGAATAAGCACACACATGGCTGACGCTCTATAAGAACAAGATATTTCTGTGGGGTTTTATCCTATTCTTTTCTGTCACACAGACCTAATTCAAAATAATGTAGCATGATGTGTGGAATTCATCTAATAAATCATATCTCATCAACACATATCAGTTGGATTAAAGTGAAAGGAGAGCAAATAATTTATTCCACTGGCCAACCCTATTAAATTACTAAAAGCGACTCCATTAAGACTTTATAGAAAAGAGAAAGGAGACACTTCCACCAACTAAAGAGGGGAAAGGAAAGAAATTAACATTTGTTTAATGAATAAAGTGTGCCAGGAAGCATAAGGAATACTTCAATTATACATTATCTCATTAAGTTTTCACACAAATATTACAGGTAAGATGCTATTAACTCCCTGAGTTTTATTCTCTTTTGTATCCACAGGTACTTTGCAATCCAGTGGCAGGAGCAAGGTAATTATCTGTTAATTGAAAAGATTCCTAATTTAGATAAGAAAACTGAGACTCTGAGTTAAGGAATATTAGTCAAGGTAGCAATCTTAGTCAAGGTAAATCTTTGTCAATTTGTAATAATTACTAATATTTATGGAGTACTTACTAAAAAGTCCAAATCATTTATATAAATCCTCTCATTAATCTTCACAAAAATCTTTAAAAGCATTACTCTTGTTTTACACATAAAAGAACTGAGATTCAGAGAGGATAAGCAACTATCTCAAGTCCACACAGCCAGGAAGCAGCAGAAATTCCTGAGTCAAGTCTGGACCAGGCAGTCACTGTCTAGAGAATGCATTCTTAACCATGGGCATAACACCTCTAAGCAAAGGTGATGATTTGATACCAGATATGACAGTGCCCAAACCTAGGCTCTTACATGACTTTAGACTCACATTGAAAGGCAAGAGCAATTTCGTCCTTTTAGTAACTATCTCCAAGGCTGATGTGCTTTGATCGTCTAATTAAAATACTCCCCTTTTCCAAGCAGAAGTGATAATTCTTAATTATACTTGTAATATGTAAACTTTGAAATTTTCCCTATCAAAACTTTATATGTAAACTCATTTAATCCTCATAAAAAGCCCTATTAATACATGTATTACTTCTACAGAGAACTAGTGACATGCATGAAGTCACAGCAAGTAGGTGGTGGAGCAGAGCCCACACTCCTCACCACTACATGACTTACACGTGTCTCTGTGTAATCGGAAACTGGTGAGACGTTCAGAAGGAAAGTTGGAGGTTCTATGAAGGAGGTTCTATGACTGGGGAACCTAACTTTGTTTGGGATAAAAGGAGTTGACCAGTCATAGTGAGCTGAAGAATGTCCCAGGCAGGCAGAGAGAATCAGGTGTTTGAAGGTTCTGAGGTAGGAAAGTGCTTGGCTCAATGGAGGACCTCAAAGTAGACCTGTGTGATCACTGTGTAGTGAGCTGGGGAGAACAGGTGACTGGAAGGGAAGGCCAGTCAGCATGGGAGGCTTGTTTAGGATTTGGGGTATTTTCCTAAATATGGCAGAAAACCATTAAGGTTCTGAGCAGAGTGATGTAATCCAACTTATGTCTTAAGACAAGCACAGGCTGGAGTAGACTTGAGGGAAATGTAGGGCGGGAAGAATTCAGTTAGCGCAGAGGTACAGGCAGTCCTTGTGGAGAGGAGCAGAAAGTCAAGTCAAGGGGGAGCATGGAATTGGCAGGGGACTGTGCATGGATTCAATGAGTCTATAACGTTGGAAGGTGAGAAAGTACCGTGTAAAGTATAAGTAAAGGTGTAGAGTCCACCAGGATGTATAGCACCATTATTCAAGTCAGGCCATACACTGTCTCCATTTCTTAGTGGAACTCTCAGGACACCCACTTTCTTTCTCTTAAATTTCATGTAGTGGTGAGGAAATGGATGTGTCCACACCATCACATTGTCATTAGAAAGCCACTTTTTTTCCTCCTCAGATGACACATACAGTTTTGTCAAATTAAGCAGTCCATTTTCCCCCCATAAATGTGGCTGGAGTAAACTTTCTTCCCATGTGGAGAGATGAGGGAATGAAGATAAGTTACTCAGTCCTGCCCAGCTTCAGTTTTAATCTTCTTCAAGGCAATGGAAATCTACACTGCCAAATTTGTTCAAGCATGACTTTTGTATGTTGTACTGGTAAGGCTCTGTTCTGTCTCTTTTCCATTATGAGATGACATGTCGTCTCTTTCTGTTTTATGGCTGTAGGGAGTGTGTGCCAAGTCCACTTTTCTTATTAAAAATGTGGATTACTTTTTTGTGTGTGTTATTCTGTATCATTTTAACATCCAAAAATAGAAATAAATGTTGTGTTTCCCAAAAAACACAGTAGAACAACCTAGCATCTATTGCTGAAAGACACATATTAAATGAAATATTCTTGTGTAGGAGACTGAAAAATGACCCCCCAAAGATATTAACATCCTAATCACTGGATCCTGTGAATATGTTATCTTCTATGGCAAAATAGACTTTGCAGCAGTGATTAAGTTAAGGATTTTGAGACGGAGAGGTTATCCTGGATTGTCTGGGTGAAGACAGTGTAATCACAAGGGTCCTTCTAAGAGGGAGGCAGGAGGCTAAGCAGAAGAGAGATTGAAAGATGTCACATTGCTGGCTTTGAAGATGGAGGATAGGGCTGCCAGACAAGGAATGCGGTCAGCTTCCAGAAGCTAGAAAAGGCAATGACGTGAATTTTCCCCTAGAGCTTCCAGGAGAGAAGACCTGCCACATCTTGATTTCAGTCAACTGAAACTGGTTTCGAACATCTGGCCTCTAGAACTTTAGGATAAGAAGTCTGTATGGTTTTAAGCCACTACCTTTGTGGTAATTTGTTACAGCAGCAATTGGAAACAAATTTATGTAGCTTAAACTCAAGCTAAGTCATTTAAATCGATGGCAAAACATGAGCACTTGTATCAAGGACACTCATGAAGGAAACCTGGATTTTCTCATTCATTAAATATATAAAACGATAACTACTCCCAAAGGTTAGTGTACATACATATTTTGCTCTCCTCTCTAGGGTTCTGCCTAGCAGCATATACATCAAAGGATGTATCATCAGATGAGAAACAACATACAAGTACATATTCAAGGTCAAAATACAGGTACCCCCTGCTTTTCAAAAGTTTGCTTTAGGCCCTCTTCACTTTTATGAAAGACCCACACTAGTACCAGTTTTCGCTAACCAAAAGAAATCTGAAGAGGATTTTTACTTTTAGGAAAAAAAGATAAGGAGGAAAAACAGCGCTCAGTGTGTGTTTTGCAGCAAGCTCTCAAAAGAGGCCACTCGCACCCAGACCAGTGAGAGTGGTACCACCCAGCTCCTTCCCGGGGAACGTCACCCAGCATCCCAGTAAAGACTCCGTAACTTCGAACTGTGCCTGAGAGCATCTGTGCTTTATTTCAGTTTTGTGCATCTGTTAGCAAGATGGGCCCCTAAGATAATTCCTTCCTCAATTTATGCCATTTAGGCTTATGAAAGTTTTCATAAGCATGCTCTACTTTCAGATAGCAGGGGAAACCTGTATTAATTACCCCAGATTTTTACTGTGGAATGTGACAGAGGCAGCTGGTTATGTTAGCTCTCAGTTCTATACTTGCCACTGTATAATCTCCTCCATTTAAGTGGTACTTAAACTATGGTCCATGAATTGTTGCTGGTCAGAAAACTGTTACTAATCTCCAATGAAATAATTATAGAAATTGAGCTTAAACTTTTGTATTTGTATTTATATTAATGAAATGTACTTTGTTCCTCAGACATTACTATCAGTAAATGAAATGTCTAGTTCTGTTTTGGTTTTCAATTCTTTAGCTACAAAGTAGAGCTGATGTCTCCATTGGTTTTTAAAAGTCAGTTCACTTTGGTTTATGCTAGAGTTGAAGACTTCAAAGCTCAGGGAAAAGATCCGGTCATGTGTAGGAAATATTTAATATGCAATAAAATCCAGATTCCCTATCTACTTCGATTCAAGAGCAGGATTTAAAGCTTACCGCATAGGTCCAGCATAGTTCACTTCTGTAGGAGAATCCTCCTGTATTCCAAGGTGCTACTCTCTTACAGTATATCCTGTAACCATCCACAATATAACTATTGAACCAGATGGCATAACAGTTATTTCATTGTGAGCCCAAGTTCAAAATGTCTAAGAATAACTTTCAAGAATGGCAAGATAAGGTAAAATAGCATTATAACTAGTTTATTTGTATGGTCTTCTCAGTATAGTAAAGAAAGCATTGTGAAGACACTACCTAAGGCAAGTAGTGGTGGGAGCTGATCTAGCTTCCAGCTTCACATTTATTACTTGTAAAATTAGGGAGCTATCCTCCTACAAGTCCCTTCTATCTCTCAGACTCAAATTTAGAGCTGTCTTTTGCAGCACAGATAGCACTGAAGACCAAACATTCCATGTACCCCCCACTTTCTGTTACCTCTTGCATTTAGGTAGTGCCATGTGACTCGTTTTGGTCAACGTGCTGTGAGTGGAGGTTAGCCAAGTACTGAAGAGCAGGTGTGAGATTTCTTCTCATTTATAAGAAGCGTGGACATCAAAAGCTGAGATGGCTGAGTCCTAAGCCCTAGGTCAAAGAAGGCTGAACGACTAAGGTACCACCTGAAAGGCAGGCTGCTGGTGAGTTTCTTGACCTACAGCTGTCTTTACAGAAGAAGAAATAAATTCTAAGTGTTAAGCCACTGAGATTCTCTGCCTGGTACTGAAGCATAAGTTTATCCTAGTCTGTTTGCTGAATAATTAACCACCAGAAGAAATACTTATGAAAGTGATAAGTAAAATGGGAAAATATATTTGGCCAAATGTAGAACTTGTTAAGATGCCTAAGTTTTAAAATCATCTAAATCTTTTAAAGCTTTATTTTATTTATTCATCACAAAACACAACTTTATGTTCCATGCTAAAGATGTAAAATCTCACCAAAAAAGTCTCTTGAGCTTTCCCAAACATCAAAAAGATCTTGAAGAAACACTTTGAAAAGTTAACTGAAAATTAATTTTAAACATACAGTACTTTGCACTTGCCTTTCTTAAAGTGAATTTAAACCTTAAATGAAGAGGTGCTGACAAAATGCATTTTGAAGGATTATAACAATATAAATTAGAAACAAATGTAGATTTTAAGGGTTGCAATAAGACTGGGTAAAAATTGGAATGCAAACACATTTTTAAATGTTTCATATATCACTAGTTTGGAAAGTCTCCCTTAACCTTTTTTCTTCGATTTTGACATGTGAATTCACAATTAAATCTACTTAGATGCCAGAGACACTTGAAAGCTTCTTCCTCTTGTCTCTGAAAATTAACAGACTTCACTACTTATGACTACCGTTTCATATTTTTCTAAGCTAAATTCTACTTATTTTTTTTGGGGGGGAAGCATGTTCTTTTTAATGAATTAAGTACCACAACGACAGCATCGTTTATTCATAACTAGGTCAGAAAAAGCAGGCCTGTTTTACTCAGGATATCATGTCCCTGATGGTGAATTCTTACTTCTATTCCAATGTGACATTTTCGAAAAGCATAAAGCAGCCTGAAGGCCTGGTAGAAAGGAAACAAGGGAAGAAATGTTTAAGATAAAACAAAAATACCTGACAGTATTCAAGGCTGCCTGGTCACATTGAATAATCTATTTTATGGCTAAAGCTTAATGGACAATCACTATGTGGCAGTTGTGCCTTCTCTACCGCGTTTGATTGATGATACGAGATTTCCTACCTATTTCTGGAGATGTCTTGAGGATTATTAGATAATAGGCAGAATGAACACCATATGTTAGCAGTGTAAGAATAAATTAAAGAGGGGGTTCTACAATTTGTAAACACTGACCAATGAAGAGGAGAAGAGGGAGCATATGGGGAAGACAAAGATTAGTACAAAAATAAGGTAAGAGACAGAGCAGTGTGATGAAGGCAGAATAAATGATGGAGCTTAAACAGCTTTGTCCATTCTTGCTTATCAAAGTGAAAGAGCTGAGTCAGATCCTGGAGCCTGTGTTCTTAAGCCAGGGAGTCCTGAGAAGGTATCCGTGGGAAATTCAAGGGACATTAAAATCTCCAAATTTGAAGGTAAATACTAAAAACTAAATATGTGCATGTTTCTAGGGAGAGGAACCTAACTTTAATCACATTTGTTTGAAGTTTTAAGGTTCACTCAACCTAAACCAGACAATTTGTTAGAGTCTGACGTCAGGCTCAAAGACAGCTCAGAGGAAGCCTAGCAATTGTGTCAGTTGCATTGAAAGTGGACCATTGTCCAGAGCCATTAGGGGTCAGTGTGGGGTCAGCTGCTCTGGCAGAAGGGGTGAAGCCCTACACCCTCATCTCGCCAGCTGTCCTTCAAGGTCGAAATCAAACAGCGCTATCTCTTCACAACTCTCTGTAGGAGTTCAGTGCCCTGAAAGGAAGGCACAAACATGCCTATATATATATATACACATATAAAATAGGTATATACAAATATATATATATATATATCCCAAATCAAAATCAATATTAATAATTATGGATTTTTCCAAATGAGAATGGGTTACTGGAGAAACTGGAACACTTGTGCACTGTTGGTAGACAAGTAAAATAGTGTGGCCACTATGGAAACAAGTATTGTGGCTCCTCAAAAAATTAAAAATAGACCTGCCATACGAGACATCAATTCCACTTCTGGGTGTATACCCAAAAGAATTAAAAGCAGGGTCTCGAAGAGATTTGTGTACAACCATGTTCTGTGCAATCTTATTTATAACAGCCAAAAGGTAGAAGCAACTCAAATGCCCATTGTCAATAGGATGGAATAAAGGTGTATACATACAGTGACATGTCAGTTAGCCTTAAAAAAGGAAGGAAATTCTGGCGCAGGCTACAACGTGGATGAACTTTGAGGACAGTGTAGCAAGTGAAGTAAGCCAGTCCTGAAAGACAAACACTGTATGATTCTACTTTATATGAGGTGCCTTAGATTAGTTACATTCGTAGGGACAGAAAATAGAATGGCGGTTGCCATGGGCTCAGGGGAGGTGGGCGCATGGACTTAATGGGTATTCAGATTTATAAGATGAAAAGAGTTTTGGAGATTGGTTGCATAATAATTTGAATATACTTAATATTGTTAACTGTATACTTAAAAATGGTTAAGGTGGTAAATTTTATGTTACGTATATTTTACCACAATTATTTTCTTTAATTAAAGAAAAAATCATGGGTTACTTCTATTACTGACCTAGAGGGATTTCATGCTGCATTATTAAGTGAGACAAGCAAGTAACAAAATAATAAGTATCTCATAATCCCATTTTTGGAAAACAAACATACATTTTAAATGTGTTAATTCAAATTTATAAAAATCACAAAGAAAGGTGTGTAAAGATACATATTAATCTATTAGGTTATTTCAAGCAGGCAATGGAAGTTGATTAATTTTTTCTTGTATGTTTCTCTATTTTTTTTCAGTTATACAGTGAGCACTTGCTTAAATAATTAAAAATAAAAATTACCAGAAAATGACACCCTGTGATAAGAAATCAAATAGACATAGACACTAAAGTTTAATGAAGTGAGATGAAGGCAGGAGAAAGTCTCTGGGCCTAGGGGTGTTTCTGAAAGGCCTCACAGCCAGGTTTACATAAATGCTAAATCTTGAGCTCATAGTGGCTAAACAGAGATACTCCAGATCCAGAATGAACAAGAGTTAAGAGGGCAAATTGGATAGAGATGACGTCTGCTGCTACTGTTGTAATTGTGAAAATAATTCCATGCATATCACTTTTTCCCTCCTCATCTCCTGAAGTTTGTGAGCAATATCAGATTGTTATGCAACTATGGGTAACATTTTAATGACACAGAAGAGAATTCATTACTTTAAATATTTAACCCCTCAAATATGCTTTTCTAATTTAACACCACGCCATGCTACACCATGAACAGTCCTCTGGGACAACAGATAAAGATTTAACTCATTCTTTTTGACAAATTCATAAATTAAAAAAATCTTATTCATAAACAAAAGGAATAAAAGTCAATGAATTCAGTAAATTAAAAAGCAATAAATTAACTTAAGAAAAACAGAAGGGAAGAAATAATATTAAAAATTTACAGAATTGACAAACAAATCCAAGATGAGTGGGAAAACCAACCAGCATAAAAGAAGACTTTGCAAAACTCTATCTAAAAGCATTTAAAATTTAAGTGAAATAGAAGATTTTTTTAGGAAAACACAAATTCCTGAAATTGATACCAGAAGACAGAGAAAACTGAAATAGATGAAATGCCATGTAAGAAACTGAGAAACTTAACAATGTGAAAAAAACCTCAAATGCTCAGAATTCACAAAGGTCATTGAAGTGAGAAGATGCAATTCGCGTAGAGAGATACACATAACAAAAACTCCCAGTTCCTAGCATTTGACATGTGTTTGGTTGTGATATAGCCATTGATGCAGAGAAGCCTAAGGATGTGTTTAGATGGAAAGCCAACAGAGAAAAGTTGTTCTCTCCCCATTTCTGCCCATCTGTGCTAACCCTGTTAGACTGACTTAACAAAGTTCTTGACTAGCTGTCAATCTCACTCTGCAAGAGAAGCCCTAGGAGGCTGGGCTATTGGTGGGGCTGTTCTGTACCATGTGACCCTCATTACTGACTGGACACAGGATGAATATCTGACTGAAGGATACTAAACATATAAACTGATCAACGGGCTACAAAATATTCTTGGTCAATCAGGAACACTTTGGAAATTTTACTAGTAGCAAATGAAAAAAAAAAAACAGTTGCTCAGTGAATCATAGAAGCAGCTGCAGATAGGAGTAGCCAAGTTGTGTTAATAGCTGTATAAAATTAATGGCACCGAAACATAAAAGACTGCCACACTCAGCTGCCGGAAGGCACAATGATAATCCACCCAGAGTGGCTTTGGACCTTAATAGCCTTTCAATAGCCATCCCCCTCAAAGCCTGGGCAGATTAGGGTTTCTGTTCTTCTGATGAGGCTCAAGGGATTGGGTTTTCTTAAGCATAGCCGGGATTCCTGTCTGTTATTTCCACTTCCATCCAGACAGTAAACGCCCCCCACCTCACCAATCAGTTGAGAAAGTTTCTGTTCTGGGTTCTAGCCTAAGAAACAAACCATCCTCAGAAAACATTTTGAATCCCTGGACTGGTGGCTTGATTTACCACTTTGGAAAGATGAAAGGAACTGATCTTTTTCTAAGGCTGAAAAGGCTGTGGGAAAATTTATTAATGGTATTCGAGAATACGATGGATTCTTATACAGGTGGTACTAACCAGCTGTTCTCCGTCTCTACTGAGAGTAGAACAAAGGGAAATGGTGTTACATTGCAAAATTAGGGATTTTGTCAATTTAATAAATCACCCAGTCCTCATTCTCTCATCTCCCACTCCCTCTCCCAGTTGCTAACCTTTTCAGCTAAGTGTTCATTACAAGGCATTTCATTCTCAATTCCATTTATTCCTAAATAGGAGGATCTGGGCAGCCCTGTTCTTTGATTTATGGAGGTACAGTGTACTGCACGAGTTCTTCTCAAATCTACTTCTGTGATGAAGCCTTGCTTGTCAGAAGCACTATGCTGAGCAGCAGAATGAGGACAAGCACTGACACACTTTTCAGTTCTGATCACAGTGAGGATCTGATGCCAAACAACATGGAGCCACACAGTTTCTCAACATTGTTTTGTCTGTTTCCCTCCAAGCAGTGTGGTCACAGGACACTTGGCTGTCAGCTCTAGGGCAGCCCTGCAGCTAAGAGTCTGAGTATTACAAAGAAGAATTTAATTTTGTGAAATGAACCTAATGAAAGTTTACAGGGTTAGCAGAGTCTTAGAACCAAGGAACAAATGGAAAATATACTGAGAGGAGGGGGAGGGTATAGCTCAGTGGTAAAGTGCATGCCTAGCATACACAAGGTCCTGGGTTCAATCCCCAGTACCGCTAAACATAAAGAAAGAAAGAAACCTAATTACTGCCACCCCCCAAAAAAGAATTATTAAAATATACTGAGGGCCTCTGTCCATGGAGAGAGGGTTGTGCTTAGCAGGGATGGCAACCTGGACACTTACTGAGACTTGGCAGTGACGACAAATTGAGATGTGCTCAGGATTTGAATACTCATCTCACTAGTATCTACCCCTCAAGATACCAAAAAGAGCAGGCATCTTTTAGGTTTTGAGAAAGTTATCTGCTGATATTTACCACTTTGGAAAGATGTTCCCAGAACAATCAAACAAGAAAGACCACATTGTGTTCCATCCAGAGACAGCTAATAGCAAAAGAAGAACTTAAAAGTGCACACTGGACTATTTCAATGTGTTTATACAGAAAGAAAACTGCATGGAATATTCCACACAGTAAGGAGAAGAAATGCTGACCCGGTCCACACTGATGTCACAGCTCATCAAATTAGAGAGAAGCTGCTTCCACTTACAGGAGGCTTTTGATTTTCTCATTTTGATTGTTCCCCTAGGATAAAAGCTGCTCTCAATGAAAAGACATCAGTCTTCCAGTGGCCCTGACAACAGATAACGGCCCACACATTACTCAGCACAAAATATGCCTGTGCCCTTTACAAATACCATCAGCATCTCAGTACCACCCAATTCATTTGGCTTTGATTTTGCCATTTCCCCAGACCGTGAAAAGCAAAACAGTCATACGGATTTATGGCGGTGCCACCGCTATTTGCAGTAAATAAGAGCACGCCACGAGAGGCACACACAAGATGGTAACAGAGTCGACGTTGAGGGGGCAGCTCTTTTTACAGGACTTCTGTTCTACTGGAATGACAGCCTCATAAGCTTAGTAGTTTAACATTGATTTTGGAGTCTGAGAGCATCAGGATGAAAAGATGACTACAAAAAGGACATATTCATAGTTCACTATTTATCATTATTTTATTGAAAATAAAAATGAGCCAGCACTTTTAAATTTGCTTTTGCTCTTTAAACCTGTGTGTATGTACATGTGTGAACATACATACACATATATACACACACATATAAATATAACATATATGTATACATGTAATACACACATGTAATGTATGTATATATGTAATCATTATTACTTTATTGCTTTATTTTGACCTTTTAAATCAGCATTTTACCCCATCCCCCATGACAGATCTATTTATATGAAAGAGCACTACAGTAGAGGATGGAGGTCAAGATTGTCTTAGGTCAAAAGAAAACAATAAAGTGATGACTGATTCCACAAAACATGGATATCTCATTCCTTTGCATCACAGCTCACATTCATCACATGCTATAGTAAATGTTGAAATACTGAACAGCAGTCTTAGATCCCTAAACTCTGAAATGTGGGAGAAGAATCAGAAATTCTGAACAACAGTGTTGGCCCCACAAACTGAAATTCAGGTGGAAGACCAGCTGGACCCAATACTTAAAATATGCTCAGGCCAGGAGCTAAACAGGGCCTGCACACTGCATGTTCTTACTCTGAAACTGCTTGAGAACCTCAATGGAACATTCTAGTCAAACTTTGCCATATTTTTAAATCATCAGATAAATGTTTTAGGACCTCCATAAGAAATGCCCGTGTTTCTAGGCCACGCCACTGACATTAGCTTCAAGAGCTCATAAATTATTCCTCAGAGCCTTTAAGAGGGTGACAGGTTGTAAATTTGCTTACTTTTGTCCAGCACTCCCCTCCAGCCCCATAGCAACTTTCTCAATTTAGCAAATTCTCTTTCTCCAGCCATTAGCCTTGACAGGCAGGCAAAGGGGGTTGAGGGGGACTGGCTGCCTAATTATCCCAGTGACCAAACTTTTAAAACTCTGGAGTCTAACACGAAAGGATATAAATGCAAGACATTCTCTATGCTTATGTGGAGGAATGTCATTATATCTTCTAGAAGTATACTTAATGAGATAGTTTAAATACTTCGGAAAGAAAGGGGCTTGATTACTACAGCCGTTGACAAAGTTAAGAGCTCATTTATGGTGGTTTTATGTATCTAAAATGCACTTTCCATACATAAGAATGGATAGCTGCTGGATGATAAACTCTGTTAAAAGGAAGATTCTATCGTATACTTAAATCCCTTCGAGGATACTGAGTGCTCTATGTGATAACTATTATAATTACAAGCATTTGTCAAGATGGTCTAAAACACTCTTATCACAAAAAGCTTGATTATAACAGTAGGCTGATGTGGTTAGAAGTTCTATCATAGTGATTGTGTATAACAGCCTACGTGGTACACGTGTGAAACGGAAGAATGGTTTTAGTGCTCAGCGCTAAAAGTCTAGAAAAGCTCCATTTGTGATTTAAGCACCCCAAGGAAGGGTAAGGGGGGCTTTGAGGCCCAGGCTGAATCCTCATTATTAAAATCTCTTGGGGGTAATAATACAACGTGGCTTTGGAAAAGGTAGTAACGGAGTTTGACATTGTTTCCAACCGCTGACATGACAGATTTGGAGGAGTCTGAGAATAGCTCAACGTCTGTGGATGTTATTAATTATGTTATAAATAGCTTCACATTTATTTTCACCTTTAGCCATGCAGTAGACCAGATGAGTTTCTAGACCCAATTTCAAGTTGCAGTCACTCCAAGAGATCCTCTTATCTATTTGAATTCAACTCCAAATCACAATTTTTTTTTTCTTGGTTTCTTTTATAACCCTAGATAATCCAACATGTTTATTTTCTTTTTTTTTTATACTGGATAGCTTTTATTCAATTACTTTAATAGTTCCTTTTTTTTTCTCTGTGATTTATCATAACATTTTGTGTATATTTCCCTGTGCTATACAGTGTAATCTTATTTATCTATTCTACAATTTTGAAATCCCAGTCTATTCCTTCCCACCCTCTACCCCCCCCACCCTGGTAACCACAAGTCTGTATTCTCTGTCCATGAGTCCATTTCTGTCCTGTATTTATGCTTTGTTTTTGTTTGTTTGTTTGTTTTTGTTTTTTAGATTCCACATATGAGCGATCTCATATGGTATTTTTCTTTCTCTTCCTGGCTTACTTCACTTAGAATGACATTCTCTAGGAGCATCCATGTTGCTGCAAATGGCATTATGTTGTCAGTTTTTATGGCTGAGTAGTATTCCATTGTATAAATATACCACATCTTGTTTATCCAGTCATATAGACCAATGGAACAGAATAGAGAGCCCAGAAATGAACCCACAAACTTTTGGTCAACTCATCTTCGGCAAAGGAGGCAAGAATATACAATGGAATAAAGACAGTCTCTTCAGCAAATGGTGTTGGGAAAACTGGACAGCAGCATGTAAAACAATGAAGCTAGAACACACCCTTACACCATATACAAAAATCAACTCAAAATGGATTAAAGACTTAAACATAAGACAAGATACAATAAACCTCCTAGAGGAAAACATAGGCAAAACATTATCTGACATACATTTCAAAAATTTTCTCCTAGAAGAAATAAAAGCAAGAATAAACAAATGGGACCTAATGAAACTTACAAGCTTCTGCAGAGCAAAGGAAACCAGAAATAAAACAAGAAGAAAACCTATGGAATGGGAGAAAATTTTTGCAAGTGAAACCGACAAAGGCTTGATCTCCAAAATATATAAGCAGCTCATATGACTCAATAAGAAAAAAATAAACAACCCAATCCAAAAATGGGCAGAAGACCCAAATCACAATTTAAAACCCCTTGGAATCTATTGAAAGTTTCATAGAACGAACGTGCTGGAAGTTGGATTTAACAAATGGTCATTTTATTTGACCTTCCATTCTTCCTTGAGCGAAGAACAAAAAAAGGTGGCAAAATAATACAGTCCTACAGATTTTATAAAGTACTTATGTACCAAAAAATTTAAAACAATGTTATTTGATAGGTACAGCAAATCTGTGGTGGAAAACAATGAATTCTAACAGGCAAACATACAGTTCTAGGAGCTATACAAGGATAATTCTTTGACTAAAAAGCACTGGAAGCTCTGAGAGAGCTGTAACTTAAACTTTCAAAGCTGAAGGAAGTAAATAACTGAAAGAGTGTGATATCACTTCAGGAAACACCCACATTCAACTTAATGAGAAACTGCATCACCTCTCCAAACCCATTTCTTACCCAGAGGGGAAGAGAGCGCAGAGACAAACCCTTACACTGCCATCTATTCTCTAGGTACTATATTTTCAAAATTCATCGGCTGATAAAGTACAAGGGAAGATGCTTCATGTTATTTTTTTTTTTTTTGCTGGAAAAAGTAAGCAGTTACTGAAAAAACAAATGAGAAATTTTATAGTTGAAACTCAAACAGAACATTCAGGCTTGAAGCTTCCAGAAGGATGGGGACCAAGTCTTCCAGCTTCCTGAAGGATGCTTGCTTTTGCAATGTCACCCAAAACATCTCCCTAGCAATTTAAAAAATTATTACCTTATAGTCTCTTATTCCATCATTATATGATAGCAATTTTAAAACTTATTGCTTTATATTCTCTTGTTACATCATTACATTGTATTGTAGTTATTCTTATTATCTATATATGTCTAACTTGTCTCCAAGGCTAGAAAATCCTAAAATTTCCACAGAGCACACATGGAAGCACATACGTGTGCACCCCACACTGGTGGTGTCGGTGGAGGAGCTTGCCTGTGCTGAGAGCTGGGGTTGGGGGTGGGCTCACCTTACCTGTGACCCGTTCATGTATCACAAGAAAAAGCTCTGCACTAGATTCTGGGCTCACTGAGGGCAGGGTGTTCATCTTCGTGCCTACAGCTCCTGAAGAAGTGCCCTCAATAAGTATAGGTATGAAAATGAAGAAATAATTCCTGGAGGTGGAATTTGGGCCTTTCACAGCCCAAACTCCAGCCACTAGTCCCCACTTGTACCTCATCCTAGGCTCTGAAGTATTCAAATAATAGATTCATGTTCTATGCACTTACTGCCTTGCTACATGGTGAACACTCAACAAAAAATCCTGAGTTAAGGTACCTTCAACAGAGCAATGCCAGGATGTTACTGCCACAGGAACAACTCCACGACCGTCCCACGTACATTATCAGAGACCTAAGAGTTGATTCGACACTTCCCTCCTTCCCCCACATTCAGTCAAGCGCTACTTCCGGCCACTCTAACCTCCTAATGTCTCTCCAATCCATCCATTTCTAGGATCATCGGCTGTCATCACCTCTCACTTGGACAATTTCCATACTCTCCCAATCTCTCTCAAAGCATTCAGCTGCCTTTCTTCACAGAGTAGCCTAAAAGAGCCTTCAAACACAGGCATATGATAACCTCACCTAAAATGTTTCAATCTCTGATCAGTGCTCTTACGATTAAAAAAAAGAAAATTCTTAATGTGGTCTATGGTGAGCCTGTGCCTACGGATCTCACAGGGCTCAGCTAGCCTATTATTGTGCAGTTTCTCCTCTCTTATTTTGCAATCATAGCACTTTCTGTTACTTCCCTAAATACAAGCGCACTCCCACTTCAGAACATTAACAAATGCACTTTGTTTTGGATGATCTACCCACCCTTCCTTCTTAACCTTGTTAATGCCTACTTGTACAGTAAATGCAGATCAAAAGTCAAAATCTCAAGAGAAGCTTAAGAAACATTTATTAGGTCTCTAACAAATGTTCTGTTTCCCCCCAAGCTTTTTGTACAGGAGTCAACAAGATAGAAAAGATGCCTGCTCTCATGTAAGCTATGAAGCAAGATTTCATTTGGCTGCTAGTAACCAAAAGCCCTGCTATAGTAGCTAAGTATGTAATAAATTTTTTTTTCTCAAGTACAAGAAGTGGCAAGTCTTGGATGATACAGTATGTCAGCTAAATAATGTCGTCAGTGGTTCCATGATTCTTTCCATATTCTTACCTCTTTGCCTTAATGCAGAACCCTCGGTGTACTCATTCCTATCATTCTTGGCCAAAAGATGACTGTTCTTTAGACTTTAAGGTAGGGATACAAGGAAAGGGGGGGGGTAATATTTCTTACTAGGAAAGTAAAATCTCTGCAGGAAGTACTCAGTAGACATCCCTTTATAACTCATTCACCAGAACTGCCATGTTTCACTTCTGTACTATAGTGGAGACCAAGATACTGCATTTTATTAGCTGGACAATTGCCACACTGAATAAAACCAAGCTTCTGTTATCAAGGAAGAAGGGAAGAGTGGGTACAGAGTCTCCTACATGAAATTCACAGGCCGAAGAAGAGACACTGTGTTCAACGGGAATAGTGGCCCACCAAAGATGTCCACCTTCTACTCCCCAGAACCTGTAAATATGTTAGTCACATGGCAAAGGAAAATTAAAGCAGAAGATAGAATTAAGGTTGCCAGTCAGCTGACTTTAAAACAAGGAGATTATCTTGGACTATCCAGGTGGGCTCCGTGTAATCACAAGGGTACTTAACTGTGGGAAAGACAACCAGGGAGACAGCAGTGTGAGAAGGACTTGGCCCATGTTGTGGTTTTGAAGATTGAGGAAAGAAACCATAAGCCAAGGAAAGCAGGCAGCTCCAGAAGAGGAAAAGGCAAAGAAATGGGTTCTCCTCTAGAACAGGCAGAAAGGAAGGCACTCTGCCAACACCTTGATCTTAGGTCAGTGAGGTTTGCATTGGACTTCTGATCTATAGAACTATACAACAGGAATTCTGAGTTATTCTAAGCCATGAAGTGTAACTGGCTTACACAAATTAGTAATTTATCACAGCTGCAATAAAAAACTAATACAGACACCAAAAAAAAAAAAATCACTCCAATAACTTAACTCTGATGATTGTTATAAGCAGAGTGCCACAAGACTGTTTTTTTTTAATTGAGTTATAGTCATTTTACAATGTTGTGTCAAATTCCAGTGTAGAGCACAATTTTTCAGTTATACATGAACATACATATATTCATTGTCACATTTCACAAGACTGCTAATAGGGGTACATAATGCAGACTGGGAATAAATGTCCAAATGCTTACTTTTTTTTTTTTAATTTTAGAACCTTCAAATTGTAGACTTTTCATGGCTTTCAAACCCTTGCTTCAGTTCTCACCGGCTTCCATTGTATGCGACCACCATTTTCCAGGTTAAGACCCTAGTACTCAGAACACCACCCAACACATGCTAAGATCTGAATGATTTAATTAGTTAACTCATTAATAATCAATCAATTCACTCATTAATAAAGAGTTAATATTTGTGAGTCTGAAATGTAAAATATAGATTTGTGACTTGTAAGTGTTTAGGGGTTAGCTGTTCTGATAAAAGAAGTGAGAAAGAGCTGGGAGATTACAAAAAGTAGAAAAAAAGAAGAGTCCAAAACAGAACTGTGGGAAACATCAACATTTAAAAAGTAGTCAGAAATGAGTATAGATACAGTGTGAACATAAAAAGATACTAGGTACTTGATAGAAAAATCAGGATTTAAAAAATTTAGATAATTTGACTGGACTATTGAGAAACACATAATCACAAATGTGTATAGCACATGCAGAGCCTGGGAAGAAACCGATCAAAATGTTAACTAGCTGTGTTTGGATAGTGTGCATATTGGTAAAAATATATTGTGACAATAAAGAATTTGTTTTATTCTTTCTATATTCCAATTTTATGGAATAAAATTCCATGGTTATTTTAAAAAATAGCAGTAGCAATTCATGGTCTCTTTCAAACGATTCAGAGTTTCCTCCATTAGATATTCAGAGGGAAAATCTCCCACCTTTTTATCTTGGGGACAGATCCCTTTCCACCTTGACCCTTGCCGATGGCGTTCACCACTGCACCTCACCCACTGCAATCCTCTCTGTGTCATACACTTGGATTCAGATATTCTAGGCCAAATAAAAATTGCATTCAGTGCATGGGCTCAAGTCATCACTCTTATTTTAAAAGGCGTTGCAAACTGGTGTCTACAATTTCAGTTTCTTCCCTGATCCGCATAGCAAAAGTCAAGTTAGGTGATCCTTTGTTGAAAAGCCCAAGGGTATTTACATTTGAAAACTGGGAACTTCATTTACATATCACTACTTCCCAGGTGCTGGTGAGGTGTGCCTTGTATTGCTGAAGCTGTCAGTCAAACTCCAGCCACTAGGCTTTCCAGGGACCAGCCAAGGGACCTAAGGCTAGAGAAGACAAGGACCAGATCTATTCAGCTATGGACTCAGAGGATCAGTATAAACTGAAAATAATTGTGGAGGCATTTTAAAGGCCACAGTTCCATGGACAATAACGTTAACAAAACAGTCATAGTGCAGGCACATGCACAAGGTACCATCATGATTAAGACTATATTAAAGGTCGTTTTTTAGGAAAGAATCTGCCTTGAGAGGATGGATGAAGTAATAAATAAATGGAATGATAATTTACCTTTCTTCATCATTTCATCTCTTGCTTTTATACACTAAAGATGATTAAATTACATATCTTAAGATATCTCTTAGTCCATTGTGACATCTATAACATGAAATATTGTGACATAGGGTTGAATGTACCCTGAATAAAACAAACCTTAATTGAAGTGCTTGTTCAATTTCATGGAGTAATGTGGTTGAGTTCCATTTTAGAAACTGTTACCAGTATTAATGTATCTAGTATAAACTTGTCTAAATGTTTTTGTTTTGATTTTAATCTAAAAGGAAAAATCAAGACAAGTTTTCATTATAGATTCAAAGAGTTGAGATTATTTGGGCTGTGTGGTAAACCACATTTTTAAACATTTGGGGTTTAATCTTTACTGGGATGAAAAAAAGGCATAAATAAATAGCACTGCTAGTGCCTATTGGATAAAATCAATTGGTTATGTTGTTGTTAGACAAGAGAGGAGACTCTTCTTTCTGGATATTTCTCAATTGTGTAAAAACAGTGATCTCTGTGGCTTCCCACGACTCTCCAATATTATGATGCTAAGGTTCTGTCAGGAACCCCTCACACCACCACACACATCTTCTTGTTGGCTTAACGTTTTCAGGGTGCTCTGTTTTTCACTGACATATAAAGTCTTTAGGTCTTGTTCTTATTCAAAGCAATAACTTTCATAAATGTATCACCCACTGTGCAGGGCTTCCTTGCCAATTGGAATGGGTTGAATTATGCACCCCACTCACCATCTGTGTATTGAAGCCTAACTCCTTGTATCTCAGAATTTAACCTTCTTTGGAAATGGGGTCATTGCAGATATAATTAAGATGAGGTACTGCAGGGACCCTAATCCAGTATGACTTGTGTCCTTATAGAAAAAGGAAATATGAATACAGAGGCAACATGCACAGGGGAAAGAAAATGTGAAGAAACATAGGAAAAGGAGGCCTGGAAGAGATCCTTCCTTCACAGCCTCTGGAAAACGTCATCCCTGCTGACACCTTGATTTTGGACTTCTAGTCTACAGAATTGTAAGACAATAAATTTCTGTTGCTTAAGCCACTTATTTTGTGTGCTTTGCTATTGCAGCCTTAGCAAACTAATATACCATTGTGAAGCATCACACCATTTCCTAGACATATCTAGAATCCTAAAACTTTACTCAAGCCATATTATACTCAGTATGCAAGTCATTTTTCCATACCAAAGATTTCTTATTTTAAAAATATATGCATCTATAGAAATCTCCTTCTTTCCTTAGTTTGTTCTTCTAATTCCCCAATTCTTATTTGAAAAGTCCATGTCTGAACACTTTTCACTTCCGTTTTCTTTAGAGACAGCATCCAGAGCTAATTGCAGGAGCCTAGACCTTGATGCAAGAGCCAATCACTTACTGAGCCTCACTTTCCTCATTTGCAAAAGGCATTAAAAACTCTCACACAGAATTGTTTTGAGGACTAAACTAGATAAAATATAAAAAAGTGTTTGAGGGGGAGGGTATGACCCAGTGGCAGAATGCATGGTTAGCATGGATGAGGTCCTGGGCTCAATCCCCAGTCCTTCCATAAAAAAAAAATAAATAAATAAACTTAACTCCCCTCAAAAATAGAACAGATAAACAACAAGGCCCTACTGTATAGCACAGGGAACTATGTTCAGTATCTTGTAATAAATCATAATGGAGAAGAATATGCAAAAGAATACATATACTTACATATATATGTGTAACTGAATCACTTTGCTGTAAACCAGAAACTAACACATTTAAATCAACTATACTTCAATTGAAAAAAAAAACTTAATTAAAAAATTGTTTGAAGTGCTACTGATGTTTTTGTGTCATTTGCACAACCTCTCTGATGATTCACAGAATTGTAATAACTGTTTCTGTCACCACAGACTTCAGGTGGACGTCTCCAGGAGTAGAAGATAGTAAGAACTCTCACATTTTATCATGGGTCATCACTGGTGCTCAGGGGGCATCATCATATAAAATTTGGTTTGTATTATTTTTTTTTTATTCTACAACAGTCACACATCCAAGGTGAAGTTCATCTTTGTGTCGACCTCACAGGCAAGCAGGAAAGATTTTTCTACAGTTTATCCTTATCAGCTTGACATTTAATTACCGGAGAAGCTTAGTGTCAGCTGTGAACTTGAAGATTTTACTGGGCACTTCATCTTCCCGATCACTTATAAAAACTTTAAATGAAGCCAGTCCTGGCAATAATCCCTGAAGCAGAGCCTTCAACCCCAAGTGCGGGGAATGAGTTACAGATGCCCTGAGGTGCGTATGCTTCAGGAGAGTGGACAGTGACACAATCACCATCTTCTACAGACATTATGTAAGAAAAATTGGGAAATGATACTTTAACAATAGCTTCTGTTAAGATCATTTTATTCATAAAAGTAGTTATTTGTGCCCTTGCCTTTTTCTTATGAATAAACTGGGCTTCCAGCCATGACACCATATTCTCCTGAATATCTAGGCAACTTGTTGAGTGTGTGTGTGTGTGTTTTCTATGACTATTTTTAGTGGACTTAATTCGGCATAAACAATTTTCAGGTGTGTTACAGTCATGACAACTAGAATCACAGTAAAGGTGAAATTCAAAGTGATGTGAAGAATCAGTCACATGAGTAAGTAAATGAATCAGAAGTGAAGGTCAGAGAACTCACATGAGGTATCATATGACTCATACTGTCAGATCTCAACAGATGAAAACATTTTGTGTTCGTAATGTGGAACCATATTGTTATGGAAATTGTATACATTCAGGAGCCTTGTAAATGTTACCTTTATTTTACATCTACTGGACATTCCTCGAGGTATCCTAAAAGATCATCTCAATTAATGAATATTTTGTTTTACTTAAGTCTAGCCACAGCAAAGCTTTCTGAAAAGATAAGGCGTTCCTGTGCAGGTAAGAACTCTTCCCTCTGAAGATGATGGAGGAAATAAAAGGAGAGGGTTGGGGGTGGGGGGTCGTTTAGTGGGAGGAGGGGAATTCTTAGGGAAAGGGTGAAGCAAACTTAAGCAACACTGGAACATCTGCTAGAAATCTAACAGCCTGGTCAGAGGAGTGGCAGGCAGGCTGGGGTCCCTCAGCGAAGCCTAAACCTCCCACAGGAAGGGGTCGTCTAGTAAGTGGCTCAGAAAACAGGTAGAAAAATAAAAGAGCAATAGGGAGAGAGAGGGGGAAAATGAAAAAGTGAAAGCAAGAGTGAAAGTAAGAGATAGTGAAAGAAAACCCTAGGCGAGGCAATCCAATTCCTGTCTTACAGTAACATCTGTTACTACGTGAAGACAGCTTCTATATATATGTCAGTGGCACAATTCTGTTAGAAATTTTAAAACATTATGTATCTACACACACAACACACACACGCACACACACACACACACACACACATACCCTCAGCATTCTAGGTAGATAATCTATTCTGTGTATAGATAAAACAATATAAGAACTATTTATTAATGCATTTTGTTCTTTCTCATGGTGTCATATGCAACAACAGATTGAAGCAGATGACCTCTCCGGGGTAGAGACAAGGCACTATAGGATAACTTGTGAAATGACGTCCCTGTCCTATGAGACTGGCACATGTCCAAGCTGAATTTTTCACAGATTGATGTTGTGGGAGTTTTTGAGATTCCCCCTTACCACCTCCTACTAGAATACCTATAATGCACAGGGAGCCTGCACCATTCTCAGCCTGGGAACCCACAGTCAGACCCTTGCTGAGCTATGTCAGCCCAGAATTGCGTTGGATGGATTTCCCTTCAAAATGGCTCCACTCAGGCTCCCTCCAGACAGGTGGGTTGGGAGGTCCCCCTAAAGCCCCTCCTACTTGAATAGAATCAGTTCTCCCCCTGCTCCAATAGAAAAGAGAACACACAGCTGGCCCATTGTCTCTCTAAGGAAAATCCCCCTCATTCATTTTCTACGTCTGCACTTTTGTGGTTGGAGCTGAGTGATCACTAAGACAACAGAATCTATTTAACCATCTCAACACACCCTGGTTAAAAGGCATAGCACCTTTCTGTGACACTTTGGAATATCTGACATCTATCACGTTACTCCTTGCTGAGGGGCTCCAGGCAAAAAATGAAATAAAAGGAGTTCTATTTACTCAGTTGCTCAATTTTAAATTGCTATATTTGAGGTTAAATATGGATGGTCTCTATAGGCAATTTCATATGTTTTAATATAACGAACATCTTATGATAAGTTTTGCCCCTCTGTCCTACTATTACCACCCAGTTTTGCCAAAATGGAACTTGTCAGGAAGCTCCTTTCTGTCAATCAGAAATTTTTGAGAGTGTCTCAAGAAAAATACACATACTGAATTCAACTCTTTCCTGTTAACTGAAACAGCAGTTCTTCAAACAGATGAACAAAACGCATACTTCACTCAATGTTCTCAAAATTACACTCTCCCATGGTATCTTTTATTATGAAATACCAGAACAAATTGTTCCTCACTGCCCGGCTTGGATGGATCTGGGAAGAAACAAGTTTTCCTGTTACTTACAGAAAAGGAAAACAACAGAACTTCTGACCGACTGAAAGAACCCTGCTTAGAGAAGCCAGATGCAGGCCAGAAGCTAGAGTCAGATGCAGATTCTGTTGTTATGATGTCACTTACCAATGACCAATGACCAAAATCACAATTGCTGGCCTGTGATTTTACCTAAGCTCAAATACCTTCATGAAATGTCTTCACTCCTATGATCTTCTACAATGTTTATTATTTTTACCTCTCATTTGCTAAACGTGAGAGGTATATATGTGTTACTAGTCCTCACTTTTTGACTTGCATTGCAATTGAATTGTCATGTCTCTTTCTGTAGATTCCATGCTCCTCATGTAGGGTGACCTGCAACACATAGCAGTACAGTTCTTTATTCACCTGGGTGCCTCTCTGGCCTTTACACGGTGGAAAAACTCAATAAATGCATGCCGAGTGAGCTAATGAAGGCTACTGCTCTTGAATGCTGAATTTCCAATGTTTGCATTATTCTATTTAGCTGTAATATCAATCTTTGAGATTATTCAAATCAATCTATTGCAATAGCTGGAAAAAGACACTTTTTGACATTTCTGGGAGTTAAGCATGTATTATGTTTAACTTTAGAAGTGGTTCTTTGATTTACTGTTCTGACCTTTCAATTCCTTGCAAAATTGAGATCCTTTACACATACTACTCTTAGGCTAAACCAACAAGAGAATTTGCCTAATTTTCAAGCTTAAAGAAAATCAAAGTCTTAAATGGAGTACAGTATGATCCTCTAAAGATTCCTTTGTCACTTCTGCATATAAAAGAAGTTGACTAATTACATCAGAATACCAAAGAAAATAAGTGTAAGATTGTATCACACCTTTTGCAAGATAAATTGTTCCAAGAAGATGGAAAAACCATTGCTTGCTCTCTTCCTTTAGCCATTATGAAAGGAGAAATTTAAAAAGAAAATAATACATTTCTAAATTCCAAAATTTTATATCATACTTCAAGTAATTTACCTGTTCATTTATAATCAAGCTATAGATTTTCCCAGAATGAATTAACACAATTTTTGAAATAGAGACAATCTTATAAAAAGACCAGAATAAAGATAAGATACTTATTCATGGCTGATAGTTTTTTTTTAATAGATGTTCTTTTTCCTGTAGAGCTCAAAGGAGAGTTAGTTGAATTGTCTTATCTGTATGGTTTTTAATGAAATTTACTGATTGAGTCGATGATTATATTTTCAGCAATCAATGAATGTTTGATGATGTAGACCTCAACAGCATCTTCTTTGCAAAAACTCCAGGAACTCTTGTAATTCTTTAGAGAACATCTGTGCTAAATGGAAATAAATTGTGGAGGGAAAATGAAAGAAACTTAAAACAAATATTCACTAATGGATGAATTTTTATAATTGGCAAGTGCTTTGCAAGACTTACAGTACAAATTTGCTTACATTTAAAAAGACACAGGCTGTCAAAAAAAATTGAATGTATGAACATTGTGCTTATTATCCAAGCAACACCTGCTGCTGTCAATAAGTGGATGTTTAAATGAGATAAGTCAAACAAGTTTCGAAATAAGGGAAATAGAATATACTTGGGAACCCCATTATCAAATATACTCAGAGGTGATCAAGTAGAGATAAGCAATGTCACATAAAAGAAACAGAAATTCTTTCAGGTTTATCAACCTGATTATAACTATACTGAACTTGTGAGCATACAGAAAAAGGATGAATGTCAGTCAAAATGGAGTTGATATAGAAAATGAGAATTATGAAGGCAATTTCCAAAGTGAAAATTAAGTCATCTGCCTTGAGTATGCAAGAATGATTGGCAAGAATACTCTTATCACTGTGTAAATAAATGAACTGGGATTAGCTTTAAACCATTACACAATGAAGTCATATGACTAATTGTTCCTTGAGTGTGGCATAGTGAGACTCTTAGCAGAAAAATCACTCATGTTTATGAACTTTTGACCCATGGACCTTTGAGCTAATAAATGGGTGTAATTTGTTATGCAGCAGTAGAAAAGTAATGCACTGTCTGTAACTAACCAGGCATTATAGGACCCACTGGAACTAACCAGCCTCTACTCAGCTCTAGTTGATTATTACCATACAAACGTGGGTTCACTGTTGCCCAGTATTCTTTTTTTTTTTAATGAGATCCTGGAAATGGATATCTTTAAATTAAATGTCCTATTTTATTTTTTATTTCTTTTTAAATTGGCAAGCTATTCAATTAAAACATAAATCACTGTGGATGCCAAATAAATCACCTCTGAGAGCAGCCAATTTGAAACTAGCCTAGCTGATGATTACAATCCTTTTCAATTCCAATGTTCCATGGATCTACTAAATAAATGTTATAAAACTTTTTCCTTTTGTTTTAAATAATAAATATTGTAAATGTTGTAATACCTTAAATGGCTTCTAACTTTTCTTCCAAATGAAATATTTATGATTATTAATGCATTATGTTTTTTTTTTTTTACTTTTCTATGAGATAGCTTCCTGTACAAAGAATTACAGGAATTGAAGTTCATATTGTGCATTTGCTACAGTAAGTCATCAAATTCAAAATGATATATTTACTTTGATGTATAACCTTTTTATTTTAATAGAAACATGAAAATAATGTGTACCAATAAGGAACAGCTGTACTTTTCCTCCCATCCACAGAGGTGGTAGTTAAGAGTATCACCTTGGGCAAGTAGCTTAACCTCTCTGTGCCTAAGTATCTTTTTTTTAATTAATTTATTTTCATTTAGTTATAGTCAGTTTACAATGTTGTGTCAATTTCTGGTGTACAGCACAATTTTTCAGTCATACATGAATATGCATATATTCATTTTCATATTCTTTTTCACCATGAGCTACTACAGGATCTTGTATATATTTCCCTGTGCTAAATTTCTTGATATATAAAATGAACTTCTAGTAATAAGCAATAACTAGGGTTTATGTGAGGATTATATGAGTTAGTACAATTGAAGTGCCTGGAATGTTGAGCAGAACATAGTATCCAACAAAGGTCAGTGATTTACAAAGAGAGGCATGTAAGTTGTAAAGTATAGAGGAGCTCATGCTTTGGCCAGGAATAGAGCAGCTCAGTGTTGCTTCTGTACTTCTTTGTGTGGCTTTCAGTCTAGCTCAAGTCCACCTTTTCAGGTCCCTCATCTGCTCTCGTCCAACTTGACTGGATAGTCCAACTAATCCAACTGCTCAGCATTTCCTAATCCCAAAATGCACCTTCCTCTTATTTGGATCCCACAGTCTGGACCACCAGAGTCTTATTCCTCTTTGCCCATCCTAAGAAGCAAATGTATAGACAACTCCTCCACAAAATCTCCATGGATCCTGCAGAGAATTGACTGCTTATTTCTGTAGTAGGTGTTTAAACTTCAGGTAAAAGTGAATAGCTGATACTCATTTACATATTGATCTGTTCTGTTCATAGATGGTAAGTTCCTTACAAATAAGTACATTTTAGTTGTGTTCCTACAGAGCTTAGTATGATGGCTTTTCTATGTTAGGAACTCAGTAAATGTTAATTAAATTGCATATAAAATGTTCAAAAGAAGTAGACCATTCAACAACGGACAAAGATAAAAGGAAAAAGAAATCATTCGATTTTATATATCAAATTTAAACAGGCATTGGTCTGCCAGGTTTTAGAATTTTGGGTTTGTTTTGTCGTGTGTGTGTTTACTTGAATATTCACCTTTCAGTCTTAAAAGGAAAACAACTAGTGGGATGAGAAGCCTGTTCAGGAATCATTCCAAACAACATAATTACATTCATAGCTTCTTGAATTTAGGAAACTTTGCTATTCTTAAATAAGATAGACTTCTGTCACAACACAATAGCCTAGAGCTCCACTTATAAAACACACATAGGCCTTTCACAACAGCAAGAACACAAAGGGAAACCTTTACAACGAATGTAAAAGATGCACGCCCACTTATTTAAGAGCACAGCACCCATTCTAATGCAAAACGCTGCCCTCACTGACAGCAGTTTAAACTAGGAAGGGTTTTCTTTAACATATAGACCCACTCTCTGGGGAGAACCCCAAAGGCCAAAGATGACTCTTAAAAAAAGATGATTTGAGTAGAAAGCTCCGTTCCACTCCTCCCAAAGGCAAATCCATCAATAATCACTGAACTTGGGGTTCTACTATACTCTTTCATTTGGCCAACAGCTGCTGCAGCAACATTTCTGCCTCTTTACAAAGTAATCATACAGCAGAATAGCCTGCCAGCTTAGGCATGGCAGGTTCTCCCGCTGGTCTTCCTTGCCGTCTACCCACTGTGGATGCTGAGAATCCTAGATTCTTAGTTCCTGGGCCTCACTTCCAGTCTGGTTACGGATTTATAAGCCAGAGCTGGTCAAGGGAAACCTGTTGCAAGTCTGCTCTGGGTTTCTGGGAAAGGTTTTCTTCCTCAATAAAAAAGACCTCTTTCTGCCTTTGAACGTGTTGTGTGAGGATATGTCTGTTGCCTGGAGGTTATTTTGTAGCCACAAGGGGACACACATGAAAACTAAAGCCAAATCACCAAAAATAGAAGATGGAAGGACCCCATCACTGCTTTGTCGGAAGATAAAACCCAAGGCCTGCCAACTCCGGACTTCTTTTTTATGTTAGATCATAAATCCTTATTGTTTAAGTCACTTTAATTTTGGTTTTCTTTTACCTGTAGCTGAAAACAGTCTAACAGATACGCAATTTTCTCCACATAGTCTAGATTTTGCAAAAAAAAACACCAAATCTAAAGTGTTTCCTGAATGATATAGTATTCATCATAATTACAGCAGACAAAGACTTGTATTTCTCAATCTTTTTTTTTTCCTGAATTAAGTCCCAGTTAACAGCAAGATTTAGTTATAATAAAATGATGACTTAAGGGACATTTAAACTGACATTATGGGACTGTCTTTATAAACCGTAATACTTCGAAAGATAAAACTCATGGTAATCTTGTGCAGTTAAACATTAATATCTTGCGATTCCTGGACCTCCCCGGTGATTTACAGTGATTACAGTGAATACTGCTAACAAATACTCTGGTGTAATGCATTTCGACAGAACTGTGTGAGAAGGACTGTATCAACTTACTTCCAAATGAAGCAGCCAGACATTTGAGCTGGAAATCTTTCAATTATTTTGTGACAAAGAAATTGAAGAAGGTTCTATTTCAAACATCAGTCGATGTGTACTGCTCAATTTGGGTCTGTTTGCCCTGAGCACTGACTTACCAGGCTGGTCTAGAAATACGCAGGGCACCTCTTGTGTATAGAGCTACATCCAAATAGCCCTGATCACTTCAGGTGAGTTAGCAAGACTCCTAACCCTCACATCCTTCTTTAAGACAGATACCACCTAGCTGTACCAACACAAAGCACCCAGAGCAGGGAAAAGTAGAAGTTATATTTGACTTAAATAAAACAGAACAGAAATTCTTTAAGATGTACAATGAGCAGAGTCAGGGTTAGGTGTTTGCCCAGTTTACCTATTAACAGAACTTACTTCATCCTTTTTATAATTAAAGTTAGATAATAACTGGTTATGGTAGAAGGAGGGCAACAGTGGCTAACTACATAGTACAGGATGAGTGGAAAGTGTGGAGTTTACTTTTTGTTTTGTAAGGAATGGGCAGTGAACATTTCAATCTCTTCCTTATTTGGTAAAAGAAGGTGAGCTGAAACTCCTCCGATTACATATGAAAGAAATCTCAACACAAACCAACTTAAGCTAAAAAAGGAACTCTACTGGGTCAGGTATTTGAAGAGGCTAGAGTGGGTTCCTGTTAAGTGTGATTCAAGAATGCATTCAGTATGATTTGGACTTGGTTTCTCTGTCAGGTTTGTTTTCAGGCTCCTCATGTAGCCTCCCCTAGCTTCTGGCTCACATCTTCCTCATTACTAACAAGACCAGGAGACAACAGCCATGCCTTCCCTTCAATGATTCCAGAAAGTCATCTTGCATTTTATTTCCTTTGACTGGCTCTCTGTCCGTTCCTGAATCATAGCGACCGGAGCAAAACAGTTCCAGTGAGCTAGGAGTTAGAAGTGAAGATTTCTGCACTGAACTACAGGGACTGAGAATAAAGGAGGGTGTTGTTCATCAGAATACAATTGTGAATTTATTACTAAGCAGAGAGAGAATAGTTGCCGGGTAGCAAAGACAAAGATGTCCACTATCATCATTTTGTTTTTAACTAGACTTGAAATAAAACTAAACTGACATACATTCTCTGGATACACAAAGGATCGGTCATTTAGTTGTCAAGTGACAGAAATGACTTTGTTTGAGGTTGACTGAAATTACTCATCATTCCCAAATCTTTCAATGTAAAACTAAATGCAAAGTATATTTTATACATATTACTTAATATATTTACTCTCTTTCAATCAAACAGCAAATTGAGTATTTGATGTGGTGAAGCCTACCATGACCTATCATGAAATATTTCTCATAGAAATAGAGAAGAAAAGACATGACTCCAGATACCAAATTAACCTAACTGGGGAGAAAAGATGTACTTATGTGACGTGGTATTGACCAATGGAATGGGAGATTCAGCAATGTAAAATTGTGTGTTCTTGCTATGGAAAAAGCAGCATGGATATAGAAAACTTTAAAGAGGTTTGAGGTGGAATCCTCAAGGAATTTTAAGATTTAATTAGATGAGGTCAGAAGATAATCTTGGTGGAAGTAACAACAGCACCCCTCAAAAGAAAAAAAAACAGTGAATAAAATAAAATTGATTTTAACGGGACCACAAAGTTCTATGTCAGGAAATCATGGAGGTCCTCAGAACCATATAAAGAAGGATTGACAGAGTAAGGTAACAAACAATGTGGATAATGGAATCACATAGACCAGAGCTCAAATCTCAGTTTTGCCATTTACTAGGTATGTGACCTTGGACCAATTACTGAACTTCTTTGTGCTGTAGTTGCTTCATCTGTTAATGAAGGTTAAGAAAACCCATTTGAAAAGACTGAGAGGACTAAGCAAGGCCATGCATTTGAATTTCGCATCGCCCCTGGCCTGTGAGGTACATGTAGTAGTCGCCAGTTGTTATTATCATTCCTATGTGACTTAATGTGATAAAAAAGCAAAGATCCTGTGTTGGGCTCTCTCAGGAAGAAACAAACACTGTCTTGCTCAATTCCTTCAAGTAACATGGAATTGTTTGTTTTTAGGAGGAAACATAGAACTAAAGACAATGCACGACAAGGTTTCAAAAGAACCCAGAGACCATCAGAGAACAGAAACCATAGTCGACCTGGCTTCACAGTAACCAGATCACCACACCTGAGTGTGGTTCAGGCTCCAGGGCTCTAAAGAGGCAACAGCTAATTGTGCTTCCTTCTCATAACAATCTAGTCACGTTGTCTGATGAATCTTTTTATGAAGATTCTCTGCTTCTCTCTACTTTTGCTCCTTCCTCCACTGAGCTGACTCTTCTCACATGGCAAGTCAAATCCTGAAAGAAAAGGTTAGTTCTGAGTCCTTCCTTGGATAAAACATTCACCCCTTCACCTCTTCATCTGTGAGTCTGTATATTGGATATCCCTAGACCAGATGCCCATCTCGTTAGCAGCTGCCAGTTAACAGAGCAGAGTTTGGAGAAAAGGCAGTTGTAGCATGTTGCAATCTGCTGAAGGAAACCTGTAGATTGGGACTGCGCATAGAAATTGGGGTGGAAGACTTAATAGATTGTATGAGATGTGGCCTATCCAGGGCACAGCAATTCAAAACAATTATCTAAGATATTAATAATAAAAGCCATCTTTAAAACAATTATTAAGGTATCAACATATCAAATGCATCCAGCAAAAAGCTGTTACATTTATCCTTGTATGATGTGTAAAGACCTGATCTAAGACTCCAGGAGTGAAAATGGAGAGGACAAGTTCACCAAAAATATCTAAACAAAACTCATATGACTGATAACTGACCAGTTATGTGGTAAATGGCGCTTTAGTAGAGTGGTTAAGAGCATATACTCAATGCTTGATCCAGCAATCCCACTCCTGGGTATATACCTAGAGAAAACTCTAATTTGAAAAGATACACGCACCCCAATGTTCATAGCAGCATTATTTACAATAGCCAAGACATGGAAACAACCTAAAAGTCCACTGACAGATGAATGGAGATACACACACACACACATATATACACATACACCCACACACACATATATATTAAACAGAATATTAATCAGCCATAAAAAATGAAATAATGCCATTTGCAGCAACATGGATGGACCTAGAGATTATCATACTAACTGAAGTAATGCAGACAGAGAAATATAAATATCATATGATATCACTTATATGTGGAATCTAAAAAAATGATATAAATGAACTTATTTACAAAACAGAAATAGACTCACAGACATAGAAAACAAACTTATGATTACCCAAGGGGAAAGGAGGAGGGATAAATTAGGAGTTTGGGATTAGCAAATACACACTACTATATATAAAATAAACAGCAAGAATTTACTGTACAGCACAAAGAACTGTATTCAGTATCTTGTAATAACCTATCATGGAAAAGAGCCTGAAAAAGAATATACGTGTGTGTATGTAAGTATGTATATATGTATATATAATACGTATGTGTGTGTGTGTGTGTGTGTGTGTATGACTGAATCACTTTGCTGTTCACCTGAAACTAACACAACATTGTAAATCGACTATACTTCAATAAAAAGATTAGAAAAAAAGAGAATATACTCTGCTTTGAGAGTCTGAACAACATTGTTTAATGCTTGGATTTTGTCATTTATTAACCGTGTGACACTAAGAGTTGTTTATCCACTCTGAATGTCAGTTTCTTTGCCTATAAAATAGGGCTGCTCACCACAGCAGCTGCACAGTGTTGGTGTGCAAAGCAGATGAAATCACGCACTTGAAATGCTAAGCACAGAGTGTCATTTAGGGCTCGACTCACGTTGCCTGCTTCCATTAACTCCAAGGGATTTAGATGTAATCCATGAAAAGAGGCTCAGAAGGGAAAGTGATCCCAATGCAGCAGAGACTGGGTTCTGCTTTGGATGTGTTGGGTAGTTTGTGGTACAAAAGAGTCTCCAGCTGGAAAGGCCAGAAGAGCTCTGGACACACGGAAGGTCATCAACTTGGAAGAAGACAAGAGACAGAACAAGAGAATGGCATTGGGGAGGCAAAGAGGACGATGTTGGAAGAGCACAGGTAAGCACTCTGGAGATACAGCAGGGAGATCAGAGAGAAGAGAAGTGCCCCCTCCCTCAGTTAGAGGTTGAAGGTGGGATGTGCCAGAAACAAGAATAAAGGGACTCCCTGAGAGAGGGTCCCAAGATTCATTTATGGGAATGTGCAATTTAAATAATTTGTAGTATGTTTAAAAACATGTGTTTATTGTTGGCCTTTTATCTCACAGCAAGAATATAATGCTCTATAATTAACTGGAAAGTTGAATAAAAATTATTTTAATTTATATAAGGTGTTCTGTGAACAAAATAATTCATGCAGAAGTAATATTCCTTAAGGACTACATCACACATGAGAATATTTAGCAGGTTATAATACAATGACAGGTTTTTTTTTGTGTGTGTGTATATATATACATATGTATATATATATATTTATCGGAGTATAGTCAGTTTACAGTGTTGTAATGGCACATATTTTAAATTTGCTTACTTCTGTAGGTTGCATCATTTCATACTGTAACAGAAAATGGAATTCATTCTCATTGGAATCTATCAGTAACTCAGTAATATTTGCTAAAGATCACTGCCTTCCACCTAGCTTCTTAAGCCATAAATTTAGAATTTCCTTTATTTATTTTAGTGGTGATACCCAACACACACAGACACACACACACACTCACAATCAAGCACCAAGACCTATTGTTTCTATAGCTTAATTATCTGCCAGAACTGTCCACATATCTACATGGCCACTGCCATGGCCCTAGTCCAAGTTGCCATCTTGCCTTATCAGGACAACTGTATGGCCTATAAGCCAGTATTGTCACTTCCACTCCTGTTCTTCTCTGTTCTATTATCTAGAGACATTTGTGTTGTAAAAACACAAATATAATCACAGATGTCCACTGATTAAAACCCAAAAGTTGCTTCCTCTAGGCCTTAGGTGAAATCAAATCTCTTGGACATGTTGGACGCTATACAGTCCTTCATACCTGGCTCCCATCTGCTCTGACAGCTTCATCTTTCACCGCTCTCCGATTGGCACTCTGTCCCAGTCATCCTGGACTCTTTCCAGTTTGCGGCTCATCCCTGATAATTTCCCTCACTCTCTGGCCTTAGATACACCCAAGACAAGTCTGACTCTTCTACTTGGTCATTCTTCAGTTACGAGTTTAAATTTCCCTTTCTCCAGTAAGCCCTGGCCCCCAAGTCAGAATAGGTCTACATTGCTATTCATTCTACTATCTTTTTGCTTCTTGTGACACATGTCACACTCTTAATTGCTTACTTATTGACTGTCTTTCTCATTAAACTGCATACTTATTGAAGGCTGGGACCGTGTCAGTTTTGTTTGCAGCAAAAACTGCAATAATAAATAGCAGAATCTATTGTATAGAAGAAACAAAAAATATTGGCTGCATTTACTATCAAACCAAATGGCAGTAAACATTTACATTATCACTGAGTAATTCTATTAATCATTTCAGTTATTTGTCTGTAGAGCCCATTTATATCATATAATCTGACATACATTACAAAACCCAAACTAAATGGCTTATATATATGCACTTCAAAGCAGATCATAAACATTTATATACATTAAAATGGAGATATATATTCTTAAGATTGTGATTTTATAGGCAATTTGGCTTCATAATCATTTAAATGATAGAAATGTACAAAACTGTTTCCACAGTATATCCTCTTTGTTACTAATTTCTCTGCAAAATAAAAACTTGATAGAATTTCCTCTGTATTTTTTCCCAACTTCTTTATAATTGAAATACTCTCTTTATACAAAATTAATATGATTTTTCCACCATAGCAGTAATTTCTTAAGAGGAGGAACAAACTGTGAGACTTGGTACTTGGATATTTCCACTTAAGCTAGTAAGACAGAAAAGGCAGGGGAATATGACAAATGAAATTTATGCTTCATTGTCAAATAAGAGCCAAATGGTATGTTATGAGCAGCACGAATGTTTGAAGCTCAGAGATAACAGAGATTTTCAAGGAAATACATACCCCAGATATTCAAAGGTCATTTCAATTCAATCCTAAAATAATGGAGCCTAAATTATTAAATAGATTCTGTCTCAGACACCCAGAATTAGACTAGGAGCCAATTAAGTATTTAATGCTACTGGGTATCATGAACTAATTCTCCCAAACTCCAGGGACAGGTTTCATTCTAACCCAGTCCTAAAAATAAGAAGCCAGAGAACAGTCTTAGACTATTTTATTTCATCTCAGGTTATTAATTGACTTGATTCCTGCCCTTATTTGGGAGAGAGGTCAGTGGGTACAAGCTATTACAGGGTAAAAAGGCACTTGAAAATTAAAATTATGGTTTTACACGGCAATCAATGAGCGGTGTTTCTTTAGAACATTTACTTCAAAAATTAAGGCTCAATAAATATTCATGGTTCATGTTGAAAAAAAAAAAAAAGACACCATTTCACTTCAGTTAAAGACCACTACCACCAAGGGCCAGGAGCACAAGTCTAATAGAGCCCAAACTTCCCGGCTATCTTGGTCTTCCAATCACATAAATCTTTCAGGTTTTGACTAGAGTGAAATTTTCAGATTTAATTTAAGTATAAACCTAACGTCCAGGATCATGGCAGAAGCCAACATCAGAGACTAGAGGACCCATGGAATCTTTACCCCACAGTTTTGAACTCATGTTAAGGGAGGGATCAGAGACTTACCTTTGCTCATTGGGAATAAGATAGGCAAATGGAAAAGTGAATATTCCTGCATATAGAAACAAACATCCTTCTCTGTGTATGTACATGTCGCTATTTCCTGTTACCAGCTTGAAGCTGCAGCTGCCAAGGTCTCTCATATTTCCTCGTTGTGACTCAAGGACTGGTGTCTTATGTTCACTCGGCTGTAAGTTTAGCTCTGCCTGCTGAGGATGCGGGCCTCATTCATCCCTTCATCTCACTCTTCAGTGCCTCCATTCCCCTTTCTTCCATCTAGGAGGAATCATATCCTCTCTTCTCAAGAACTTAAATTTTCTCTACTTCAGTTAGTTCAGCCGGCAACTTCACATGAATGCTGAACGCTGGCTTCTTAACCACATCAGTGGTTTTAGAAACATAAAACTGGCACCTTTGTCTAAACTAGGGAGTTGGCTGTCCTTGCTGGACCAGAGATTCAAGAAAAACTATGCTTTCTGTACTAGAGAAACTGTCCCAACCAAGGCTGCCAACAAGCCCCTAAAATCAAAATAAGAAGATTCTTCTGGGTTTCATCTTTCCATAATTTGGCAATGATGAGCAATTCCTTCCTCCTGGGATTCTCCCTCCTCTTAGTCTCTAGGATCACACACTCTCCTAGTTTTCCTCTAATCTCACCATGTAGTATACCATTTATTCAGTCACATGTGAAGGTGTTTCCTTCAGTGCAGAGCCCATAAAAGACCCTGAAGCATTACACTGTATCTTCTCTTTCTATCCAACACACTGTCTTACTCTTATACCATCAATCCCTAAAATAGCTAAAGACTTACTCATCTCCATGTTCAGCCCAAGACTCATTCTAGACCACCATGTTTATACACCCATTTGTCTATTCAATATTTCTGCTCAACTGTGATGCAGGAAATTCAACCTCAATATATTTAAAACAGAAGCGTTCTCCCTTTTGCACACTCTAACTTATGAAGAACACGACTTTTTCACCATCAAGTCATTAAAGGCAGAAGTATGGTAGCTATCGGGGTCTTCTCTTTGCTCTGAATCAAATCCTATTAAATCTTCCTCTTTCAACGTCCTTTGTAACTTCTCCACCTTTCTCTTTCCTTTCTGGTATTTCATACTGGCACATCTTCATGGTATCATGATGGCCAGCCTGTACTCATAAATGGTCTTTCTGCTGATTTTATCTCCCTCTAATCAAAATTTCATTAAAATCATCTTTCATAGCAGAGATTTGAACATATTATCACCAGCTGAATGCCATTTGGGGGCTTCTCTTAGCCCACTGGTTCCCAAATTTTAGCATGCTTCAATCACCTAGAAGGCTGGTTGAAACATATAGACTATTGAACCCCACCCCCCAGAAGTCCTGAATCAGTAGGTTTGGGTTGGGCCTCGGAATGAGTGTCTTTAATAAGTTACGAAGTGGCATTGTTGACATGACTGAAACTATACTTTGCAAATCACTGTGTAGCTTACAGTATACACTTCAATCCCTATAGCATCGTGTACAGGGCTTTGCCAACCCGTCTCCCCAGCCATATCTCCTTACCACCACTGTCTAGATCTGAGAAATGGGCTCCAGATGCACGACAGCGCCTCACTGCTTCTTGCCTCTTTGCCTTTGCTTGGCTATTTCTCTTCCTGTTTCCTTTCCCTTTGCCTCCGTAATTAATATCTATTCATCTTTCAAGAACCAGCTCGAGTGTCACCATCTCACTGAGGTACTCCCCTCAACTGTCTCCTCTCCCTCACTACACACACACACACACACACACACACACATACACACATTGGTAGAACTGGTTCATCCCTTACTTGGGCTTCATTTATGAACTGAGTCTACTCTCACCACAGAACATGCATCTTTTTATTGCACTCAACTGCTTGTCTTCCCCTTTAAATTCCAAGATCTTATGAGCAGAAACTCTTACGAGTATGCATACCTCCAGTAGGTAGTCGAACATCTATAAAATTATAGAAATGCAATATTTGATTATTGAATGAAAACAGATGAATACAAGAGTTAAACAACTTTAAAAGCCCACACTGTCCCACATATGTTACTCTGTACTTTCGTGCAAGGAAAACTCATAAATTGGGGGAAAAAAATCCAAGGATATTTTACCTTTTTAGTATATGAAAAATATGGAAACAAGAATCAGAGCAGATTAAACCTTCTTCTTTCTTCTACTTAATGAATATAGACACCGAGAATAATTTCGCTAATGGAACATTAGGCCATACAACTGATTACACAGCAATTCCAGAAGAATAAAGAGATTCCAGTAATTCTGCTGTGTTCTTGGCTATATTGGTGAAGGCCAGCATTAATTTACGATGCATGCACCATGCTTAAATAAAAAGGATCTAGGCCACCTTTAAAAGAAGAGAAATAATTCACTTTAAACAGGGCCTGGAGTGGGTGGAAAAATTGCTTCTAACTATAAATTATGGAATGGTCAACCAAGATGAAATTTTTATATTGTTACTGGGTCAGAGATATAAATCCCTGCATGTTTCATAACACATTATGTTTTGGATAGTTCATTTATTTATAGTTTTAAAATATAACACAAAGTAGAACAGCCAATAACTATAGTGTAAAATATTGTGCTACATACAGTGGAGGAGTCAAAGAAGAGGCAACACCACCCCCACCCTACGTGGCAACAGGGGCACCTTGGTGTTTCAGGTAGGACAAGTCTTTACTGCGTGGGGTGGTCCAGTGCATTCCAGGATGTTTAGCATTCCTGTTATTCACCTGTTAAAGCACTGGTAGCATCCCTTAGTTAATGTAACTAAACTCTCCTTCACCTTTCCTCACTTCCTAGGGGTAACAGAGCCACAGCTGAGGTTTACTGTACTAGAGGTACCCTGACAAGGAGGTTCTTTGTGAAAAAGTGTGATACTTTCACTCTCTGGCTGTCCCACCCCATTTTTGAAGGGAATAAGAGAAACATGAAGAGGAAATACTTTCAATTTTCAATTTTTTTTGTTGTGCTTGACACATATGCTACATATAACTCACTAATTAACATGTTGACATGTGAATGGTAATGGTAAAATCTAGTAATTAGTTATGAGGGGAATAAATAATTCTTATGCTGATGTCTGTTATTATAAACTGGGCAATAATTATTATCTGGCCTGGGCTTTATTGTTGGACCACAGGAATGTAATAGATTATGTCGTTTTCTATCAATGCATAAGGTATTCCTACCCGATGGTTTATAGAGAGCTAGCTTAAATTTATGCATTGTAGTCAAAGTTAAAAAGGTGAACAGATTTAGATCATGATTCCTGGCTTTCATCCTTAATTGTCCAGTGCATTTTATTTTTGTCAGCTTACTCACATGTGATTAGAACTTGGCTTGTTTAATTCCCCCAAATATAAAACATGTTGGTAAATCAGAATGTCAATTTGTTAACTTACAGTGGGGCTTAGACTTTGTTTAGGACCAGAATGTTTGTGTCCTCTCATCAGGATACACCCAGGTCATAATTCAAAGGCTGTGCATCCACCTCTACTACTTTCATCCTTGTCCTTGCCTAGCAGCTTTAATTGCATCTTGCCCTGGTGCATCCTGCTGGCCCATCTCCAACCTGTGCTCAACTAGTTATCCTTGTGATGAGTATCTTTAGAAAAATTAAATGGTGATTTTAACTCCCCTGCTTAAATCCCTCTAATGGCATCCCATTGCTCTTAAGATAAGCAACCATAAAAGTATTTTTCAGAAAAATAAAAGCTCAGAGACTTAGAAGCAATCAGCTGAGGACTCTAAAAACTTCTAAAAAAAGTTATTCAAACTGAAGAGAAGTGACAGTAAATGGAAACTGGAAGCAATACAAAGAGATAAAGAAAATGGTATGTGGGTAAATATAAAAAGCTGCCTATTTTTCCCTATTTTTTAAAAAAGATAATTCTTACAGCAAAAATAACATTACATTGTAGGTTTTATAATATACGTAAGAAGCAAATTATAGGATAAAAGGAGTAGAAAGAATTATATTTTTAAGATTCTTTTATTCTACACAATGTGGTATATATTAACTCCAATTAAACAGTATTCTATGTCCTAGAGCAACCAACTAAAAAAATAAGTACACAAACATAGAACTAAAAGACTGATATAGAATTTAAAATAAACTAATAAGTCTTTTCAATACTCAAAAATAAAATATTTGAGGAGTGAAAAAGGAAACGGAAAATAGGAAAATAAAAATCAAACAAATGGAATGAGAAACCAATAGCAAGATTGTAGGCTTAAATGTAATAATATCAATGGTTGCATTAAATGTCAACAGACTAGCTAATTAAAAGACAAAAACTGTCAGATAGAATAAAATAGTAAGAGTTAAGTGTATCACATATAAAGACACAGATTGAAAGTAAAAGGACAAAAATTACAAACTACTCAAACAGTACATGTAAGAAATAGTATGGCTATAGAAATATCAAGCAACACAGATTTCAAGAAAGAAGCATTACCAAAAATAATGGTAAATGGGACAATTTATCAGAAATACTTAGCAACCCTAAGTGTGGTTTAATCATAGGACTTCAAAATACAGTGTTCCATACCATATCCCAAAATGATGTCCAGATGACCATCAATATGATGACTAATTTGAAGGCTAAGACTGTAAAGCTTCCCAGAAGTAAAACAGAACATTTTCATAATCCTGAGGTAGCCAAATACTTCTTAGTGAGGATTGAAAACACTAAAGATAAATTAAGAATATATATAATCTGGACTTGGTCAAATTAAAAGCTTTTGCTTATTAAATGACAGTCTTACAAAGATGAAAAACAAAGCACAGACTGGGAGAAAATATTCTCAGCACAAGTGTCCAGGAAAGTACTTGCATTCAGAATCCAATGAAGAAGATGCAAAATTGAATAATACATATAACACAGAATTGAAAAAATGGGATAAAACTTGAACAGACATTTCACAAAAATAAGATGAATAAATGTTCAATAAGCCCACAGAAAGATGTTAAACATCTTAAATCATTATAAAAATAGAAAGTAAATTCACAATGATAAAGCACTTCATATACCATGAACAGCAAATACTGGTAAAAATGTGAAGCAGGTGGAAATCTACTTTCTTAAGGGGGACTGTAATATGATTCGATTAATTTGGAAATTTGTCATATATTTTAATGTTAAATATATATGTAATATATAATCCAACAGTTCCAAGTATCTATACCAAAAGACTCATAAAAGAATGTTTACAGTAGCCTTATTCATAATAGTCAAAAACTGAAAACAATAAAAAAAAATCAGTAAGAGACTAGAAAAACAAATTACAGTGTATAGATTCAACAGAAAGTTACTCAGTAATATGAAAGAATTAACTAGTGATACTTGAATCTCACAAACAGGTATTATATAAAAGAAGTCAGACTCATCTGACTCAAAGTCAAAACGCATTGAATTATACACTGAAGATCTGTACGTCATAAAAAATTTACCTCAGTAAAAATAAATACAATCCTTTTGAAAATCCAAAAAGTGGGAGGGAGGTGTTATCCCGTGAAATGTAGCAGAATTGAGAGACAATGTTTAAAATCCATTTGAAAATAGATAAAAACTTTCAGCTATCCCCCCCAAAGGAAGAGTGAATCAAGGAATATAGGCATGTTTCACTGTGCTTAATAAATATACTGACATTTCAGGTGACCCTGCAAGCAGAGTAACCTGTTAGAATGTTTACATTCTTGTGACTGATATCCCATGATTTATAAATTCATATAGAAGTTGACAAATGATGTGGAATACTCTTGAATTACTTTACTAAGGTTTGGAATAAGAAATTAATATAACTAAAAACTGAAATGTCAAAGTCTATCAATGTTTCATGAATGTTTCTCCTCTAATAAATATAATTCTAAGGTTTAAACCTCCTGTTGGTATTAGTGTTGTGGATTCATAGAAATCTGGACAATGACAGTGTCATGGACTAATCTATAAAAATTCCTGTTTTAAGATGGTATCATGCAGCCGAATTTGCAAAAGGTTCCTCTGAAGTGTTGTACAATATTCTGCTGAGGAAGTGTGGGTCATGAAGAATGGGCTAAACCGTGTTATTTATTTCAGTGCAGAAGAACTCGAGATTTTCTATCTCTTAATATGGTCATTTGAAAATCTAGGAGAATGTATAAAATAAGTCCTGACTCTTGATCTGTAAGAGAAAACTTTAAGGTGTTGATTTCTCCCATACACATAAAAGATTGAGAATTAGCCACACCTGAAGTAGTTAACCATGCAAAAGGAACTATTTCAATATGTAAAGGGTTAACATCCTGTGTAGGAAGCCAAAAATCAAGTACTAATGGTCAGAAGCAAAGCTAAATGAACTTTCAGTGGGGGCATGGGGGTGAGCTCGGAGCACTTGCAGTGGTTCTGATTCATTGCGATGAAAGTCTTTATTTTTTTCTTCTAATATTTTTTTCCTTAATTTCTAAGTTTTACTCTTTGCTTGAAACAGTACTAGAGAACACAACAACTTCTCAACAAATGTGCGGTAAATGAACTAATACATGAAATAAATAGGGCAAGAGACGGGGAAGAGAGAAAGAAGGGTCCCATGGTGCCACTGCACAGGAATCGCAGTGCCATAGAAAGAAACCACTGACTTGAGACGTGGAGATGCTGGAGAGGGTGACAAGTCCTCAAAGAATGTCTTTTCACAGAATCAAGCAGTAAATCCTGAAATTAGAGACCTAACCCCTGCCCTTGGAGATCATAACGTCAATAGAATATCCTTTCCTAGTGCTGTCAGGCTGAGAATATTTCGGAGAACGTCTGCCTATGTCATCAGATGTTCCAACATCAGAGTCATGAAGTCTACTTAGCTGGCAGGTCTTTCTCAGAGCTCAATTTAAACACAGCTCCTGATGAGAGATGCATTAATACTAAGATAATGAAATGAAGGTGAATCCTCAGCCACTAAAGAGCGGGAAGAGGTGGACTGGCTTGAGTTCTAATTTAAGGATATGTTTATTGTTAAAGCATCATCCAGACTGATCATTCATCTGTGAGGATGCTGCTCAGACTGGAGGAGAGAAGTGAGGGCAACACTGTCCCATAAATAAAAATACCATTTCCTGAAAATTCTGCTGGAGGAAATTCCTTCTTATTAAAATATCTAAACTAAATTTTTTTCAGAAGAGCCAACTGAATCCCCCTCACTAACTTCCATCTTGTCATATTACTGTTCTAGTTCCTAAAAGAAATCTTCAGTTGTGAATTGTCAAAGAACTCTGGAGTTTATATGATATTTCATGATTCTTTTTCTCTACAAGAAAACAAAAAGGACTAGTAGAATGCAAAAAATCCATATGTTTCAATCCACTGAACAAGGTAACCAGTTTAACTTATGAACAACAGTGTTCAAAACGGGTCTTCCTTTGCAGTCCTTCAGGGACCTGTATTACTGACCCACAAACAGATTCATCAGAAACCACAGCAGTGCACACTTCACATCCCTTCTTGAGTCTGTTCAATACACAATTAATCTCATTTTTATTGCATGGTTTTATACAGTGGTAGAACTTTTGGGGAACTACATAAAAAAAATTCTTCCCAGAATCTCCCAGAGACAAGGTTTTTATTTTCCAACTCAGAAATTCATATTTGGGCAAATTTCAGTTTGGATATTTGTAGCCTGTCAAAGGTAATGATTTCATCCTTTAAGCTCCAGGCTCACTTTCTCTTTTAAGTCATGAGGATATTAATTTTCTTTTGGAAACGAGCAAGCAAATTGAGGAAAGCTCTTATGGCGCCTCCAAAGTGGTAACTACTCCCCAGAGGAGATACCGGCTTCTGTCTTTGAGCAAATAACTTACGTATCCTGGCTTTGATTTTTTCTCATTTGAAAAGATACATCGCTGGAATCAAATGGCATTTCTTAAGGTAGATCTGTGGTCACTAGACCTGTTTGATGTAGAAAAACCAACTGCACTGTCAGATTTTTAACAAAGATGTTGTTACTTATAAGACTCATATTACAGAGGATAAATGGGGAGCATTTTTCATCCAAAAGTTGGAGAATCCACACTCCAATTCATTACCACGTTAGAACCAAGATCTCTGGTGCACATGAATGCAACCTCCAACCCCTACCTCATGGTCAGTAGGGAGGAGGGCACTCAGCTGTCAGCAGCAGAGGTGAGGTGGACTTTGCAATCATAAATCAGCAAACTACACAAGGCTACTCAGAAAGGGTCACGCTCAGATACAGATGAAAGAGGCCATAGTATTTACCTGGTAAGATATTAATCAGTAAGTTTTGTTATCAGTAAAAGGGTAACAGACTGTCTCTAGGAAACAATCTCTTTATTAGTTCAGATTTTAATGTTTTGAATATGTGACATGAAGTTCTGTTGGTTTTGGAAACTACTTATCTCTTTGGGGATTCTTTCAGTATAAGCATCCAAGTTCAAAGAATTCTGGTCAAACAAGGCTTGCTACCCTTGGAGAGTGTACATTAATAAACAGAAGGCTCTCTGTAAGCTGTGTTTAACTGTGCTTCCCAAACATGTTTAACCACAAAACCCATAACATGTACTTCCAGCCAATGGAAATAACCACCTTAGAACAGTCTTCAGGAAACACTGACCTCAAATGATTTCCTAAATCTAATATATATTCTGAAAAGAGGCTAAACCTGAGTAGACTTTGATTTGTAGCCTTCAAAACTAGTGAAAAAAGTAACTGAACATATTTCAATGGTTCTTTGTTGTTTTCATATTTCTTCTCTCAAACCTGTTTTAATTGATCTTCACAATTCCATGAAATGGCTTTCATTTTTAAATTGACACGGGGAAACCACAATACACCAAAGACTTCTGCAAATGATTTCTGTGGAAAATCACCTGACCTCACAATAATAGTCATAACTGTTCAGTCTGCAAGATCTTCTCTGGATAGAGCCATGCCACATTTCCATGTCTCCAAGACGTTAATTTCTTGAAACCGCCCTCACAGATTCCCCATGCTTCCCACATAGGCGTATGCAGTAAAGACCCTTATGCTCCAAATGACTCCTACTTCCCTCAGTCTCTCAAGATTTGGTGAAGTATTATATTACGGAAATAACACTGGTTAGAATTAGACACTGCTGGGTTCTAATCCTTACGCTCTAAGTCATCAACTTCAAGACCTTGCAAGTTACACTTGGTAATTTCATTTACTCCCCTTGAAAAGAGAATGATGACATTTGTGCTTTCCAGGGACAACAGTGTCTTGATATACAATAAAGACCTTCAGAAGAACTGATTTTCCCTTGCCTTCTTCACCACTCTTGTTTTCTGACACCATTGTCAGAACTGCAAACAGCTAAGAGTGAAGATTATACTGATATTTATTGTTGAGAAGACAATGGTGAATAGAGTAAGGAGAACAGCCATCTCAGCACCACCATTACCCACAGCCCTTTCTGCAGAATGTCATCTTCATTACAGGACAGAAGCTCTATTTTCTAAGACTCTGAAGGCATTTTGTGACTACAATGGGGTAGAGGGCTTTGCAATGGACCCCCGTTTCTCAGACACAGAGGACTTAATGACTATGCTCAGAAGGGAGTTAATAAATGAAGAAAAAGGCCAAAAGTTCACACCACTTCTTCAGTAAAACCCAGTAGCATTGCATGGGGGTATTCTGAAAAATAAAGGGTTCCCTTCCTTCCTTCCTTCCTTCCTTCCTTCCTCATTCATAAAATGTTTATTGACCACTTACCATGGATCAGAGGAATAAGGAAAATTGCGGTTTGTCCATCTTCAGACTCAGTTACTGCAGCCCTGGGGGCTGTTTTCTTTGTCTAGGACACAGTGGGGTGGCCGACACCAAAGTGAGCAGGGGCTTATGGTGGCACCAGAACAGCACAGGGGCATACGAACAGAAATGGATGTGACTCACCTTTCTTTTTACTACAAAAGCCAAAGCCTCTCCCTAAAAGAGGGGCTTACTACTAACCCAAATGGATTTTTAGAAAATCAGTCTGAGGTAATTAATTTTTTATGAGAAATTCCAGAAAGACTCAGGTACTCTGAAGTATTTAGCAAAGAATGGCTACATTTTAAAAATTATTGTTGGATACATAGTGCACTTAAAAATTGAACTATTTTTAAGGAAAATTACATGGCACGGCATTGAGTATTGGGTGTCAGAGAAGTGGGACTACCTGTATTATGTATCTCAAATGTATTTGTCACCAAAGCCAATTCTGAAGTGAAAGATTTTAGGTGCTTTCTTTTGATGTTGCATAGAAAGAAGTTTCCCAAAAATTATGTGTGGCTTGGTCTGTAGGCAGTGCAGTCACGGGTGTTTTAGTTAATGTATGGTTTGTTTTGCAGAGACATTTGGACATTTCAAAGGAATGTTCATGAATTTCCAAATGCTATGTTTGCTGTAGCAAGACATGCAGAGTAATCATTACCTCCGGCTGATTTCCATCTTCCCCACACTGCTCCCTGTGTGTGCTTCTTTTATGTTTGACAGACATCCTGCATTTTTACCACCCTGACAATAATCATGTAGTTGGTGAGCAGCAACAATTAAGCTTAAGTGTATTTGGTCCTACTTAGTCCCAATTATACGATCACGAAGCACTTCAAGTGGTAACACAAAGTCAAGCATCAGAACAATATAAAACCGAGAATTTAAATGAAAAAGACAAAGGAAGTTACTTTGAGTGAAGTACAAGCTAAAACACATCTTTCATGGTTTTTTTTTTAATATAATATACTACCCTAGAACAAATTATTTGAAAATAATTTATGAAATTACCATTAGAACATACATAAGCTATAGCAAAACTTTTGTGAGATTTTTCAATCTTCTGAAAGTTTGTCTTTCTTGAATATTAAAACACCTTAACAATATTGTCTTAAAACAGAGTAACTACCTAGTAACTCCTCAAAGGAATTTTTTTTCTTTTTGTAGGATCTCAGAGTGCATATTATTCTATTCTAAGATTCCACACAACATGCCCTTTATAACAGTCTACTTCAGAATAAAGCAATTAATGTACAATTGCATCTAGATTATATTTCTACTTGAAATGTGCAAATAAATATATTAAAACTATATAGCAATGTCTTCAGTAGGCATATAGTATGTGTGTGCATATGTTTATACATACATATATATGTGTGTTTATATAGATTTAATTTTTTTAGCTTACATTTTTGGGAGCTAGACATAGCTAATCCTAGTAATAATTACATCTTTACTTTCTTACTTTTCATTGCATTTTTTTTAGTAGAAATATTTTCATGGAACCCCCTAAAAAGAAAAGCAACAGGTAGTGTCTTTTAATTTATCATATTCCAACTTAACTTAAGGACTTGTAAGAATGAATATGATGTACACAAAGATTTTTCTTCCAAAAATATTAGACCTATTCCATTCAAGAGTCAAATGAGATGGCAGACCTAAGTGATTTCTCACAACTCCCTAAGTTAACAACTTGGAATTTGATTAATTAAAAAATACTATCTCCTGTTTTTCTTATTAAAAGTTTTCACTAAAATAGTTCTCCCCCCCAAAAAAAAAAGTTCAGAAAAGAAAGGAAATACTCATTACTAGGATCAGCTATGTCTAGCTCCCAAAACTATAAACTCAAAAGAAGCCTGACTCCATAATATAGCTCTAGGTTTCATATAATTCAGATGTCACTCAGATAGAGTCAAAAAACACACATATATTTTTAATTCTTTAGATATTTGAATTACAAAGAAACAGCTTTGGAAAAAGGAGGATGCAAAGTAGCACATAATATCTTGGTATCTTGACAGTTAAAAGTTGTGGAAAAACTTCATGGGAACAAATGTGATCATGAATTGTAGATTTGTATTAATATCAGAATATATATTTTTTAAAGTTTGGGATTAAGAGACAGGTCAGAGCATAAAGTGGTGAGAAGCTGCTTCCTCTGCCACATTAATGTTGTATCGGAAGCACCTGAACTTGACAATGACTCTCTTTGCAATTGAGTGAAATAAGAAAATAAGTTATCTGGTCAAGATTTTGCAACATTTTTGAGTAATCTGGGCCCGTTCTACCAAAATTCTCATTATTTATCATGTACCTTTCCAATCATAACACAGTCGAACTTTCTTCTTCTAAGCCCGTTCTGAATGGCTACAGGTTGAACAGAAAATGATAGGAAAAGCCAAAATGAGACAGATCTGAGTAACAGTTATTTGACCAATTTCTAATGGGAGCCAACATGATGTTATCCATGATAATTACCTTAACCTGCATTGATAATCTGTTTATATGAACCATCTCTACCATTCTTTTATATATAAATATGTATTTATAGCTTTTTTAGAATTTAATTATGGTTGACTTGTGCTCCCTTTGGGATACGATGAGTTCCCCTTTTTAATTAGTCCCATTGTCTTTCTGTTGTGATCTCATCTTTATGACTTATTCCTTCATAGACCATAGTCACAAATCAAGGCATTTTAAGTTAAACTCTTCTCTCTTATAATTATAAAGCTATGAGTTGGGGGATTTACTGACCGTAAGTATCATCTGAGCAGATCAAGACTTCAAAACTGGTTAAAAGGATAATTTTCTCCAAAATGGATGTATGGAGTCCAAGGAGAGCTCCACTCAATAGGAAACAGGAGTTAGGAGTCCCTACATATTTCACTGTGGTCCCTGGGATTGCCTCACTGAGCTATTCGAGATGCATGTCCTTGAAGGAGAACCATCACCAACTGGACTGAAGGACAGATTGCTTCAGGCTCACTAGAAGGCAGCAAAAAAGGAAGCGAGAGACAAGATTAAGGCCACATACTCCGCTCTAGCCTACTGGCCTTCTCCTGGGACTTTGATGTGCACAGATCCATGCTGTATCATCCCTCATTTTACTGAAAGGCTCATCCTGGGGAAGGGAACTTCCATTTGAAACCTAGCATTTAATCCTAGTCTAGAATTAAAACTGCACTCAACCCCTCCTTGGAAAAATGTCTTCAAGTACCCAATGATCAACTCACTTCCACTCAAACTGTCTCTCTAGTCCAGCAGTAAAGTAGAAGTGCCATTTTTTTGAGGGTTGCAATGATTTTTGTCATTTTTATGCATTTTAATTTTTCCAAAACAATTTTAGTAGAGAAGTTTTAAATTTGCCCTTTTTTCCAACATAAAACAAGCAGCTTGTCTAAATACAAACTCACATAAAATGTCTTTATTTAAAGGTTAATATTTAAGAATCCAAATGGACGGAAGGGGTACTAAAAACACATACCTGTAGAATACATACTTTGTTTCCTTCAATTTCAGAATGAATCTCTGACTTTCAGTGAAGTTCCACAGGCCATGTAGCAGTATCTTGTATTTTAAATCTCTTAACCAGGCTTTTAGAGAAATACTGGATCAGAATGCTGTGTCTTATCAGTAAAACACATTTCATGGTAAATTCAGAGAGAAAGCATCGAGCGGAACAGATGTATGCTCTTTCAGGACCATTTATTACACCAATCCTATTAAAAATAATCATGTAGCTTCTCACTCTTCATAATATTTTGATCCTTCCTTTTGTTACACAAAATACCATAAGTTAATACTTTACATGAAAATCCATTTCCAGGACAATCCTATTGGGCTGCTGTACCACAGTAAACTCTAATCTCTGGAAGAGAGAGAAATTGCCGTGAAGGGTAACAGTGTCTCCACCCTTTAAATATGGGTTACTGTTTTCTTTTGCATTTAACAGAAGGAAAAAAAGGAACAAAGAGGGCAGCATTCAAAAACCTTATTGGCACACTGAAGAAAAGATCAAAAATAAGACTAATCCTTCCAAAGAGGAGATCAAACCTAGCAAGCCCAGGAGAGTGAAAGTTGATGGCATTTTATTCAATTGAATAAATGAATTCTAAATGTGAATATGGCATATAATGAAAAATGATACTATAGTCTTGAAAAAACTTTTTAATCTAAGGCAGACAGTTTATAAAAATAAGGGTATACACACACGCAATGCCGTATTATTCAAAAAATTTCCCTATAATTTTATAGCTTCCTGCTACACACACACATTCACAGGGTACACATGAATGAGGAATTATGTTAATAGAAGAAAGTCTGTTACAATCAATGGGAAGCGTGCTTTTCTATTCCTGCATTATTTCCCCAGTCCCAACTCTTCTAAAAGGGAAAAGCAGAGACAATCCCATCTGCAGAAGGCAAGGTCCTGGGGGACATCTCCCTCTACATGCCTCCGTCTTTGTCTCAGTCACTCATTCAGTAAATACTTAATGATTGTCCGCTGTGCACCAGCTGGGGCTGGGGATACAATGATGAGAAGAATAGAGTTTCTCCCTTCAATTATTATCTAGGGGGAAGAGAAATCTACAGACTACAACATAGCACACTAAATTCTCCCCTCTGAACACTGTTTTCTTCAATAGCTAGTCAAAATGCTGAGAGCGCCTGGAATCAGAAAAGACAGAACAGATCTGCTTGCAGAAGGGGAGATCGGGTGGGCTTGGTGCTATAATTTCATGTATCTCTTTAGGTCAGGAAATGAAGTAAGATAGTGCATGAACACCTGCCTCTCTGGGCCTTCTCCCCACTCCTGCATTCTTCACATCCATCCCCATATTCCTCCAGATACAGGCCCCAAGACACCTGCTGTAATGTTTTTGTATCCTACAGGTAGTTCTCAAAAAAAAAAAAAAAGCAGATGAAATAATTCTGGGAAAAATTCAATTGAGTACAGCATGTCTGTGAGAGCATGTCTCCCGGGGACTCCCTGTCTCCCAAAACCTGTATCATGGACTATTAAAGCAGAAGTTTCATCTGCAACATTAGGATGGATATCAGATACTCAGGCAAGATACAAGGCAAACAAATAAATTTTCAAAAGCCACTGTCAAGTAAAATACAAGTTTAAAGCTGCACTTCACTTATATCCAAATTAAGAATACAGAAGAGTGGGGGGAGGGAAAAATGAGGAGTATGGGATAAACATATACACACTACTATATATAAAATACATAAACAACAAGGCCCTACTTGTATAGCACAGGGAACTATATTCAGTATCTTGTAATACTGCCTTCCACTAAGGAGGCTTAGGAATCCTGTAAGGGAAAAGAACCTGAAAAGTAATACATATATACACACATGCATAATGTATAGCTGAGTCACTTTGATGTATACTTGAAACTAACAGATTGTAAATTAACTATACATCAGTGAAATAAAAAAAATATATATATGGCCAATCAGTGCACTTAGACGGATTTTAGCTGCATCTATGGCAACTATAAATTATAATTGGCCATTGATTGTTATTACTTTTCTGTATCTGGGACTGACTGATAACCATACAATGTTACTTCATATGAACAATAAAAATAATTATAAGCCAATAAGATAAATATATAAATATATATATATATTTGAGAAATTAAAAAAATAAGAATATGAAAGAGTCAAGTGAGAATTTGAGGGAAGAATTTGTAGGGCAAGATGAATTCTATAGGAACCATTTACCCCAAAAGGAGGGAGGGAAAACTTTCTTCTGCAACTCAAGTCAGAAGAAAGGAGGGTTCAAAGGGACCACTCTTCACAGTGAAGGTGACCCGATAAACTAGGTTCTGCCTTCCACTAAGGAGGCTTCGGAAGCAGGAGAGGGCCTGAGAGCTGGCCGGAGAGCTTGGATGGTGCAGAGAATGAGAATTGCTTCTGTATTGGGATTGGTCTGCCCGCCCAGAATTTGTGTAGGCAAAGAGAGCACAAATGTTTCCTGTTGACCAGACGTGAACCCTTTTCAAAAGAGAGGGCCAACCAACGTTGCTGAAGAGGACTGCCCTGAGAGAAAACCATCTTGGGAAGGCCCTTGAACTCCAGCAGAGACAATCTGCGGGGAGACCTCTGAAACACGAGAAGTCAGTGGGGAGGAAGGCAGAGTTGGGGGTACAGAAAACAAGTGGGAAAAGCAGCCCTCACGTCAGAGGGAGGACCACCATATGTACACCTGGGGGCCTCTGGAGATCTACCAAAGCCCCCCTCTGAGAGTCAGCATCAAATAGCTGCCAGGCCCACAGAGTGAGATGCCAGTTTGTGACACCACCAACCAAGAAACACTTTCCTACCCCTTCCTTGTCTTCTCTCCTCAGCCTTCAGGGTCAAAAATCAAACAGAGCAAAGGAGGGAAAAGACAAAAATAAATAAATAAACAAAAAGCCTGAGACAGGGATGCTAGGGGAAAATATCCAAAACTTGGGAAAGAGGGGGAAAGGCAGATTGCGTGTCCTTTCTGTGTCATGCCCAAGCACAGCTAACAGGTCTACCCAGAAGGAATCATTATTTCACTCACTATTTCTACTGATTAGGGCTCAGATGCTAGAATTGGATACCGACTTACAGATTTCTGTCCAGGAGAAAACAGAACCTGAAAGGTACAGTTCTAGGACAAATTTAGGAAACTTAATTCAGCTTTCTTTTCCTGGGCAACTGTATGGATTCTGCAAAACCTCTTAAATCAGCTTGACCAGCCTGCTGATTTCCTCATTAATGACTTACATACATTTTTGACCTGTGCTCACTTTATGACTGCAGGAGACTCGTGTTTGAAACTTCTTAAAAAAAATACCTTTCTAGAGAGGCAACCTTTCTCTGCCTCTCATTGCTAGCCACCAGGCTGCCCCAGATGCCCAGCCAAGGAAGGGGAGAAGATTTAACTATAATTCAGCTCCAAAGTTCTCATTCTGACATGTGGCTGTCCCTTCTAATTTCTGAGCAGAGGCCATATTAGCAATATACAAAGTGACTTTAAAAGTTTCAGTAACGTGGGAGTGTTCATAAGTGTCATATATCTGCCAAAATTACATGTCCAGAGGTAGTGGAATATTTCCTGCAATATTTTTTTGTAAGGGATGATAGGGAACAAAAACAATGCTGTCTTTGATGAAAATCCTTTGAGTTCTGTTTGTTCTTAATTTGTAGTCTTCTAAAACTACAGAAGGATGATAGAAAGGGTCACTAAAAGAAAGGAAACCAGAATATGTATTTCTTTGTTCTTTCTCTAACCAGGGTAAGCCTCATTTTTAGTTAAAAAAAGAAAACAAAAGTTTTATATATGGCTGATGTGTGTTCCTTTTAAATACAGATAGCCTGTTTAAATTTACAAGCACTATATATGCTAGAAAATATATTATCTTGAATCAGGTATTCAGAAGATTATAAACAACAGCCAGCTCCAAAAGTAATAATTTTCATCAGGACAATTTCATTTAAATTCCACTTCATCCAAATGATACCAGTAATGTATTTTTCTTGAGCAATTATAAAAGCAGATGGGATCTTATTATAGATTTTTGCATAGCAACAGTAAGATTAACTGTACTCAAAGTTGAGATGACCTATAAAACCTGGCACAGCTTGTGCTGTACAGGATGTTAACATTTTAACATCCCAAACACAGAAATTCAAATGAAATAAAATGCAGAAATACAAAGAAATAAATGAAACTTGTTAAAACATACTTTCATTAAATATAACCTTTGAAAATCATATGAAAAACTAAGATACTTAATTCAACAAAAGTAGTAACTGATACATAATTTAATACAATATAATGTATTACTAATACATTATAACTTCATGTCATGCTTGGTTTACTGACTATTCACACAGGAGTGACTATAACCCTTGGAATTAAGTCTGAAATTTGGGGTCTACATAGAGTCAAGTTCTAAACCCACTTCTTAACTTGCTGTGGAATTTGGGAGGAAGATCATTTAGGTTATTTTAGCTCCCGTTTCATCAAAATGTCTACTGCAAAGCGTGTTAAGTATTAAATATAAGAAAACAACGTATGTGGAGTACTCTGTATGCTTCTAAATCCTATGTTCATGCTAATTACTATTAAAGTTTCTGTTTTGCAGGTATGTTCTCTTCGTGGGGGAAGAGTATCATCATAATGCAGAGCATTTTCCTGAAGAGTAATAGATTATAGGGAGAAGACATAATGGTCCTTCTTTGAAAACTCCAATATGATTCACTGAGACGCTGAACTTGAGAAATGAAGATGGAAGTGAAGTAAGACCTCTCTGCTGCTGCTTCCACTGTACACAGCTTCTGCTTATTTCTGGCCAGTGGAGTGAGAAGGCAGGGAACACAGATCACTCCCTCAACACGTGCAAGGAAAAGCCAAGTGCAGCAGCTGTTACCAACTGCAGGCATTGGCTCCCTGATAGCAGAGCTCCCAGCAAGACTCCTGGGTCTGAAGCCAGGCAAGTACTTGGAGTCCTAGCCTGCAAGGAAAGCCCTTCTCCCCTCCTGTTTCTCTGCCCTGAATCTACTGAAGACCAATGCCAGAAGCAGCAGCCTTCAGGAGTTGAAGACCCACCATTCCAGAAGACTGAAATGACTGACGGTGGCAGAGTAGCCTCTGCCAGTATTTAGCTCTCCAGTAACCGATGGGGAGCAGCTGGATAAAACCTGCTTTTCCAAACTGTAGCCTCTCTAAGCAGAGCACTGACAATAAAGGGAGAAAAAGTTAAACATCAGAAAAGACAAAGGAATGGATACAAGTTTCCTCATATTTTAAGGAAACACCTTGTTCTTTGGAGATACATTTTTGGAAAAAAATTAGTATGTTTTGGATTCAAATTATCCCCCTGCATAAGAAGATATTCTGTAGCTTCTGGAGTGAAAATCACAAAAGGAACAAAAACAAACAGAAATGAGATTATTTAAAAGTAGCACATGTTAACTTTGGACTATTAAGTAACTTAATGTGTTAAACTAGGTTCTCCTGCACTTCCTTGTACAGTCCTGAGAAATATATAATAACGTCCTGAAAGGTAAATACAAAGTAATATGTCAGATGATAATCACATCGCAGATTTATGACTACTGGTTATAATTTTGGAAAACAGTGGAGTAAGTGGAGAACACTTACTCAGTGCATCACGGGGTTCAAGGAGCCACCTCCATACACTGCTAGCTTTTTGGCTTTGGGGAATGACTACACAAATCATTTAAAGAGCAGCTAATCAACAATTTAAGGACAAATGTACACATAGTAGTTAGCAGTTTCTATGTTCTGGGTCAAATGAGTCATATGAAAGTGATAAATTCCAGCCTGCAGCTGTTATGCTAATGAAGTCACCAGTGAGTCAAGTTCTATCTAAATATATGCACATGCATTTCTATTGCCATTACATTTACCCCCAGTTGACATCAATTATCTCAAGAGTTAAAGGGCATCTCTTCACACCCCTAAAAAATAAAAAAAAAAATTACCCAGAATAAATTATGCGTTCAGCAAATCCCCAGATAGATTCAATATACCCCAGGATAGCATTCAGATTTCAGTCCTTTCAATGGGCAGCTTCTGGACCCTGACTCGAGGTGCTCTGTCCTCACAACAGAGAAAACTGTGCAGTAGTGTTAGTGCGGGCTTTTGCTCTCACGATCTTGGTGATCAGCATTGAAAGGAAGAGAGATTTTTGTCTCAACCTTTGTTCAGGGTTGTATCCACAGACGTAAGGCAAACACAACTGTTTTTCTTTAGTATTTTTTTTTCAAAACCATAATATGAGGTCGTCACAATGATATTTTCTTTCGCTTTTGCGTGGAGATCACAATTCAGGATGAAAAATACAGAACCTAGCAAATTCTCAGTTATTTTAGTTTACCCTAGGAAAAACCCTGAAGACAACCATAGCCACAGAAGGCAGGAATTGAGATTCCACTTTGCAGGCATCTGGGGTTCAAGTAACTACAAAACATAAAGTAGCCAGAGCAATAAACTGGGTCAGAGTGTCAGGTCTGGCAAGGAGGAGTGGCCTGACCCACTTGTGTCATTTGGCGCTTGGGGCCTCTATTGACTGACCTGGAATCTGAGAAGCTTAGGGAAGGTCATTTCAAAAATGTTCTTAGTTCTAATATCCTATATTTGGGTAAAGAGAATGTTAAGCAATATTATAACTTGCAAAAGTAGCATCAATTGCCCCCTCCAAAAATCACAACCTTTACAATTAATTTCCCCTCTCCCAGTAACTCACCTTTAAAAATAGAAAGGCTGTACATTTGAAAAAAAAAAAGCTTTCTTTATTACGAACTTAAACGCATAAATGCAATTCTTAAATCACATTAATTCTATATAGTAATTTTGAGACAGGAAGGGGGCAGGGCACAGCCATTCAAGGAATGCCACAGCAATTAACATCAAAATGGTGAAAGATTCAACCCCCAGTAGGCCTTGAGGCTCAGGGTGATGAGAGATTTAACTTCTAGCAGATCTTCAGCTTCATTATACGCTCATTGTAAAATATTAACATGGTGAATAACACGCCCACAGGCGCCATGGCAGCCCCCAGGCTAGCCACAAAAGGTCAAAGAGTGGGAAATGGACAACTTCCAGGGAATCCCAGCCCCTTCCCCAGGCTACTTAGACTGGTCCTTCCACTTACTAGCATATGAAGCCATCAAGCCCATAAAAACCAGCAACAGGGTGCCTCGTGGCTGCCTCTCTCTCCCTCTTCGGGAGACAGGCCCACATTCTGTCTATAGAAATGTGTACGTACTTTTAATCTGAGCACCCAACCCCCACACCTTGTGGCCTTTTTCTTGCCTTTCAATGTATCTCTCTAAATAAATCTACCTTTACTCAGCTGTGGCTCGCTCTTGAATTCTTTCCTGCGCGAAGCCAAGGACCCACACTTGGCGGGCACGTCCAGGGGGCTCAACTGAAGCCTGGGACTCGGCCCTTCTTATGCCCCACATCTGTTTTCCTGCATCAATTTCACATATATGCATAGATAATTTATTACTTATGTGTATATACACTACACATAACTTTCTCAAGCTATTGGTACATGTGTTCATTTGTCCTGGATGTGAACAGGGGAGTCAGGTGTTGAGTTGAATACATACTGATATAATGAATAATAGATGGCTGCCAGACATGTATTTCATGTTACAGAATACAGTATCCAACATAGTCATCCACTGCTATTTCAAAAACATTTTGTATTAAGACATGATACCAATTATCTCCTCTTGTTTACAGGACCTACCATGGGATTATGAGTTATAAACATGGATCATTTAATGTCTAAGCTGCCTGAATTTAAATGTAAGGCACAATCAGAATAACTAAGTGCATCCACCATATTAATTTGAAGTCCTGGTAGGAACTATAAATTCAGAGGAACATAATCAATTCACCAAGGAAATAATGTTGATCTCTTAGCCTTATATTATATTCACCCTAGAATTATTCCACTCCATCAATCAGAAAGAGAAATACAGCATATGAGGCAGCAGAAACCATCTTAAATGGGAACCATTCTTAAATGGAAACAATCTTTGCATATGATTTTCTAGAAATAATGCACAGGACAGGTTCTGAATAGTAAGAAAACACTGAGTCACCATACTGTGTGCTTCCCAGCTTAGGAAATGAAATAAAAGTTTTCTCTGGGAACATCTCCTCCTACCCCACCCATTTATGACAAGGAATAAGAAAGGTTTGATGGGACACTCTACAAGTTCCTAAAAGGGAGATAATTTCCCTTGTCAGTGAAGTAGAATTGGCAAATTACCTGGAGGCAACATCACCCTCCCCTCCATTGCTGGGATCCACTTCATCAATGAACTGCAGTGTCCACTTCATCATTTTCTGTTTAGAAAAACACTGTGCCTAGTGCACCTGGGGCAGGTGTGCTGCTGCAGGAAGTCAGGAGCGCTGGAAATGACAGAATTCACTGCAGCTATGTATCACGAGGGCATCATGGGCTTCCTGGGGGAAGCAGGAGAGGAATCAGCTGCATCCAACCTCTCTTTAAGAACCTCCCCTGTAAGGATTCCTCTGAGTGATGGTTTTCCAGGTGTCCTTCTACATTTTTTTTTCAATATGCATCATCTTTGGAAGGAATCTGGAAGATGTCATCCCTCAAAGTACCTCTGGGCTTTGAAAGAGGTGAGTTGATCTTTAAGACAATCACAACAAGACACAAAAACAAATTTAATGGTCAGTAAATAGTCTGTATCTTAGACTCTCTTGCCACAAGTCCTATTTATTAAAAGGAAGACTAAGAAGTGATGGAGACACACTTCTGAGCATGTGACTTGTTTTAAGAAGACGAAGGTATGTGGTGATTCTGTTTTGGGGTTTTTGAGAGGCCTCCACGTTGTTTTCCATGGTGGCTGCACCAATTTACATTCCCACCAACAGTGTGCAGGGGTTCCCTTTTCTCCACATCCTTGCCAGTATGTGCTACTTGTGTTCTTTTTGATGATGGCCGTCCTGACAGGTGCGGGATGGTGTCTCACTATGATTTTGATTTGCGTTTCCCTGATACTGGTGATGCAGAGCAACTTCTCATGTTGCTGCTGGCTGTCTGCATTTCCTCTTTTGGAAAAATGTCTGTTCAGTTCTTCTGCCCATATTTTAAATGGGTTGTTTGTTTGTTTGCTTGCTTTTTAATTGAAGTACAGTTGATATAAAATGTTTTATTAGTTTCTGGTGTGCAGCATGGATGGCCTTGGAGGGCATTATGTTAAGTGAAATGAGTCAGAGAAAGACAGATACTGTAAGATATAACTTACAGGTAGAATCTAAAAAAATACAACAAACTAGGGAATATAACAGAAAAGAAGCAAAGTCACAGAGGTAGAGAAGGAACTAGTGGTTACCAGCGGGGAGAAGGAAGGGGGAGGGGCGAGGTGGAGGATTAAGAGGTCCAAACCCTCAGGTATAAAATAAGCTACAAGGTTGTACTGTACAACATGTGGAATATGGCCAATGTTTTATAATAACTATACCCTAACCTTTAAAAACTGAATCACTATAGTATATACCTGTAACATATAATATTGTACATCAACTATACTTCAGTTTAAAAATACAATATGGTAAAATAAATACATAAATAAATAAAGTTAAAAAAACCTGAGGGAAAACATTCATTAAAAAAAAGGAGATGAAGGTAGAAACTAGATAACCTGACATTTATACTTAGGTACATTGTAAAGAACACGTACAAGTTGTTGGATACTTTACAAAATTATAGTCAATCTACCTTGAACTCACCAGGAATAAGCCAAATAACCTCACAGAATGAAGGCCTGGAATGCATCGGATCAGGAGGCACTTGACTGGATTTTCATGAAGTCAACTACTCACCTCTTATCAACTTATACAATTCAGTTAATATAAGAGGAGGGAGAATCTTGACATAACATGGGTTCTTCTATTCAGTGGCTCAGTTGACTCAAAACCAGAAAGATGTGCTCATTTTTAATTTATGGTTTATGAAGGATTGGGGAAGTTTAGATCCTACAAAACTCATGACTATCTGAAGAAATGGAATTCCTCACTATATCTGAGACAAAGACATCAAAGAGACCCTTCCTTCACCATAACTACTGGTGACTCTCAAATCCATTAATGCAAGGGCTGCCTGGAAGCAACTAGAGAATGAACTCCATCTCTACTGGCTGAAGATTCAGGCTCTCTCTTTTGATTTGTGCCAGTTGTTTCTTGTCATCATTTATGAATAAAATTTATAGAAGGGTTAGAAGTAGAGTTGAGACCAGAGACTAGGGTTTCGGTTCAGGTTCAGGATAGCATCAAGGATCCTGCCTTAAACATATATATTACTTAAAAAAAAAATTATTGTTTGTTTGTTTTTGTTTTAGGGGGAGATAATTAGGTTTATTTACTCATTTATTTTAATGGAGGTACTGGGATTGAACCCAGGACCTCATGCATGTTAAGCACACACTATCACTGAGCTATGCCCTCCTCCTCTGCCTTAAATGTATATTGATTCCAGCATCTACACATTCCTGATGGACATTTCTGTGTGTGTGTTCTTCAGTGTGCAGCTCAGCATTCTCAAAACCTAGCTCAGGATCTTCCTAAAACACAGACCTTCTTCCCAACTTAACATGAGAGTCTCACCATTCAGTGGTCTTGCAGCCCAGAAACACTGGAGTTTTCCTGTTTCCCTGTATCACTTGTGTATCTCTAAGTCTTGTGAATAATTTCCCACCACCAACCTCCCTGGTTCTTGACCTCATCCCGAGAACAACCAAGTAAAGAGTCTCACGATCACAACACACGCTGCAGCAAAAGCTGCTGAATAAGCTTTTCTTTTCTTATCCAATGTATTCTACATGTGACCAACAGGCAAAAGGTCTCATTTATAGCACTGTTTTGCTCTTGAATCTCTACTGCCTCCTTGCTGTTTTGAATCAAAGTCAAATCTCACTTGGTCTTGAAGGCCCTTTACAATGTGCATCTCTGCCTCCTATAAAAAGACACAAGTGCTCCCACACACCTCTGTGCCCTAAACACATCCTTGGCTCAAGGAGAGCAGTCTCATCAGGGCACCGCCATGTACATGTTGGTACTTGTGCTTCAACTCTTGCCGCTCCCCACCCTGGAAGGCTCAGTCTTCTCTGCTCTGCCTGGCTACATCCAGTCCATCCGTCCAGCCTTAACTTGAGTCACCTTGCATCCATCATGTCCTGGACTATCATAACTTGGAGTCTCTCTTTACTGGGATCCTACCACATTTGCTCCATATACCCCCCCAACTTAGCACTTTGTAAGTTGTGTCCTTACTCTAATTGTTACCTGTGTATTTGACATCCCCAATGCAGCTGGTCCAATGTGCAGAAGCTGTTCAACACACGCTTAAATCATTAATCTATGAATACTAAAAGTGCTCTGGTATACAGTAATATGGAAGGACAAGGTACAGAGAGAAATGGAGATGAATGAGTGTTTACAAAAATGAAGCCATTTTGGAAAAACTGGAACAAAAAGCACTGTCATTATTCTAATCATCCTTTGACTGAGTTCCGAGTATGTGTCGGAAAAGCACTGTGTGGCTGGTCATCAGTGCATCTTATTTAATCCTAGTAATAACTTTGTTAGGTAGATAATTGACTATGTTCATTTGATAGCAAAGACACTGACTTCAGGAAAGGCTGTCTGACTTGCCCAAGACTGTCCATCTGGTAGATCGTAGAACCAAGATGATTTCCAGGTTTGTCTGACCCTAAATCTATGGTTATTTTACCTGTCCAGGAAAGTAGAGTTTAAAGACATAAAAACAGAGTAGACATTTTAAATGGAGAAGATATACAAAAATTAGTGCATGAAATACTCAACTCTGTTATCCTCTTTGTATGTGAAAGGAAGCTAGCCATGATCTTTCTCGGGCACAGACTTTGACCCTGTCGCCTCCCACACCAAGATTTATGCTTAGACAAAAGAAAGCGTGATTCTCCAGCTGCCAGATGAATACTCCTCTGGGAGAGCAGCGCTGGCTGCTTGGAGAACTACCTATATATTAAAATGACATCACGGATACTTTTAAATCAGTGCCCCTTCCAAAGATGCACAGGAGCAAGATAGTTTTCTCTTTCTTGTCGAGGATTTCTTGTAATTTTTAATAGAAGTTTAACGTATGAATTAAGAATACTCCATGCCTCACATTCTGTATCATCCACCCTGTACTCAGGGTGGTGGCAGGGATGGGGAAGAGAATGCCACAGGGGTGGGGAAGGGAATGCTAGGGGGCTAGGGAAGTGGAAGACACGGGGGAGGAGGACAGGAGAGAATCTATAGCTCTTTGAACTCCGGCTGAGGAGTCTGGAGTTTGATCTGCAACCAGAAGGCACTGAATTTATTGTGTAGGAGGATGACACTATCCTCAGAGGATGCCACAAAATTCTCCAAGTAGACATGACTAAAAATAAGTGATCTGTCCTTATTCAAGTCCATATTACAGTTAAATAGCAAAGTGGATCAAAAATTTTACTTTAAAAAGCATCAGATTTAATACTATTTATTTGATCTTGGGCAAGAAACTTAAGATGCTTGTGTTCAAGTTTCCTCATCTTAAACACACACATACAAGAAATGATAAAGCCTATATCCCATGCTCTAGGGGTATTGTGGAAAAAGTGAAATAAGGCATGTAAAAATATAAAGAGAAATTTACAAGCAGCAAGACTACAGAAAGGGAAGTATTTTATACTACATTTTCACCGTGGATAAAATGGAAAAATACAGACTCAAACCAGTAAAACAGAATCTCAAATTTGTAGAAAGATTATGATTCACTTACCCTTGACACTGAAAGACATTCAGGGAAGGTTTATTACTTCTCCCAACGGAGAGGATCTTCTTTATATCCAGCCAGATTCCTTAATTCTACAGTTTTTTATTCACTTGCTAATGTTCTCGCTTCTGTTAAGTTGCAAATGGTTTTCATCCTCTCTATAATAAGCTCTCCCATTCTCGAATAATTTTTAATGACCTTGTGCTTTGTGGTCTAAACTATTCTAGTTTCTTTTGCTTTTTCTCCGAATACAACATTCTACTGCCTTTATAATTTGCCTAATCCAAAATTAGAAAAAAAAAATGTGTCCCCTGACCATTTCTAAAAAAGAGAGAGGATGATGTTTGGTGATCTCTCCAAAGCATGTACATTTTGATAAAACGCAGATGAAGCACGTGTTGTTTATTCCGATTAACAATAATGAACAAAACTGATACACTCCAGAGTGATTTTATATAACCACCCAACATTTTAATATTTCACGTGGGCTCTTTAGGGACTTGGGTGATGGAAGGAGGACGGCTGGGCTGACAGGATGAGAAGCACCCCGTGGAATCTGGTGGTGTTTCCTGCTGAAGCTCCGTGCATTGTCAAAGCCACACACATCCTCCGTCACAGGATGCAGCTCAGAATCTATAGCAAGCTTCATCTACTTTTAATTTGCTTGTGCCTAAGGGATAATGAGTCAAATTCTCTTTCAGGTTTTGCGCTTTGTTATTCTGTCCTTCTGCCTTTAGCTTTAAATTTTATATGACTTATATTATACAATAACATGTCCATTATCTTGTCCTAAATCTTGGTCTTCCGTGGGCTTCATGCCGCAGTCCATGTTGCTCTCGGTTTTAACTATTAGTGACTGCTCTGAAGTTAAAATAAGTGTCATTAATCCCTGTTCAGAGTTAGGGAGTCTGAGATCAGTCCCAAATACAGGGTGGAAGGCTGCCCCATTACTACCCCAAATGAGAGGCCAGCTCGCCCCACTCCATTTTCCTTGGATATATCGGTGCCCTGGAATGTGCTGTGGGGTCACCAGACAGAGACTCAGAGTGGCCTAAAGGTATGTGTGGTGGAATGTTCATGAAAATAACCCTAATCCGTCCCCCACCGTAATCTAGCTCTTGATTTTGCAGCTCTTCCCACCCGATGGCATCTATCTCCCCACCCGTTGAACTGAGCCTTCTGAGTTGCTTTGGACAATAGAATATGGCAGAACTGACTGTGTCAAAAAGGAGTTTGGGCCTCAAGGGTCTGTGTGCTCTTCCAATGAGAACAAGCCTGGGCTGGCCTGCTGGAAGGTGAGAGGCCACAAGGAAGAGAGCTGATTCAGTCCCGCTGAGGGTATTCAGGACCAGCCATCCCTCAGCTGACCACCAGCTCACTGCAAGTGCATGAGGGAGCCCAGTGGACTGTCCAAGCCCAGTCAACCCAGAGAGACTTTGCATCCTTTCTGCCATAACTTACAAGGATTTGCTCTTGGCATTTTTTTCTCTTTATCCTTCCTTGAACAGTGTTGTGGAGTTTTGTGTTTGTTTTGTCATGTTGACTGAGTGGACTAAAGAATGACAGTAACTTTATACTAACATCACAGATAAACAGTTGACCTATACTCACCTATACTTGCTGATACAGCTCTATAAATATGAAAACTCAGTCTCTGAGCTATTTCATGTCTATGATGGCAAGTGTCTTATTGCATTCACCACCCCCAAGACTCATATGTTGAAGTCCTAACCCCCAACATACCTCAGAACATGATTGTATTTGGAGGTGAGACCTTAAAAAATATAATTAACATTCTATGATGTCATAAGGTGGGCCCTAATCCAGTACAACTAGTGACTTTATAAGACAAAGGGATGGGCATGCACAGAGAAAAGGCCACATGAGGACACAGAGAGAAGTTAGCCATTTGCAAGCCTGGAAGAAAGGCCTCAGGAAAAACCAAATCCGCTGACACCTTGATCTTGGACGTCCAGCCTCGAGAACTGTGAGAAAATCAATGTCTGTTGTTTAAACCACCTGTTCCGTGGTATTTTGTTACGGTAGCCCTAGCAGACTACCACAGCAGGTAGCCAACCTAATTGCCCAAACATCCAGGTAGCTGCTTGGACTTTTTGCCTTTTTACTTAGAGATTTATGTACAGAACCTAGAATGAGACTGCAGATTTTAAGACTTGACTCTGTTACTAATGGCACAACCCAGAGCAAGTTATTTAAAATCTCCTAGTCTCATCAGCATGAAAGGGCTGATAGGAACTCTGCATCTAAGTGCTGTTTGTGAAGATTAAATGAGATAATACACGTGAAAGTGTTTATTAAGCACAGTTCCCAGAAGCACATCACAAGGACTCAATGCATGTTACCTATCAGCATAATTGTCACTGTATTAGTATGACTTAATAAAGCCAGAAAAATTCAATTCCCCGATGCAGAGTCTTATCTTTGTAAGGCTTTTTAAAATACAAAGTGGCAGGAAGTCCCAGCCTTCGACTGCTTTTTCCTTCTGTTAGGAAATATTAGAATAAATTTATGAAAGTTTGGAACCTTCCTGAGTAGTGGTGAGAGCTGGGGGGATGGTGAGGGGGTAGTGACATTTCCTAAGACTTTTTTTTAAAGTTAGCCTATGAAATTTGCAGTCATAGATTAAAAAAGTGAGTCAACAATCATTTGCAAGCTTCTATGATCAAACAGCCTGGGAACGTTTTACATAAAGGCTCAGAGTGTTCTCCTAAAATCTGTGACACCCTTCAAAGGGAGCTCTGCAATAGCTCACCTACGCATTTCCTGTTCTGTCACCTACTTGTCACTCTCACAGTGAAAGCAAAAGGGTCAATAGCTGAACAATGGTTGGAACCTGAAATTTGAGAATTCCGGGAGCAAATGTGAGGCCATAAGAATACAAAATGAGGAACAGGGAAGGAATCTGCTTTTAGCAAAACTTTTCCCTAGCATCCTGGAATTTCAGAGCAGGGCCTGCTTAGTGCTAGGTCAATTGGGTTTCAAATCAATGCCTTAATTTACATAAAGCAGAAAAACAAGAGCACAAAAATGTAAAGGGTAAATTGCACAGTATCTCATGTATTTAAATAAGAGCACTTACTGGATTATTTTGGAGACATCCGTTTGCTCAATTTTCACCAATTGTTTAGGAACCTCTGTTTGCAACTATGTTTACCACCATCCCTGCCCTGACTCTGCTGTATTGTGAATCCCTCATCTGAGAGTTTGGAAATTTGGATTCAAACAGACTGGGTTCAATTAACCAACCACCAGTGACCAGCTGTATGGCCTTGGGCAAGCCATTTGAGCACTCCATCACTCAATGTCTGCACTTATGAAATAAGCGTAAACATCATACCATTACAACAACAGTAACCTAACACTGCTTTATTTCTGTTAATTAGTGAGCACATTGACTACATGAAAAGTGCTTAATAAACATTAGGGACTATTATTATTGTGAAGATATCTTCACACCCAAATCTCTGTCTTTGACCCTGTTACTTCACTTCCGTATAGTTCTCTTACACACAGGATCCTTTCCCCCAACAAATCTTTGACTCTTTCTATACCCTCCTTGACTTCAATACATGGCCTCATATGAGGAAGGAAATTCATTTGACCTGTGGTCATTGTGAATGCCACGCTTCAATATCCGAAGTGCTTTAATAACAAAGCGTTTTAGTTAACAAAGTCTTCTGCTAACCTAGAGGAAACAATGTACTGCCGGTGTCTCAATGATTATTAGAATTTAGAAACAAAACAAACAAACAAACAAACAAAACTCGAATTCCTGAATCCTGACTTGAGGATTTAGAAGATACTTCAGTATTTTCAAGTATTTGAGATGAAGAATAGAGGAAGCTACCGAATCACGTGGAAACAAAATGGAGCTTTTTGAAATTTAGGATTACTTGCAGCTAAGGCCATTTGGATTTTTAATAAATTATTTTTCATGCATCCTTCATTGCATCTCTTTTGCTGAATAAAATACCTTTCTTCCATCGGCACATGCTAATATAGAGCTAAAACATCGGCCACCAGCCTTTTGGCCCTGCTGACATATTTTGTAATCTTCCTCCTAATGAATGTGGGATGGTGCAATCTGTGTTGTCAACTCTACAGGGACTGACAGCAGCTATTTCTGGAGACTATCATTAATTTTCAAGAAATTCATCACAAACATGCAGAAAGAGTGGCATTTTGCAAATAATGCATTGTCCTCTTTAATACAGAAATGACCTCTATATACGCAAGGGTCTCAGTGCTTCAAATAGCCTTCTCTGCACTCCTGAGAGCTGGCATTTTATCACATTAACCAAGAAACTGATTTATTCCATGTTTGAACTGACAAAAATTTCATCTGCCAGCTTTGTTTTTATTTTCAAATGATTGGAAGATAATTTTGATTCCCCTTTTCCTTAGAAAAGAACTGATACTTCAAAGTTCCTGTGCATTTGCAAGAAATTATTTTTCCATAACACCAGTATTTCTAAATACTCCATTAAAAAAAAACCTCTATAGTCTGATCATTTAAAAAGCCATAATTGGTTATTTCAGATTATATAACCTCCTAATGTGTTTAAATATTTCAAATAGCTTGACTGTTGCTATTAGATTCAATATATATATAAAACCTTTCATACAATGAAAATTGATTCTGGTGTTACTGTGTTGGCTTCAGTGCCTACTATTAACTGTCTGAATTTTTACCTCATACCAATAAGGCATGAACTACTGTATGATGACCTAATGAACTTCAATGATTTTTGAATCTTGACATCATTTCAGTTTTATTACAGAAAAATATTTCCTTCTTGCTATAATATCCTTATTTTATTCTTTTTTCCTTTAAGTTATACCTCTCTGGATGTTCTAATCAACTTTAAAACTCTTTAAAGTTACTTCCTACAATTAATAGCTTTTGGGCAAGTACACTTCACCAAATCATTAAAGTATAAAGTAGCCAGTAGCTGAGTTTAACGAAAGAACAAAAGGAACAACCTCACAGACCCTGGGAAGCCAGGAGAGACCAGGTCAGGGATACTTACGTAAGGCAGTAGCCTTTGCTCCCATGGTTAGGTGAGCAGAGGTTTTACCAGGACATGGAGGAAATACCCTAACTGATCTCCTGCTCCTGAAAACTCTTTCCAGATGTTTCAGAATCTTGAGAATTTATGATAAAATTTTAATAGAGGAAAAACTTCACCAATCCAAGCAAAGTCTCTAGGCCAATCAGATGAGTCATGCTGAACTAACTGTATGGAAAATAATTTAAGAAAGCCTTGTTGGTATCTCAGCAACAGAAAGAAAGGCATTTTTCCTCTATGGGTGGAAAAAAAAATTCCTATCTCTTTGAATTGACTGATCTCATTAGAAAAATTGAAGACCTAAAAATATTCTGATAAAAATCAACAAAAAGATCTACAAATTTTCAATCTGAGGCTGTCATTTTGTGACAGATTGTGGGGGGAAGGGAGCAAGGAAGGGTTGCCTTGGAAACAGAATATACAATGGAAAGAAAAATAAGGTTGCCTTATGTAAAGCAACTGAGAACAGGAAAAAGAGACTCAATATTTCAGCATAACAGCCTTTATAATGCTACGTGAAACTGGCATTAAAACTGCAGTAAAATATAGGACCATCTTGGAGACAGCAGACTTTTTGAGTTTGCACTCCTGAGGGGAAGTTGCCTTAAACTGCCTCCTCTAAATGCATGCTCTAGAAGGGGTGTGGGAACAAGACTGATAGAACAGAATTAGTGCTAAAGGAAGAAAGGGGACAAGATTAATGCTCTTCAAGAAAGCAGTAAAACAAACTGAATAGGGTGAAGCCCTGACCCCAACCCACCCCAGGAGTCCTTTGCTTGCAAATAAATGACTGAGATTAAGAAGACCCTCTCTGAAAGCCTTTCTGGCTTCTCTGTGTATTGATTGGCTAAAAGAGACACATTTTTTAAGATAATAAACTAGCCTTTCTCTCTCTTCAGCCTTGAGTGTTGGTAAGGACATTACTTGTAGAAGCGTGGAAAAATCACCCCCAATTCACCGTGAGAAACTAAACAGCTTAGAGTTTAGAATGCCAAACTTGCCTCGCACGCCCTGGTGTCCTGTTTCCCTGATCCCTCAGACCTCACGCTGATTATCTGACCTAGTTCTAGTCTTTCTCCTTACACAGCATCGCAAGCTAACCCAATTTACACATCCTACGCATGTGGGTTGATTGGGAACGTTTTGTGTTTTCCTTGCCAGGTGGGGATGCTACGATGGCTGCAAGGTCCAAAAGGCTTTATTCATACAGCACAGAATTGATGCTGATGACCAACTGGGAGCTCAGTTGGGGCTGACAGCCAGAACCTTCCATTCTCTTCCATGTGGACCTATCCATGGGGTTCCTCAGCCTTCCTCACAGAACAGCTGCTGGGATCCAAAAAGGAGGAATTAGGAGGCCCCTGTCCTCTCAAGGCCTGGCCTCTGAAGACCTAGGATGCCACCCATGCTACGTTCTATTGATCAGAGCATTCTGAGGGCAACCCAGAATTATAGAAGGAAGAATTCCATTCTACTTTTGGATGGAGGAGTGGCATGCATGTATAGAGACAGAAGGAATGGATGGCAGCCATCTTTGGTGGCTACCACACAGACTTAATTTGATTCCCCTTCTGAACAGGTTAAGAAAAATATGAAAGAAAGCTTTCAGAATTGCCCCACACTATAATAGCTCTTTAAATCCCAAATCAACACAATAAATCTACTATATGGTTTTCTTTTATGTAAGTAGTTATTTAGTTCTTAGAACTAAAAAGCACTGTATATTTTCTTTGTTTTAATTATATGATTTTGATGCAACTAAAGCATTTAAAACATTGCTAAGCAAAATGTTAGTTACTATTCTTTTTCTTGGTGTTACTATATCTACCAATCATTTGTTGAACAGAAATAATTTTCAAGGATTTATGTTGAAAATCAATCAACTTAAGACTCAAAAATGAATTGTTAAAGGCAACAGAAGTTGCCTGAAACCTAACTTTAAAAGAAAAATACATATTATGATAACCACTAAATGCTTATGAAGAATAACAGCTAAATATTTAACATTTTAGTCACACTTTGAGACTTAAAAACAAAATCTCTTTGAGCCAATATAATATAGTGTAAAAAAAAAAAAAGAGAAGAGGAAGATGATAAATAAGTACTACCAAGTAAAAGGCTAGCAGAAAAAAAAAAGTGAGGGCAAATTTCATAAAATAGATATTTCAGAGAGAATCTTAGTGTAGAAAAATAACTGAAGAATGTTTATCCATTAGAAGATCACTGTTTTATTTACCCCAAATGAAATATGGATATAACATATGTCAACTCCCAAATCTGTTAAATTAAGTATGCCCAGACATCTACTTAAGAAATTAGAAAGATTCTGAACTATTTGTCTTATTCATTAGTGTTACAGTCTGACACTACACGTCTCCAACTGGAAGAAAACTGAAAACCCATATACCAGCGTGCCAGACTGAGAAACATATGGCACTTTCCAGTAACCAAAGCTCGCTGCTTGTAGGTGCTGAAAATCTATTTGGGGGCCTCCTAACAGCTTATAAGAGTAAACATCGTATGTTTACTTTCAGGAGTTTCAGTATGAAGAAATCTTAGATTTGCTTACAGCACAGAGGAAAAAGTATTACCTTTATTCATGGAATGCGGGGATCTTACGGAGACTGGAGGGAATTCTTTTAATACATTTCTTTAGAAAGGGCTGGCAGCTCAGAAGGAACCCTTTGTGGGGTTTTTAAATATTTAATATCCCACTGCTGTTTTCTAGTTTGAGAAAAACTCATGGTTCTTTACTGGGAAATATTTCAGAGCTTATCTCAACTTGTACGGAATTTTTAAAAATGTTTCAAGATTTCTAAACTGTAAAGCTAGATGAAAAAAACAACAGCGTAGGGCAACAAGGTAATTCTTTGCAAAATTAAAAAAACTAAATGTTAAAATTTCAGACTCACAAACCTTCCCAGATAGATGACATGTTCTTGTTGTTGGGGGTTTCATTCACCATCTTTTATTTAATATTTGTTGGCTGCCCATTGTACATGAATTATTTGAATAAAAGAGTTTGGGTGAGTCAAGTGATCATGCGGCTTCTGTTCTTAACAGTGCATAATTTAGTAGATAGACACAGCTATTAGACAAAAGCTATAGTAATGAGCCTTATTGTCTAGGGGAGATGCAGTATTATAGCAGCATGGAAACAGCTAATTATAATAGAGTGATTGTAGATATATATTTTTTTAAATACTGTTGGAAAGTCTCTCTTAATGGACTTGCAGTAGACCCAGAACCACATATATTATTAAACTCATAAAGTTAAGTCACTAGTCAAATAATGTGTATTTCCTAGAAGACAAAGAACATTATTTTTTATCCTTTATATGTGTATGTACCTATTAAATTATTTATAATGTAACCCCCATCTACTGTTAGAGAGGGTTGTCAAGACAACTGCTGATAAGAGGTACGATATAAGGAAATTTCTAAGTTATAATGCATTTTTTAAAGTTAAATATTCAGTTTCCTAGTTGAATAATGGCAGTGGTTAGTAGTAGGGGTCCCACAGCCAGAGTATGTGGGCTTCCATCCTTCATCCACTATTAAACAGCCATATCAAATAGGCCTTTGGCAACTTAATTAAAAGCACCATGGATTAAATTCCTGACCTTTGAAGTAGAAATGTACCATACTTTATCTAAGATGCCTTTGATTATGACATACCATTATTTTATGTACTACTAGAAAAGAAAAATCACCCAAAGGAGGGAGTTAAAAAGAAGACACTGTATAAAGTGGATACACCAAAGGGCTACGACCTCAACATGAGGAAAATGAGAGAAAGTCTTGACACACAGAAAAGGGAACCAGAAAACTTGCACACCTCCACTTCGGCACAGAGTGAAAAGAAAGGAAAAAATACATCCCCTAAAATATGAACAAGAAGCCAGTAATCATGCCATTCAGCTGGCCTAATTCACACTATGGTCTGACAAACCTCAAAAGAGAATTTATTTGCAAGTGACTTTAGGTTGCTCATACTCCAGGTGACTGGCAGAAGGAAACACAAATTGTCTCTGGAAGAATTTGATGGAAATCCAAGCTGAAGACATTTCAAGATAACATTGATTATAACACCAATTTCAGAGATGCTATAATGAAGAAAAAAATAATGTGCAGCACATTAATTGCAAACATGGCCCCGATTCTTTTCTTCCCTGAATCCATGTGCTTTGCATCATGACTTCACAGGTCCTCCCATCTAGAGGTCTGTTTCCCCAACAGTCTCTGCATGCCTCATGACCTGTCTTGGCCAATAGTACATGACAGACAAAATGGTGTGCCAATTGCAAACCTAAGCTCAAGAGGCCTTGCACACTTCCAGTTGGTACTTGAACTCTGCCATTCCAGGAAAATAAACCCTCACTAACCTGCTAACAAGCCGAGGGATCATACAGAATAGAGACAGTTCTTCCTAATCAAGGTTTTGCTAGATCACCCAGCCCCCACCCAACCCATCAGCTGACCGCAGATGCATGAGCAAGTTTATATGAGATCAGCTGAGCCCACCCAGATCAACAAAACCACTCTAGGCTTGTGAGCAAGAATAGTTATTATTTTAGGCCATTAGATTTTGGTAAATTTACTTATACAGCAGTAGCTAACTGAACAAGATATATCTTTTAAAAAATCAAAGAAACACAGTACTATTACTTACCTTAGGGGGCTATGGTAAGGAATTAATTGATTTAACACCTCTAAGGCACTTAGAATAATGCTTCATACATGGTAAGTCTTAAAAAATGCTAACTAAATTCTTTATTGAGGTATTACCATGTTCAACTGAGACTCTTGTCTCCAACTTCACTCATAAATAAAATAGGAGTTCTGATCTGCGGAATGACTGAAGATCAAATGCAAGTAGACAAATGTTAAGACTGTAAGATACTAAATGAAATGTGACTACAACTGTAATTACACAAATAGCTAAAATATAATCATGTATATGTCCCCAAAAGGTATAAACATGTAAGTGGAATACAAAAAAGCAAATAATGAATTCTGCCTGGGAAACTCAGGGATGGCTTTATAGAGAAGGAAGCATTTGAATTGAACACAAAAGAATAGGCAGGAATTGGTAAGGTAAAAAGTGACTCTAAAGAAGAGAGTGGAAGGCACTCTATGTTAAAGACACTGCATGTTCAAAGACTTAAAGATATGAAAGTATTTGTTATACAGCCATCTTGCCTAACTGTCTGATGTGATAAAAGTAGAAAGTATAAGATGAAAAATGGTCCTGTAATGATGCCAGCAAGATAGGTTGAAAACCTAGTCATGTATCTGTCCAAGCCAAAAATGGCTTTCTTCTTTAAGCAATATAGACATCACCAGAAGTTCCTAAGAAGGCAGTAATATGACACAATCTGTTTTAGAAATAAAATTCTGGTAGCAATGCAGAGGAAAGACTGCAGGGAGGGAAGTAAACACAATCATCTGGGTGAAAAATGAATACGGTCTGCTTTAAGGTCTGTTGAAATTAAAGAACTAGAGACATGTTTGAAAAACTCAATGAAAGACAATGAAAGTTCTTAAATACCTTACTCTGTAGCAAGTCCAGAGCTAACTGTTCTCTCGTAAATTATTGAATGTAATTCCTCTGAATTTTGAAGCCTGGACAGGCCACTGTCCATGGAAACACAGCTGGTGATCAAAATTTAAGTCTGCCTGCCTCCAAAGCCCACAACCGTTTATTCTTATGCCTTGCTTACCAATTTACAGAACAAGAAAGATAGAAACCAAATATACTAGAGCCCTAATGTATTTGTTACAATTATTTACTGAGTTGACTTCTAGATACCAAATGAAACCCTTATGAAGTATAAGTAACTTAACTTTGAATTAATTCCCTGAATTATCATAGAGATGAGTTTTTAAGAATGGATAACAGTCAAGTAAGCCTTCATTGGGTAAAGTTAAAAGAAAAATCACTTGTCAGGTAGGATCTCTCTCTAAAGCCACAGTGGGGATTCCCAAATAGTCCAAAAGTTTTATGAGCAGGCTAAGGTCAGAGGAAGAAAAGTTCTGAAAGGAAAATGTTGGTAGTGAATGTAAGGTGTCTAGATGTTAGATTATAGAATAATTCTTGAGGAACGCTCAGCCCCAAAAGGAGGCAGTATGCAAAAAAAACTTCCAAATATGTGAAAAGATGCCTTCCATTCAATGGACTGAATTCTTAGTGAGTTACTGCAGAATTTGGAATTAGGAGTAATGGGTAGGAATTAAAGGAGGTACAGTTTTTGACTTACTATAAGAAAAATTTTTCTATTATCTAGAGCCATTTGATTAGGAAATGGGTTTATTTGTGAGGTTATGAGCCCCACCTCTGAAAGTATTCAAGTACAGTTCATTCAAAAATACTTAACTGAGCAACTAAAATTTGCCAAGCTCCAGGTTAGGCATTCAGAAACAACTATGAACAAAACTGTCAATTAGAAACAATTATAGAAAGAGATTCTGCATTGTTTATGTTAGAATAGACCCTTAGATAATGCCTATCATATTCCAAGCGCTGTTTGAAATTCTTAACAAATATTAATTTACTTAATACTCAAAACAACTTATAAATAGGGAAACTGAGGCAAAAAGAGGCAGTTTGTTCAAGAGCACACAGGTAGTAAGTGTTGGCCCTGAGATTCAAATTTAGATGGTCTGGCTCCTGGGTCTGTGCTCTTGGCCACTATAACTGCTGCCTTCACTGGCCCCACTGGATGGAGCTGGACCACGGGACTGATAAGTTACTTCCATCACCTCACTCCCAGAATTCCCTGAGCGCATCTACAGAGTGAGTGGTAGAGGACACTGAAGTCTTTTTTTTTTTTTTTTTTTGCCAAATTCAGTATGTTCCTGGTGACTAGACTTGATTAGGTTTTGTTGTTGTTTTGTTTTTTCTTTCAAATGTGAGCACACACCCCCCAAAAACACACATGCATACCACTATTCCAGAATGTTTTTGTTTGTTTTAGTCATCAGCCCTCAGACGTAAGAAAGTCTGTGTATCTAAGGGAGAGAAAGTTTGGAAATCAATTTTGTTATACAGAATTTATTTTTAAAAATCCATACAAACTTAATCCATATAAAATTATTTCTTTCAGGCATGAGATGGGGAGAATGAGAATAGAGGAAGAAAGGGGATTACATTTTAGAATTCTGTACTATTTGCTTTTTTATGAGCATTCTTCGTTTAAAACTTATGGGAGACTTGTGTAAGTAAAAGTTTATTATAAAACAATAATAAGAATGTCTCTCCTCTTTGCTTATCTAGCAATGAAAGCAAGAATTTGGAATTGTGAACAAAATTCATAAGACTGCCTGTAATTCTCATAATTAGAAAATGTTGAAGCTAACAGCATGAAAATTGCCTGTCATGTCACCGCCTTATTCTGCAGATGAGGAAACTGAGGCTGAGAAATTTTATGAAACTTGGATAGGGTCCGAAAGTAAACTGGTTAAGCTGAAATGCACATAGAAGTCATTAAAACTATAAAGCACTGTACAAATACAAGTTTCAACATGACTGGTGCCAGAGCCAGGACTAGCACTAGGCTCTTCTCATTGGCAGGTCAGGGCTTCTGTTACCTTCTCACGATAAGTGTTCAGAGTTGCCTGCCACTGTGACTCACTTAGCTACCAGCATCAGGGGACACAGAACTCTGGGGAAACAAATTTAATATTTCTGAGTCTCACTTTCCACACACGTAAAATGAGAATAATAACAATACCTGCATCCTACTGTTGCTCTGAAGATTAAACGAGCAAAATCGTGTAAAGCACATAGCCTGGAACAAAGTGCACCCACAAGTGTTATTAATATGTGTTATTACTATTATTGTATCAGTCACCAAATCACTAGCCTCAGCTAGTTTCCCACAGCAAAATTACCATTCCCTCTCAAAGTCATTCTATTTGTTAAAGTATCCAGATGATGGAGTTTAAAATGAGATCTGAGCACAGATGCCAGCACTGCCAATTACTAACTGAGGGATCTTGAGCAAACTGTCTAAATTTGTAATATTCACTTTTCTAGGTGAAAAATGTAGTGATACTATATAGTGGAAATGTGAGGTTTAAGGGAAAAGGCAGGGAAAACACTATACTCCTGGCACTTATTGAAACTTCCAGTAAATTACAACAGTTATAATTATTTATTAAATTATATTAATGTATGTCCTGAAGGCTCTGTGATGCATGCAAACAGTATAATGTAGAGAAATAGCCCAGAGATCAGCAAGATGATTGTACGTGGGCAATAGGTTTGCTTAGTTCGATTTCCCTAGGTATGCTTTCTCTTCAGCTCTTTGACTACAGCCACCTGTGTTTACGTGTAAACTCAGGGAAAAAAAAGAAAGTAGTGGGGAGGGTATAGCTCAAATGGTAGAGCACTTGCCTAGCATGCATGACGTCCTGGGTTCAACTCCCCAGTACCTCCTCTTAAAAAAAAAAAAAAAGTAAGTAAAACTAATTACCTCCCCGCCAAAAACAAAAGCAAAAAAACCCTATATTAAAAAGAAAGAAAATAAGCTAAAGAGAAAAATCAAGAATTCAATGCCCCTCCCCTGTAGATCCACCCAGGGGATCCAGCCTGTTCACTGGTCAATTCCACTGAGAGGAGGAAATTAAAAATGACCAAGTATCTCTTGTCTACCATTTTGTGTAAGATAAAAGGGTGAGAACATTGGATTTGGACCTTAAGGAGAGTCCCTGGGGCAACCCAGGATAGCTCTTTAGAAAGGAATCATCAAAAGGATGAGGGAAATAGCGGAAGCCCCACTATGGAGCCAAACGGGGTACATGAGAGCCTGCTGGGGGGATGAAGTGCTGTGAAGCACTGGGGTGGTGATGACTGGGGACAGGTGGACTCTGCTGTCTTCCTGATATGCATGATCAAGGATGCCACTACCCCTTTAAAGAGATAGATAAGACTGAGTGGACAGAGAAAGCTAAAATACAAAAATAGAAAAGCAAGGGATCAAGAGAAGAATTTCAGTTCAACACTGCATTTCACTTGGATCAATGGTTCTCAAAGTGTGGTCTACAGACCCACAATACCGACTTACCTGGGAACTGGATAGAAATGTAAATTCTTAGCCCTTCTCCAGGTTATTGGATCAGAAACTCTGGGGGTAGTTAGTTGGCTGGGGAGGGCAACAATCTGCGTTTGAACAAGCCTTCCAGGCGGTTCTCTTGCAGGCAAATTTTAGAGGAAAGTTAGCATCCTTCTCACTTTTTATTTGAACTGACAATGTCTTTTTCTTTTTTATGCCCCAATCTGAACCGAAAAGATAAAGGAGAAGGGTTCAAAGGCTGGATGACTGGGACAGACCTATTTGAATAATTTGCAAATCTGAAATTTACTAAAATTAATAATAAAAGCGAAGGCTAACAATTGTTTAATCACAGACAAACATTTTCATGCCATGCATGACTTTCACAAAAGAACAGACATATTAGTCCAATGGAATAAATAATAAGATCAGAACAATACAGAACAGTCTTTGTTAAGTGGAGAGGAAATGGCACTTGATGGGTTGCACAATGAACTGGGAACGAGATGTCCTAGACAGAACCTTCCCTATCACCATAGCTCCTGCCAGACCATTTCCGCCCACATCACTGAAGGACATTATGTGCTAAAGCCTAGTTGATCCTATGCAAACAGGACAATGCTGTATAAAGTCTGCTGAGGTTTTGTCACAGCCCTGATTCCAGCAGAAGACTAGCATTATCAGAAAAATCCTGTTGTGGAAGTACATGAAAGAACTAGCAAATGAAAGACTGAAAATTCATATTCGTCTTTTGAAAGAAAAGACGTACCCTATTGGAAGGGCATTGGAGTTAAGTTTTCTGCACATCTTGCCTCTCTCGTTACCCACCTGACAAGTCTTATATTGTACGTTTTAGTCGTATGAAGCTTGTCTTCATTCACCTTAACTAGTAGCATGTTCTTTCAGCTGTTCCAGTGCTAAGAAGATCTACTTTAAATGTATCCATTGGAAAATGGGCATTTTTAACTTATTTCACTAATGAGTGAGCATGTGAATTTTCGTATAGTTACTAAAACCTTTGGTAAGGTGTTAATGAGAAATGCCATCATTGGTACCAAAAATTTCAAACCAGGCTGAACTTTACCGTGCATCCTATAAAACCCCATGGGATCATCCGACTCAAAGAGATCTGAAGACAGAGTCATACTGTTGCATTCTGATATTATAAGATATATTGCCTCTCATTCACTTTTGTGGTACTTTAAAAAATTAGTCTATAAAATTTTCATGGCAGCTTCAAAGCATTAAAGTGTAGGTAATGGAATGAAATGGCTTGAAATGAAAAGAGTTATTGAGATTATGCCGGTGGCACAACTGAAATTAGAGCAAAGAACTAAGCATCAAAGAAAAATGTTTGGGAAATACTTTTTAAAAGTGACTATAACCATCTCTTCAAGAGGATGTATAATGGCAGTGAGTGGCTGTTCTATTATACATCAAACAGCCCTGGTCTGCAAGTCCATGAGTAGTCAGGAGAGGGTACAGGATTTTTTCTCAGGGCAGGGATAAGAAATCTCTGCAGGACCCTCTCTGTGTATCAGTGGCATGTTCACCTCTTAGTCAAGATCCAGGTTCCAAGTTACCTGGTATAGAAGTTCCCACTGTCTCTAGGGTGAGCTGCCACAAAGAGCCCACAGGTAGCAAGCTTGCAGCTAAGGGAGTTGCCTGGCCATTGCTGGGACTGGGGCAGATCTGGTGTTCAGTGGAAGAGGAATAAAAAGGCTGTGCGGGAGGAGTCTGGAGAGGAAAGAGAGAACAGAGGGAAGCCATCTGGCTACCAACAGTGCTAGAATAGAAAAGAGTTCAGTTGCTTTGCTTGTAAACTCTCTTGACCCCCTGCCTGAATGGTCACCACAGGAACCACAGCATCAAATGAAAGTGGTTTATTTGATAGGAAGTCAAATCAGCAAACACCAGAGCCACCAAGGTCTGTGTAGCTCCCAGATCCTACAGAAAGCCTGTGTGTTGCATGTGGGGTGACTCTTGGGCACAAGTACCCATTTTGAAAGGGAATAGGAGGGGGAGGCAGGTGAAAGGTCATGATCCATTAGCACGGAAGCATCTTCTAGACTTTCATTTTTCTCAAACACAGTTTCCTTTGATGACAGGAAGACACTCTACTATAGATTTTTTCAGAGAAAAAACTTTGCCCTCTCAGAAGCCTTTGTTTTAAAGATTCACTCCAGATGTTTAAAGCATGAAGGACAGCAAGGATGCACATGACTTTGACCGTCCAATGTGCTGTCTCTGGTAAATTTACTTTGCTTTTGCTCAGTCTCTTGGCTATGAAAATAGGAGAAATAATATTGCAAATCTCTTTAAGCAACAGACTACATATTCAACGGTCTTAGCCATCCCCACTAGAAGTGATTCTGGCAGCTCAAAGCCACAAGTTTTCCTAACGAACCTCGTCACCTCTCCCAAACCTGCTGTCCCCTCTCAACAGCTGGTACTACCACATCTACCAGTCCCCCAAGCCGGAAGATAAAGTCTTCCTGGGTTTCCTGTGCTTAGTGGATATTTCTCTCAACTACTCCCTCTGCTATTCTTACTGACCCTGTCATCTCGATTCTCCTCATTACTTACCTAGGTTAATACAACCACAGTCACTATTCCTGACTGGCTGCCTTCATTCCAAGCTTGCATTTTCTATTCCCTCTGCCCAGAGGGACAATTTTATCTTTTTACCCTCATTGGACAGAAGGACTGGAAAGGGATGGAGAGAGAGGCAGGTGGAGGTGATTAGATATTGGAGGCATGGAATAAAAATAATTAGAGTTGGTGTGGGAATTTGCTCTGTCAGTTTAAACTTACTCTTTCTAACGAATACCTCAAAAAGAATGTCATTAGAAGCTAATAAAAACAAAACAAAGCAAACAAACCAAAACTTTCTTCATTCTTTCCAAAATATCTAACGATTTATCTGTTAGGAATTATCAAAGAGAACAGAGGAGTCATTCTTTTTTGTTGATTTTTTAAGGCCAGATACATTGCTGGTTGTGCATAAATTTTCTCTCTCACAGTCGCATGCCAGAACATAGAATACTTTCAAAACAACAAAAGCACTTTCTGTTTTGCAGAGGTGGTGAAGTGCAGGCTTGCTCTCTGCATTTTGTACCCAGCCGGCAGACACAGTGATCTCATAAACAAGTATGTGACAATTCTGCTGTGCATGCACTTGTCTCTGTAACTAAGTTATGAACTCACCACAACTACCTGCTTCTGCACAGATGCTCAGCTCTTACACTGAAAGCGCTAGAAATGTTCTCAGAACCTGCACCTTGGAATAAGCACAAAGGACAAACAAGGACCTGATTTGACCTAATTCTCCAAAAGGAGAACGACTAATAATAGGTGGTTTGTCGGTTTGGCAAGGAATGAGTGCATCCTGTATGAGTGAGTGTCTGAAACATTGTAGACCTGGTTCCTAAAGTAGAATCATAAAACTTTGGAGCTGGAAAAGACATCAGAAAAGCAACCTCTCAGCTAGAGTAGGAGAGCAGACTGGCACTCAAAAAGCTGAAGTGGCTTGCATTTGGCAAGTGAAATTGGCCTTCAGCTACAGAGAGAAGCAGAGCCGATCCTGAAACTCTGGTCTCCTGATGTACAGACAGGACAGCAGCCATTTGCTTAGTTCCCAAGTAGCAAATGGCCAGGAGTCAGCTCATCTAAGTCCCAGTAGGTGTTGAGTCATCTTGGCTTTCCCAAATGTGAGCCACTCTGGGGAGATTCCAAGCACATGAGTGAAAACACACAGAGGATGGAGCCCCAGGTGTGTCCTGCCTCTAGTGAAATCCTGTGCCAGAGTGAGAGGCAGAAACTCCTCAGTTCACCAGTCCAAAACAGCAGCAGGAACATGCAACTAACACTTCTGAAGCTCCATCATCGGTACTTTGAAGAAATAATGCAGCCTGTCCCCTGGAGGTGCTTAGATGCTCCTGCTTCACACATCAGAAGTTCTCTGAGCCACAGGTTACTGACATGGAGTTACTCCTTCACGGAGTCATTTGCAGCTCATTCAACAAGTGTTTGTTGAGCCAGACATCATGATATATACCGAAGCAAATCTGATACATGTAGTCTTTGCCTTCACAGGACTTTCCCTGAGGCGAAACTTCTTATGATTTGCCTGCCCTGCCCTCCAAGCTCTACTCAAGCAGTAAAAAAAAAAAATGTACTGATGATAACAAAAACTAGTTACATACATGAAAAGACTGGGATAACTATCAAGTTACTATTTTCTGTAAAATTCTTAATAACACCAAAGCATGTGAAAATAAATTCCCCCCCCCAAAAAAGACAGATTTTCTTAATCACTAGAATACAGAAATTTTGAAAGAAAATTAAGTTAAAAGAGAACAAGTGCTTTTATGTCAGAGCACACAGCATATTTAGCACAGGCTAAAGAGAAACTGAAGTAAAATACAAAATCGCAGGTTTCTCCTCTTCTCTAAATCAGAGCTTTAGCTTGCAAATGACCCAGCTATAGAGCTTCACATTTCTTGTTTCTTGCACATTTCATGTTTCACATGAATGAAATAGACAATCTAGTTCTCTGAACTTTATTTCTTAACATTTACTTTCTCAAACCCCTGAAACCTGGTTACCTTTTCATCGATCCACTGATGCAGTAAAGTGGCCAAATCCCAAGGTCCCCGCTCAGCCCTTAAAAGCCTCATGGTTGTTGCTAAGTGTGGCATTCCTGAACGCACTGTCAGTCCTAAAACCACTTTCTCCCTCTGAGCATTTTCCCTTGTTAGCAGCTTGTGTTCAATCCAGATCATCTACTCTAGAATCCTCTCTCTTCTTACAGTCACTTTTTAAAATCTATTTTTTGTTGAATTATAGTAGATGTACAATATTATATAAGTTACAGTTGTACAATACAGTGATTCACAATTTTTAAAGGTTATACTCCATTTATAGTTTTTTTAAAAAAATATTGGCTATATTCCCCATGTTGTACAATATATCTGGGTAGCTCATTTTATACTAATAGTCTGTACCTCCCACTCCCTCACTCCACTGGTTTGTTCTCTGTATCTGTGTGTCTGCTTCTTTCTGTTATATTCACTAGTTTGTTATATTTTTTAGGTTCCAAATATAGGCGATATCATACAGGATTTGTCCTTCTGTCTGATTTATTTCACTTAGCATAATGCCCTCCAGGTCCAACCACGTTGCCACAAATGGCAAAATTTAATTCTTTTTATGGTTGAGTAGTATTCCATTGCATGCATGTGTGTGTGTGTGTGTGTGTGTGTGTGTGTGTGTGTGTGTGTGTGTGTGTGTGTGTGTGTATACCACATCTTCTTTATCCACTCATCTGTTGATGGACACTGCAGTTGCTTCCATACCTTGGCAATTGCAAATATGCTCCTATGAACATTAGGGTACATGTGTATTTTCAAATTCAAGTTTTTTTTCAGATATTACATAGGAGTGGAATAGCTTCATCATATGGTAGTTCTATTTTTAGTTTTTTGCAAAACCTCCATACTGTTTTCCATGGTGGTTGCACCTATTTACATTCCCACCAACAGTATATGAGGGTCCCCTTTTCTCTACATCCTCACTAACCTTTATTCTTCATGCTCTTTTTGATGACAGCAGAAACTCTGCAGGACAGAAAGAAGGGAGCAGCACGATATAGTTAATGTGATGAAAGGGAGAAACCTACAACCAAGAATACTCTATCCAGCAAGGCTCTCGTTCAGATTTGATGGAGCGATCAAAAGCTTTACAGACAAGCAAAAGCCAAGAGTTCAGCTCTGCCAAATCAGCTTTACAACAAATGTTAAAGGAACTTCTCTAGGTGAAAAAGAAAAGGCCAGAACTAGAAACTAGAGAACGACATTTACTTTTTAATTTAGGTTGTATAGCCCATATTCTTCTGAAAGCATTTAAATTGCCTTGCAAGGCAAACATCATATAAAATGGACCAATTAGGAACAAAAGAGTTTCAATCGTACGCACGGAGATCTCATCCCTTGCTTGAAGCAAGGAGAAATCATCCCAGTTCAGGCTGAGCAGAACGGAGCTCCGCATTTTCTACCAGCTGAAACACCAAAGGAAACATGTTGAACTACATTCTTTTCATTATCAGACAAACAAAAAGTACACACAACTGTCTCTGTAGTCTGAGCCACTTCCTGGAATGAAACTCAAGGAGTTTATGACATGAAACCTTGTAGAAAACACAGCAAGTAACACATCACTTCAATTATGTGATTATAACATTATGTGATTACAAAAATTCCATTCAGACCACCCTTTGTAAAAACAGCATGCTATACAGAATGCAGTGAAAGCACTGGGGAGAGAAGGGAAGACAAGGTGGTCTGGAGCCTGACATTCTCAGGATCTAAATTAAGATGGGGGACAATTTTGAACAGTGAAACAATGAACGTGTCTATTAGACTCTCTCAAATACCGGATTCCTTAGGTAATGCTGGCTGAGGCTAGATTACTGTCATTCCATGATTAAACTCTCACAAGAAACTGCAGTGTAACTATTCTGGCTTGTCAGTTAAAACTAAACCTCCTTGCTTTAGTTATTAGTCAAGATTTGTCATTTTTGTCAACAATCACATTTGTTCTCATCATAAACAAGTAGTCTCACTCACTACAGCAGGGATGCCAGCCAGCCTAAGAACAACTGTTTTTCTTATAATTGGCCTTGGGTAGGATCTCAGTAAAGATGCTATCATTTGTATCTTATAACAGGAAGAAAAGAATTTCACTCTGAAAGTTTTATTTTTTAAAGCCTAAACAAATTTGTTTTGTTTTATGATTAGTTATTCTCATCCACTGAAAAACCTCAGTGTTAAACGTCTTAAATATTAAATGTGGTAAGATTAACACTACCCTGAAGACCCCATTGTTGTAAGCCAGCTGAAAAAATGTACCTTTATGTAACTACACAAACCCAAGCTGTCAGTTGGATTAATCTTGATTATTTAAACATTGATGAGTGTCCAGATTATTTCAATTTATATTTAATGGATGCAGAGTTGTTCTTTCATGTAATGACTTGCTAATAGTCTATATCTTAAGATCCTTTCTGTTTAAAATGATCAATCTAGAGCTATAAGAAGTTTTTCTTTGTGTATTATATAGTAGAACATGCCCCTAGCTCTCCTAACAACTGTCCATGTGGGATAGATAATCACTAAAAGGGAACAAAAGGAGTACTACTGAGACATATAACTTGTTGTCTGCATTATGCGTTAAGATTCCATTTGTTAGATTTCCACTTTTGGCCATAATGTGGTAATTTGAACCCACTTGCTTTCCCACCAAAAACAATGAAAAAAACTAGATAAAATATACAAAATAACTCTGTAGATATTATAGGACGACACACAAGGCAGGACTGGGATCCCTGCGAGAAGGAAAACAAATGAGACGGCCCTACAGTCACTCTAGTTGTTGCCTGACAGCACTTTCCAGGCTGCAGCACAGGGAGGGAGTCCCGCACGAGCACAGCTGGGCCTCACCAGTTCACGGTAAATGTGAGTTCAACTAGCTCTACTCACTATTTTATCCCAGTAGTTAATATTTCGACTTTTAATGGGATCTAGAGGGACTTTAAATTCTTCAGATGATGTGCTCTGGTAAAAGAATTTGAACTTCATAAGACTTTCAAAAACAAGTGGGTTTAAGATTGGAAAATGTATTAGAGACAGCAGATCATTTAAAAAAATAAAACTGATCAACTCAACTGATACAGAAACAGCATTTTAAAAATCCTTCACTAAACCTTTTATTTAACAAGCTAGACATCAAAAACTAGGAAAACAGAAATAGGAAGTAATTAGGGAGCATGATAAAAAAAATCAAAACCACTAGTCAAAAACAAACCAAAAAATGCAGTTATTTCATTATTCTCACTGTCGATGTAGACTAGACATCTTCCTATCAAAAGCAGTAATAAGACACAAATGCTTCTATTTCCTTTGTGGCTTAATATTATTCTTGGATCAATAAAATGTCTAACAGTAGGGGACTACTTTAGAAATGTATGTACTACATATAAAATAACCATTAAAATGATATTGTAGATAATGAAAAAGGAATGGCGTTTTAGGCCTTCATAGAATTCAGTTTTAAAAAAGAGTTACTATCATTTGCGTAATTACAGAATTTTTAGACTTTTCTAGAATATAAAAAGTTAATGATCAATGAGATAAAATACAGCAATTTTAACAAGAATTATTTCTGGGTAGTACAGTATTTTTTTTAACCTTACTAAGTTTTCTAAAATAAGCATGAATTAATTTCATTATTACATTATAATTACTTTTTATTTAAGAAAAAAAGACTTTTAAAAACAGCTACATATGTGTATATATGCTCATATAAACATAGAAAATATGTAGAAGATTATACATTAAGCTAACTGTTAACATTGGTCATCTCTGAATTAATGACTTGGGAGTTTGTAGGCCAGGGGCAGAGATCTCTGTATTATTTGACTTGTAATAGGTACATGTATTACTTTTGTGATTTCAAAAATCTGATAAAATAAATGTATCCCCAGAGCTATCATAAATAAAATAAAGGACACACAAAGGGATAACTATTTGCCAAAGATGATATATTGGTATTTTAAATGATTAATAATGCAGATAACAATAATAAAAATGCAGACACACCACTATAAAATGGCAAAACAATATTAAAATAAAAGCAAAAAATACACATAAGACAAACACTTGAAGAAGAAATATATATCCCTAACAGAATAGAAATATTAGTCAACTGCACATATTTCAAAAAATATAAAAAGAATTTGTTATTAACATTTTGACAAACTGGCATAAGTTCCAGAAAAGATACAAGTTGCTGAAATTATTAAGCTGAGAAAAACTGTCTTATAAACTACTAGGAAAAGATAAATTGTTATTTTTTTCTTGAAAATAATTTGATAATATACACATAGAACTGTTAAGGGTTTCTACTATTGAAATCAGTAGATTCCACTCAAAGAAATCTACCCTAAGCACATTATTAAGAGATCTAAAGAAAAATGTATTGAAAATAATTATTGCAGCAATGTACATAATGGAAATACTCTAAAGTCCAATAGTAAGGTAATGGCATATTAAGTATAAAGTGTTCAAACTGTGAAACATTACAGTCTATAGGTAAGGTAGCCTAATTTTTATTTCTAGTGTCAACTGAAATCTTGACCCTATGTAATGACTTTGCCCCAGGCACTATTTAGGCTTAGGGACCAGCTGGGTCAAATTTCTGCTTTTCTAGCCAAGGGCAATCATGGTTTTTTTCAGTATACCTAATCTCTGCTTAAGGTAGAGAGAGGTCTCTCTCAAACAGAAGAGTGATTTCAGCTTTTCTGGCCTTCCAATGTGCTCCAATCTGGTGCGTATCTGGTCTTACCTGGCTTCCTAGCCTTTCCCCAGACCCCTCCCAGGGCTGTGGCATTCTCTGCAGGTGAGGATACACAATGAGTCCCCAGGAAAGGTCAGCAGTGAATGACTTTTAGACCACAGCCAATATAAGATTCACACATAAGAATAAGATTCAATGCCATAAAAGATATTTTTGGATGTTTACAATAGCACATACTGCAGTCTTATTCATAAAAGAAATCAAGAAATGTGTGGTGACATGTCATTGTACCTAAAATGCATTATCTAAAAATGTTCTGGGTTTTGCAATCCAGACAAACATGGCTTCCAAACCCAACTGGAACTACATTTCAATTTTCATGATTCATAAATTAAATACTAAATTATTAAACAGGACCTATTCCAGTTTTGCAGTAGTTTTCATTGCTGGGACATTACCATTAGCTAGAATTATGAGCTCCATGGGATACAGTCATCTTGTACAAGAAGCCAGTAACTCTACAACTCAGTGACTGGTTCCTGCTACCTTGGCAGCTACCAACCAAATATGTCACAACTTAGAAAGGATTTAATTCTCTGGCATTTGAAAATATTACTGTTGACTATTATTTCCTGAGTGTGTAAAATCCACTTTGGTTCAGCAAACATTGTCTTTACCTTGGTTAGCACAGTATTGGAGACTCGATAGTAACATTGTCCTCATTCTTGAGTTGCTCACCAGCTTATGCTTTTTTGATGATGATATAAACTCACTACAAAAATATCTTAGAGAGAAGTAGGGAGGTAACAAGAAACATTTAGGTTCAACTGGTTCATCTTTTTTCTTTGTTCTTTATTCACATCACAAGTTAACATGTATACAGTGTCTGAAATCACCACAGCACTTGATTACATCTTTATCTTTGCATAAAGGCCAATAAAATGCCAAATGTAGTTTAATTCAATTTATGATCCAAGAAGTGGATCGTAAAGGAATGATCTTTTTTTCTTTTAAACTTCAGATGTGCAAAGTCAAGTTAATCAGACTCTTCCCCTTCTGGCCTGCTACCATCTTTGCCAACTCCTCTTCTACTTTATTTTAGTATGTTTCCCCATCTCCAACCCCATTCTCCCCCATGGTCACTCACTGTAATATTTTTAATAAATGTCCTTATTGTATATGCATGTCCAGAAATATATCATTTTCTTGTGTGTGACACTTAATTTCCACGAGTTAAACTGTACTATAAATGTTAACACAGTCCTTTTTTTTTTTAAACTCAATACTATGTTGTCCATGTTCTGTGTGTAATTCATCTTTGTTTCTTCTGATATAGCCACATCAGTTCCATCATGTACATACACTACATTTTTCTCATCCACATCCCTAGTGACTATGTTTATGTTAACTTTTGCTCCGATAAGCAATGCTATAGTGAGTATCTTCCTAAATGGCCCTTATGGACCAGTGAAATTTCTTCCCTGAGAGATACAGTCTGGAACAGGATTGCTAGGGTGGGATACAAGCATATTAGCTTTTCTAATTATTGTCAGATCACTCTTAAGGATGAGGGCAACAACTTGTCTTCTGACCATTGGGCACAAGACGTCCCATTTCTTCTCATTTTCTCAAACAGCTGATACCATCCAACCTCTAATTTTTGCAAATCTAATGAGACAAAGAGGAACTCATTGTTACAATTTAATTTCTCTGGAATCTGATGTTAAAATGAAGCCAAACATTTCTTTACATACTTAGTCATCTGGGTTTCCCTCTCAATGATGCTCCAGTGTGAGGCTTGCCCACTAATGGAGGTCCTAAGTGAGTCCCATGCACTAGAAACACATGCCAAGAGCTACCTCCCACTTCCCACCTGCAGAGACAAGGAGGAAGCCCAGTGTGATCTGAGCTGCACAGGCCTTCCCCAGCCCTCTCTGCTCCTGGGTGTGTCTATCTAAACCTCATCTCTCAATGTGTCCCTCATCTTCTGCCTCTAATTGAACCCTGAATCCCTTCCGAAGACACTACATCTGCTGTAGTTTCCACAACAGTGAAGACTATTCTTTCTCCTCATCCTTGGTTCCAGTGTTTGGAGGAGGTGTAGGTTTTTTTGGCCCTTGTTGCTGGTTGCAGGATATTCTCTCCCCCTCGTCCCTAAAGTCCTACATCTCTGAATCCTGTGTCCTTACAATGCGTCACACCCCACTGCTCGAGGTTGCTGTCCTCTGCCCATACCTGTTCTCTCCCTCACTCCAGAGACACATCACTTCTCTCTCCAACTACTGTCTGGCACGGTTGAGTATTTCTTCTTAAAATGACTTCCTCCCATTTGATTCCAGGACACCACTCTCTTGGTTTCTTTCTTATCTCAATACTCCTTTTCAGTTTTTCAGCTGGGAGTCTTTTCCTAACATCCCCGAAACACTACAGTTACCTAATCTCTCTGAGCCTTGGTCTGTCTTGTAGATTGCATAGATGCAATGAGGCTTCAATGAAATAAAATTTACCGAACTGAGCATTAACCTTGGATCACAGGCATTCAATGAGTGATGGCTATTACCATTAGTAGTAGCAAACATGATATCAGGGGACAATTAGTATTCCCAGGTAAGGAATAATAAAGAAGATGCTGCAGTGATTCTCAGTTAGCTTTTCCTAGGAGTGCATAAAAAATAAAAGGTCACAACTTTAACCTTTAAAAGAAATATATGCCAATAAAATAAAGACTAATTTTATTTCTTGACATGAAAATCCCTTGCTATGGAACTTAAACAGAATCAGGAAATTGAAATGCAAAATCTCACCTTAGATAAGAGATGGTAAAACACACACATTTTAAAAACACCAACATTCTATTACACCAAAGCATAAGCCAAAAATTATTAATGGCAGTGATATATCTTTTTAGCTCAGCATGTCTGTTATGAAACTTTGAGAATCTGGTCTAGGGGAAAATTATGTTATTTGGAAAATGTCTTTAGTCACAATGGGCTAGAGCATGTGCAATTATAAACGATCCCCAAATTCCAGTGGCTTAAAACACTGGTTTCTGCTGGTTTTCCTCACTTATGTCACATGTCATCACACATGTGGCTCTGACTCATGCTGTTTTCACTTTAGGATCTAGGTGGATGGAGCAGTCACTGTCTGGAACAGTGCCCATCACTCTAATGGGTAAAAGACACAGCCACGCACACACTGGCTCTGACAGCCGCCCCCTGGAAGGGCACGCATTGCTTTCTTCACATCTTAAAGCTAGAGCAGGCCATGTGGTTACACACAGCTACAATTGGTGCAGGCATGCAACCCTTCCACGTGCTCAGAGGAGAGAGAGCTGGATATCTGGAACAGCCCCAATAACTACCATCTTTCAGCTCAATATTCAGAGTCCAGTTCCCATTTCCCTTGACTTCTTGAATGGAAAGAACCCTCTCAGTCTTCAATAATCTTTATAAACAGGCAGTTAAGAACTTCCTCTGGAGTTGCCAGATGTATCAGACTTTCAGTCAGTAACAAATCTGAACTTAGATCGGCAAAAGCAAAAAGGTTGCTTTAAGGTAGCAAGACTTGCTGATACAAGTACTGAACTAAGAATTGGTATTTCAGTCTAGGTTTTACCACTGATACCTTCTGTGGCCTAAGGCAAGTTGTTTAATGACACCATCCTTCAAGAAAATAAGGAGACGTAATGACTGATTGATGCTGGAACATCTCTGAGCAGAGTAAGGAGGTGGTGGAGATTAATAGTGAAATCTTCCCATCAGATGGAAGCCTGAACTATTCAGTGACTGACACTAAAGAAGCAAAACATTGACATGCAAAGTGTTTCAAAACCTACGAGACGGGCTGTCTATATTGTAAAGAGTTACTGTATATGAGCATGCCATATTCCGTTCTCTGTTTCACACTGATGGAAAAAGAAAACCTACACGTTCAAATCTGGCTCTGAATTTTCCCTGTAGTAACACAGGCACTGCCAGGAACTAGCTATACAATATTGTATTTATCACATATCCCAGTGTGAATGTCTGCATTACCTAGTAAAGAGTCCCAAGAGGAGGGAACAGACAGAATTTCTTTAGAGACAAACTATTTTCTAGTCAGGCTATAAATAATGGCAGGCAGGGAGCCGACAGCGTTAGTAATAACTCGTGATGCTTAAAGTGATCCCAACTCAACACTGCCAGATCAAAATATTTGAACAATTATAAATTGTTTTAAACAAAGCGTTTCAAAACACAGGCATTGCACAGCACAGCACCTTACATATTATATAGTTTATTTTCTGTTTTCTCTTCCCTTTGTTCTAACTACATAAGTAATTTATAAATATTTTTGTCAATGTAACAATTCAGGCATAAAGACATACAGTCCAAAACCTCAAACCCTTCATTTACTGTATCTCCACAGATAGCAGCGACCTCTAACCTTGACAAGCCTCCTATTAATTTATACAATAATGCACGCATGCTCATCCATATACCCCTTTGTAAAGTTTTTTTCCTACATGAATGATGGGAAAGTATATATGTTAAAATAGAATTTATTTTTCCCCTTAACCATGGGACTTGCAGAGATTTCCATGTAAAGAAATATAACTTTATCCTATCTTTTAGTTGGTGGCATAATACAGTTAAGCACTATTTATTTAACATGTCCCCTATCAACAGTTATGTGGATAAGTTTCAAATTTTTATTATTAAAGATAAGATGCAATCTTTTAAAAATATACCTTTAAGGTGGAATTTTAGTAGTGGACTTGCTAGGTCAACAGTACTCTCTTTTACCTTTGGAGAGACACCATGAGATTGCTTTCCCAGCAGATTCTTCCCTGTACACCCCAATCAGAGTGTGTGAGTCACCTGCTTGACCTTCATTCTCAGTTCAACAGCATATGCTAATCTAATATGTAAAAACATCTCAGTTGGTAATTTAACTGCGTCCTGATTGACAATACAAGTTAGCACATTTTCATTGAAAGATACCTCAGGAAACTGAGATTCATGTTTGGAGACTTTTTTTTTAAACTGTGTTTTTTATATTTTGTTTTCACTAATTTATAGAAACAGTTTGGATATTCTGGGTACCAACTTGTTGTCTGTTAAGTATGTTGTAAATATCTTCCAGTTTAATGCAAGTTTGGCTTTATATTTAGTGCATTTCATTATACAGAAGTTTACATCTTTTTGTATCCAAATCTGTGGGCTTTGTGTTTAGTTAGGAAGGCTTTCCTCTCCCTAAATTAATCCAATATATTATTCTATTCTTTCTTCAGATCCTGTCTTTGGAAGCTAAGTGTACGGAGGTATTATTTATAGGCAATAAAATTCATTCTAAAAGTGCACAGGTTTTGACAAATGCATGCAGTCATGATACCACAACCACAATCAAGACACACAATAGTTTAATCTCCCAAAAGAATTCCTTCAAGTCCCTTTTGTCAACCCTTAGTCCAATACCAAGACCCAGACCCAGACAACTTCTGATCTTTTTTCTGTCCCTATGGTTCCCTTTTGCATAAAGTCTCATAAAGGGAATCATATACTATGTAGCCTTTTGAATCTAGCATCTTTCACTTAGCATAATGGACTTGAGATTCATCTCATTAGCTGAAGGCACCTATAAATGGCTACATTTTATTGCTGAGTGGCATTCTATTGTACAGATGACCACATCTTATTTTACCATTGGCTGGCTGAAAAACATTTGGGTAGTTTTTGTTTGGGTGATAACAAACCACTAGAAGCACTCGCTGTAAGATTTTTGGATAAATGTAAGGTTTTAGTCATCTTAGGTAAACATGTAGGAGTGAGAATGTGAAGTCATGTGATAAGTTAATGTTTAAAAGAAATTGCTAAACTGTTTTCCAACAGGATTGTCCTATTTTGCATTCTCACCAGCAGTGTCTGAAAGTTCCGGCTGCCCTACATCCTCATCATTAGCACTTGGTATTATTGGGATTTTAAACTGCTTTGTTTCTCTGGCCATTCTAATAAATGTGCAGTGGTTAACACTGCAGTTTTAATTTGCCTTTCCCCTTTAACTAATGATGTTAAGCATCTTGTCATGTGTTGTCATTCCAGTATCTTCTTGGGTGAAGTATCTTTTCAAATCTTGTTCCCGTTTTTATTGGGTTATTTCTGATTATGGTGTTTTGAATGTTACTTATGTAGTCTAGATACAGGTTCTTTCTCGGATATGTGTATTTTTCTCCCAGTCTTTGGCTTGTCTCTGCCCTCTCTAAACACTGTTGAAGATCAGAGATTAATTCTGATGAAGTCCCGATGTTCAATTTGTTCTTTTTGAATTATGCTTTTAGTGTCTTATCTAAGAAATCTTTGCCTAACTCAGGGTCATAAGGATTTTTCTCCTAAAAGTTTTCTAGTGTAGGTTTTATATTTAAGTCTATGATTTATTTTGAGTTTTGAATTTGATTTGTGAATTATATTAGTTTGCTACGGCTGGCATAGAACTGGATGGCTTGCACAACAGAAATTTATATTCTCACAGTTCTGGAGGCTGGAAGTCCAAAATCAAGGCATTGGTAGATTTGATTTCTTCTGAGACCGCTCTCCTTGGCTTGCAGGTGGTCCCCTTGCTATGTCCTCACATGGGCTTTCCTCTATAACCATGTATCCCTGATTTATCTTTTTGTGTCTCGATCTCCTCTTCTTTTAAGGACACAAGTCAGATTGGAGTAGGCGTCATACTTATGGCCTTATTTTAACTTTAATTACTGCTTTACAGGCCCTATTTCCAAATACAGTCCCATCCTGAGGTAATAGGGGCTAGAACTTCAAACATGAAGCTGGAGGGAGGATACAATTCAGCCCTCCCCCCATGAATCAAAGTTCATTTTTCTGTGTTTGGATTTCCAATTGTTCCAGTACCATTTATTGAAAAGACCATTCTTTCACCATTTTTTTTTTTTATGGTGAACCTGTTTTCCTCCTGTTCTACAAGTGAAATTGTATTAGCATTCTGCCTCTCCTTGGAGATCTTTCTGTCCTTAAATTTCTAGCTAGTTAATTGCCCTGAGACCCCAGCTGGGTCTCATTCTTGCACTTTTTTGTGGGTTTGAGAAAAATGAGGATTTCATACATTTTCTGGCTTTTTCTTTTTAGCATGGGAGATGCTCTTTTTCTAACTTTATACCCTTTCAAGATCCCGTAATGCTATTTTAATTTTTGTGTGTGTGTTTCACTCATTAAGGTTTTCTTTTATGTCTCCCAGTACAAGTTTATATTTTTCATAGATTTCTCATATTTTATAAGGCTTATTTCTTGACATTGCAGAATTTTAATTTTGGTTATTTTGATGTATGCAACAGTATCATTTACTTTAGTATTGCTTTAAACTCTACTAATATTTAGGGAAATAAATGATTTTTATAAGTTGATCTAGCAAACTTACTGAATTTTATTAAATCTAAGAGTTTACCCATTGACTTTTCTTGAATTTTCTCATCCACTTATTCTTAGTTTGTAGCTCCTAGAACTATTCTACTGCCATAGCAATGTTTTCCTATATATTGTAGGCTGCCGGTTCCTCTTATTTTTATCCAAAGATCTGATCCTATTTTCTCTCTTTTAGAAATTTAGAGTTTGTGTATGGCTCTCTTGTTTTCCTGTGCCTATATAGATATTTTTCAAAATCTTTTTTTGGAATTTCATGAAGCATCCTGCTCCATGTGGAAACTCGAACGCAACACTTGCCTGCTTTCAAATGCGCCTCTTCTAATTTGATTTTTCCCATGAGTCAAACTTGTTTGCAAATCAGGTATATTTTGGAAAAGCACACATATAAAGTTTATGAAAACTAAATCCTATTTTAGATATACTAGGTAAACTTAGCTTTCAATAACATCTTGCAAAGTGGGTAATAACTTGTCAAGCGCAAACTCAAAATTATCAAAAAAAATTGCTATATTATTTTCATTCAGTTTTGGTATCAGGATAAATCTCAGCTCTTTCATTGAGTTTGAAATTTTCCTATTTTTTTACTTCCAGAAAATTTTTTCTAACATGGAAATTATACAGTCCTTGCAGTTTGTTAGCTCTTTCCAAGAAAATCCATTTGCCTTATTACCAATAATGGAAAGACATTTCAATCACTATTTTAATTTTTTTAACAGCACTGGTCTATCCCAATGTTTGGCTCTTCCTGAGTTAATGTTAACTTAAAAAGTTATTTTGCCTAGGTTTTCAAATTGCTTGCATGAAGCTTTTCATAATATTCTTTTATAATTTTTAATTGCTTTGATTTCTGCAGTTATGTACTCATTGCTCAGGTTTTCTAAATTTTCTATCAACAAAAGGATGTCTTTAATTCATTTTCAAAGCACCAGGTTCTGTTTTTTTAACATCTCTTTTTGAAAGTTTTCTCTTTAACTTCAACTTGTACATTTAATAATTTATTTCTACTTTCCTTGAAGTTATTTTGCTGTAGTAACTTCCTAAGTTGAGCATACTTCATTTATTTTCATAATAAGTATATTCAAGACTCTAAATCTCTATAGTTTCTCTTTGACCACTTCTCACAGGTTTTATGTTTCCCTGTCATTTATTTTTTAATTATTAGAGAACTGCTTTAATGGGACAAGGACTTGCTAGTAATGGCAGAAGAAGGCATGTTTGCTAATATTTTTAAATTTCATTTTTACAAGCATTTACATGGATTCTGATTTTTGTTTTTAAGTATTTTTCATTGATTGATATTTTGTTTAACCTATTCAAACCTTTGACAACATCCTGTGTATTTAAAAATAAAGTGAGAATCAGTTGCAAACATATCTTAGACTCACTAGATGCAAATATGGCTAGGAGACAAAAAATAAACCTTGATTTTACATGCCTATGCCTGAAAAATTAAGATGACCTCATGGAAAATCAGGCAGCATGACCTATAAGAAATCAGAGAAAAGGCCTAAAAAGTATTTTAAATATGTTGGTATTGTTATTCTGGCCCCGACCCTCTTCAAATGCGCAAGGTTGTGGTTTTTAATTTTCATTTTTATTATTTCATCTCTGGATGTGAAGCCACAAATCTACCTTCTTACCATATCTTCTAAGTCTAGTTATCACAGGAAGCATTAGAGAAGTAGACACTTTTGACACAGGAGACAGAACCAGGGCAAGTTTAGGAGATCATATGGAATTTGTCTGGATCGCATGATGGTTCTTTGGAAAACCATTTGCAATATTTGATTGCACACAGTTAAGTTACAGCCTAATACTTCTCCAAAAATGGGATAGAAAAGGCTGTGCATTTTTTTTTCTAACCCACGAGTATATTGACAACAGGTATAAATTGAACAAAGGGGAAATTATTTTTAAGAATACAAAGGAGTTATCCCCATTTCCTCAGGCCACACCAGCCTGGAGGAAGAAATGATGTCTCAGTGTTAGTAATAAATACCATTATTCTGCATTTCATTCCCCAACGTGTGAGGAAATCTTTCAGTTCTCAAAGTTACCTCACACTTGCTTCCAACTCCCTTAAGAGCAGCACAGGCAAGCTTCCAAGCTTCCAAACCCTTCTCTCAGCAGCCACCAACTCCAGAAGCCTCAGCGGCTCCAAGTGGTACCTGACGCAGTCTCTCTCTCACCTGCTCTCCAGGATGAAGGAGGACAACGGGGTCCTGCCAAGACTGCCTGCTCCCTCAAGCGCCCATCTCCTGCCGGATGGGAGGTGGCTGAGGGCCTCTGCCACCGTCGTGGCCTTGGGGTCCTCATGGCACCTCACCTGAGCTATCTGGAGCCTGAATTCACTTAAGCCAGAAGCACCTTTGCCAAAGTAGAGTTTGCCTCCCTCCACCTCTACTGTTATCCTATTAATCTGACCCCCAAGAAAAGCTGCCTTTTGCTTCCAATACGGTATAGAGATGTGTAGAAAGATAGCTCTTTTTTGTTTGTTTGTTTTACTCATGTGCCATTTTCTGCCTAGAACTCAAGTGTGGATACATGACCACTGGACTAGCGTCACACACACTGTAATGCGTTAGAACCACCTCTTTCATCCAACGGCAAGACATGGCTACCTGTCAGACCAAGCCCATGCAGCCAATTCTCTCCCCCATAGGATGAGGTTTTTCTATAGTATCTCTCAACTCCTGATGCAAAGGGACCCCTGGCATCCACCCCATACCCTGCCAGTGGTGCTCAAGTATTTCTGAGTTCAGATGAATACGTAGCTCAGATAAACCAATGCCCTACCTCTAAAATATAGATGATATTTAATCTCCTGGAAAATCAGCAAAGAAAATATGTAATAAGTAATAATCCTATTCGATAAGAATTTGGTGGAAATTTACATAGAGCAGGGACCTGACGGTGCACAAAGCAGTGATTCATTTGTGAGGCTGGCTGATGTCATAAACCAGGAGAGGCGAGGAGGAGAAGTTTATGGGCAGTAGCAGTTGCTTCAGAGTAAATTATGGCTGTGTATTCATTCTGGGACATTTACTACTTTCTCCCATAAATACAATTAATGTGCTGAATTTATTTTCAAAGCACAAAGCAGGGTTATAACTTATCTTAAAGTTTTTTCAGTGGAGAAGCATATAAAACAACTTCAAAGGAAATTCTTTGGGACTGGCTTATTGAAGAATTGAACCAACATCTTCATTTTCCTTTTGGAGACCGTGGCACACGTAAGCAGAGTTTCCTTTCAGGATGTGGCACGTTTTCAAAAGCAACAGACAGAAACTAGATACTCAATTATGGTTTTCGGTTTTCTCTTTATCATTCCTGTCTTTCCCCCCAGAATCTGAATTTGACTTAAACATGGTGCTTTTTTTTTTTTTTTGAAGGAGCTTGTCATCATGAATAAAACATGCTTACAAGTAACTGTAAGCCATGGAAATTTACTTCAATTCGTTTTCAATTATCTAAAAATACACAGTTAAAAGGAAACATTCACAGAAGTTTACCTGAAGACTACAGGAATTTTCCAAGTTCTTTTAAAACTTTGCCTAGTCACCAAGGGGCCTAATTTGCACTAACTTTATATTCCATTGTCTTAAAAAAAAATGAAAAGAGTGATTTATATGCATTTATCGAAAAGCTAATAAATACAGCAAAAGGAATTTCTTCCAATCTTCCAATCTCCCTTTCCCACACACATTCTCTTCTCTTTGTCTTTCACACAATCTCCGGATTCATTCTACAGTGTTCCATCAAGAAGGGGAAAAATAGGCAGGTGGGGAATGGGTCCATCAGGCAGGCAATGGAGCATACAAGCAGGCCACTGACCAAGTACTTAAGCATCCAGACGAAACCACATGGCCGTAAATTACTGTCATTACTTTCTGAAAGTTCCCAAGATGGTGCAGGATTACCCATGCAATCATAATTACAGAGCAAGCTGTAGTAATCATTAAACAAACACTGCAACTTCTGCAGGCTTAAACAAAACGCTTGTTTTCCTCACTGATGCTCATTTACAATCCGGAATCACCAAGTGGGAGGCAATAGCTCACCTTCAGTCTGTAGGATTCAGAGAGAGAGTGATGCTTTCAATGGGCCATTCTTATTCTCACCAGCAATGGCATTTGGCAAGCTTATATTTCAAAGTGATGAAATAAGCAAGTAATCAAGGTAGCTCCAGGGACCATCCAGGAAAATTGCTCAAGAAATTCAGTGAGGAATTCACAAATGTGAGTTACCATTGAAGGAAGGTTTTTCACTGGGCACACCCCTTACAGGTGATGTTTAACCTTCTTGGTTTTCATGAAGGAAAGTCAAATTGGAAAACTGACATGAATGAGTAATTAGGTGACAGGGTAAAAATGTTTTATCTATTATTTCCTTTTAATATTCACAACAACTCTCTATATAAAACAGCTTAATTGCCTCCATTTTATCAAGGAGGAAAGTTAGGCTCCAAGTACTGTGGTTACTTACCATTCTTCATCACTGGTTCATGCCAGAACCACGATTCAACACCAGGATTATCTATTTGGAAGGCAATGCTTCCTCCACTGTGCTGTGCCAGTGATAGAAAAGCTGGAAGAACTTTTCAACAGTAAAAAAAAAAATGTTGAGTGGTATTTTATTTAAGATTTTATTTTAAAGATGAGGCAATTTGCACAGGTCCAATAAAACTTCGACTATTATTACAAACTTTTAAAAGCCAACCAATCCAGCCCATACCTGGAAGAACACAGATGCAGATGTTTGCCACAGTCAAAAGCAAAACTTAAGTCTAAACATGACATTTATTTACACATCTTTATTGAGGGCTGATTTGCAAAACACTCAGTCAGATGTTGGTGAAACAATGATGAATATGGCATGGTTCCCACACTCTTTGAGCTCAGAGGATGGTCGGGGAGATCAGTGAAATACAAAAGAACCAAGGCAGAGAGAAATTACAATTGGTGATGTACTTCTCAGTTTCTTAAGATGAACTCCTCTACTGACCTTGTCCACCTCACACATTCATACCCCCGAAGAGGGGAACAAGCAGCCATACACCCTTGTGAAAATGCCCACATTGTGAGAGGTGGTAAGAACCCCAACTCCAAGGTTCCAGGTAGACCTAAAGCATTGTGAAAGAGGAGAAGGATGAAGAAGACCAGCTAATGATGAAATGCACCTGCACGAATGCCACCTTAGATGCCAGCCTGCAGTAAGACAAAGATACCCCTCGGAGTCCAATCTCTATTCCATCCCAGACCAGCCCAGGTAGCTGTCCCAGATCATGCACTGAAGAAGCCCAAGAAGCTGAGTGCTATGCTTACTTGGAGAAATAACTGAATTTCCCTGGAACATAAACGTAGTCACTTCCAGCCCCACCCTAAGCTCTTCCTCCTCAATGATGTGACTCGTGGATGCTTGGTTGGCTTCCCCCATCACTAGCCACGGGACACCCTGCAGCGCTGGACCACCTGCAGTTCCCAGAGAGATCGACGTGCTGCTGCTGCACCTTCCTGCAAGCCCTCTCCGCTTATCTCATCCTATCCCAATGTTTAAAAATGCAGTTCAGGCATCTCCAGCCTCAGTAAGAGCCTGCTAATTCCTCCAAAAGTGTATAGGTGCATCCGTATGATTTCACGTATGATATTATCCAAAATGCATTTGTAAACACTGAGGATTCAGCAGTGCACAAGGCAGACAGCTCTGCCTGCATAGAGTTTATATTACAAACAAATAGGATCATTTCCAATATCGCTAAGTACGATGAGAAGGCATCCTGGAGGGTTAATGATGCAGGAGGACATAATGGCGGGTAAGGGGCAGTGGTGGCCTGCTTCACCCAGGGCTCCCCTCAGGGCAGTGGTAGCTAAGCTGAACTGTGAAGTACAGGAGACTTCCAAAAAAGAGGCAGTGGAAGGGCTAGTTTTTAGGCAATAGCCAAAACAAGTTTCAGGGCCACCTTACAGCATTTATCAAATGGCATTCTAATTGCCTCCTGATGGCAGTCTGAAAATTTTGAGGGGAAGTTCTATATTTTATTCATCTTTGCATCACCAACATATCCCTTATAACCTGGCAAATGGATATTCAATAAATGCTTGCTAAATGAAAAACAACAAAAATATTCCCGGTCTTGAGGAAAAATTTACTTGAGTCTTTATATATGGAACACTGAACAGTATAATGGACAGACAATACCCTAATTCTGCAAATGTAATAGGATTGGTGTCTTGGCAGAGCAGGGACTATCGTGGCTTTGGGTGTGCCAAGAATGACACATCCATCCTACATTTATTCCATGGCATCTACTTATGTACACTGGGGGTTAGAAAACCTTCCAGAGGGAAACAAAAACAGCCTTCCACAAACTGCACTGATATTTGGACATATCAACCAGTCTAATGGACAAAGTCCATGAGAACACAGAAAGAAAACTTGCTCTAAGGGAGAAAAGTCTGGCTTCCAGTCCTCAGCCAAGGGATGCATGCCCAATGGGAGTGGTGGTTTCTGGCCATGAAAACCTGTCCTCGGCCAGCAATTTCAGAGACCTGAGAGGAAGGGCTGTACACATGAGCTGAAGGTCCTCTCTCCCTGACCTCTGCACTTTGTCACCAATACACTCTGCTGTGGCAAACCCTAACAGCATGACACAGAGGGAGGAAGCGTTTCCTCTGCCTTTATGAAAGTTGAATGAACTGCCACAGTCAAGGTTAAGAACAGCATTGGGCCACATGACACTCCAGGGGAACCAAAAGTAGCTTAGTTCATGGGAAGCGAGCCCCAACCCAGCCAAAGTGACAGCTCTGCCATGGAGACATCGGGTGTGGGGCTCTCTGGCTTGCCGGGGGTCACAGTAGGCAACAAGAAGATTGAATTTGTAAAGACACATTTGAGTCTCCTAAAGAATCCTGGGAATTCTTCGAGACAAGAAATTGTACAAAGTATATTTTTATACCCAAGTATGTAGAGATTTGTGAGTAATGAAGATAATGTTAAATCATGGTTCTGTAAAGGAAGTGGATGGGGGCAGGATCAGTTTAACATAATCCAGTTATTCCTAGACTATAACATGACTAGCTATTTCTAGCTTACTACAGAGTTGAAATTTAGAGAATCTTATAATTTAAATGATTAGTATTTCTTAAACTAGTATTCTGCAGTAGATGAGAAGTGTATGGAAATATATCTAAATCACTTAGGAAGTTTTCAAAACAAGTTTCCCTAGTTCTGCCTCTGTCTATAATACTTACCTGCCCCCTACCCTCTACCCCATGATTCCATTGTACTCTCCCTTCCCAAAGAGCTGAGATAGGACATGTGTCTCTTTTTGTAAAAATCCCCCTAGATGACTCTAATTTTTATATGTATATATATATGTATCTCCTCCCAAAGCCATCTAGCTCTTGAACTGAGAACTGTCCTAATCGCTCTCTAATCTCAGCTAGGCTTTGACTAATACTGTGTAGGAAATCAGAGTTACTTCCACTAGTTAAGCTCCTGAAAGACAAGTAAGTTGATCATAATGTTTCTGGGTGTGAGTAATTTTTTAAAAAAATGAAAATATCTTAAAATCAAAGGGTATGTATGATTGCACATAGAAATAATTCTGAAGATAGGGTGGCTCTAAGCCAACATTATCAAGAATGAAGAGTCCTATACTGTTGGTGGGAATGTAGTTTGGTGCAGTCATTATGGAAAACAATATGAAAATTCCTTAAAAAACTGAAAATAGACTTACCCTATGATCCAGTAATCCCACTTTTGGGCATATATCCAGAGGGAGCTTTAATTCGAAAAGATACATGCACCCCAATGTTTACAGCAGCACTATTTACAACAGCGAAGATACGGAAGCAACCTAAATGTCCATTGTCCAGTGACAGATGACTGGATAAAGAAGATGTGAGATTGTGTGTGTATACACACACACACACACACACACACAATGGAATACTGCTCAGCCATAAAAAGAATAAGATAATGCCATTTGCAGCAACATGGGTGCACCTGGAGATTGTCAAACTAAGTGACGTAAGCCAGAAAGAGAAAGAAAAATAACATGTGATATTACTTATATGTGGAATCTAAAAAAAAAAAAAAAAAGAAATGACACAAATGAACTTATTTACAGAACAGAAACACTCACAGACATAGAAAACAAACTTATGGTTACCAGCAGGGAAAGGGGATACAATGGGATAAATTAGGAGATTGGGATTAGCAGATGCTAACTACTACAAATAAAAAAAGATGAATAACAAGGTGGTACTGTATAGCACAGGAAACTATATTCAATACCTTGTAATGGCCTATAATGAAAAAGAATATGAAAAAATATATATGTATATATCTATTTCTCATATATATGAATCACTGTGCTATACACCAGAAATGAACACAGCATTGGAAATGGACTATACTGTAATAAAAAAGAATGATGACTCTTTATCTTCTTCATCTGTGCCATCCACAGCACATCAGCTCATCCTCTTGGGCTGGCACCACATGATTTCAAGATAGCTGTAACAGTTGCACTTTTTACATGCAAACATAATACCTTCCAGAGGAAACAAAGGTGTTTCTTCTTGTAAACTTCCTTTTTAAAGCTGTCAGTGAGAAAAACCTCTCAGCAAACCCTCAGCTACATTTGCCTTAAAGGTGGACACAACTCTGATGTTTTATCAAAGCATGGCACCAACCACTGAAGAGGGACAGCCCTGTGACTGGCTCTACAGATGCTCACTGCTCATTAGAATCAGGGTAGAGCCCACATCCTGAGATCTGGATTTAATTAATTAAGTAGGGCGGGGCCTGAGCACTAGAGGTGTTTAAGTTCCCTAGATGACCCTATCTTGTAGTTAAGGCTGTATCAATCACGATTCACCCCCTGGAACTGACATTTGTCATGCCTCAAACACCTGCCCACACAGAGGAAGTAACAGAATAAAAGCAGGGTTGTGTTAAGAAAGAGGAAGAGGAAAACGAACATTAGGAAGACCACAAACCATAAAACAGGTGTTCTGAATTGTTCCCTGAAAGAAAATCCATGAGGGGGTGAGCAATGGACTTAATTCCAAAGGTTACAAAAAAAAAAAAACCAAAAACCATTCCATTCAGATTTAGGGTTTATTTACATTTCTGATAACTGATCAACCAAACATTTTAAAATGCCTATAGTTTCCTCTATGAAGCTTTCTTCCAAATAAAAATGTTCTAACGTCTCTCCCTCTAAAAACAAAGTCACACTTTGAAACATTTAGGGATAGGTTTGATATCTGCTTCTGGCCACATGAGAGGACGACCTTATGGCCACCACCTTGGTGATCTCTAGGGAGAGCTCAAGTTTCCTCTTCACTGTCCCTGGGAGGCTCAGGGCGGACTGGGGCTCACTGGGCCATCACAGTGAAGGAGGGGTGAAGGGTATGGAACTTTCAGTGCTCAAGGAAAGAGGATTAAGTTCCAGGTCTATGTGGAAGCAGTTTTCTCCCTTTGGAAGTCTCCTCAGAACTGTTTCTTGAAAACGGCCTTTATAAAATTGATGGAAAGAAGCCCAAGTCTAGAAGGTCTGTACAAATTTTCTGGAACAAAGGGACTTTCTGCTCCATTTCTTAGTGTGCTTTCCCTTCAGTCTGCCTTTTCTTGCTATTAAGAGAACCCAGAGAGGGCTGAGACTGTGTGAGGGCTTAAAACGAAGTGAGTTGAGGAGATCACCTACAACGCTACCCAGCTTTAGTTGTGACACTGAGGCTACCAAAAAGCTAAAAGAGTCCTTCTGGCTCCTCACAATTTAGGTCAGTTTATAAGAGCTAAAGCTTGACACTGGGGTTTGGAGCCCCACCCTTCCTTGCCTGACCTATTTCTCACTCAGAAATTGCCTGTGGAACAAATGATGTGTCAGTGTTAGGGCCGCATCGTGTTTGGAATCCTGGGTCCCCGCCCTTTCCAAGTCTCTTCCATCTCAACACAACTCCTGCTACCACTTAGGTTGGCGATGAGAGAAGAGAAGGAAAAGGAGAGTAATAAACATTCAGGTTAAACAGTGATCTTGTTCACTGGCTTTGAAAACAGGGAGACACAATTTCACGCCCTAGACCTAGTACTTCCTTAAGTGGCCTTAGAAAAGGTGCTTAAAATCTCTGACCTTTAATTTCCTCAGCTATAGAATATGGATAGTAACAGCAGACACAGACGGTTAGATTGAGGGCTAATTTCGATCAGTTGTTCTCAAACTGAGCACACATCAGAACCGCCTGGAGGAACTGTTGACCCCTGGGCTGCTGCGCCTCACTGCTAGAGTTTCTACGCACAAAGCCTGTGACGGGGCCAAGGTTGTGCATTTCTATTAAGTTGCCAGATGATGCTGTTGTGCTTGTCCAGAAACCAGGCCTTGAGAACCACTGATTAAGATCATGCAAGCAAGTTACTTAGCACAATTCTTGGGAAAGAGTAAGCAAGTAGTAAATATGTCTTAGCTATTATCTTTAAGCTACATTTTGGTCTTATTCTTTTTCTTTTTTCTTTTTTTATTGAAGTATGGTCAGTCTACAATGTTGTGTCAATTTCTGGGATACAGCATAATAGTTCAGTCATACATACACATACACATTCATTTTCATATTCTTTTTCATTATAGTTTACTGCAAGATACTGAATATAATTCCCTGTGCTGTACAGTAGAAACTTATTGTTTATCTATTTTATATATAGTAGTTAGTATCTGCACATCTCAAACTCCCAATTTATCCCTTCCCACCTCTTCCCCCACGGTAACCATAAGTTTGTTTTCTATGTCTGTGAGTCTGTTTCTGTTTTGCAAATAAGTTCATCTGTGTCTTGTCTTGTTTTTTTTTGTTTTTTGTTTGTTTGTTTTTTTTTTAGATTCCACCTATAAGTGATATCACATAGTATTTTTCTTTCTCTTTCTGGCTTACTTCACTTAGTACGATGATCTCCAAGTCCTTCCACATTGCTGCAAATGAAATTATTTTATTCTTTTTTATAGATGAGTAGTATTCCATTGTATATATACCACATTTTCTTTATCCAGACATCTGTTGATGGATGTTTAGTTTACTTCCATGCCTTGGCTATTGTAAATAGTGCTGCTATGAACATTGGGGTGCATGTATCTTTTCGAATTAGAGTTCCCTCTGGATATACGCCCAGGAGTGGGATTGCTGGATCATATGGAAATTGACTTATTCTTAATGCAAAAATTTATTATGTTTTAGAATTTTTAAAATGAAGCATATGTTCTACCATTCCTAATGCTGTCCGAGAGTTTGTGCTGACATTGTCAGTTATCTCTCATAATGTAATTACATCTACATGTCAAGTCACATGATAGGTTTTTGGTAATAGACTCTTCTCCTATGACAAGTTTATTTGCCAATATGAGTGAGTTGCTAAATCTATGTGTAGAAAATCCTACCTTGACTATTTCTTCACTCTGATGATTTCTGTGTTAGGAAATCTGAACTCTCACTAAATTATTAGCCAATGTTGGCAGTTTCTTAAGCGATTGGGTTCTTCAGTACCTATCTCACAAGATAACCAGGTATCGTCTAAAGAATCCTGAGAAGCAACAGTTCTGCACAAACTGGGCTTAAAGGAATCATATCATTTTGGCTGTTCAATCATAATTTATCCCTCTCTACATCAGGGTTCAGTGAATTACCCTTCCAGATTAATAATAAGTTCCAAATGACACTCATACAGCCTTCTAAATACTTTCACATTTATTATTTTATCTGATCCATACAGCATCACAGAGGTAGTTTTATCATCACTGTAGCCATCCCACAGATGAGCAAATGAAGATCTGGTCTGGTTGTAACTGAATAGTCTCATTTGCTAGATTCCTGGAAACCCAGATTTACGTTCAATGTGTGCTTAGAATGTTTTCAGAATCTTTAAAAATCAAACGTAAGATTTGAGATTTTTAAGCTTTTCATTTTTCATTTGACAATTCAGTTAAAACTGAAACACTAATACCTGTCTAGTATCAGAAATCAGAATATGTGTAGAAAAAAAAAAGGAAAAAATTAAAATCACACCCAGTCTAACCCAAAGAGGACCACTTTAGCATCTTGGTGTACAACTCCCTACACTCCCCCTCATTTTCACACCATGTGCAGATTAAACTCTGAGGCTTTTGAAGTCACTGTTTTCACTTACAATATATTATGACCATCTTTCTATTTTAATAAATCCAAATTTTTTAGAGCATAGTGGCTCATTGTTTGAAAGCACCATCATGTTCTTAACCAGCTGAGTGCTAGGTGATTTCCAACTTTTGCTTTGTCAAAGAGCACTCCATTGAATACTCCTGGAGCTCAGACTTTCCCACATCCTTAGTTATGTCCTCGGGAACAATTCCCAAAAATGAAATTACTATGTCAAAGAGCCTGCACAGTTTAAGTCTTTTGATACATATTGCCAAAATGACCTTGAGAAAGGTTGTTCTAAATTATTTGCCAGCCCTCAACTCATGAGCACAGTACCTCCCCTCTTTTACTGTCATTGGACATTATTTATTTATTTGGCTACTGGTGGATATTCCCTGGCCAAAGCATCTGATGTTCTGTACTTCCACAGAAGAAGCCTCGAAGCACTCAATAAAAGCACCTAAAAATCTCTTCTTGTGACGAGATTTGAGGATTGTGCGAAGAAAATCGATAAAGCTCTTTCATCATTTAACCCTGATGTCTCAAACCTCCACCAATACCTTTGACTCCCCATTCCCACCTGCAATGGTCAGTCTTTACAACGAACCACACACTATTCTAAATCCTTTACTGTGCAAGTCATTTAATCCCACAGTACCCTCAATCTAAGAGGAGACTCCATTATTATCCGCTCTCTACAGATGAGGAAATGGAGGCCCATCTTTGCCCAAGATCCCACTGGAAGTATGAGAAATGATATTTGAACCCACGTAATCAATCTTCAAGCAAAAAAATAAAGGAAAATAGAGAGACAGAGAGGAACAAGGCAGAGAATGGGGGGAAACAAGAGGTGCTGTTCCAGAATGTCAAACGGACAACTCTGAGGATGTCAAAGGAGACATTAAGATATGTTATGTTTTGTATTTGTTATTATTCCTAATAAAACATAAGGAAATTGAACTAATTGGATCCAAAGTGGGACTAGAAGCACTGCTCTATCTGTTTCTGTAGCTCCGTCCGTGGACCTTGTGAGGAAGAAAATCAGGCCTCTTGAACCTCAGGGCCTCTGTGCCAGGATGCATCCCTTCTGAAGCCCCGGTCTGTAAACAGAGCTGTTTCATCTCTCTGCCTCCACCAATTTATTGTTCAAAGTGAGCACACTAAATCATTCTAACTCTGATGGGCAAAACTTATTCTCTTGACCTGTCAGATGTTTTCCAGATTAGGAAATAGAGCAAAATAAGGCATGAAAATTAAACAAACAAACAAACAAAACAAAGAATCCTCAGACAAGCTACTATGCCTACATCCAGAATCTGGAAGGAGACTGCACAAAACTGTTCATTAATTCTGGTGCAAAAAGGATATAAACTGTGCTAAGCCAAATGTTGCTAACCTATGGGAACCTTGATGCATTTCTGGATGAAAGCACTTCCTGAAAGAAACTAAACAAATAAGTGTCCCCAGGCTGCTATTTTTTTGAGTTGTGTACTGCTTAAGATTTGGGATAAACTAATGATATGACTTATAAAAGCAATTTAGACCATGATCAGCCTTTGCAAAAAGGGATTTTTATCCAGAAACAGCAGATGCTGTATGTCTTCCCTTTGTCATGGTTTGATTCCTTTAGTCCTCACCCAGTCTCAAGATACATTTTTCCCCCCCTAAAGTACTGTTTGTCACTGTCTTCTTTTTTTTTTCATAGCGCTACCTCGTAAATTGGAAATTATTTTGTACCAGTTCCTAATATCACAACATCACAAAATTGTTAATTTGATTTGTGGAAGTTTAGGAAGGTAAGAAGTAAGGTAAGGAATGGAGGTGAAAAAAGGACGTAAATGTATTTTTCATCCCCAAATTAAATAGGTCTCAGTTTTCTCCAATCCTCTTCTCTTCTCTTTAGGGTTAACTAAAGAAGTCAGCAACAAGGTAAGTAGGAGTCCTTGACCGGAACAGAAGGTGCTTGTCCTAATGGCCCCATTCTGATGCAAGAGAGGGGCAAGATGTGTAGGCCCTGCTCCCAGAGAACATGTTGCAAAGATGCACAGGTCCTTCAGGGAGGAGGGGTGTGAGGGCTTCTGAGTTCTTCTGAACTGGGTAGGTCTGCTTTCCTTCTTGTTGCAATTTCATTCTTCCTCCTCAGTCTAATTCTGAAACAGCTTATTTTTTTTTATTCTTGGTTTAATTTTCCTATCATGTTCTCAAGAGCCAGTAAACTTCTGAGGCAGACAGAAAATGTAAACCAGATGTCTGCTGAAGGCCATAGGCAACAGCATACGGTAGACTCAATTTTTTGCTGTAATTTCTTTTTTTTTCTTTCTTGAAAATAGCTACAGATGAATAACCAACTCAAACAATAGCAACGGAAATGATGGAAGAGAGGATAGAATAGTATATTCAAATGCAACATCCTTCACTTCCTTTTAGTTGAAGAACTATTGCAGCTGGTTTTACTGTGAGATTTTTCCCCAAAGAAGAAAATAAATAAAAGTCAAAACCTCAGGTAAACTTTATTGGGATAGTTGGAAAAATTGCCTCAGGACAAAAAAAAAAAACCCAAAAAACAAAATATTGGAAACATGCTAAAATGTTATGGTAAAACATCTTGTGCCCATTGTAAGCTTGTCAAAATAGTTACATTCTTTTTAATGTAAGCTCATCAATTCCCAGGATCATATTATTTTCTTGTTGTTCTCACCAGAACCTGTAAATAAAAATGAAACATACTATGACTGCTAGCTTTTTAGGAAGACATTTCCTTTCAAGAGTAATCCTTCAAAGGTTCCTCTAAAGTTGATGAACCAGGTTTGACTTGGCCGCGATCATAAGCTTCTCAAGTCTTTCGGAAACATCTAAGTGGTTAGTTACGAATCACAATAAGACTTTACTAACTCAGATTAATTTGGGAAAAGCTAACATGTTCAAATGATAAAGTATTCACTGAGTTTTAGTTTTGTTGTTCAGACTATACTCATGAGTAGTTACTGCCATACCAAAGTGCTGCCAGATTTTACAAGGCCCATCTTTAGTTATGCAGTTATTTATTGAGTAAAGTTTGGGTTCTTCCTTTCTCAGATATTACTTTCTCTCAAGGAATAAAATCTGCGCTTCAGCCTGAGTAATGCAGATAGTCATCACTTTATACATTAGAAGATTAAAAAACAGAAGTGCATAATGACATGGCCTCCAGCCAAAAGGCTAAATTATTCCTACTCACTGATGGCCCTAGTATATTTCCAGTTGTAGACTCTTGAATGCTAGTTACCTGGAGAACATACTTTGGATAAAGATGCTTATAAGAATATTCTCTGTCTCTCAGATGGGAAAGTTTGCCAGGCATGCAGGTGAGGCCTCATACCACCCACCTCATCATTACACTAGTAGATTGGGAAGGAGCTATAAGCGAGACAGCTGTAGAATTCCAGAAGGATGTGATAACCTTGAGAAGTAGTCAAAAGCTAAAAGTAAATTCTCATAAGCAGGATTTATGTATATCAAGCATGATCACAAAGATTGAAACAAAAATAGAATTTCTTTTTAAGCATGTTAAAGTAAGCAACGTTATGTGTGCACAGCACAAGGGCAAAAATGGAGACAATTTTCACATCTATTTCATGAAGTTAAAGTGGCTATTGAAACCAAAGATCTTTCAGAATGAATGAAAAATAAACCTAATGAGGTTCTTCCAATCAATTAGCACAACATGTGAGCTATAATTGAGTTATAGAACAAATTATTACCAGTGTGAAGTATGTGTGATTACTTACAACCTAGAAGAGAAATCAACACCACTAGCTCAGGTTATATCTGTCATTTTGCAGCTATCATAGTATAAGGATGTTTGATAACTGCATATAGTATTCAGTTGAAAGAATTTCAAGCTGCCCAACCTAATCTGAGCCTCTCTGGTTAGTAAATCTTTCAACAGTGTTTCCCACAGAGGGCCTTTCAGTTTTACAAGAGGAGGCTTAAGACCCCAAGGAATACCATAATGTTCATCCCTGAGCATACATCAGATTTCCTTATTATCTACAAAACCATTTAAAGAAAAATTACATATGCCTAAAAGAAAAGATGAGCTTGATCAAATTTTTAAAATGTGTTCTTGAACTAAAATACACATAAAAAAGAGCAATATTAATAAATATGCTCATAGAAGGATCAAAGGGAAACATGCTAATGTCTTAAGACAAATCTTGCCCTTTCAAAAAGGACCAAGCCAGGAAAAAAAGAACCAGACTTGACCGGCAGCAAGGGTATTTGTGTTCTGGGATAGCCAGAAACAAACTCTATTCTGGAACACTTTTATAGCTAAATAAAAGTTTTTCAACCCTGATTCACATTATCTTTGCCCCATTACCCTAACTCCATTTTCCCCACTGTCACTGGCCAAAGTTCAATAATTTATTACCCTGAGAAGAATTTGGAACATGCAACTGAGGTCCATATTTGGAAAAGAAATTGCATGGGTAAGGGAGTCAAGAGAAAAGTAATAGAGAAAAAATTCTCACCATTTTGGCTTCTACCTCAAGAAACCTCATGACATAACTTAGAATCCACAAGCCTACATATGAAGGTATAATTGGCTCTTCTCCAAAGCATTGTTTACTTTACCAAGCATGACCCAGAAAGATTATTGCCGAAGTGTTTAGTTCCAGAAAGTGGAAAATTTGTTAAAAGGGAATGAATTTAACATAAAAAGTATACAGCTCCCCCACCAGGAGAAATATTTTTATGAAGAAATGGAAAGCAGTACACATACACAGCAAATTCTTATTTAATCTGCCATGTGTCTCATAATCAAAGCATATTTGGCCATTTAAAAATACTACAGGCTTTCCTACTTTTAAAACATGTATTTTGCTTTATATTTCTCAAGATCCTTGGCATTACTTTCTTCTAATGTGATATACTTTGGGGTTCCTGAAGAATGTTATATAGAAGAACCACAGAATAGTGTTCTTGTCGTATGGACTTTTGTCTTTTTCTAATAATTTTCATCACCATATTGGCCAAGTTGTCATCTCTCCCTTGCTATATGGGAAAGGGTCTAACAGACTCTGTAAGGGTCTTCTAGAACCATTTTCTCTATAATTAAATGCTCTGACCTACTGCATGCTCAGAAACCAGATAAATAAGCTTGAAACAAGAATAAATAAATACTAAGTTAGGATTTTTTAATTGGCAAAGGCCATAATATTCGGAAGCCTTTCCAAGCCTTACGTTTAGCTTCTTGACCATTTCCTGAGCAGTAGAATGTGCCACTTCAACAACTGTCATGTATGTGAGGTGTTGAGTGGTGTGCCTGTTTGTGGGTTGTGTTGTTACTCAAAACAAATTGGATACTTATAATACTTTTTAGTCTTAAACAAATTTAGCAGCAGATCTTTCCTCCCATGTTGCATATGTATTTCAGACTTCAAAGACCTTCTATCACCAAACTAAATTAAGACAGAACATATGTAACAGGGATGAAGACAATGTTCTCACATCTTTAGAATAAATCAAGGTAAATGTTTGGCTTCAGGTCACATTCTGAATTAATGTGTTGGCAGTGCTGTGCAAGTCGAGGGCACAAACATATTTGCGTCACGTGTGTGCACTCATGCACAGACTGACTCTCAGAGGCGCGTGTGACTTGTTATTCTAGCAACTAAATCCAGTTCTCTCTCCTAACTTGAGTTCACTCAAGATCGAGTGTCTTTACTTCTCACATCCTCCCTGTATGTTGTACGGACGATCCTTTGTTCCTGGATGGTATTATGAAAAGCAAAAGATCCCTGGGACTAACAAACAGATGATGCTCTCAAAGCATTTTGGCAAAATGGAGAAAGCAAAACAGAGCAGTGTTTTAGAAATAACAGATATCTATGGTTCCCTTGAAGAAAATTCAAAACTCACTCTAATGATCTATTTATTTTTACTTCATGCCTAGAAATGCCTCCTTTTCACATTTCTACTCCCTCCCTCCTTTTAAAAATTATTTTATATATATATATATATATATATATTTGTTTTTTTTAACCACAAGAGCATCCGGCGCCACTCTAGCCACTGTTGAAAGTAATTTCAAGCAATGGGATGATTAGAGGCTGCATCGTTACTTTAGAGAAAAATGAAAAGCATTACCCTGGCCATTATCATCATGCCAAAAAGGGAGAAAACACACTTAAATAACTGCTGAGTTAAGCCATAATCTTCATTGCTTACACAGTTGCTGTCCAAGCAGAGATTCTCCCATCTACTTATCTTCAAATATATATTAAAAGCTTAGTTTCATTTTCATTTCTGAAGATTAGATCTAATCAGAACTCATCTCAGAGCACAGAGTGAAGATATAATGCCTCTGACATGCTGAGCATTGGGTTGGGACAGATCATCTATTCCAAACCACTGCTGAGTATCTCTGAGATGAGGAGACATTATGTCTACTAGTGAGAGGCTGTATTGCTGTTGAAGCTCTAAAATCCTTGGGAGCATTTAGCACTCACTCTGAGTTACCTATCCACATTTTAATATTACTGTAGATTTCAACTAGCCCCATGCTCTAAGAGATTTAATACCTGCGTGTAGACACTGGCACACGCTTGAGACTTTTCAGTCCTCCCCACTCTCCCATTTCTATTCCTTCACTCACTGGCTAATTTGACTAAGACTTAGAAACTAAATATGAGGGCTTAAATTTTAAGCCTGAATTGAGAGAATATCAAATTTCCCTAATGCTCCATTCATTCATTAAACATTCATTAGTACAAAGCACATAGACTCAAAGAAATGGTGTAGAGATACTGTACCTTCTGCAGTAGAATGCACAAGTAATTCAAAACTGGGATTGGCTTTGAGAAAGGTTTTAAAATAGGTGATTTGCTTTTGTAGCCTCCTCTTGTCACCTCATTTCCTTATTACATTTCTTTCTATTTACTCACTCTTTCTTCACCAAACACTCTTAGGGAAACCCCATGTTTCAATTAAAGCTTTTGCCCGACACGTAATTTCTTTAGACTCGAATATTATGTGCAAAACTGACTGAAACTGCCTCTTCTCTTGCCTTCCACAGGCTCCTTCTTTCCCTTCCCACTTTTTTTCCCTTTCTCTCCCCTCCCTGTTTCTCTCCTTGGTGTCTTCCTATTTCTTTCACCGTACCTAATCCCTTTCTTTTTTTTATATCTTTATTAACAAAAGAGTATCAGCCCATAGCGGGAAAATAACAAAGATGTGGGGAAAGAAGGAAGGAAGGGAGAGGGAGCAGGAGGCAGAGAATCAGTTCAGACTCACCCTAATCTCCCAGCCCAGAATGCCTAAGTACCTAGACCTTTCTTCCAATCCAGCTGCAGGGCATGGACAGTAGAAAAAGAATCACATATTAGGAAAGTGAAGGTATTTTGAGACATAGTCTCTTCTTCTCCTCTTTTTGGTTCCAAGAAGATAGAAAACAAAAGTCATGATCCGAGGACTGAGTTTATTTTGTCAGAATTTTCGAGCTGAAAGGGACCAGCTCTCATCAATCTGGGGCTAATTAGCCCTTTGGGTTTCCATTTACGTGTGATCATCATTCATCATGTTCTTCAGTTCTTTGAGTTCAGATCCCTCTACTGTGACTGCATATTTCCTTTTTCCATTTTGCAAAGAGCCATCTTTTTTTCCATGAGGCTGAAACCAGCCACACTCCAGCCATGCTGAGGCCCCCCTTCCGGTTTCTGCTCTCCGTGCCAGAACCCCATCAGTACACCCTGTGCCCCCAGTGAAGGCCCACCTGTACCAACTTGGCCTGACCGTGACTGAGTGGTCCCTTCAGCATCCAAGGGCTATCATTTTATTTTCTCCTTCTCTACTTGTCTTCTCTTGAAGTTGTTTTGTGTCAAGAAAGAAGCTGCTGATTATCTTAATGAACCTCATCGAACAGAGGAAATCACGTAGCAAGTTCTAGCACCTCCAAAATAGAAATTATCCACTTTTGAGATAATATAGTTAATAATCACCACAGCTTCCATTAAGGCCTCCACTAATTGAGGCATTTCTTTCTGCTTAATCATCTTTTCTTTGCCTTAGTCAGTTATTTCTGGCAGGAAACCCGAAGGCTGTTAAGCTGCTGCGTTTCCTTACTTCATTTCTAAGTAGTTCCACCTGGACTGGATTTGTGACGATTCACAGCAAAAAAAGCCAAAATAATCTTGTCTCTCAACAAAATATTTGGACTCTGGAATGAACTGGATCTCTGAACAAAGCAGTAGAGAGGCTGACAGCATGAGCTCAAGAGTTGTAGGGGTGTGTTCATTTTAATCTCTTCTAAGTCTCGTTACCAGAGCCATCCTGGGAACCAGTCCACGTCCACAGTATCAGTGCAACTTCAAACTGCCTCCACTGAATCTCATGTCACTCTGCTACGTCAGGATAAAATAAAAGGCAAAACTGTCTCATCACTCAACCTCAAAGAAGAAAATCATTTACAAGAGAGATGGTCTTGACTGATCTATGAAATTACTGCAGCCTGTCATAAGTGTTTTGTCCCATAGCTAATAATTCTGAGCATTTATCAGTGATAATATTTTCAATGATTGCTAATGAAGAAGAGATTTACTTTGTTAAATCTTCGTTGCTGCATTATAAAATGCTGCTTGAGAGTTTGAAGTGTTTCTTAAATCCTAAAATTAGAAATCACTCTGATTTGAAGGAAGAACAGCTCTGTTTAGTTCAACAGTAATTTTTTTTGTATTGAAATATATTTCCATTATTGTAGTACTAGAAACTTTAATATGAAGATTAATCAAAATAGATCTGAAGCCTCAAAATAGACCGTATAAGCAGAAGCTACTTACAACCACAATCTTCCATATCTCTGAACGACACAGAATTATTACAAGAGAAGAAACTAGGCTAAGATGGCTACTGAAGCCATTCAAAACTGTCGGAATGAATATATATAGTGTTAGCTAGATATTTAAATAAATTCATATTAAAATATATCCATAACATCATGGCTAACCAAGAAATATTATCAATTGTGAATCAGAAATGTGGATGAATCTGTGAAAAATAAATTCAACGTTTTGAAAGAAATCAACAAAATTTCATTTACCATCTGAAGTTTTCAATCATTGCTAATAGTGCAATGTTATGCCCCTCAAAAACCTTAAAATACAGAAGTAACTAAAATACAAAAAAGCTTAAAATATAATAAGCATAATCCTAGAGGATATGGAAATGACAAAAAAAAAAACAACCCTCAAAATCCAGCATTTGATTGGCTCTTCTAGGGAAGAACATACACACACGTTATCTTTTCTAAAACTTTCCTCATAGAATACATGGGTCTCTTTGTCTTGATCTGGTTTCCTATACCAAAAGGGAATATTGCCACAAACAAAAATCCCACATGGAAACAAAATATTTATGATAAAGCAAGACACTCAGAACAGCCAGGCTCTCTGGGAAAAGCAGGAATGGAATAAAGGATGCCGATACGACTGATAACACAGGTACAATCTACAGCCACAGACCATCCCAGCACAACTGCTCTGGGCTCTTCCCCCACAGCGGAATCTGAAGTGGGCAGAGCTCATCAAAATTCCACTTGTGCAAGACCCTTCTGAGGCAGGTGGATATTAATGGAGAAATTCATAGAGCAGTCTGGAAATCAACAAGCCGGGACTCCAGCGTTTTATATTAGGCCTCCTTGATTGGGCCTCCTTTTCCAGGCCTCCCTGGAGGAAATGGTTTTTTAGCTTTATAGGGCTTCTGTGTTACAGGAGACAGAAACCTTAAGATGTATGCACTACCAGAATGAGCTAGCAGCAGATTCACTGATTTTAAGTCAGTGTGAGGGCGAAGAAATGGGATTCACAACTGAAGCAGCTGGGAGGGGCTGCCTGCTTTCTGACTGCCCAGGTTCCTTTGCTCCTGGGATTTTTACCAACCAACTTACCTGGGAGAATCACAGGTGCAGCATTTCTCCCTAAATCCCAGTTTGCAAAACAATAACCAAAGCTCATAGACAGGTCAGAGGCTTGTGAGCGGTATACGGGAAAGCCACACTTCGCAAGTGCGATGGCTTTTCTCACAAAGTAGTTGCAGACACGTGAGATTTTTTAATTCAGCAAGTTAAAAATAAGAGATTACTGAAAGCATTTTTAAAATTCTGAAATGATTCTAATATAGAGAATTGAAGGAGATATGTAATATATATATATATATACTTTCTAAAATTGTACTACAGAAATAGCAGACAAGGGCAATCTTGCTCACAGTAGTGATCGATTGAAAGCAATCCAAAAGTTGAGGGTACTCATTGGGGTTTCTTGGAGTCACAAGGTAAGTTTGGCCACAACAGAATGGACACAGAAAAGCCGTGTTAGTTTGCAGTTGTAGCAGCAGTTTTATGAAAAACTTGAGAATCCTTACTAATTATGAATACTCCTCAGTTTCTCTAACCATAAATTATATGACAAGTTCTCAAGATCAATCTGAGATGAGCTGTAAGAAAAAAAATGGGAAAATGTCAATAAATGATGATAATGAAATACTGCTAACTAAGCTAAGATCCTTAGGTAAAATCTCCAAGGAAAAACTATAAATCCTTCTTACCAGGTAAGAGTGAAATCCATTCACGTGATTGATATTTAATGGTGATTTTATTGTCTTAAATTATACCAGGAAATGTTACTGTTTTTAATTTAAGGTAAACATAAAAAAAGAATATTAATTATCAAGTTTAGAGACTGACTAAAGGGGGAAATTGAATAAAGTACAGAGGGATGAAAAGGTACACAGCTGAAGCCCAGGCGTAAGTTACCGAGATTTCGCAAAATCCATATTCAAGTATTTTGACAAAAATAAAATCCATGAAGAAAATAAGAGACATTTTGCATGAAACAAAAAAGGAATATAATTAGAAATGACAGAAACGACTGACAAAATAATCAAGTACAAAATGGAGAAGGAATAGAAGTTTGTAAGCTGGTGTAACTGAGCATATTAAAACTCAGTTACCGCCAAAGTCACAAAGTCAAGATGAAGACAGTGATCTTGCACTGAAAATAAATCTCACAAAAGGAAATAACGTGTTACTACTCCTGTAAAGTGGGCTGCTACCAGCACCAGAAGGGTCTCAAGGTAGGATTCTAACATTGCTTTTCCTTGTTTCACCTTCCTGTAACCGTCTAGTTCCACTTTAAAATCTCAGTGATATATCATGACCATGAAAATGGGAGGCTGTTTTCTGAGCGAGAAAAATCAACGCTTGTTCCCACTTGTTCCGTCTTGCAACTGGATTCCTTACTCGGGCCCACAGTAGGGAGAGAACAAACAGGGCGGTGTGGCTGTTCCAGCAGCAGTGTCTCTTTTCTCTATTGCATTTTCTTTCTCTCCTCCCTTCAATAAGAAACACATTTTGTGCAAGGAAGGTCACCTGTCACCTTACCTTAGGCAGTCAGGATTCCACTTACCCGACTTTCAACCTCCCTCCTCTCCGCTGTGCTGCAGGATGATGTGCTGTCTGCCCTCGCTACCCAGTAAATTTTACAAATGCTCTCTAGTCCTCAAACCATGTCCACCACGTTAGTAAGCACAACTCAATTCTTGTTAGGCCTCAGCTGAGGCTCCAAGCCCAGGGTTTGGCCTGATAACACTTTCTTTTAGAAAGATGTGAGGTAGGAAGAGAACAGAAGGCAATTATCACAGAAAAGTTGTCCTTGGGCTCTCCCAGGGACAAATTCACTTTCCTTTTACTGGCAGCTGCACTGATCCTGCCCACACACAGGGATGGGGCATTCGAGAAGCCCAGGAACTGGCCAGCTAACCCATAAGGGCTTTTGTTTATTTGTCAGAGTCAGAGGATTTTACTGTCTTTTGAAAGAATAAAGTACCCACAATCACGTTTAGTATCTTACTTTTACTATCGGGATAAAGACTGGCAGCTAAGATAAGGTATGAGTAAATGTTATGCCAAAGGGAAAAATCAGAAAGAGATAGCAACACACTGCAATCTGTGAGCCCAGCTTACAGCTTTTCCTGTTTTCACTTAAATCCACTGCTGATTGCAGCAAAGGGGAATTAGTAAAGAATTAGTAAAGAAAATTAGTAAAGAAAACCTTATCTAAAGGTTTCCTGGTTTATTCAGAAAGGTCTAGTTTTCAGGGTGAACACTTGGCTGTCAAGAATTGTGAAGAACATTCTCCCTGGTATCTGCTAAATGTACTGCTCTAAACACGACACAGATGAACTCCAGTGTATTTTTCTTTCCCTTAGAAGAGAGAATCCATTTTGAGTATCTCTATAAAATAACTCGAACGACTTATTTTCTACTGTGGCATGTGACATGGCTACACATGATGAAAGTGATTAAAATATTATTTAAATCCAGTGGGATTCACATTTACATCTAGCTTTCAGCATCCATATTAGTAAACCTGAAAAATATTAAGGAAACTCTCGATCAGGAATGTCCTACAATGTTCAGAGATGCACAGAGAGACTAAGGAGACCTGAACAGAACAGCTTCAGTAGGTGCTTTTGTGCTGTTGGCTCAGCCTATGATAAGCCCCTTCTTCTGAGAACTAACTCCATCCACCAGGGAAGGACTTCAGGAGCCGTGTTTAAAACATGTGACCGTGCAGCTCTCGCTACAGATGATGGTGGGCCGATCAGATTCTCTCTTCTCTGGGAATTTGTACAGAAGGGATGTAAACTGAGGAGAAGGGGACCAGTCAGTCATCTTCCTCTTGCCCTGTGCTTGGAGAAGGAGATAAACCAGATTTTGGGAAAGGAGAATAAAAAAGATGCAAAGACTAAAACAAATCCATGAAATGGAGAGAAGCAGAGGATACTACTAGGGTGCCCGAAAGCTTTCCATCTTCTCCTGCTGACAATCCTGCTTCCTTCATGCCCCACGGGGGTTGTTCCGGAGCTCCCTCCCCATTAAACTTCCTGTGCCTAATTCTCCATCTCAAAGTCTGTTTCTGCTGCTAATGAAAACACAGACTGACAATCTTCCAGGTATTATTTTACCCACTATTCACTACAAAACCCGTATAGGTCAATGTTAAGAAGCTCTTCCAATCGGATATTATTATTACGCAGTCTATGCATTTCAAATTAAAAAGGTATATTTCAAAAACACAATAATCTTCACCTCCTAGAACATTTCAGATCATTTTAGATTGTTCACAATGTAAAGGGAGAGTGCACTGCACTTAAATTAAAAAAGTAACAAGAAACTTTACCTCATCTGAACTTAACTCCCTTTATTAGTTTAACCACATGTTGAAACACATATGAAACATGGCATCTGGCAAGGCTTTCCAAAAAACTAATCACCTATCTGGGAAAACATTCCATCAGAGGATACGGAGTTCCTGGCTTTATCTGAATGATAAAATATGAATTAAACAGCTTTGAGTTTTTAAGAGTGTAGAAAATCTCATATTTTCTTTGTTCTTCTCTTGGCAATTACAGACTTCCCTGAAATCCAAGAGCTTGGAGAATTAACATATTTTCAATTCAAACCTTGAAAACATCCATTTATGTCTCAGTGACAGAAATATATTGTGGCAGAAAATTCTCCTCCTCTATCAAACACAGTTTGTACAAGCAAAGGGTAAAGTCTTTAGACTATATCAAAAACTCATGCAGTTAACCAAATTTAATATGTTCGTGTTTTATTACTAACCAGGTATACTCTAATAAGACCTTAAATGGACTATGGTTATCAAAAATACTTTGTCTCTTTTGTAACTTCTTTCTCCTTGAGGGCTCAAAGAATTTTTAGCAGAATTAAAACATTTACAAAGCGTTTGAAACTGGCCTGCTTTCCTTCAGGGGCAAAATACCATTTTAATATGCAATTCTTTTATAACACTGATGTCTTTGATAAGTGACATCACAGTAGAAGCTAAGAATTCCATTTAAAATTATTATTTTCCCTCTAGCATTTCATGGGATATAGGAGTCTGATTAATATTTAGTCATCTTGAATGTGAGCATAATTCTATATAAACTAAAATATTGTCCACTTTAAATACATTTGCCTCTTACTATAACAGATCAGTGGCCAACACAGTTGTTTCCTATAGCAAGTGTGCAAAACAAAAGAATGCCCTAAGTCAGAATAATATTAAGGAAAATTTAATATGGGCTGTTATCTCTATTCCCTATATCTGAAATTGGTTAAAACTAGGTATTTTACGAAGAAAACTTGTAGGTTGTTCTGTCTTCTTCAAAAGCCATCTTATTATTTGGAAAGCACATTAACCAATTTAGTACATTAATTGAAATGCTGATGCACTCTCAGCCTTTTGGCTAAAGCAGAGCAATTATTGGTAGTGAAAGCTTTATCACAGCTTTGCAGTTTCCTGGCCTTCAAGCCTGTATCTCTCTGGGTTTCTGAATGAAGTGTCGTTTTAATAGTTATGGGGCCTATTTAAACACTATGGGCTCAATTGTGGCCACTGCCTGCTAAGCTGCCCCATTCCCTCTCCTCCAGACCCGTAGAGTTCTTTTAGCTGCTGCTCTGGGTGCTTCCTTCAGTTGAGAAAAACACTGCTCTTGGCAAGATTTGGATTTTTCTAGCACCATTCTCACTGCCTTGTCCCTTTGCTATTTGAATTGCTTATCCCAAGGGTAAATTTATGTGTCAGTCATGCTGGGTCCTGGATCATAACGTGACCCAGACCTGGACTTGACAACAGACCAGAAGTTAATTAGCATGATCAAGACAGAAAATAAAATGCCTCCACTTGCTCCTACACTGAGTAAACACTGGTCCTCACAACAGGATCTGACCCTCGTGTGATGAATCTTTTCACAAATGAGAGGTTTGTGCATTGCAGATACACCTACCCGATGTGTCATCTCCAATAAAGATGTCTCTCGAGAGTGCCCAAGTCTGAACTTCTTCCACGGTGAACTGATGAGCCAATCTTTCATTTTATGCCATTTCAGATTTCTATAGGATTATAAAATAGCAGGTGCTCATTTTGCTTTTTCTTTCTCAAAGAACATCACACACTCACACAAGGTACATAAAGGCCAAAGGAAAAGAAATTTTATTTCTGCCTGTAAATAGCTTTGTCATATATATATATATATGACAGTTTTATGACACATATATATATGTATTAAATTTTATTACAAATTCAACTTTTCCACTACTATTTCTTTAAAAGAAATCCCTTAAAATTCAGTTGTCATTGATCCTTGGTTCATTTCTTAGTGTCAGAAATGTTAAAATTCAACTTAATATGGAAATTTTCTTCCTGCCTTTCAGTGATCAAATTTGCAAACTTTCCAGATGTCTCACTGAATTCACCCACAGCCATTTCATGAATGTCTGAGCACGTACTGGTTACACGGACGCCCTTGGAGAGAAACAGGAGAGCTCTCCCCACTGCGAGAGGGACGTCCTCTCCCCTGCCCATCCAGGGCACAGTGAGTGTATTCCGCCCGCTGCCCCTTCTATTTTTCTAGAACATCACATTTCATTCTATCTTGGCCTCTTTAGAGAAAAATGAAATGAGTAGAGAGACTATTATTTCTCATCAACCTCTCTGGAAAAGCAGACATTTAAAACTGTCTCACTGATGAAGAGCATTCCTTTACTTCTCCTGTCAGATTTACTGTCTTTATACAAGTTTCCTGAGCGTGATATGAAGCCTCAGAGGCTTGTGCTCAAATCGAACAGCTGCTTGTGGTGGAATGAGCCTCTCGCTCTCCACGTTTTTACCGTCGCTCCAGGGCAGAGGATTAGTGAGCACAGCTTTCTGCATATCTGTGGGGTTAAGCCTTCCTCTGCCCAATAAAGCATAATTCTGATAAAACCCATTTATTCTAAAGTTCAACACTGTTTTTCAAATTCACAATCACCTTCCACACTTTTTTCATACATTTTAAGGAAAAAAAAAGTTTATTGTACAAATGTTTGAGACACACATATAAGTATAAAAATAAAAGTCACCAAGAGCTCCCAACCCAAAGTTGACCACTGTGATTCACAACCTTAGGTTAATCCTTCCAGAAATAAAATATAAATTAATACAATGCAAAAATAAAAACTTTTAATTTTATTTTTAAAATTGATATCACAGTTTTGAAAAATGCTTTTGATTATTTAATACGTCTTTAGGGGGGTAGGGTATAGCTCAAGTGGTAAAGTACATGCTTAGCATGCATGCGGTCCTGGATTCAATCTCCAGTACCTCCTTTAAAAAAATAAACAAATAAACCTAATTACCTCCCCTCACCAAAAAAAAAAAAGAAAAAAGAAAAAAAAAGTTTTCAAATTAAAAAAGAAAGAAGATACATTAAAAAATACATTTTTATGTTTGTCCATGGGTTTTTAGGGTCCATATCATGTTTCACTGTACAAATGTCTCTTAATTCCTTTAAACGTCCTCTTGCTTTGGGACATTTAGGTTTTCCTAAATCCTTTGCCATTACAGACAGAGCAGCGAGAACACTGCAGTTTGGAAGTTCCTGCTACATATGCCTTTATGATTTAAAGCATAAAGGATAAAGTTAGACTTTAAAATTTTAAAAATAATTTTTGCCAAATTGGTGATTAATGGCACTTTTAGTTCTGCTTGCTTGTACTCAGTACTGGGCGTGTGAATCTTTGGAGAAAGAGGAGGAGGTTAAAAGGAGGTGGCAGAGGTGGAAGGAGGAAAGAGGACAGAGAGGAAACATCAGCCCCCCAGTGCTTTTTCTGTTCCACATTCTGCTAAAAGCTTTCAGCCCTTCCACACTGTCTCACTGCTGTAACTGTCTCAGGGTGCTGTAACAAAACCCCACAGACCGGAAGGCTTAAACAACAGAGACTCTTTTCCCACAGTTCTGAAAGCTGGAAAGTCAGACTGGGGTGCCGGCATGGTTGGTTTCTGGTGAGCACTGTCTTCCTGGCTTGCAGATGGCCACCTTCTCACTGTTTCCTCACATGGAAAAGGGTGGGGGATGGCTGGGGGGAGGGGGAATTCTGGTTCTTTTTATAAAAACACTAATGTCATCATGATCACCCCCATAACCTCATCTAAATCTAAATCTAATTAACTCCCAAAGGCTCCACCTTCAAATAGCATCACATTGGAGATTAGGTCTTCAAAGTATGAATCTTAGGAAAACACATTAAGTCCATAATACATACCTTCCATGCATTTATATATTCAAATAAACAAATATTGGTTTTTACAAAGAAATAGGAATAGGCTGTATATGTTCTTCCAAAATAAGGATTTTTTTTAAACTTAAAAATAGATCATGGACATATTTCCATGTCAGTCCTTGTAGATCAATCTCGCTTTTTAAAAATAGCTCTAATGATATTCCATAGTATGGCATTTCCAAGATTTATTTAACCATTTTTTCTACTGATTGACATTTAGCTGCTTTCCATTTTTCTCTGTTAAAAATAATCTTGCATAAGTAGCCTAATGAGTATGTGGTAATATTTCTATAGGATAGATGGAGTCTTAGAAGAAAAATGAGGAGAGGGTGGGTAGGTAAAGGGCACATGCACTTAAGACACTCAGGGACACTGCCAAAGGGTCCGTCAGAGGGTTTCCCACTCTCATGTTTCTCATTCTCACCCACAAGCCTTTCTATTCCCATCCTTATATTGTCAACCTTACATTTCAAACATTTATCCTATTATCTGACACATTTTAAGTGCTCAAGGAATTGTATTTTTATGATGAAAAATTGATATTGACTGGGCATATATCTGGAAAAGATGAAATCTCTACTTTTAAAAGACACGTGCACCCCAAAGTTCATAGCAGCACTATTTACAGTAACAAAGATATGGAGGCAACCTAAATGTCTATCAACAGAAGAATGGATAAAGAAGATGCGCAATGGAACACCACTCAGCCATAAAAAAGAATGAAATAATGCCACCTGCAGAAACATGGATGGACCTAGAGATTATCATGCTAAGTGAAGAAGTCAGACAGAGAAAGACAAATACCATACGATATCATTTAAATGTGCAATCTGAAAAAAATATGATACAAATGAACTCATTTACAAAACAGAAACAGATTCACAGACACAGAAAACAAACTTACGGTTACCAAAGAGGAAAGTGGGGAAGGGATAAATTAGGAATTTCGGATTAACAGATACAGCCTATTATATATAAAATAGATAAACAACAAGGACCTACTGTATAGCACAAGGAACTATGTTCAATATCTTATAATAATCTATAATGGAAAAATAATCTGAAAAAGAATATATGTGTATATATATGTGTAACTGAATCACTTTGCTGTACACCTGAAACTAGCACAACATTGTAAATCAACTACACTCGAATAAAAAATTGATACAAAGATTCAGTTTATAATGCACCATGCTACTTAATATTTTGCTGTATGATTAGCCACAAAGGTCCTACCTAAATGACTTTCTATGCATGTGAGTTCTTATTAGAATATTATGTGACATCACACTAACTATTAAATAACATGCTGTAACTCTCACAATTCCCAGGAAACACTGGTAGAATAAGAAAGTCAAGGAGAGTTGGAGGTTACCAGTCAGGTCTCCACACTTCAGCACCAGCAACAAAGCACACAAGAACCTGAGCCCCTTCACATATTCCTCACATCTCCACAGCCAGGAGAGGCAATATACCAAATCAATTCTGAAAGCAAAAACTGAGTGTCACTGGGTGAATAAAATTGGGAAAAATTATTAGCACCAAGGAACATCTGCTGCCATCACAATGAAATAGTGGCATATAGACCATCTCAAAGTGACAACACGCACAACAATGAAACTAATGTACAGACAGAAGACCTGGTAACTACCTCTATGTACCTGTGCCCTCTTTAGCTGCTTGCCAGCGTCTTTAGCCCAGATCTGTGATTCACTGGAATTGCTGCAAAAATTGCCAAAATAACCTCTGAGAAGCAGATGGTTATGAAGGCTTCTGTCCAGATGCCAGAACCCCATATGCTTGCCAATCTGTGTTTCCAGCATGCACCATTATACTTAAAATTATATTTTTCCTTTTTCTGCCATGTTCACTCTACCATCATTAACAATATTCTAATACTTTTCCAGAAAACAAGAAACATCACAGCCTGCTTGCCTTCTCTTTATAAAGAGAAACTTAAAAAGCAAGTGTCAGACACCCCCAAACATTCAACCTATGCCACACCTCGATTACTTGGGACTCACATTAGTGGTCTTCATGGAGTCTTTTTTGTAATTTTTTTATTTCAACAGAGTCGTCGCCTCCCCTGGGCTCTCCAAGCACCACAGTACTCAGAGGGCTGCTCCCTAATTCTTTTCCAAGTCTACTAGCAAAGAAAAAAAAAAGTTTCTAGAAAGGAACTAGGCACAGAATTTTTATTACCCAGAACGAGGAGGGAGAATGGTAAGAAGCAAATTCTCTATTTTAGAATAATGGTTGGATTTCTCAAGCCAGCAATGCCGGCTAATATACCCCACATACCATGACAGCCAAACTTTTGGCACCATCTTAGAAGTTAAGCTTTTAGATACCAAAACAAAGCACTTTGATCAGTACCCAAGGTTACATATCACAGGGAGAACTGAAATATTCCCCAAACCCAAGCTGACCCTTCGGAGAACTCAGAGATACCATTGTTCAGAGGTCAGTCTTTCCAACAACCAGCTTTTCTATTGAGTTGTTTACTTGCTCCTGGACCAGAACACCCACCCCCTCCAGGGTCTGGCACCATTGGATGTGGAAAATGTCCAAAATTTCACAACAAGTTGTCTATTTCTGCAACAGTCAATTTGGCATATTTACATGGTGTTCCAGTGCAGGGTGTTTGAAGCCACCAGTCATTGTAAACAGCATTCTCTCACATTCTCTTATGCTGTTTTCCCAGGAATCTGTGTGCCTTACCTGCAATATTGGAAAGGAAATACCCTTACACATTCAACCTTTCAACAAAGAAGGAACTTAAAGTCCTTTCAATGAATATTTTGGAGTTGCGAAACAGTGTGTTGATTTTATTAGTAAAAGTCTGAAACAACACTGGGTTTTTTTGTTTGTTTGATGTAGGGAGGCATGATGTTTTTGAAAAACTTAGATTACATTGAAATATGTGACTCTGAGTTAGCAATTTAAAAGAAAGTATTATGACACTTTAATTACATTTTAATGATTAAACCTTGGAAGTGATGCTGATTTAAGTCAAAATAACTTTTGAAGGTGTTTTTCTTGCCTACAGCTATCTGGAAGGGAAACAGGAAAAGAGAGAGTAAAAAGAGAATGATGTTTTAACTAAGAAAAAAAAAAAGTGAGTGGTGGGCTTGGGAGATTTTTTGTTGTTTATTTGAATTAGGGTTGATAACCATGATGGAAAAATCTAGGTATAACAGGCAACATCTGGACATGTGTCAGAATGCAGGATACTGTGTTTTCATTTGTTTTACAAAAAAAAAAATCAACACTAAGGATGAAAAATTAATGACAAAGACTGCAACACATAATTTCTGTCTGCATGTATGCCCTATCTCCCACTGCCACAGAATCTGTTTAGGTTCTGCTTGGACTTCTTAAGAGAGGAAGGAAGGAAGGAAAAGAAAGAAAGAAAAAGGAAGGAAGGAACTGAAACTCAAGAAGATTAGATGGGAACACCAAATTCCTAGAACATTTTTTCTCAGCATTTCTTCTTCCCAAGGAGAGAGAGGAAAATTACATATAAATGATAAAAAAAAGTTTACTTTGAGAAGACAGCAATAATGAGTTAAAGGCAAAGCCTTCTTAAAACACTGCACTTAAATATATTGATCATTTACAAAAAATAACAAAGGGCTAAAATATGTTCAAGTATGGATGATCTAAAAGAAATTAAAACGGATAAATATGTTTCTGTTGGAGACTGATGTTTGATTTACAGTACTTTTTTTCATTGATTTTGCTATGGGCTTCCTAATAATGTTTGTAATTTTTTTTCCCTAAACTTAAAGCTCCAATAAAACTAAAAATTTTGCGTTTTGCAAAGCACTTGCCCATGGCCCTGGGCCTTTGTATCCGCTATTTCTTCAGTGGAAGATAGGCATCCCTCACAATCCCTGCCACACAGGAAACTAGCCAACAGTGAAGTTTCTTGCTCAGATGGAACGAAAGAGAATCCAGACACTGATCTAGGTGTGAGACAGCTTTTAATGTTATAAAGGTGACAGTTCAACTCAGTGGGCTAATTATTTGGTCCATAACTAGTATTGGAAGCATTTGTTAATTATTCGGATAATAAGTAAACCTAGACCCTTGCCTCATGCCTTATTCAAAACTAATTTCCAGAGGGTTAGCAGTGTGAAAATGGAAATCAAAACTATACAACTATTAGAGTATCATTTGGGAAAATAATTTTTATAAAAATCATTTACAAAGTAGAAATTATGGAAATAAGCAAGTAACTAATAAACACATAAGATGATAACTTCAATAATGATTAAATAAATATAAATAAAAACATCTAGTTTGAACTAATGATCATTTATCATAATGTATTACAAATATGTGAGGGAACGAAAAAAAGTCACTCAAATGTTGTGGGTGAAATTTTACATCAGCATAAGGATTTTAAAAGGCCATTAGACAATAACTCCAAATTCCAAATGGGCATACTTGTCAACCCCAAAACTTTAGTTCTGAGGAATCTATCTCACAGATATACTTCTACTTGTGTACAAAGACACACATACACACACACATTGCAATATCATTTGTTATAGCAATAAAATGGAGACAGCAAAAGTCCAGCAGGAGATCGGTTAAATCAATTAGAATTCAGACGTACAACAAAAAATCAGACCACTATTAAAATGAATAAAGTATATCTGTATTTACTGAGTTGGATAAGTGTTCATGATATACTTTTAAGTCGAAAAAGAATGTTTTAGAACCACATGCACTGAATGTTTTCTGATGAATTACACAGGAAGAAAAAAAATTAGCCCAAGTGCAAACTGCAATAAGGTAGAGAAATCTTTTCTTAAGAGCTCTAAGCCATCTTCGAACGCAGTGGCTCTTAACATGGGGTCCCTCAGTATCAGCAGCAGTATTTCCTGGGAACTTACTGGAAACTCTGAGGGTGGGGCCCAGCAGCATGGATTGAATGAGCCTTCCAGGTGATTCAGATGACTATTCAGGTGGAGAACCACTCTTCTAACGGTTATGGTTTTGCAGGCTTTGATGAATTCAACTTGGGGTAAGCTGACTATATGTGTTACTCAAGGTCTTCTTTCATCAGACTTTTATATTTGGCAAATGGGACTTACTCAGTATCTAAAAGGGAATCGCTTGGATGCACACATTTATTTTTAAATGGCTAAGTATTTGATACGAACCATGGTGACAGCAGAACATGTAATCTAACATTTTTGTCTGATTTATAAATACTTAAATTTGAAATCTTATAAAAGTCTGACAATTGACTCAATATCTTGTAATAAGCTGTAATGGAAAAGAATCTGAAAAAGAATATATGTACATGTAAATAACTAAATCACTTTGCTGCACACCTGAAACATTGTAAATCAATTATACTTCAATAAAAATGCTTATTTTTAAAAAAAATTAAAAAAAATTAAGTATGACAATTGAATTCATCGATGTATAGTTAACAAATTATCTCTTTTAAAAAATATATAGTCATTGGACCTCTCTCAGTATATTCCAATAGCCATATCTAAATGAAAACTGGACAGTATCTGTTCTCAAAAAGACAGTGATTTAATACATCTCTTCCTTGACTTCAACCCTACTTCTACCACTGTTTCTCTCTGTCATAGTAATTAGATGATTATCTTCCTTGATATCCTCAAATTATTAACAGCCTTTTATGGAGCAAGCATTTAATTTATGATACAGATGAAAAGCCAGCACCTTCTTATTGCAGGTATGTTGAAGAATAATAGTTTTCTTCCTCCTGTCATATTGTACATTTTCAGTCTCCAGATTTTCTAAACCTTCAAGGAATTTTATATAAAACCATAGTATAAAGTCAGTGCTTTCATTCTTTCCTCAAATAATTCAAACAAAGTTACTCAATAAGATGAAATGCATAATAATGTGCATGTAAATTATGAGTATTTGCTGTTAGGTCTAACTGAGTTTGAAACCACAAATAACCTTCCCCCAGCAAAAAACAAGTCTTCCTCAGGCAACACAGTAGCCTTGATTATGGAAGAAACATTTCTTATTCTATTGGCCCCAAATACTTTAATAAAAACACTAATTATATTGTAACCTAACTGAAATGGGTCAGAAGTTCACATGATTGTATACAGAAGCGAGTAAAAGTAACAAATTGACAAAAAATTCTATAATTACTAGATTGTCTAAAACACCATTCATTAATTTAATAATTGTATCTGATTTGTCTTAAATCCCCACATTAATACGTCTAAGATGAAGGCCAAGTAGTAGACCATTCTCATTGCTCTCTCTGTTTTAACTTGCTGTTTATTATGTCTCTTTAATTTAGTCTTTTAACACTACATATATAAAAGAAGCCATAAGTGTTACAAGCTCTGGGTTAAATTGTTCCTTTAATTCCTGTACATATATTAAATGCCTTTAAAGATTCAATTAATCACAATTTTTATATTCAAAATTAATTTATCCATCATAATTAAAATTTTCTTTCAGCTAATCTCTCAATTTAAAATGTCAAACTAAAAGTAATATTCATCTTTAGGAAAAGATAACACATATTAAAATGTTCTGCATGACGGGATTACACAGAGACTTGAATTCCTCAAGCCCAAAAGGAATAAAAATGATATGCCATCAGATGAATATACATCTTATTTTTCTTGGCAGAGGAGGGGGAGGCAGTGAATAATTTAAAAATATTGTTTAATGTCTTTCTTATCAGCCTCAGTGTGCCTCTGCCTCTTTCTCACTCAGCAATGCCGGTGCTGGGAATTAGTACCAGTAAAAAGGAAAAAGCTGCCTTTGCAGCTTGTTTCTCCTCTTGGCTCCTCCTGGCCCCTGAGCCTGACATAAGTTGCAGTTGTCACCAGCAGCTCAGGTAGCAGACAGAAACCCCAGCCTGTTTTGAGACCTTGCCAAGAGCAGCAATTGTTCGGCACCAGCGGATGCAGGCGTGCGCCCGGCATTCCCATCGGAGCATTCTGAGTCCAAAGACAAACCTCTATTAATGGTGCATACTAATGATCTTTACATTTTAATGAGAAATGCTTGAGTTAAGATCACTGGCTGAAACCTTAATGAGCAAAGGAAGGCTTACCTCCTGTTCCTCTGCTTTTTGACTACAAGGAAACACAATAAGCTGACCTGAATCAGGTCAGAGCAAGTATCAAGAAAACTCATTTGAAATCTGTGATTAGTCCAAGCTGGAAATATCAGATATTTCCACTTCAAAGCCAAGAAAACATGAAGTTAGCAAAAGGAATCATCCACAGAGGTCTCTTTGCTCTTTTTCTTTTTCCATTCACTCACACATGCTTACATTTTTATTTGACTTTGCCATAGCCAATCCCTTCAATACACAGAAACCAAAAGCCATATGCCTGTATCAGTGTCTTAAAGCTCCATCCAGTTTGAATATTTTCCTATGCAAATTGAAGGTTTTGTTTATTTTCTTTGCCTATAAGCACCATTATATTATTATACTAAATGAACTAAGATTTACTTCTTGATTACTGTAATACCAAAAAAAAAGTAGATTTAATAATTTTGGAAAATATTTTGGAACATTTTCTTTAAACTGAAGACTAATGTGCTCCTTTTGAAAACAGAGACAAGATATGAGTAATTTTAAGAGATGATTTTATTGGGGAAAAAAAGTTCTACGAGGTTCTGCTTTCCTACCCACAATGACTCCTAATGCACCATTATCACCATGGAAGCTTTCAAACATTGCCACTTAATAAATTAAGTCCTCAAATATGGAGAAGAAAGTACCAAGTCTAGGCCCAGTTCCAGGGAATGGCTTTGAGCCTCTCCTCCAATGAAAACAGGGGAGAGGTGAGCAGTTTCTCTTAGCTATTCCACTTCCTACATGTAATTTCAACCCAGATGTTGTCTCAATGTTCCTTCCTCAAATATGTGGAGCTGAAGTGAAGTTTCCAGACATCTGGTCCATGGATGTCAATCAAGTGGTCTTCAGATAACATGGAAGCTTTCAAAGAAAAAGTAAGGAAATGATAGTGCTAACAAGCATTTCAGAAACTTATGATGGGAAATGTGAAAAGATTTGATTTTCATAGGAATCTTGTCACATGTATCATCACCTTCTGAAAAGCTGTTGTAGGTCCTGTGAGAGTGTGGATCAATTCTTGTCTAGTCTTCAGTTAACAAAGTGTATTTTTGTCTCTGCTGATGAATTTTTTCACTTGTGATATGTTTTTCATAATTGTGACTTTAATATCTTCTATTGTAAATATCATGCTGAGTTAATGCCCCTGTTTGAAAACTTGAATCAATGGCTCAAAATGGGTTCAATGATGCATGAAAGTAATAATGATGATAATAATAATTTCTACAACTCTGAAGGTCCTATAAATAAAAAGTGAATGGAACTCCACTGCAAATATAGATTATGAGTTTGTATATATTCGAATATGTGAATCTGCTGGCTTTCCATAAGCAGATAAAAAAGAGAGTGAATATCTGGAAATGGTTGTTTTGGAGGAACAGCAAAACTATTAGAATCCAGCCCAATTCTATTTTCTATTTTGAAACTTTTCCCAAATAATGGCATAACACACAAAGCTTCATTTCTAAAGATAACAAAGTAACTTCTTATGGAAACAACTTGAGTTAACATAGTACATTTACCGATGCTTTCATTATACAATTAATTTTGTTACCGGGCCAAAGAAGGACTAAAACCAGAGTGGTATGATTGACAGTGGCCCTTCTCATAAGCCTAAAGCTTTCATTCTAATAGCACATTTAAGTCTCCCTGGCTTAAATATTCCTCCTTTAAATTTGAAATTTTGTATTTAATATCATTGTGTCATCTACAGATAATGACAGTTGTCTCTTCCTTTCCAATGGTTCCTTTCTCTGTTTTCTTATCAAATTTATTGTTTGGTTTTAGTCCTCCATAGTGTCGAAGAGTTGTGGGAAGAGCATCTGTGTCTCATTCCTGACTTTGAGAAGACTTCAAAAGTTACAGCATTTTCTGGAACACTGGCTGTAGATTGCTGATGGCTATCTGCTAGCACATTAAGGAGCTTCCCTTCTGTTTCTAGTGAAGAGTTTTTTAATATTAACTGGTAGTAGATTTTACTAATTGTTTTAGAAGGGCATCAATTAAGATGATTATATTGTATTTTCCCCCCTTCTAATCTGTTTCTACAGAGAACTGCATTAGATCTCCTGATGAAATCCCTGCTTAGTCATACTTTCAATCCTCTGCTGCAGTTTCCTTGCTGATAACTTACTCTGAATTTTTGCATCAATGTTTATAATCCGAATACTACTAGAAGTTTGCCCTTTTTGTATTAAAATCATACAGTTTTGGTATCACTCTAAAATTAGCCTTGGAAAATTAATTAGATAGCTTTCCACCTTTTTTAATCATCCAGAAGAATTTCTAAAACATGAGCATTAGCTATTCCTTTAAATTTCTATGAAACTTAGAGTAAACCATCTGGCACTAGTTCTTTGAGGAAGATTTTTGACTGCATTTCCCATTTCTTCTGTGCTATTGATGGTTTTGAAGTTTTCTACTTCTTTCTGAGTCACTGCTATTAATTTACATCTTCTTAGAAAGAAAGAATTTTTTCTCCTAGAATTGCAAATTTATTGGTCCAAGTCTGTACATACATAGCATTTTCTTCAAATTTGTTCAATTCCACAGCTCTAGTTAATACCCTATTTCTTCTTTTCTATTACTAAATTATTGTCTATGTCATTTTCCCCCTTGGTCAGACTTAGCAAATGTTTATCAGTTTTGCCATATATTGCCTTTATTGATTAATAAGACTTTTATTCTCCCCCCATATATATATATATATATATTTCAGACTTTTTTTTTGGTCTTGATTCGTGATTTAATTGGTGTGCTGGTCCGGGTCCCTTATTTCTGCTGCTCTCGGGCGCACTGCTCTGGGGTCAGGGTTTTCTGCTGGAGGGCGTGGATGTGCCGGAGCTCTTTCGCTAGCCACAGTGTTCACAAGCGGGTGTCTCTGAAGCAGCAGCTTCCCCTCGAACTTGGCGATGAGGCCACAAGGACTGGAAAGCTGGACGCACAGCGTCTTGGAGTCGTGCCCTCCACTTCCACGTGCTCTGCCTCCAGGTCGGGCTGCAGATTCTCCCGGAGGTATTCGGCGCTGTGTTCCATTGCCACAGCCCAGCGTGGGCGGCAGCCCAGAGCAGACGTGTATTTCAACTTTTACTGCATTAATTCCTTCTTCATATTTCATTAGTCATTCACTTATTCATCTAGTGTGTAAGAATTGGGACATCATTTCAATTTGTTCCACTGATAATGGTATTCACTTCGATCACTTGATTAACGTGGGATCTAAGTATCCTGTTTCTTATCAAGCTTTTAGTTTATTCATTTACTTAACTGTATCACCATAGACTCCTGGTTTTCTGTTTTGCCAATAGGTTGCAATCCATTCAAATATTTATTTTGACACTCAAATTGGACTTTGTTTGGTGGGAGCCCCTCCGAGAAGGCCTTGAATTCTTTCTTCTGCCACAAGATGATTCTGGCTTATTAAACTTCACCCACACCAGCCCCGAAAGCAGCATTTCTCAAAGGAGCCCTGGATACTTTTTGTGGAGAAAAGTGGTTACAGAATCCTGCCAGTGGGCAGAGCAAGGGAATAGACCTATGCACACACTTAACATTCACAGACACATGTGTACATCAATGTTTAGTGGGTTTACAAACACATTAACTATATTTAATTCTGTAGTTACCTATCTTTATCAATTTATCCTAAAAGCCATGAATTCACACTAATACTACTGAATCCAATCTACAGAGTCCATTCTAATTTTCTCCCTTGCTATACCCTTGTAATACCTTTTCCAACCACGAGAAACTGCCTCCCATTATCTTTAGGATATACATTCATTTGATTAGTTTCTCCATATATAGAGTCAATATCCTATTTCTGGATATTCCCCATTTAAAGATTCCAAAGCCAGCACAGGCGTCCTCCTCTGCCTGCTTGGGCTCTGACTCCCCACACCAGTGATAACCCCTCCATGGCCACCCCCTCAACTTGTTCAGACTCAAACATGGTACACAAGACCACCCATCCCCAAGAATTTCTCTCTCACTCTGCTCCGGTTCAAACGAGCCATGCGGGGCCACCATCAGCTGTACGTGCCCTTCTCTCCCTGCGAGACCTCTGACTGCCCGCCCACTCTGGGCCACCCTGGCTCCCCCTTCCCAAAGACATGGACACCTTTATCAACCCCATCTGAATTATTCAGGGAGGAAAAGGACGCAGGAAGAGGGAAAAACTGTATTCTATTCTACATTGAGGTTTCCTAAGAATTATTTGAAAATCCAGGAAAACTTTTTATAAATATTTATTTGTTCATATTGATCAATCGACAAACATTTACTGAATACCTGCTATGTGCTCAGCTGAGGCAATATAAGAGAAGTATGAAAGGGTTCCTGCCATGTAGCTACTTGAAATTAGATGGGCAACTCAACAAGGAATAGAATAATAAAAGTTCACTATATTTTCCATAACAACAGAAATAGGAAAAGGAAAAATCTGTAACTGTTAGACTCTCAAATTGTCACAATGCATATTTTGCTTTGAGGTAACCTTCCCACACCTCGATGTCTAATGCCTTTCCTTCCAATGCTGTTGAAGCTCACTTTGCACCAAACTTTTTATTAATGCTTCAGGACAACTGGTGGTAACGTTTTACTCTGTTAAGTTACTGGAGCAGACACTATTATTATTTTGGTAGTGCTGTCATCAGAATTAAAGCATAACGATGAAAGTCACAGTGTAATGTAAAAAAAAATCATCACTTAAGAAATGAAAAAAAAGAAGAAAGAAATGTATTACAGAATAAGTCTTAGAATGTGCTTGCTGTAGGTTGTTCTGACTCAGATATGCAATTTATATTTAAACATCATTTTCATAGAAGTCTACATTTCATGTGAAAAATGTAAAGCATTAAGTGTGGTTCCCTGTTCCGGCTGGGAGTGTGGAGCTTGTGACTGTGGAGCGGTGAAGTATCTATAGGAGGGTTAAAAAGAGAGCCCAAGGGGAGAGGAGAAGGCAAGGAGCCCACGGTGACAAGAGGAGACAGTGGTCCTGCTGGGAGGCTCTGGAGGAGCAAGAGGGAAAGGAATCACTACTGTCCCCACAACCATCATCATTTTTGATGTCAGAGGGAACTGGTATCATTCATGTCTTATTCTACATGGATTTTTAAAAAAGTGATTACAGTGGCTGAGAGTATAATGTCATGACTGAAGGTCACATACTGACTAACGTCCACAGCAAGAAATGACCACTATTATTAAAATCATTAATTGTTGTCCCCGCTACTGCTTTTCGCAAGATAAATGTGCAGAAATAATTATGGAAGCAATTACTTATGCCTTTAAATCTCACAAGTATGTTTGGACTTTACTCTCCTGCTTTCTACAGTAGTGACTGAGACTCACTACTTCCAAGTAATGTCACTTATGATCAAGGCACAGTCTTCATTAAGGTACAAAATATTTCCCTCCATAACCTAAGAGGAAATAAAAGCTCATTCCTGAATGTTCTGGATGGCCTTCCCTTCAACAGACAAAAGCTCCCTCATGGTCTTCACTTCCTGCAAATGTGCTTGGTCCTACATTCATTGGATGAGATCTTTGTGAATGCTACCCAGGCTCTAGTTTTTCCTCTAAAACCTGTCTCCAGCAGTCAACCTCTGGGAACCTGCCTCTTTTGCCCAAATCATTCAGGCAAGGTAATACTGATCCAAGCTGGATGAATGAGATCCTTTCTTTGATGAAGTTAGTGTTAGGACTCAGAGACTCCAGTCACAACCTGACAACACTGAATTTTTAAGGACATCTAAACATGGGGACTGGGAAGATGTGCCTCATGTTGGTATCTGTAGTCCTTGCATGAAGAATCAGAGAAAAGTGATTTACAAAGAGACTAGAAGATGAAGTAGGTGGGCTGAGAGAAATGGAGACGGTCCAGGGAGAAGTAGAGGAAACTTTGATGTGACTTTTCCCTTCTGGGTCTACAGTTGGCCCCTCCAAGTGGTAAAATTCCACTGGTTCCTTGTAAACATCCCCTACCTTCACCCGACCTTTTACTTAAATTGGTTAGTATTGGGCAGAGTTGAGGAAACCTTTTGTTCTATGAATAGTGTATCTGAGAGTATTTGACAAGTCTTACCTCTGACTCTGTGACCCTTTGTTTTAACCGGTGGCAGCGTGTACACGGAAATACCTCTGACATTTTTATATACCTAGAGGTGGCTCCCAATGGATTACTGAACACCCAGATTAACAGACTCATTGCTTAAGGCCTCCTTTTCACCCAAATTCAATCCTATCAGTCCTGGAGCAGGTGATCCAAGGAGCAAGAGCCCTAGATGGGGACGTTCTCTCAACACCTCAGAATATCTCCACTCAAGATACTTACTAGAGACCTTAATGTGTGTTTCCTGTACAGGTCCTGAAAAGCTCGCTCAACTGACCTTATTAATGCAATAGAATATGCTAATTAATTCATCTGGGCCCTCAAAGAATTGCTGTAACACCACTGGCTTAATTATATCAGAGATATGCTGCAAAGGCTTTTAATGTCCCCTTACAGTGAATGTACAGGGATTGCCTTAATTAAGCTAAGATTTCTAGCTTTCTTTTTCCCCGCCCACCTTTATTATTTGGCTCTTTTTGTTTCATTTTGGTTTTCATGTTTCTTTGTTATTGTTGTTTTGCCTAGTTTTTTTTTTTTCCTGTTTGTTTTGTTCTGTTTAGTGTTATTGTCTCTGTATCTTTTATGGTGAATGTACTTAAGTTACTCTCGAATAAAAGAATAAAAACAACAGTGAAGTCAACAATAAGAGGAGAAAATTATTTTCAGGTTCATCCACGTTGTTAATATAGCAGCCAGGGGTATGGAGTTACCAGGAAATGGAACATGACTCAGAACAGAAGCTCATGGACTCTTTCCTACAAGGTTAACAATGTCATGTGCTACCTGCTTCTGGGCCTCTTTCAGGACCTTTTATTTATGTTTACAATTACTGAGCCTTTGCTCTCCATACAGGAAAGAGAAGTCACGAAGAAAAATTTCTTTCACTTGAGGAATTCATAGTCAGTGGGGAAGACAGACATGGAGTCAGCTAATAAGAACCTAAGAACAAAATAGGTTCTAGGAAGGTAGACACATTTGTATGAAAAGAGAGGACAGAATTGGCCATGAAGGAAGAACAGATTGAGAAGAAACACAAGGTCATTGGGACATCCCAGACGAAAGGGACACCCTGAACAAATGGGCAGGTCCCTAAAGTTTCATCTTTTGTTTGTGAAACAGTCAAAAGCCAGTCAGGAATATCTTGATTTGTTAGCATTCGTTAGAAGCGTCATCTATTTGGAATCGGGAGTTCAGATTTGAGATACACAATACGATACACACTTCATATGGCTAAGCTTTTGTCATGTCAAGTGCTGCTTAAATAAAAAATAATCTAAAGAGAAGGAATAAGATGAAAAGAGTCGAGTTGGGATTGATGAGAACAGAAGTGGAGAAAGCACCCTGGAAGCCTAAGCACGGAAACTTCTTGTTACTGTTGTTGCTGTTGTTGGGAGCCCAACACGGACTCAGCCATGAGCTGGACAGTTCCATGTTCTACCAACTGAGCTAGCCAGTTGCAACCTGTTTTTGGAAAAACATCTGTTGTATCCCTGTTGAATCTCTGCTTGAGATTAGATGTTTCCAAGATAACTGACCTCTCTGTGTGCCACATGATCCATGTATGTCTATGCTGGCCTCACACTACGGTCCTCCACCTTTTGGGAGTCATCCACACCATGAACTTCCTTTGGTAGAGCAGAGCATGTATACATTTGCATAAGTGAGCGTGGTGTGACCACATCTTTATTTTCACTCATATTTTATGGTAACTGCATAATTAAAGGAATGACATTTAATGGTATAAAATCATCCATTAATTTTATGTTTGAAACTCTCTGTATTTTATCAACTAGATATTAAAACATTTTTCCTGTTACCTAGAAATGGTTCTTGATCTAACCTGAAACAAATTAACTCTAAAAGAATTTATAGTTTTTGCCCAAAAAGCCACTTCTCTCTTTTTCCTGGAGGATTTATATTTAGCAAAATACAGTTCTTCTTGTCAGTTTGTGACCATATGCTACAAAGAGACACATAACTAAAACTGTCAAAACTAAGCTACCGGCTGCACATTTGTGTGACAGGGAAAACCTAGGTTGATGTACTGTGATCACAAAAGCAACCCAATCAAAAGGGCCACAGGGCAGAGATCTGACACCCAAAGTTTGGCATCTTACACGGCAATTCTTACATGTCAAGACGAACGCATGATTTAAAGGGAAATTACGTGATGGTCTTACATTTCAATTTTTCACACATATTTATTTAAAGGATACCTTATAATCATGGATAAGGTAAGAAGTAGTCGGAGCAGTGAGAAATGAGGAGAACAGAATCCCACTGTCAAACTGGAAAGACGAGATAATAAATTCAGTGCAAAGGCATTTGCTTTCCAGTCATCTCTCACAGCACTCCAAGGCCTTCTCTCCCACCGCAGCCATAGAGAGCGGAAGGAAAATAGGTTCACATTCAAGCAAGCTCCAGGAGTTCCCTGTCTGGTTCTTATCATTTATTTTGTTTTGGAAACTACAGTGAAACAACAAACATCATCTTATCTACTGGAAATCAGCATCACTTTCCCCGCTTTTTAGTACCATCCCTTGTGCAGCTGCCTTTGATCTTCTCTCTTAATATTCTTCAGCGGGAGACTTCAGGGAAATTGATTACTCAAATGTTTGAAGGCAGATATGAAGAATTACCAGTTCTTACAGAGAATTCATGTGGTGACACATTTACGAGGACCCTTACGGAGAAGCACTCCTAGCCAGCCAAGCAGAGATTGGAACAAGATGAAAACATAACCTCATAACAAGGTCCGGTGAGGCCCACTGTTCTCCTGCCAGCGGGGCAGCCCCTCCTCCTGCAGGAGGAAGCAAACCCCTGGGGAGCGGGGATGCTTCTGGACTCCGTCTAGGGCCTGATGACAGTGGACCAGGGGAGGAAGGGCTCTGCCCACTGTCAGGTGTGCTGCCAGTGTCACTAGGTTCCATGGGACTCCCCCGCCCAGGAGTGCTCACCTCTGAGACTCTCCAGCCATGAATAAAAGAACATTCTACCCACAGTCTATTATTTCAAGGCCTGGGGCTTCTCCAAGGTTATCACTGGAGGCACCAGATGCTCGCTTAACCCGCTTAGCTCTGAGTTCTTCCCCATAGACAGTAAAGGAGCTGACTAGCAAATAGCACAGAGAACTACATTCCATACCTTGTAGTAACCTATAATGAAAGAGAACATGAGGAGGAATGTATGTCTGTACATGTGTGACTGGAGCATTGTGCTGTACACCAGGAAGTGACACAACATTGTAAACCGACTGTACTCCAATTTTATATATATACACACACACACACACACACACACATATATATAAAAGCATTAAGTATATAATCACCACAGGGATGAGCTAACAGTCAGACCTCCAGCCACTCAACTAGTGGAAACAGCCTCCTACCTGTATTAAACAATAAGTGGTCTCTAAATGACAACAAAAGACTTATTCCCTTTCTCTATGGGAGAGGCATGGGACGCTCTAATAAACACTGCCTTGACCAGAAGCTATTAATTTCATGTTGCACATAAAATTAAGGTTATTGAGCTAACAATTTAGATTATGTTTACTCTGAGCATCCCCATTCTGCCCTGACAAACCGAGGAGCACACAGGAGAAACGGCAAAGGTTGACTGAAGCAGAACCAAATGAGGGAGGAAGAAATAACTGAGGAGAGAGGAGACAGAATAAATATCCAAATTTAGGAGAAAGAGTGTAAGGTCTGAAACTGGACTTCCTGGGTTCAAATATGGCTCTGCTACTGACTACTTTATGAATTAAATAAGCCACTTAACTTCTCTGTGCCTCAGTTTACCGAGCTATAAAGTGGGGATAATAGTGGCACATGCCTCAGTGGGTTGTTTTGGATCATTTTAAATGACTGAGTTCCTGCGAAGCTCACAGAACTGTACTTGGCACAGAGGAAGCCCACAGAGCCTGTAATTGTTAGTTGTTGGTGAAGATGGTATCAGAAAAGTACAGCAGTTAGAAGTGTTTGAGCAAAGGCTCTTACACGTCAGGATAGACCCAGAAGGGGTCAGGCTATTGGAGTCTATGACAAATAATAGACTTTAAAAAAAAAGTATCGAACTGGAAATAGTGTTTTGGGATCTTTTATGACTTGCTTTCTTCACTTAATGTTTAGTGAATACTTTTCTATGAAATTAAACAAAAAATTCATCCTACAGCCACATCTTTTATTTGCCAGTGTCTGATTATCACACATTTAAGTGTTTTCAAACTTTTATATTAATAGATAGAGTGAGAAGAAAATACCAATATTTCAAACAAATAAACAAAAAATTAACCGTTGCTATTTCTGTACACTAGTGGAGATGGCTCTTTGTTTAGGAAGGTATCTAGAAAAGCCTTTTGGGGCATGAAGAATAACAATCCATTTCATGGTCTGAAGGAAGAGGAAATTACAAAGAGGAAAGTGAAAAGAATATATAGAGTGAAAGGAGTTTTGTTTTGTCCCTGGTTTGCTTGAGAAGAGTAGGTGAGGTTTGGGAATGGAGAGGCTCCTCAGGGGAGGAGAGGGTCTGTGGTTAGAAGGGCATGGCAGGTGCCAGGACTCTAAGGACACACTAGCAAGGAATTTCCCAAGGCGTGGGATAATTTTCCAGTCGTGGTGAAATTTGGCACTGACATCAAAGCTGTTCCTGGTACCATGCTCTATCTACTTCCCTTTGGTTACCTCCAGACCTCAGTATCTCCAACAATACATTTATAGCAATGATAACACAGGGGAATGGAGGAGAATATATGTCTAGAGTGGAGAAAAGCAGGTCACCAAGAAAGGTCAATAGATATCGCTTCTCGCTGTGAGATTTTAGGGATGTTACTAAACCACTTCGTTCATAATTATTCTGAAAATGGTGATAACCACTTATTTCACAGAGCTGCAATGTAAATTAAAATGCTTAGAAGATGACTGGCAATAGTGCATGTGCTCAATAAACGTTAACCATAAAAGTCCACCCCAGTGAATACTCTTATGCACATGCATGATTGAATGTCATGCCCTACAAAGTCACCAAAAGAATTTTTAATCAGAACAAAATCAGGTTTCAATTGTTCTGCGAGGAAGAAACTGGGATAAAGCAAGAATTCAAGCTAATACACAAACACTTAGAAGAGATATGAGATTAACTAAATATATTACAGGCATACCTAATTTTTTATGCTTTGCTTTATTGTGCTTTGCAGATACTGTGTTTTTTTACAAATTGAAGGTCTTTGGCAACCCTGTGTCTAGCAAGTCTATTGGCACCATTTTTCCAACAGCACTTGCTCATTTCATATCTCTGTGTCACATTTATGTAATTAAACTTTATTATTATATTTGTTATGGTAACCTGGGATCAGTAATCTTTAATGTTACTATTGTAATTGTTTTGGGGTACCATGAACTGTGCCCATATAGGAGCAAGCTTCATTAATAAATGTGTGTGTTCTGACTGCTCCACTAACCAGCCATTCCCCCATCTCTCTCCCTCTTCTCAGGCCTCCATATTCCCTGAGACACAATAATATTGAAATTACTCTACAATGGCCTCTAAGTTCAGGTGAAAGGAAGAGCTGCATGTCTCTCACTTTAAAGCAAAAGCCAGAAATGATTAAGCTTAGTGAGGAAGATATGTCAGATATGCCAAGGCAGACTGAAAGTCAGGCTTTTTACACCAAACAGCCAAGCTGTGAATGCAAAGGAAACATTCTTGAAGGAAATTAGGACTAGTCCAGTGAACACATGAATTATAAGGAAGTGAAACAGACATTGCTGATATGGATACAGTTGGAGTGGTCTAGATAGAAGATCAAACCAGCCACAATATTCCCTTAAGCCAAAGCCTAATCCAGAGCAAGGCCGTAACTCTCTTCAATTTTATGAAGGCTGAGAGAGGTAGGGAAGCTGTGGAAGAAAAATTTAAATCTAGCAGAGGTCGGTCCATGAAGTTCAAAGAAAGAAGTTATTTCCATACACAAAAGGGATGTAGAAGCTGTAAGCAAGTCATCCAGAAGATCTAGCTCAGATAATGAATGAAGGTGGCTACACTGAACAACAGACTTTCAGTGTAGAAACAGTCTTACATTGGAAGAAGATGCCATCTAGGACTTCTAGAGAGGAGAAGTCAGTGCCTGGCTTCAATGCTTCAAAGAACTAAATGTCTGTTCTTAAGTGACTTAAAATTGAAGCCAATGTTCCTTTACTACTCCAAAAATCCTAGGGCCCTTCAGAATTATGCTCAATCCACTCTGCCTGTGCTCTACAAATGGAACAACAAAGCCTGGATGACAGCACATCTGTTTACAATATGGTTTACTGAATATCTTAAGTGCACTGTTAAGACCTACAGATCAGGAAAGTATGACTTTCAAAATATGACTGCTCATTGACAATGCACCTCGTCACCCAAGCGCTCCGCTGGAGATGCACAATGAGACAAATGTTGTTTGCATGCCTAATAAAACAATCCATCCTGTAGCTCATGGATCAAGAAGCAATTTTGCCTTCCAAGACTTATTATTTAAGAAATGCATTTTTAAAGTTTCTAGCTGCCATTGATAATGATCCTCTGAAGGGTCTGACCAAAGTCATTTGAAAACCTTCTGGAAATGATTCACCACTCTAGACATTATTAAAACATTCACGATTCATGGGAAGAGGTCAAAAAGCAACATGAGCAGGAGTTTGGAAGAAACTTGAGTCCCCTCATGGATGACTTTGAGGGGTTCAAGACTTCAGTTGGAGGAAGCAACTACAAATGTGAAGGAAAAAGCAAGAGAACTAGAATGAGAAGTGGAGCCTGAAAATGGACTGGATTTCTGCTATTGCATGATAAAACTTGAAAGGATGAAGCATCGCTACTCATGGATAAGCAAAGAAAGTGGCTTCTTGAGATGGAATCTACTCCAGGTGAAGATGCTGTGAAGTTTGTTAAAATAACAGTAAGAGATTTAGAATATTACATATATTTATTTGACAAAGCAGGGTTTGAGAGGATTGACTCCAATTCTGAAAGAAGTTCCACTGTGAGCAAAATGCTACCAAACAGCATAGCATGCAACAGAGAAACCATTCCTGAAAGGAACAGTCATTCAATGCAGCCAACTTCATTGTTGTCTCACTTTAAGAAATTGTCGAAGCCACTCCAACCTTCAGCAACCACCAGCCTGATCAGTCAGCAGCCATCAACACTGAGGAGAGACCCTCCACCCACAAAAAGATCACAACTTCCTGAAGGCTTGGGTGATGGCATTTTTTAGCAATAAAGTATTTTTTTCATTAAGGTATGTACATTGTTTTTTTTTAAGACATATGCTATTGCACACTTAATAGACTACAGTCATGTAAACATAACTTTTATATGCACTGGGAAACCACAAAAATTCATGTGACTGGCTTCATTACAATATTCATTTTATTACGGTGGTCTGGAATCAAACCTGCACTATCTCTGAGGTATGCCTGTATATAATCTTTCCAAATTCCTTTCTCTAAAGAAGTATTCATGTAAGATAAACATTGTGGAAATAAAGGATAGATTCCTACCAAAGACCATTCACATTCTACGCACTTTGTGTCTGTATCCCTTGGTTACACAGGTTATTTTTGCAGGGAAGCAAAAATTACACAGAAGAGGACTCCTGGAATTGCTAGATCTAGATCTAATTTCAGTTGCTTTTAAAATGGAGTTTTTGCTAATAAGTCTTAAGGGTGATATTGAATTATATACAACATATTCAATTTAACAAGGCAAGAAGTACAGTACCTTTTAAAAGAAAGTTGGTTCAAAAGTAAATACATATATGCTTTGAAGAAAAAGTTTCACCTGTTCAGGAAATCTGGTTATCCAGAATAAGTCATCCCCTAAAAGTGCCAACTAACCTAAGATGTTCTGATTTACCACTCGTCTGAGATTTCTGCATTTCACTCTACTTAAACACTGGCTACAAGTATACATTTATCCACTCATCATAGGACCAACAAATATTTTTTGTGTAGCTACTGTGTGCCAGAGATTGGGCACTGGGTAGGGATATGTTCTGATTTCAGAGTACTTTTGTTGAACTGAGCACAAGGCTACATATATATGCTGCCATCCTTTGTTATGGAAAGTGTGTCCCTTTTTGCTTGCCAGCCGTCATGAAGGAGGGCTTGGGAAGATTCCCACATCATTTAGTGTAGACTAAGGAAAAGCCTGCACCTGGGGACACGGATGAGGCAAGAGAAGGCAGAGGCCCCATCCTTTTGTCATCCAGCAGATGGGTATGCCTGGACCCACCATGGGAGAAGGTTCCAGGTGAGGGTCCCTGCCACTATGTTGATCTCCCTTCTTATAAGGCAATCAGGAAAACAACCTTGTGTGTGTGTGTGTGTGTCTGAAAGAGAGAAACAGGATGGGGATGAGAGGAAAAAAGAAAGCTTGGCAGAAGTGAGAGTGTGGTAGTAATCAGAATACTGGGGAACCAGGCAGAGCAGGTTACGTTCTAGAAGTCTCTCATCATCTGGGAAACCAATCGTCCAGCTCTCGATGCTCAAGGGAAGTTTGGTTCAAGCACCGCCCCTTTGTGCCAGAGCCTCTTCTGTCCCCAGTCCTGTGGGATGCTGAGTTTGGGTGCAGTACCTTCCATGGAGAGACGGAGGAGTCTTCTCCCATCTGGCTCATCATCCAAGGAAACGAGAAACCCCAGGGTAATTTTCCAGACAATTTGAGGCTCTCCTGTGTGCCAGATTGTATGCTAGGTATTAAGAATATCAGAGTAAATAAACTGGATAAAAGTCCCTGCTGTTGTGTAACTAGCAGTCTAGTGGGAGATACAGACTACTACAAGTGAGGCTACCATATTAAGTATTATCTGAGCATAATATCAGCATTATCCAAGATGTGCAAGAGATAATTTTACACTTATTTTAATGCATAATAGAAAAATGTATCCAGTGGATCAAATTTTTAAAAATACCGTTTGAGATAAGGCCAAAGAAACAGTAAGTTAAAAAAAAAAAGGAGGGGGAAGAGTCGCTTGCTAAATCTCGTTAAGAACATAGTAATACAGATAGAGCCTCATATGGCATGTGAATAACTGAAGTTTGGGAAACACCACTTCCAGCCACTGAATCTTCACAAAATCCTGTAAAGTAGGCACTAACATATATATTACTGTCAGAAACTGGACTCAGAAAATCTAGAACACCGTCCAGTCCCTCAGGACCTGAAGGATAGGCCACCTGGCTCTGCAGCCCATACTCCCTCCGTGGTCGTGCACTGACATCAGGAATGCCAATGATCATCAAAAATTCTAATTTCTGTAGGATTTTCCCAAATGTTAAACCTACACAGTCAACTCTCTCTCCCGCAGAGCAATCTGGAGTCACCATGCTGAGGATCATGAAAGGAGTCATAACGTACTTTTTCTCTCCAAGAATCAATAGCTCAGTGTTACTAGCATTTACTCTGCCTGTGCTTTTGCAGCCCAGGAACCTGAAGGCAGTTACATCAAAATTCAAGAAAACGTCTACTGATAATAGGTGGTCCCAAGGAGAGGTTTTCCACCATAGGAAAAATGAAAGAGAAGAGGAATTAAATATGGACAGAGAGAAAACTGCTGAGCTGGCTTCCACAATGGAAGTCATTAACCAAGTTGAATTAGTAAACTCGTCCAAAGCCACATCTGCCCCACTAAAGCTTTAAAGGCCATATGCCAAAGTGAAAATTAAATAAAGCAACAAAAAGTCAGTGCCCAAATGAATTTGGTTTTATTTTTACTACACAGAGCGAGGCTCTGCACAATAAAGCAACCACAGAGAGACTTTGCCAAGCTGTGGTGGTTTCCCAGAATGCATTAAAAACTCAGGAAGTCTCTACCATCTCTACTAATGCTGTTTACTACTGGATCATAAAAGGATTTCTATTCTGACTTTTAGGGAAAAATCCATTTAGTGAAAATTTCATCAAGTAATGGAAAATTTGCACATCAATTTTAGTACAGTCTGTTAGGAGTGGCCAAAAATTCTGTAGCAATAAAGGTTTCAAAATGCCTTGTTGTAATTAAAAAAACCTTATTCCTGTGTTAATTGTGTCTTTTCCTTCCAATATTACTAAGTATTTTATCACATGCAAAAAAAAAATCTTGGCTCTAAATTGAGTAAGGGACAAAGGATAGCTCCATGGAATTAGATTATACATTCAAATGCTGTTATGATTGCAAAGGACTTTTCCTATTGTGTTCATTGCTTGATCAGAAGAAAATTTAGCCCTAGATAAGTTTTATTATTGCCAGGTTGCTTCAAGTATTGAATTTTAAATTATTTCCTGGTATAAATATAACTTTGTATATCTTTATCAATTTTGGAGGATGATAAATCTGAATTACAGAATATTTGTTTTGCCTTGCTTTGCTTCTTTCTTTCTTTTTTTCTTTTAAGTTTGAGCAGTAACTCAAACCAGACCAAAAATATTCCTAACAACCTGTTTCAATGAATAAGAATAATGAAAGGGATCTCTAAATGGTACAACAAAGATATTCTCAAGTGCCAAATATGGTTTGTTCACTGAATTGCAAAGACTTTTTTTTTTAAGCAAATTATCCTTCCCAATCCTTGTTTCATAATCAGTAGAAAAAAACTGGTAGACTATTACAAAAATCTTCTGTTACAGACTGTTAGAAAAACTGGGTAAAATATAACAAGTGATAGTATTTTTTAATACACAGCATAACTTGGTGTAACAGTAGGGCAGAATATCAGGTGCTAAACCTCAAGAAAGTTCTGAAAACCCCACTGTGTGTATTTAAAATAACACTGAAAGCACCCAGGGAGGGAACACCAGTACTATTAATCTAGGGACATCGATTTTAAGGTTAATCTAGGGACTGAGCAGTAGCAGTGGAACCATAGTACGTGAGATCCCAACAAAGTCATAATACTTGAATAGCTGCCCACTCTGAATTGGAGGCTCCTTGGAGTATGGGGGTAAAAATTCTCAAATGCCTATGGAGGGCTGTGCTCACAAAGACTAATGGACAAAGCCAACCTTGCTAAAACTTAGTTTGCAAACAAAGTTAACATAACACATGGGGAAAAAAATGTATCCAAGCAAGAGTCAGGAGACATTAAAAATAATATTTAATCCCATAGAATTTTATGCAATAGAAATTTCTAGGCAAGTTGGAGTCTTATTTCTTATGAGAGCAGTAGGAAAAGCTGGATGATAACAGGTATGCTATGTTTGGAAATATTATTAAAGGACTACAGATCAATGAAATCCAGGAGGATCTGGATTTTGAAGACAGTAGAAACATGAGGAAATGAGCTGACATTTTGCAGCTGCTTTTTTCCCAGGCCCAGTTGCTGATTTGGGGAAATGGGCAAAAGGCCAAGAATTAAGATTTTTAGGGCGCATGCTTAGCATGCATGAGGTCCTGGGGTCAATCCCTAGTACCTTCATTTAAAAAAAAAAAGTGTGAGAAAAATTTTAAAATAGTAATAGATACAGATTTTACTTGGGCAGAAAAATCCTTCTAGGACTAGAAAAACCATCAGAGATTTTAGTAGTCTAAAAAGATGAAGAGATAAAATTGGAGACTTGATGATTCTTGTAGTCCCTCGATTGTGTGAACAATGGAAGAAGCCTTCAGCTGGAATGGTAAACAAGTTATAAAAGGCTGCAGACTCAGAGGTGAGAAGGCTGGTTAGCCAATGACAGGTAAGATACCCAGAGGAGGGCAACCTAAGACAGGCACAGCCACCTGAGTCAGAAAGAATGTCGTCAAGCAGCTATTTTCCTATATGTTCTGCCCTGATAAGATGTAAGGCTCACTGGCTCCATGATGAGTGTAATCTATCAAAAATATCAAAGGATCTTAAGATCCTGACCTTAAAACAATCTGTGCGTCTAGGGAGTCATAAAATGTCATACCATAGTTAAACATTTTCCATACTGTTCTCTTTTGCTTTATAAGCCTGTGTAGTTTAATAAACTTTTAGAGTAGCCATCAGCTCTCTCCGCATACAGTGTGTGTGTGTACATTGATATGGCGGCGCCAACAATTCTCTAATTGGAGACTTGATGGTGTTCTCTCCTAGAGATTTGTCAAATCATGAAGCTGCACAAGAGAGGAGGTTGAGGGTCTGCCAAGGAAGAAGCTCAGAAAGACAGAGCAGAATTTTCTGGAAGCCCGTCAGTCCAAGGACACAAGGACTGGAGTTCAAGAATAACCAGGGAGAGGAGACCCAGGGCATATGATAGCCTCCCAGTTGAATGCTCTGGAAGGCTATGACCTAGAGTAGAGAAGAATGAGAGGTAGACTGAGCTCTACCAACATTGCAACCAAATTTTGAATTAGCTTAGTTTCTGATTGGATTAATGAACTCAGCCCCAGCCCTACCTGATTTGCAGAGCAAAGAGTAAATCTCCATGAAGAAATACAGTATCAACTGGATCTATAATGTAACATGCACAATCCAGCATTCCATCAATGATAATTTGACTTTCCTAATTTTTAGAGGCTGCCCACATTCCTTGGTTTGTGGCCCCACTCTATCTTCAAGACCAGCGACCACATCACTCTCACATTTGCTCCTGCCTTCTCTCACTCTTCTGCCTCCCTCTTCTACCTTCTAAGGACCTTTGTGATTTTATTGAGGCCACCCAGATAATCCAAACTAATCTTCCTATTTAAAAATCCTTAATTTAATCACATCTACAAAGTTCCTCTGGCAATGTAAGGGAATATATTTACGGATCTTGGGATTAGGACATGGACATTTCAGGGAGATCATTAGTCTGCCTACCACAAGAGTAACATGAAAAATTCAAATAACAGTGAGATCTATTACACAGCAGATTAGAAAGCATATACTTGTCTGTTGACAACAAGTATGAGTAAGAATGTAATGTAAAGGGAACTTTTACACACTACTGGTGAACATGTAGAACTTTACAGTTACTTTGGAGACTATTTTGACAATGTCATTTCTTGGTGTCTACCCTCAAGAAGACATCACATGTCAAGGAGTCAAGTTCAAAAGTATTTATTTCAGCTCTGTTAGTAATAGCAAAAAAGAGAAATAATCTGATTCTTAGTGGGAGAAAGAGAAGTAATTATGGTTTATGTATGTAATGGAATCCTATACATTAGACAGGTACCTTGATAAGAAATTTGCTCTTGGTTTTCAGTATTGGTGAAAGGAGAATCTTAAGGGGCTTCTACATGGTTCATTGAATCATACTATCTGTCAATCAAAGATTCAGAAAATCACTATGGAAGTTCTACCATTTGCTAAGTATATTTATAACAATTATGTACATAGAATTTGGAAAATAGCGCAGATAATGGTTGGGGGGTACCAAGAAGCTACTCATGAAGTTGAACTGGGTCAAAATCCCTTTCATTGATCCACACAAGCCTCTATTCTGACTGATGGACAAAAGTGATGCTCTGGGACCCAAGGATTTGTCTGTTCAAATCCATTTCCAACAACGCCTGAAAGATCTGATCACTTGTCTTTTCCCAGCATATAGTGACTCAGGTTAATGGGCACATAGAGACTTAGGAGGTTTTCTGTACATGTTTGTGAGATTTACACCTGCTTCTTCCTCAAGAAAGGCTTCCCTCTTTTCAGGGGCTCCAAATCTTGTGAATAGACTATGGTTTGAGACTTGGGTGAAAAGCACCAGACTCTTTTTTTTTTTTTTCTCAGTTATAAAAATCCAAGTAGAATCCTTTTTGATTACGTCGACTTTTTATCTTTTTTAGGCCTAGGGATCAATAACCAATTATCCACCACCATGGATCACTGTGAGTCAAACCACTCTAATGAACACGCCTATCCCTTTACCTGTAGTCATGTCTATCTCTGTAGTCATGTCCGTGCCCCTGGCATTTAATGACTTGAGTCTAACACTCCAGGATGCTGTCTCTGCATCTGAAAAGAAGCATCCTATTTCAATGGTAGTGTCTCCTACCCGTGTCCCAGGTTAACAGAGAGTGCTTTTCAAAGATGATGGGGCTGCTGTTACCAATGCATTTTTTCCCAATAATTATGCCTTTTAGGGAGTCTTTTTCAGAGCCCTCTTGAGAAACACAGGTTGCAGGAGGAGGGCATAAATCAATGTGTCATATGTGAGCAATCCATTTCAATTCATATCTCCCTAAGTCTCTAGAGTCCTTCCTAAAGCCCTAACTGCTGCATAAGAGACCAGACAAAGCTGTGAATTTCACTGCAAAATAGTGGCAACTGCAGGGGCAAAATTTGAATTTGGTTTTTATGTATCTCAGCCCTATGCCACAATTGATAAAAATTTTTAGCAAAGAAATTCTATGGCTTTCTTTCTCTCTCTTGAAACAGGAACTTCAGAGTTTGAACTTGTAATTCTTTTTTAAGTTGTCAAATGCCATTACACTCAAACACTATATTCCTTAATTCCCCATGTCTCTGCATACGGTTCACTGGCTGTGGGCCTAGTTCCCTCAAAGACTTACCTTCTGTGACTACTTCATTGCAGGTGACCACAAGTGAAAATCAGAGGGCTGTTTCACACTGCCTGCCAAGAGCCTTTCATATTGGCTAGGGTTCAGAGCCCTCAGCTTGAATCAGAGCAGATAACGAATCCTAGATACTTCCTTTTGCCTGAGGTTTTGCTTTCTAATATGGCTTCTGGAGTCAGCGTCTGTATCAGTTGGGTTATCTGTTGCAAGCAAAATAAGCTAATTTTAATAGTTTAAGGAGAAAATGAGCTTGTTGTAAAGATATGGCAGCCGATGAAATTTTGAGAGAGATGGAGGAACAGGTTAAAGATTAAGATTCCAGAATTAATGCCCGCAACCATATCACAGAACTGGCCCCAGGAGGAAGCAGTCACTGCTACCAGTACTGAGCACTTGAGACTAGAGCTGGATACGACTGTGAGTGATAAGACTTTATTTGCATCTGATACTGATGAAAATTTTGTGCCAGGAATTCAGTCCTAGAGGCAATTCACCCCTGAGAGGCAAAAGCTTAAGTACTGTACCAACTAGTATGGCTAACAAAATGAATTCTTCGTGGAGCCTCCTTTCTTCCATCGCTCATTTCTGAACCACAATCTGGCACCAAGGTTAACTGGATTTACCTAGGTCACATACTTGTTCCTTAAGTGCAAGAAAGGCTGACAAAATAAATTCTCTGGTCTCTACTTTGAGGATGTGAAGCACATAAGAAGGAAATTCTCCAAACACAGGAAAGATTCAAAAATGCTAGATAATCAAAAAATATAACAGATATATACTCTTATTATTAATCTGTGAATAATTTTTGTCTTAAGTATGTTGGATACAAATTGCATGGAGTCTTCTTTCTATGGTCTTATTTTGGGTTTTTTTGGTATTTATGTCTTTTGTTTTCTTGCTTTCTCTTTTTTAGTATTGTTGTATTACTCAAGTTTTCTTTACATTTTTTGTCAAGTAGTTTAAATGTTCTGCTTTCAGTATTTACCATTCAATTAAATTTTAAAAACTGAGCTATTATTCTACTACAGTCAAAGAAAACAGCTCTCTCATCAGCAGGATAAGAAATTTAACCTATATTTCTTTCTATCCACACTGACCTCATAGTTTTCATTAAAATAATTAACATCTGGAATTTTTATATCCAGGGTATTTGATTTGTTCTTATTTTATCCTTTCTTTTAAAATAACTTTGACACATTATCTCATAACTATGTTAATTTTTTTCAAAACTCAAATTTTCCATATAATTCAGATATTTATTTGGTTCCATTTATTAAGTAGTTAGTGAAAGCTTTCCAGCAATTTTTTTCCAGGAAGTTTGTTTGGGTTGTCTACTTTCTCAATCACTGCCTGTCTAAAATTTCTCTCTAAAGCATTTATTTAAGAAATATAAATTCATAGGTTATAGGATACTTTGGTGGCAATTATCTCCTTAAAACTTTGAAGAAACTATTCCAATGTTTCTTGCATTTAATGTTATGGAGAATTTAATGACACTGTGTGTGTGTGTGTGTGTGTGTGTGTGTGTGTGTGTCTGTGGGTGTGTGTGTTTCTTAACTCCTTGTTAGGTAACCTGCTTTAGTTTAGTAAGGTTAAGAAGGAGGGAGTTTTGCCACCCGCAAAAAATGTGTGCAGATTTCCTTCTGGTTCCGAAAATTCAACTTTTACCAAGATATATTCTGGAAATGTAATTTTTGTTAATTTTGCCTGCAATTAAAGTCTGGAAGTTTGACAACATTCTCTGTCAGTGAGGCTATGGGGAAATAGGCTGTCTCATATATTGCTCATATAAATATGTAATGCATAACTTCTATAACAGGTAATTCATTAACATCTAACAAAATTATTTATGCATTACCTTCTGAACAGCAATGCTATTTCTAAAAATTTTCCCCAAAAAACCCTGGCAAAAGTATGAAATCATTTGTGCGGAGTTATTCATTGCAAGATTATTACCTTGTAAAAATTCAAATGTCCTTCAACAGAGCTAGTTAAATAAAGTATGGATATACCCACAAAGTAGAGTGCTATGCAACTCGAAAATAGAGTAAGGGATATCTGAGGATGCTAATATGGAGTAACATCCAAAAAAATTCAGCTAGGTTAAAAACAGAAAAAAAAAATAAGCAAGGGGGGAAAAATGCATACAGAGTGCTATCATTCAGCCAAAAAAGGAAGGGTATGAGCATAAATATTTATCTCTGGTCTTAAAAAGTAAACAGTAGAAAAATAAACCATAAAGTAAAAGGAGTGATTTCCTTTAAAAGGAGAAAAGTAATATTAAAATCTATATTTCTTTGGATAGATCTTGCTTTTTACATTTTGCATAATTATAAAAATATTTTAAAGCAATCTCTGAAAATTAAAATAAAAATTGGGGAGTAAACTTAATGTGTGTTAAGTTAATGGCACACAGACTGTTCCAAATGACTTTTAAAAATAGTAATTTGACAGTATATCCCTAGCAGGACATAACCCAAGAAGTAAAGGAAATTTAAAAACTAATTTTTTAGTAATAATATTGTAAGCAAGGTGTTGGCTATTATTAGTCTGAATTTGCTATGGGTTTAGTTTAGGACAAAAAAGTATAAATGTGATATTCTTATTCTTTAATTCTCCCATGTTATTTAGAACCAGGATTCTCAGCATGTGTAGAGAAGATACAAATACAAAGCTGAAATGGTTAAGTAAAACCTCTGTACTCTTGGGTTTGAATTGAAAGTACCAATGCAAACTTGCAATGACTTTTCCTTAAAAAAAAAAGTTTTTCCTAACTCTGAGTGCTAAAAAGCTAAGAGAGAATGACCAACTCATTTATAACAAACACTCTTAGTACCTAGATTATGGTCACCACATACTATTTATCACTAAAAGGGACTGAGGCTCCTTGGAGAAATGTCTGATTCTAGGTCTACAGCAGAAATTTTACAAATTAAGCTCAGTATACTGTGTCATACCACACAGCAAGGGAACTCTCTAAGACTGGTAGGGTCATTGTCAAAAATACACAGAAGGCAACTTAAATAGGCTTACTCTGGTCAAAGACAGAAATTTTCAGCATTAATAAGAAATTAAAGTGGTTTAAAATTCATTATAAATACTTCAATATAGGTCTGTACAATATAAAAAATAAGCATATATGATATCAGTGAATGAACTCATAATTTTTAAAACTAGTAAAAGAGGGAAAGAATCTTACACCTCTTCTGCCTTTCCTATACAACCATGCAATGGGGTAATCAGATAATAATGAAAGGGACTTGTTCTAGAGAAATATTCTAGCTGGTAACTAAGGAATGTATGATAGAATTAGAATATTGCTGTTTTTCAAACCATAATGAGTCTAGGTATTGATCATCAACGGCTTCTAATATCACAAAAAGACAAAAACCCATGAAGTGGATTTACGAAAAAAAAAAATCAACCTTTTCTGGTCAAGCTTCTAAGTCCATATACTAACTCTAAGGAAATACAGAGGTTATAGGATCCTTTTATTCAACACATCAGGGGGCAATTTGCAAATCTCAGACTGGAAAACTTCAAGATTTAAAAAAAAATAAAAAATAAAAAACACTCTTTAATAACAAATAATTGTAAAAACAAGAAACAAACAAAAAGAGACGGAGAGGAAACCTGTAAGAAGGCACTTAAGATACCTATCAACCAATTCTTATCTAAGGACCTTATGTGGACCTTGATTCAATCAAATGATAAATATTTATTTGTTTATTTATTTATATTATAACATGTACAAGACATTAAGAAATACAAACAATAGACTCAATGCTTGATAATATTAAGGAGATATTATCAATTCAATTTTTTAAGAATGATAATGGTTAGGGTTTTTTTTTTAATTATCTGTTTTAGAAGTAAGAACTGAAATATTTACAGAGGAAATTACATGGTGTCTAGAATTTACTTCCAAATAATTGAGGAGGAAGAATTTAATCTGTGTATAGATGAAACAAGATTGGCCAAAGGCTAATGATTATAGCTGGGTGATGAGTATACGGGGGTTCATTAACCTATTCTGTCTACTTTTGTATAGGTTTGCAATCTTCCATAATACACTGTTGAAAAGAGTGTTTACTACTTAATAAGTCCTATAATTCTGGAGATACAAGTGTGTGTGTGAGCTCAACTAATTTATTATGTGTTTCATTTTTTTTTTTTTTTCCTATTCTCCCTTCATCATAGTTCTTGACTTTTGGAATTCCTATTTCATACATTGTGGATCGACTAGATCTGTATTTACAACCTTTGTGTTTTCTCTTATTATGTTCTTTTCTTTTTTTTTTTCTCTGATTGTGTTGTTGTGCTTTCGTTTAAAACTATTACAAGATTAAATTAGGTTGTTTTTCAATAGCCAAACTTTATTCACTACTTTTATGGAATATTTTATTTGTTATTGAATTTGTCATCTCCAAAACAACCAATTTTCTCTCAGTCTCACTGAGAATATTATTTTATTAAATCATTTGATAATATTTTCATTAAATTATACATTTCAGGAAATATTAAATAATTCCATTAAATGATCATTGTGTCTCATATATTTGTATACATTTTATCTTTAGATTATTCATTTTTAACAGACAAGAAACCTGGGGTTTATAAAGCTTTAGTAACATCACAAAGACTCAGCCTGGACTTGGCTGGGCTCATTTGGAAGGTACTGCTAACCTTGGCTGGGCTTGCTCAAGGGTCTGGAGCTTGGATGGAGGCTGGTTGATCTAAGTGGGCTTATCTAGGTGGTTCTACTTTTGTTCCATGGGTCTTTCCTCCTTCCGGGGCCAAAGGGCCAGCCCATATATGGTCATTTCATGATGATGGTAAAAATACAAGGAGACAGGCATGAACATGCAAAGACTCCTGGGCCTATGCTGGGAACTGGCACACCATCAATTCTTAAAGTCATATGGCAAAAAGCAAGGAAATAAATCCTGGTCCTTTAGTGGGAAGAATATCTAAGTTATAGAACAAAAGGGATGAATCTGGGGAAGCTGATAAACAATCACTCATGAGAGTTCTCTGTAAATCAAATGACCGAGTCTTAAACCTGAATAAGAGCTTGTGCCCCTAACCACTATGCAACAACGGAATTTCTCGAGTTTTCTACTGATTTCTTATTGGAAGATACAATCATTGATGTCAGTGATTGATATGCTTGTTGGAATCTCTTGAATCTTTTCATGTGCCTGTGGTTTCTTCCTGTTTTTCTCAAATAGAAGGATGAGGGGCAAGTATTTTTTATACAGTATTGGGAACTGGGATGGTCTGTTAGATTTTATGCCTGTGTCCCTTTCATTTTTCACATCAACTAATTAGAGACATTCCAATATATCTCATTGGATTATAAGAATTAAATGCAACACCTGGAAATACCAGGCACATAGTAGCAACTTAATAATAACGCCCCTGTATCTCTTGAGAGTCCTTCGCCTGCATGTAAACATTTACAACACTTTCAGTGCTCCTCAAATTTTCAACAATACTGCCTTCTGTTCACATTTCCTACTTTCTCAGGTCTTGATGATTTCTCAGTATGGTTTGCTCCAGGCTCCATCGCTTAGCCATCTTGAGAAACTGAGCTCTCAAACAACACCACTAATCCAATTTTCTTCAATTTCCATTCATTCCTCAGACAGCTAACACTCCATACAACTGCATTTCCCGAGGTCACCAATATCCTCCACGCTGCCAAGTCAATGAGCACATTTCTTTCCTCATACTACTTACATTCTTAGCAGTATTTTACGTAGCTGATCACTTATACCTTCCAGAAACACTCTTCTCGCTTGACACATGATACCATACTCTTTGAGACTTTTTTCCCCTTACCTCTCTGGCTGTTCAATCTTACTCTCTTTCATAACTTCTTCTCCTCTACCCAATCTTTAAATACAAGAGTTCCCCAAGGCTCACACCACCTGGAATCATTTCTAATTTTTGTAATGTATTTTCCTTATTAGATGATTTCATGCTTTCCAATGGCTTTAGACAACTTCCAGATGCTGAAAACTCTCAAATTTATATCTGAGCCCAAGCCTCTCCTTCAAACACCATGTTCCTACCTGATATTCCTACTTGAATATGTTCACGGACAAAGTCTTAACTTCTGCTATTGACTTCCTTGTTTAATTCTCATAGCCATTCCCTGAAGACGCAACCTAAATTAACTCTCCCAATAACCCTATTTCACATCACTTCATTTTACTACATGACCGACACCACATACACACACAACACCACACACACAACGCACACATATATCTGAAATAATCTTTTTTTCCCACTTATTTGATTCTTGTTTATTTTCTATCTGACCATTAGGGGAAGCTTCATGAGAGCAGAAACTTTGCCTGTTTTGCTTACTGCTTTCTTTAGTACCAAAAATACTGCCAAACACGTAGTAATAACTAAGTAGTTTTTGAATGAAGGAATGAATGTTGTATTACTTTGGGTGATTTTCTGAAAAATAAGCTGAAATATACTAAAAAGTTTATTAATTATTAATAATAATTGCTCACTTACTTATGCTGCTGTATGTTTTGCAAATATTTTCATTTAAAATGTCTCATTTAATGATCATAGCAACCCTGGGAGCAGGGATTATTATTCTCTTTATAAAAGTGAAGAATCTTGTGACTGAGAGGACTCACACAGGTGTGAAGCTAAGTTTTCATTCCAAGTTTTCTGATTCCAAGTTCACTGATATTTCTATCATACAATAATATTTATGATTTTTCCTAAGTAATTATATTTTTTCCATTTTTAAAAGAAAAAAGTTATAAAACGCATACATTCAGATTCCATATTCATTCATGTACATAGAAACCATAAAGTCAATGGAGTTTTTTCTATTGCTGTATTTTTTAATTCCTCAATAATGAAGGATGTATTTAGATTACTATACCCAGGGACTGACTGACAGCATCATCTTTCACCTGGAAATTTTTTTGTAATGATTCAAAGAGAAAATTTCATCAATCAATATGACTGGATTTAAATAACAATCGCAGTCATAATAATCATAATAATATCCATGCTTCTGTGTGGTACAGTGTACTTTTGTGATACCTGCCCTTTTGATTTTCACACAGACTATAATGTAAGATTCCCAAGAGCCTTTTAAAAAAATTATTTTAGGTATTTCTAAAAACCTACTTTAATATGACTATGTAAATAGCCCAGTAAAATACTTTCAAAATTGACTTCTTAATTTCTCCATATACCTAAACTCAGTATTGTCTTTAAACCTTCTACAGAATTTTCTGTCCCTTAACTCATTCATTGATACTTGCCTTTTCAACCAAATAACCCCCTGATAATTCTTCTTGAATGTAATCTGTACCTTCTAATATGTCCAATATCATTGCCCACTGTAAGAGAAGTTGCTGTCTGCAGCCTCCTATTCATCTCTTGCTATTTACATTTCATTGCTTTTCCATAATCCTTAAACAAAACATACCATTCAGCATCTTATATGCTCATCTGAACTCTCCACACCTTTTGTCTCGATGTTGATAAGTAATTGCAAGCAACAGAAATACTCTAGCTAACTTAAGCAAAAAAGTTATTGGAGTCTCACAACACAGTTTGAAGGTAGGAGGTCTAGGGTGGGAATTGTTTAGGAAACAAGCTTGGTTGAAACAGGGACAGTCTAGTCAGTACACTGCCACCAGGATATAAAAGCTACTTCCAAACACGCCAGTTGTCTTATCTCATTGATCAAGATTTAAGAGAGCATCCGACTCACGTATCTTGGGTGATGTGCTGCTCCTTGGTTGAGGGAGGATATCAACAGTTATGATATCACTCATATGTGGAATCTAAAAAAATAAAAATGAAGACAGTTATGAACTCACCTACAAAAAACAGATAGGTTCATAGACATAGTAAACAATCTTACGGTTACTGAGGGGAAAGGGGGTGGGAAGGGATAAATTGGGAGTTTGAGATTTACAAATATTTTGCAAATATTAACTACTATATATAAAAATGGAGGGAAACAAATTTCTTCTGTATACCATAGGGAACTATATTCAATATCTTGTAGTAACCTATAATGAAAAAATATGAAAACGAATATATGTATGTACATGTATGTCTGAAATATGCTGTACACCAGAAACTGACACATTGTAAACCGACTATACTTCAATTTAAAAAAAAAGCATACCTACCAGACTATATTCAACAGAGAAGAGGTAATTATTCAAGAGGGAATAGGAGTTCTGGGTTTTTGTTTTTTCTTAAAAAAGGAAATCATGCTATATTGACAGTCAAAAACAAATTCCACTACAGTCTACTTCTGTGACTATACAATAGCCATACATTTTCATATGTACCTTTTCAACAATATCTCTAAATTATCTATCCCCTTAAAGAAACAGCCAAAATTCTTCCAGATCAAAATTCACAGTTTCTGGCAGCATTCTTTTCCTCATGTAGTTCCTTCATGACACCACCTCAATATTCTGCAGCCAAGAAACCAAATGGAAAATTTTAATTACCATATAACCCCCTTTATAAAATAGTGAGGTAATGGAAGGAAAATGAGAATATATATTGATTTAAAGTATAAAGCTGGGTGCATAACACAAAAAGAAGAAAATAATGGTAAAGGTTAACACCATTATTTCTGCTACTGGTCATGAGGCTGTTTTATACTTCCTTCTTCTACTACCTATTTCAGGTTCTCATGGCCTTTAGCCAGTATTCCAGCTAGTAGAGGTCACTTGTTCTGTGATGTAATCCAAATGTGTAGTCTGAGAGATCTAAGTGATTGGTGGTCTTGTATATATAGGATTATAATAATCTTACCTTAACTGTTACTTCTAGTCATACCAAAACAAGTTGGTACCCCCAAATAGTTGCCCAAGTTCCTACCATTTTTCTCTCTGCCCCCGTTGTACAACAGAAACCCAATTTCCCCTTGATAAACAGGGCCAATCACCTCAGTTAATGTCATAACCCTGTTTTTCACAGTTTTCCCAGTTTTCCCAGTTACATGACAAAGGCAAAATTACTACACAGTAGTCCAGACTTCCAAAGCTATGGTCCCTAGTGGGAACACTCCCCAAATGGAAACAAAACTAAAACTTGAATGGCTATATAATGTCAGAAAACAAACATCAGCCCTCTCCACTTATGTTCCTTGATTACTGAATCCATATTTTCTGATGTTGAGGGAACTCCACATTTCATAAGATAATGTGCATCAAATGGAATCATAACTGAACCTCCTGTTTTATGACTTCAGTGAAATTTTTTTCACTGAAAAAAAAAATTTTTTTTCTTTACACCTTAAATCAAAGCCTTTGATCGGAAGTAATAAAATAAGGGCAAGGTTTAAGGAATTTCACTAGTAAACAGTCATAATGTGAATAGAAAACAAGTGCAAATTCAGAAAAGGTATCTATCCTAGTGGGGAAAAACTGCAATCAGTTTCAAGGGTAATCAATTTTCTACTATGTGGTTGGATGGTCACAGAGGTATGAAATCAAATTAAAGCCCCAGGTTAGTAGCTGCTCTCTTGCAAATTGGACTCTCAGTGGTAACAGCCAGGTCAGCCTTGGTGTGAAGTAAATGCTCTTGAGTCCTAGGATGGTCTCCATGTTCATCCAACCAACAGGACCACTTTCTTTATGAGCTCAATGAATGGATATTAGGATGGCAGTAGCAAATGGTGATTGAAAATCAGTGTGCACATCCTATCCACCTGATTTTTTAAGAACTTCATTTGTAGTGGAGACATAGATGAGCACTTGGGGACTCAGTTTGAGAGATTCATCTACATTTTCCTTTCAGAAATTCTTGTCACTACTTCCCCAATTATACTCCTAATTTTCCAAACATGAGACCAAAACATTAGCTATTGCCCATTAATTTATATGAATCTCCACCTGATGACTGCCATCATGCCTCCCAGTCAAAGTGGAGTACTACTGACACTGGTTGCATCTAGAAGAACTGGTATGCTAGGGTGGTTACTTCTGGGAAAAGAGGGTTGTCAGGCAGACACAGGGGTGGAGGGGTTGTGCTGGGCATTTGTTGAGCTTTTCTTCTCTTCAGTGTCCAAATCTCCTTTCCAACTTCACTCCAAAAATCTCCCTAAGAAACAATTATTCTGAATAACTATTTTGGATAAATTTTAAAACAAAAGAGCAAGAAAGATGTGGCAACAGAATTGCAATGTCCTATCTTCCCCTCTAGTTTTTTTATAGTAGGAGAGTAAATGGGAATTGTATGGAGAAGCTCAAAACCAGGAATAAAGAGCTCAACAATCATTTTCTGTCATTTACTCAGAAACTTTGGTATAGTAATTGGCAGTTAGACCACATCTACTTTACAAAAACAATCTTAAATTAGACAAAATCAGTAGAACATAACTCTAAAAATCTGAGGAATCTCAACAACCAAATTCCAAAATAACTGCCTTTCTGCAGTTTATTGTGGATTCTAACTATACTTGTCCACTATTTTGCATATATACAATATGTTATTCTTTATTATTTTAATTGCTTTCTCCAAGATTTGGGGAAATAAAATATTGGAAATTGAATAGTTCTCATAATTTTCTTATATTTCTAGAAATTTATGCAGAAATTTTATTCTTCTTTGACATTTCAAATTAATTATATTTTTAATTTTCCAAGAACACTGCCATGTTACCATGAATTTTAGTGAGAACCTTAGTGAACTTTGGGTTCTAGTTTCAAGAGCACACTGGAGACAATAATCTTTTTGGAAAAATGTGTGATTGAACAGCTATAAAATGTGCATTGTGTCATAAATCATGATCACCAGTGGAAGTGTATTATTAATCCTGCATAAAAGATGCAGTAGTTATTATTACTACTGTGCATTCAGTCCTCTGTCTAGGAATGTAGCTGAAATTCCCAAATTGTAGGTCAGGTTAATCTTTCAGCCTAATGAGCAGATTTTTGTATCTATTATTTTTATATTTATCTTCATATCTTATAATTATGGATTATTAATTTTCTCCTGGCATTAAGCCATCTGCCTCAAAGTTAGTTTTACATTCTAAAAGTCTTCTCAATGACTGTCTTTATTACAGATTGCTGGAACTGCTAGAAAGGAATTACATTTTTACTGCTTTTCCCTTGAATATTTGACCTGTTTCTAGGAAGGCAAACCATTTTCAAACTTTCGGTGATTCTGATCTGTTCCTTCGTTATGAAATAGCTTTGTGCAATAAAAATGGGGAAATTTTTTAATTCGGTGACATTTTACCCTGAAAAAAATTCAGCATCCATGAGCATCTGATTTTGTACATGAAAACTGATAATTAAGGAATATCAAACAGGATCAAATTAGTAAAAGGCTAGACTTCGGCTCTCTTTTTAAATTAAGATTTAACTTCCATTTTTATGAAAGTGATAGAGGTTCACAGTTTCAAAACAAAGAATATGCTAGACTTAAAATGAAAAACTGCTGTCTTCCATACCATGTCTTCCCACTCCCAATTCTCCTTGCCAACAACTGATTCTCACTCATAAGAAGCAACTACTTTCATCTCTCTTAGCTTTTTCTTAGGTTATCTACAGCCATATTTTAAAATAACAGGATTATACTGCTGTCACTTAGTTAATTCTTACGTGGAAGAGGAAGAATGTGTCATTCTTTGCACACAAGCACACACACATACATAAACTCTTCCCTCAGCCTATCCTCCATATATAGTGAAATTACATTTTTGGATTAAATTAGTACTCAGTGTTCAAATTATTATGATCAGCTACATTTAGTTTATAGTTAATCTTCCAAGTATGCTATTATTACATTTTCTTTCTTGTACAAACTTGTGCTTCCCTGTAACTATACTTGCCTTATATTTTACATTTGCTTTAAAATGCATGTATACCTGACACCAATTCATCCCAAGTATTCCAACTTCTTCTAAACATATATATATCCAAAGTTCTACCAATATTATTTATTCATTAGAATATCCCTACTAAATCCCTCATCTACCTACTTCAAACTGCATTGTTTGAGCTACAGATTTCACCCTAAAATTTGCTTAAACGAATTTCTCTGTGGATTCCCTTCAGCTTTTCTTTTTAGTGGCTTTTTGGGAAGGGTGTTTGAGTGGTAAAATGTTCAAGATTTTACATGTCTGAAAGTACCATTATTCTACATTCATAATTACTTTTCAGTGTGGCTGGGCAGCAAATTATAATTTTGAGGGCATTACTCAGTTGTCTTCTAGTTCAGGCGTTGACTAATTTTTTTCTATACAAAACCAAATATTAAATTTATTGGCTTTGTAGAGTGTAAGACCTTTGTTGAAACTACTTAACTCTGCTATTGTAGCTCTAAGCAGCCATAGAAAATTTATAAATGTCTGTGTTCCAGGAAAACTTTATTTACAAAAGCAGACCATAATTTGCACTCCCTGTTCTAGGTTTTAGCACTACTTAATGCCATGTGATTTCTAGTTCATTTATATATAACTTTTAACTTTCTTTATAGAATCTTTTAGTTTTAAAGGCTGTTCACTTTGGCCTTGACATTTGAAATATCCAGATGATATACTTTGTTGGGCACATGAGATTTCTTGCTGGAAACTAGATGAGCTTTTCAAACTGAAGAATCTGGGCAAGGTTCATTTATAGTGATAATTTCCTTCCATCTCCTTTCTTTATTCTCTCCTCTGGAACTCATATTGGTTGAATGTCAGAACTACTGGATTTATTTTTTAATTTGTCACCATTATTTTCATTCTACTTTTTGGAAGATATTTTAGAATTTAACTCCAGTCTGTCTTTTTGACTTTTCATTTATGTTACCTTTCTTTTTTTAAATTTGTAAGAGATCTTTCTTACTATCTGATTCCTTTATAGTCCCTTGTTCTTATTTTATGAATACAACCTCCACTAGGATTTTAACGTGTGTGTGTGTGTGTCTTAGTTCATTCAGGCTGCTATGACAAAATACCATAGACTGAGTGGCTTATACACAACAGAAATTTATTTCTCACAGTTCTGGAGCCTGTAAAATCCAAGATCAAGGCACCAGCAGATTTGATGTCTGGTCAGACCTCCTTCTGGTTTGTAGGGGGCTGTCTCCTCTCTGTGTCTTCACATGGTGGAAGACGTCTCTGAGTTCTTTTATAAGGGCACTAATCCCATTCATGAGGGCTCCACCCTCATGAGCTGATTACCTCCCAAAGTCCTCACTTCCACATACTATTACACTGGGGATTAGGTTTTAACATATGTGTTGGGGGAGGGCACAAATACTCAGTCTATAGCAGCCTCTGTGTGTGTGTGTGTGTGTGCCTGTTATCTGTATTGCCTCCTTTTCTTCTGACTTTATTCCTCCTCCTCCTTCCCTCCATCTCTCTCTTATAGAGGCTTCCTTGAAAGTTAGACGATTTTTGTCTATCTCTTCACATTTAAGAACAAGGCACTATACTGATGATTGGAAGCTCCATAGGCATGAGTAATTTTGACAGCTGGTCGTGCTTTATCATAGTATGATCAAATTAAACCCAGCAGTTTCATTGAGGACCCCTAATTCAGCATATAGGACTTTTTTCTTTGGCTAGTCAGTTTCCCAGAAAGCAATTTTCCAATCTTTTGACTGGGGAACTCATCTAGCTAAGAGCATTCTGGGAACCAGGGAGGGAAAGTATGGCGCAAGGTTCCCACAGTCCAGTAGGAAGCCTTTCACTTAATTCCTGTGGTTGCAGTGTGTCCCACCACAGCCACCCTGGGTGTGTTCAGTATTCATCCAATCAGACTTTGTCTGACTCAACATCTATAATAAGAAAATTTTACTCAGTCTTCTTCATGGGCTGGAGAAGGGTGACCATGTGCGCTCAGGAAGGTGATCTGGTGGTCTGATACTTTCAAGACTTTCATTTGATCTTCCTTTTCCCATCCAGTCCTATATCTTGTGCCTTGAGGTACCTGATATTACCAACTCTTTACCTTCCCAGGCATCCACAGGGCAAACTGGCTTGGTTCTTCTTGACTTTCCAATCAGCAGGCTTAGATTTGAGTTTTCTGTAGTCTGATAATTCATTTACCACTCATACATCAGCTTTCCAGCATTTAAAATAATTGGTTTTTTAGTCAATCATAATCTTCTCTTTTATCTTTATGTTTTTTTCTTTGTATGCTTTTTAATATTTTTAATTCCTTTGGTATCATTTTAATAGGATTTCAGGAAGGAACAGACATAAATTAATGTGTTTAATCTAACATGTTTCATTTAGTTGTATCTCCAATTTTAGGAAACTCATACCATCGCCAGCTATTTAAAAATTCCATAGGGAGCTCTGGAGCTGGGATGGTCTTACAAGGTTCTCTTGAGTTGGGGTGAGGGAGGTGGACTTTTATAAATCATCCTTCAGTGACTGGATGCTGGATGCCCCAGGGAAGGGACACATCCTTGAATGAAGCAGCTGAGGGCAATTCCAGGAAGAAGTTTAGAGCTGAGGCCTGCCAACTCAGGTACTGGGAATCTGGGCTACAAAGCATAGTGTCTGATGCATATGGCTTTTAGCAAACTTGGATTTGAACAGCTGGACCAATAAATAAAACTGAAATTTCAAAAAAAAAATCCAAGTGATTTACTTAGTAAGGATAACTGACACTTCTTCTGAGACAGGCGGGGCTATAAATTCTTTAATTGTAGAAACTATGTATAAGTCATTTCTGACTGCAGGATTGGTTCATAGCTTCTCTACACTTAATAGTTGTTTATTAAATAAAACTGATAATTAGCTCCTATTCAAAATTTACTGCTAATACTAACATTATCTTTTTCAGTAGCTAAAAATAAAACATTTTTTCCTAATAAAAAATTCAGCATGTGGCAGTCAATGAAAAGAGTGTAACAAATAGAACAGTTTGACCCATGTGATACATATTGAAATGGAAAGGTCACAATATATCACCATGATCATAAGTGGAAGTACATGTTGTCCTCAACTACCACAACCATGTCAATTTGCTCCTTGACAAAAACTGTTGTTTACACTTAGGGAAGTAATGTAATGACCAAGAATGTCCTAAGGATAATTTTAAGTCAATAACTGGATTATTTTTTTATCTCTAGTAAAAGCTAGGAATGGAAAGAGCTGGGGTTAATGATCCTGAAAAAAAGTGTTATTTAGAATTCAGGAGTAGATTCCTCTAAGCCATTACCCCATACGGAAATAACACTGGACAAAAGATGTCTCTGCTTTCAACTACCTGTCATCGATTGGCCAGTTTAATACCTCTGGATAGTGAACCATCACAGATCCCTCTGGGCATATCCAGCTCATTTACATAGGCCAGTTGTCCACTCAACGGTCTTATGTTAAACTAGCAAATAGCTAGAAGAAAATGAATTCCTTTCAATACACATAGTTCAGAGTCATATTTTTCTCATGTTGATGGCTTGGAGAGAGTGCTGCTTTTCAATTTTGTACTAGATGCCTAAGCTTATGCTGTGTCAATCAAATCACATTATATCTAGTTACAGAGCAGGTCAGCACAAATGGTCGTGTTCAAAGAAGTCTCTGACTTCCTGCCAAGTTGTTTGGCACCACTCACGTCGTCATCAATTTGAATTACTTGTAGATCATTTCAGGAGATATTAAGATAATTATTGGCTGTTTTCATAAGGGTAGGAAGCCAGAAAAGCACTCACTGAACCTCTGCATCTATCTATAAATTGAGAAACAGACACTTTATAGCTTAAAAAAATATAATTCATGTCATGCTAATGCATGCACCATTTCAGTTTATATTCTATTATTCTACTCTTAAATTATAAAATATATTGGGGTAATTTATCCAGTTGATATTAGCATGCATGCAGCCTTGTTGTATCTAAGATAGTTTCTCTCAGTGCTTTGCCGAATTCTTCCACTAGAGTTATTAGTGAATAAAGGCACCTGGTCATGCTACATCCATGAAACAATTGAAATTGGGCTTCAAAATTTACCTTTTTAAAATAAATAGGCATATAACAACTGATACTACAAAAATACTCTCCAAGTATATGGTATTATTTTGCAAAACTTCATTCAAAGCCTGGTTGCCCGAAATGACCTTTCACATAGGAACGATACAATTATGGATCCTCACAACCTGGTTATGATTCAACACTGTAACAATAATAATGTCATATTTACAATATTGGTGCTGTGAAGAAAGTCATATACACTTGAGGAAGCTCTAAGACCACATCTCCTAGTATGATGTTCTAGCAGGAAAAAAAAAAACCAAAAAAATCAAACTTTATACCTTCTTAATTGACTTCTCAAGATGCCAGCAATAGGAATGAGAATAAATTATCTTAGTTATCTCCAGAAAATCAAACTTAAAGAGAAAAAGAGTGGAGATTAGCCCCTGGTAAAGGTGATTTGTATCCCTAAGTCAGGAACTTTTATGTGAGAAATGGAAATGGTACCTAACTAGTAAATTTCCCTGTCAACATCAACACTTATTCCACAGCTTCCCTCTCTACCCCTTTGAAATTTATCTTCCCATCCCTTCTCTTCTAATGACTTATTCCAGTTTATCAAGGAGAGACCATATGATGGTTAAAAGCACAGGCTAGAGTCAGACCATCTGGGCTGAAAACATGACTCCATGTTGGAAGGCAATTCTCCATAGGTCTCTCGCATTTCTGCACATCCTTTCAGCAAAGGCACTGACAGCCCTTATTCTGGAATATTTTTTTCAAAGCTGTTTGTATAGTGAACAACCTTGGACAACAGAGATAGCCCAGGTGTGTCCGGAGCAGAGGGGCTATTTATTTGTTACTCAGTAAAACAATGTCTCCACCCAGGGCAATTGTTAGACATGTCTACATGCAATCTATTAAAGACTGGGATTTCCTAAATTTGGGATTCCTCAGCTGTGATGCAAAACCACAGCATCCACCTAGGTCTGCCTCAGTGTTATCTCTTTGGGACTTCAGGGGCAAGGGTAACCAACAGGAACATGACACTCATGCTACGTGCCATGTCTTTTGTCTTTGATCCAGAAGGCTTGTGTCTTTTGCAGGCATCTGTGAAACTGTGAGAGGCTAACATGCTAGCTTACAGGTCAGGTAAAATCTCAGCTTGACACTGCCACTTGGTATGCATGTGACCTTGGAAATGAAACTTTGGTTTTCATGTTTGAAAAAGTGAGGTTAACAATTGCCTTCACCTCACAGGATTGTTAGATGTTTAAATAAGATAATGCTCAAGAAATATTTAGCCTAGTTCCTGGAACTGTAAATGCTCACCAGTAAGTTAACTGTCATTGTTTTTTATGTTTTGTGTTCTTCCCAACATATTTGGCTTAAAATTACTTTTCGCTCTTTTTATATGCACAGTTCATCTTTTTGGAAGTACTGTACATATTCATTTTTTCTCTTGTTTTAACCACGTATTTGTATAGAAATGGAAGGGTAAAACATTCAATAAAATACAATAAAACCTTGGAATTGTATATCTAAGCACCATCCAGAGATTTGCAGAGAAGAGAAAAGGAGCTTACTGCTTTTGCTTTCACAGCTCAAAGCTGAGGGTTTCACTCTAGAGATGTAGCACAGATAATATGCTGTCTAATTGAGAAAATTCCCAAACACATAAAATCAGAGCACCTGACTGTGGGGCCCCCGGCATTAATGGTGTCTCCATATTCTCTCAGGTGACACTAATGTTCAGCTTGGTTCAAAACTACTGTTCTGGTCAGAAGGATTTGTCTTTTTTCTTCTAAGATGAGGGCTGAGTCTGGACTGCAAGCATCTGGAGAGCTTTAAAACTACATGTGGATGCCTGTGCCCCACCCCAAAGTTCTGATTTAACTGAATGTGAGATGTCGACCTCACAATATTTAAAAACTCCCCAGGTGATTTCAATCTACAGCCAACGTTCTAAGAAAAAAGAGCAGCAAGATGGTAAAACTTCTCTTTGAAAGTATTTCAAATGGGGCGGGCAAGGGATATAATAAAATCATGAACAATTGAAGGGACGAGTCCATCCTTCCTCATGCTTCAAAGTTTGTAGCATCCAAAATCAAGTTGGAGACTCTCAAAATCAGTCCAAGTCAACCAGCTTTGCTCTCAAGGTGGCCAAGGTGGTCCTATAATTCTTTCCCAACACAACAACTAAATTGTGGCACATTGTAAAGTAAGCATTGTATATTTCGATGTTGATGATTCAAATAGTTTCTGTAGCCAAATATGCTGTAGACATTAGTCAGACGGGTTGTATAGACAAGTCTGTAGTTGATCCTTGTGATCTGGGAAGGTTATGTTTGTTCTGAATGAAGGCATCTTTGTTTTTTACATCAGCATGGTTCACTTGTATGTTTGTAAAATGTGATACTATCCAGGGTAGGAAGGTCAAAGCATGATTGTTACTGAATTATCTGCAAAATAAACAGTTTCATCTAAAAAAGCCATTTTTAGACCACCCATAGATAAGGATTTTACAGGGATCCTTCAAGTTAAATATGAATGTTTGAACATACAACCATGGTCTAAAAGCAAATGCTGTTTGCAAATTAGGAACTTGTGAAAAGAATTTAGAAAAAAATATTATTTAAGAATTTGATTGGTAAACAACTCTCTCCCCCAAAATAAAAATATAATGATCAAAACAAGTTAATCAATATTTCACTTTCCCTATTCATGGCATTCAATGGGATAAGTTGTTAATATCTGAACAGTTTCTTCTTCTTTATATGTTATGCACTATAACATCACTATTTCATTTTCATGCACACAACAGCCCTATTGGGTGGTGGTATTATTGAGGGTTAAGGAGGTTAAACTGCCTGGAGTAGTTCAACCACTATGTGGGAAGAAAGGTAGGCGTGGACCTCATCAGTCTCATGTAGAAATCTCACTCTTTCCCATTACATCACTTGGCATTAACAATGGACTCAGCACACAAGGGCACCTAATGAAGGTGCTATGGACTGAATTATGTTCCCACAAAATTCATGTTTTGAAGCTCCTAACCTCCAGTGAGACTGCTTTTGGAGACTGGGACCTTAAGGAGATAATTAAAGCTAAACAACATCATAAAGGTGAGGTCCTAATGTGATTAAGACTGAGGTCATAAGAAGAAGAGACACCAGAGTTCCCCTTCTCTGTGAGCTCACAAAGAGGCTATCTGAAGACCCAGGGAGAAGGTGGCCTCTACAAGCCAGGAAGAGGGCCCTCTCCAGATACCAACTTTGTTGGCCTTGATCTTGGACTTCCAGCCTCCAGAACTTTGAGAAAGTAAATTTCTATCCTTTAAACCACCTGGTCTAGGACATTCTGTTATGGCATCAAGAGCACACCAATACAGAAAGAAATGCTTCTTTAATTCATTTATAATCTTGCTCTATATGACTGGAATCAGGAACCACTGAATAGTAAAGATGTGTCTGGACCAGGAGTTAGAAGATCTCATACCTTCTCCTCAGCATACCAGCCAATGAATGTGGGCATGCCAAAAATTATTTGAGCCCCTGTTTATTCATTTGTAAAATTGAGATTTATCTGCTCAGCCTACCCCTCCAAGTTACTGTGAAGATGGAAGTTCTGATGCTTTATAAATTATAAAAACTAAGCAACCGTAAGGAAATATCATCAATAAAATTCCAAGTACATGTGACAGGTGCCCAGAAAATACCAATTTCCTTCAAGCGAGTGTGGAAAATATTTATAGTATGAAGGCACTGAATAGATTCTATACTCGGAATAGATTTCAAGTGGCCTGTCCTGACATGTGAAATTTAAATTTCTCTGGCACGTGATTACTCCTTGGATAGAACCCAGGAGACCTCTTAGGGTTCCTGGATGGAGCAGCTGCAAGTGTGCGGTTACAGCCTCTCATTATACACCACTAGCTTTTATATTCCCTTATTGGTCTTCCTTTAAAGGTGTTTCTCCTCTACCTGTAGCACATCTTGGGTTTTTTTCCTCAGTACCTGGGAATCTACATCTTCATCCCAGGTCAATCACACTCTAACTATGGATACTTAACTATATTTCACCTCTGTGGATATAACGTCTTCATCTAAAAAATGAACATGTTGGGCTACGTTTAGGCTTGCCAGATAAAATACAGGAAGCCCTGTTAAATTTGATTTTCAGATGAACAAAATTATTTTTTAGTATAAGTATGCTCTGTATTTTTATTTGTTAAATTTGACAACCCTGGCTGACTAACTTCTCAGGTCCTACATGGTATCACTTCAGATTATATAAACAGTAGCAACAGCTATAAGTTTATTCTGTGCCAGGCATCTTTGTCTTTAACATGTGTTATCTAACTTAATCCTCTACAAAGCCCTATACTATAATGGGAAGTTAGAGGGAGCACAGTCCACAAGACCACCCTTGCTGCTGACACCAATCAAAATTTCAGAATCCTTAAGACAACTCTTAGTTTCAGTAATTCACTAGAAGGACTCGCAGAACTCACTGAAAGCTGTTTGAGTCACAGTCACAGTTTATTACAAGCTTAAAAATACAGATTAAAATCAGCTAAAGGAAGAGGTGCCTAGAGCAGAGTCCAGGAGGGTCTGACACCAACTTCCAGGAGTCCTCTCCTGTGGAGTCGTGGGCAGTGTTAACTCCTCCTGGAGATGATGCGTGATTGTAGACACAGAGCATTGCCAACCAGGAGGGCTCACCTGAACTCTAGAGTCTTTACTGGGGCTCCATCATGACTGCCCACATAGCCAGCATCAGTGTCCAGTCCCTTCATAGGTCAAGCTAATACAGAATTCAACAACCCCATCCTAAATCACTACATTAGACTTTCTGCTGTGGCTCAAAGCCCCCAGGTAAACAAAGACACTCTTATCAGGCAGGACATTCCAAGGGCCTCCAGATAAGCTCAAGAGGGCAAAGGCCAGACCTCTTTAGGCAAAGTTAAGTTCTTTGCTACACTGATAGAAATTAGTAGTAGCTCTCCCTTTAAAGATGGAAAAACTGAGTTGTGGGGTTAAATGACTCCCCTATGGTCATATAAATAGCAGCAGGGATGGAAGTCAAAGTCAGAGTCTATGCTTTTAGACACTGAACTATGCTGTGTTTGATTCACAGAAAGATCCAGAGCAAGTCCTAATAACTGGTCCATCTTCCAGCTCCTGCTACTTTCAAATCAAGCCATCAAGTCCTTTTGAACCAAGTCTGATCCAAGTCAGGTTGTTTCCAATAAAAAACTGGTTTCAGTTTCCTGATTAAGAAACAGCCAAAGGTGATTTTTGTTTTTGGCTGAAAAGATACAGCACCCCAACTTTTTCAAACAACGCCACAAAGGATGCACACCCCCTATGCCGGGCAGTGCACCAGTGGCATCACTGCACCTAAGTAAACCTTAGTCATGAAGGGTGGGTGCCCCTTCACTCTGTAATTTCTGAGTGGCCAACCTGTAGCTCTTGTTCAGATTCTCAGTCTCTCTCTCTCCCTCACTCCCCTCCCTCGCTCCCTCCCTCCATCTCTCCTGTCCTCTCACTGAGGCTGGTGGTCCTCACTGCTAGGTGTTTGTTGGTTTTCTCTTTTATTCTTTGACTTCAGGTCTCTTGGGTGAGTAGAACAGGGTCTCCAGCTTGTGCTCAAAGGAAAAACAGGCAAGTCCAGCTTTGTCTTGAAGTTCCTTTGGCCTATTTAGCATTAACTTAAAAAAAAAAAAGAATTCCTCAGGGTTCAGCTGAATTACTGAAACTGCTTCAATTCAAAGGCCAAAGCCATTGCTAACTCTATTTGTGCTGCCACTGTATTCTTATTTTTCTTTTTGTTTATCTCAAATGGGAATTCTTGAGGAGAAAAATGAGTCTAGATTTAAGAATTCATATATATTTTGCCAAAATAATATCATTATTAAAACCTAATGGTTACATTTACTGTGCTACCAAAAGAGTAGAGAAAACTGAGGATCAGAGAAGTTATGTGAGGAGGCCAGCATCACACAGTAAGTCAGCATCCAAGTCAGAATTAGAACAAGGGTTTCTTAATTTAGAATTCAACAGAGGCTATGGCACCTCCTCTACAGAGAGAGAGTCTTTGCTCTAGATAGAAGGTCAAGCAAAAGATAACAAAAGGGGGTAAGCTGGCACTCAAAAAGCTTAATAGCTCAGGAAAGATTTCCTGCAGAAGAGGATTTTAATGTTTTTTTGCTATTGCTTATCTACATTTTACCTTTGTCTTTAGACAACACATTAATAAAACAGTCTCCAAAAGGAGTGTTTTGTAGTTTGGATTAAATTTTTTGTTTGCTTTTATTAGGTTTTGTGTGTGTGTGTGTGTGTGAGGTGTGTTAAAGGGGTAAGAGGTGTGAAATTAGGTGGTGGGAGTTAAGAGAACGAAGAGATGACTTTGTTCTTTCTGCTTTTAAAGTCTCACAACATACTTCCACATAAGGGTAATTTTAACAAATGCTGAAACACAGGTGCACTGAGGACAGCAAATAATTAGTCTCGGACGTCACCAATCAGTCCAGATGCTGGCCACAGGACATGGGTTTAGAGAAATGAGATACTGGGTGGACACTGGCTGAATGTCAATGCTATACAACTCATAAGTTCTAGTTTTTATTGAGCACTCCTATGGACTGAATGTTTGTGTCCCCCCACCCTCTCACCCCCCAAAATAATTCATATGTTGAAATCCTAATCCTCCATGTTAGGAGGTCGGGCCCTTGGGAGGTGATTAGGTCATAAGGGTGAGACTCCCATGAATGGGATTAGTGCCCTTTTAAAAGGATCTGAGAGAGCTCTGGGCCCTTCCAACATTTGAGGACACAATAAGATGGCCAATCATGAACCATGAAGTGAGCTCTCAGCAGACACCGAATTGTCCAGCACATTAACCTTGGACTTCCTAGCCTCCAGAAATGTAAGAAATAAATGTTTTTTATTTAAGCCACTCAGTCTATGGTATTTTTATTATAACAGCCCAAAGAGACTAATCAAAAATTTATTCTGAATCAGTCACTATTTTGCAAACACGTTATAGGACTTAATCCTCCCAACATTTCATTTTACAGATGAAAAAACTGAGTCCAAGAAATATTAACTGCCCAATATTTTACAGCTAGCAATTGGCAAACTTTGAATTTGCACCTAGTTTCTACAACTTCAAAATTCACAATATTAATCATATAACCTTGCCACATAATAAGGTGACATAATGAGATGTACTGGACATCAATAAGGACATTATTGTTTGGATGATTTGGCTTGGTTTGTTTTTGATTTAGTTGGATTTAGTTTGGTTTTAAGCCAACAGTCCCAAAAGAGAACTTGAGGAATCATCATTTTTGGCTTAAACTACTTTATTTGTTTTGCCGCAAAGCAAAGATGTTTCAGCATATTTAATTTGTCAACAGAAATTCTATAGATAAAATTTCAGGTAATAAAAAGTTTAAATATTTAAAGAAACTATAATTCGCAGCTGTAAAGTATTTCTCATCTTTAAAGAGTTTACTAGCAGTCAGCCTATTAATTTTCTTAGACCTCTGCAATTATTCTCACAGGTGGTTGATGAATAAACTCCACAGTGAAGACGGTCATGGGAGAGCTATGTGTCATGGGAAAAACCATCCCCAAATCAAAATAAATCCTTGTGCAACTAACTCTTTGCAAAGGTCATGTAGAGTGGAAATGGCACATTGGTCTTCCTTCTGCACTGAGTCCAACCAGACTGAGACACATGGGGAGGTTAACAAGCAAGGTAATGTAGCTGTTCCCCTATAGGTGTTGGGGAGATCCACTACTCAGGAAGTCATCATTCCAACGTGAGTAAATATGAGGGATAAACACCACCAAAACAAAATTCATTACTGAAAGCAGGAATTAACATTAAAACTAAATATGGAAACAGGTTAAAGAATTGCTAAGGAAGAAACTATCTGAGTATGAAGAGGCTATTTGGTAGGACAGCAAATCCACGTTTTACAGTTAGACTTATGCATAGCCAATGCCTGGTATTCCTCCACTATGCTGAAGCCACTACAGAAAAAACAGTGCTGAGAGTCAGCAATAGTTCAAAGAAAATAACCTGGAGATGAGAGAATGTTATTAATTACACTTTGGTAACAATCCAATAAGTGTGCTGATAAAAATCTAAGCCAAGTGATGAATGAATCTGACTTTCTTTTCTCAGTGTTAGCACAGACAATCCTTTACCTGCAATCCAAGAATTAAAAGAGTAGAATATAGGTACACCATCATCTATGTGGGTCTAAGTCAGAGATCCGGGCCGTTGAGTTGGGCAGTGTGGAATAAAATAAGTAGCAACCAAAAGTAAAAGATCACAAAGGACTGGACATACACAAGGGTCATCAGCGATCACTCATCTAACATCCACGTTTGGGTATTAGGTTGAGCTGTAGTGCATATCCAAAGTCCCAGGTTCATAAATTATAGGTGTGCCAGTTCTCACAGATGCACAATGTTCACACATAAAATCACCTAATGAGGCTGTTCACCGTAATCTGGGCTCCACTCCAAGACCTACTACCCAAGAGTGACTAGACCACGTTCCACGATGAATCAAGGTTCATTCCAGAGAACATCTGTTAGCGCTGGTATTTCTATGGCTGCTGAGTGAATCTAGACTATTTCCTTTTAATTATAATTTAAACAAGACCAGCCTCTTATGAAGCAAGTGCACCTTGTATGGCTTCTTTAAGCAAAGAGGCCATGTACAATTTTTTTCAAAGGTTTTCCAAATCAGAGTCCAATCTAGTAATCAGTAGAAAATCAGTCCAGATAAGGATAATTGTGGTGAGGTTTCATCAAATAAATAGCAGTGGTTAAAATTCTATGCCAATTTGCTGCTGGTATTTGCATGTGACAAATAAGTAGATTCAGAGATTTAGGGTTGAAGATAAGTGAGCCTCTTCATTAAAGGACAGAAATCACATCAACCAAATTCCCCAGAGATTGCCTCCAGCTGCTCTAGCAACCCCAAACCAATCAAAAAGAAAGTTTAGCTGGTCCTAGTCCCATCTGGACTCAAAGACTGAAGCCAAGGAACAGAAGTAAACATACTATAGAATGGAGATCTCTAGAGTCAGAGTAATTTATTTTAGAAACGGCTGATTGGTTTTGAAAAGGTGACTAAATTTACCATTTGTTCACTTCATATCAAGATGTTTAGGAGAAAAATTTACTTTAAAATGTGTCTGGTGCTGTGTTTTTTAAGGTTGTATATGTGTGCTGTTTTGCTTTGTCTTGAAATACTAGTTTCACAACGTGTGTGGTATGAATCTTACGTAATCAAGAATGGCTTGAAGGCTGCAGAGGTGGCTGACATTAAAGCTGTCATTTAAACAGCACCAACCAACTGGGAGAGAAGGTGCCTTGGAAAAAGCCAGAGCAGAGCACTAGTAGTGGACATTAGCAGCTGTGTTACTGAGAGCGGAGGCAGGCCAGGGAAGAGGAGAGGGGCTGAATACAGACATTCCAGTGGATCAGAGAGGCCTAGATTCAAAATTACCCCCACGTTAACAATGTAGAAGTTCCTTTAATTTGGGCGGTTATATATACAAAAGTAAGTGATTTCATTTTAATTTTTAAAATGACATAAAATTAGTAATTTAAAATTAAACAATATTACATCCTGAAAATTAGTAATTTAAAATTAAACAATATTACATCCTGAAATTTAAAATTAAACAATATTACATCCTGAAATTTAAATTTAAACAATATTACATCCTGAAATTTAAACTATAACTTCTGCTAAATGTCTGTAGTAAATGTCTGGAGGGGATTTTACTTTTATATATTATTTATTTTACTGCAATAATTTTCTTTTTATTCAGCTCACCCTTCCCCCTTCCTAACCGAATCTTTAGGCAATTAATATCATCAGCCTGGAGTTAATTCCTCACATCTTCTATTATAGATTATATTTATAAAATATAAAATAGCAATTTACAGAAATGTAGATAAAATGAAAGTTTTTTTCTCTCAGTTAAAAAAACTTAATCATTTTTTTCTATTTTAAAAGCAATTGTAAAGTAGAAAAAGAAAAATAAAATTTCCACAATGGCATGTTCTAAAACAACCATGCTAATATTTTATAAATTTTTTTGAATTATTTCTCCATAGATCTAGGTTATTTTCTAACGTTATTATATATACATATATACACACACATAATTTTAAAGCCATATTATGTTTACCTGTAGCTGTCAATAAAATTAAGAATGAGTTTTAAAGATACTTGTAAATATCTGTGTAATAGTCTACTGAATGGATGTATCATGGATGTGGCAGAATATTGTACTCTTAGTACCAGTACCCACATGCTTTTCTTCATTCCCAGAAGCCCTGGCAGTTAGACTAACTATATTCTAATTATATCAACAGACTGTAGATGAGAATGATGTATGTCACTCCTAAACTGTCCCCCAAATCTTCCATGTAATCCCTTTGCTCTCCCTTCCTTCTTCTCTCTACTGGATACAGAGAAACAAGCTGAAGACTAAGGAATCCAAGAAGTTGGAAAGAATCTGCATTGTTGAATGACTACATAAAAGGCCATTTACCAAAAACCTGATTAGACTGTGACATGAGCAAGAATTAGAACTTTATTTTTTTATGTCATGAAGGAGGTATGTGTTACATCATCAAGCTTACCGTCATTAATGCATAACTTACTCTAAAATTTTATCTTCTAGACATATTGGTTAAGTGGTTGCCACGGTTAAGTGGCTGTCATGGATGGGCACTGCTCAGATCTACAAGAGGAACAGTAGCAGGAGACATAGCTAACTGACAGCCCCAAGTATGGTTCCCTGGGCTCTTCCCTGGTGTTCATACCAAGGCCAGGCTTCTCCTGGACTCCTCCAGGCCAATGACTGAGCACACAGTGGGTACTAGAGCCAGGATATTCCTACACAAAGCAAGAACCCTATAGCCTTTGTTCAAGGATTCCTTCCCCATCAATATACTGAGACTCTCTAAGAACTATGCTACTGTCTAAAGGCTCTTACAACTCCTGTTCTTCCTTCTTTATCTTTCACAGGAGTTTCATCCAATATATCTCTTACATATATAATCTCATCCTCACATTCTCCTCCTGTAGGATCCAAACCAATATAGGCTATTTCAATTTTTTCTCTATTATATGTAAAATTGATATGAAAATATTTATGCATATTTTCTGAATTTCGGATAAAATTCTTAAATGAGATTCTTCAGGAGGCAAAATGAACATTTTTAGAACTCTTGGCACATATTGCCAAATTGTGTGCCAAATTGTCACAATTTACTCTAATACTAATAACAAATGGAAATGCTTACATTACCACATACTCAGCAAAATTAAATATTATAGTTTTTAAAAAAAATAATAAAAGCTTTTTGCTCACTCTAAGGGCAAAAATCATCATTCATAGCTGTTTTGTTACATACTTTTTCAAACCTAGTGAATGTGAACATAATTCTAGGTATTTATATACAAATAGTATTTTGTCTTGTGTGAGAATTCTATTTGTGTACTTTGCCCATTTACCTGTTGTAGGTTCTACCATTTTTTCTATCTGTGACATTTATTTTTATTCACTAAAATCCCTAGTTCTTCTTTAATTTCTTTTAAAAAACTAATTTGAAACAGAAATAGAATAACTAAGCAGACAATGTTTCCTTGTAAGTACATCAATGTTACATGTAGCTAATGATAAAATATGAGCTGTTTTTAAATAACACTCTTCTGATGTGTTACGAGCTCCTCTTTTACCAGAATGTCAACATTTATTCTTCGGCAAATTTTAAATGTTAACAATGAAATATTTGTTGAATTACCTATTATAGAGAAAACAGAAATCTCTGCTAAAGATACTAAATGAAGAAAATGTCTTAGTTCTTAAATAAATTTTGGGTTTTTTCTTCCCCCGATACAGTACTGTTGACTGTCCTTTTCCCATCTTCTGTGTCTCCAAGGAATAAAATCAGTTGTGATTATTCTTTAATTGTATCTTCAAAGCAAAAAAAAAAAAATCACAAGGAAAAAGACTCAAATTATATACAGAATCTCCATAGGACAACTGAAATCACACACACACACTTATACACACACTTACACACAAAGTCCTAGTGTTGGCATGCAAAAATAAAGAAAATGTTACAAACACTTTTTTACCCACCACCAAGCTTAAGAAAAAAAAAAAAACAGTGCATATTGTATCAAAGCCCCTTTTATAATCTCAATCTTTCTGCTTCAAACTCCCAAAGATAGCCACTATTATGAATTTAATGTTAATCAGTTTTAAACTTGTCTTTACACTTTCACTATATATGTGTCATACATCAATAAAAATACACATTGGTTTGCATTATTTATATTTATGTAAATTGTATCATATCTACATCCTTCTGCAGCTTGTTTCTTTACCTCAAAGATAGATTTTTAAGATTTATTTATCTTGGCAAGTGTAACGCTGGTTCATTTTAATCGCTAGAGAGAACCATCCTCTTCCAGGTAGTGTCTGTGGCTGAGCAGTACTGCACCACCTGGGAGTCTGTTAGAAATGCAGATTCTCCAGACCCACCCCAGACCCACAGAATCAAAATCTGTATTTAATTTAACAAGATTCCTACGTGATTTAAGTTCACCCTAAAGTTTGAGAAATGTTGGCATTAAATTCCATTGTATTAGAACTTCACATTTTATATATTCTCTGCTAATGGATAGACTCTCTTAATGTTTAATATGCTAATTTGATATTTTGCTTGTTTTATTTTTCTGTTTTTAAGAAAACTTTCCCATCAACAAAACAACAATGGTTTCACGCCTCCATTTAGGCATGTAAATAACCTACTGAGGGAGTAGTTCTTTATCCCAGAACTAGGACGACTTGTAACATGTATAATTTGCTCAACAGCCCACAGTGTGCAAGATAGATCACATTCCTTAGTCACACTAAACTGCCTAAAAACCCTGCATCTGTTGACCAAGGCCAACAAGATTTCTAGTATCAATTTTTTTCATGGTTTCCTCACCTTCATATCCATTTTTCTAGAACTTTAATCTGCAAAGATAAGAATGAGGCATTAGGTTATCAGTCTACCAGGTCAATAATGGAGATGCTCCCTGACCAGGCCTATGAATTTCTTTCAAAGGCTTGTGTCTGCAATAAACCCACAAACTTTTGGTCAATGAATCTTTGACAAAGGAGGCAAGAATATATACTGGAGAAAAGACAGTCTCTTCATCAAGTGGTGTTGGGAAAACTGGACAGCTGAATGTAAAAAAAAAATGTCTGGTCTGCGGCTCCACTCCCTCTGTACTGAGCTTCACCAGGGACCACTTCACTGCATCCAGTGGCCATCCCCCAGTGCTCAGGGGAGGCATTTACTTCAGGGTCCTGCCACCTCCAGGTGCCCTCATTGGGCCACCTGCAACCCTTTGTTTTCCTTCTCAGTGTAGAGCAATTACCCATCGAGAATACCAAGTATCACCAGAGTTCTCTCCTGCTCTTTAGGTCAAGTCCATTATGCCTAAAACTCTTTCTTTTTTTCACAAAAATCTGTTACTCCTCCTTTGGGAATAAGGAGAGCTCAAACTTTGGGAAGAAGCCCAATTTAAGTCCTCTTGTTTCTAAAGAAACAACATACAACACAGAAAAATAATACCAGATGCCAATTAATTTCTCAGCACTTGCTGAATTATAAGCTTAACATTTGCTAAAGTTAGAGGATCTAATTCAGGGTCAGGGTAAACCAATCAAGTTCTCTTTAGGACTGATTGTCCTTAGCACTGAGTCACTACATTTCTTTAAACTCATCTCCTCCACCTTAACACCTTTCCTTTGATAAATTAAGAATTCAGCCCAAAAGAATAGAAATGTTTACAAAAGCTTAACGAAGGTCCCAAGGTCCCAAGCTTAACCAAGTTCCCAAGGAAGTGATGAAGCCAGAGTTCCTCTGGAAAACATCACTTAGGAAATGCTCTCAGAAGTTCCATGCAGCATGAGTCCAGTAGGATTCGCCTTTCCTGGGACCATCATGGGGATTCACTCAACATGCTGCCTCAGCAATGAAGCAGCAGTCATAAAACCAGTCCATACTACTAATTATAAAATATATTTAAAGAAACAGAACTTGGTAGAAATGAATAAAAGAAACTGGTAGGATCGACAGATTGTGTGAAGGTAGACTCTGGAAATAAGTCAGCAATCATTAAACACTTGCTAAAGTGAACACAGTTGATGGTAAGGGTGGAAAAATTCCACGAGTCTTGCTACCTAGGCAACTCAATTCAGCAAACATGTCCACTACACACTAGGTGCTAAGTGCTTCATACTTCATCTCATTCAATCTATAAAATCATCCTGTAGGATAATATGATCATTGTCATACATATAAAGAAGCTAAATCTTGCATTTAAAAAAAAGATTATATACTTGGCAAGTAACAGAACTGAATTTGCTCCAGGTGGGACTTCTGGTTGCAGATTCAGCTCTCCTGCCTGTATACTTCACTAAATTGCCAATAAAAATACCAGACAGCTAAAGACCTCTAAACTTACCAGCCCCGAAGAAGTCATATTAACAGTAATCATCCAGATCATCCCATCTTTTCTGCTCAGGTTGGATTTCACCCACCTGAAAAGAAGCTACAGTATTTCCAGCAGACATGCTTTGGAAAATGCCTGCTTCTACCTGGACACAAATTCTTTCTTCCTGCCAGATATCTGCTGGGTACTGTCAGGTCAGAAGGGCACCACTATTTCTCATTAGATATTCACTGGGCACTTTCAACCCTGGTCACAGCTGGGACACCAGAAAACTCAAGATTCCAGACTTGGACTTTATTCTATCATGTCATAGCAAAGAATCAATCTCTCTTTCTTTCTCTCCTCTCTCCAACCTATTAGAGAAATACCTAAATAAGGCTATTAATATTTCCTACACAGGCTTCATAATGAACTCACTCATCATTTTTACTGACATCTTCATTCCTGCCCCTGGTCACCACAGTACTTGGGTACCAGTTGAATGAAGGCTCAGAAAGATCTAAAGGACCAGTTAGTCATTCTCAAACTCATCTCACCTATATGATATTCACTAGTCAGGCTTCTTGAACCCAAATTCTTCCACATCAAGGATCCCCATGTAAAGAGGCTTCTGGAATCCCACTGCCCAGTTTGCTCTGCATGTGTCAGTGCCCCGTGGAGCCAGCCCCAGGCAAGCCCCACAAGGAGCATAAACAGCTGCTTGCTGAGCACCTGCCCTGAGTCCTGAGTCAAGGGTTATTTATATTATTTACTCTTCTTATAAGCCTGCAGGTAGCTAGTATTATCTTCATTTTCAAACAAGGAAACAGACTCAGAAACTTCAAACTGTCTGAAACTGTACAGATCTGAAGTAAATTATCATTATTTTACCTTAGGTCCTTCTGATTCTGAAACCTATTATTATAGGTTTATGCCCTCCCAAAATTCACATGTCGAAGCCCTAAAGCTCAATGTGACTATATCTGGAGTTAGGGTCTTTCAGAGATAATTAAGGTTAAATGAGGTCATAAGGGTGGGGCCCTAATTCAAAAGAACTGTGGCTTTGTAAGAACAGGAAGGGATATCTCCCTCTCCTTCTTTCTGTTTCTCCTTCTCTTTCTCTGTTTCTCTTTCTGTCTGTCTGTCTCTCTGTCTTTCTCTCCTCCCTCCACATCTCCACCACCCCCACCACCACCCCCACCACCATGTGAAGCCCAGTGAGAAGGCAGTCATCTGCAAGCCAAGAAGAGAACTCTTACCAGGAACCAAATTGACCAACACCGTAATCTTGGATTTTCCAACCTCCAGGAATGTAAAATATAAATTTCTGTTGTTTAAGCCACCCAGACTGTGACAGTTTGCTAGGGTAGCCTGAGATGACTAAGACACACATGCTGTTTCTTCTTTGTCTATCTCATGTGTTTCCCTCAAGTAGCTTCCTGGCCATTTTATTCTCCCCACAAATGCCAATTTACACTTCTGTGCCCTATACTGTGCATGGGAAATATAACGATGAGGAAAAAACACACATGGCCCCACCCTCATGGAGCTTACAGTCTAGTGGGAGAGATAAACAGGAATTAAACCACCATACACACGTATAATCATATGATTACTGATACCGAGCTTCCTGGCCCCCAAGTCCATCAGATGGCATGTCTATATAAGTCCAAAGGCAATTTGTGAACACAATTCAAGATTTATTTTTCCTAGAGATTTCTCCATCCCTAGGTTAATAAATAAATACATATTAGTATTCATTAAAGAGGGGCTGGATTTGCCCAGCCCCACTGCTCAATTCATCCAATGCTCAGCTAGGATAATCTGGATCCTGCAATGCAGCAATTAGTCTCAAAATGAAAATTACTCTGGGAGAGGTAGTACATGACTGTACTATCCCACTAAGGAATAAAATCTGAAAGAAGACATCCTTGAGAGAAATTTTGCCAACAAGGTATATGCAAATGTTTCCTACAGTATCATTTTACCTCAGTCCTGTCCCGGAGGAGAACTATGACTTCAGAAACTCAGGATGAGTTTAAAATCTCACTAAGGTAATTTTATTTCCATTTTATAAGTCTTATGTACATTTCAGATAGTTTCAACTGCCTTGGGAAAAAATATTAGAAATGAAGTTTGGAGCATTTCCTTTGAAGGAAAACTCTATGCTGCTAGACTGTTTGGGAAAAGGTTACTTGCAGCAGAATGATTAGGAGAATTTTAAGGTAATTGCTGCTCTGTGCTCCAGTTTAGAATTTGAGGTTGCGATTTGAAAGGGCAGAGTTGGCAGAAACTTTGTGACATCTTAAATAAATGATAAGAGAGCACTTCCACCATATTTCAGAGAGCCTTATTTTTCAGAACCAGCGAGAGTCTCTCAAGGGCACTTCATGCCTTTAGCTGCCACAGACTGAGCAAGTAACCCCATTTCTGAGACACCTGCAATGGAAGGAAGTGGCTGCTGGTTCAAGACCCCAGAGTCTTCAAGGGAGAAGAATCGAGAATGTGATTGGGAAGGTCATCGAGGCTTGGCTGAGGCCAGCGTCACCTGCCCGGCAGGGCCTATGTGGTGAGCTGATCCTTCTCTTCCACGTGGGCCATTATTCTGTTTTCTGAGGGAGGCTGGAGATGCAGGTGGAAGGAATACGGCTCAGGGCACTGAAGCTGTCTTTTTCGGACATGGGAGAACAACTCACCCAGAGATGTGATGGAGAAGGAGGTGGCTTCCTTGTAACTGGGGGCAGACGATGGCACGCCTGGTACGGCGCTGACTCTCACAGTGAGTCAGCATGTGCTAGACAGTTTCTGAGTACACAGATCCATGTTTCATAGCACATCAGAAACAAATTCAGTAGGGAATAAGGGCATGGCCGGTGAGCAGAGGACTCATTAAAACAGCATAACCTACAAATTCAGTCACGCCATGCTCCTGCTTAAAATCCTTCAGTGGCCTCCTGATGTCCACAGTATAAAAGCTAAGCTCCTCATCATGGCACACTTCTATCTAAATAGCCTTCTAACCGCTGTTGCTACTTCCCAGATTTGGTGATTCAGGATGCCACCATATCCCCTACCCCTGGGGTTTTGTTCTTATATTTCCCTACCCTCCCCCGACCCACAGCTTTTGTCTTTTGTCTTTGAAGTCTTGTTTCCAGGGTAATACAGTCCTCCCTGTCTGCGGGGATTCTTCCTCTACCAGGCAGAGCAGCTCCACCCCTACCCTCCATCCCTCCATGACAGCACTTCTGATCCCTTTGTATGGTCACTGTTTGCCTTGTCACAAGACTGTAAGGTCCCTGAGAACATGATCCATGCTGTTGCCTTCTTTCTAACTTACTAGCTGGGTGACTTTGGGCAAATCACTGAACCACTTTGTACCTCTGTTTTCCTGCAAGAAGGTGGCTACTTATGTCATGTTTCCTTGTACTTTGAAAAATAAGGTAGATAATGTCCAGCCTGGTGACGCTGATTCTAAAGAGGCTCTACATGGAACTGACAACAGACAAGTGACAATTCAGAAGTCAGGACTCAAAACTAAAGTGAATCAGGAAAACTAAAACTCTGAGATCCTTGTAAAGGTTGGGGAGGACCACAGGGTTGGGGTTCAAGGCAATCTGATTAAATCTTGAATAAGGTTGTCCCAAAAGACTGAAAGATTTAAGGTTATCCATCCAAACAATAGGTACGCACCTGTATTTCCTCATATCACACTACTGCTTCTGTCCTGATGGTCTCCGTTCTCCAGCTTTGCCCCAGGAATTGGTTCTAACTTCTCTTTTGCCTGTGTCCATTGATGTCAGTAATGGTTAAAAAAAAAGAGAGAGACACTGGCCAGGCTTTCATAAACTCTGCCAAATAAATGCAGGTAACTCAGCACTAATTCATTCAGACAGCAATGTGTATAGAGTACACCCCAGGCACTGGGTCTACCCAATGCTTCAGGTAGACAGAGGAAAGGGGTCATTCCTCAGGTTGCAGACTTTGGCCTAGAAATATTCCATGACTAGAGACAATGAATCCCAGCCTCCCCAGCTCTAGTAATAAATACCTCTATACCTTGATCTAGCACAATCCTTATAGAAGTGGATATCCTATTCTGAGGTGGTTGCACTGGTATTTCCAAATCCATGAAGTTGATTTCACTTCAGCAGTTGCAGTAATAATCCTCAGAAGGATTATTGTTACTTTGATCTTATAATTTCTGAAGCGTCCTTAGGCGGTCAGTCATCCAGTCAGAATATTAACCCTTGGTATCTCTGGATGAGAGGGATACTGGTAATGCCATTGTTCATCCAGCTACATAAAAATAACATCATAATTGAGGATGAGCTCAGTTCCACTTTTTTTATTGGCCATCCATGACCTAAACTATTATGGCACAACCTCCTTGCAACCTGTAAAGGACAGTTATAGATCTAACAACACCATAACACATTCTTCACTATATGATATTTCTTTTTCTAGGACAGAATGAAGACGGTTAAGGAAAGTCTCCCAACATTAATCCATCAATCACACAGCAGGGCTTTGATGAAAGACTTAGCACTTCTGTTGCCCCAGGTCCTCTGAACATGGGCTTTTTTGGCTTTCTTGAATAAAACCCACATGTTCCTTAAGCTCCACAAAAATTAAGTCCGTTTGGGATGGCGTCTAAGGTAAAAAAGAAGTTTTTCCCCTGAGATAATATTTTAAAATCAATAATGATTCTTGACCATTTTCTTGGTCAGTTTAGAAATTTGATGTTTTCTCAAGATTTGAAGGTCAGTTACCTTTTCCAGATTATGAGGTATTGCTCTTCGCTAATATTTTCAGGTAAATAATACATGACAGTATCACATATATATGGTTAACATTTTCTAAAATAACGTTTTAGAAATAGAAAAGATGGTTTCATGGGTGGATAGTTTATGTTGAAGGCTTGTAACAGTGTGAATCTTGAAGCTTGAAGGCAGGTGAGGTCAAAGTCTATCACCTGGAAAAAGTGGCAGACAGGTGGGAGGTTTCAGAGTGGAGAATTTACTTTCATGAGTCCAGCTTTGTCTAGAATTAGTATCATTAGCTTTCCAGGTTCAGGCTTCATTCTGCCAGCAGCACCTCCTTCTATCGGCATTGGGGGAGGGGGAGATTTACATGAGCTAAGTTCACACTATCATTAAATCAGACAGAGTATTATTTTTCTCTTGCATAAAATAAGTCCAAAGTTGAGAACCAGGGCTGATATAGTGGTTGCACTAACAACATGGACCCAAACTTTCTCTCTGCTCCACTATTCTTATCCCTGACTTCCATCATTAGGGTTGCCACATTATTCAAGATGTCCAGGATGTCCACATTCCAGGAAGAAGTAAGGAAGAAAAGGAAGAGAGCAAAAAAGGGGCATGATAATTGTTGGTCTTCCTTTTAAGGACCATTTGGAAGATCCATCTAAAAGATTGCTTACATGTCATGAATAACTGAAAAGGAGGCCTGGATATTTAATTTTTTACTGATTCCACATGGAATAAAATTGGGGTTCAGTTAATAAGGTAGAAATGGAGAAGGAAGATTATTTGGTGACTAACATCTTTTCCACAAATGCATGAATCAGAGTATCAAGTTATTAATTTACAGCAAGAAACATTACTTTGTTATATTAAGGAATGGGAAGAATTGGGATGGAAAGTCAAGCCATTAAATAGGAGCTGGTTACAGGTATGCAGATAGAAATTGCCAGAAACTGACTCCCATCAAAACAGGTGGCCAGGGTTAGAGGAACAAGACAGAGCAGAAGTCAAAGCCAATAAATGAAGCAAGACAAACGGGGGAAGGAATGTCAGTGTCACAGTACAGCAAGGAAGCAGAAGCAAGAAAACCAAGCCAGATCAAAACCCAGAGAATGCAGAGGGAACACATTTGCATAGTTAAAAGTAATTCTGCTATTACAGAGTTTTTCAGTCACGGTGCTAATGATGTTTTAGACTGAATCATTCTTTCTTGTAGGGAGCTATCTTGCATGGCAGCCTCCCTAGCCTCCACTCACCAGATGCCAGTCACGACAATCAAAAATGTTTCTAGATATTGCCTTCTGTCTCCTGACCTGAGGAGAGCCACCTCGCTCCCTGATGGGTACCACTGTGCTAGCAGATTTGTTGCTGTTCCAACAGTTTTTGTAGTTCCAACTCTTAGAGTGCATTAAAGGCACTGAGTTACTGCTTACATTTCATGCATCTTATCTCAGGAGATGTGACTCTCAAAAGCATTGATGTTGTCATCAAGGAGTTGGAGGTGACCTAAGAGATCTATCACTAGGGAAGGGATCAATAAAGTGGTGTGGATGCACTCTAGAATCCTAGGCAGCAGTTAGAAGCAAAGAACTGGATGGATGTGCAGTAACATGAGTATTACTTTAAAACACAGTGTTCAGATTTTTAAAATTAAGAGAGATCTATAAAGTAGTGTGTATAGACATTTAAAATATAGATAAGTCACAGAAGAATCTGTAGATTTTACAAGGAAACAAATCTACTGAAGGACATATATCAAACATACTAGACTGAATGCCTGTGTAGGGAACAGGATCAGGACTGAAGATAATCAGAGAAAAATAAAATTAAATTAGGATAAAGCCTTATATAATACAATGAATTAACATGCCATGAACTGAAGAGTATAATTAACTCTCAGCACTTGCTGTCCAAAAGGAAAGAAAGAAAATATAAAACTGGATATCTCAAATTCACATTTTCACTAGATTGTTAACATTCTCACGGTGGAGGCCTTCCTGGCACTGAGCAAGCTCACTGTTTGTGGATAAGTCATGCAGCATCTTGCTGATAACTTCCTAATTACGCTACAACTCCTAGGTCTTAAATTATGTGAATAATCGAGAAATACTGATAGGAGGTGAGCTGAACTTCCACAAGACTAACTGAGCTCTATTTTGATCATTTTAAGCAATCATGCTATTTTGTCCCATTTTTCATGTAGAATTTACATTCTTCCTTCCTGAACTAGACACAGAATATTGGTATGTCACTCTTTGGTCTGATATAGCAATCATTGCCACTAAACTCACCCTCAGATTATGGGCAGTGTCCATGACTCAAACTGTTGGCCAGCATTAGCTCCTCTCAGCTTCGTAGGTGACAGTGGAGATGATGTTTCAGCCACAGGCTGAGGTGCTGAAGCTTCTCCTCCATTTTGTTATCCTCAAGTGACGCTGTCCTGCTCCTTTTCTGGGCCATTCATTACAAATGGCCAAAGGCATTGTTACAGGGCTTCATCATGAACTCAATATGCAATATAAACAAATGAAAAGATCTTTGAAAATTTCAGTGCTAACACAGTGGTATAATTTTGCAAGGGTGACATTAACACCCACAGCAGGCTTTGATGGTCCTACAGTAATTCAAACCTCTGAATGGTAGCTGGTTGTGACAGACAAGGAGATGCACCACCCAGATGCCTTCAAGAAAGGACTCCTGCCCAGTTGCAAAGACTGATTAGCAGATTGCCTCCAGCTTTTATCTTCTTCAGGATCTCCCTTAAACATTACCCTCTAGGTCTCACTCTAGCCAGGAAAGCCACCAGTCAATGATTAAGCAAGGCAGTGGGGCTTTGCCATTTCTGCCCAGTGTGAGACTTCTCTGACAGGCAATCTTTGCTAAAAAACTCTGAGTTAGCAGAGTTTTCTCAGTTCTGCATAGTTATCTGACACCTGCCCAACCCTATTTTCTCTCCTTTTATTTCTACAAGTGTTATCCCATCCCCCACCAAACACACACACACACACACACACACACACACACACACACACACACACAACCTTTAAGACTTCTAACTCCATCTCAGATCTGCTTCCTGGAGAATCCTATTTGTGACACCAGTGGTGCCAATGAAAAGTGTTATTTACATATTTTCATATTCCTGGGGAACTTGGTGAGACTCAAGAAGAGAAATCTGCAAAAATTCTAAAATCATATAAAAATGTGTATGTACCTAATGTGATTTTTTCTAAAGGGACCTTAGCTTTTGAAAAGATTCTTAAAAGGTGACTGTCACATAGAATGATGATTGTGAACCCTCCCCAAATCCATCCTTCCCTTCATTTTTAGCTGAGAACAGAAATGTCAGAATAAAAACAATTATCCACCTTTCCTTACAGCAAAGTATCAACAGATGACCATGTTAGTAAAGAAAGAGAGATTATCTCCACCCTCTTCACATCAACATGATGGCCAGGGATTGACCAGCCATCTTAGAATAGGAGATGGAAGTCAACTGTTGAAGATGACAGGAAAATAAATTAGAAGCCTACATCCTCAATGATCATGGAGATCACATTCTAGTTACAGACTGCTTAGATTTGTAGGAAAAAAAAAAAAAAAAACCTTGTTTAAGCCTTGTTTGTTTGGAGATTTCCATCACTTCTAGCTGAATTTAATCCTAACCAATCCAGAGCCCATGACATTAAAAAGATTTTAAAAAGCAAAACAAAAACAAAACTAAAAAACCTATGCAATAATTCCTTAATCTGTAAACTTCTTGAGGTCGGAACTATGTCTTACTGCACTGTACCGTACTGTACAACACTATACCTGACACTTAGTTGAAATACAATACGTTTGGTAAATGTCTGAGCTCTACATATTTTTGGGAGCTGCCTGTTTTGCTCAAGTCTTCCCATTTAATTTGCTTCCAAATTGGATGAAAGCCTCTCAGGCTATAAATCCCAGGAGGTGGGCTTTTGTCACCAAACTGTTGAATACGTCCCAAGATATCTATGTTAACCTTAGAATCTGATCTGGTTCCAATATTATTTCAGGGTTGATTTCAACTGCATACAATTACCCAGCTTTTTAAAATGGAATTTCCCTTTTATAACAGAAAAGATGCTCCCTTTATTGAATTGCTATGAAACAACTAAGCAGATGACAAGCATTCTGTCCCAAGATAGGGCTTTGGCTGGGAAGTTACCACACAGTAATGAATGTACACCCTTTCTCTACACTGGCCAAATCATAGCAGCCTAGGCCTTCGAAAGAGCTTAAATAAGGATATTGAAAGCTGATATTTCATGAAAATCACAATGAAGAACATTTCAAAGTTTCTTCTAAGTTTTGGAATTCACCCACTATTTATTCTCAGTCTATTTCCCCCCATCCCACTAAATACCAACTTTAGGTTACATCTGAGGTTTGAAATCTCCCCACTTTTCTACTGTCGAATCCACATATGTCATTAAGTTAAAACAAGCTCAGTGTGAACCAAGAGTCTCTGGCTAGTTTTCTATCTTATGGAGAAAATCTGAAATTTGAGTAAAGCAATCATTTCAGGAAAGGCTTTGGAAATGAGCACTTTTCCTTTTATGGCAAACTGTTCCAGTCATTTCTCTGTTCTCTGGCAAGTCGAAACAACAATTTAACCACTTTTGTATTTTGTTCAAATCTTGGATAAGAAAAGTTATTCAAGGACAGAGATCTAACGCTGGAAGTTCCAGTGCTTTCCCCAGAATGAATTACAACCCCTGCAAGATGCAGAAAGAAAGTTATAACCCCTGATGTCTTAACTTCCTTCCACGCCACCCTGGTCGCCACAGAAGCCTCACAAGGCTGGCAAGCTGTGTCAGCAAAACCATGCAGATTTCTGCCTGTGCTGACTCTGCCTGAGGATTCTATCAGGGCACCTGTCCCGGCCCTTGTCAGTTGTGTCATGTTTGGCTGTGGTACATCCTGTGCTGACACAGACTTGAAGATGTGTCAGCCGTGGCAGTGTTGGCTTCTTGGAGCCTCACATGGTGCTTGTGACCAGGCTGAGGAAGCCTTGCACTTCAGTAATCATTTTAAAGAGAGGGAGAGAAAATTACACAGAATTCCTGAAGTAGTCCACACCCTTGGAGAAGCAGCGTGGAGCCAGGCTGGCTGGACTTGAATCTCGGCTCTGTCATTATTCACAGCATGAGCCTCAATAAGTGACTGGCTTCTCCATGCCTTACTCTCCTTATCCATAAAGTGAAGATCCTAAGAACCAACTCTTAGGTCTGTGATGAAGACCAAAGGAGCTAAAATTTTTAAAGCAGAGGGAACAATGCCTGGCACACGGTAAGAATTACATAAATGCTTGTGAAATATATTTTTGTTGAAGTTTCACCCATTAGAAGATGATTCCAACTCCTAGTTTCTTACCATAGAAATGAACCTTTAAATTCTTGTATGGCTTCTCACAAGATTTTAGTCCTGTTTTTAATTCCTGAAATTAAATCCATCTCACATAAACAGTATCCAGCTTAACTCATTTCAGCTGATTCCTACAGTACCATCAATGAACAAGGCACTGTGCAGTGCAGAGCATGGCATGGCAGGTAAGCCACACTGCCTGTCCTCAAGGCATCATAACCTAATAGAAGGAATAAGAAACTGTGTGATCTTAATCAAGTCACCTAATCTCTCCGAGCTTGGTTACACATGTCCCTGTCTATAAATAATTAATCTCAGAGGTATCTTCCAGCTTCAACAATTTATAAATCAAATAATTTAAAATAAAAGGCTGAAAGCAATGAACCACAGGAGAAATGCAAAGTGTCATGAGGGCTCACAGGCGGAAGATTATTTGTTAGTGTTTCCCCACGTTTAGTTATAATGTACATACTAAATTGTCTCAACTGAATTGTTGTTCCTTCTCTACTAATTCAAACTGTTTAAGGCATGTGATTAGGGTCGGGGAAGTATTCTTTAGTATAAATCAGTACAATTTAAATTATGAGATATTATCAGATTTTAATTACAGAGCTTTCAAATATGGATTTTATCAAGCAGAAGTCCTTTTTTTTAACAGGAAAAGGGAATGCTTTGCACCTGACCTAAGTCAGACAGCTCTCCGTCTTGGGGAATCCAAACTGCCCTGACTTTGGCTCCCACTCACCAGCTTAAACAAGAGCTCTGGCTTAAGACAAACTCCCTGTCTGGGGTGAACCCAGGAGGGGTCTCACATGTGCTCGACCACCAGCCTGCTCACCACTGTCCAAGATGCTCCCCTGACACTGCTGTTAATCTGCTCAGCTTTGCTCCTTGGAATGGCTGCTGCGCTTAACAGGATACAGCAGTCTCCCCATCCTCAGCTGGGACCAGTGCCTTTAAGGCATTATGTTCACTGTGATGCTAATGACAGTTTCATCAAATACCCAGGCTGCCTTTTGTTACTTCCAGCTGGAGGCCCCCTCCCGGGAGGCCCCTCAGATGCCACAGTCCCGCACAGGTGCGTGCCTGGGTCTCCCGGGTGTCAATCTGTCCGTTCATTACAGCACAATGGGAGGAAATCAGCGCTCCCATTCACACTGAAAGCTACTGGAATGGTCCCAAAAAGCAATGTGTCTTGGGTCCAAAAAATGTAACAAATTTTGCTAAAATAGCACTTTAGGGTTTTAGTTACACATTGTTCTTCCTCCCAAGAACCTAAGCGTGCTCTCAGTGGTTAGGTGACAATCACGACCCTGCACTAGCTAGGTGTGCCCTTCCAGTGTGAAAGGCCTCACTAGCGAGCCCGGCTGGCCATGGTTGCTTCTTGCTTTAGTATGAGATCTCCCTGGGGAGGCCCTTCCCACTACACATGGGACATTCACTAGTTCCCCCACATGCCTTAAGGTTTCTTAAACTTGGCAGTGAACATAGATGAAGACCTTTCCCAGGCATCTCCTCAATCCTCAAGAAAATAGGCTGGTTAAACTATTGCTCAAGCTTTGAGAAGAATGCTTTGATATAGGACAAATCTTCAGATAAACCTTTAGAGAGGTGGTTGGCCAAAATTGGGAAGAAATAAAAGTGTCAAGGAAAGAGGCAGCTTGCTAGTTATTCCTCCAGAATCCATTCTCTCCTTTTCCTAAATGATTAGAGTTTAGCTGGGCATGAGGTTGCTCAGCCAGGACTACACTGCCCAGGCTCCCTTGCTTCCAGGAGGCACCACGTGGCTGAATTTCCTCCAACTGTTCATGAGTAAAAGTGAGATGGGCAACACTTGTACCATTTGCTTAAAATGAAATCTATACTTCCTCTCTCCCCCTCTCCCCACTGACAGTAACCAAGCTTCAACCAAGGGAAAATAAAGCAGAGACACAAAGATACAGGAAGGAAGAGAGGGAGGGAGGGAAAGGAAAGGAAGGAAAGGAGGGAGGGGCAGGGATGGGGGGAAGAGTGCTTTCTTAAGCTCTGTGTTTGCAGACTGTGATGAATACCTACCACAATTCCTTGTTAAGAGACTGCACTACATATTTGAAAGTTACTAGGAGAGTAGGTCTTAAATATTCTTACCACGCACACACACACATACATGTAATGACCTGAGGTGGTAGAGCTGTTAATCATACTGTGGTAATCATTTTGCAATATATACGTGTATCAAATCATTACGTTATATACCTCAAACTTACACAATGGTATATGTCAATTATATCTCAATAAAACTGGAGGGGGAAAAAAGAGACAACAGTGAAGTCACACGACCCCTAGATCAACAACGTAAGTATAAGAACGTCTCTTAAGATAGGAAAACCGCTTTCCCTGTAAAACGAATATTTATGCCATTGGTTTTGAAACTTCAGTGTAAGTGTGAATCACCTGAGGAGGTTGTTAATATAGATTTGAAGCTTCCATCCCCTGAGATTTTGGTGGAGTTCCTAGTGGAGGTCCACGGCTCTCGGCAGCCACAGCTGCACCATCAAACACCCAAATACCATCAAACACCCAAATATGTTTGCAGTGGCTGCACTAACTCACAATGAAGTAGAAGCAAAGAGCCAAGGAGATCTTGAGAACAGCAGAAATCCACAAAATGCCTCAGGAAAGAAGATCATTTATATCCTCCAACCCAAACTTTACTTCTAAGATGCTCTTTTGAGAAAATAACATTTCCTACATTTTCTTGTAAAAAGCATTTTCTACACGGTATGAATTACTATTTCCCTTTTCTTATTATTTGCCTGTTTACAGTGCTTCTTATGATAAATACTACAAAGAACCTTCATTGAATCATCTCTCCAAACTGTTCTACACTCCTAAATATAGAAGCCTACATTAATGAGGTTCCTACCACCCTCTGCCTCAATGACCTTATCATTCATGGAAAATAAAACTGTGTGCTGTTAAAAACCTTCTTATCTTAGTCCATATTAGAATCAGAGACTTGGAAAATCATAAACTTCCTGTCTGACCACTTATTTTTGCACAACTGGTTTATAACTTACTAATAAGATATGCTGCCGATTCACTACTTGCTTCAACATCTGAAGTTCATGGTAGAGTGGATTTAAACGATCATCTATTCAGGCAGTCCTGCAAGTTGCCTGGACCAGAGTTTCTCAAAGTGTACTACCTCGACCAGCAGTAGCCACATCAGCATCACCTGGAAATTTGTTAGAAATGCAAATTAAGCCCCAGCCCAAACTACTGGGGGTCTTCCAGGTAGTTCTGTTGCTCACTAGAGTTTGACAGCCACCACCCTAGACTTCTCTCTCTTTTCTGCCTTTTCTGAACAATAAGCATAGCCCATCACTGCACCTCCCTGTTTTTCCTACCAGCCCCATTCCTTCCCATACCCCAGTCCAATTCCTTATTATAGTTCACTCATGCTATGGAAGAAGCCTTTGTATGGTTTCCTTGACTTTAATTTTGCTCCCTTCTGCATCCAGCCTTCACAAAGCATCAAGACTTATCCTTCCAAATGCTAATTTGCCATGAATTTTCTTAACTAAAATTCTTCAAATGCCTGCAGGATAAAACACAAACGCCCTAACTTGTTGTCACAGAAGCTCTTCATTATCTGGCCCTCCTTCAAGGCTGTATCCTTGATAAGCAGCGCCCTCCCCACCCCACCCCCGTCTCCCATTATAATATCTCTTGGCCTTTGAATATACTGTTCCCTGTGCCTGGAATGAATTACTTAAACCAGAAACATTGATATATAAAATAATATTATTCTTATCTAGTCACTATAGCAGAATTTTTTCTTAATCTTCCTAGCGACTGCCCTCATCTTATTCACAGAGTGCAGCAAAGGCAAAATCCTGTTTATTCATAGAGACTCAGTAAAGTCTCACTTCCTTTGAGCAGCTTCCAGTGACCACCTGTAGCAGATTCAGTTGCTCTGTCCTTTGCGCTCCAATGCACTCTGTAAAAGAGCTATTTGAAGGCCCCTCATGGACTACTGCAATTTATGAATATGATGTTCTTTCTATTGGGAACAGGGATTGTGTTTCGTTCCATTCTGGCATCTCAGTAACTCCAGCACCTAGCACAGTATGTGGTCCAAAGACACTAAATGATGTTGCTGATCGGTAAAAACAACAAGTGGAAAAGGAGTAAATAAATATCAAACAATATGCGGTATGGAAAATAACTTGGGATTTGAAGTTCTTTGCAACTTGGATTTCTATTTTCTGCTACATTCCTTTCCACGTTGCAAACCAGTGGCCAGAAACAAAATATCTTCCAAGGCCGTGTCTTATTTGGTCAGCACATTTTTAAAAAATTTAAATTATTTTAGTTGAGGCATGTACCCCCTCTCCAGTATCCAGTCCCCTCCAACCATTTTTGTCTTGCTTCCACTAGACTCACACATTTATGCTACCATCTGGGCTCATGAAGGCATGTGAGCCAGCCACCAGCCTTATCTGCTTTTCTGGACCCTGATTCTTGGCTCTGGTTTCTCAGACGTAGCTCTTGCGCTCCATCCTCGCTGCTGCCCAGGTCCTCCGCTCCACCTCCCATTGGCATCCTTAGATGTATATGTATACTTTCCAGAAATCTCAGCATCTCTCTCTGGCATTCACCTTGGGCCTCTCAGGCTGAGTTTTAAATCCACTGTTTCTCTAGTTTGCCTTCTCATGGTCCCAGTTCCGGGTTCTCTTAGCCTCCAAAGCAGGTAGGATAACTTTAGGGCACAAACACCAGCTCTGACATGCAAACTGGGTCATCTTGGAAGCTTCAGTTTCTTTATCTGTAAATGGGAAATCATGCCTTCCTTGTAGGTTTGTTGGAAGAATTAAATGAGAAAGAATAAGTTAAAACATATTGTGTAGTTCTTGCAAACTAAGAGATCCTTATTCAATTTTCTCTTCTGCAAGTTAGTTAAGGCAACACAGCTCCAATAGCATAATCAAAGAGGTATTTATTAGTGAACTGCTGCATGTGTTAGTCTGTTAAAGTACATTTGTCAGTGAATCCTTACCAAACAGTAACTATAAACTGAGTTAAGTATTTTTCCTATTTTACATAAAAGGAAATTGAAGCTCAGAAAAGTTAAAATATTTGCCCATCATAATAAATGTTGGATATCAGTAAGGAATGCTTTTGGCTACAAGCAATGAAAGTATTTTTTAAAATCACATTACAAGGAATCAGAAAGCTGATAACCTCAGAGCTAGGTCAGTGATTCAACCAGATGGGCCACTAGATTGGGTCCTGGTATCTTCTTGTCCTTCCCTTTCTTGGTCAGAAGATAACCACAACTGTTTTATCCATTTACAGATGCAATACAGGAAGAAACAAGGGTGATGGTAAAAAGAAAATGACTTTTTCCTCATGCTGTTCTGTCTTGTTTTTTCAGGAAAAGATTTCCCAGAAATTCCCTGAGGACTTCCCCTTAGAGCTCAGTGGACCGAACTGGGTCATACAACTTTGTTGGAAAGGAAGCTGAGGAAGCTAGCATCTTACTGTTTCAAGCTCTCTCTGGGAAGCTGGGAGAAGAAAGCAGGCTGGGAAAAGCCATTGGGTGAGCCAGACACAGGTCTGCCACAGGAAGCTTGGGAGAACTGGGGTTTCATACAAGCCTGTTTGGCTTCAGAGGCTCTATCCCTTTTATTATATTATATCTCCTGTTATATGAATGTAAATTATTGTATAGGAATTTAATGTATTAGTAAAAAAAAAAATCCAAACTGTTTCTATTTCCATTCTGAATTCTTTCAAAAGTATAAAGCCTGATTTCTGTCTTTAGTAACCTATGATAAAAATGGCCTGTTATAAGTAAATCATTGTCCCTTTATGGAATAGAGATATTAGCTCTCTTGAAAATATGTTTTCCCTTGGATATCAAAAATATGAGCGATGTTATAAAGCAAGAGTCATCAAATTAGCAACAGATTTCAGATGTATTTAAGTTGGAGGAGGATGGATTATATGCTTTTAAAAGATCCAGTTTATATTTTTGATCATAAATTCATGTAACCTAGGTAACATGTTTCCACTACATCTTTCAACCAAATATGTCTTCAGCATTTTCCAATTTCAAGCCAGAATCTTATTTCAAAGGATTTTTGTGTTTGTTTGAAGACTAGAGTTGCATTTCAATTTATTTTAGCAATCCACCGATATTTAACAAGATGTGAATATATAGAATACTAGGATATTCCAATCAAAAATTTTAAAGATAAATATTTACTTATTAAATCAATTTCACTGTTGAAATGCAATTCAAAGCCAAGTTTTATTTCAAAGTTAAAATTGCCACTCAGTTTTGCAAGAAATAACTGTGTTTGCTTTCTTAAAGGCAAAAAGAAATGAATGTTTGTTTATCTAACAATTAATAAGGAGGTTAGGTTAATTATTTTAGGGTGTAAGAGAACAACCCCCTCTTTTAGTCTAAAAAATCACCATGATTAACTATACCAGTTGTCAATGATGGAATAGTTTCTCTGGCTTAATATTTCCCATTTGATTTATGAAATCACCTCTCTGTTATGAGTATAAAAGGAAGGGGTGGATTATAAATACTGTGCTCAGATTTGTCATCTAAAAACAAGACATTCATAAAAGAATGTAAAGCAGTATTATATGCAGGGATGCTTAAAGTTCCCCCAGTAAAAGAAAAAAAAAGCTTCAAACATCTGATAGAAACAGTCTATACTAGAGATGGTTACAAAATACTACGTGAATGCTAAGTACCATTATTGATCTCAGAACTGCCTGATAAGCGATATTAGTTTAAGGCTGCATTCATCAAAACTGCATTCGGCTCGTTGCAACAGAAAACTACCTAAGGGTAGCTTCACTCTGTAAGATTATGTTGCCTCACACAACAAGAAGTTGAGAAAAGGCAGGCTAGGACAGGGATGGCACTAAAGTGCTGGCATCAGGGGCCCAGCTCCCCAAGTCATAACATGCAGGCTTTCATCCTCTTGGTCACAAGGTAGCCGCTTTTGCCGACAGATAGTCTCATGCCAAGTGGGATGAGGAAGAAAAGGAGGTGTGACGTAGGGCTGGTAATCATAGAAACACCATTGTGAAATTTTACAACATGATTTTAAGACAACCGATTCTAGTCCCCTAATTTTTAAGTGAAAAAAACTAAAATGCTGTGTGAGAACAAATAGCTTTTCCTAGGTGACCCAGCTAGTTATATTTAGAACAAGAATAAGACCTCTGCGTCCTTGGGCTCATGTCATTTCTACTGTATCCACCACTTGCTGGCTGTTGGGTGGGCTTCCTTTGAAATGCCAACAGTGAAGGCCATTGAGGACCACTCCATATCTTGAAGGAGAAGGGCAAGGACAAGGTGGGGTCCCTGATTCATAAGAACCTTTATAGTATGGATAACAGACCAGGGGGACATTCCCCTCTAAAACCTCACCCTTCTCTATCATCCACAGAGTCAGCTCTTGGCTCCTTGGTATTAAAGGGCCAGAGTATAAAGAAATCTGGAAGAAAGTTTTGGTCACAATTATGATGGCCAAGGTGGTGAAGGTGGCAGAGGTTGGATGGGGAAGGGAGTGGAAGGTGAGGGATTGGTGTGGAGGAAAGAGGATCTAATCAAAGTTATTAAAATGCAGAAGGTCTGAGTATCTACTTTTCTCAGCTTTGTGCACCACATCAAAGCACAGAGACAAATGCAAAGGTCTTATTTGATATCTTCTTACTACACAAACAGAAGAGTGCTCATAATTATCACTGAAATGATATAGACGGCCTAATACTTTAACCACTACCAAGCAGATTAAGTAGTTCTGGTTTGACTGAGATGAGTACTGAATTCTTGTTATCAAAATAATTGGGTCATTCAATTCAATAGGATGACTATCCTCTAAAAGTGTAGCTATGTAGTCAGACTTCTACTTGAGGAAGCTGAAACCCATCCTGCTATGTGTGACAGCAGATGGCCTCAGCATGCCTTCATGCTTGGTCAGATGTCATTAATCTATGACCAAAGGAGCAGGTGGCAACCAGAGACCGCACCATTTCCTTCAGAAGTCACCCGAGCTACAGAAAAGTATAAATTGTTGCAACATGTTAGACTCTCCATATTGCTTGTTTTCTTTAATAATTGTACTTTTTGAAGCAAATGGAAATGAGGAACTGACATTTTATCTCCATTTTCCCTGTGCCTATGAAAGACTCCACAGAATACTTAAGTGAGTAATCACTCACTCAAATACTCACTGGACAAAAGTAATTCTAAAATAGGACATTAACTCCACATTTAAAGTAAAATTCATTAAGCCTGAGTAGTTCATTGCCATGAAATGCATTTGATTTTATTTTCGAGGATGAATAGGCATTTCTTCAGAATAAAGCATTCAACCAAACATTTTACAGATTAACATGCACGAGGAGTGTAAATTATTCTAAGCCAAAGACTATTTCCTTCATGGTTCACCTCTGTGCAGCCCTAGGGTATCACCCTGGGGTCTGAGAGATCAACACCGCCATGAGTCTTCCTGGAGGAAGGGTCCCAGCAGGCCTCATCAGTCTACATGGGTGTGTTTCTGTAAAGCAGTTAAAACACTAGCATTGCAAATTGAAATCTTAAATTTATTAGCTACTGTTATTAAAATGCCATGGTCAGATGCTATTCAGCATCACCCAAAGAGCTTTTCTTTCATATTATTATTTGTATTATGGAAAGCCATTTAAAAATGAAATCCCATTTCAATTTATCTTTGTGTTTAGATTGTTGGTCTAGCTTTAAAAAATGAAGCAAAAAAAAAAACCCTCTACGGATGAAAATTGCCTTCTTGTGTTCTGAACCAATTTAATCTAAATTGTTAACTCTGCAGAAGGTACATTCTGAAGAGAGAAATCTCATCCCAAGGGCTAGAGGGGTACCAGGCTTATCTTACTTATGCATCTGGTGCCCTAATTCATGAGACTCGGAAACTCTGGACTTACCGCTCACACCCGGCAGAGCCTCCCTTTTATTCAATAAATTCTGCAGTGGCAAAGCAATAAGATAATCAGCTCAACCCAGTGTAGTGTCCAAGATAATACAGAGCTACGACATAAACCTTTAGGAACTGGAAAGGAGCAGCTGTTGGAGACCATGGGAAACCATTTGGAGTTGAAGTTTGGGAGGTAGGAGGACGGGGACTTGGAGAGACCACACCTTTATTTCACCCAGCTTGCAAAGGGAAAATATAGCCTTCCAAAGCAAACAGCTCTGAATCTTACATGTGAAATGCTTTTTTCCCTATGTGCACGACGACCGAAATTTTTTTCGGTTTATTGGTATGTTTATTTGTATGCTTTAGACTCACCTCTGTAAAAATAAACATGTGGTTGTTAAACTTTTATATTTGGACCAAAATACTGAATGGTCTCTTAGATGAATCCACCCAAGATTTGCTTCTCTGTTATGTGTCAACAGAAAGCACCCACATCAATGCCCTAGCTCACTTCTTTTCCTCTCCCCACACAGAGCAGCATTATATCTGGAATTCAGAAACCAGGACCCGACAGGAGTTTGAAACAGTGTCAACACATCTCCAGTCTGCAGGGAACTGCTTCCTTGCCACTCTTGCTCTTTAAGCTTAACTCATGAAACAGGCAGTTGGAAAACACAGTTTAACCAGATAGCAGTAAAAGATTTCATCATAATTTGTTTCCTAATTTCTGTTGGGTTGAAGGAGGACACATAGAAGTCATTGTTAAAAGTTTTCCCAAACCTTGGTTTTGAGTGAAGCGTCCCAGGCAAGTTTGCTCCTGCCTGAATGTTTCATAGCCCTTGTGAAACTTTTGTCCGAGTAAAGCTGCTGGGCAAGTTTACATGTAAGAAGTCTTGGTTAACTCTGCTCTTAGCAGTAATTCAAGAACCTACCAAAAATAATTTACAGCCACAGAAAGTGCATGTGAAGGTGAAAAATTGCAATATTTCTGCCACTGTAGGCAAGATAAACAACTTATCACTTTAACTAATTCAACAAAACTCCTAAATTGAACTCTGAAGCAGTTTAGGTATTAAGTAAGGAGATATTTGATCTGCTTTAGCTACCAGGGTGAGGGCTTTTTTCCATTTTTACTTATGGCTGTGTACATTCACCCATGAATTCAGGATAGTCAGGACTACAGGATGTGGTCTGGAATCATGTCTGTCCTCACCCTGGCCTGTCAGGCAGCTTATAATAAAGGTGACCTCAGCAGAGAACAAGGAGCTTGAGCAGACACCAGAGGGTCCAGTGTATCCAGGAGAGCGGATCATGTTCACTGGATAACGTAACATCAGTGAGGCTGTAAATACAATGGGACGTGGTTGCTGAAACTTAGGATTGTTAAAGCATCTGCCACGTACTGGTTTTGTAATCTTGGACACATTTTTAAGCTCTCTTTTACAGTTTATCCTCATCTGTGAAGTATGGACAACAATACCTCCCGAGATGGTTGTCAGGAATAAACAAGCTGATACACAAAGTACTCAGCACAGTGTCTGGTTCACAGACGGTGCTTTATAAATCTTAACTTTCCATGAAGTTAGATAGCCTTCCCTCCTGATAGCAGGCTGAAAATCAAACCCTCTGAAAAGTATCCATATCCTAATGCCTGGGACCTGTATATAAAAAGTATTTGCTAAAAAGAGTCTTTGAAAAGGTGATTAAATTAAAGATTTAAAGATGAGAAGATTTTCCTAGATTATCTGAGTGGGTCTTAAATCCAATCACAAGTGTCCTTATAAGAGAGAGGCAGAAGGAAAAATATATACTCAGAGGAGAAGGCCTCAATGGCCATGGAAGCAGAGACGGGAGTGATGTGGCCACAAGCCAAGGAAAGCTGGCCATCCCCAGTGCAGCAAGAAGCAAGGAGGGACTCTTCCCTAGACCTTCTAGAGGGACACAGTCCCACTGACACCTAGATTTTGGCCTCCAGAACTGTGAGAGAGTAAATTTCTGTTGTTTGAAAACACTAAGTTTGTGGCAATTTGTTATAGATGTTATAAGAAATGAATACCTTCCCTAACTACTTCAATGTCATTGACTATGGTACCAGACAGTGGTCATCCTGCTTTTAAGGCCACCAGCAAGTCCTTTCACTGTCCACAAAGATGACCATCTTGTGCACTGTGGTCGGTGCATCCAAATATAAAGTGTCTGTTTTCCCTTTAATTGAAACTTTTTACCTCAAAATAAAGAGAAAATCCTGGGTAGTCTGTGATATACTACACCATGGACTGTGCTGGTTAGGAGGCATTTCTGCAAACCACACAACTGGGATCCAGCCGAAAGCCCAGCATTTGTTTGCTCCCAAGCCCCTCATCACTAGGGCAGCTCCAGTAGTGCTCCAGAGCCTCTGGCTGGATGAGGCAGGACCAGTCACAGGGAGAAGAATGTATATTTTCTCCTAAAATGGTAGTTCCACAGTCATCAAAACAATTCATGGAGATGATTTTAGGCAGTACAGCAGATGGTCTTCAGTGGTACTTGAACACAGAGTTAAACAGTCTTACTGCCTTTTCAATTCTTCAATCCTATGCATATCAAGGAGAAAATCTAACGGTATTTATATTGATTATGACCTGTTTGTGGCAAAGATTTCTTTTTTTTAACCATTTATGATAATCATACAAATGTTCCTTCTTAAACAAATGCATTTCAGTAAATGTGGTGAATCAATTAAACAAAAGTCTCAAATAACACTATGGGTGGTCACAGTGAAGATAAGTCCTTCAATGCTTACAGTTTGGGACACACAACCTTAAAAAGACAGGAATCTCTATAAAGTCCATGAAGGACCACATCCAACCCCAAAGCTTCCCAGACCATAAGCCAGTTAATCTCAACACCTTTCACCCAAGGTCTGTCTAATCCCCAAACTGGTCTCCAGTAGTTCCACTAGATTCTGCCTGAGAATCCCAAAGTGTGATCGAGCTCTTCCTTTCACCCGGGAAGCACCCTGGGCATTCACAACATCCTGCTGAGTCAGGATCCAGCTGATCTGAACTGCACTGTCCACCCACTCCCTGGACCATCTCCATAACAGTCAAGAGAGTCTTTTTCAGGGACAAATATATGCAATTCTTAATTTACGCAATTGTCCCATATCATCTTCCTATTCCCTATCTTTCTAGAAATAGAAAGGTAATCAGCTCCAACATTAGCCATCAGAATAAACTGTGTGGCTGAAGGGACTTGCGTTCTAATGGTCATTTTAAGAGAAAAATGCAGTTCAGTAATCTTAAATAATTCAGGAGTCATATAATTACAGTAATTTTTACACAGAAAACAAAACAAAAACACTTAAGATAATTTGGGTTGAGTCATACTTCACTCTGGTTAGCGGAAAATTATAATAATACATCTCAGGTTTATTTTTCCCCCATGGATCATGACAAAACTGTACTTTAGTACCACAATACACAGAAAAGGGAAATTACTTGTTTTGGGGGTACTGACATTACACTCTGATGTGTAGGAGAAATGGTGCTTTCTTAACTTATCTATAACTGATTCAGCTTCCCTCCTGAGCCCCACCCACAGGACGGAAGAGAAAATAAATAGATTTTTTTTCAATAGAGTAATCCCAGGCCAAACCCATCACTGAACCATCAGCTTAGGTCACACAGTCCTGTTTTGATAAAGGCTGTTCTTTACCCTTCTCTCTTCCTTCCTCAAGTTGGCTCCTTATTTGTGCCCCTTGTGCAACTCCTCATTGCTAAGGCTTCTAGCACCTGCTATTGAATAACAAAGATCAGTTCATCACTTATCTCCCTCTTCATTCATCAGCATTCCACAGGCTTCTCTAGTTGACTCATGTTAGTGTTCGGGGCATCCTGAGGTTGGCCCAGGCAGTCTGCACTACAGGCCCTGGTTTTAGGACCACTTCACTCTGAACAATGATCATCACCCAGAATTTGACACCAGATTGCCTGTCTTCAAATCACCGCTCACTATCTGGGTGCTTGGACAAGCTATTTAATACCTTTGTGCTTGCGTTTCTTCTACATTTATAAAATGGGGTGGGGAGTAATAATAATAGTATCTACCTCTCAGTGTTGCTGTGAGGATGAATTACTAAAGCGAAAACACTTTGAGCAGTATCTGGCACATGAAAGTGCTACATAAGTGCTTATCACCATTGTTGTCATTGCTCTAGGGAGATGTCCAGGCAGACAGCTTACTTCCACCTCCCACAGGAGCATTTGTGGACCTCTAGATTCTATTTAGATCATACACCAGACTAAGGCAGCTCAGAGATCTAACCCAGGTGGTCTTCTCAGGCCCTGGGGCATTCTCAGTTCTGACCAGCTCCAGGTCAGCAGGAGAGCAAGCTGTGAGGCAGACTTCTCCTAGAATCCCAAAATAAATCAAGGGGAAACTCTGCCCACGTCATTCCCTTGGTTTGCCTGATCACCATGCCCAGGCCAAAGCCAAAGAAAGGAGCGGGGTTTCAGTCTCAGTGCATCTCCCTCACCTCTCACCCGACTCCCCCTCCCACTATCCTTCTGAAATCGCTATCAGGAGCTTTTCTTTTACTTTTCCTTCCCATTTCCTTCCCTTGCATCATTCCTTCCTCTTCCAGACTCTAGCTTTGTTGGTTAGGACACAATGATGGACAGAGTGGAGGAGAACTTACCAACAAAGTGACTTACATTAGGAAGCTTTCAAAAATACCAAATGTATGACACTAGCTTATAATATAAAAAACAGCAAGAACTATCTTCACATACTCAGTGATAGAAGGAACAAAGTAAAAACAGTTGTACTGAGTTCAGGGCTAGCATTCAGAGAAGTAGCAGAGCATGCTTCAGCTCATGGAAGTGACTTCCTGAAGAGAAACCTCCCACACCAATGATATTTGGAGGAGGAGGAAACATTTCAACTAGAAATAAAGTATTGATTTCAGGTAATTATAAACTAAGTTTTTTTTGGGGGGGGCAGAACTGGCCATAAGATGGATCTTTCAAAACTATAATGCACGAAACAGGAAACACAGCACCTTAATGAGAAACAACCTGGAGTCAGAGTTCCTTATAGATACTTTCTGCAGAAAATGCCAGTTTCTAGAGTCCATAATGAGTAAGGGTTTTTTTGTTGTTTTTTTCAGTGTGATGCCAAAAAAAAAAAAAAAAAAAGCCTACGAAAGGAGAATCACTCGTCTCGTTGCAGAGGCTGCCTATGATCTATGAAGACATACACAGAGGTTCAAGATCTGCCTGTTCAACACTCTGCCAATACCATGAAGCAAAGCCTGAAGTTCTGATACAAGGGAAGTGCTTTGGGACTTCCCCAGGTTATTCCTCCTAATGTATAAAAACAGAGAATATGCCATAGAATACATAACTCTAGAAATACAGACATCTCCAAATCACCATGAGAACCACTTATCACACGCTGCAGTGTCTCCTAATGAGCAGATGACTGCTGATGGCTTCAGGTATAAACCGTCTCCTCTATTAATACTGCAGCCACAAGCACATCATTTTATTTTCAGAGGCTCTATGTGTGTGTCCTATGGCACACGATGTGTGTGTCCAAGGCACACGATGAAAAAGTTAAACAGGCTCAGAGTCAGAAAGAAAACTTCGGTAATTCTAATTGTGTTGCCCATTTCTATCTGCAAGGTAGGTCATTCATTAGCCTCAATTTTATAAAAGTGGCAGGCCTAACTCATTAAAGCCATTGGTGTTTTTTAAATGGAAATGGTTCATAACAATTTAACAGAAGAAAAAAAGCCCTGGAGGCATGCAGAAGTTTCTTCATTAAAAGAATTTAACCCTGAATTTGTAGCACTGTGATTTAATGAGCAATGGTAATGCTTGCCCGAAATATACAAGATCAAAAAAAGTACCATATGGCTTGATTATATGCAGTAATTGGGGTAGAATTGGGAAGCAATGAAATCATAGCATTTTAGATCTGGAAGAGCTGTAACAGATCATTTCATCTAATATGTCTAGTTTCTTCTTCCCAACCACCCCCATTCCTCTCTCCCTACACACATTTTACAGATGAGGCAACCGAGTACCAGAAAAATTAAATTCCTTTCTCTGTATTTCATATTTATTAGAACTGAAAATCAACATTCCTATTTTAAAGCACAGAAAAAAGCAAAAGAAATTCTAGTGTAAGTGACAATCTAGAGAAAAAGACCGCATTATGTAAGATAAAGAGGTGTATCTCCTAAACATATAAATAATTTTCTACTAATCAATAAAAAAGTTAAACAGCCCAAAGAGAAAATTTTGAAAGGAAATTGATAGACAATTTAAAAAAGAATCCATAGGAATTCTTGATAAATGTTCAACCTTAATAAAATGCAATTTGAAACAATAAAATTCCATGTTCATCTATCTATTGACAAAGATTTTTTAAAAGGTTAACATTCAGTATTGTTAAGGGTTAAGGAAAGGGGTCCTTTTATATGCTTGTCATGAAAACAGTACATAGTTTCTGAACAGCAATATGTCACATAAGCCTTAAGAATATGTCGTTTGACGTACTAACTCAATTTCTAACCATTTATTCTAAGGAATTAGGTAGATATGTATACCAATAATTATGTAAAAGGATGTTTATTGCAGTGTTGTAGGAGTGAAGAGTTGGAATCAATCTGAAAGTCCAATAATAGGGATTGAGTAAATACATTTTTGTACATTACTCAGTTGACTACTAGCCAGTGATCATGCCATATGACAAAGCAAATTTAGTGTCACAAAAAAGCTTATAAAAATTCTAGGTTATAGAAGAAAGGTACAGTGTGATTTAATAAATTGATCTATCAGTAAAGAATTAAATATATGGAAAATAAATACCAAAATGTAAGGCAGTTGCACTGAGTGATTTTTTCTTAATTTTTGATAATTTTTCAATGAACATGTATTAACTAAAAATAAAACCTAAACAACAAAGCATCTATTAAGATAAATCTGACTTGTTTATCAACACGGAGGTAGAATTTTATAATCTTATGAGAACTCTTCCAAGGATATTTTATAGTTCAAAAACTGAGCCACACTCTGATGAATTCTGCTTCAGTGAGAATAAGACAAATAATCACATACACAAACAAAACCTAACAAGGAATATTTTAATACTGCATTTAACCTTCTGGAGGTGTGGAAAGTAGGGAGAAAGACCAAGTGTTCTTTCAAATCTTTTTTTTATTCAGGTAACATTAGTTTATAACATTAGGTAAGTTTCATGTGCATTATATTTCTTCTTATATTTTGTACATTTCTACATTATATTTCTACTTCTGTATACAGTACAGTGTGCTCACCATCAAAATTTATTTCCATTTTGACCATACAGTTGACTCCTTTTACCTATTTCATTCTCTCATTCCTTACCTTCTGGTCACCACTACTCTGTTCTCTGTATTGATGCGTTTGTTTTTGTTTGATTTAGTTTATTCATTCTTTTTGGTTTTGTTTGTTTGTTTTGTATATTCCACATATGAGTGAAATCATATGATATTTGTCTTTCTCCAGATTAATTTCATTTATATATTTCATATAAATACATATATATATATATATATACACACACACACATACACACCACATCTTTATCCATTCATCCATCAATGGGTACTTATATTGTTTTATCCTTTATTTTCTTAATATAGTCTATCGTGTTGATTGATTTGCAGATGCTGAGCCATGCTTGCATCCCTAGAATAAATCCCACTTGATCTTTTTAATGTACAGTTCAAAACTGAGCCTTCAGAAAACCACACTCTCTTTGCTGAATTCTGCTTCATTGAGAATAAGACAAACAATCACACAGACACATACACACACAAAGTATAACAGGGAATGATTTTAATAATACTTCACTTAACCTTTTAAAGATGTAATGAATGGGGAGAAGGATCCAGTGTACTTCTAAAGCTTAAGCATCATTTTGTAACTTCCATTGCTGAAAACAGAGTCACTGGTTTAATGCCTTTAGCACTTGATTAATTAGTAATCAGGACAGAGTTAGATAGCTTTTCTGCTTCAGAGCTGGTAATTATCATTCCTGACACAGAATTCAACTTTTGGTAGGCAGCAGGCACACTGCTGTCACCATTATACTATGCTCCGTGCTCCAAATTTATTTCAAGGTTCTGTTTGAGAAAAAAAAAAAAAAGAACTCTTGTAAGGATTTTACTCAAAGTAGCCACTTACTGGAGTCATTTTTTTTTCTTTCATTGGATCTCTGTATTCATAGGTGATATAATTGGCTACTTGATGAAAGCAAAGACTTTGTGGAACACAAGTAGGTAGCTCAGGGGTATATTAAATATTTTTAAAACTCATGTCATAATTGTTAAAAAGTGGGGGCTTTTCAGAGACTACTAAGAGGCTATTGCATCTTGAGAAAGCTCCCTAAAGTAGCATGGAAAAATTAGAAAAGCTGACTTTCTCCTTTTTAATTTTGAGCATTGTGCCTGCAATCAAACATGTGTCCAAAACTTTCTAAAGCCATAGTTTATCTAGCCCCTATTAATTAAAAATTCTTTAGGGAAAATGTCTGTAATAATTCAATTGCCGCACATATTTGGAATGCAAGTAACCAAATTACCAATTGTAAGTCCATTTTTCCACTCTCAGTGTTAGATGCTGAAGAAGGAAAAAAAAAAAGGTAAGACAACCACAACAAAGAACACATTAAAATTCCTCTCAATGAAATAATGGTCACAGCTGATATACATTCATGATATGATGAATAAACACACAAACAAGAAAATAAACAGAAAAATACAGTGCACTCTAGGAATATCATATGGCCTGGGTGGTCCTATCTGTGGTGAACCTCTACAGTGAGGTGTCATTCTGCCATTCTAGTTACCTTTTATGCTCCACTGACATTTGCTGTTTCCTAATTAGAATCCTAAGTTATGGGGAGCCAGTCTTAAGAGGCATTTCTTTTTTAAGTAGTGTTGTTACTGAGTCCAGGCTTGTACTTCTCACCATATAACAGGGCAATAAATCGAGAGATGGGGTGTTGGGGCAACGAATAGCAACTCTATCCAGAAAGCCAGCAGACTGAGAAGATGGAAGAACAGTGTCCCACAGAACCATCTTAGCCAAGTTAGAATTCAGGCTTCCTTTACACTAAAAGAGGAGGAGGTGTGGCTGATTATTGCAAACTTCCTGGTGCTGGCCAGCTCAGGAAGGGGATGTGATAATCCTTTGCTCTTGCACCTGTCCACATAGGGCTGGTCACAATGGTTCTATAAACCTTCAACAAAACAAATGTTATTTTCTGTTCTGCAACTTTTTATCTCTATAACAAGAAAAGTGTTATACCTTTAAAGGTCAAGCCTAGGAGGCATAGCCTTGAGAAAGGGCTATTACATATATTTCAGGCAATAGGTAGCATTCCTTCACAAAGGTGCAGACCCAGCATGACTAAGCACAGGCCAGAGAGCACAAAGTTAGAACTAAAGGAATAGATCCACTATGGAGTCGGGTTTGTTCTTCTCTGTTACAGTGTAAGCAATGTAGGATTCTATGATCCAAAATTTCCTTTACAAGAATTTAAATCCATAGACCCTGGAGATGACCATTTCCCATTTCTTTCAGATGCTTGTGCTCTTGATGGAAAGAGGAAAGTATGTGCGATGCAGAAGTGATGTCCTGATTCTCAGAAACACAAGAACAAGTTCCAGGTAAGAGCTGCAGGATGGTGTAGCAGTTGTTACCTGCCAGGGTTCCTGGACTCCTTAATCAATAGAAATTGATAACAGGCCAGATGAGAAATTCAGACGAGGCTTTACTGGGACTTGTGCTACAGCATGAGAGAGCAAAAACAAGTAACAAGTCCCCTTGCTTGCTCCCTGAGTGGGGGCAAGCTGGTCCCTTAAATGGGATGAGGGTGGGGGCAGATTCACGGGTCAGGCCTGAGGTGTGGCTTAGGTGGTTGGCCCACCCCCTTAGTGGTGCTGTGTGCAGGGATCATGCACAGATTTTGCTTCTGACACCTCAGAAGTGTCAGTTGGGATTTCAGGTTTTTTTGTATCTTATTCATATTTAACCCTAACTGTGTATGTACACATTTATTTTTAGTCCTTATAGTTTCTTTGTATTCTGTTACTCTATGTTTGTCCAGGTGTATGCACTGTAGCAAAGAGTCCCAGGTTCCAGGTTCCAGTTTCCAGGTCCCAGCCTGTCCCACAGTTACACTGCAGGAGCCAGACAGCGGTAGGAACTTTGTGCCTTTGTGTAGGTGCATTAAACAAACAGGATATGATAAATAGGTTATCTTGGAATCTGACATGATATTGGTAAGGATTATCCTTGAAAATGCTGAGAAAATTGTTAAAAAGAGTTGTTGGCAGCCAAGTCATTGTGGAAATTAAGGTATAGAGACATACCAAAGTAATCAGCATAGTTTGCCAAGTATATCCAGCTCTCAGTGTTCCAGGAACTTCCAGGGGTCCCTATGAGTGGAGCAAATGAGTCATAAGCTCAAATGAAGTATGTCATTTTCAGATCAGAGCATTTAACGGCCAAAGGGAGACACTCAAGTGTTCTCTTTTCCTTCTGGCATGGTGGCCAGCCACATTCAAAATGGGCGGCTACTCTCTCAACCTGAGTCCCTAAAGAGTTACAATGAATCCAACCCCCTTTAGACCCACAAGATACATTATTGAATGAGAAATAAATTTGGTTATTTAAGGCCACAGACATTTGGATTTGTTTGTTACCTCAGCATAACCCAATACTCTGACTGATACATATGTGACTTCCAAGTGACATATGTATCACTTGTCATATTATCATTAGGCTAATGATAATAAAGTTTTTACTAATCTTTCAAGAACTTAGATATAAATTATAAAATTCATAAAAAAACCCCACAAAGGCCATAAAAATCCTAGAAGAGTTAGAAGTTAGATGTAAAAAGGACAGCAAAACAGCCTTGAACTAGTGTATCCCAGGGAAAAGAAATGTTGGAGGGAAGGAGTGAATCAAGAACTACAAGCATAAACCTAATAAATAAAAATTTCCTTATGTTTGCTACAATTCTTCAAGCAAAGTAAAAATAACTGATAGACGAAATTCTTTTCATAAACCTTTGGAAATAATTTCCCCGTTTTTGATACACTGTCCTATACATAAAATGCACCATTACATTATTCTCACACTACTGTCATTTTCCCCTGTGAATTACCAATCAAGAAAGATCATTCTCTCATTCTATATATAAAATAAACACACTGCCAACTAATTAATATTTCATCCTAAACCAACTCACTTCTCAAAAAAACATGAGATTAAAAAAGATAAGAATATGGAGGATATAAATTTCCATAAAACATTTAATTCTTTGTCACTTATTAATAACAAAAATTCTTTATTAATTTTGAGAAATAAAATTTGTGTAACTTAAATTGTGTGTCTTCAACATAAGAGTATAGACTGACTACGATATCTATGTAATCCCCACTCCCCATTTCATGAGTGAAGAACGGGAGGCTCAGAATCACCGTGAAGCCAACTACAATGCATTTAGGAGTCCATTTTTTAGTATTATTCAAAGTTGCTAAATATTTGATATTCATTTTGTCATTCAATAAATATTTCATGAGACCCTACCAGGTATCAGACATTGGTCTAGGTGAGCAAGACACACTCTAATGGTAAAGGCAACCGTCAGCAAGTAATTAAAAAACAGAATGGAAAGTCCTAGACTTGAAACACAGGAAGGGAGCAGCTGCGAGGGCACACACAGGGCCATGGAACATGGGCTAGGGGGTCTGGGGAAGACTGTTAGTGATGTACGTCTAAAATGAGACCAGACTAAAGGTGGCTGAGGGCAAGAACTTTTTAGGAAGAGAACAAATAAACAAAACAAGCCTTTAAAAAAAGAACCTGAAGCAAGAGAGAACATGGGCCTTCGGTCAGTAGATTGATGTCCTCAAAAGCAAGTGGAAAATGGTCAGAGATGAAATCAAAGAGGTAAATTTGATAAGATTCAGGTCTCAAAGCTCCTTTTGAACCACATAAAGGGATATGTATTTTTGGTTAAAAACCAGAAAGCCATTAAAGGAATTTAAGCAGTGATTGCTGTGATGGAATCTGAGCATTAGCAAGGTCATTCTGACCATAGTCTAGAAAATGAGGATTGGACAGGACAAACTTGGAAGCAGAGTGGCTGGTTGGGAAGGATTTTAAATAATCCCATTTAGGTAAGTGTCCTTCAAACTAGGATAGGGGGAGCCAGGTGGAGAAAACTGAACAGTTTGAGAGAAAGACAGTAGAATCAAGAGAAGGTCCACAGGTCAGAAGATGGGAAGAATAGCCCAGAACATGCCCCCAAAGGCTCTGAGTTCTGTTGCCTGGCTTGGGAGCCTGGCTTCATCATTTACCACCGGGTGACCTTGAGGACCTTTCCCAATCTCTTCTGCAATAGTTTCCTCAAGTAACAAATAGAGTTAAAAGTGGTTACCTTACTGGTTGTGTTGAGGTTAGCAGTCCCATTAAGGCCTAACACACAGTTATCTCTCAAGAAACATTAGCTGTTAGTTTGCAAAGGAAATCAAGCAGGATTCGGACTGAAAATACCCATTAACTTATTGACTTTGGGGAAAATAACTCTGTCATTGGAGGGCAAAGACCAAAGTCACCTTGCAGTGATCTAAGGAAAAGGAGAGATAAAGAAGGAGAGATGGCAAATGTGGGTAAGTTTTGGATGAAGGAGGGATAAGAGGCAAAATGGGAGGGAAATTTGAGGCCAAAGGAGGACATCTGAAACAAAATTTTTAAGGTGATATCTCTGTACAGTTAAGTGCTGATAGGAAATAGACGATAGAGAGCGTGACACTAACGTTTCAGGAGAGAAAGGGCACGTGTGACGCTACAAGTCCCACAGGAAGGAGAGGGAACGTGGGATGCAGAGCACAGCTGGAGGAATAAGCACAGAGGAAAGAGATGAGCTGTGCTTTCAGATTCGGAGAGTCCTTGATGCAAACAGTTTCTGTGTGTCCAATCAACAGAATATTTTTGTTCATTCTTATCATAGAAAAGAAAACACTAAGACACATGGCACATATGACTTAAGTTAAAGCAATCACATAACTGTGCAAAATGAATGAAGCAGGATGGTAGTTTCTTTCTAGCTCTTTGTTGTTGGATTGTACCCTAGTCCTCTACATGTCACTGACAGAGCCACATTAGGCCACTGTTCAAAGAGTCCTTGAGAGGTCAAGAGGAGGGAACAGTGATGGACTATTGAGCAACCAGGAAGATTCAGCAGTAATTTAGCAAATGATGCTAGACCAAGAAATAAATGTACATATATCCAGAAATCAAACTCAGAGAGCAAGGATTAATAATATAAAGATAACAAAGTATTTAGATACAGTGAAAGGCTAGGATTCTTGCATGAAATATTTATCTGTATGGAATATTTAAACTTCTATATTTTCTCAAAAACATATTTTCCCAGGTTCCACTACAAAGCCAAAGCTCTTACTAGGCCTAGGCTCACAATGCCTTCCAGGGTCAGCATTCTATCTGGGAAGATATTAATTGAAACTCAGGCATGGTCACTTGCAAGGCTGTTGGCAACGTGGCAATGAAAGAGGTTCTGCTATGCAACTGATTTTCAAGACAACAGGAAACATATGTCAAACCTCATACCCTTGTGCATGACTGTTTTGACTCCTCTATAAGGCAAAGTGTTAGAAACCTACTTGAATAAGTTAAATTTATATTTTGCAGAACTTTTTCTAATGGATCACACTCTGAAATATGAGGGAAATGTAAAAACATCCTTTAAAATATAATAACAGTACAAAGTTAGTAACTGCTTGAATTTTAAAAGATCAAAGAGATATCTCATTAGCATAACAGAGGTATTATAGTTAATGTTTTCTAAATATTAAGCACTTATAACTGTAAAAAATTTGGAAGTCAAGTTAATAACATGCTTGCTGAAATATTTAGGAGTGAAATGTACTAACATTGGCAACTTCTTTCGAAATGCATCAAAAAATGAGATGCTTTGATGGATGGATAGAAGGATAAATAAATGAGATACGTGATAAAGCAGACACAGAAAATGTAGCAAAATATTAATGGTAGAATCAATGTGATAGATATATGATTGCTAACTTCATAATTTTTTAACTTCTCTGCATGTTTTAAAATTTCATACTAAGATGTTGTAAAAAGTACTTATAAGTAATCATTTCACTAAGTTCTTGATTTCATCAGCTACCATCCTCTCAAAGCCCTTGTTTCATCAGTTACCAACTTTTTGTTCTGTCTTGTACAACTTCCTCATTTTTTTCCCTACTAGCTCTTTCGTCCTTTCAATACTGAATAGATTGTGTGTGTGTGTGTGTGCATGTGTGTGTGCTGTAAAAACAGAAATGTCTTAAAGAAGATTTTAGTTTCAATTATTTTTAGAAAAGGAAGGTTTGGACTACTCATAATTTGCAAGTTACAAAGAGCTAACTCAATCTGACTCAAGAGAAATGGAGAATTACACACTTGATTCAAAAGTCTTCCCACAGAGTCTGGGAATCCAGAAGCTTCAGGCAATGCTGGATCCAGCAGCTCAAATTATGCTGTCAGCAATCTATTTTTTTCAATCTCTCTGCCTTTCTTTTACTATGTTAGTGTCTCTTCAGCCACTGTAAGATTATTTGAGAAGCAGTTGTGTGAGGGGTTGGATCATAGCATTGTCTGACTTGTTCATTGTGAAAACTTCTATTTTGAAAAATACCACCCTTAAATCTGTGTCTCCTAGCTATCACCTTATCACTTGCCACACCTTTTGAAAGCTCTGTCTATACTCATTTCCCTTCTTCCTCACCTCAAAACCCCTTGTTGGTTTTCTGCCATCTGGATTCTGCTGCTACAGCTTCACTGAAACTACTTTTACAAAAGTAAACAATGACTTCCATATTGAGGAAGAAGTTGGGAACTTCCATTCTCTCATGGTCCTCTGTGCAGCATTTAACGCTACTGACCATGTACTTTTTTTCTTACTTTGGATTCTTTCAGTCATGGACCCTGAGACAAGAACGTGGGTTCAAGGAGTCAAGCTGAAAGGTGATCTCAAGAAACACACTTGAAGTAGAAAAAAAGTGAGACACGGAATAGAGAAATGCTAATAGAAAGGCATTAATTTTAAAAAGGCCCTCATCAGTTTTGTTTTCAGCTGGACTATGACAGTAGTCCCTTCATGGGTCACCTTGCCTGAGTTTTGCTTTTCTAAATCCATCCCAACATGCATTCAGGGAAACAGACACAAAGTGGATGCCCTTCCCTTTTCAGGTTTACAGATCCCTACCAGATACTATCCAGCTACCTAGCATCCAGCACTAGGTCTCCGACCACTTAACCCTTATTTGTCTTTCTTGTCACTTCTGGCTCTGGTCTCCTTTAGTGTTGGACTTACAGCTACTGTGGTGCTTGCAACAGGACAGGCTCCTTCACACCGTCTTGTCTTTGCCTCTGCCTAGAGCACGTGTCCCACTCTCAGTGCCTAAAATGCCTTCCGCATCCTTCACGACAGGATGGGGCAGTCTTCCTCCATGGCCCACCGCATCTTGAGCAAACCTTTACCCTGGCACCATTTAATGCTATCATATCAATACAGTCTGTTCCCTTTTTCTGTCTCCTATACTTGACCATAAGAACTTCAAGGGTAAAGGCCATTTATTATTCTGTAGGCACTTAATAAATACTGAACTGAACTGTAAACATACTAATAGTACCATTATGACATTTCTCAATTTAAGCATATAAAATTGTTTATAATTTATTTTGGGACATGAAGTTACAAGCAGTATTTACTGCAGGAGGGAGGAGGAACACAGCAAGGAGGTTTGTTTTCCTCTGAGTACTAGTACGTCGGAGCTAGCCAGATGCCTGCGGCACACACTGCTGGAACTGGTGAGCGGGGGAGGCCAATAATCCCACCCTGTGCTCCTTGGCACTCTCCTTGGTGAATGTGCTAGGGTTTCCAAGATCTGGAATGGGCTTCAGCCTGTAGGCTAAAGATTTGCTTTTATTAATAGGTAACATGAATTTAAGCTGCCGTTTCTCTTACCTACTTTAACTAGATGTAAACTTCTACCACAAAAATGAGTGACTTTATCCTATTCCTTGAGATTCTCAGAGTAGTCTGTTCATAGAGAACTTTTTGTCAATATCATCATTCACTCATTCAACTAATATTTTGTTGTGTTTTAATTTAATTAATTTTTGAAAAAATATAACATCCCATGGTATGAATACTAAATGGTAAAAAAATAATATAAGTCAGTTTTATCTAAAACATCATTTGGCAATGATGGAAATGTTTTATTTCTATGTTATCCAATATGGTAGCCACTATCCATATGTGGCTATTAAGCCTTCAAATGTGGCTAGCACAACTAAGGAACTAAATATTTCACTATATTTTAATTAAGTTAAATTGAATAGCCACATGTGACTAGGGGGCAACTTGTAAGTGCAAGATAGACAGTAAGACTTCTTTTTCCCTTTATTTCCCCTCAGGCACCAAGTTCCCCTCCTCAAAGGAATCCACTATTTTCAGATTCCTGAACATATTTCCAGTGATACTCTACCTATTTACAAATACAGACAGGCATTACTATGCACAAAGAGCAGCACAGGAAGTTACACAAACCACTTCGAATTCTGGTTTTTCCCTTCAGAGAGTTTGCCAATATTTCCACATTAGAAAACAGGATTGCTGAGCGTAGGATATCGCATAGTATTATTCCTTCTCGTGTGTGTGCCATAACAAGTCCTCTGTTCATGGCCATTTTGCTTGCTTGAATATTTTCCTGTGAAGGCAATTTATAATAAATGTTTCACAAGTCCCCAAGACCATCTACATAATCCATGATTCACTAGAAGGGCTCTCGGGTATCAGAATAAAGTTGTTCTCACAGCTAGGGGTTATCATGGCTAAAAGATACCTAGAAAGATCAGCAAGGGAAAAAACGCACAAGCAGAGTCTGGAGAAATCCATGCATAGGCTTCCCAGGTTGTCTTCCTCCTGCAAGCGGACACACACACAGAGTGCACACCTTCCTTCGCAGCAAAAAGTATAGTAGTATGTGTGTGATGTCTCTGCCCAGGGAACCCATTAGAGACTCGGTACCAAGGTTTTCACTGGGGATTGGTTACACAGGTCCCCCATGTCTAGCCATGATCAAAATTCTAAGTTTCTGGAAAGAAATCAGTTCATCAATGTCCCAAGTGAGTGCAACAGCCTTATCACTTAGAAACATTTTCAAATCAGGGCAGGTAACTATTTACCAGCCCGATTCCCGGATGCCAATCAAAGGCCACCCTGTAAGCCCTTTTAAGATGGCAGCCTCAGACTTGCTATGTTAATTAGTGTCTGCACAATGAATATCTTTTCATGAACCTGATTTTTCACATGTGCAAGTGTACCTGCTGGATAAATACTTAGACATAGGAAAGCTGCATTAAAGAGCATGAACGTTTCCAATCTGAATAGATATTGTTGAATTGTACCAATTTACACTTGCACCTGCAGTATATGAAAGTTCCCTAAATCCCCACAAACATGGCGAAACAAATATTTTTTAATATTTACTATGTACAAGGCAATGTTCTAGGCACTGGGCATAGAGCATTAACCAAAGCAGAGGGTTCGTGCTTACAGTTTATACAAAGAAAGTCAGGAATGAATAAGTAAATGAGTAAATGAACAAAACAACCTCAAGTAATGATAAATAATATGAGGAAAGTAGAATTAGATCACATAATATATAGGGACAAAGGGGACTGCTTTAGATTCAGTAGTCAAGGAAGTTCTCTCTGATCAAATGCTCTTTGAGATGAGAACTGAATTACAAGGAGACAACTATGCTAAGACTGGAGGCAGAGCTCTACCAGATAAACTTAAGGGAACAGTTCATAGGCCTCAAGGCAAAAACAGAAGGAAGGTAACTATGGCCAGAACACAGTGCTGGACCAAGGTGGAGAATAGCTCAAGTTCAAGTCAGAGAAGACAGCAGGGGCTTTCTAGGTCAATGCAAGGAGTTTCAGTTTCATTCTGAGGGCTGTTGGGGAAGGCAGCCTCATGTATGTAGTCTTCAACGCCTTCTTGGCCACATAAGAATGGGCCATGAACCTTGAACCCTTCCTTAACCCAAGCCAAAAGAGTTGTCACAACCTCACAGCCCCCAACAGGCTTATCACCTTACGTGGGAATATTTTTCCCTGTTTCAGACTCAGTTGTGTCCTGCATCGTTCTGCTTACCAGTGTGGGTATATGGCAGGTGGTCAGCCCCACTACTGCATCTGTCCCCTGCAGGAAGAGGACAGGGTCCTTCTGCTGCAGCACAAGAAGGTTGTATGTGGGCCAATTACCCTGCATCGGCTTCTAGACAGAAGCAGCTGGCCACAGGAGTATGACACTCACCACTGAAGCTGATCTTGATCTGTCTTTTCTCTATGTGAATAAAGTGTTCTATCCAGTGCTGAATGGTGTCATGTCTTCCTTGGAAATTCCAGTACCAAGATGCAGTGGGCAGAAGTGCAACAGATGCCACTTGCTCAACAAGTGCAATGTGAAGCTTTTGGAGGACTTTAGGAGGAGACAAAAGTGATCAGTGGGTGACTGTGTAGAGAATGGACTCGAGAAAAATTCAGAGAAAGCAGAAAACTTTGGAAGTTATAAGGCGTTCCAGGTGAGAGACAATGGTGATGAAACTACAGTAGGGGCAGTGGGGATGGAAGACGTGTAGCCGACAAGACCTGCTGAGAGTTTGGATGTGTGTGTACCAGGCGCTGAAATCAACGCAATCTCTGTCCCCGTGTTAAAGGATCCTGGGTCCAGGCATAATTTCTTTCCCCCGTGTTAAATAGCAGTGAGAACAAGCATAAAATAACTCAGCTAATTGCTTGAGGATACTTGCTCTTAAAGACAAGACTGCAGAACCAACTAAATAGCTTACTTGTCAAGACTAACAGCTTTGATACTATAGCCTTGACATAGCTATCTACCCAAAATTATTACATGATAAGCTCTGTCTAATCTCAGCCAGTTTCTTGCCTCATAAGACCCATCTTAAAAATTACTCAGCCCAGGACCTAAAACCTGGGCTGTAAATATCCTCCCTGGCTTCCCCTTTGGAGACACTGTTAAGATTATCAAGGTGGTTTTCTCCTTTACTGCAGATTCTAATAAACTTGGCAAGATTGATCAGCAGGCTTTTCATGTTATCTTCTAGTGTTGAAGGTCCAGAATGAGTTGGGAAAAGGGGGGAAAAAAGCAGAGAGAGTCTTATGGAAGATTACTATCCTATCTCTATTACTGTAAACTTTTTAGAATCGTAGTACGAGATGTTGGTAGAATGAGTCCTAGATTAAAATTCAAAATGCTCAGTCTATGGCAAACTCACAAACTTAAACCTCTCAGTGCCTCAAGCTCTTTTTTGACTAAATAATGTAAAAGTAAAAAATTAAACTCTGGTCCACCTTCAAAAATATGAAATAATTTATGTAAAACACTGAGTAGCTGGAGGGGAAAACTGAACTTTATGAAGTAAAGGAACTGTATTATTTTCTGATTCGAGTGGAACTTATAGCTCACATTGAACCATGTATCCCTTTGAAGCACAAGATGAGATTTTCTGATTCCTCAGGCAATGCCTTGAAACCAATTATGTTTTATATGAATTTAGATTCTATCAAAATAGGTGACAGAACTAGCATCTGGGTGTTAATTTTCCTTCAAATAGTAGGAAATAGATAACGATCCCAGAGCCAGCAGGGTCTTAAAAATAGACATAATCCTAAATTACACAGAAGAATGGTAAGGGGCGCAAACATTGGCAGAAAACCATAGAGCGCTTTATTCAGGTTATGCAAATTTGATTTCAAAATATTACTTTTTTCAAAAAACACCCATGCTTGCTATCATAGACATATTAAAGTTTTGCTGACTTTGAAATGCAAAGAAATCTTTGTTCAAAAGGAGAGGAAATAGCTACACTTCTCTCTGGTTTGAATTTTTTTTTCAGTATTTCTCAGCAACTATTTGTAATTTGCTTATACATTGCATGGACCAGGTGCTACCCAAACCAGTATAAACCTTTTCAATGAAAACACAAGGTTATTCAGAAAATGAGGGCCTATAAGCAGTGTGTTGTGGTATATCATCTTGCAAAATCTAAATATAGTGCCAGGTCAACTCCTGTAGGTCACTGAATAGAACTGCCGGCAAATCCAGACAATTACTTTTTTGTATTTTTCCCCCTGAACATTTCCACCACCTGTCTTCATGTCTGACCTCTCCAGTCATTTCAAAGCAGTTCACAAAAGGAAGAAGGAAAAAAACCTGGCAAGCCCATATGCCTAACTAAATCATATCCAAGAGACCAAATGCCTTCTGAATCCAAGAAATGGCTATTTATAGACCTGTAATTAGTGATTAAACCCCCAGGGAGCATTTTGTTTTCCTTTTAACCTTAAATTCCTCTCAGCTTCTATGTATTCTCATGCTAAACGCAGTGCTACACAGCTCTGCCATTTATTAAGAAACAACCTAGTAATTATTGTGGGAAGTGTGCTCTTCACAGTATGTCTAGTTTGCCTTATGTTTTTAGTGGCCAATTATTCTTTAAGATCAGATCAGAGCCTAAGTTTCCATGGTCAGCCATCAGAAAACTCAGCAAGGTAAAAATTAGGAGATACATTAAAAATGAAGAGCAGTTTTTCTTTAGTAGCCATATTTCTGATAATTTAAGCTGAAATAGTGATATGTAAGAAATGGATGTTCAAGTAGGAAAAAGAGAGCAGAGCTAACTACATTACTATTTAATAACTGAGAAGTGAGTTATGTTAGATTAGAAGTATGCTTATCTATTATTAGTTGTTCTGAATATTTAGTGAAGGACTATATATTTGCTTAATTAAAATTTGCCCAATGTAAACACACAGTTCACTTCTAGCATTGAAAAATTAAGATGAGCAAACAAAAAATTGATTAAAGATCCCAGGCAAAGAATTCCAAAAAAAACGTATGCAGATACTCTGCCCTCAAGGAGGGGGAGGGGAGCATAAAGTCCCACTGCTTAAGTATGGGATGCACCTAGTGACTTCTTCCAAAGAGCGCAGGATGGAAAGGGGGAACGAGAGAGTGACTTTAAATAGAGAAACTTGACAAGCACCATCTCAGCCAGGTGACCAATGTTAGGATCAAGTGATAACTCGCACTGACTGTAAGTTATTCTCAATACTTTGTGATGAGAATGGCACTTCACTCCTGGATATTACTCCCCCAAGCGCACAATCCAGTCTAATCATGAGAAAAACACCAAATTCCACTAGAGGGGTGGCCTGCAAAACACCTGACCAGTATTCCTCAAATCCATTAAGGTCATTAAAGACAATGAAAGTCCGAAAACCTGTCAACCAAGAGGACTCTAAAGAGACATGACAACTAAGTGTCATGTGGTATCTTGGATGGAATCCTAGAACAGATAAAGGACAAGAAGTAAAAACTAAGGAAATCGGAACAAAGCACGGACTTTGTCTAATAATAAATCAATATTGGTTCATTAAGTGTAATGAACGTACCATAGTAATATGTTAATAATAGGGAAATCTATAGGGTATGAAGGTACTCTCTGAACTACTTTCTCAATTTTTCTGTAAATCTAAAAATGTTGTAAAAGATAAAGTATATTTTAAATAATAATAATAGTACACGTGAGCACATCTAGTACCAAGATCTTGGTTTCTGGTACCAAAGGCTCCTTGGAGAAATGGCTGATTTTTGGACTAGGGCAGGGAATAAAACCTCGAGCATCCGAGAGTAAGAAAGCACTCCAAAAAAAAAAAAAATCTACCATGATAAGTATATGCCAAAAAGATAGAAGAATCAACTAAAAGAGCTCCTAATGGCCAAAGCTGGAAAAAAATGAATGATTTAGCTTTTGCCACTAATACAAGGGGGAAGGAAACTAATACTGATTGCAGGCTGCTTATGAGCCAGGCACTGTGTTAAATGCTCAGCATTCACGCCACATTTAATCCAAGGAACCACTCTGTGAAGTAGAGTGATAATCTCAGCTTCACAAATGAGGAAATTGCAGGTCAACAAATTTAGTTACTTTACCCAAGGTCACACAGGTCTCAAGGATAAAACCAGGTTTTGAATCCTGGGGTGGCCTAGCTCCTGAGTCCATTCTTTTTTCCACTATCCAATGCTGCCTCTAATTCAGATTCAGTCTTCATCTGGTCATGAAGCTTAATCCTAACTCATGTTTCTTGTGGATATCCATAAAAGAGTTTAAAAAATTGGATGGGAGAGAGACGGCTTATATTAGAATTTATTATGATTATTTCTTTAGTGACTATGGTGAACAAATTCACACACACACACACAATGCTGCAAAGCTGAGGAAATGATAAAGATATCCATTCTGAGCACTGTTCTTAGAACTTTAATTTGCATCCCAGCAGTGGCATCTAATACTTAGTCTGCCCCTTAAAGAGCCCAGTGTTTCTGCTTCATTTCTGCTTACTTAGCCTCCAGGAGAACTAGTTTCTACTACAAATTGATGAGTAAACAGCTGATAGAGTCTCAGCGTGACCTCATCAGAGGAAAGAAACCAGCATACTTGGTAAGGCTGCTCCCATCAAGCTGCCACCCTGGAAAGGCCAAAAGGGACCTAGTTAAACAAAGCATCACCAGGGAATGGCTTGATGCATGGAAAAAGCACAATGCAGCATAGCACACACACTGCCCATGTGCAGGTTACATCACTCTCCACACATCTCCACTTCCATCTTCACTCCCTGACCCCACCAGCCACATGATGGGCTGCTGGGTTACCCTGTCACGCAAAGCCTCAATATCCAGACACTGACGCAGTGACTGGTCACTACTGTGTTAAATCAGTACTCTTCTACATTGGTTTTGTTGAAGTTTATTTCTTCTTTCTGGATAAGTAACTCACACTGGTTGTTTTGGACTGTAGGAGTTTTATTTACATATTTTCTTCCTTTAGCCTCTTTACTTAGTGGTCGATTCCAACAACACTTTCAAATTCTCACTTGAACATTGTCTCAGGAATTGTGTAGCCTGGAAAGTTAAATCCTAGACAATAATCAGGTCTATGAAGTATCCCATGATATATTTTTCTGACTTTATGAATGCATCCTTTCAGATCCCTTTTTTCTTCCAAATCATATTCTCTCATTATTGAATTAGTCACTTTTATGTGCGGGTCGTTTTCAATATGCTTTTGTAGACAAACTTTTTAAATCTTGTTAGAATCCAGCGATGTTATTTTCTTTTCTTTGCATATACAAGCCCTAAATCATTGAAGGATACACTAAGAGGCTGAAAACCATCTGGCACCAATAAAGGTAGAAATAATTTTACTACACTGAGAAGGCATCTGAGATCTTCCAAATTGGACTTCTAGACTCTGGGAAAGTTTTATGAGGCCACAGCTCAGATCCAAAAGGTTTGACGTACAGTAAACGAACTCGAGTTTCTCTGAAAGAAAGAAACTGCCATTCAGGATGATTTGTTGGGGCCAGGGGGAGGGGGATAGTATTAACTTTATTTAGTTAATCTAATCTTCATTAGATCACTAGTCTTTCTGTAAATAAATTATGAAACAATTTTAAATATTTTTGTTTCTTATAGACAAAAACGGATGGCTAACTTCCAAATAAAATGCATATTTTGCCTGCCTTAGAGAACCTAACAACAATATGAGTGACAGAATTTTAAGCAGAGTTTGAAAAATAGTATTTCTAATATTTTCCCACAGTTAACAGTCTGGGGACATTTTGTCTTATTAGATAACCAAGAAGCTAACCCTGCATAACATTCTGGCGGTTTGCCTCTCTGGACAAGGGTGGGAAAAGCAAGTATTCAAGCTCTGGGAAAAGCCATGTCTAAGGAAACCCCCATGTTTACCCTTCTTTGAGGAAACTGCGTGAGTGCTGAGTTCTTCACGTATAAGCAGGTGACACGCAGACAGAGCTTTCAGAGAAGGGGTGTCAAAAGCCCCTCCTCAGGGAATGCCTGAGGTAGTCACTTGCTTATTAGACTTCTCTGGTAATTAGGTGTCTGTGTAACTGCCCAAAGCCATGTGTTACTAGGAAGAATGAAATCTCTGGGAATTTATCCCCTGGATTTAATGTCTGGCAGACAGAAATGACCAAAAAGAGAGAGGGGGTTGAGGAAAGGGCAGAACCAGTTGTAGAAAGAATGGGACAAAGATTCTCTCACCTAAAAAAAAATTAAAAATCAAAATTTAGAACCCAGTGTTCCTAATTAAATTTGGATTATTGAAAAGACATGCCCTTTCCCCTCACAAACTGTTTTAGAAAGTATTAAGCAGAATGTTAAAGAAGAGATTTGGGGGTCCAAACCATTGAACAAACAGCACCCTTTTTAATATGAGCCTGGCTTCCAGTACTGAAAAACCTGGGAAATGTACACACTGGGTCTAACCATAGTTAATACTGGATTTTGTACAAATGAGGGCAGAATAAATAGCCAAACTGCACCATAGATATAATTGTAAATTTGAATCTCATATAAGAGATCTTAGAGAACCCATCTAGAAGGATTAAAAAAAAAGATTAAGATTTGGTCCTTCTTCATCAAGGAGTGTGTTGTCTGGTAGGGTAATAAAGAAAGCACATTTTATTATTAAAGCAGTAATATGGGCTCAGGGAAGGATGGAGCCGCCCATGTCATTAGGACTAAGAGCAGGTGTTTTATTGATGAAGCATATTTGAAATAAGCTATGAAGGAGAAAGAGCACTGAGTTTTGATAGGTGGAGATAGGGAGTCCAGGCAAAGGGGCAATGGTTAAAAATTAATAATAATAATAATAATAATAATAATAATAATAATAATAGTGAGTTTTGGATACATGGAATTGGCAATTTGTTTAGCGCAATGCTATCAAAGAGTGGTTCCTGGACCCACTTCAGCATTGTATGGAAACTTGTTAAAAATGTAAATTCTTCCAAGGAAGATATTCAAATGGCTAACAAATACTGAAAAGATGCTCAATATCACTAATTATTAGGGAAATGCAAATAAAAACTACAATGAAATATTGCCTCACACCTGTTAGACTGGCTATGATGAAAAAGACAAAAGATAACAAGTGTTGGCAAGTTGGTGGAGATAAAAGAATCCTTGTGCAGTGTTGGTGGGAATATAAATTGGTGCAGTCACTATGAAAATAGTGTGCAGTTTCCTCAAAAAATTAAAACTAGAACTGCCATGTGATCTAACAGTTCCACTTCTGGGTATATAGCCAAAGGAAATGAAATCACTATCTCAAAAACATATCTGCACCCCATATTAATTGCAGCATTACTTACAATAGCCAAGACATGGAAACAACCTAAGTGTCCATCAATGGATGAATAGATAAAGCAAACATGGTGTATATGTTAACAGTGGAATATTATTCAGCTATAAAATAAAAGGAAATCCTGCCATTTGTGACAACATGGATGGACTTTGAGATTTTATGCTAAGAGAAATAAATTAGAGAAAGACAGATACTTCATGATCTCACTTATATGTGGAATCTAAAAAAATCAAACTCATAGAAACAAAAAACAGACTGGTGGTTTCCAGAGGCCAGAGGGAGGGGGGAAGGATCATTTAGTCTTCTCCAGTAATGGTTTCTATTCCTATTTTCTTATTTTGACTCTCCCATTTCATAAACATGTTACTTTTATAGGGATATTCAGATTCTTTTTTGAGGTAGCTGGAATCAAATGCATATAAAACATCATAAATATTTCTAATTTGGAAACAACAAATGGAAAGCTGATTATTTCATAGCCGATTGCATTGTAATTAAGGGATATAAGTACTCAGAGACTAAAAAATTTTAGCTATTTTTAAAATAACTTAATGTATAGACTATAAAAATACATATTGATATGAGTCAAAAGTATTGATACTCTGACATTCAGTGTCTAATTGCAGTAATTCACCCACATTTTCTGGAATGGAAGTCAATAAAACATTGCTTTCACCCTCAGCTAGCAAGTTGATACTAAAAGAATATACCAACTACATAGACAGTGTGTTATAGTTAGAGAGAGGAGGGCAATATGGAGTAGGGGTTAAGAGTTTCAGCTATGAGCTTGAAGGGGCTCTCACTGATCTCACCTGGGACATTTTAGGATCTAAATAAATAATAATAGTGATGGAAATTAAATAATATAGAAATCCATGAGTTCAAAGCTACAATGGGGAGGGTATAGCTCAAGTGGTAGAGTGCATGTTCAGCACACAAGAGGTCCTGGGTTCAATCCCCAGTACTTCCTTCAAGCAGAAATCAGTGAATAAACCTAATTACCTTCCCCTCATAAAAAAACAAAACAATACAAAAAAAACTACAAAAATGAATTTAAAAATTAATTAATTAATTAAAAGTTTGATAAGAAAGAATATTTCAGAGTCTTAAATAATCTTTGCAAAAACTACTTATTAATTTGCAGAAGAAAAGAATAATTTTATGGTGGAGAAACCTGGCTGACACCACCTTAATCAAGTGATCACAGTGAAGATCATCAGACAAGACAATTCAAAATCACGCACCACTTGATAGTATGCGCTGAGAAGAACACAGTACCATATCTGAGAGAGCCCCATCAAAGATGCCTGAATCTCATCATTAGAAAAAAAAAAGGCAAATTTAAATTGAGGAGTGGTCTACAAAATAACTGACCTGCCATTCTTCAAACCTTAAAGTCATGAAACCCAAAGAAAGACTGAGAAACTGTTCCAGACTGAAAAAGACTAAGAGACATGACACCTAGGAGGACCACATGAGTCTGAAGTGGATCCTTTTGCCATAACTGCATTATTGGGACGACTGAAGAACCTGAATGGGATCTCAGCATTAAGTGTCAACAATACGTCGATGTTAACTTCCTGAATTTGATGGCTGTATTAAGGCTATCTGTGAGAATGTTCTTGACTGTGGTATTTATATACTAAGATGTTTGGAGGTGATGAAGTGTCAGGTTGGCAACTCACCCCTGAATAGTCCTGCAAAAACAAAAAGTTCTTTTACTGTACTTGGATCTTTTTGGTAAGTTTGAGCATTTTCCCAAATACAAATTACTAATAAAAATATAAAACAAAAAGTTTTGGGCTTGGAAAGAACTGCACTGCTTGCCAGTGCTTGAAATCCAGTGTAAGATCACAAACTCAGTGTATAGTTCCAGACTTTTGGTTATGCCAGCCAGCCAGCAGCGGAAGAGGGTTCCAGTCGGGGAGTGGAGCAGAGCATCCAACAGCAATTTTCAATTACCCAACAAGGCAAAGTGCCTGGAAGGTGAGGAGTCAGTCCCGGGGCAGGTCAAGGAGGAATCAGAGCTCTGCCCCTGCACACAGTTCAGCAATGATTCCTGGAGTTTAAGGAAAACTTAGGTGTAGGAGCAAAACAGAAGCCCAGCTAGCCCAACAAGCTAGAGAACCAGACACAACATAATGTTCAGAAGAGGAACACAAATGATGAGCCTCTGAGTCCCAGAGCATACCTTCATCTCTCTCCTATTCATTCAATAGCAAAAAACTAGGGGAGAAACTTAAATGTCCACAAATGGGTGACTGGGTAAATAAATTGTAATACAGCTATATAATGAAATATTTCCCAACTAAAGTTGACCTTTCACTAACACAGGTTTAAACTACATGGGTGCACTTAAACGAGGATGTTTTTCAATAGTAAATACTATAGTACTATGCAATCCATGGATGCAGAACCTCAGGTATGGAGGACCAGCTGTAAGTTATACTTGAATTTTCAACTGCACAGAGTCTCAGGACCCCTAACCGTGGCATTGTTCAAGGGTCAACTGTATTTAAAAGATATGGCTTATATATATATGTGTTCCAACTGTAAATCTACAAGAGCAGGCAATTTGTCTACTCTAGTGTTTGCTACTCTATCCCTGGAACCTGAAAAGTGTGGCATGTAGCAGCTGTTCAATAACTATTTGGTGAATATAGAAAGGAATGAATATTAATTAAAAATAAAAACAGGTTGCAAAATGGTATGAATAGTCCAATCTCATCTAAGATTTACCTGGATGGCTCAGTCCTCTAGTGTTTATCCTTTTCCGTTAAATACTCAAACCTAATAATTCTAGCACTAATTATTTAACTTTTTTGGTGGGGAGGAAACATTTCTAAAGGAGAAAAGGCTTACAGTCTCCTAGAGGTTGCCTGTGACTTCTCATTTCAATTTCCCGCTTGTTTTTTTCTCAGCTCTGATCCCAGACCTCTCTGGCCTCTTCCCCCGACCCCTTGGCCACCAGCATGGACTGTCTTTTATTTCTTCTATCACCATTTATCAAAGGCTGTTTCATGCAGTACATTTTAACTGAAGATCTGTGAACAGTAGAGGGTCATTTCAGCTTAGTACAGAGAACAATGTAAAAACGAACATTACGTATCACTAACACTCCTGAACTCACAGGGCATCCTTTGACGAGGAACCTTCTTTCCCATGCCTGTGGGCTTCCTACTCCCCAGCACCCCATGGGTCCACCTCACTAGCTCATTACCGCCTGGACCTACCCTCACACCTTTCATTCTCCCACATCCAAGGCTTTCTCCATTATATACCCCACACTCACTCTCATGCAGCTCTGGAAATAGTGAAAATGACTATTGCTTTACTAGACCCAGTAATTTTGGTCCCTTTTTGGTCTCAGGCTCTCTATCCAACTGAGCCCTGAGTCTTTCCTTTTCCTTTTCACAGTCACTAAACACACCTCTTTTGTTGTTGTTGTTATTGTCTTCTCCCACCAACATGCAGGTACCTCCCCAAAACAATTTTCACCCTCCTGGATCAATGTGCTCAAAGTGAAGGCTATTTTGGAACTAGAAAATGTTCCAGCCTCACTATGCATAGATATAATCAGGAAGAATATACACCAAAACATCAACAGTGGTTGTATCAGGCAGATGGGATAACAGAGGTTGAAATCAAAAATACCTATAGGGCTAGGTGGGCAACAAAACCAAGGAAACCAAGCTGATGTAAGAAATATTTCTTCTAAAGAAGCAAAAACATAAAAAAATAATTTTTTTTAAATTAAAAAAAAAATAAAGACGCAAAAACATTTGTGGGAGCATTCCTTTGCCAGATATATCCCTGTTTTACTTTCAAAAATTGTGAATACTGGTATAATGTATTCAGGTTACCTCAATGCACGGAAGTTTCCCTAAAATTAATGCATACATGCTTGCTTCAAATTTTCATAATTAAGAACAGCCCACCCAAATCCTTAATTAGAGCCCAGAAGAGCCATATCTGGAGATTTTTATCACAGACATCTGAGATTCAGGTATATATGTAAACTCCTCTGATTGTTAGCTTATGGTTCATTTAAATGAAAATATTAAAATGACAAATCACCCAATTAAAAAATTGGCAATAGACATTTCTCCAAAGAAGACATAAAAATGGCCATGAACATATGAAAATATATCATGAACCATCAGGCAAAAGCAAATTGAAACTGCAATGGGATTTCACTTTACACACACAAGGGTGGCTAGAATCAAAAAGTCAGATAATAAACGGTGAGGATGTGAAGAAATTGAAACCCGTACACACTGCTGTTGAAAATGTAAAATAGTGCTTTGGAAATAGTCTGGCAGTTTCTAAAATGCTTTAACATAGAGTTATCCCATGATCCAGCAATTCCCCCTCTACGTATACACGCAAGAGAAAAGAAAACAAAAATCCACACAGAAACTCACAAACAAATGTTTACAATAGCCAAAAAGTAGAAACTCCCCAAATACCTGTGAAAAAGTAAAAAATGTGTTATATCTATACAGTGGAATACAACTTAACAATGAAAAGGCATGAAGTGCTGATATGATACAATATAGAGGAACTTTGAAAACATTATGCTAAGAGAAAGAAGTCAGTCTCACCACATATTGTATGATTCCACTTATACAAAATGTCCAGAACAGGCAAATCTATAGAAACAAAAAGCAAATTAATGGTTGCCAGGGGTTAGGGGTTTGGGGGAAAATAGGAGGTGACTACTTCTTTCTGAAGTAATGAAAATGTCCTAAAATTGATTGTGGTGATGGCTGCATGACTGTGTGAATATACTAAAAGTCACTGAATTGTACATTATAAATGGGTGAATTGTATGGTATATGAACTATATCTCAACAAATTGTTTTTAAAAAGTACCAAGGAGGCAAAAAATACACAGGCAGGCCTGATGTCACCTTCAGACCCTCCAGTGTGGGATCTTTGCTTTATATTTCCTTACTTATTGAATGTTTCACAATGAGTATTGTATCAGTGAGCTCTCACTGCCATGACAAAATACCATAGCAATAGTGGCTGAAAGGACAGAAATTTACCTCCCATCCTCTGGAGGCTGGAAAGGCCAGATCAAGGTGATGTAGATACCATTGTGCACCCTCTTCTCTTGGCTGGTAGGTAGCCACCATTCTCTGTGTGCTTATGTGACCTCTTCTTTGTGTAAGTGAAAGGAGAGAGAGCAAGGAAGCTCCCTGGTGTCTCTTCTTATAAGGACACTAATACCATCTTAGGGCCCCACCTTCACAACTTCATCTAACCCTTATTACTCACCAAAAGCCCCATCTCTAAATACCATCTCACTAGGAGTTAGGGCTTCAGCATGTAAATTTTGGGAGAACACAAACATTCAGTCCATACCAAGCATGAATTAATTACTCTGTAATTTTTAGAGCTCTGCTTTATTTTTATTATTGAAGTATACAGTCAGTTACAATGTGTCAATTTCTGGTGTACAGCACAATGTCCCAATCATGCATATATATACATACATTTGTTTTCATATTCTTTTTCATTAAAGGTTATTACAACATATTGAATATAGTTCCCTGTTAGAGCTCTGCTTTTTTTTTTAAAACTATTTTTAATCAAAATAATAAAACCTCCACTTCCTATAGTCTGGTTTTATCTTAAGCCTGGAAGTCAGCTTCGTGAGGATTGGGACTGGTGAATCCAGCTGTCTGACATAGAACTGGCACTCAAAAATATTTGCCAAAAGAGGGGAGGGAGTGGGGGAGGGAGGTAGGAGAGAGCTAACAAACAGGGGCCTAGGCTGAACCTGCAGATGGAGGATAAGAATACAGACCTACAGGACCTACAGGGCTGCAGAGGCAAAGAGTCAGGCATCTGAGACCCTCATCCTTTAATTTCACCCTCTTCATTCATTCATTGCCTGAGCCCAACCCATTTCAAAGACAGGCAGGGAGCGGAGATGTAAGGGATCCACCGCTGTGGGCAATCCTTGTGCTCCACCTTAAGCAATTTCAAATGACACGGATGTCGTAGGGGTGTCTACACATCAGCGTGGATCAGTTCACTGAATTCAAGGTCAACCAGCAGAGAACCAGAACAAGAGTCTGTGTGAAGTTAGACAGGTGTCCTGCACACTGCGGGGCACTTTCCACGGACCCTGATGGCTCACATGGCAGCAGGGAGTGGAGTCCAGGGTGAGAGTGGTCACTGAGAGCAGCCAGGGGATTTTGATGAGACTGGGTCGTTCATGCCTGTAACACGTGCTACTTGTCTGTCAAGAGACTCAGGAGTTTCACAGTATTGCCATGAGAGGAGGATGCGCTGCTGACCACATTCCAGTTTTGCTTCTTCAGTGATTTCAACCTTTCCCCAGCAAGCCCCATAGCCTCACTTCCTTCCCTTCCCTCACTCTCCACCTTGTTCCCAGAATTAACTTTCAAATGTCTGATCTGACACCTCTTACTTCACAATAGTGTCTAAAGTCATAGCTAATGTACTTCTCCTACCAAATCACACAAGCAAAGAACCCAGCTTTTGGGGAGAACTTTCCAAGAAGAAGCAAATAAATCAGTACTATGTTTCACTGTGGCACTTCAAAAGACATAATAATGCCTTACATGTGCATAGTTCTTTACACATGACAAGCACTTGCACATCTTTACCTCATCTGATCTTTTTGAATCTTACAGGTGCTATCCTCTGGAGGCTAAAGCTCCGAGAAGGCAGGTGACACAAAATATTTAAGACTGGATGGAGTATTCACACTGTGCATACACTTCTCTTGGTGTGTAGGTGTGTGAACCCACTTCATTGCAGGCAACAACCCTGGCAGGGAGGTACAGTTATCACCCACTGAGGGAATGGGGCACCCAGAGGCACCCATGGCTCAGTCAGGATCTCAAAAGCACACAAAGAAGAGGTAGGAAAGTGGGGATGTGAACCCAGCCTGGCCAGCTCCTGAGCACACAGGCTTGTCCTCTGCGCTCCTTTGCCTCCCTCTGTGTGAGCCAGACACCACTGTCGATCCCAGGACTTCTGTACCACCTGTTAGTCCAGATCATTACTACTGTTAGGGATGGCGCTGAACTGGTGGGAGTGTTTGAATTTTAATAAAGATAGAAGATTTATAATCTTGTCTTTCTGAACTTTCAGATCCTAAAATTAAGTGTGTGCATATACACACACACTTTACTTGTGTGAACTGATGAGTTCTTTTTTTTGATAACCGAAAAAAAATCATACTAATTACTTTTTGGGTAAAAGGGTATTGTGTGTCTTCCCAATTCCCCTCAAATAGGGTTTGTGAAAGACATGAAGGAGATGGAGCCTGAATAGGGTGGCTGTGCAGGTGGTTGGAGGGGGCAGAGGGGCAGGGTGTCTGAGAAAGTTACTAGACATGTTCATTTTGCTTCTATTACTATATGTTTAACTCTGGTAGCTATAAAAATGTCCTTTTTGAGGACATTTTCCTCAAGGAGCTTGCACTGTCCAAGAGACAAACCCTATGGTTACAAAATAATTAGAGAACACCACTAACACAAGTGCAAGTGTGTGGTATTGACAAGGCTCATCCTGGGCATGAGGACCTAAGGCCAAGTAGAGCTCTGTAGTTGTACATGGACTGCCTGTAAGGATCCTTTTCTACATGCCAGTGTGTGTGTGTGTGTGTGTAGGGCAGGGAAGAGATCTGATTGTATTATGATGATTATACTTTAAATCTCTGTTGATTGAGAATGTAGATAGATGATAGATAGATAGATAGATAAATAGATAGATAGATAGATATGAATTCAAGAACACCTCAGAATAACAACCCTGCATGATTTACAAAAAAAAAAAGCAAAATGAGGCAGGAAAGATGGGAGATTGTGGGATTTAGGACAGACAAAGAGGAACTAGTGAAATGTAGACTGAAAAAACAGCATGAGATATTAAAGCAGAGGGAACACAGAGCTAAGGCCCAGATGAAAACATCAATCTTGAATGGGGGGGTGGGGTGGGGTGTAGGGAGTAATGTCACTTTTGAACTCTACATTTATTATGCACTTCTCTTTTCATAATCTACTATAGTCATGCAAGAATCTACTTAGAATGAAATTGTTCCCCATAATTTCATGGCCAAAGGTATCAAGTTATTCAAATTGCTATTTTTCCCATTGTGGTATTTCTTGCTCACTTAGGTAATTCATAGTAGAGACATATGGACCAGGTCAGACCATCTTTTAACACATTCTTTACATTCTTACCGGTAGAGAAATTCTAAAGAGAAAACTATAAAATACCACATACTGATTTCAATAACTACTCAAAGCCAAAAATATGTATACATCTGAGATTCTTTTCAGCAAGACCTAATTAAATGAATCTTGCCATGTGTGGAGCATTTAGCCCTTTGGAGGAGCACATAAGCTTTACTCCACTGATACCTGGTGACCTGCCCATCTATTACTTGATTGTCCTAAGAAGTACCAGTGATTATTTGTGATTTTCCAAAGAACATGAAACAATAGTAGAAGGGATGATTCTTAGAGCACAGGGCAAACATTTCAGCTTTATAGCTTGACATCTGGGATTACATGCAGACAACATTCAGTTTCCTATAACCTCAGGCTCACAATACTTTACATCCTAAAAGGTCTTCTATTGCTTCCCAGCTTCAAGACAAGAGTCCAGAAGAGAAAAAGAGATCTTAGATTCTTTCTGGAGTCCCAAGTGATCCAGATAAATGAAGGCTGAGCTATAGGTGGAGGAAGTACATTGTTTCACAAAAGAAAGCAGAATGGGGAGAGAAGGAGGATGTATCAATCAGCTACTGTTGCAGCAATGCAGCATAACAAAGTACCCCAAAACTCAGGAGATTACAACATAAGTATTGATTTTTCTTATGCACAGGTCTTTAGCTTTGCAGGCATGACTGCCCCAGGCTGTGGGTTGGTTCCAGAATGTACTTTGGGTCCACATACATTCTAGATGTCTTTCAAATTCCTTGGGCAAGTGACTGCCTGAACCAAATTCTTCCTGATGCTCAGCAACTGAGGTCATTACAACAAACCAAGAATCTAATGTGAGAAAAACCTGGAACTTCTTAAGAATCTCTTGAGACACACAAAAAACGAAAAAAATACCATCAATGACCTGGGAAGCATGGCTCTCTCCAAACAGCCTTTCTGACCTCACACCATTCCTCCTCTCTCCTATGTACACTTTCTGATGAGTTTCTGAATTTTCTCTACTCCTTAAAGTCTACTCATACTTGGCCAAACTCATAATCCCCCCAAATCTGGATACTAAAGGAAAGAAGCAAAGAAAGGGAAGGGCCACATTTGATAACAAACTGCAGACCTTACTTTGTAAACTACTTATTCCCTCTGAGTCTTGGACCTTACAAAATGGGACTTGTTTGCAGCCTAAAAGCAGTAAAGCAACTGGAAGGAGGGGAATTGAGTTGAGTCTTGAGTGCTCTGCTGAAAGAAATGCTAGAAGGAAGCAAATTTAGCAACATCTTCTCCTTAAATAAAAATCACCATGAAGAGAGTTTCTAAAGGCCAAAATAAATCTGTTAATAGATACTTAATGGGGCAACTGCCCTGAGAAACAGAGTTCACTTCGTAGCTGAATTTATTCTCTCTGGGGGTGGGTGTCAGGGTATGGAGAGAGGTCAGGTACCTGAATGAAGAAAGTCAGGAATGATTTAGAGGATGCAGTTTTTCTTGGAATAGGCACAGGCACTGCTAGAAACTCTATTCCCATCCCTTTCTATCTCTTGAGTTCCATCTTTTCTCCACACTTGGTGCAAATGAGTGGAGAGGGGGTCAGAGAGAGTAAGCTGGCAAAGCCCACTCAGGGGTGCTGGGTGCACCGGGGTCCACTTGGGTCATGACACATGAAAACAGCCTTCTACAGAACAATGTCACTTGTCAAACAAACAAGCTGCTATCAGCCTCCTCCTACACCTGCTTTACCTCAAGTGATGAGTAGCAGAGAGTGGCAGTGAGGCTGCCCAGTCCCTGCCACTTCTGCTTGTGCTGTTGAGTTCTGGAGATGCTGTTATTCCACTGGCCTTCAGGCTCAGGGCAAATGCCTGCACCTGCAGGGACAGCACATTGTTGTGTTAATTAGCAGGGTCTTGCCAACTGCTGGAGGAAGAAGAGGTTCCTAGGACTGGAAATCAACCTGGTGGGAGGCCCATGGTGGGCAGGAGACCCAGCTCTCTTTTACAGAGCAGTCAAAGTGAGCCAGGAAGGAGTAGCCTCAGGTGTTGGGGGAAATGACGGTGCCAGCTCCCAATCTTGTGGCCAGCTGAAGCTGGAACCTGGTCCCTTGCTAAGGTGGGCAAAAATATGTCCCCATCTTCTGGGACCACCTTGCAGGATGTGGAACAGGGACAGACACACAAGTCCAGAGAGAAAATGAGTGAAAGTAGGATCACAAAACTGCCCTCTGGAAGGTTTCTGTGCTGTGTGTTTCCTTGGTTTGCTTTTCTTGCATTCTCCCTCAGCACTGACTAAAGTAATTGTGTCTTTTCATGCCAGCTGATCTCAGCGGTGGAACTTTCCAGACAAAAATGGGCTTCCCCAACCCAAAGCAGTATGTGGTGGCAGTGGTCACTCCAGTAGATAGTGCCTCGAGGTGACACAATTGAAGCTGCTCAGTCCAGGTGGTTTTCTCCATCAGGAAACTGGCAGATTTTAATTCTAAGGGTGGTATTTCCCTCTCACAAGGGATGTCATGTTATTTGTTGTGTAGGGAGGGGGAGGAAGTCCCCTTGGTGGCCAAGAATGTGGTTTCTGAAATTAGACCTAGGACTCAACTTGGTCCCACCACTTACAGCCTGAATAAGTTTCTTCATCATCTAAACCAGTTTTCTCATCTATAGCATGGAGATAATAATTGCAACTTATGAGGTTGTTGTAAGGATTAAATAAATGTAAAGCTTTTGGCACAAGGCCCGGAAGAACTGAATACATATTTATCATCACTATTACCATCATTATTATCATTACTCCTTATTCTTTCTGGAAATTTGGGGAACAGAGGTGATACTCTTTAAAAATGTAGGATGGAAGGAGTTGCTAACTCCCCTATCTCTCTCTTCTACTTCTGTCTCTCCCTAATATGTGGACTGCTGACTCTAAATAATTGATAAGGGTCATACTTTCTGGGATGGGAGAGAACAGTCAGTGGAAGTTAGTGAAGCTCTTTTGTGAGGCAAGTTGGCTCCTGAAATATGCAGGAAAGAGAGAAAATGCTCCTCATTAGTATTACAGAAATCAAACACCCTTCATGTTTCCTGGTGCAGATCAAGGTTTTACTAGTAATTAAATTCTCAAGAAAAACAAAAACAAAAATGAGAAGCAAATATCTGCTTCACCAACAGTACAGTTTACCTTTGGAGGATGAGCTTCCCGTACTAGGCATACAGTTTAAGAGTCCATGATTCATGGCTCATAAAGAGGGACTATCAAAAAGAAAAGTTAAACTGGAGAGGCTACACCCCCCACCCATGAGACTGAAACCTCTCCTCTCCTGTACTCAATACAGCAAGATGCACTAAATAAAAGAAAAGAGAAATGATCTAAGGAGCCAGATCTTCTACTTTGAGAAGGGGTATATTTAGATAAGGAGAAAAGAACAGAGCTTTCCCTTTGAGACCCAATGGAAAGTCCAAAAGAACTGGACTAGTCTTCCAGTAAAGAAAATCACTTATATCTCCCCACTATGGAGTGTTAATTTGGGTGAGACTAAAGATACCAAGTGGAGACAAGAAGGATGGGGGCTTGCTTGGTCCCATCTCCCTCCAAGCATAGCTGAGAGGCAGCAACAAAAAAATCAAATGAACTGCATTTTGAAGTTCCAGATGGAGATCAATTGTCTGGGTTAATGAGGCCAGGAAATTCAGGAAAGTCAGGACAGACTCAGTGGGTCAGAGAAAAACTGGAGGTGAGGGGTGGGAGAAGGTAGATATAAAAAGTGAGGAAAGCTGAGATAAAATAGTAACCATTAAAGAAACTGAATTATTGAGCAAAAGTTTCCCTCACCAGAAGACACCAGGCTTAGACTATCATATGGACAGTTCTACCAAAACTTCAAGTAACTGATAATATCAGTCTTACAGAAAGTGCCTCAGTGATCAGAAAAAGTGAAGAAGCTACTTAACTCATTTTGGATCACCAGTATAACCTAGATATCACAACTGGATAGTAATAGTACAATCAATACAAGAAGATTTATATCTGTCACACTTATGATCATAGAATCAAAAATATTAAATAAATAATAGTATATAAAATTCTGTAGCATGTTTTAAAGCATGGATGAGAAAGGTTATCTGAGAATTAAAATTTCAGGTGTTTTTCAAAAGAAAAAATATATATATTTTTTAAATCAAGAGAGAACTTACAGTTTTGACAACCTGGCCAAAAATTCCATTCCATGATACCGAGATGCAGGTAATGTTTAAAGTGCATTTAAATAGGACCTTAAAACCACTTGTCTACTGCTTCAGTCACTAGGATCTTATTCCAGCCAACAGGAAGGAGAAACAAAGAAAGAAGGGTATGGCACCCTCCTTTAAAGATACTTCCTCAAAACCTCACTGAGCACATTCATTTAAATACATTTCACCTGAACTTCATGAAATGTCCACTCCCAGTTCAAGTGCATCTGGGAAATATGGTCTTTGTTCCAGGCAACCCTGTTTCCAGTTAAGGCAGCAGATCCCCTCCTAAAATAAATACGTGGATAGACATTAGATAAAGAGAGAGAAAGAGAGACAGAAAGAAAGAAAGATGACAGCTTTTTTTAGATAGAAAGTGGACAGTAACACAATAGTAGTAACCCATTAAGATGTAATAAAAAAAGTTCCTACTGAGAATAATTATAGTGTGTGATAAGATACATAGGAATAAATCTACAGAAACTGAAAACTAAAACTCCCCAAAAGTGGAAAAAGATAGAGAAAATCATTATAGATTATTAAAGAATATAACAGAAAATTTGAATAAGTAGAGAGATATAGAATATTCATGGATAAAAAGACCCAACAGCACAAAGACTTTATTCTTACCAAATTAATCAATAAATTCAAAGCAATTACAATAAAAATCTGAGCTGGGATTTTAATAAAATTGTTAACTGAATCACAAAATTCACACGGGAGAACAAGAGGTCACAAATTAGTTTTGAAGAGGAATTAAATGGCAAGAATCACCCTACCAGATATTAGATAATGATTAAGTTGGAAAGAGTAGAAAAATAGACAAATGTAGTAGAACAGAGTCAGAAAAAGATCCAAGTACACACTGAAACTTGATATCTGGCAGTGGGGACTGCATACAGATCAGTAGGTACATAAGTCAGGGTTCTCCAGAAAACCAGAACCAGTAATATGTGTGTTTGTGTGTATCTATATCTACCTATATATTTATCTATCTATCCATCTCTATAGTGAGAGAGAGAAGAAGAAAAAGAAAGGGGAGGGGTGAAGAAAGAGATTGATTTGTTTTTAAAAACCGGCTCACACAGTTGTATAGGCTGACAAGTTCAATCTTCAGGGTAGGCCAAGGTGTTGAAGAGCCAGGGAAGAGTTGATGCTGCAGTTTGAGTCTCAAGGCATCTGCCAGTAGAATCTCTATTAGAGAGGTCAGCATTTTGCTAATGGCTTCAGTGGACTGGAAGAGGCCTGCTTACATTATGGGGGGTAATCTGCTTTACTCAAATTCTATTGTTTAAATGTTAATCTTAGATTGAAAAATACCTTTACAGGAATATTTAGAATACTATTTCACCAAATATCTGGGTACTGTGGCCCAGCCAAGTTGACATAAAATTAACCACTGCCGTGGAGTACGAGAGAGCTATTCTAAATGTGATGCTGGGACAAATAATTATCCACATGGAAAAAAATCAGATCCCACTCACTTCACTCCAAATATTAATTCTATATGAATTAAAGACTTCAATGTAAAGCAGTAAAACTTTCAGTTAGAAAAAATAGAACATTTTTGTTGCTTTAGGGTAGAAAACACAACACACAACACACATCAAATGCATACTATTATGGCAAATTAATAAATTCAGTTACCTAAAAGTAAAAACTGTTCTTTCAAAAAAGGAACCAGAATCAAAGTTCTAAGACAAAATAGACTGGAAAAAATATTTGTAATAAAATAAATAGCAAACGCCTAGTATGTATATTTAAAGAATCTCTTCAAATTGGTAAGAAAAAGACAACCAAATAGAAAAGTAGGCAAAGGATATCAATAAGGAATTCATAGAAGAGGAAACATTAAGTGGCTAATAAAAATGTAATAATTGTTCAATCTCTAGTAATCAGGAAAATAAAATTTAAGACAATGTTATGCTGTTTCCTATCCATTGCATTAGAAAAAGCAAAAATAACCTAATAATTCCATTTTTGTGATAACAAAAATGATGCAACCACATCAAAGAAAACTTGGTAGTTTTTAGTGAAAGTTGAAGATATACATGCACTTCAAACCAGCATTTCCATTCTTGGCTGACTCCCTAGAGAAATGCTCCTACCCATGAACAACAAATATAAGAACGAACGAACATAGCAGCATTTTCTAATTGTGAAAATTAGAACCAAGCTCATACCAATCAAGGAGATTGAATTCTTAACATATGATACATTCAATATGCATTCAATAGTTTATTATATAATGCTAAAATGAATGACGTCTAGATCCCATATAAGTTAACATGTTATCAAAATAGATAAATCTTAGAAATAAAGTGTATAATCTGATACTATTTACACAAACTTTGAACACACGCAACAACACATTAAATGTTAATTATGTATTTGTATGTGGAGGCAGCATACGCATGCATATATAAATGGAATAAAGTATAAAAATGTGAATGATAATGGTAAACACCAAATTCATGGCAGAGATCACCCCTTAAAAATGAGGGAGGGGAATGGGTTCTAGCAGTATTACAAGAAGTGTTTCAACTGTATTTGTGACATTTTGTTTCAAGAATAGTGTGAAGCAAGAAGAGCATAATGTTGGAATTTGATAGAGCAATGTGATGGGTACACAGGTGTTCTTTATGTTGCTTATTACTTTGTTATCATTTAAATATTTCAAAATAAAAAATGCTAAGAATTTACTAGTAATCTGTAATTTTTAAACTCTATCTGTCACAAAAAGGCCAGTATTTGTTTCAAAACCACAATTTATTGGTCAGAGTACCATAAATATAAAGTGGTTTCCTGACTTGTGAAATAGCTTCCTTTTAACAAACTCTGAACAGTATTTTTAATTTCCACTAAGTACTAATTCTTTTTCACACCACATACTTGTGGATTCTAAAGAAATGCTTCAGTTGATATGAATTTAAAGAACTGTCAGTGGATGATAATATTAAATTATTAAAGGAAGAGATAAATACCCAAAGTGTTCAGCCAACTGGAAGGAAAAATACAGCTAGCTCTTTTAACAAAAATTCATAAAATGTATTTGTTTCAAGTGTGTACACATTAACTACTCTGACTGGCATGACATGTAACAAAACCTTGTTAATGCAGTATTATCCACAGGGGATATGTTTCAAGACCCTCAGTGGATGCCTGAAACTACAAGTAGTATAAAACCCCGCATATACTATATTTTTTCCTATATATACATAACTATGATGAAATTTAATTTATAAATTTGGCACAGTAAGAGGTAAACAACAACAATAATAAGACAATTATAACAATGTATCGTAATAAAAGTTATGTGAATACTCCCCTTTCTCGAAGTAACTTACTATACAAATTTAATGCCTCTTTCATCTTAACTAAGCATTTATCATCAGTGCACTGAAGCCACAACTTTTGCAGTGTGAGGCACAACAGCAAAGCTAGCAGAAATTTCTTTTTCCTTCTTCACAGTTTCATCTTTTCATTTGAAAAAATCATTTAACAGTTTCTCTTTGGCATATCTGATGCCAGCATCACTCCTCTTTGGGGCCATTATCAGGTAAAGGAAGGGTTACTTGAACACAAGCACTGAGAAACTACAGCAGTCCCTGTGGTAACCCAGACAGCTACGAAGTGATTCAGCAGTGGGAAACCCTGCACAAAGGGATGGTTCCCATCCCAGGTGGGATGGAGCGGCATGGTGCAAGATTCATCACTCTACTCAGAATGACACACAATTTGAAACTTATGAATTGCTTATTTCTGGAATTTTCCATTTAATATTTTCAAACTGCAGTTGATTCGGGTTAACTGAAACCACAGCAAGTGAAACCAAGGATAAGGGGAGACTGCTGTCTTCCCCATCAAATTCTATGTGCTAGAATTAAAGAGATGCCACGTTCCACTTTAAAGTATTTGAAATAATACAGTGATACAGTAAAGGAAGACTCAGTAAAACTTATCTTTTGCCCCTCTTCATTTCTTGCATGGAGATTAAATTTTAATCTGTATATACTAAGTACATATTAACTTGTGTGAAAACCATCAGGCAGGGCATCTTGGACAGTGGAAGAACCACAGCCTGAGGAGTGAGAAAGACTTGGATTCTCTGTCATTCTCTCAAATGGGCCATAGCCTGAAGCACATTGACAGAAGCACTGAGAAAAAAAAAATCATGGTGCTTTCAATTTATACACTCATTTTTCTTGAGCCATGTTCTGCTCTCTGCAAGACCATATGTGATGCTATTTTTAGTGTGGCCCTAAGCATGGAGGGAGCCACTCAGCTTTTCCTTCAAGAGAGAACCTGCTTCAAGAAGTGCAGGTGGCTGACAGCACCCAGGTGCAGCACCTTGTCAATTTACCACAGTATTCACCCCCAGGCAATGACTGAGTTCAGAGAGCGTGCTAGGATGCAGCAGTTTCTGCCCAAAATGGACCTTCTCCACACGCCATCTTCGTACTGAGCTTCTGGTTGGTCTGGACAAGAGTTTCTTGAAGCTGCACCACAGTCTAGGGCTCTTCCAACCCAATCCTCCCTTCTTCCCACTCTTAAGTCATAGAAGACCGTCCCTGCCTCCTCATGCTCCCTTTTCCCTTTATCCTTCATAGATGTAGCCCCCAATAAATGCCCTGTACTTCCTACTGTCTTAGCTTCTGCTTCCTGGAGGACCTGTACTGAAACAAGGGGAAATAAACATTTTTGTTCAGAAGGAATTTTTAACCTGGAATATAATATAAATTAATTATATTACTAGGGAAATACGTAAATTTTAAAAGCACATTATGATCAGTCTACTGCGAGGCAAATAATTATAGCCTACAACACCCCAAAAAGCTAATAAAATTCAATAACTTAGTAGACTTATTCCTTAGAGTCCTTTTGTTCTCCTAGGATGTCCTGGGGCAAACAGGACAGAGGTGGGCAGTGATTCAGAAAAAAAAAAATACAAGTTTTAATTATTGGATCCTCCTATGGCTAGCAAAAGCAGTAGCTGTAGTTACTCTGACCAACACTACCTGACACTACTGAAATCCTTTCCTTTTTGAAGAATTATGGAGTGTGACTGACTCCTTGCTTTTCATCTCTGGGACACTATTCTAGAGATTTACTGATGGCTAGTTGAGTTGATAGAAGTACAAATAAGTAAGCTGTAAAAGTGTTTGGGGAAAATATGACAGAATATCCAATATATTTATTCTACAAACACTGTGGGCAAGGCTCAGTGTTAGCACTATTGGAGAGTCATAAATATGAAACAAATATAAATATTTCCCTAAGGAGCTTAGACGGTAGTCAGGAAATTCAAGATTATTTAGGTATTTCCATTTCTGAAGTCATACTTGCAAATTTAGAAATATTTAAAAAGCAGAGGAAAGCAGTGAGAAGAAAAATACATTTAAAAAATAAAGATTAGGAGCTCAAGTGGTAGAGTGCATGTTTAGCATGCATGAGGTCTTAGGTTCAATCCCCAGTACCTCCATTAAAATAAACAATCAAACCAACCAAATTACCACTCCCCCCCAAAAAAACCCACAAATAATAAAAAAAATTTAAAAATAAAGATTAAATACTAGGTATCAATTTATTACAGAGGTAAAGATAAATTGCTTTGGGAGTTCAGAATAAGGAATACTACTTTCAGCTGAGTTGAGAGCAGAGAAAGGGGGTAACATGTAAAATTTCACAGGGAAGATGGAATTGGAAATAAGAGAGACAGGATTTGGACTTCAAGCACAGACATAAGCCATGCCCCACAAAGAGAAGGAAGTAACAACATGAGGTGAACACAGCAGCAAGGACACGCAGAGGCCAAGAGAGGGAAGGACATTAATTCAGGCTTGTTGGCACAAAGGATAAATCAAGAGATACAGTAAAAAATGGGGTAGGAGAGGTAAATTGAGGCTCAGTTGGGAGGGTCTCAAGTGCTGCACAGAAGGGTCATATTTTATATCATACATCCAACTGAACAGGAGGGTAATGAGAAAAAAAAAAAGACAGGTGTGCTCTTTGACAGTAAGTGAACACCAAATGAAAATATCAGAATCATCTTTGACTTCACTGTCACAAAGAAACAAAACTTCTCCACACATTTTGAAAAGTCATTACCATAAAGAACAAATGACTTAGCCTGCTTGAACTACGATCATGGTAAAGAATTTTGCATTTCATTTAACTTTTCAAATATGTATTTCTACACCTGATTTTATCCTAAGGGGGAAAAAGGCTTTCCAATATCCTTCTCATGAAAATGATAAGATTTTAATATCTGGTATCTACATGTAGAGAACACAATGTATTCAAAATGTCACTTAGCTTGGAATAGGAGATTTAAGTAGCAGGTTGTATCAGAAAGCTTAAGCTGCACGTGATAGAAAACCCCAACTCAACTAACTTAAAAGTAAATAAGAATTACTGCCTTGTACAACTAGAAATCCAAGGCAGAAAGTCTCCATCATTGGTTAATTCAGCAGTTCAACAACATCTCCCAGAACCCCAGCAATTTCCATCTCTCTGCTCTGCCGTCCTCAGAACGCCCCTCTCTTCAGGTTAGCCCCTCATGGTGACAAGGTGGCTGCCTTAGTTCTAGGTTTCAAATCTCAATTGGTAATGCATAGCTGAAAAAAGGAGGCTATCAGCCCTGTGTGTAGAGCCAGGGAACATTTACAAGAAGCCCCTCAACAGACTTCCCCTCTCACTTCATTGGCTAGTTTCCAATAAGAGTTTACACGCTTCTTCTTAAGGCTGAGACCAATCAGGATTAGTTCTGGGTCAATGCATTAGGGGTAAAATCCTAGAAATGTAGGATCAGCCACCTGGGAAGAGTGAAAGGCCTTGGGTTGGCAACCAACAATGCCTGCTGTATAGTCTACCACTACACTGCTGTATGACGGGGTGTGGTTTTTAACATCTCTGAGCCACAAGGTCCTCATTTGGAAAATAAGAAATTTCGTAAGTTCCACACGATACTTTTCAACATACTGTTCATTGTTCTGCATGAAAATGTATCTTTCTCTTCAAATTTTTCTTCCCTTTGTTGTATTCCTTGTTTTTATTTAGGAACTTGGTGGTTTAATGCTACAAAGGCATTTCAGACAAAACTGAAATGAACAGAAAACAAACTTGCAAAAATAAAAATTGCAGTTCATACAGAAAAGGGCTATATATATAAAGGAAGTTATATAAAAGAAGGAAGTCTCCTTCAAATTGGACAGAAAAAAATCAAATTAAAAAAACTGGTAAAGGTCATAAAGAAACACATCCTGAAAGAAGAAATACTAATGATTCTTAAGTATATGAAGATGGCACAGAGAACAATTCACATTAAAGCTACACTGTGATACTACTTTTTACCCATTAGACCAGAAAAGATCCAAAAGTTTGGTAATGCTCTCTATGGGCAAAACCTCCAGAAAGCAGGCCCCACATGTACCTGCTATGGAAATGGAGCTGGGGAGACCCCTGTGGAGGGTAAGGAGCTGGCAGCTCTCCACGTCACAAATGCACATGCCTTCTGAGACAGCAAAGTCAACTTTAAGGTATTATCTTATAAATGTATCCTTGGTAACAAGATAATTCACTGCACAGTTATTTTTTTTAATAAAATACTGGAAATATCTGTCAATAGAAGATTGGTTTAAAAAAATAGGTATACTGCATACACATAGAGAAATAGCATACCTGAGGAAAAGCAAAGAAAAAAGAAAAACTGAGGTGCTGATATATATACTGATGTGAAAATATCTCAAAGAAGCACAGTCCAAAAGAATGAACACGGTATGATAACATTTGCTCAAGAAAAGCAGATGAATATATACAATGTTTGCTCGAATTCACCTTAACATTTCACGAACAGCTTAGAAACTAATTATCCTGACTCCCAGTGTGGAAGAAAACTTGACAACTGGGAGACAGAGTTGGGAGAAACATTTTTTTTCACTGTGAATTTGTTAATTTTTTGGAGTATTTAACTATATGGATGCATTGCTTATTCAAAGTTAAATAAAACACTTGTAAATTGTTATGATAGATGCCTCATAAAACTAAAAAGTTTGCTTCAATATTTATCTCACAAAATGTAGCAGTAATCATCATAAACTGGAAAAAACTCCCACAATATATAATTCTATCCAGGGAAAAGCACATTTAAAAAAAATTTAAAAGAATACATAAGCAGATCATTTGACTTAAAAACAGTCTTTACTCGTTGCTTACTGACTTTTCCTAAAAATGAAGCACACGGGGTGGTCGATGTTGGTTTACATCATCAGCGTAACAACAGTCCAACAGTGTGCAGCTGGAACCTGATTATGTCTAGAGATGCAAACTTTGGTATCCTGCATTCAGCGGCTGGGGCACCAGTGCAGTCTATGCACGAGGAGCCTCTTCATGGCAGGAGAGGTGCCAATATATTTTCTTATTTCCTGGTTTATCTGTGATGAACCAGCAAAACATGACTAGACTCAAGATAAAGATCAACTCTCAGTTTTGCCTGACTCACTATGGAGACTGGATTTTCTTAAAGATGAGAATTGGCACCACAACTTGAGCTAGTCTACATATTTATTTTGAACACGGGGCCATAAGAAACTTCCCTGATTATTTAAAGCCATAGGAAGCTATTTGGGGAAACTGTAATAATGGGAGGATTGTCCAGAAGAGTCCAGTCAGCCACTGCCAGAAATGAAACTCCTCTCCTTGGAATTCTGATTGCATCTCAGCACTATAAAACTTTTATTTCATATCCTCCTATATATCCTTCGTATCCAGTTTACAAATAAATTCATTTGTAAATTGTCTACATGTGCTTCTTTAGTAATAAATTATATATAAAACCTACACAAGAAATAGCAATATTTTTAAAGATCAAGAGGTAAATAAGCATTTATAAAAGTTTTAAAATTTTCTTCTCACATTCCAACATCATGCACTGCTTGTGGTATACACACCCTAACATGGAACATCAAATTAAATAATTCAGTAATTTTGTCATAATTTGCATACTATTAGAATGTTTGCTTGTGAATACAATTATAATGAATATCTGTCTCTAAACAGATAGATGACTTATACATAAAAAAAAAGATTTCACGATCCTGAACTGCACAGGAGGCTGTGTTCTACATACTTGGAATGAAATAATGATTAAGAACTCTTTCTCCTTGTCCTTAAGGAGCGTTAGAACTCGGTAGGGATGTTGCAATCTATGCTTTTATGTAAAATCTATATTAGCAGGAAGTGATAACTACCGTATACTCAAATGATTTGCAGTTTCGAGGGCAGACAAAAAGGCATTTCAACAGGAATCTTCAAGAAAGACATGACTGAAGAGGCTAGGTTACAGCTTGGCTTTGAATCATAAGAAGATTTTCAACCAATGGAGATGGGTGTGGGCAGGTCATGATGGCTGCGATGCCATTCTACATGGGGAGAAAGGCAGGAGCAACATGGTAGAATGGTGAGGGGTGTTCAAAGGACCAGGAGAGGTAAGCTGGAAGTGTGAAGTGGGAGTCAGATTGTGGAGGACCTTGAATTGCTGGCTAAGGATTTGGGCGTTTACTTAACACTCAGTAAGAGAGCTTGAGGAAGATGTGATGGAACTGAAAGAATTTCAAAATAAGAGTTAGACAGCCTGGTTCTAGTGCTACTTATAGTTATTTGACTTCAAGAAAATTAGTCTCTCTAAGCCTCATTTCCTTTCCTAGATGAAAGCTTCTTTCATCATTGATATTCTAAATTATAGAAATATAATTTATTATTATAAAGTCCTTATAGGACTTTCGAGCTTGCCTTGGCTTGAGCTGGAATCTGGTTAAAGGTATATTCTAATAACCCAGAGTAGGGTATTGATGGTCTACACTAGGGAGGTGGCAATGGAGGAAGGCAGTGGTGCCCACAACACAGAACAAGCACTGCCCTGCTACAGGCTTTATTTAAGAAATTGTCCAAATGAGAATGGGAAGGAGGAAAGAATATGAACGACATTGCCAAGATCGTACCTCGGGGCATGGTGAGTAACTGGCAACAGGGACAGGAAGAAGATTCAAAAATTGTCCACCTGCATTACCAAGAGAACTTCAGCACCATTATCACAGAGACTGGGAAAATATTCTAGAAGAAGGAGGTGAGGATAGTTTACTTACTGAGTTTAAGTAGGTAGAAGATTTTCCAGGTCAAAATGTCCAGCAAGGAGCTGTTACCTCAACATTAAAATTATGGATTTGAGCATCATCATCCCTCAAAAAGAGAAAATTCAAGATCAGAATTATAAACAAGTGTTTTCAAAGAGTTTATAAAGACAGGGAAATGCTCAGGAATAAAAAAAGCAATACATACATTTGGTTGCAATGTATGTAATTATATATTCATAGATAAAAGGTAAAAACAAAATAATTAAAATATAATCATTCAGTCTACATTATGAACATATGAGCGAACTTTATCCTTTATGCTTTTGCCTTCCAGTATTCTATAACCTACATTACTCTTATAAACAGAAAAGAAATGCAAAAATAAAAAGGATGATCAAAAAGTTTCTATTAAACCTTAATAAGTGTTTTTATAGTAAGTCATAAATGTCTCTGGAAAAAGAGGTCTATTTCAGAAGTGCTCACACTGACTAAAAAATCACACTTCATAGAAATCCAATGGGAATGCACTACAAGAATCAATTTTCTCAAGACTGCATAGTTCCAGTTACAAACAATAAGCTATTTATCCTCCCATTCCTGGTAGAGTCGAGCATACTGTATCTGTCTTCTTCCATAACAGGTTTCTGTACACTTAAAAGAGAAGGGAAAATACATCTGGACATGGAGAAAACCTCTGAGGAAGGAAAAATAACACTAAGTGTCAAGAGAGAAAACTTGAGTTTCAAAAGTACAGGACTGCCCCATTAAATTAACTCCATCACCAAGTAATAAAACTGAGACTTCAATTTTAATTTTATGCGTGGCAGCATCTTGTCTCTTAACCCCTAACAAAAAGCTGTATCAAACATAGGAGGAGTCTTAAGCTGAAAAAGAAACACTTTTATTAAATCTAGAATTAAGCAACCTCATTTGTTAGGTCACGTGTAACTGGAGTATAAAAAACAAAGTAAATATATTGGCTTTGTCTACTCAGAAATTCATATTTATGTAATATTATAATTAGGCTAGAGCAGAATATAATACACAATGAACAAGATACAAGATTCTAGGATTATTCTGAAATTGGTTAGTATTTTTCCTTCCTAGCTATTTGGAAGGAAGCTGCATAGGTTATGCCAACTGGCCTGAGACATTTATTTCTCCTAATGAGAACTCTCCCAGGGCCACTTGGATATAGATAAAAACGAAACTGACCCATGGGATGTCATGAATAAAGAGAACAGACAGTGACAGAACAAAGGAGAGGCCATTCCTTATGTAACATTTAGGTGGGAGGTAACTCAGATGCTAGGTGCTCATCTATAATTTCTTAGCCCAATGGGAGTGATCACTGGGTCAGTCTAGGTGGCTGACTCCACACCTGGAGCACCAAAAAGTGATGTCCAGCTTAATACTAACTGAGCCTAGAACAATTCTCCAAGAACTATAGCTGCACCATAATTGACTCTAATATTGTCTGCTTGTGATCTCTCTTGAGTTTTGGAAAACAACGTAACATATTGAAAGAACATGTGTTTTGAAACTAGACAGACTTAGATTTAAATCCCAGTGCCACCATGTTACACTTGCCATGTGAGTTTAGACGAGTCATTTAACCATTTGGAACCTGAGTTTTTGCATCTGTAAAAAAGGGGGGAGAAAATTCTACCACAGAGGATAATCATAAGAATTAAGTGAGATAACATACAAAATATTGTAACTGTATCAGCTCAATGCTAATATAGCAAATTGCATTGTAATAGAAAACTGTTGTATTCTCCAGAGAAGCAGAACCAATATGAGACAGATGATAGATACATACATACATAGACATATATATGGAAAGAGAGATGATGAAAGCTGAGAAATCTCAAGATCTGAAGCAAGCAAGGTGGAGACTTAGATAATATAGTCCCAGTCCAAAAGCCTACAGACTTCAGACCCAAAAAGAGCCAATGTTTCAGTTTGAGTCCAAAGACAGGAAAAGACTGATATTCTAGCTCAAGCAGTCAGGAAAGAAGAGATCTATCTTACTTGCCAGTTCTCAGCCTTTTTCTTTGATTCAGGCTTTCAACTGACTGGATGAGGCCCACCTACATTGGGAGAACAATCTCCTTCACTCAGTGCAACGATTCAAATATCATCCAGAAACACCCTCAGCCACACACACACCCAGAATAATGTTTGACCAAATATCTGGGCACCTCATGGCCCTGTCAAGTTGACACAAGAAGTTAATCATCACTACAAAATCTTAGTGGTTTACAAGGAGCGTTCATTCTCCTTAGATCAATAGCTACTGTACCAGGCATGATCTCACAGCAGTGGCAGACACACATGAGAACATGCCCATTTCATGCACAAGCACATTTAAACATTTGTTCACATCATGTCTGCTAACATCTGATTAACTAAAGCAAGCCACATGGTAAGCACAACTTTAGTAGAGCATGGAAATACACCCACCTCTGGTAGAAAAAACTGCAAAGCCATAGAACAAAGGGCCTGGATATAGAGATGGCAAACATTGGGGGGAAATAGTACAATTTACTGTGGTAACCCAGTGCCTGGCACATGTTAGATACTCAACAAATTTTATTTGTGTGCCTTTCCCAATCCCTCCACCCCAGTTCCACTTGCTGTTTTCCAAGAATTTTCCCATCCCTCTTTGCAATGCTCTACATTGAATACTAATATACTATTTTAAAGAATTAAGATAACGCCATTAATAAGAAAATGCTCTTTCACTCTATGGAGAGTTTCATGTACCAGGCAAGATGCTTTTTCACCTGACTCACAATACCTGTTAGTTCATTGCCCTGAGTGGTTTTACAATCAATTAAGAATGTACAATGTGTGTAAGTAATTTACAGCCTATTCTTCAGTGTGCCCTACTTTACACTTGCCTGTGTTGAATTTCACCGATTGTTATTTTGCTCAATTAACTATGTTTGTTCCACAATTATCTAATCTATTTAGTATGTTCTGGGAGTCTTTAAAGCTCCTTTCCCATCTCTGCCCTGACTAAATAATTTATCACCTGGTATGTTAACTGTCTGGCCATTCAGCCCAGCTTGGTAGAAATTTCTTTAAAAGTATAAACATTTCAAGTCTCAGTGTAAAAGGTATGGATGTTGTACAATTAATTTCTTTTCATGCTGTGACCTGCCTTTTTCTCTTCCTTGTTTTACTAATCTCTCAACTTGCTTTTAAATCCATAACAGACTTTTACATCTCAACACAATGCTACCAGTTGCTGTATGTACTTCTTTATGGAACAAATATGAAGATCTTATCAAGATGTCAACAGTCAGTTAGTAACTTGAGGCAACATGAAAAATAATCATAAAGAATGAAGGGTTCAGGTGGAATTTTAAACTGTAGAGGCCAGTGTTTAACAGTAAGATAGGTATTTAACCATTAAGTTGTCTTATTTCAAGAGAACACTAATAGGTATTGCCCCTTCTAGGATCTATCAGGCACTGTATGGACATGCTCAGACACTTTATTTCACTTTAATTCTCACCACAATCTTACTACATTGTTACTGTTATCTCTATATTAAGGATGAAAAAACTGAGTTAACCACTGTTTAAAGGATTTGACCAGGGTTACTGGCAAATATGTGAAAATCCTAATGGTTGATTCCAAAGTCCCATCTTTTCTCTAAATCTCACTAATAGCTCTTTCTCATTCCTTTGTCTATGACTCTTAGTGATAAACAAAAGTTCTCACCATTCCATAACTATATTGGAAATTAAGTAGTACTTTTCAAAAAGAAATGGAAGCAATAGGAAAAAAAAAATACCACTTTTTTTTTCAAACTATACTCTTCCCTTAAAAATGTATCTAATATGACCTACTATGGGAATATTCCCCCTCTCTATTTGAAAATCAATCCTTTATAATATTTAAATCAGTTCATGAAAATTTTCTTCCCCAACACCAGTCTCCAAATTCACTAAGCTTATTTAAGATTCTCACTATATAGTATCTCCAAACATTTTCAGTCACACATTCTTATTAGTAAAAATTTTTGCATATCCATCATCTCTAAAGTAAGTATATTGATTTACACATCATTTACATGGGCAACTTTGATCCATATGCTATAAAGCTGATGTTTTGCTTATTTTTAGGAAACAAATAAAATTAGAAGTTTTGATAGCTCTTCTTCCACCTCAGTGTGGGAGGAAAGGAAGTTAGAGACCAGTGCTGAATTATACGCTCCTTGCAGTCCTTAACAGTGTCTTATTTTCCTCTGACTCTTTAAGACCTGACATAGACCCAGACCATGCCAGGTATGGGATTGAGGCTTGTAAGATGAACAATGAATAATGGAGCTGACATTTTAGGAAAAGACCAGAGCCAAGCCTTTGTTTTACTTCTCTAACTTCAGAAAAATATTTTGTCAAGGACCAATCAGACCTTACATTCTTTTCTCAAATAATATAAATTTTCTCATGAAATGAATCTGTCTTGCGGCTGCAACACTCAAATCCCCACTCTAAGATGGAGTGGTTCCCAGGAAAGGGCATTGGCGTGAGACTTTCAGATTTGAGTTCTGGCTCTGTCACTCGCTCAACTTCACACCCTTGTACAAATCACTCAACCCTCAGAGTCTCTTTTTTATCAAGGATTAGAAAAGATTGGAATAGAGAATTATGAATAATGCTGCAGCTATACCCACCTAAATAAGAGGATGCTTATAATATTTTTCCTAAAAATAAAAGTTATATTGTGTATATTCAGTGACTTATATAAACACCTTGAAAAATAGTTACTTGAACCAGTCTTATACTAAGAAAAAAAATCCAAAAGTTGTTCTTTCTTCTTTATATTCAAATAAGCAAATGATGCCCAGGGGTGAGTAAGGATGCGGCTTGGTCTGATGTTCTGCTACAGCTAAACAAAGTGTTGTAAGAGACACTACCCTCCAGCAACTCCCACATAAACCCAATGTCTATAACGTTTCAACTCTGTTTCCCTAGGAAGCCTATCTTTTTGGTAGAATCTCTAAGGAGAGATGAAGACAATCAAATTAAGACTAATGAGTCTGCAGTAAGAGCCAAGTCACAAACTTCTGTGCTGGTCTATCTTTGTTCAGAGGATGGATGCAACTTGATTAAATTACAAAAAGGCTGTTACAGAAAAAGACAAATAAAGGAGGGTGGGGATCAGGGGAGGAGAGAATCTAAGAACAGCTAAAAATCTCCATTTTTGAAGAAACAACATTAAATTATACAATTAAATATATCATATAAGTTGTTCTGTCAGACATACATTGTATCCAAAACTTGCCTCTTGGAGTTTTGTCAGACTCTGATGTTTCAAAGACCACACTAATGTGAAAGACTGAAATAAGTTATACTGAACAAATGGAAAATTCTGCCATCAGACAGCAATTTTCTGTCAGAGATCTGCCCCTTATATTTTGAATTAGATCTAGATGCCTTCCTGGAAATAAGCATTCTTATCAGAGACTGAAGTGGTCCCAATACAAAAGAGAAAGTTTAAATACTCTAGAGTTTCACAAGACAATCCTCTTACTACTCCGGTGAATAAAGTGAATTTGGAAAGTTTTTTCTTTGTTTAAATGCCGCTTCACAGGAACCACTCTATAGCTTTTCCTCTCATTCTAAAGTGTTTCCCACCAAGAATGTAAGACTCAGCTCAAGGAGTGCCCAAAACCAGCTTTTGAACCCCTACTAACAGCCAAGTGCTTTTAGGACGTCATTTGAGCATGGATAACACAAAATTATCCCCTTTTTGTAGCTGAGTAAATTGTGGCTCGAGAAAGTTAAATAACCTGCCCAAATCCAGACAGCTAGCCAATGGCCAAGGTCTGTTTACCCCAAAGCTCACTATCTCGCTCTAGCGTGTGAACAACCTGCTGATACGCTGACTGTTCCAGTCTCGCTTCCACCTCAACAGTGACAAAATGAAATAGAATCTCTCCAGACACTTCTGTTCTCTCTTACAAGATGAATCCTTACTCTTGATTTGACTTTTTTTTGTGGGCATTTTCTTATTATTTAAAATTGAACACTTAACTTTTTTTTCCTCTAAAAACAAAGCCACAATTCCTTAGTTAATAGTGCACACACGTAAAGTTTAAAGCCAGGAAAAGTGAGTTACTCAGATGTATAAAGAAACTCACTCTAGTAGTAACTTTCTCCTTAGGAACCTACAGTGTTTTCATATCTATCATCTCACTCCTTACAGCATCTTTCTATAAAATCTAATTACCACATTTCATGATTAGTTATAGGGTCCAAACACTGCTATTTTAAACTAGTTCATCCAAAGGACCTGCAGGAGGAGAGAAACATTTATCTCATTGTACTACCTTAGCATAGGTTTTTCCTAAGTGAAAACAGAACTGAAGGATAGCAGATGTTCTAGTTGAAAATACTTCTAACCCACAACTATAGCCCAGTGGCTTTTCACAAAGTGTTTTTTTCCATTCTTACACTGCTGCCTGATCACTCCTTACCCTCATTTTCCTCAAAGAAATTTTGGACAGATTTTAGAATCATGATCCAGTGAATTTCTACATCATTCTTATAGCTTATAATGTGTACACACACCTGTGCACACATGCCTATTTATTTATTTACTTGTTTATTTATTAGAAAAGCTACAACAATATGCCTTTCCTTACTAAAGCCTGGTGATTATGCAAGCCCAGGCAAGAATTTGTGTCATTGTCTCTGGGGTTCCACAAGCTTTGACATTCTCACAATTTTCTTTCCTTAAAAACTAGTGAGTAAAGCAACACTTACAATTATACAGAATAAAAAAAAGTACTGCTATCCACGCCTTTAAACAAAACTAGACTAGTACTTAGACTCTGTGAATTTGATAATGAAATTAGCCTCAGGAGGTTTCACATACTCATCTCATTCAACATGTCCTTAGCCAGCTCAAGCATAAATTTTTATGGCATTTAATAGATATTCACTGCAACAAGGGAAAAGGGATAGAAAGAGGTATCTTCAAAGTCTCAAAAACAAAATAACACTAAGATCTACCCAAAATGCCAGTTGTCGCCCCACTGTTATGGCTCTAAATTACCTGGAATAAGAGGCCTTGTTATGGTGTCTAAAGGTCCCCATTTACTACCCCAAAGCCTGGTTAACTACACCTTTGTACAGGTTATCATATGAGTAAATAACAGATTTCCACCACTCATCATTCTATCTTGTTATCATGCAGAAGATCACATCAATTCAAATTGCCCACACTGATAGCAACTCAGCAAGTAATGTTTGCTGTCACTATGAAACACATATTCCGTCCATTCGCCAAAAAGCTGTCCCTGTGATTAAAAAGGATTCTTAGAGAAAGGAATGTAATCCAAATTGGAAATGAGAACCATCATTGAGTTGCCAACTTTTCTCTTAGATGAGAAAGATAATTTAGAAGGACCTTTATTTCTTGTTTTCCAGACACCTATCAAATAGGACAGCAGGAGAAGCTGCACAGAGGCCTCACAAGAGGGTACAAAACTTCCCTAATTTGGATTTATCATTGTGATTATCACCAATGAGTTCACCAGCAATAAACAACTCCTCTCTGAATGTAACAAGCTGTGCTGGGCAGAGCCCTGTCCATTTTCCTAAGACGTGTATTAGTTAGTTTGCTAGAGCTCCCTAACAAAGTACTACAGATACTGTGGCTTAAACAGCAGAAATTTGTTGTCTCATAGTTATGGAGGCTAGAAATCTAAAATCAAGGTGTCAGCAGGGTTGGTTCCATCTGAGGGCTGTGAGGGAAGTCTCTGTTCCAGGCCCCTTTCCTTGGCTTGTAGACGGCTGTATTCTCCCTCTCTCTCTTCACATTTTCCTGCCTCTATGTGCATCTCCATGTCCAAGTTTCCCCTTTTTATAAGGACACCAGTCATGTTGGATTAGGGCCCACCTTACTGACCTCATTTTAATTTGATTATCTCTACAAAGATTCTATCTCCACATAAGGTCACATGCTGGGGGTTAGTACTTCAAACTATGAATTTGGAGTGGACACAATTCAACCAAGACATTACTACCTAAACATCACATACAGTTTAGGAGAACTGTGCCACATTTTATCAGTAAGTTACTTGGATCATCACCAAATTTTAATAAGAGGCTGGTGCAGATACAGGAGATCCAAATAGCAGAAGCGACCAAATTCTGCCCTCAGAAGCAAGCCAATCTAATTGAAAAATTGGACACACACACAAAATAACAATATGGTGTGCTTGTGATGAATAGTAAGATAGAATTTTATAAACTGAATTACATTATTCCATTTCCTTCCTTCCTCCCTTCCTCCCTCCCTTTCTCCCTTCTTCCCTTTCTCCCTTTCTCTCTCTCTCCCTCCCTTTCTCCCTTCTTCCCTTTCTCCCTTTCTCTCTCTCTCCCTCCCTTCCTTCTTTCCTTTCTCCCTTTCTTTCTTTTTACATTTTGGATCCTCTCATCTTTATTTTTTTCAACCTCCAGAGGCTCTTCACAGCCTCTGGTCCCCTCTCCAGGCTGGTTCAAGCCCTTTCCCAGAGCACCACCTTGGATCATATAGTTGCTCAATACACTTCCATTTCCTTTAGATTTTCATTGTACATTCACCAGTGCAACCAAACTTGACTTGTTTGAGCAACCACAGCAGGAATCGCAGCCATCACTTAATCAGAATGAGTAGAGGCCAAATACAAACAGAAAAAACACCTGGAAATTGCTTTTAGGTGTAAAAGGCCAGAAACAGGGCTCAATGTACAATAATGTATTGACAGAACCTTTCTGTCTGGTTCACTTGCTCTGGATGCCAGTTTCTATACTTGTGCTAGCAAGTAGCACAACTGCCGGCTGTTATTCGGGTCACTTTATTTGGTTTTCCCAACACTGAGACGTGTATTGTAAGTTTATAAATGAGGACAATGAAGCTCAGGACCCCTTAGTTGACGTGGGCAAGGTTATACCATAACTTGGCACTAAAAATAGGTCTAGATCTTGGTTTTTTTCTGCTCTCCCCACTACTCTGCTTCTCATAAAGTGGGTAAGGACTGCGAATCTTTGCGTGGGTAGCTTTGTTTCGTGCAGTTTGTCAGCTAATCTGCACCTGACCCAGGCAGCTGCTTCGTAAATGTGTTTTGTGGGCCACGAGGCCTATCAGTGTAGGGTTGTGAGTGAATCAATAAAAAGAACTCAAAATGAATGTTCTACCAATTCTGGGCCAAGAGCTAGCTACCTACCTTCTTACATGAAAAATGGGTTTTTATTAATATTGTAGACAGACAACTTTAAAAAAAGCTAAACAAACAAACAAACAAAAAGTCATTCTTTGGAACTACTTCAGTTCCCACAGTCTTGATACTGTGTTTACAAATCTGTCACTACAGTTTCATGCATTCCCATGGCATGTTCCTACTTGTATCATTCTTGTTCCTACTGACTATATAAGGAAAGGAGTAGACAGAGAATCACTGCAGCTGTGGAGGAGAGCGAGAAATACAATAGAACAGTCATTGGAGTAATTGAGCTTACACAGTGGTGATTCTCAAACCAAGGAGTCCTGTCCCTAAGGAGACCTCAGAGTCACCTGGCATGATAGATTATGTCCCAGGAAGATGACAATGACCCCTCACATCCCCATGCTCTTTCACTAATATATTTGTGCCCTCTTCTCATTAAGAGATGGGTGTCTATTTCCCCCCCACTTAAAGTTGGGCTGGCCCTCTGACTTATTTTGACTTTGATGCTTTTTCATTTTTGGATTTATGTCTTAGGAGAACTTACAACCTCTGTTTTTTCCTTCTTGGAAGCCAAACACCATGTAAAGAAGCTGGGGTGAATGATGAATTACCGGGTGGACAGGGAATGTTCCCAGTCTCCAAAGCATCCTCAGCAAGTCCCCAGACATAATGGTGTGGGTAAAGCCAGCTTGGACCTCTCACCCAGCCAGGCTGCCAGCTGAATGCAGCAACCTGAGTGAGCCCAGAGAAGACTAGTAGAAGAACCACTATGTCAACCCACACAATCTTGAGAAATTAAATGGTTGTTGTGTGAAACCACTCAATTTGGGGTTGGTTTGTTACAGGAATAAATACTGGAAACACCTAAAGCTTTTCTGAAATAATCATGCATTCTTATCTTCCTCCCTTGGACTCTAATGCACTACTTATCCTCCCAGGAACTTTAGATTTATCCGACAGAATCAATAATATGACCTTTCCTTGCACTCCATTTGTTCAACTGAGGATAATTAGCCATGGTACAAATCAGCTTGTGGTTAAATGCTATAATTTAGGGACACAAGAATTTTGTACTTCATCAGAAGTGCATCCACCCTTGTCAAAAAAATTGAGAATTTTTGCTTTATAGAATCATTGAAAATGATTCCCATTCAACAACAACAAAAAATAAACAACCTGATTTTTAAAATAGGCAAAAGACTTGAATAGACATTTCTCCAAAGAACATATATAAATGGCCAACAAGCACATGAAAAGATGCATAACATCACTAATCATTAGGGAAATGCACATTAAAGCCATCATGAAATACCACCTCGTACCCATTAAGATGGCTACTATCAAAATCCAAACAGAAAATAACAAGTGTTGACAGGATGTGGAAAAACTGGAACACTTGTATATAGTTAGTTGGTGGGAATGTAAAATGATGTAACCACTGTGGAAAACAATATGGTAGTTCCTCAAAAAATTAAATACAGAAGTTCCATATGCTCCAGCAATTCTACTCCTGGGTATATACCCAGAAAAAAAAAATAAAAACACTAATTTGAACAGATAGATGCCTCCACAACATTCATAGCAGCATTGTTTGCAATAGCCAAGTTATGGAAGCAACCCAATTGCCTATCAACAGATGAATGGATAAAGAAGATGTGATGTGTGTATGTGTGTATATATATATATATATATATATATATATATATATATATATAAAGAATGTGCTCCGTATAGTTTGAGATCAGTCTGTTCTCAATCACATTGGAGAAATGAGGTCTAGATTAAACTGAAGAATGAATAAAAGATTAATCTCTGCCCTAAATGAGCTCAAAGTTTGAGAAGGAATTGCTCTGGTGACTGTCCAACATAATAGGTGTGGAAATAGTGACATGTACAGAAAGCCATGGGAATACAAAGAAGGTCTAAGAGATGATAGCTGGGTTTTATTTTTAACAATCATGTTAAGCCATTAGGAAAATGCAACTTAAAACTTTGAGACACCACTTCACACCCACTAGGATGGCTAATAAAAAAGAAAGATAATACAAGTGTTGGTGAAGATATAGAGAAACTGGGATGCTTGTACACTGCTGGTGGGAATTTTAAATGATGCAGAGGTTTTAGAAACAGTTTGGCAGTTCCTCAAAAAGTTAAGCATAGAGTTACCACATGACACAGTAATTTCACTTGTATGTATACAACAAAGAGAAGTGAAAACACAAGTCCACATGAAAACCTGTATACAAATGTTAATAATAGCCCCAAGATGAAAACATCCCAAATGCCCCTCAACTGATGAATGGATAAATAAAATGTGATATGTCCATACAATGGGATATTATTGGATAATAAAATGAAGTACTGATACATACTATAATATGGGTGAACCTCGAAAACATGCAAAGTGGAAAAGGTAAATCACAAAATGCCACATATTGAATGATTCTGTTTATATGAAATGTGCATAACAGGCAAATCTATAGAGACAGAAAGTAGGTTAGTGGTTGCCAAGAACTGGTGAGAGGAAAAATGGAGAAATATTGCTAGTGGATATGATGTTTCCTTTTGGAGTGATGAAAATTTTCTAAAATCGATTATGGATATATTAAAGGCTACTGAATTGAACACTTTAAATAGGTAGATTTTATGAAATGTGAATTATATCTCAACATAGATATACAAAAGCTTTGAAGGGAATATGACAAAATCCTAGTATTTCTTAATCCTTCTGGGGGTGTGGGAGTAAGTTTAAGTGTATGAGAGGACAGCACAGAAAGGGAACTTCAGGATAGAGAAGAACGTGGTCCAAGGCATGGACGTGTTAAACGCCACGAGCTGAGATTGGAAAGGGGTTTGCATCTTTGGAATTTGCATCAAAATCTGAGTCTGTCCTGGTACCTGAGAATAATGAATTGATTATAATGATATGTTTTAGGAATATATGTGGCCATGTAGAGTGAACTGTTGAGGTAGTTAGTGACTGGAGGCAAGAGAGACCAGTTGGCTGTAATCATCTGCATGAGAACTGTCAAGGACCTGACACACTGTGATAGTAGTGGAGATGAACAAGAAGGAAAATATTTGAAAGCTAATTACAAAAAATTGAAGACTTAAAAAGTTACTTACTATGCTAAGATTTTTAGGTTGAGAGATAAGGTAGATGCTGATACCAGTTTTAACCTTTATAGTAAAACCCAGCAAATTTGGGAGGCAGTGTCCGTAAAAATGCACCAGTAGGATCTCCTGCTACAGGGGCATAAGGACTGAAGGCTCAGGTGCTCTGAATCCACCACTGTGTTAGCACCAAGGCCACACTTCCCCAGGCTGCTCTCAGCCAATGATTGGTGTGGTAGGACTACTAAGGCAGGTCCCTTCCTGCAAAATGTGGCCCTCTTCTGGGAGACAAATTTGACTCCAGGACTTCTTGCTAAATTCTTAGAACTGCACTGCAGCGTGAGGCTCCACGTACCAGTCCTCTTTCCTTCCCTCTCTCCTTCACCAAGGCCAGTCCCCTGTGGGTCTTACAGCTCTCTCAGCCTCTTCCAGCTCCCTCCTACTTTTCCCCTACACGTTGCCATAAACTGAATGTTTATGCCCCCACATCCATATGTTGAAATACTAACCCCAAATGTGATGGTATTAGAAGGCAAGACCTTTGTGGGTAGGAGTGTCTAAACCACTCTGGCTCCATTTGTCAGCTCCATCTAAGATCCACAGTCCTATGCTCTCTCCTCGCGGTGTAACTGAGCTTTAGCCTACTCACAAGGAATGTGCCCAAGCCAGATAAGTTTCCCATCAACTTTTACCCTTGCCTTCATCTGATATGAAAACTGGAAGAGTGCCTTTTTCTGATACAGGAGGTTAATGGTCATTGAGTCCGTTGAGGGGAAAGAAAAAAAGCCTGGGTCCAGTTGGTGCAGACAAGCTTTTCACTCCGTAGTCAGATTCTGTTTAGCTTTGGCCCCTTTCAGCCACACTGTATGCCCTTCAGTGGTCAGAAGGCAGCTGCGAATGCCTCTGGATCTTCTGCCTGCCCACCTGATCCTTCCTACTTGTATGTAACTTACCCACAACTTCATAGTTGCACTTTATGGAGTTGCACACTTAGTCTTTTCATCTCAAAATTCCCTCTCCATCTCCCAACAGCATGATTAGATCATGAGGGTGGAGCCTTCATGAATGGGATTAGTGCTGTTGTAAAAGAAAACCCCAGGGACCTCCATCACTCCTCCCACCATGTGACAATACAGTGAAAAGGCAGCCATCCACAACCCTTACCAGGAGAGGCTCCTTACCAGAACCCAACCACGCTGGCCACCTGACCTCAGACTTCCAGCCCTCAGAACTCTAATAAACCTTGCTTCTCATGTCTGTAGTACTGGCACTGAGAAGTGGGGGTGCTCCTGAAACAAATACCTGAAAATGTGGAAGCAGCTTCGGAACAGGGTAACAGGGAGAATCTGGAAGAGCTCTGAGGTGTATGCTAGAAAAAGCCTTCATTGTCGCAAGCAGGCTGTTGAGAGCAATGGTGCTGGGAGCTCACAAAGGAGAGGTGAGCTGCAGGGGAGCCTCAGTCTTCCTGGAGATCACCTACTAACCAGGAACAGAGTGTTGGCAGAATGGTGGACAGTCAAGGCTATCCAAATGAGGTGTCAGACAGAAGTGAGGGATATGTTATTGGACAATGTATAAAATTCAATCCTTGTTATAAAATGGCAAAGAACTTGGCTGAATTGTGGAAGGTAGGACTTGTGAGAGATGAAATCAGATATTTAGTCAAAGTGATTTCTAAGCAAAGTGTTGAAGGCACAGCTTGGCTCCCCTGACTGCTTAGAGTAAAATGTGATGAAGGAGAAATGACTAAAAAACAGAATTGTTAAGCAAAAAGAAACTAGATCTTAGAGATTTGGTAAACTCTCAGCCTATGGATACTGCAAAACAAGAGAGCATGTTAGGCAGCTGAGTAGGGTGCGGTCAAGTGACCATTTGATAAAGAGATTAGTCTCAGTGTGAACCATGGACTAGTCTGTCTCAATAGAAACGAGGTACTATTCTCCAAGCCAGTGGAAGAATGACCTCAAAGATAATTCAGAGAGCATCAGAGCTGCAGGTCTACCACAAGCCCAAAGTGCAAGGGTGGTGGGGGGCAGTGATGTATGAAGGGCCAAGTGGTTTCAAAGTCAAAAGACTGATGCCTGGGGGTCCCGATGCAGCACAAGCTGCTCTGGCTGCCCCTCTGGAGAGCACAGGCAGCAAATCTGGGCAGCCTCCACGTGGGCCTTAGGAATATGGTTGCCTCCACCTGGATTTCAAAGACTCTCTAGCAGAGCCTCTGGCACAGGACCCCAAGCTGGGAGAGCCCCAGGGTCTGGGCAGAGAGCTGCTGGAGGGCCTGCCTACTGAGCCTGGGGTGGCATTGCCGCCATAGTGGGCCTCAAGGATTGAGCCAATGAGAATTATTCACAAACATTTAAGGTCTCATAGAGTTTGCCACGGAGTTTAGACTGACTTGGAATCAGTTGCCCCACTCTTTTTTCCTGTTTTTTCCTCTTGGAATGGAAAAGTCTGTCCTAATGCCAGCTCCATCATTATAGTTTGTTTTATTTTAGGTTTTGTTTTGTTTTTTAATTTTTCCCCCAATGGAGGCACTGGGGATTGAACCCAGAATCTTGCACACGTCAAGCACGTGCCCTACCACTGAGCTATACCCACCATCCCTCAACCATTGTATTTTGGAAGCACATAACTTGCTTGGTTTCACAGACTCACAGCTGGGTAAGTGGCTTTTCAGGTTGAGTTGTAAATTTGAGTCTCACCCATATCTGATTTCTGTTGTTTATAATTCACCTAGTCTATGGTATTCTGTTATGGTAGCTCAAAGGGGCTAAAACACAGGTGATTCCTTCAAAAATTTCTGCAATCTAATCCCATCTTAGTATCTGCTTCTCAGAAGATCCAAAATAATAAATGGGGGAAAAGAGGTAAAAATAACACTCCTTATTCCTTTAGCCTAGTTTCCTTTTTTAATTAAAATTTAATATTCATGCAACAAACATTTTTGAGCACCTGTACATACAATGATCTACAGAGTAACTGAAATCAAATACCATGAAAAATTTCTTGGTTACAGTTGTTTTCCAAGGTTCTGTGGTTTTGTTTTACATATTAATGACCTGGCCTTGGTTCAGTACACTTTTTATATTATAGAGAAATACTGATTATCATATAAAAACAAATATTGTATATTAGGGAACAAAAACAAAGTTAAAACTTTAAGGTTGCCCCAACTATTTTAAATGTATTTATGTACAAAGAGAGAGAAAAGACAAAAAAACAACAACAACAAAAAAAACAGTTCCCAAAGGTCTGAAAGGTAGAAATTATGAATTACAGGTTAGAATTATGAGTTATTTTCCTTGTTTACTCTCTTCTTTATATTGTTTTAAATTATCCAAAATTTCTGCAATAAACATTTTGGTAATGAGCAAGATTTCTATGTCTTGAGGTTACCTATAGAAAGAACTAAATTGGTTGAGGCTGATAAGAAAAGGTTATTTTCTAGTTTCAGAGACCTTGGCTAGACTCTTTTAGTGTGCTGCCATGGAAATTAAAATAAAAATAAAAATAAAAATTGCTATAATTTTTTTTATATCTAGAAAGATCCATATATAGTGTTGAATCTCCTAGATTATCAGAATCATCCCTCTCTGCAGTTTGATGTAGATGTTTTCATGTCTTGTTAAAACCAGGTTTGAGAGCTCACCCCTATGAACTATGCTAAAAACTCTGAGAAACTACTCTTTTAAATACAAAAATAAATACCCTCCAATGCTCATTAACACTGAAAGGATTTAAATTCAACATAATTCTCAAAAGAAAATGTAGAGACAGCAATGTCTGTGCCTGAGGTGCATTTCAGTTCCCTTTCCACCATACCCTCACTTTTTTTCCTTTTTTTTTTTTTGCCCACAGCTAGAAAGTCTGAAGTGGCACAAGCCTGTACCTTAAAGATAAAAAGGAAAAGACATTACACTTTTATCCTTGGGAGATTTCATTTTGCTTGCTCCATTATGTCTACAGAAAGCTAGTCTTTCAATATTTGTGCCATTCAATTTCTCAACCAGAATCCAGTCAAGAACCCAGTCAAGAACAAAATATAAATGCTTTATAAGTCTTGCCAACACCCTGAACAACCATTCAAATAGAACTCCAGATTGAAAGACCTACCAGATATAGAAAAATGAAGGTTACCGTTCAAGAAGTTTGGAGCACAAAAAGTCATCAAAGCATAAGAAACAATAGCATTATTAGAAATATGGAATCATTTCCTTTCTTTAAGAAGACAAATCTCATTGCTTAAAAGACTACACAGTATCAGTTTGAAATACACAGTTCTGACCAAAATCTCCCACTTTAATCTCTTGCTATAACAGACTGAGCCAAGATTGGTGTGTCCAGGCAGCTATCAGAGAATGGTGAGAGCCATTCGATTTTGTGAGAATGCTGAGAAGGGAAATAAGTTTGAAAAATATAGAGTCTATTTTGGAAGAAACAGAGTAATTTTTTATGCGTTGCTATGAATTTGACTAGTGTTCCCAATCTCAAATTAGTATGTTAAAAAAAAAAGCAAATGTTTTAACTACATAAAACCACAGGACATGAAATATAAGCAATCTCATTTCACAATACAGAGCAACGATGGCAAAAATAAAGTGGTTCACTATTATGAGGTTCTATATTACTTACTTACATGTAATGTAACAATAGTAGGCTGAGAATTAAAGAAAGTCAAATTCTAATCTCAGATTCACCCTCTACTAAACTGTACTAATTAGAGCAAGCAAACTGAACTTTCTTATCTGTTTCCTCATCTACAAAATGGGTTGAGTAATACCTGCTCTGTCATCCTCAAGGAATTACTTGAGATTTGAATAAGAAAATGGCATAAAAGTGCTTTAAACATCATGAAGCACTACTCAGTTTTAAAATGATTATTACTTCCAGCTACAGCAAATTATTAATGTATAGCACATGGGAAAGATGGCAAAGTGAATTCCTACTTCATTAGCAATGTTAGACAGAATGCTCTTTCTCTATCTCTCTCTCTCTCTCTCTCTCTCTCTCACACACACACACACACACACACACACACACACACACACACACCATTCCTTATCAAAGCCAGCTCTGAAAAGCAACTTGGGTGATAAAAGGAAGAATAATATTTAAGAGCAAATTAAAGATATTCTTTAACTCATTAAAGAAAAATTCTGTGTTTTATGTTCTTAGCATTTAGTATTATTTAAGTAGGTAAAATATTCCTTTCTTATTAAATATGCATAAGTGAGAAAAAATAATAAGATTAAAACTCTACCTCATACCATTCACCAAAATAAAATCTACATGATAAAAGAACAGACTTTTTTAAAAATTTAAAGCAACCAGAAAAAAACAGGTGCTCAGTCTCTTACACGAAGAGGAAAACTTTCTAAGCATAAGAGCAAAAGTAAAAACCATAAAATAAATTATGGATAAAATTTAATAATAAAAATAAAAACTTCATGTATATCAAAATAGTATCATAAAAAAATTAAAAGGCAAATGACAAACTGGGGAACTATCTATTTTAGCAATGGATTGATATTCTTAACATATAAAGAACTCAAAATCAATTAATATAAAGTAAATATTACAATAAAAAATTTGAAATTCTTAACATATAAAGAACTCAAAATCAATTAATATAAAGTAAATATTACAATAAAAAATTTGAAATAATAAGAAAAAAAAATCCAAAAATGGGCAGAAGATCTAAACAAGTAATTCTCCAATGAAGACATACGAATGATCAATAGGCACATGAAAAAATACTCAGCATCACTAATTATCAAAGAAATGCAAATAAAAACTATGATGAGGTATCACCTCACACCAGTCAGAATGGCCATCATTCAAAAGTCCACAAATGACAAATGCTGGAGAGGATGTGGAGAAAAGGGAATCCTCCTACACTGCTGGTGGGAATGCAGTTTGGTGCAGCCACTATGGAAAACAGTATGGAGATTCCTCAAAAGACTAGGAATAGATTTACCATATGACCCAGGAATCCCACTCCTGCATGTATATCCAGAAGAAACCCTACTTCAAAATGACACCTGCACCCCAATGTTCATAGCAGCACTATTTACAATAGCCAAGACATGGAAATGGCCTAAATGTCCATCAACAGATGACTGGATAAAAAAGATGTGGTATATTTATACAATGGAATACTATTCAGCCATAAAAATGACAACATAATGCCATTTGCAGCAACATGGATGTCCCTGGAGAATGTCATTCTAAGTGAAGTAAGCCAGAAAGAGAAAGAAAAATACTGTATGAGATCACTCATATGTGGAATCTAAAAAAAAAAAAAAAAGAACATAAATACAAAACAGAAATAGTTTCATAGACATAGAATACAAACTTGTGGTTGCCAAGGGGGTGGGGGTGGGAAGGGATAGACTGGGATTTCAAAATTTGTAGATACTGACATGCATATGCACAATAGAGCAACAAGATTATACTGTATAGCACAGGGAAATATATACAAGATCTTGTGGTAGCTCACAGTGAAAAAAAATGTGACAATGAATATATGTATGTTCATGTATAACTGAAAAATTGTGCTCTACACTGGAATTTGACACAACATTGTAAAATGACTATAACTCAATAAAAAAAGTTAAGAAATTTGATATGACAGTTCACAAAAGAATAAATATAGTCAATAGACATTCTTTAAGGTCAATTTTCACCACAACAAAAGCTGTTAATTAAAATAAAGCATAATCATTTTTCTCCCAGCAACCTGAAGGTTTCAGGAAGACCCATACAACTATAAATGGCTGAGGAGAATTTCATATGTTATGGCATTTCTGAAAGGTCATCTGGTCATATAAACTATTTCACTTGTTTAAGATAAATTTGCTGAATGCCAGTAAAAGTCAGATACTCTGCCACAGACTAAAGAAAGAACAAGACATGTGAAATTCCCCTTATAATCTGGTGGGGGAAACCGGCATTAAATTGTTGTACAAATAGCTGTAGTAATGTAGTCACATGTGAGGTGATGACTGGAAGAAGGAAATGCACTTGAGATCTGTTTTGGATATAGAATTCACAGACCTTGATGTGAGGTATTCGCTATCAAGAACGGGTTAGCATGAGCAAGTGTTCAACTACGCAACTGGGTAGATAGTGGCTCTTTCACAGGCTGGGAGGGAGAAAAGGAGAGCAGGTCCAAAGATGTTAGGTTTGACATGCCTAGGAGACATCCAAAGATGTGAGGAAACAGGTCAGAAAAAAGATCTGCATGGAAAATATAAACTAGTGGCTTGTCAACATGGGGTTTACTATATTTAAGCCATAAGAGTAGAGAAGATAGGCAAAGGAAAGCGAACAGAGGGAGAAAGGGATGTTGCTGTTGAAACTGCTGCGTTATGGAGAAAAAAGAATGTGGGTGCAATACTTCTGAGACATCAGGTAAATACAAGAATGAAAAGTATCCTTGGGATTTTGCAGCCTGGAGATCATTGGAATTTTAGTGAAACAGTTTCAATCACTCTATTTCTAGGAGTTTATTCTAATGAAAAAATTAGAGGAGCACAGAAAACATTAAATAAAAAGATATCACAGAATTCTATACAATAGAAAAATGCAGAAAATAATCTAAATGACTGAAAATAATTGGTTAATGTTTCTTCTATAAATAGAATGCTATTAAGTCATTCAAAATGTTTTCAGGATAAAATGTTAATTTTTAAAAAGCAGAATACAAAAATATACAGCATGATTTTTAAATTTTGTAAAAAAAAATCACAAATATAGAATACCACATAAAGTATGTTTAAAGACAATATATTAAATCCATCTCTGTGTAAAGTTATGGATGATTTCTATCATGTTCTAAAAAGTCTTCTCAACATTTCTACTATGACTGTGTATAACTTTAATAGAGAAGAAACTATAAATTACTTGCATATTTTAATAAGAGGTTGCCTAGACACCTCTGAGCACCCAAGAGTTTTTAGTGATATTAAAACCATTTTTCACAATTCAAGTATGTTTAAAATGATGTGTCTGAACAATTCAAGTTTCTTTATTTTTATAAAGTTGGAAAATATTGATCCAAAATTTTTTTTATGTCAGAAATCCAGAAATAGCAAAATTAAAACTATCAAATCAATAAATAATATTTAGTAAGCTTATTGTGCACATAAGAACAATTTGCAAACTGGGAACTTTCCAAATTCCAAGATTGATATGAAGCTCAGGGGCATGAAGTTATAGGATGGCTTATGAAGTGAAAATGAGAAAGTTGTTACCCTTTACAGTGATTGGTTATTACAGTGAAGGTTTTCAGACAGCAGAGTATTGGTTAAAAGTGATTATCTCATACCATTTTAAGGAAGATGACTTGTTGCTTTTAAGATTGTCAGAAGCATTTACAAGAAATAACCTAAGTTAAGTTTCACTTATGTTCATGAGACAAAGTAAATTTAGTTTTGCTTACATGGCTTAAATGGTTTTGTCTGCTCAGGGAATTCTCAAGTGCAGTCTCCACTTTGTATCTACCACATAAAATAAATTTAGGTTACAGGGAAGAGACGGGAGAGAAAATATGACCTATGACACAATCAAGGAGGAATACTAGAAAATAATTTCCAAAGTTTCTTACAAGTACTAAACCCTAGGCTCAGGAAGGCAAGCCCCTTGCGAGAAGAGTTGCAAAGAGAGATGGTGTAGCCTCACTTCTAAAGCCAAGATACCTGCAACTCTATTTTCTCAGCTAATTCTGCTGCTGAAACTTCTAACTAGATGAAAAAGAGATCCAAAACTCCCACCCAAAACTTAAATTTCCAGATCACTTTCTTTCTAAAGTGGTATAAATGAAACTAAAAAGAACCGCAGAAAGAAAAGGACAATAATTGATCTAGACTCTTGGTTTCAAAACTCAATGTTCAAATCCATTTCCCATCAAAATGACACTTGGGGAGGAGGTTTAGAGATTTAGATAATAGCTTCCAGCTAAAAAACAAAAAAGCAATGGAGTGGATTTTGAATGGGTCATTGAGTTTCTGGCCTGGAGCAAGTCACTCCACTATAAAAAAATAAAAAAGGCTGTTTCTCACAATGCTACCATGGTTTTGAAATCAAAATAGAAAATTTGTAATAAAAGACAATACCCACTTGCAAAAAAACAAAATTCTCTAGCACTATTTAGTATAACAGAAACATCTTGTTTCTACGTCAATCTACCTTAACCTAAGGTTAGCCTTTTTTTAATCTGCTTTACTTGCTTCAAAAGAAATTCTGCATTGAAACAAAGAACTTAAAATAATTCACATTATAAGTTCATCTTTAATAACGTTCATCATAAAGACTAACATGGAAAATCAGCTTTTTAATGGAAAGCAGACATTAGCACAACCAAGTTTGTAATGTGCGAGTATCTTGCTTGGTCATCTTACTGCCTCCCTTTTTAAAAGCCTGTTAGCTTTTACTTATACTTGACTTTCTGCCTCAACTCTTAAGAGATATTAAATATCTACCTTCCATTTTGACAGACTTTAATTTTGCTAAATGCCACTTCCAACTTTTAGAGTTTCGGAAGTTTTCATTAAAGTGGAGTGTTAGCAGAGCTTTGTTCAAATAATTTATTCAGTTTCTCCTTTTATACCTATGGGCTCAGTTTCCAATAGGCCTCTAAATTACATCTGCAATGTATGATAACCTTTTCAACAGACAAAATTGCTTATTTTCTACATAATGGTTAATTTCAACCATAGTCATGCAAGGACTTATCTGATTTTAGGAGACTATGCCAGCTTATTAAATCCAAAAGAATTTTTTCTTCTTATTCAAGAGCTGATACATATTTTAAACTTTGGTTTGATATCAAAGAGGTAGAATATTTAATTTATTATTTCATTTTACTTGCTCCCTAAACCTAGACTAGGCTCAAATGCAGACTAACAGGATTTCTAAACACAAATGCCTGCCAATGTCAAGAAAGTCGAGCATCTACGAGAAAAGCAGAACTGCACTGCACTGTGAGAGGCTATGACCTGTTCAAAGCAGACACCTGCCACTCAGCAACAGCCCACTTTTGCTAGGAGAGAATATAGACCAGATGAAACCAGAGCTTTAGATCCACCAAAAAGGGCCAGAAATTGGGATTTATAAATCCATTAGCAACTAGTGTTAAAAAAAAAAAAAGAAAAGAACTCTGAGAATTAAATCAAGCCAACAAAAAATGTTGCAGCCCACATCCACCACCATTTTGTTACTTCTGATGTAGGAAATCCCCGCATAAAGTGAAATTCCCTCTGTACCTGCTCCTTTAAAGGTGTAAATTATACTGTTTAAATGTGATTATACTATCTGAAAGGAAAAAAAAAACAGCAGTTATCATACTGCCTTAGTTCATAAAATCAGAAAGAATTAATCTAAAACTAACAGAAATGAAACCCAAAACAGCTAGATTTTGATGACGGAAATGAAGGGGAGAGCCTGGTTGAGAAAGCCGCAATGAACCATGGCACAGGAAAACCCAGATGTAGATGAAGCAATGGTCGGGGATCTGTTTATGCAAATGGAGCCTGTGACCTGAGCTGAGGCGGCTTCGACGACCTAGAGGCTGTGCAAGAGTCCCAGGTATTCGGGACGAGGCTGCAAAGTGTCATTGATTTCTAAAAGTTGGAGGAGGCCAGCTCTGTTTTAAACAAGTATTGTCGACTGGCAACATAGTGTAATAAGTCCCTAATCAATTCAACTACTAAGTACCGTATAGGGGGAAAGTTGCTAACTTTTTTTCAATCCACTATGTTAAAATTAAGTATTATGCAAAGCACTCGAACATTTAAGAATCATATTATTAAACCATCACCAAGTCTTGGCAACCAGGACACAACAAGGAATCAAAACAAGAAGGTAATTATGATAGTACAGCAGCTGGTATTTTTTTGCAGCCAATGTGTTGAGAGGTGCTGGGTAGCAAACTGTAAAGTTTTCATAGGATTGAAAAGAGGGCCAAATAGTGAGGTATGTGCACTGCCAGGTTCTAAATTACATATCCCAAGTACCACGAAGCCAAAACATCTCACATTTCCATTACCTCTTTTCTGACCACTTTAACTCTTTTGTTTCTTCAGACAAAGCACAATATTCTCATGAATCTTCATTATGACACTTACCATAAACTGGCTGGTGCTATGTTTAATTGTCTTCACTTAAACACTGGAGGACGGGGAAAGGTTATTTTATTATCACTAACACATCTAGCAGGGTCCCTGGTAGAGAATACCGGCTCCATAAACTGACATGAATCCAACTGGTGGTGGCACTTCCCTAATGCATCCTGGCAGCTCCCTTTTCTTCAGCTATTCCCCAGGGAACATCTGCTCTACCTTCTTATCTGGCTCTGCTGCCAGCCTTATCGAGAACGGTCTCACCTCTCCCAACAGAATCTGTCATCCAGAAACTGTTTACCAAGTTTGCTTTTCGTAATACCCTTAAGCAGGCTCTAACCCGTGTCTTGGTATTGAGAATGGTCTCTTAAAAACTAGTTTCCCTTCACATTTTACAAATTATTCCTGATACAAAATTCTCCCAATCTCTTATAAAACCCAGTAACTATGAAAACTGTCCTAATGTACTCAATAATTCCTAAAGCTTTATGATGATAAAGACTTGAGCTCTGTCACATTTACCTCCAAATTTTCTAGTATTGCAAATTCCTGCCTCTTCAGAACTATTACTTATTTAACTCTCTCTTGGGACATGATTTGGTCCTTAACAGGTATGGACTCTTCTTTCTGGCAGTTCAAAGACACCTTCATCCTTATTGCAATAGACAAGGTTTAATTTCCTTTCTCTCTGCTAAAATACCTGCTAAGATAAGTGACATTGCTGAAAAGTGAATCCGATTCAATTCTCCACTGAACATGCCCTTGGTAAAAGAAGACCAGCACTTCTTACACCCTGGTGTGCATATGAATTACTAGGAGATCTGGTTAAATGCCTGTTCTGGATCTTGTATTTCTAAACCCTACCAGATGCTGCTGTTGCTGGTCCACACAGGCCATACTCTGAGTACTGAGGATCCAGACAAGGTACCTTTTGAACTCCTCCCCTGATGCTTTTCCAGTTTTCCTTTTCTCCAAAGCACCCACCCAATTGCTGTCCCTACCCTTGGCCACACTGCAGTAACCTGCGCAAGTCTGCTTCCCATGAACCGGCCCACCTCAGTGCCCCATTACTCTTTCATGATTCCCATAGGGACTTGCCCTCGGCAGGCTGCAACACTGCAAGAGAAAGCTAGTTGACTGACTCACATGAAATATTAATAGCTGCTTTTTGAGCCATGCTTTATTTTACAACTCTCTACTTGATCCATAGGCAGTGAGAGGAACATTCTAGAGCAAGGGTGGGGGCTTTCTCTGGACTTCTAAAATCCCAACCCATTGATGCTGCCTAAATTCACCTGTGTGGACTGATTCATTTATGCTCTTGAACGTTATTACTATACTAGAAATTTCCATTATTTGGCACCTCTCAAGTTCACCTGCCTAGAGTGACTCTGATTCTCCTAATTTTCTCCTAACCCCCAGGTTGAGATGCTGTGACAGCCTTACTCGGGAACTGAGACTGTTAAAAATGTTGAAGTGCTTCTGAAATCCTATCAGACTTGGCAATATTACAGGGATGAATCAGACACAGAAGTATGTTCAACTTTCAGCTGAAATGAGAATGTCTTTATCTAAATTCCATTAAACCTGGCATCTTTCAGAGAGTTCTCCGACAGGAACAAAACTCAAACACAGTGTCTGCAGGCCTGCCAAGTTCCCCTTATCTGAATAACCCTCAATTTAGGACTGGCCTATACCATTGACTTTAGGAAATTGCCTGTCATTCCATTTTTGCTTCTTGTGTAATTTAGGTTTTGTTATAGTCAAGTTGAAGTATCATTTACAACATAACATTAAGATTCCTTTACGGTCATTATTTTAACCTCTATAAGCATGCATGCCCATAGATGAGAAAGAAAAGAGATTTTAAAGTTGAAAATTTAAAAATATTGCATGATCAACAGCTCCTGTACCAATGTAGAAGAATAACCAGTTCCCAGTTTTAGATGTATTTATCCCTGAGAAATGTTTTTAAGCAGAGCGGAAGGCTGGGTGCCCCGTAAGCTATTGAATGTGCCCTGTCTCTTTCATAGATTAACCATCAATAGAAACAGAAAGGACAACTCAAGTCAACAAGAGGTGACCCATATCATTAGGCAAAGGAAAAATAAGAGGATTAGCATGGGAATCAGAGAAAGGAGAATATTTGTCTAGGATTTCCTCCTTAACCCACTAGCATGATTCTGATTACAGCTCCTATATTTGCTTCTTTAAACAAAGATTACCCTAATTATCCTAACGATTTTTTCAACAATTACTTAGAAAAGCACTGCCTCGCTTTCCCAATTAGGCAGACAAAAATTGGATCTGATTTTACAGTATTGACAGAATGAACTCAGCCACAACCCAGGGTCAGCAGAGCAAAGTACTGATAGGCACAGACGGAAAGCCTCCTCTCCTGAACTCCTAAAGGCGCATAAAGTGTTTTCTAGCATTTCTGATTTTGGAACTCACCCTTCCCCTCTTGAGTACCAAAAAAGTCGCCCCTAGAAATCTGAAAGGGCATATACTGGGCAAATAGAGCAATGTGAAGGTCCTTCTATAACTTTGAATATGTCTAAAGCTGAACAGCCTTAAAAGCTGATATGCTCAGTCTCACAAAATCCCCGTCACCTATGTGACTTTGATTTATCAAGGAAACTCCCAGCTAACTTTTAGGCTCTGGCTTGAAAGGAATAAGCAGGACACCATTAGTTATGGAGCACACAAAGCAAGCATGTGCTGGGAAGTTATATAAATCCAACCAACTCGTAAGTTCCAGATTTAGAGATAGAGTCCTGGGATGGCCTCTAAGCCTCCCACCAGCAGCCCTGATGGGCAATGAAAAAAAGTGGTGCTAATGCAAGTTGTAAATCTGCTGTGATGGATTCCTCAGTGACGACCTTGGAGGCTGGAGAGAGAGCTCTGTGACAGAGGGTCCTGGAAGTCTGCAGCCTTGGTGATTGCGTAGCAGCTGGGAAACAGAATCACAGAGTCAGGAACAGCCTCTGACAAGCACGAGTTGTCTGCAGGTGCCCTCCATCATCCTTAATAAGTGTCTGTGAGGTGTCTGTCATGCTCAGGGTCTGGTCAGACAGAAAGAAAGATTGTACAGCAAGGTCCTTTCCCTGTTATGCTCCTGTTTACTTTATCTATAAACACCACTCAACCTCTTGGCCCCCAGGAAATCCTCAGTGAGCATCTGTTGAAAAGGCACATAGCCCAGAACTGAGAATGGGAACATTTCAATAGACTAAAGGACAGGAGCCAACAGAGCCACTTACGACTTAAAACAAAACAAAACAAAACAATTGGAAGAAAGAACTATAGACAGAGGTTGACTTAGTGAGTTTGGAAACTAATCAAGCTACCATCCGTACTACCTGGATTTTAAAGACCTGGCATATTCTGAAATCGCCTTCTCTTAATTATATAATGCCCAAAGTTTTCCATTCTGAAAATTATCAATTCATGAAATAAAAGCTTTCTATATGCAATAAGTGAAAACATGTTATTTCTCCTTTATTCTTGCACTAACATGAAATCTGGTCTCTTCTGTTTAAAAACACACTTATCAAAATGCAGCTTTAGAAATATTAATAAAAGTGTGTTACTTTATATCACTTCATCAGAAAGTGGGCCTGGAATAAAATGACAGAAATATCCTGTGCTTCTCACTCAGCAAAGGCCATTATACACCCGAGGCAAGCAATTATTTGCCAAACTAAACTATTAAACTATTTCCTGACTCAGAATCAATTGTCAACAGTATAATGCAAATATTTTAGAAGGCTTGATTACATAAAACTAGATCACAAATGGGAAATTCAAATATATTTGTTTAATAAATATAATAAATATGTATGTTGATCAACAAAATATTAGAGATGGATTAGGATTTTTTTTAAGTATTTCCACTGCAAAATAGAAAAATAGCTGTTGCTATTATAGAGTATTTTGCAGTTCAGTGTCCTCTATCTGAGTAAAGTAGAACATTACCTCAGAATAGTGGAAAGTCCCGACCTAGAAGAGGTAAAGTCAAGAGTTGACAAACTTTCTGTTAGAAGTCAGATAGTAAATATTTTAAACTTTGCAGGAAACAGTCTCTGTTGCAACTACGCAACTCTGCAACTATAGCATAAAAGCAGCCAGAGACCATACAGTGAAGAATGAACATGGCAGGGAGCCAATAAAACTTTATTAACTAAAACAAGTGACAGACCTGATTTGACCCAAGGACCATAGTTTGCTAAAACCTGAGTAAAGCCAAACCCCACTATAAAAATCAGATCCAACAATGTTGTCAAATTTTACCTAATTTTAGTATCTGGAATCTATTCCATCATTTTCTAATTGTACTAAACTCATATTTTCACAAATATGCAGGAAATAAAAAATCCTGATTAAGTATACAATCAGGTATGACAGTTTTTCAATGAATAAGTATTCATTAAACTAGAATGTGTCACATAATATTGTGCTATTAGATTACATAGAAAATTGCATGAAAAGCAAATAATATTCTCCTAAAACATCATAATCAAAGCACCTTTCAGGATCTTACAGCAGTGCTGATATGTAAGTATAAACAACCTTCATTATATAATATTGTTAAAATATAATTTCAAAAAGACTCTCAAGCAAATATATACACATTAAAGATTTTATTTAACTTATTACTTAATGAGAGAACAGTTAAGATGCCAAAAGTGGTTCAATGGTTCAAAGAACATCTGAAATGGTAATATGTAGGCAATTTAACAAGAAAATATTAGGATAAGTTTATTGGGTTAGATTTAAAACTGGTTACTTGACCAACAACTGAGGTTATCTGTTTAACTGGACAGAAATTATTTGCATATTACCTGACATAAATCCACAAGTTAACCTTTGTCCCACAGAGTTGTAAATGGCCCAGTTAATAGAAGCCCAGCATTACAATGAAAGAATATCTAGTAATCTCTTTTACCTATTTCCAAGTTTCAAATGATTTTCTGACAGTATTGGAGATTAGCCTATATTTGCTCTGCATGTATAAAGCATCACGAAATGTATTAAATAAATTCTATGTGTTATCTTATTGTTCTATTTTTTTGTTTTCCCATAAAAGTAGAGGATAGAATTCGGAAATAGGTGAGCTTCTCTGCATCATAGCACACAAAAAATAATGACAACGTACAGCCTTCTCCCAAGTCGTCCTGCACTAAGCCCTTGGTTGTGAGGACCGCATTCCCGTGTCCTTCAGCTTTACTGTTCCGAAAGTCTGTATTCACGCAGCCAACAATGGACAGCTGAATGGATGATGGTATATTAGCACCAAGGAATAACTGCAGCTGTTGCCGTCATGTTGGAGAAACATTTCTTGGCATGAAAATATTTTCATAATTAATTCATAAGTGAAAAAATTCAGCTACTTGATGGTGTGCATAGGCACTTCTGTGCGTACATTTCCCTGGTCTTCTGCATTACTTTTATAGTTTTGAAAGTTTAGGATTCTCTCCTTATTTCTTAAATGTAGTCTCTGCATAATGACTTTTCCCAAGGAGTACAGTATGCAAAGGGGGGGAAATAATTTTATAGTGAAGAAACCCGACAAACACTACCTCAACCAGATGATCAAGGTCAGTCTCAACAGTGATAATTCACTCACGCTAACACTAGGTACCCTTGATATGATGTGTTGAAAATGGCGCTTTACCTCGGTGGTCTTCCTCTCAAAACCCCACAGCCCCAGTCTATGCAGGAGAAAAACTTCAGACAAATCTAAATTGAGAGACATTCTTCAAAATCCAGAACTGCACTACTCAAAATTGTCAAGGTTACCAAAAACAAGGAAGGTCAAAGAATCTGACACATCCAAGAGGAACCTAAGGAAGACATAACTAAATATAACACAGTATCCCAGAGCTAAGAGGGATATCAGGTTACAAACTGAGGAAATCTGAATAACGAATGAACTTTCCTTAATGGTTAACTATGAAAATTGGCTCATTAATCACAACAAATATACCATACTAGTGTAAATGTTAATGACAGGGGAAACTTGGGTGTGGGACATATTGGAACTCTCTGTACTATCTTCACATTTTTTTTCAGTAAAGATAAAACTGTTTTAAAATAAAATTATATTAAAAATGTTTCAGGTTTTGATTTTCTATTTTTTGCATCACTATTTTTTCTTTTAAATTTCTTGCAGATTTTTCACTCATGTTTCACCTTCATAAATGAAGGCATATTTACTTTAAAACAAGGAAGCATCTTCTGTGAACTCATGCTTCTATATTTTCAAAGTTGCCATCTCAAGACTCAGAGTCTCTTTCTCAGAAAAAGAATACTTCTATACTCATCCCATCATCATTTTCTCCAATATTTCCTCAATCGTTTCTTTTAAGAGAGTTCTCCACACAATATGAAAAATTGTAACTTTGATATAAGACTTAAACTTCTTCATAGGGTTTGCATGTTTGACTTCCTATCACATAAACTATATTCTGTAATATTTTACTTTATGAATACCACCCCAATGCCTAAGTTAAATCAGTTCAGCTATACTGGTAAGGAGAGAAATGGTAAAAATATTAAATATGGGTCCTGATTATAAACATCCCAGTATAATTTATGGTAACAGAGGAATCTAACAGGTAGTTTTGGGGTCAGAACTGATTTGTGTCTCAAACTTTACTCCACACTTACTGAGAGGTCAAGTTATCTGTGTGGAATCTATGTGGTAATTTTAAAATATAAATGGTATGATATAGATGTGTAAATTAACTTTAATCTATATCCCCAAGTGTCTTGTTAGTGGTTGGAAGACCCCTAGTCAGAAATCTACATGACAGAGGTGTCTTGTAAGCCCTTCAAATGTCATTACTGAAATATGCACCAGACTTTTGTTAATGAACATAGAGGATGTTTAGAAAATAATTTTCATAAGTGAAATAAATGGAGTTTACCTGTACTAAATGATTACACAGATGCCACCACCACCCTTGCAAGTGCTACACTCTAAGCCTACTGCTCCATTGGGTTCTGGGTCCTCCCCACCTCCCAGGTGCCTTTGTGGCCTGACCGCATGAGAGCTCATGTTGGGCCACTAGAATGGTGGAACATGGTTTGTGTCCATGTCAGAGTGAACCTTCAAAGTAGTAAGGCCTAACATGTGTTGATCACTTACTGTGTGTCAGGCACTGTTCTATGCTTCATGCATGTAGACACTCATACAGTCTCTCTGAACCCTGTAAGGTGTACAGAGCTATACATCACAGATGAAGAAACAGGCCAGAGAGGTTACAGAACTCGCCGAAGGTCTCACTGCCAATCAGTGATGCCAGTCAGTGAAGATAATACAAGAAGCACTTCTTAATCCACAGAACTTTATTATGTCTTATATTCTAAGAGGTGGAAGCTCCAACAACAAAAAATACTCTTAAGGTGCAGACTGCCTTGACTATATTACACGACAGGACACTCTCCTTTTTCTTCTGAAGCAACACTTGACTCCCTTTCATTTCAAATTTTTGTCTACTGTGATGCCCCTTGTTTTCAAAATGTTTGAGTTTCTTTTCAAATGTGTATGTGAAGTTTAAGAAAAACTTCTATTAAATCGGTGTGTTAAAAATTATCGTGTGATAGTCCCTGGACTCTGGCTGAAATGACTAACCTATCATGTCATCCTCCAGAGTGTGATGCTGTGTGATGCTGGTCTTTTCCCACCACAGTTTGGTATCATCTTGGCCTGACCTGGAAAAGAACAGATACTGAAAAAGAGTAGATTGGCTATACAAAAAAGTCTCATGAAAATCTGCAGAAAACTTCTCTGAGCAGTTTTCAGTTCAAAAAGCTTTCATTATTTCAGGTAGGAATGAATCATCCTGAGCCTGTCTTCTGTGTTTGCTTGTTCTGTCTGTCCTCTGTCATCCCTCCCTACCACTTAATATATTTTCTATAAGGTTCCATAAATCGTTTTTTCTAGGTATCCTGTTTTCATCCCTAGGCAAGATTCACTTTTTGTGGACACTCTTCTATCCAAGAGTCAGGAAGCTGAAGCCCCACCCTGCTCAGTTGTCTTCAACCAAATGGACTCTGCGTAATTTGGTTTACCAGCCATGACCCAAAGTATTCCCCTTGATGACTTCCAGGACCATCATGACTTGAATCATCTGAGGAAAAATAGAAAATTTTTTCTAATGGAAAAATTCCATCCTGGCCAGATGGAGTCTGGTATCTATGGGAAGAATAAGCATACAAAGAAAAAAAAAGCCATACTTTAATTGACTCCCTGTCAGATAATCAGGAGAGACTGCAAACCTTCCTAAGTACACTCACAGAAAGAGAAATGAAGAAAGACAGGGTGAAACAGAGAAAGAACTCGGGAGCAAGCCTTATAAATTTATCTGTTAAAAGGCCCCAGGAGCAAAAATTCGAACCCTCCTCATTCAGAGGAGGTCCACACCCAGGTCTCTCCACCAGACTATGTTTGGAGAGATGGACCCCTGTGAAACTCCACTGATAAAGGACTGTCCAATAACCTCAATAGCCTTTATACTTCTTTCTTCAACTTATAATCAGCCATGCATTAAGCCCCCGCCAGCTTCTAGATTTCTTTCCTCAGAGATGCCAGGAAAGTTTCTGTACAGTTACTTCAGTACAAGATCAAATATTCAAAACAATAATACTGAAATCCTAAACCCTGAGGAGGTCACACCTTACAAATAACGGCCAGTATTCGCTGCTCCACTTACAATAAATGGAACAAAGACTCATCCCCAGGGTACGTTTATCTTTCGCAAATTAACTCCTCTGCTGCCCATTCCTTCAGTTTTATATAATAGAAAGTAGATCAAAATAACCTCTCTCCTTAAGTAGACCAACATTACAAAGAACAGTAGAATAAAAAAAGTGTTAGTGTAGCAGGAAGCAGTGAGTAGATGTTGAAATGCAAACAGGTATAATTACAAGTAACTCTGCTTTAGGTTGTAATGTAATCTCTCTTCCATAGATGAAAAATAATATCCTAAAAAATAAATAAAAACCTGTTTGGATAGTTACAAATATAAACTTGTTGAATTACAAATGATGCTGAGAACTTTTTAAGAATCTTAAGAGCTGTCTGCTTGAGAAGGAGCGCTCCAAATACATTTCTCATATAAAACGTCTATTTTTAAATGAATATGGTTAAAATGTATAAAATGTGTTGAATCTATATTAGAATATTTTGATTGAATATGACCATTGATTTATTTAACCAGGAAGACAGGATGACACTGAAGGTCTGTGTATAAAAATAAAACTATATATAAAATAATTCTTATTTGTTTACTAGAAGAATCATCTAAAGCTCAAAATAGAAAAAGTTATCTTTGGTCTGATAGAGGCCAGTGGCAAGCCAAGTAACTAATTCTAGGCTTGAGCCTGAGGCCAGCCTCTGAAAGTGAACAAAAAGAGAGGGAGGAAGGGAGGAAGAACATCAGCCTAAAACCTGCAAATAGTGGTAATTTCAGTTCTAGAAACCTGGGCAAGCAGTGACTTGATTACTTCCCTCTTCTTTAATAAAATATTCATATTTTATCTCATTTTTATTTCCAAAACACTCATCGCCAGTTTGAAGGAGTTTTGTTGTTGTTGCTGCTGCTGTTTTAAATGCCCCTGTTAGAAAAGAAAGATGTATCTAATATATGGAGATAAAACAAAAGGAAGAGTGTGTGTCCTCTCACTGTCTCCCTGGAACATTGTCTCATAAGAGTCAGCCGATTCCCTTTGCTTGACTTACTATTTACTGTTCATTAAAGTTCTAACTCTGTAAAGTTAGCCATTAACCTGCAGAAAATTGGTAAGTTGCAAACGATTTTGATCTGGTAGAGATGTAAATGATGTCTGCCCTATAGAAAATACAACCCCCCAAATTAAAGCTCTTTTGCCCTGTTTTGCACCTAATTTAGTGCTCTGATTTCAGCATTCTTTGTTTTGAATAATCCTTTGATCCAGCTTTGCCATCCCACTGCATTCCTCTTTAATGAGTTGAACATGCCTTTGACTCCATCTATATTTATATGAGAATTATATTTTTAACTATCTACATACTATACTTTGACATCTTTAAATCTGAAACCATAATTTTTAAAAACATTGTGTAATAATGAAACTTCTACTGGTGTACATGAATTGCAAAGAATGCAATTTTACATTGTACTCTGTAGTTAACAAGAGCAATTACTATGAGATATAAAACTGGAAATCTTGGGCATGGCATATTTGTTTTCATTCAAGAATTTGAATTTCTGCACTAAAACTGAAGAGCTAATGTTTTATGTAACACATGACATTTCCTTCATTTGAAATGAAGTGCAGTTGAAATGTATTATAACTATAAACCTGGGTATTCTTTCTGAATATCATTCTAACAGGACACAGATAATGTAAAAATTATGTGAACCCATGGAAAAGTTTCCACTTGAATTTCTTGAGTATACAATCTTCCACATTTTCTAGGTTTTTTTAAATCAATTGCATTTTATTTGGATATATTCTTGATATATTTACAACATTCTTAGTTGGATTTTAGAAGTCCAAATTCATAAATGTTAAGATAATATTTATCTGCATCCAAAGGCTTCTGAAAAGTGGCTGTGTTTATTAGAATCTTTATTAAACTAAGGATATCAGTAATATACATGAAGTATTTTTGACCTTTTATTCCAGGCAAAGCCTGAGAAGCCTATATATCCATGCTTTGTTGTTTGATAATCACATGGGTTACAAAACATGACACATTCCTTTGATAACCCTGGAGCAAAACTGAAGACTTTGACTGGGTCAACCTGATCCTAATTGAGAGATTTGGTTTTATATACTGTAAACTTGATATAACAATGTAAGTCATAAGATATTGAGTTCTTAAGGGGATGTTATATACTGCAAAATAAAAAAGAATCTGTAGCTCAGAAGAGGAAGCAAAATAAATTTAAATACTTAAAAGATCAGGAGATGATTTAGCAGAGTTTAAAATATATATAACTAAATACATAAAAATGTATATATAGAGATTCTGATATTCTAGAAATTCAGTACTACTTAGTAATATTTTAATATATAGCTTAATTATGTTTTTATTATGGATGATGATATTATAGACAATATACAGAATTTTGAAAACTGAGCTATTTGCATTTTATTTTATCTCAAGTAGAGCAGACCTTTCTCTCTCCTAGCCACCAAGAAAAGATTAGCAGCTAAAAGCTTCCTGTTTCAAGAATTTAGATTATCAGCTAATGAAATGCCAAGGCCCTCAAAATGAAAGCTAATGGAAACAACTGGACTAAACTATGCATCACAGAACTTTATAGCTACACAAAAGCTATATAATTTCTAGAACAAAGCAATTTAACTGCAAACCTCTTGAGTAATGCAGTTTAAAAACAAAAGGAAATACATAGAAATGTCTGGACATTATTCTAGTAGTTTTATTATTTGTATTAATGTTGTATTTTTACTTTGAAGCTGCAGTATTGCTAGTATAGTTAATAATTATGTTGAATGCATTAGGTATCTAGATTCCTATAAGATATACATAGCATACTATATGTTATAGAGTATAAAAGAAAGGAGGTAACATTTAAAATCAAGAATTAAAGGAGGAACACTCTACGGAAACAATGGGATTGGAAAATACCCATGGGAAATATGCCCATGAGGCAAGATTACCTCATTTCTTCATAAAATTTAAAAAACAAAACCCTCCAAAAAACGTTTCCTGTCTCTGCAATGTCACTTCTACAATGTACCCTAGCACCAGGTTCTACAGCCACTGATACTGCTTTCCCCAGGCTTCTCGGAAAAATGCCTGATGTCATGCCTGCACTGGGAAGTTACAAGGCAAACGAAGATCAACTTATTGACCAAAAAGCAAGACGGCATTCAAAGTTTATGAGAGCATGTCAAAATTATACCAGAGCCAATTAAAATGGGGCTCCCATTAGTCACAACGCTGTGATAATCTGAGCATCAAAAGGAGAAAATTAGCCAAGACTGACTGCCAAACTTTAAATTTGAAAAGCCATAGATCCATAATGATATATGGGGGAAGGCGTGGGAAGGGGAGGCTAACGCAAAATAATCTGAGAACTAAAAATATTGATTTCTATTGTTTTGTATTATATCAAGATGATCTTATTGAATCATTTACTATATCAGTGAAGAATATAGAAACAAATAAATGCAAATACATAAGTTAAAAAGTATTTTCTGATTCACAGATATGGCCTAAAAGATCCTGAATGACCAGAAGCTCCTGACATTTATTAAAAGAACTCAGATTTTATAAGTTTAATTCGGTACTATTTGTTTAGTTTTGCTTTTATTTCTATGCTTGGGTAGATTGCCCTAGCAGAACATTGCTAAGATTTATGTTAGAAAATGTTTTGCCTATGTGTTCTTCTAAGAGGTTTATAGTGTTTTGCCTTATATTTAAGTTTTTACATGCACACCAATGTTCATAGCAGCACTATTTACAATAGCCAAGGCATAGAAATAACCTAAATACCCATTGACAGATGACTGGATAAAGAGGTTATGGTATATTTATACAATGGAATACTACTCAGCCATAAAAAAGAATAAAATAATGCCATTTACACCAACATGGATGAACCTGGAGATTGTTATTCCAAGTGAAGTAAGCCAGAAAGAGAAAGAAAAATACCATATGACATTATTCATAAGTGGTATCTAAAAAAAAAAAGACACAAATTAACTTATTTACAAAATAGAAACAGACTCACAGACATAGAAAACAAACTTACAGTCACCATTGGGGTAAGAGGGTGGGAAGGGATAAACTGGGAGTTCGAGATTAGCAGATATCAACTACTATCTATAAAACAGACAAACAACAAGGTCCTACTGTATAGCACAGGGAACTATATTCAATATCTCATAATAACCTATAATGAAAAAGAACATGAAAACCAATATATGTATGTATATATATGACTGAAACATTATGCTGTATACCAGAAATTGAACATTATAAACTGACTGTACTACAATAAATAAATTTTAAAAAAAAACTTAGAAATTGCTCAGCAGCTCAGGTCATAGCACAAGGCTATTTCACTATATTAAAAATTAATATTCTTACTAACTAGATCAAAAGTAATCAATAATGAGAACAGACATTGTATATTGTAAGATAAAGTTGGACACAGTGATTTTTTAAATATCCTTAAATTCATTTTAAAAGTAAACAGGCTTAAGTTTGTCATTTTATCAATAGAATATTTTTTAAATTTATATATTGATTTCTAATCATGTGCAGTCAACTTTTTTTAAAATACAGATGCCCTTACACAGTCAAAAGACTCTATTCTACCACTCTTCATGCTGTTAATTATTTGTAATACGGTGGGCAAATCATTCAGATATTAATACATTTATCTATTGTTCCTTTTCCTCAGAGTATTGTGGTAAAGATCAACCAAAAAAATATATTTTACAGTGCTTCAAAAAGATAAAAACAAAGAAGGCTTCAGTTCTCACCCTTGTTTTTCCTACTGTGAAGTTAAATTCATATTTTATGGCAAGACAAGAAAAATTTAAATATAAAAAAAAATCTTCTCTGTCCTTTGGTCTCCTTTCTCCAACCGCCTCCCCAACCCCCCTACCCCATGCACTGCACATCCACACTGTGCAGTAATCAAACCTCCCCCATTGGCAGAAATACCTGTTCAACCATAAAGGGCGACATTCTCTGAGAACAAGACAACTCCTTAAAAGATAACATTCCTTCTTGATCTTGTAAGGGTCCACCAAGAGGCTTAGATCTGTGTAAATTTTCAATAATATGTCATTTAACATACAGTCCTCTGTCTCAAAAAGCTTATATCACTGTGCCTTGACTTCCAGTGGGTGAATCAGTTCTTGGAGCTGAGATGCTGTTCTCAGGTTATAAGCCTCATTTTGGCTAGAATAAAATTTTTCACTTCATTCTTAGATTGACTGATTATTTTTTTCGTCAACATTACCAAAGTGCACGTGACAGAAAACATTCACATCCACTATCCACTCCTATGGGAATATTTATATATTTTTTATGAACACTCACACAACACTCGCTGTGTTCTAGGCTCCATTCTAAGCAACCTGTAAATAACAACCCACTGAATCCACAACTCCCTATGAAGTAGATGTTCCTACAATTTTCATTTTACAGACACAACTGAGGCACAGAGAGGTGATGTAACTTGCCACAAGTCACACACGTAGTTGAGTCACAGAATTAAAATATAAACCTACCGCTGCAACTCCTTAACTACCACAGGAAGCTGTAGCTAATGAAAATAAAGTGAATCATGATGCAGTTTCTTTGTTTGCTTCTGAGTTTTTAGCAGTTACACAAAGTCACATGAAAGATGAAGTCAGCTATCTGAAGAACTCAAATTGTAATTTTACATGAAAAAATAAAAGGGCTAGTTAAAGAAAATTAAATCTTTTTTAAAATCTCAAATTTTCAAAACAATCTACTTCCCTCTCCCCACCCTTGGGTAATGATACTAAGACAATCACTTGAGAGGCATGTGACACAGGGATAGAAAGGAGTTTCTGGAGTTAGAACAGCTTAGTACTGAAATTCTTGAAGGAGCTTGTAATTGTTGGTCATGAGTATTGAAGGTCAAAGAATTATAATATTTATGATTCTCCTCATTCAAGACCTGCTGCCAAATCACTTCCCACAGATTCAAAAGTATCTCATTTATCTCTTCTACAGGGGAGGAAAAACACAAATGGGCAGAAAGCAGAATGTTACTTCTCAGATGACAACATAAATTTCAGTGTGTTTTTTTTTTCTTTCTAATCAGAAAGTGGTAACTTTCACTCACGAAAGAATAAAAGATCCTTCTTCCCAAGCAGAAGTTCTCGTGATTGCTGCTGGTAAGGTATTTAGTGAAGTTTAGTAAGAATGGATTTCCTCTTTAGCTTGAGTTGCCACTGGCAGCAATTCTGTTTCATACATCTTTCAGCAAGGTAATGTTTCAGAAATGATGCCTCGGTATCTTGTATCCTTTACAGAAACAAAGAGCTTTCAGCACTGCAGCAGACAGGATAATTTCAGTTACTATTATACAGCAATACACAATACTCTTGCTAGTATATGCCTACTGCGTGTCAGGTCCTGCACTCATCAGGGGAGACCAACATAAGTCCTGGAACACATCCTAAAAGAGGTCCCACAGCAGTGGTGGAAGCAGTCATAGGAGTAAACACTGACAGAACAATGGGACTTGTGGTCTGATACAGGCATATAAAATACTGTGGAAATACTATAGATGAACAGCTCCATCATCCTGGAGGCAAGCACTGATGAGGTGACCTTTAGTTTTGCCTTGAAGGGCAATGGAATTTTAATAGCTGGAGAAGGGAGGCAGAAGGTGTCCATATGTTGAGTAGGAACAGCACGAGAAGGGGCATAGAGGGATGAAAGGCGATAATCTGTTTGTGGGACTGCTGATAATTCTTAGTGGCTTGAGAACAACACCCCTGGGAGAAGGCTGGAGAGGAGAAGAGGCATGACTTGTGAAGAACCCTGGAGGGCATGCTAAGGAGTTTATATTTTATCCTGCAGACAAACAAGAGACATTTTTTAAGTTTAAAATCAAGCCCCAAATAACACTTCTAAAAAGTTGCAGTTTTGAAAGATCACTCTTGCTGTAATGTGGAGGTTGGAGTAAAGGGAGACATTAGAGGTGGGAACACTGCTAGGGGAGTACTGGGATAATCCTAATGGAAGACAGTAAGAGAGTCACCAAGGAGACCAAGAAGATGCTTTGGGAGCACTTCGTGCTATAGAATCGATAGGAGTTGCTGATCATTTGGTTAGATGCGACGAGAAAAAGGATGAGTTACAGATTTGTGGTCTAGATCACTGATACCACTAGCTAAAGTAGGGAGAATAGAAAGAGAATTAATCAGAAAGTAAAACTGAAAACATACCTGATGTTCTGCAGGAAAAGGACAATGGGAAATAACTGAATCAGAGTCTCTGGCATGGGTGTTTGAACGCAAAGCACAGAGAGTTAGGAGTGGGTAGCAGAATTAGAAGCAGAGAGACACCCAGAATGAAAGTGGTGAGAAGAAGCTGTATGTCTGTAGAAGTCATGAGGTGGTAGAAGACACAGGGCATCAAAAACCATGCCTCTATGAGGAGACTGGGGAGAACTCAACTAACAGGTAAGAGCAACAGAAACAGAGAAGGTGCCTGATGGGTCACTGTCGTGTGGAGCCCCTCCAGAGTAAGCATGCTAGCTCTATGAGTACAGTTTCCAGAGCTGCCCCTGGGTCTCCAGGAGAGCGGGAGGTCAGCTGCCAGATCACTGCCTTGCCCTGTGTACTGGCCATATGGTTGTTCCCAGTCCTCCAGGATTGCACAGGGAACCCTCTATTCCTCTACCATTTCCCATGTATCCTGACAACAAATCCCTATCACCTGAATCAGCATGAGTTTTTTATTCATTGTACACTGCTTCCTTTTGTCTTTATACAAGCTTATTATAGAAAAAAAAACAGTAAACTATGCTTATTATTGACTTCAAACCCATGGCACTGGATTTTCTTAGCAAATACTTCTAGAGGTTTGATACAGTAGTATAATTACTCCATTCAAGGACTATATCCTTCCTAGCATTTAATTTCTGAAAAAAAAAACCTTATGAATTTGTGTTTGGAATTTCATGATCATATGGGTATGATTTTAATACCAATGAAACTTCAATACACAGAAGTTATCCTTCAGACACGATACATGGCTTACCCATGTACGTGTACATCTGCCCATAAATTCTAATTCCTTTTTTTCTGATGTTAGATCAGATGTATCTGTAAGCTCTGAGGTTTCATTTGAATCAAAATCAATAAAGAACTCACTATAGGAAAGTAGAGGACAGATGATGTGGTTTCTTCAACAAATAAATCACAAGGAAAAAGAGAAATGATATAAAACTCATAGAATAAGACAGGCTTAAAATCATACTAATCACAATGTGTGGACCTGATTTAAATAAGTTAAATAAATTCAAGTAAAACTGTAAATAAATACAAAAAACTTTGGCATTTATGAGACACTTGGAAATTTGAACACTGAATATTGACAGCAAGAAGGAATATTCTTAATTATACTTGTTTCTGGTAATGTTTTGTGGTTATACTTAAAAAAAGAATTCTTGTCTTTCAGGCACACATACTAGCATCAAGGATTTGCTTCAAATAACATAGGATGGGGGAGGGGGAAATGGGTGAGGGTATAGATGAAACAAGATTGGTCACAAGATAATTGCTAAAGCTGGGGATGGAGATTCATAATACTATTATGACTCCCTTTACATATATTTTGAATTTTTTGTATTAAAAACTTTTTAAAAAATCAATAAAGACCTTGAGCATCTGTCCTTTCTGTGACTTGATACAATAACAGAAATGAGATAATTTCATCGTCTTCCAAATGTATGCTTATGCATATGTATGCATGAAAATATAATTGGAAATAAAATGCCAAAATATTAATGGTGACTATATGCAGATGATATGTGTTTTAGACTGAATGTTTGTGTCCCCCTAAAACTTATATATTAAAACCTAATGCCCAATGTGATAATGTTTGGAGATGAGACATGTGGGAGGTGATTAGGTCATATAGGTGGAGCCCTCATGAATGGAATTAGAGCGCTTATAAAAGAGGCCCCAGAGAGCTCTCTTGCCCCTTCAGCCATGTGAGGTTACAGCGAGAAGGTGGCTGTCTGCGAAGCAGGTCCTCACCAGACACTGAGTCTGCTGGCACCTTGACCTAGGACTTCTCAGCCTCTGGAACTGTAAAAAATATATTTCAGTTGTTTATAAGCCACCCAGTCAATGGTGTTTTTGTTTCAGCAGCCAGAATGAACTAAGACTGAATGATTCTGAAAGAACGCTTAAAAACTTTTCTACTAATCTCTGTGTGTGTGTGTGTGTGTGTGTGTGTGTGTGTGTGTATTATTCCCCCCCCCCACAGTGGGTATATATGATGTTGTAAGAGATTTTCTTTTTCATTTTGCACAATATCCATTATGCCTGAGATAATAGCTGAATCACAGTGCTTAAATTGTACTGCACAAATTGGTGCATTTCCCTGAAGTGAAACACATACATGCTGAGAATTACTGAGTCAGTCAGAAACCTGTTTTGATTAGCCAATCAGAAATACTGATATTTTCAGCCCAAGTTCTTCCTTATTCCCTGAATCTCACATTGATATTGTTCCAACTCTTTCAAATTTGTATTTTCTTCATGATTTACTCTAAATGGCCCCATTCTCAAAAGTCCAATTCTAAAACTTTTTCCCAAATATTTTTCTTCTACATCATATTTCAGATGTCAAATTAATTTTTTTGGCAAGTTGCAATTCCAAAGTTCTATAACTTTACAAACATTTATTGAGTGTTTATTTGGCTTAAGGCACTGTGCTAAGTACTACAGAAAATAAAAAAGATGAACAACCTGTCAGTCCTCTCTACATATAAAAACTCTTTAATGACATTATATAATAAATATATAATGTTAGATTTTATTTATATTTGTACATATATATATAAAATATGTGTGTGTATATATATATGTATATCTTCTGTGAGAATTAAGATAGAGACACAAGCCACCACAAACATAAGGCAAATGGAAAGTGACAAAATAGATATATTAAAATACTGTAGGGAAAATAAAGGAGGAACAGATTACTTCTGATGAGATGCTCTTGAAAACTTCATGGAATCGGGGACATTTGATCTGGGTCTTCAAAGGTGGGTGGCATATAATAAGCAGAAATTCAAAGGTAACTTTTCCCATTGTCTAGGAAAAACATTCTTGTGTTTTCCTTTGCTCACACACTTACAACACTTCTGACACCAGATGTGTGGGTTTTCCACACATTAAGCAACTCAGCAACACCAGCTGGGTCCTTATAAGCCAATTCAGTTCTGACACTGTCTATCTGAAGTTAGCATCAGATCTCACAAATTAAGGACTCAGTTCCACAAGACTGCCTCCACTTCAGACACTAATTACAAGTCCCAGATTGTTACCTGTACTTCTGACCCACTGTCTATAGATCAGGGTTCTCATTACCCCATCTTGGATTCCATAATTTGTTAGAATAACTCATGGAACTCAGGGATTACTTAACATTTACTGGATTATTATAAAGGATAAAAATGAACAGACAGATGAAGAGACATATAGGATGCGATCCAGAAGGGTCTGCAGTGCAGAAATTCTGTCCTCGTGGAGTTGGGATGTGCCTCCCTTCTGACATGTAGATGTGCTCACCAACCCAAAAGCTCTTTGATCTCTGTAGTACTGAGCTTTTTTTATGGATGCTTCATCATACAGGCATGATGGAACGTTAACTCAATCTCCAGCCCCTGTCTCCTTCCCAGAAGGTGGGGGGTGGGGCTGAAAGTTCCAAGCTTCTAATTACTGCTTGGTCTTTCTGGTGACCAGCCCCCATGAAGGAGCGCACCAAGAGTCACTAGAACAAAGGACACTCCTATCACCCAGGAAATTCCAAGGGAATTAGGAGTTTTGTATCAGGAACTGATGTCAAAGACCAAAGTGTAAGAACAAAACATCCTCCTAGTGCTCTTATCACTTAGGAAATTACAAGTGTCTTAGGAGCCCCATGTCAGGAAACACAGGCCGTGTTTGTTTTTTTTTTTTAAAGAGAGATTTATATTTTTATTATATATTTTTTCTATTACTTCACACTCCCTCATCCAGGGAAAAGACAAAAAGAAGCAGTCCAGTGGCATGCAGCACACACGAATCTTAAATGAAAGAAAAGCTTTGGATACCATATTGAGACTTTTATACATTTTAATAAAATGCAGCCAAAAAATTAAATTTTACTCTGATGCAATTTTTTTGGTATCATAATGCTCTCTAAATGTAATTGTCTAGTTAATGACCACAATCAATACAATTGAAAATTTTACTAAAATGGGCCCCAAGAACCCTTGGGACCCAATGCCCTGGCTGTATCAACTGAGTTTTTGCTAAGAGTGTGACTGTGGATAAAACTCTTGGGAATGTCTACATATTTAAGAAGTAGATAAAATGGATGGTAAAAGTGGATTAATTAAAGAAATATCCCTCAGACTTCCTTTGAGGTTTTTGCTTTAAAAAACCTCTCTCCCCATCACATGTCCTCTCCCTGGTCCTACACATGCTTTTCCTGGACCTCCCAGTTCACGTTCCTGCATCTGCACTGGGATCTGTATGGCCATTGGGCCTGACTCTGAGCACGCCATATTCTGACACAGTCCACTAGTAAGCCTCTGTCTCTAAGCTTGTACAAGAGAGAAATATTCTCCCTCTCAGGACATTATTTTTATGCAATGCCCCTGACAAATATTAGATTAGTAAAATCCCATTACCATAAAGCCCAATGGATAGGCTGGAAAGCATAGTACAAGAACCCATCTTGGGTAGACTGAAAGAATGCTCTCAGGCTGGTCTGACTACATTCGTTGCTCACCAGAAAACCCAACTTGGAGCAGAACAGAAAAGCCCAAAGTGATAACTTTATGATCAACAGGTTTCAGGAACAAGCAATTTTACAAAGCAGCCTTAGGCAGCAGTATATACAACTGTGTATAAAAACAATGGGCAGTTTTAAAATAAAACCTAAATGTCAAGCATAAAAATGCATTTTTCTTACTTTACTCTGAAAGAATGCACCAGGGAGAAATTCAGCAAATAAAACCTGTTGAAAACATGAGCATTCCTGCAGGCTTACTTCCAGTGGGACATTAACACAGGCTTGTGGTAATACTTCTATTAATGAAGAGAATGTGTTCCAATGACACACTTACATTCATCAGACATTTCATAAGCAAGCCAGAAAAAAATACAAAAGATTGAGGTGTTAGCTTCAGAACTTCATGTGGGAGGGTAGAAATATGACAAATAATATAAAAACATGACAAAAGACTAAAGAAAATAGCACCAAATCTGCTGGGAAACATTAAACATGCCTCCTACAGTTCAGTGTAGAAGTCAATGGCGAGAAATCATGCTAAAGGATTAGAGGAAAGAAACCCAGTATTAAGCCTGTAATTGAGAAAGGTTTGCAGAAAGGTTGATTGGAAAAGGTTCACCAGGTGATATGTTGAAGAGCAGGACAGTGCACCTTTCAGTAAAACCCTGTAACAAAGGACAAAGTATCATTTAACTCTAGCCACCCCAGTATGTGCCACTGGTAACCCAGAGGTGGAAAGAGAGGGAGAGACTGGGAGGAGTATTCTAGGGAAAAAAAATGGAAGTATCATTCCTCCCCTCCTATTTGTATTTTTTTTTTCATTTTCCCCAGTTTTATTGAGATATAGTTGACATACAGCAGTATGTAAGTTTAAGGTGTACAGCATAATGATTTGACTTACATACATCACGGAATGATTGCCACAATGTTTAGTGAGCATCCATCAGCTCATATGGATACAAAAACAAAGAAATCGAAAAAAAAATTTTTCCCGTGATGGGATTTCTTAGGATTTACTAAGCGTTAAAAACCTTCATTTATAACATAGAGTCGTGTTAATTATATTTGCCATGTTGTACATTACATCCCTAGTACCTATCTTTCCTGTAACTGGAAGTTTGTACCTTCTGACTGTCTTCATTCAATTTCCCTTCCCCGCATTCCCCCCACCTCTTGTAACCACAAATCTGATCTCTTTTTCTATGCTTTTTTATTTTTTAAGTATAAGTGACCTATAACACTATGTTAGTTCCTGTTACTTAATATAGTGATTCAGTATTTCTATATATTTCAAAATGATCACCACGATATGTCCAGTTGATACGTCACCACACAAAGATCACGCATAGTTATTGACTATATTGCCCACACTGTACAGTTCATACCCGTGACTTGTTTATTTTGCAACTGGCAGTTTGTACCTTTTAATCAGCTTCAGCTATTTCTTTCCTCCACCTACAACCCCACTCCTATTTTTAATACAAGTTACTCAACTTTACTTTCACAACCCAGAGACCTCACAACTTAAGATTGTTACATACCTGCTTCCCAAGGCCTGATATTCTTTAAAGAGGGGACCAAATCTTTTCCTTCACAACTTGAATGTATATGTATAAAATGCAAGTTCGTAAAAGTTAAGTGCTATTGAGGGTAAAATTGTCATTAAATACAAGAGACAAAACGAATGCTCACAAGGGTCAGCAGGGGACTTAAATGAGTGAGGCAGCTGAAGAGCGGGAAAGATGGGGTTGGTGTAGAAGGTGCCCCCGGTCTGGAGGGGACAGACATCCCCCAGCTTCAACCAAGGGTGGCTAAGGGAAAATCTATATGGTTACAAATGTTGCAAGAGCTTCTTACATTTCAAGAGAGATGCTGAACTATATTTATGTAAAATGTTTGTATTTTTAAACACTGGTAACTAATTCATTTAAGCCAACAAAACAAAGCACTGTGAGGGCAAACAAAACAGTTTTGCCAGCCACACTCAGGATATAGATTGTCATTTTGTAACTTGCACTCAAAAAATATTTAGTCAAGAATATACAATGGAATAAAGACAGTCTCTTCAGCAAATGGTGTTGGGAAAACTGGACAGCAGCATGTAAAACAATGAAGCTAGAACACTCCCTTACACCATATACAAAAATCAACTCAAAATGGATCAAAGACTTAAACATAAGACAAGATACAATAAACCTCCTAGAGGAAAACATAGGCAAAACATTATCTGACATACATTTCAAAAATTTTCTCCTAGAAGAAATAAAAGCAAGAATAAACAAATGGAACCTAGTGAAACTTACAAGCTTCTGCAGAGCAAAGGAAACTGTAAGTAAAACAAAAAGACAACCTATGGAATGGGAGAAAATTTTTGCAAAGGAAACCGACAAAGGCTTGATCTCCAGAATATACAAGCAACTCATACAACTCAATAAGAAAAAAATAAACAACCCAATCCAAATATGGGCAGAAGACCTAAATAAGCAATTCTCCAAGGAAGACATTCAAATGATCAAAAGGCACATGAAAAAATGCTCAATATCACTAATTATCAGAGAAATGCAAATCAAAACTACAATGAGGTATCACCTCACACCAGTCAGAATGGCCGTCATTCAAAAAACCACAAATGACAAATGCTGGAGAGGCTGTGGAGAAAGGGGAACCCTCCTACACTGCTGGTGGGAATGCAGTTTGGTGCAGCCACTATGGAAAACTGTGGAGATCCCTCAAAAGACCAGGAATAGACTTACCGTATGACCCAGGAATCCCACTCCTGGGCTTATATCCAGAATGAACCCTACTTCAGGATGATACCTGCACCCCAATGTTCATAGCAGCACTATTTACAATAGCCAAGACATGGAAACAGCCTAAATGTCCATCAACAGATGACTGGATAAAGAAGATGTGGTATATTTATACAATGGAATACTACTCAGCCATAAAAACCGACAACATAACACCATTTGCAGCAACATGGATGCTCCTAGAGAATGTCATTCTAAGTGAAGTAAGCCAGAAAGAGAAAGAAAAATACCATATGAGATTGCTCATATGTGGAATCTAAAACAAACAAAGAAACAAAGAATCAAACAAACAAAGCATAAATACAAAACAGAAACAGATTCATAGACATAGAATACAAACTTGTGGTTGCCAAAGGGGCGGAGGTTGGGAAGGGATAGATGGGATTTCAGAATTGTAGAATAGATAAACAAAGTTATACTGCATAGCACAAGGAAATATACACAAAATCTTATGGTAGCTCACAGAGAAAAAAATATGACAATGAATATATATATGTTTATGTATAACTGAAAAATTGTGCTGAACACTGGAATTTGACACAACATTGTAAAATGACTATAAATCAATAAAAATGTTTAAAAAAAGTTAGGAGATAAAAAAAATATTTTATGTGCTGTAAGATACATGCCACCCTGTTCATTTTTTAAATCACAGTGCCTGCATAGAGATAAAAACATAGTTTTACCCAAAAAAAAAAAAAATTTAGTCAGCTAGGAAAGCTGGTGGAAGTGAGACTTCCTCTTAGGCAAAGTTGAGAGTAAAGAGTACAGGAGAGCACTGGTTTAAGGAGGCAAGACAAATTATGAAAGCCTCACAATTTTGCTCCTTGAAGCCCTAGCTGCCTGAATTTAGATAGGACAAGTAAAAGCTGTGTAGAGTCATTTGTCCAGCTAGTTAACCACATGCAAAGCTTTTCTTCCCACAGTTTTAATAGTGCAATTTCATCATAAAGGAGACTAGTTCCCAGAGTTTTCACTAATCAAGGTACCACATTATGTTTTTTGGAAAAAAGCATATTTGTGTGTCACACTAAGTTCTATCCATGAGGATGATTTTTCCAAGATGCGGCAGACAGAGTGTGGTTTTGGATTCTGCAGCCCAAACATCAACAAGGCATTTTTTTTTTCAGGAATTAAACCGTAATCTGCAATGCAGCAATAATTCACTACAGAGCTTTGGGCAAGAAGCCTGCCACAAATCGTCAGTCTGAAATGTTATTAACACATCAGCTACTAAGGTCACCAAAAGACACTATAAAAGTTTCTTTCACTGTTCTTAGATGGTAAAATATATAAATCACTTAACTGGTGCCCAGAACCTACTTTAAGCAAATAAATCCAACATTTGCTATTCATCGATTTCAAGGAAAGCAACAAGCTGATGAATAAATAATTCTTGGGATAGTAAGAATCGTACAGCTTAAATTAGATAGCAAGAACCACCCACAATGATACCTCAAAATACTCATGTACATTTGAGTAGAAGGAATATACATATGTTTATAGGTATGAGCACAAGGTAGCTAGGATGTGTGTGTGGAGAAAGCATTCCCTTGCAGAAACTAGAAACATTCATATGGTCTCACTATGAATTTTTTAAAGCTGGTACTGTTTGCTTACATGCTTTTTGCATTCTGTTGTAAATTTATTTTCTATATAAATAAATACTATCTCATTACCAACCACCTCCACTAAAATCTAGCAGACCATGAAATAGGCTTTGCAAGATCAAGCAATGCACTTAAGCCCAAAAAAACATTGTTTTGGCTTTTAGCTTAAGAACTCATGGAGAAATAAAATTTTACATAACAGTTTGGAGAATATATACCATATAATCCTTTCCAGTCAAAGGCATTTCTAAAAAGGAAAGCAGATTATTTATAACTGTGCAAAATAAACGTTTCTACTTCTACCTACTTCTTTGTCTACATTTCTAGTATTTCTAACTTGCATTTTTCCAACAATCCATATTTAAAAGACTGTATTTTCTCTAATATAAAAATAACCCAAGGGCAAAGCATCCTGAGATTTAAATCTGCTAAATTAAACATCAAGTAAGTGATCAATCCACTCCCCAACTTGTTTTAAGCACGTAACTTCCAAGGAGAATGTCACTAAGAATATTATACAATTCAAGAGCAAGTGCATGGCCACATCCTAGATGTCACTCTGAAATGTTGCTAAAATACCAATAAATCAAGCGTGTATTCCATTAATTAGGCAAATGATGCTGAATGACAACCACAGTAAATACACACCATCAATTGTTCTTATAGGCACTCATTTAGATCTTTACCTAAATCGCATAAATTTTAGCACTTTTCACAAAGTACATGTGCCCAGGGCCCAAAGTCTGAAAGGAGTATTTAAGTATCCTCCCCAAAGAAACATCAAAGAATTATATTTTTTGCCCTGAATTTAAAGTGAGTGGGAAATGTAGCAACACAAATTTTTGTAGCACAAGTTCTATTGCCAAGATTAGGAACTGGCGAAAGCCCAGGAACCGATGTAAGAGGCTGGCACAGCAGAACAGTAAGTTTTGATTGGCAGAAGGCGAGCCTTGAGAGGCACAGCAAAACACACACAAGGGCACTTGTGTTCTGCCCACTCTCGTGAGCCCCAGGAAAGAAGCAGTGTAAAGGCCCCAGGACGCTTACACAGCAAAAGCCATCAGTTCTGCAGTGTGCATGAAACATAGCAATATTTTTATTTAACAGTATGTAAAAGAGAGTTTTGAAAGAACTGAGCTTACACTAAAAGAAAAATGAATTAATCTATTAAGTCACTTGGTCTAATACAGTGTTTGTATCACTCTTTATAGGATATTGATTTGTAGTAGCTATATTTCAAAGTCAAAGATATTTTTCATATACTCCAAGGGATTTCTAAAATGAAGTATATTTAAATATGAACGGTACAGAGGATTCTATTTTAAAAACAAATAATCAATCTTAAAATTCAGCTACTTGGCGGTGGGGAGGTATCACCGTGGAGACTGTTGGTTGGCTGGGAGGCATGTGGCTTTGTAGAGAAGGATCTGGCTGGGACCTCAGGGACTCAGGGATCAATGTCGGCAGGCTGGTGGAGAGGCCACCATACATCATACACCTCCTGATGGGATGCAGTAGGAACTAGGGGACATTACTCATAAAGTATTTGTGTCAAAAATGTTCAACTTGAATCGAATCACTCCTAAAGATCAAACTTCTGGTTTGTAGAAAACCAGGAGCTAGAAGAACAAGCTAAAGCAGCATCACCAGGAAGCAATTAAATTAAAAAGCCAGGTGGTTTCACAAGATGACTGGCCTAGTCTCATCAACAAGTTAATATCATGGAAAGGGAAGGAGGGAGGAAAAGTGGGTGTTGTAGATAAAAATAAACAAGGGACATCACAACCGAATGCACCGTGGTCCCTCCTTAGGATCCTGGTTTCAGTAACTGGCTATAAAAGACATACTAGGGACAAGACAGGAAATTTGAATATGGGCTCAGTACTAGATAGTATAAGGCAATTATTATTGTATTTTTAGTTTTAACAATGAATTGTAATTATGTGGGAAACTGCCTTCGTTTTCTAAGAAATCCATTCTGAAGTATTTAAGAATAAAATGTCATGATGCCTATAATTTATTTTTAAAGATTTCAGAAAAAAAATAGAAATATGACAAATGTTTCAACAATTATAAAGTCCAAGTAGGAGGTATCTTGGTGTTTATACATAGTATTCTCTGTACTTTTTAGTATGTTTAAAATTTTTTAATAACAATAAATATAAATAAATAAAACAAAGTTATTTTTTAAAGTTGCTTTTGTCACGTTCTTTAGTTTAGATATTCAAAGCAAAATAGTCTCTATGTAGCATTTAACTATCTTCCTGTCCCATAAGTCCCAAGAAACAATTTTGTATCTTCTATTTATTTGTATTCTTTAATGCTTTTCAAAAAAGCAGCAGGTTTCTGAGCCTTAATTCAGTAACTTTTATAGAACACTTAAGAGTATCTTATTCTACTCTTCTAAAATATACATTTAAGTGCTTGCTTCAGCAGCACACACACTAAAGTACACATTTAAAAAAAATATTTTAAAAGATAGCCAGTCACTCAATACTGTCATCCAAAAATGACTATTGTTAATATCAACATTCCAGTCTTTTTTTAGAGCACATATATTTTGATATACTAAAGATATTACTACACACAAATTTTTATTCTGCCTTTTTCATATATTGTAACAGAGCCTGGGTTTTAGTCTTTTTCTAAATTTTTTTTTCTTTTTCAGTTTTATTAGGTAGAATTATTACAGTTTGACTGCACTTACACATCATATTGCATGTAAATACATATATACAATATACTGCACTTTTTTTAGTTTACATATATGTACAATTATTGTTTCTAAGAACAGATTAGAGCATTAGCTTTTTAAATTTACATAGTTATCAAAAGAACAAAGCCAACTACAAAATAAGAATCAACAGAATGCAGTAATCCAATCATAAAGGATAGTCAAATGTGCTTACATATATTCAAGAAATCAAAATAATAATTAGTTCATTTGTGTCCTTATTATTATTGCTATTATTTTTTAGATTCTTCATATAAATTATGTCTTAAATTGTCTTAAAAGATTCTCTAAACACAGGGTAGATGTTATAACTACAGTGCATCTACGCATAAGGATAAATTTTTAAGCCAATATTTAACTATCTTCTCCATTAGAGAAATTCCTATTACAGAAGCCACAAAGAGGAAAACCACGGTTAGCATATAACCACCAAGCTATATTATGACTGGAATCGTGGACCCAGGGCTCCCCACTGCCAGCACACAGCCAGAAATGGGGGCAGAGGCTCCTTCTCTTCAAAGTTGCATAACGCTGACATCCAATTTCATTACTTGAAACAACTTGGGGATATGCTCCTTCAGAACGGAAAAACTGAACACAGATAGTTAGAAATATTTATAGAAGTAAGTCTTAGCTGTACCTAGAAGAAGGCCTGGCATGGATATGCGGATTGAGAGTCAGCGAGAAGGCAAAAACGCAAGGGAAGGGATTGAGTTGGAGAAGGGTTTGAAAATGGGCATCTCCTGCACAGGCAACATAAGAAAAGGTGTAGGAATGTGTCGAGTACCTACCTGTAACCAAGCTACAGCAGAAGGTAGCTGAAGAGATTTAAAACACAATTTCTATAAGTAATATTAGACTGATGATAAAAGACTTTGAATGACAAATTCAGTCGCACTTCAAACTTCACATCCTATACAGTTACTGTGAGTTCTCAAGCCATAGAAAGCCACAGTGAAAGCAATGTTTTAGTTAGATCAATCTGGCAAAAGTGTTGCTGTGGTTTGCTTTGGAGGTAAATAAAAGCTGGGAAAGAATGACATGTCTGTCACAACAGTGAGTCAGTGGACAGCTGTAGCCATGGGACTAGGAAGGCAGGAACACTGCAAAGGAAGAGTAAACACGACTCCGTAGCTAATTACATAAGAGATAATGGAGAGGAAGAAGTGAAGGATGACTCACGGATGTATCCCTGGTGACTGGAGGAAAGGCATGCCACCAGCTGAAAAGAGGGCTGGGGAGTGGGAAGGAGATAGGGAGAAGAGGGAGGCTTGACTTCGGAGTTCAAACTGATAGTGGGACATGCATGTGGAAAAGTTCTACAGGCATCTGGAAAGATGAACCTAGACCTAGGGCCTAGAGTAAAATCTGACAATAAAGTAATGTGAAACGTTCCACAACTGGTTTGTAGAACCCAACATTTTAACTATATAGGACTCCTTTTATAGGCCAGTAGCTTAAGCGATCACTGAAACAAAAGTGAAAAATAATCTTTATTCATTCATGTATTCAAACAATACACATTTATGTTCATCATGAATGCATATTACATTTACCCTACATCAATGACATTCTAATCCCCTTCCCATTAAGAAGGTGTACAAGTAAAATTCAAAATACATGAAAGTCAATCCAGGATAACTAGGGAACGTGTGCTGTCTTCATCTATGCTGGAAATTACTTGTATATTGAAAAATCAAGACAGGTTGTTTTCAATGATAGAAAACATCAGTGTGATTCTAGCTCCACAATTTGATAACATAGTTATTCTTTTAAAAATACCTGTTAACCCTGGGTGACAGAAGAGTGACATGGCTCCACGGACACAGGAGGATGGGATAACAGGCAGGGGCCTTTTTTAGCCTTTTGAGAAGAAAATGAAATTATTTCATCTCTGGACTTCTAAGTACTATTAGAATGATTTTTTTTTCTTTCTAAACAGGGAAATAATGTTACAAAAGCATCTTTTTTTATTTGTTTGCATCTCTCCCCCACACCCTGGTGTTTTTAAAATGCAAAAAAAAAATACACTTTTCGTATAAAAACACTTAAAAGATTTTATAACATACACCAAAATAAAATTAAAAAACACCCGTTAGCAAATCTAGCCTTAAAATGCTATTGCATTGGGAATCAATGTTGCATTAAACGAACTTACAGAAAATTCCCTGCCATCATCTTTGCTATAGCTGTCAATATTACTCAGCTCCCATTAGCCACGGTATGATTAAGTCCCAGTGAGTCTATTTTGATTCTCTTACATAGTTACTCATGGTGTTTCTGCTATGTATCTTACCCAGAGAGGTATGGAGTAATATAATTCACAAAACTGTCAAAGAAAAGTGAATCAAAAGGACATTAGCATAATGGCTTAATCATTCAAAAATGAGTGGTGGTAGCCAGAGACAGGCAAGTCAACTACCTTTTCAGAACTCTTTTCCCAGGGTATCAAATTCCTTATTTTCTTTATCCTATGCCATGATCTAAAGGTCTTACCATATCTTTATTAACATTTTTCTGCACAATGTTAATAAAAGCCAACATGTCAGAAATAACCATTTTTAATAGTTCATTTGTCAGTTGACATTGGTTGGAAGGCTTCCAGCTGCAACTAAAAACATGATTTAAGCTGTCTCAGATAAGGATATGTATACCTATAACTCCAGGGGAGGGCACAGTATAGGTTTGAAACAAGCCAAAAACTCCAGTCCTTTTTCTCTGTAATTCACTCCACTGAGTCCTCCACTGTGAATTAATTTCACCCTTAGATTAGCTTCTCCATGATGGAAAAAGAGCTGCAGCAGTTCTGAGCTTTTTATCTGCACCTCCATGACGGCCAGAGAAAGACAGAAAATCCCTTTTGAGTGTGGCTCTCTCTTAGGAGCAAGAAAATTTCTTTCCCTGAAGCACTTAGCAAACCTTTTTTTATGTCTCACTGGCACAAACTGGGTCACATCACATGCTCATTTCTGAAGCAATCACTGTCCAAGACGAGAGATTATGTTTTGGTCAGTGACACCAATCCCTAGAATCGGAAAAAGGTCTTACCTGAAGACCAAAGGCTCTGCCACTGGACATTATTTTTGTTTTGTTTTGTTTTTTAAGTAGAGATTTTGGTGTGGGGTAAAGGGAAAAATGGAAAAGAAACCATTTGCTAGTTCTCATGGTTACCTACTCCTTCCACTTGCCTCAATTTTTCACTTTTTGAATTTCAAGAGACTTTGCCCTGTCATTGGTCCCCACTTATTAGCCTAATTCCAAGTTTAATTTTTCAATAATATTAGTAACTAGGATCCAGTATACTTGGACTACTTTTTCCTAGTAATTTTTTTCACATATGTATTTTTTCTTTCTTCTATTCCTAAAGATATTAGTCGGATTTCTAATATTTGGAGGGAACACTCATCAAGAATAAAGACTTTCTGTGTATCACTTCCAATACTAGATCATTTGAATACTTCTTGAGGGGTGGGAGTATGCATGGTATTTTTAAAATACCATCAGTTTATCAAAAGAGATCTGACATTTTCACTGCTAGAGTAAAGGTAAAATTTTTAAACAGTTTACTTGAGCCTGGTCAGATTTAATCTTTTCTCTGTCTCCCATATACTGCTTCTGAAAGGGTGTAGTTTTATCTTCTGCCTTCCTTGTTCTCTCACTGGTGTGAAGAATCAATCCCTTGGCTCTAGATCTGATATATATTACAACTAACAGCTACTATTCATTGAACATGTAGGAACTTACCTACATTACTCCTCATATTAGTTCTGAATAATAAATATTATTCATTAATTTATTTCCAAGGAAACTGAGGCCCAGAGAAGCTAAATTTCACAAAGTTTTCAGACTAATGTTTGGTACAGTCGAGATCCAAATAATGTCTGTCTGATTCAAGGGCCATATTATTTCCATTATGTCAAATGGCTTCTCAGTTTCAAAAGCCCACCAATAATTTTTTTAAATTAATAATCTTTGGGGTGCAGGTGTAGCCCAGTGGTAGAGTGTGTGCTTAGCATGCATGTGGTCCTGGATTCAATCCCCAGTACCTCCATTAAAAATAAACAAAAAAACAAACAAATAAATAAATAGCCAGCTAGCTTTTTTAAGAGCAATTTTAGAATTACAGTAAAACTGAGCAGAAGCAGAACTAAAAGCACAGCGTACCCATGTACCCTCTGCCCCCACAGATGCGTATCTTCCTCCACTATCATTGTCCTTCACCAGAGTATTATATTTCTTTCATTCGATTCACTCTTGATGTTATACATTTTGTGGATTTTGACATCTGTGCAATACAATTACCCACCATTGTAGTATCATGCAGATTACTTCCACCGCCCTAAAAATCCTCCGCTTTGCTGATTCATCTTTCCTCCTTCAACCCCTGGCAACCACTGATCGTTTACAGTCTCCATATAGTTTTGCCTTTTCCAAAGTGTCATGTAGTTGGAATCATACAGTATGTAGCCTTTTCAGATTGCCTTCTTTCACTTAGTAATATGTACTTAAGTTTTTTCCATGTCTTTTTGTGGCTTGATAGCTCATTTTTTATCATTGAATAGTATTCCATTGCCTGGGTGTACCACAGTTGATTCATCTGTTCACCTTCTGAAGGACATCTTGGTTGCTTCCAAGTTTTAGCAGACATGAATAAAGCTGCTATAAACACCTGTCTACAGGTTTTCAAGTGGATATGTTTTCAATCCCATCAACAATCTTCAGTCACTCCCACCTCCAATGAATCCCTTAAAATTATAGCAATCATTAGAAAGGTTTACTGTAGGCTTATCCTCTGAGTGAAGTTTCCCAGGGACAACAAGAATTCTCTAAATCCAAAAGAAAATGTTTTGAAAACATAGGCTACTAGTTAATATTTTATGAGAGAGTTTTTATTAAAATTATACAAATGTTTAATATGGATTCCTTAACACAAATGGAATGCCTGAAATATTGTAAAAACACAATTTGAAGAATATTATTAATAAAGATTAGTTTTCACTGTTCTTCAATTGATAGAACTGAAAGTCTCAATGCCAAATGACAATGGCAAAAATAAATTACTTTCCAATAATTACATATTTGTATTCCAGCCATTCTTGGCACAGATTTTAGGGTGAACATATAGAGAAAAAGGAGAAGGCTGTGCAAGCAAAGACAAGGACCTTATCCTGAAAGGCCCTAGATCCTGTGGCCCCCGGGAGAGGCAAAGGGTATGATGTCTGCAGCACTAGACAGCAGTATAATGAATTCCAAATCATAAATTTCACTGAGGGTTAATGTCCAACATGGGCCCAAACAATCATTTTAAAACAAGGGCACATAAAATAAACTCCATTTTCAGCACAATTTTAGAAGTTTAATTTGAATCTGATGAATCATGTTTAACACATATAAATTTTTACTTGAAGAGTTCATGTTATTTTAGATCATTCTTTTTATTATACAGGTAGATCTCAAAGATAGCGTGGGTTTAGTTGCAGACCACTGCAATAAAGTAAACATTGCAATAAAGCAAGTCATGTGAATTTTCTGGTTTCCCGGTGTATGTAAAAGTTATGTTAACACTATACTGTAGTCTAATAAGTGTGCAATAACATTACGTCTTAAAAATCTATATATACCTTAATTAAGAAATAATGTTGGAAAAATGGCACAGAGAAACTTGCTCTCCTGCAGCTGCAGGGTTGCCACAAAACTTCAAAGGCAGAGTGGGAAGGGGGGTAGAGGGTGGGAAGGGATAGACAGGGATTTCAAAATTGTAGAATAGATAAACAAGATTACACTGTATAGCGCAGGGAAATATTATGTTATGTTATGATAAATCACAGAGACAAAAATGTGACAATGAGTGTGTATATGTCCATGAATGACTGAAAAATTGCACTGAACACTGGAATTTGACACAACATTGTAAAATGATTATAAATCAATAAAAAATGTTAAAAAAAAAAAGGCAGAGTGGGAAACCTAGACAAAGAACAAAGCCTTGTGAGGCTGCAGTGACGCTCCCCAAACTCTCTCAGTGGTAGTATCAGAGACAGCAAAGTGGGAAGCAAAACCCCCATACTAAACATCCTTGTCTTGCATCATTTCTGACAAATTTGCTGTCAATCGTATCTTTATTAACCTATAGTGCATTTTTTTCTTTTTTCCTTTAGCTGCTGTTTTTAAGATTTTTCTTTCATCACTTCCTCTAGGTAATTTAATTATAATATGCCTTGGTGAAGTTTTCTTCATGATTCTTGTGCATGGAGTTCATCGAGCTTCTTGGATCTGTGAGGTTAAAATTTCAACAAACCTGAAAAATGTCAGGTATAACTTTTCCAAATATTTTTCTATATCTCCCTCCTCTTCTTTGGAGACTCCAATTACAACCATATTACGCTGCCTGAAGTTGTCCCAAAGCTCACTGATGCCTTTTTTCTTCCTTTTACATTCTTTTCTTTCTCAGTGGTTCACACTGGATAAATTTTATTGTTATGTTTTCGAGTGTACTAATCTTTTTCTTTCCTGCAATGTCTTATCTGTTATTTATCCTATTCACTATATGTTAAAATCTCAGTCATTGTGGTTCTCATCTCCAGAAGTTTGATTTGGGTCTTTTAATGATATTTTACTTAGCTTTTTGAATTTAGTTCAATCAGTTTTAATGTCCTTATGTTAACCCATTTCTGGGTCCACTTCAATTGACTAATTTTTCTCATCATTATGGGTCATGTATTTCTGCTTCTTTTTATGTCTGGTAATCTTTGATTGGATGCCAGATGTGATTTTTATATGCTTGAAGGATGCACATTTTTGTATAAATATTTTTTGAGCTTTCTTCTTTAACACAGTTATTCGAGAAATTTGATCATTTTAGAGCTTACTTTTAAGATTGGTTAGGTAGAATTAGAATAACATTCAGTTTAGGGATGATTAATTATTCTCCACTGTTGAGACCCTTCTGAGTACACTACACAATGCCCTGAATTGTGCGGTTTTTCCAGTGTGGCTGGTGGAATCAGGCCCTCTTCAGGCAGTGTGTGAACACCAGGTTTAATTACCTCTAATCTTTTTTTTTTTTTGAACAGTTCTTCCCATGACCTTAGGTAGTTTCCTCCCATGTATGTGTAGATTAGTACTTTATTGAATACTAGAGGAGGACCTTCTGCAGGCTTCCAAGATTCTCTCTGTGCAGCTCTCTCCTTTCAACACCTGGCCCTGTGAGCCCCACCTACCATCATCTCTCTGGACTCCCAGTAGCATCTCCTTAACTCAGGGAGGCCAGTGTTCTCTGCCTTGTTTTCCTTTCCCTGCATCAAGGCCTGGAAACTCTCCCAGGCAAAACAAAGAGGCAATAGTAGGACTAACTTCATGTGTTTTCCCTCTTTCAAGAGTCACCTTCTTTCATTGTCTGATGTCTAGTGCCCTGAAAACAATTTTTTCATATATTTTTGTCTTGTTTTCTTGTTTGTTTACAGCAGGAAGGTAAATTCAATCTCTGTATTATCTCTTGGCTAGAAGCAGAAGTCTGGTGAGAAAATCTTGAAAGAAATTAGACTTGGAAATTGTACAGTCAGAAGACAAAGGAACCCGTATCTGCCTACTCTCTTTCACTCTTCAGTGGAACGTGGCATTTGAGTGCTCACCATTGACTAAATGTTCTTGTCTCCCTAGACCCCACCTTCACTAATTCCCAGAATACAGAGACTTAGGGAAATGTGCGATTAGGAAAAGGAGGACAGATATTAGACCTAGATCCTATATCTCTGTATAAGGGTTGAGTTTTTCTGAAAGTTGGTGGAGATTCATTCAGCATAGTTTCAAAAAAAGCTTGGAACTGAAGATGCAGACTTGAGGTCAGGACCTGCCATTTCCCTGTGAATACTCAAACTTCTTGAACATGTTTTCACACCAGCCCTGAGAAGCGCACATGATCCAAAGGTGCAAATTCCTTTAACGGGAAGACTCAAGTGGGACTAAGCTAAAATCTCCCTTTTTCTAACACTTTCTAGAATAAGCTAACTTTAATTGCATTACTTAATTTCCCCCCAAGAAAGAGTATAAATAATAGATTCATAGGGATAAGAGACCGTGGTGAAAGCCACAAGTTACTAAAGTTAGACTCATGTGTTTAGCCTGAGATTGTTGAAACTGACATTTGGAGAGCAATGTTTCCTGGCTGTGCAAAAACAAGTGTATTCTTAGAGAAGTACAATTAAAGAAATGACCATTTCAGAAAAAAAATTATTTTCAGGGTATAGTATAGACAAATTTGCAACACATTTTTCAATGCAGTATTACCAAAATCTGCCAATTGAGTTAAAGTTCTAGTGAAAAAGTTAATCCTTGAGACTGACCAGCTTCTCTGCCTTCTTCCAGACTTCACTCCAACTTCCTTCTTGGAGAAACTCCTCCTGTTTAAATGGACATACATCTTATCCTTTCATGGAGTTCACACCTCAGAAACATAGGCCAAAAGGAAGAGCAAAGAAAGAAAACTGTATAATACTACCTTCCTTGGTTGACTCCTAGGATAGCAAAGACTTGGATAAACTTTATGAGGAAAACCATAGTACCCTAAAACCAAAATTCAAGCTCACCTGCAGATACCCTACCTTTTCATAGAATCTAATTCAAGTCTTTCAAATGTAGAGGACAATTTAAAGTAAATTCTTGCTTCATTAACCCCCCAAAACTCTCTATTAGAAACCCAGTATAACAGCTCCAGGTTCTTCTTTTTTTCCCAAAACCCCCATTGTCTTCTCTTGAATCTGGAAGATAAGCTATAGCTATAAAACAGTAATCTGAAAGAGACGGCTGAGCCTTTCCTCATAGGGAATAGGGGTGTCTGATGTGTCCAAAGCCCCTTTACAATCTGAGCACATAATCCTCTATCCTGTACTAAGATTGGACCCCAAACCACCTGATAAGTCTTGATTTCCCAACCTCACTGTAGCATAGGTATAATAAATAAGTACTTTAAAGCCCCAATATAACATGAGGACAGATCCTCCTCTGAAAGGACAAGAAAAATCTTCACTCTGCTACAGAATCAAGGCACCATACACTCTCCAGCTCCTAGCACCACATACTGCTCCCAGCTCCAATTCTGCAGTAGCAATCTATGCTCCTAGTCATTTATCCAACAGATATCTATTGTGCACCTGTTACATGCTAGGCATTGTGCTAGATGATAGAAACACAAAGGAGAACAAGTCTGAAAAGGCCTCTGATGTCACAAAGAGCAGAAGGTGAAAACAGGTAATAGAAGAGTAAACAAATAGGTAATTTCAGAAAAATAAATGTTTTAAAGCAGATGAAATAGGGTAATTATGAAAGAGTACTTTGAATGAGGTGTAGAGGTTTCTATAAATAGAGTAGTCAGGGAAGGCCCTTCTGAGTGGGTGACATTTGAACTGAGATGGAAGGCAAGACGTTTAAGGAGCCCAGGGAAAAGCCTGCTCTTAATTAAAAGGGCAGGCAGGACAAAGTAAGGCCCTGTAAGATCCTAGTCAAGTCCCTGCTCCTTTTTTGGAGACTCTGCCTCCCAGACATCAGACGTCATGAACATTGATTTTCTGACCTGCTCTACTATGACACGCCTGTTCTACCTCCAGACTCCTCCCATGTTGAGTGCAAACCCTAAAGATTTCCACCTCTATCACAAGAGTCACCATCCAGGTCCAATCTTCTACTGATGATCAACACTCCAAGGACTACATGAGCTTTATCCTATAAGTCTACATAGGTATAGTCTTTGGGTGTCTTCCCAGCCAAGAGTTAGACTGTGCGCAAAGCACACTTACAGGAAAAAGCAGAGACAAGAAAAAGGAAGAAACTGATGTTTTCCAGTCCCTGGATTCACTCCCTTCCTGAAGCCTGGCCACATTCATGCTGTTGGAGTATGAGACACTTTTATAATAAATACTTTTTTAAAACATAAAGTAGCTTGAATTACTCTGTTACTTACAATCAAAGAATATTAACCATAATGCTCTCTCCACTTTTCCCTCTACCATGCAAGTATTTCTATTTAATGTCAGTTCTGAACTATGCAGTCAGTGATTTAATACAATGATGAGTGACCACACTTGGTCAGCTTTCCCATGCATTTTCTTCCTGATGGTAGAGAAGTTTCACTAGACAGTCTGTCATTTCTTAGATGCTAGTGGCTTGTACTGTTTTCCAAATATAATACTAGAAGCATCTAGTCTTCAAATTGCCCAACTGCTATTTATTTCATCTTTCATCTAATGGCTGTGCACTTTGATAATAATATGTTCATTTTCCTGGTTCTGTCATGTTTGCACGTTTCTCTTAATGTTCACTTTGACATTAGATTCTTATTTTTTCCTATAAACATTTTAACAAACCTTCCTACAGTATTTGCCTTGATATCACTGAAAGTTTCTAAATGGGTTTTATTAGAGCAAAATACCCATACTCTATTCTTTGATCAGTAATAATGTGTAAAAGAAATGTCACATTTTCCTTCTCACTTGTTAGTATAGTTCAGAGTATTTGGTAGGTGTTATAGACTACATCAATTCTAATCTCATGTACAAATACATAATGAAGGCAAAATCAGGAATAGATGCTACAGTTTGCAGGAGAAGAAGCACTGGAAACTTTCACAAAAATAACTTAGAATCTGTTCCTGGTAAGAATGAGTTTTCCTGAGAACACAGATCATATTTTTTAGTAGCCATCATTTCTACTTACAAGAAACAATTTCAATAGAAGAAAAAATTGTTGAAAACAATTAATAGAAAGATTCAGACACTTAAGTCACTTTCTTTCTTAGTATAAACAAATGATCCTTTGTTACTATTTCTAAGATGATTGCAGTAACCCATCTACATTTGATTTAATTATGCCTATAAATATTTTAATAAAAAAAAACCACATTTAGATAAGTGATGTCTAATGGAAATTCTAATTTCAAGTGTATAAAAAAAGACATTGGAGATGTGACGTGTTCATATTTTGGCATGTTTGAAGCCCAAAATTGGTGGGTAATGGGATAATCTAGTAAATAGGCAATCCCATTCCTATATCTCTATCTGAATGGGATTGCCTATTTTCAAAGCATTAGACCAGCCCATTAGTCATTTACGCCATTCTCTTTGAAATGCCCCCTGACATACTGGGCTGAGATCCTGACAGACATTTTTTGCAAGTGGCAGTTATAAAAAAATATATATATTAAAACATATATAACTTAAATGATAAAAAGTGCCAAAGAGAAAAAGAAACCAAGGAAGGGGCACAGTCATATTCAACAGGGAAACATTCATGTTCTATTTCAAATGTGAATATGATTTTATTTTACAAATATCTGAGAGAAATCTGATGAGAATTTGAATGAGTTTAGGATCTAATAGAATGCATAGCTATTTAGAGACTTAGAAAAATGTATAAAAGAAACACAAATGTATAATGCTTTAAAACCAGTTTTTATAAATAAAAAGCCTTACCAAACTCTAAATAGCACTTATTTAGCAACAAGGTCATCCTCCACATTCATCCACATCAACAATACACCTCACCCTGACAAAAAACGCACCACACACACACACACAAATGTCTATGAAAGCAAATATATATTCATTTAGGTCCTAAAATCACTCCCAGGAAAGTATGGAAAATAGATCTAAGAGGAACTTTATCCCTTGTCTTATTTTTTTCTGCACCAATATGTTTCTCACACAAAGACCCACTACAGTTTACGAAACACATCTAATCCTCTAGCAAGCTTTTATTACAAGCCATTTTGCTTCACACCTAGTTATGAGTGTTCACTTTCCATTATGCTGACAGACTTCCAGGCCCTTAAAGGCATAGATATTTATTGAAAGAATACTTTAAAATATTTAATAGCTTTTTAGTAAGGTGTTCAGTATTACTTGTTCAATGATACAGTACATATTATTTCAGAACACAGAGTAGTTATTATTTTAGAAAAGGACTTTTTAAGAAATCTTAATATATGATGTTTAAGTATATCACGAAGACCACAGTAAATTTATATCAACTTGAAATTATAGGAAACTGCAGCTGAAAATATCCTTAAGGATAATTTAATCCTACTTCCTTTTAAGACGAAAAAGTTGAAAATCAAAGACACAAAGTGATTTATCCGTGATTATTCAGCTCTAAGGTAAAGAGAGGCCTCAATCATAAATATTCTAGCATCCAAATCTTATCTTCTTTCTCTAAAACTTGGCAAAGGCCTTCAATCTTAAAATTTAATAATCTGAATTATAATTCAGCAAACTGCATTTTTTAAAGAATTGGGTAAAATATCTTTAAAATGCTTAAGTTCGCTCTGAGAATGTATATTCTTAAGACACCACTAGTTTTATCACAGCTTAACAGCAGTATCTAAATCTTCTCTGCCAAATGATGTTTAACAGAAATAAATACAGCCTCTGCCTTGAGGTTGCAGCAGTCCTGACCTTGGTGCACCATTGTCTAAGATGAGGACATTTAGGTAGACATTGTAGTGACGCTCAGCAAAGAACATCTTTTCTCAAATCTAAAGAGCTAATTCAGATTTAAGGATGAGGCATTTTCTTATGTTATCCTCCAGGCTTGACCCAGCCTCAGAGACAAGAGAGTACTCATGGTGACTCAGCTCTGAAGTGGTAGCAAAGGAGCTAAGAAGTGAGTACAGATGGAATTCAAATTTGGAACATTATAAGACATAAGATTAGAAAGAGTTCTTTTAAGGGCATGGAGTCCATATGGAAATTACATTGGAAAGTTTTGTCAAGGGCTGCCTCCTTGCATCCTGCAGGATGAAAGTACACACATGAAATTTTTTTATCCTCAGTAGAGATCAAAGAAAATGTCCTAAACATTCTCTTTCCTTCAACCAACCTTACTGCTGACCAGACATGCATATTTATTTACAAGGCAGCTGCTCAGAGAAAAAAAGGGGGAAACCTAGCATTTTCCCAAACTTTTAACTTACAGGAAACTAAGGGACTAATAATGGTTAACTATGATGAGACAGCCCATTCTGATGTCCTTTTAAATCACTTTAAAGTGGTAAAAATAAACTTGCTTTCCTAAAGACTTGAAATGTAAACAGCTGGAAAAAAATAATGATTAGGAGTTTGGGATTAACAATATACACACTACTATCTATAAAACAGATAAACAACAGGATCTACTCAATAGAACAGGGAACTATATTCAATATCTTGTAATAACCTACAATGGAAAAGGATCTGAAAAAGAATATCTATAATATATAAATATATAGGTATATGTATAACTAAATCATTTTGCTGTATAACTGAAATGAACACAACACTGTAAATCAATTATACTTCAATTAAAAAAATGTTGTTTATTCCTTAGCCATGAATCATGAATGCCTTACGAAGGATAAGGTCCTGTTACTCCTTGGACTAAAAGGGCTCTGGGAAATGAGTGATAAATTATGTAGACTACCCAAGGACAGTCAATTATTGAAATGCACTAAAAAACGCCCTTGAGGAATGAATAGATTTGTGTCTTTTCTTCAGGAAAAAAAAAAAAACAATGAATGTATCCTACTTTTTCAGATTAAGCTTTTTGCTGCTTTAAGAATGATTTTTCAACAGTCTCTTATTTGGAAACAGTCAGGCTGAAAACTGTTGCAGCATTTCTTCCTGGTCTTGCTGAAAACAGGTGGCGAGTAGGTGAAGGATGAGTTCCCCTGGCCACAGCTCTTCTTTTTCCAGTATCTCATATATGTAACTCTAGGTACATTCATCCACAAATAGAAATGCCCTCCAAAGAAAGGACAACCTCTTAAAATGTGGCAACACATATGAACATATATTTTGTTGAGCTCAAGGCCTGGTACAAGATAACATTTTAGTGTCAAAAAATAAAACAGTGTAAGGCAAGTATTGAAGATCACATCACAGACATACATTTTTAAGAGCATCAAGTTGTCAGAAACTTGCCAAGAGGAAACAAATATCACACACAAGAAAAAAATCTTGCCAAAACTTGAACAAAGTTGAAAGATCTGCAGACCCATAAAATTCTTTGACAGGAGCCCTAAATATAACCTGAGGTGGCATGTAAACTTAAAAGCTAATCTCATCTGATGGGCCATTTCCTAACATGTGACTTGAGAGTATTTTAAAAGGAAACACAAAACAGATATGAACATTACTTTTAGCAGTTCCCAAAACTCAGGTTTAAAATTTTTATTAAAACCAGACATGAAGGGTAAATAAAAAACTGATGGCTTGAATTCACCGTTTTTTTTTTTTTTAAATCACTCCTTTATCCCTGTAGAATGCACAAAAAAGGCAGTAAGCAAATGCTTCTGAATTAAAACAGTTAGTGCTAGTTTATTGAAAACACTATGGGGAAAGAAGTGTTAGGAATTTCAAGTGGGATCCAAACTACTGAACTGTTTTCTTAAGGGGTTTCTTCATCCAAAGGTATGACATAAATAAATTTTTCTTCAGGGACTGCATTACCTAGATATGTTTTTGACAGTCTGGACAGCTTGTCAGAATCACAAAAGCACTGCTAAAGATTTTGAGAGCTTAACAATTTTCCCCATGATTGCCAAGATTCATCCAAACTTTAGAGATGGTAGCAGCACACTTATAATTCAGAACTTAGTTTTATAAATTCAGTTAAGAGTGAACAGATCATTTTCTCAAAATCAGACTGAAATATCTGTACTTGAGAAAAGGGTGCACCCTAAGAAAAAAACTAGAATCAAGAGAGAAATTTAAAGATACTTCCATAACTTTTTACCTTAAATTTCTATTGTGGTTACCATTAAAAATGAGATGAATTCTTTTTTTTTTTTTGAAGTATTGCCTCATGCATTTATTTTATTTTCTACTCCTTTTTAATACTCATCATCCTACCATTATCATCACGGTAGGATGATGAATATTAAAAACCACATCCATTTTAAATAAATCTTAACAAAACAGTATGAGTAAGAGATTCTCAAATATTGGTGATATGGACTTAAATTATGAGAGTGTTGAGCGGGAAGTAATCAAATGTGAAGTAGGATGTGTAATGAAAGAAGACCCAAACCCTGGGCAGGAGACCAGATTCTAGGCTAAATATTGCCTACAACTGTGCCCCCCTCCTCCTGCCTTCTAGTGACCTTAACGACTCCTGGTATAATTTCTCATGTATCAAATGAAGAATTCAGATTTGATGAATGATTTTTTAACCATGTTTTCCAAAGTAATTGGGTTTGGAGGAAGTGCCTCTTTTGGGCCACCCTGAGGCTGGCACAGGTGATGGGTACAGCAGTCAGAGTGGGTCTACCATTTATCTGCCCTATCCATCAAGGTCTCTAGGGGATTTTGTTTGCAAATAGTCTATCTCTGCTTGTTACAGTTTCAAAAACTACTGGACAAAACTGCTAATACCCCTTTCTAGATTCTATAAAGTGAGAATTCATTATGAGATTTTAAAGGTCTCTGCTGTAATCCCTTGATTCAATTACTTCTACTAAAGATTGGCACACCCATTTCTTTCTATGGCTGCCTTGTCATGTATTTAATTGTTGTCTACAATCCAGGTACTGCCTGCATTTTGATGTTCCTTCTCAGAGAGTATCAGTTTAAGTGTTAGATAATATGCTCTGAGTAGCATGGGGAAACCTCCAAGACTGGAGGGCAGACCTTTCTGAGAAGCTCTGTATCAGCAGTGTCCTAGCTGATCTGACCTAGCAGGTCCCAACTGGCCAGGCTGATACTGGAGAAAAATAGCAAAAGCATTATATGTAAAATTGTAATCATCATTATCATCATCTATATACAAATTGAGGTAAGAAAGAACAGAAAGGATGGGCATATTCAGGAAGTGTGGAAAGCTTTCAATTTTAAAGTTGGATCCAGAAGTTAAAAATTAGTGTACAAAAAAACAGCAGAGAAGCTATGATGGTTGAGGAGATGCTGTGAGATGGAAGTTCTGACTGGCCATTTACTTACACAAATGGAACCTCTAGCTATCTTTTGATGTTCTAAAGATCCAGCATCAGGAATCTTTATGAAAATTATGTGTGATGGAGAAATGTAAAATCAATGGCTTGGTTTTGTAATATTTGTTTATAGAAACAGTATTGCTGTTTATCATGTGACCTGCAGTGATTAAAGTTGGCTGATCTGATACAGCTATAAAGAAAAAAATGCTGCCTGCATAACCATTCTACAAGGATCAAGTCATTAGCCACTGCAGTCACCCATTAATAGTGCACCCTGAGAGAGATTCAGGATGGAGAAAAACAGGAAGCATTTTGTGCTTTGGATACACAGGCCCCTAGATAGTTAAGATATATATTTAAGGAAAAATTTCAGTGACTCCAGATTCTTGTATCTTCCCATACTGGAAAAGCACCAAAATGATTAACTTGAGGCATCTGTTCTTTGTAATTAGCAGTAATCTCTTGATGTTTGACTATACGTTTTTTTCTTTTCCAGTAAAAAAAAAAATGTATATATTCATCCTGGCTCCTTGCTTACCTCTTCAGGACAGTTCCCCAGAGTTATCTGAGACACTGTCTCCCAAGCTATAGTCCTCAGTAAGATCCCTGAATAAAACTTAACTCACAACTTTTATATTGCTCATTTTTCTTTCAGTTGGCATAGACTACTGCTAACAGTCTAAAAACTTAGGTGGGGTAAGGTATAGAACCTCCTTGAATGTTACAAAATGCGTAGGCTGCATCAGTGCTTGGATCATTTGTCTATTACTACTTTAAAAAAAATACTCCATAATTTAATGACCTTAAAAAAATAAGCCTAAATCAACCACCATTTTATGTGCTTATGATTCAGTGAGTCACGGAATCAGGCTGGGCTCAGCTGAGCAGCTTTTCTGTTGCTTTTGCCAGGTCACTCATGTGGCTGCAGGTATTAGGCAGCTCACCTGAGAACAGGATGGTCCATGATGGCCTCATGGATATGTTAACAAAAAATTAATCAGTCCATCTAAGAAAGATATGGAAAATTTTACTCCAGCCAAATTGTGGATTATGACCTGGGAATAGCATCTCAGAAAACTCTGAGACTTGTTCCACCCATTAGACGTCAAGGGGCAGTTATATATGATTTTGGAGACAGAGGACTGTACAATAAATGACATATTATCGAAAGTTTACATAATTCAGAACTAAGTGTCATGGTAGCCCCTTACAAGATCAAGAAGGAATGCTATCTTTTAAGGAGTTGTCTTGTTGATGCTCGGAGAATGTTGCTCTTTATGGTTGAGCAGATATTTCTACCAGTGGGGGACATTTAGTTGCTGCACAGTGTGGATACACAATGCACGAGAGGGCAGAGAGGAGGCCAAGGGGCAGAGAGAATGTTTCACATTTAAATTTTTCTTGTCTTGCCGTAAAATTTATTTCACAGACCTATCTGGCAGTGGGTACTGCCTGTCAGCTGAGTCATGTGTCTCCAGGTGGTGTTCTCAGGCTCCCTCATGGAACAACAGCAGTGGGCCAGGAGGGCAAGAGCAAAAACTGTGAGACCTCTTGGGGCCTGGGCTCCAAGTCATACCACCCTGCTACATTCTACCAGCCAAAGCCAGTCCCAGATTCAAGGAGCAGGGAAGCAGAATCTCTCTCTTAAGGGGAGGAGGAGAAAAGTCAAATTACAAAGGACTTTGTGTACAAGACGGAGGGCTTATCTTCTATAATGTCTTTAATGCATTTTCCTCACTCAGACTACTGCACTTGGACTGATAGAGTTGCTTCCTGTGAGGTATGGGTTAACAACTCTGAAACTACTGTACATGTATACCGAGACTGAACAAAGAAGTAAAGGCATGACATGATGGGAGCCAGGTTTCTCCCAAGCCAGGTTTCTTGGAGGAAGAGGCTACAAATAAGAGGGTGAAGCTAGAATGAACCTTATGGGCCTGGACTAAGTTTGGAGACATCAATGTGAACTCATGTTTAGCTTAATATACAGACTGATAAATACATGAATAACCATAGATATGTGTATGTGTGTGTTAATACACGTACATATATTTCCTACCTCTGTTCACTGAAAAGGCTTAGAAACAACGGAATTCTCATAGCAACAAGCACACCAAGGGCCCACATGTTGCTTTCTGTGCCATTCTCCAATTAAGGAACCAGTGCTCTTTGGAGAAATGGCTGATTCTAGGGCTGGAACAGAGAATATACAAAGTGAACCTGGAGTATTTTGTAGTGCCAGAAAGTAAGAAAACACTGAAAAAATAACCCATGTGGTCATGCCACAGGGACACAAGACCAATCTGAAGAGTTCCCAATGACCAAAGCTGAAACAATATAAGCAATAAAATAAATAATACGGTATTGGGTTATAACCCAAAATATAAAATAAATATCCGTGAGTCTGTACTGATATAAATAAATGATTGAATAAATAAATAAACAGGGGAGAAGAGACAAATCTCTCATACAGAAGAATTCCAAATAGTTTATGTAGACATACCTCCTCTGAAAGATGCAGCTTAACTTCTCATGCCTCAAGTGTGGGCTGTGCTTAGTGACTTGAGTCCAAGAAAAGAATAGGAAAGGGGAAAACAGCAGCTGCATAGTGGAAAAATCTGGCAAAAACTATCTCAGGCAGGACATCAAGGTTAACATCATCAGTGATAAGTCATCTGGTAATATGAACCCTTGGTATTTACATGAACCTTGATGTAGTGAGAATGGCACTTCACACGTGTAATCATCCTCCCAAATCTCATAACCCCAGTCTAGCCATGAGAATAACCTCAGGCAGTACCCCTCAAAACTGTCAAGGTTGTTAAAATCAAGGAAAGTTTGGGAAATTGTCATAGACTAGAGGCTAGGGAAACATGAGGGTTAATGTAATGTGACATCCTGGAACAGAAAAAGGACATCAGGCAAAACCCAGTGAAGTCCAAATAAAGTATGGAATCGAGTTAACAGGGTACCAATGTTGGGTCCTTAGTTGTGACAAATTCGCCATTATAATGAAAGATGCAAAAGATAGGGGAAACCAGGTGATGGTTATACAGGAACTCTTTTTGTTATCTTTGCAACTTTTCTGTAACTGTAAAAAGCTTAATAAAAAGGCTTATTAAAAAACAAACCTGGCAACCAACTGTTAAAGAATTCTTCTACTCTCTTGTTCTCTGGTTCAAACCTTACTTACGTCTGCTTTCCAAACTTTCCTATGACTTTGGACCTGGAGTCTCTTAATCTGTCTAGCCCTTTGGATTGAAGGAGTCTGGATGGCCCATTGACCCTTAAGTGAAAAGCAAAAAATATATATATTTAAAAACACATATATACCTATACATATACATTTGAAATTCACACACATACACATATACATATAGACACATATATAATTACATTGCAGAGATGCAAAATGAAAATATGCCACAAATAAAAACAGAACAGATGACCACTCCTAGCAGCTCTCTGCATAGCCCACTAGCCTCTTCTGAAATAAGAACAAAGTTTTACACGCTGTTCAGAAACCTACTTTCCCCACGAAGTATATTTGTGAAGCTTAAACTATAAAGCCCCATATAAGCATAGACCCTTTCCAGGTATCTGAACCTATTTTCTTCTTAAATACTCTAAACTGTAAATTTCAATACCCACAAAACCTGGATTCACCCACTTCCATGTGAATAAATATGTATCTGCATTATCATTTTAAGTGCCAGAAAGTATCATAGTATTTCACTGAATAGATGGACCATCCTTTTTCAATTAATCCTTTAAGGAGCTGTCTAGCTTTTCTAATTCTCTGAAATATCACCCAATATTTCTGTTTGGGGGCTGAGTTAGCTCTCTCTCTCTAAAGTGTTTTCTCTATGCCCTGAAGCCCCTTCACTCAATCCAGTCTCCTCAGTAGTGCTCCTGCCCTTGGTGCTCTTGGCCTCTAATAGCCTTGAGGGGACAACTGAGAGTAAATTTGGGACAACAGAAAATAAGTGCAAGTTCTTGAGCAGGAAGTCAGTGAGAGGAAACTATGTTTTGGAGAATGTTATTATGACAATCATTTTATCATCATATTAGTATGACATGTGTGCTCTGTGCAAATATAAGTCTCAGAGTAACAGGAAAGAGAAACTGTAACAAACAGATCTTAGAATCCCTGTAGTGGCAATTGCAATCCTGGGGGGGGAATAAGATCCCTTCATATGGCTCTTAGGAGAGAAAATATTTGAAATAAAAATTAAAATATAATAATAAGTAAATAAATACGAAATAGAGAAAGCATCTGCTCAGAGGGCAGAGATAGGGCATGTGGGTGGGTACACTTTAGAAAGGCAACCCCATAAGCTACCTTTTTTCTCTCCTATGAAAATAGGAGGCCCTGCTATGCAGCAAGAGCCAGGACTTTGATGCTGAAGTATGCACAAGGTAGACAGAGGAAGTTAGAAAAAAGAAAATTCATACCAGCAGCACAAGGGATGGTTTAAGAGTTTGGGAACAAAGCTTTGTACCTCATCAGCCAGATACCAGACACACTGAAGGAGCTGCAGAGCTCCGGGCAGGATCACAACAGAACAACAGCCAGTCGCAGGAAGGGCAAGGCAAGCCTGCAACGATGAGGGGGCACCCTCTTTCTGACAATGGAGATGGGGCAGTGATGGTTAAAGAATTTCAAACGTGAAACTCATAGGGCCAGAGTGGCACAGTGAAAAGGACTGCAGGATGGGGGTGGAGGAGGCAGGTTATCTAGAAGCAGAGCCCTGTATTTGGATTCCATCTTTGCGGTTCACTAGCTCTACGGCCTTGGGCTGGCATTTAACCTCCGTTTAACCATTTAACCTGGCATTTAACCATATAAAATGGAAACAGCATATCTATCTTGCTTCATAGATTGGATATAAAATGTGAAGCACAATGCCTATCACTTTGTGTGTGTACTCAGGTGGAGTGGTATTTAAAATGATGTCAGTAGACCTAAATCAACTGCTCCTTCTCTCTCCCTGTCTCCTTCTGCTAGTTTCTTCCCTCTCCAAACCCCAGGTTATCTCTGTGGTTTCTCAGTCTCTCTCCTTTTTTCAGGCAGAGTCTTTAAGCTCTTTCCATTTCCTATCCCAGACTTTCATAAGATAGAATTGTTCAGTTACTCTGGGCATAGCTTACTCCTTAGATTAATTTACAACAGCTAATCTCTTTGTTTCTAAAGATACAATTAAAGAACCTCTGGCCGCTCTTGCACTTAATGACATACAGCTGTGTGGACACCGTTGCCAGATGCTTTGCTCCCAGTTCCTTCACAGCCATTGCTGCACCCTTCTCAATGCATAACTTTCTATTTATTCTCCATGGTGTCAATCAGATGTTAGAGTTAAAGGATGTGTGACAGTTTGGAGATTTCTGAAAAAGTTAACAATAAAATTCCTATGTAACCCAGCAATTCCACTCCCAGGTATATACCCCATAAAATTGAAAACAGGGACTCAAATGGATTCCTCTATGCCAATGTTCACTTCAGCATTATTCACAATAGCCAAGAGATAGAAATAATCCAAGTATCCATCAAGAAATGAATGGATGAACAGAATCTGGTATAGACATGAAATAGAACATTTTTCAGCCGTAATAAGGAATTAAATTCTGGTACATGCTACAGCGTGGATCTTGGAAACATTATGCTAAGTGAAAGAAGCTAGACACAAACAGACAAATGTATGACTCCTCCTATATAAAATATCTAGAATAGGCAAATTCATAGAGACTGAAAATAAATTAGAAATAACCTGGGACTGGGGAACGGAGTAGTGGGGAGCTATTATTTAATGTGTACCGAGTTTTGCTTGGGGTGATGTAACATTATGGAAATAGACAGTGATGGTGGTTGCACAATATTTTGAATGTAATTAATACCACTGAGTTGTACACTTAAAAATAGTTAAATGACAAATTGTGTTTTATATATCTACCATAAAAAAAGAAAAGAAAAACAACACATTGGAAAAAGGCACTCTAATTCATCAATGATAACACAAACATTTCTTCAAATTTTAACATACCTGAAACCAACATTTGTTTCACCATCATTGTCTTACATTTGCTGTCTGCCAGGCAGCAGTTGTGAAGTTGAAGCATTGCCTGCACGTGTTCAACTTTGGTTGATATTCCCATTATTATTGGAAAGGTGTAATCCCTCAACACTTCAGTCAACATACAATTCAAGAACCATTTAAAGAGAAAAATATGAGCTCTAGTTTTTTTATCCAAAACCTTGTTACATTTACTGGTAAGTTCAAGAAAGTGCCAGCATCAAAACTTAAAGAATTGGTGGCTATGGCTTGTAAAAAAAATCTTGGCAGCAGCACCGAAGCACTCTTTGGAGAAATGGGGCTACATGTTCTTGATGACAGAGAGGATGACATAGTGTGGGAAAACATGTACAGCGAGGGCTCTGAAGAGAGAAGTGAGTCAAGAGAGTGGATGAATTCTGAACATGTTTTGCAAATACCCTAGCCAATCTATTTTGCTTATGTTTTCCCTTTTAAGTATATACTCAAAAAAGTCTAAACAAGCTCTTTCAGTACATATAAAATAAAAATTTTAAGTGATAAGACTCACTATGACATGGCTTAACTAATAGTGTTTTTTGTTTTGTTTTGTTTTTAACCTCCCTCCCCTTAGGAATATATAAAGCAATGGTATCTTACAAGCAATGGCACCTTAAATTTAATAAATGCAGTAATTGCAACAAAGATTAATATCCTTAAAAAGATCAAGCACTTCTAAAAATCAATAAAAAAAATGACAAACCAGCTTTTAAAAATGGGCAAAGGATAAGGGCAAACAGTTCACAAAAAAATTAAATGGTCATCAAACTTATTGGAAAGATGGTCAACCTCACAAAAAACTGGAGCTGAAGTGTCAGGGGAAGACACTGACTTTCTACTCCTGTCTCCAGGTGGAAAGACTGCCTGAGAGTGGCACTCCTGATCTGTCTCCTCCCCTTCCTCAGTGACTCATCTAACTGGTGAGTTTGGGAAAGGGAACTGGATGTGTGCGGTTCACACACTTTCTCTTTCCTCATGGGATATGACTGTATTATGAGTCGCAAATTCTCTGCTTCTCCACAGATGTTTTCCAAGGAGAGACTACTAATGGCAGGACTGCCCTTCCCCAACTCTGCCTGTGATAAAAGCAGGGAAGATGAATTCTAGGATACAGTATTCAGAAAACGATTGTTACCATGGATATAGGCCATGCTGCCCAACAGCTTTCTCAATACCGCAGTTGATATTCTCCATCTTCGTGATTCCTGAATCTGCCTCTCAACTTACTCTAAATCAGGCAGGAAGGTAAGGGGATGTTATTAGTTCTCTCAAGCTTAATCAACTAATTATTAGAAATGAGGCAAATATTTTACACATAAAATACTGGTAAAAATAAAAATCTATAATAATGGTGGCAGGCAGTAAGAAGCCCATTCTCAGATGCTGTTTTGGGGAGTATAAGTTGGTAAGTCTTTGGAGAGTTTGGAAGCTATATTTACATATTTAAATGTGCACACCTTTGACCTGGCAATTTCACTTCCTACAGATGTATTCCTACATGTATAGTGTTATTTATAGAGGGATATTCAACACAGCAGTGTTTAATAGTGGAAAACTGGACACGATTAACTACAGAAATAGTTAAAGTATGGTTATTTTTATGCAGAAATACTATGTAATAATTTACAACAGGGGTTGGCAAACTGACCCATTGGCCAAACTTTGCCTGTTTATGCAAATAAAGCTCTACTGGAACACAACCATGCTCAGAGGTTTTGTACTGGCTATGGCTAATTTTGTGCTATACAAAGGCAGAGTTCAGGAACTGCAACAAAGACTGTATGGCCTGTAAAGTCTAGAACATTCACTGCCTGGTTTTCAAAGAAAATGTTTGCCAACTCCTCATTTAGAAGAATGAAGCAGATTTAGACTGATACACTCTAAGGTCTACCATGAAAAAAAAAATCCAGTTTAAGACTAGCATGATACCAATTATGTAGTTAGTGTGATCTCCCTTACATGAAAAATGTAAAAGGCAGAAAAGCATTCTGCCTGTATGCTTACACAAATGCAACCCAACACAAACAGCACAAACAGCAGTTACTGATTTGAAGGAGACAAGAGTTGGGGTAAGGGGAGAGGGGTGATTTTTATGGGCATATATTCATATACTACTTTTGGAAATTTAGCATAGGCATCAAAAAGGACAAAGAAAATGTCTGGATCCATCCAAGGATTTCTCTTTGCCTTCTAGTACCCCTTATCCCTTTACTAAATCCTTGGTCTAGACTCACGTTCTGTCAAGCCAAGAAGGAAGACTCTTCACCTGACTCTCTGCCATCTTCCCTGGTACTGGTTCCCTCCAATGAGAAGGGCAGGGATGAGTGGTTTATCATTGGATTACTAATAAGCTTGCATATTTTGCCATGTTAGCCGCATTGTGTTTCCTCTTTTGAGCACTGTGAGACTTAGCTGCATATACTATACTGGTTTCATTTAATTCTGATCAGATAGAACAAAGAAGATTCTAAATAAGATCATGAGCTGAAAACAAATAGCCACACCTTAATTATCATGGTAACTGACATTTTTTTCTTATTTTTGATATTTCAAAAGATGCATAAATGAAGTTTTAAAAATGATAATTTATTTGACAAAAGTAAAGTTTTTGAACAACCCCCTTCCCCCCAAACGTTTGATTTTCCCCCCTGCTGATTATAAATTATTATCCTATGAAGCACAAGAACCTGGAAACTTAAAATTCTCATGCTGAATTACATCTTTGGCAATTCATCTAAACCACAGGAAGTTTTCTAAAAATATCTGCTGCCTCTTCCCCTGCTAAAACTAGTTTAGAGTCTTAAGTTACAAAGTAAAAGTCATGAGTGGCTGTGTACTGCTAGTTAGCAAGAAGTCAATTATTTAATCCTTGAATGAAGCCTCCTCTTTGTCTCCAGGCAAACCATCAATGGTTGTTCTTACAATATACTTCACAGCTTACAGAATATTTTCCCATACATTAACACATCTGTTCAGTAAACTTATAATAAGAGTCAAAGAAGAAATTCTATTTCTTTAATGTGAATACTATCTCATAGATGTCAAATTATTTGTGCAGGGGAGCAGCTGGCAAGTGTCAAAGAAGAGATTCAAACTTTCTTAGAAACATCTAAGTATACATTTTTAAAAGTTCAGAGATGTCTATCTTTCCTCTCTTTTTTAACTGCCTTTTCTCAAATGACATCAGAGAAACATTATTTTTCCATGGGGCATTTATGAGTGTTAATTGTTTGAGACTCCCACTTCTGGCTTTAACAATAGCAAATGACTTTTTAAGAGAGAATTATTAGTTTCAGAGGAAGACAGGGAAGAACTACCCTCAAAACTTCATCTATATCACTGCAAGTACACCAGTATCATTAACTAGTTTCATAAGATCAAAATCTTCCTGTAACTTCTCCTAAGTCTTAACCTTATTCTACTTCCCCAAATATTTGAAAAGTTGTCTCAAAATCACGAGACAACTGAAAACACACCTTTCAAAGTAAGTCTCAGAAAACAGATCATTTAGGGGTGGGTATGTTTTCCTCATCACTCCCTAACAACCCAGTATTACCAAGTGATTATTTAAAAAATGAAAAGATAACCTACTTGAGACATCCTTAGGAGAGACTACAAGTATAATTAAGTAATTTGGGTAGCTTAAAAAAGAAAAAATGAATACATATTACAAGAAACTAAAACCAATAATCGATGTCTTTAAATATAAAAAGAAAAAAATAGAAAATTAGTGAAACCACTCAATGTCATTGGAGGGCCACTAGCTCTGTTCCAGGATTAAAGTGAAATATTGACAGAACACTGCTTCTGCTTGTCCTGTCTTCATCTTACAGCCTAGAGGTGATCTCTTCCAATATTCTGAATTACCTAAACACCTGAGATATACATTGAAAAGGAAAGCTAAATTGAACAAAATCCCAAGCCTGACAGTGTAACTGTTGAGCTTATTTTAATGGTCTGTCACCTTACAAGGCAGACTTTCTTACAAGTCTACATCCTTAGAACTTAGGGTATAAGGCATGACATACAATTTTAACTGTAGGATAAAGAAAGGCGAAAGGAAAAAAAAAAAAACTTGAAAGTTTGAGGTAGATCCTTAGAGACAGAATGTATTAGTAAACTTATGTTGGGAAGAGTAATCTAAGTAATACTACATAGATCTACGAGAAGCCTAGCGTTTTGAGGTTAAAGTGAGAAAGATCTTACCCTTTTATTTCTCACCTTCTACCCTCTTCTCCCCCTGTCTCTCTACTAACCCTGACATCCTCTTTTTTTTTATCTTGTACCTTATTTGGGATTTCTCTAATTCTCCTTGCCCTTACAAATCTTCCCCTCCACTTACTTGAGAAAATGCATGTGAATGTTTCATGTACTTATATTTTAATGATCTTGCCTTCAACTCTATTCTTATGGTTCTTAAAAGTTGCAACGTGGTATATTAGAATGTTGAAGTCAATCAGAAAATCAATGTTGAGCTCCATGCCCACCACTACCTATTTTTGTGACTATGGGCAAATAACTTTTCAAAAGAAAAAGAACCAAAATTTTATCCAAAATTTAGACATACAGTTAACTTATTATAGGTAGAATAAGTACTTTTATGGTTTTTCCATGTTAAAGCAAGCATAAAATTAAGTTGATAAGGTAATTCAAGACATCCACCTATTGTTCAGTTCAAATTTGTTTCCACTTGGTTTTAAAGTGGATTTGTTCAAATCAGGATACAAAGGTAACATTTGTATTTACTTTATGTGTTATTTAAGTCTCTTTTAATGCAAAGGGTCTCCTTCCTTTTCCTTGCAATCTGTTAAACAAAACCAAGCCATTTATCCTGCAGAATTGCCTGTGTTCTGGATTTTGTTGATTGCATCCCCATGGTGTTCAGTAATGTGTTTCTTTGTGCTGTGTATTTCCAGTTAGTAGGCAGATCTAGGGGCTTGATGAGACTCTGAATTTTTTTTTTTCTATCAAGACACTGCATAGGTGGCGCTGGGTACTTTTTATTGAGTCATATTAGAACACACATCATTAAGATTAACCAGTAAGTCCATCAGGTGCTACCATCCTGATCCATCCATCCAAAGTTCACCAGCTTTTCAATTAATAGCTTTGGCAGCCATTGAGGATCATTGCCTAGCTCTTGCCAATTCATTAGAACTTTAAAAACAGTGATATTCTAATAGCACTCCTTCTGCATGTATTAACTGGAGTAATTCTACCAATTCTTCCCCTCAGTAATTTGATTATCCTGGAGTAAGGCAGGATTAATGCTCCTTTATCTCCAAGTTACCAGTCTTCAGAATAAACCCTCAACATCCTTCCAAAGGTAACTGAGTTGGTTTTTGTTGTTTTTGGTCACTTTTATCATTTTGAATACATAGGTTACATATTTAATACATTTCAATCCATTTCAGTTACTATCCTTATGGATCATCAAATCATTCCATGTATCACTAGTGGTTTAGAGCCTCTGCAGTTCAATCTTGAGCTTTTGAGAAAACATCTTTGAGTTTTTGACAGCTTTCCCTCTTTGGCGATACTGAGGTATTACTGTTAATTTTTCAGATGTGAAATTTTTGTTGAGGGGGATAAAATGCCTAATGTGTAAATCAGAATCAAATGATATCTCAAAATAAGGAGGGGGAAAGTAGGTTGGGGTATAGATGAAATAAGTTTGGCCACATGTTGCTAACTTTTGACATTAGTATAATCAGTTTATTACTGTTATATTATTCTTTTGTATACATTTGAAAAATTGCAGAATGAAGTTTTTTTATCCCATTTTAGTAAAAGTTTAAAAAATCACCAACTACTACAGAAAAACAGAAGAAAACACACATACCTGAAGTCCAATTCACACCCAACCAGTTTCTGAAAATTATATTAAAATACATGCAAGAGGGGGAAAAAATAACTTTTATCTGTATAACCTTATTTTCCACTCAAGAATAAGCCGTATATTTGAAAAGAGACAGTCTGAAAAGTGTGATTCTTAAAGTACTCTTTATTAAGTTCATTAAAAGTTGTAGAAACAACTTTATATTATAAAGGCACAGGAAGACAGTTCTGATAAAATATTCAAATTAAACAGTAACTTACAGTACAAAAGACAATTTTAATGCACATACAAACCCCAAATGTCTGATTCAAAAATATTTTACTGCGTCTATTAATGGGAAATGATTAAAAATATAAATTGCTGCTGTATAATAAATATCTGATAGTGAACATCTTGATAGCAAAGTGAACAAAATATTTATTGCTTTTCACATACCTATTTTTCCCTGTAATGTTAAATTCCTAATTCTTTTACTATCTTCTCAGTTTTTCCAAAGATAAAAGAAATTCCACATAATCTCATGGGGGAAATGGTAGTTACAAAAAACTACCTCAAGTAGCGATCACTGCTGGCAGTGTTTTTCACTTCCTGTTCTGCAATCACTCTTCCAAAAAGTAAGATAAATGTTTGCTAAACCACAGAAGGACAACTCCTCTATGACTGGCATTCTAAGTTTTGTAATGAATACTTATCAAATATAAAAGGAACTCCATTTTGAAAATGAGTATTTTATTTAAAGTTTTGAATAAGAGGTGAATGTTTGACTAGCAATTTTACCTACTCCCCTCAAAAGTTTTCCAAAGTTGTAAAGTCAGCTTAGTAAAATTTCCAGCAATTAAATGTTTCTTTGAGGGTTAGTTGATATATGTAATGTACTGATGTATAAAAATTAACATAATGAAATCTATTTTATTTATCTCTTAATGAAGAGATCTTACCCTTCTTCCAGTTTTTAAACTGGTATTAACTCTATTGATTTCCTCCTGCTGTTTTTGTAGCAACCCAGTGATAGATGGTACAAGCAGAATTTCCATCACAACAATAAAATAACACAAAAGCATCATTCTAATGTAATGAATGCTATTTCAACTTAAGAAATACCTACATTAAAGTCTTTGATAATTACTATAAAGTAACTTAACCATATGTCATGTTCAGACAGTGTGTAGCAGCTAGTGATACCTGGCACAGAGCTGATGCTCAATAAATAGTTGCTGAATGAATGAAAAAGAAAAACTTGGCTTTGGTTGTGTACATTTTAATCACTTTCTGATTAGAATAAAGTCAGTCTAGAACTAAATACTGCACACTAGAACAAACTTTGCCATAAAGAAAAGTTATAATTTCAAACAGGAAAATATCACCTATCTTAGTGATAGTCAATTTATATATTGTAACTTTTAAAAATAGCTCACAGAACTTTAACACGCTTGTTAATTTTTATCCACAACTTAAATTTGATGTCTTGATGTTTAATAATTGGGTAATGAAGACCAAGCTGCGCAGACTGGCTAAACTGTCTGCTTTACAGTAAATATTACTAGTCCACCAATAAATAAAAAGTTAGGATGCCAGATTAAACTCAAACTGTGACTACCATGTTGGTTTCTGCAAAACTACCAATCAATAAAAGGTAGGACATCTTTAAGTTACATATGCTTGGGAGCAATAGCTTAATTTTTTAACATAAAATAACTAGGGAGATGTGAATTTAATAATGACAGAGCTGAAGTACTGGAAATAGGATAATAAGAATAAGTTGGTGACCAATTTTAATATCTAACCATAGGACTAGGTCTAATATTTCTTTGGCATATGCATCAGTATCTTGGACTAGTTAGCATTTAAAAAATACTGGGTTTTTTTCCTCAATTAAAATTAACATCAAGGTATAGATTGCTAATATACTCTGAAAGCCTTTTAAAGGACAAAAACGACATTTTGCAATATGCCAAAGTTCATGTTTAGTGTACACTTACAATTATTGGCATAGAGGGATGTAACTGTTAAATAACCTTAAATGATCTCATGCAGTGGTGAAACCACAGAAAGTAGAAAGGAATGTATTTACATAATAAAATATTCAGCTTTCCAAAAAAAAACACAGTAAACCTGGGAATCCTGCCCTAACAGTAAATGTGTACCGCATAGCACTGAATGAGGACTAGCCCAAATGTAAATGAAAACCTACATAACCTGAATGTGTAAAATTTAATAAAAAACATAAAAATGAAAAAAAAAACAAATGTTACACATCAGAAGGAATAAGTGGCCTATAAAACAGGCCAATCTAACTTGACATTCAAAGTAAGTATAAGAGATTCACAAAATCATGATAGTAATGAAAACTAAGTCAAGTACCAAGTACCCTTTGATACACAAGCCAATTAACTATCAGACTCATTTCCAATAGCTTAACAATATTCAGTAATCCACTCAGGCATTCGGGGGTAAAGCAGTCAACGATAGCTCAAGTCTCCAAAGTGAAAGACCAAACTTATTTGCAGAAGCATCACGTGATTTTTGAAATTATATCTTATGCTTATGGATGTTAACATAAGATCTATCAGTGCAAGTTTATCACCTTCTGAATGTATTACTCCCAACTTTCATTTTTCCAGATAGTTTTTGGTGGTTTCGTTTTAGCCAGTGCTATTTAAATGGAGAAGAGAAAAGTTCACCATAGACTACCTCACATTGTTACTTAATTGTGCTAGATATTCACGCAGTTCTTTTGCAGCCTGGAATCTGCCATAGCGCTTCTTTGGGTTGGCGCACTCATCCAGCAAGGCCTCTAGTCGGCCATCTTTGGCAATTTCACTTGGTGGGTCATGGAGGAGTCCTCCAGAAGTGCCACGCCAGGTGGCATGTCTAGATAAGAGGTTCTGACAAACAGCATAATAATTATGGTCCACAGTGGCACGAGCACAAAGAATTTCTTTTGAAAATGATAAGCAAGCCTCCTTATCACAGTCATCAAATTTGCTTTCATACCATACATCCCAATTTTCAGGTTTATCTGTGAAAAGGGGAAAGAGCAGAAAAAGAAAAATATATGTTTAAAAGAGTTTTCATTGCTTCCCAAAATACAGCATTTCACTAGTTAACATGGTAGTATTTGTTTTTAAAATTTTATTATAACTTTAAACATTTAAATATACTGATTTATACACATTTATTGGGAGTCCACCGATGCCAGGCAGAAGGATCAGATAAGGGCCCTTCTACCAAAGGGTTCAATGTAGAGTGAAACTCTCCATGATACAGAGGAAGTGCCACACACAAGTCTGACATGATGCTACATGAGTACAGAGGAAGCAGTTACCTCTGCCTGGAGCTACAGAAAGCTGCATAGAGAAGAACAACTGATTGAGATCTTGAAAGATAAGTAGCTGTGATGTAGTCAGGTAGGCAGGTCATATATACAACTAGAAATAGACCTGAAACTTATGACTTGAGTCAGAAGAACAGTACATGTACTTAAGAATGCATCAGCATATCAGTGCTTGATGAAGCGAAGAGAACAATTGAATTATATTGAAAAGCATGTTGAAAAAAAAGGAAAAAAAAACTTAAGGGGTTGGCAGAGGAGAGGTTAAGTGAAAGAAACTCCTTCATTCACTCAGCAAATAACTATTTGAATGCCTACACTATGGCAAGCAAAGCTATATTAATGGTAAATAGATAATACATGGTTCCTGTCCTCACTGGCTTACAATCAAGTATGTGAAATATACATTAAGAAAGTAAATAAACATTATCTATCATAAATTGTGGGGAATGCTATGAAGGAAACAGCAGTTCCTAACAGTGGAAAGGTTTATGAAAGAAACCCTCTCTACCATTAGATATAGCCTTCAAGTTTCTCTCAGAGGTAACATTTTAAGCTAAGGCTTGAAGGACAAGTAGCTAGCTATGTATATGAGGAGAGATGAGGCATGTCAGGCAAAGAAAACTGCATATGGGAAAGCCCAGAACTAGAAAGAGTCATTCAAGAAATCAAAAGGCCACTGTAGCTGAAGCATTAAGGGCAGTGGAGGGATGTTAAAAAATGGAGAATTGAGCCAAGTCATGCAAATTATTCTCTGGCAAGAAGTTCGAATTTTACTCGAAAAACAATGGGAAATCATCAAAGGCATTAAGCAAGGGAGCGATAAGATCAGATTTATGTTTTAAAAAAGGAACCAAATGGAGTAGAAGGAAACCAAAGGAGGAAAGAATTTCAGAAAGCTGTTATAGTTCATGAATTTGCCAATTAGGTGGTTGCCAATGGTAATACAGACTTCTGAGTCAGGCTTAGAAAGTAGAGATAGGCAGCAAGCAATACTTTAATAAACAATGGGAGAGCAGGAAAGAATCTTATACATACTTGTTTACAGGAAGGTAAGAAAAACCAGATTTTAAGAAAGAGGGGCGGGAAGTTGAAGAAGAAAACTGACGCAACAAGTTCTCAAAGAAGGATCTACTCTGTCTGGAAAAGAGAGATGAATGTGTATTGTTTTTACCAGTTTAGATGATAAAGGAAAGGACACTGAGGAAATTGCACTATAAAACCTCAATTTCCCTGTAAAGGTCATTTACTAGAAAGAGTTCAGAAAAGAGGGTGAATAAATAGATAACAGCCTTTCACAAAGTGTCTATTTAGATAGCTCAACATGAGACATTTGAAAAGAACTAGACAGAGCTAAAGTAGCACTGGAGCAATGCTCATCGCATGAAATGCAAGAAAAAAAAGTCATATACTGTATTCATCTAAGGTCAGGAATTAGTTGGTATAAAACTGTTAACATGTATTCCAGGAATGCTCACATTAAAAAATTTTTAAAAATTATTTTTACAAATACTGGAATAATTTTTTTTAAGTTTAGGCAAGCTGCACAACTCTGTGAATATAATAAAAACCACTGAATTTGAAAAAATCATGTTGTAAGCTGATGCAACATTAAAAACTGTAGGAGGAGACAAGTGGAGAGTGAAGCACTCCAGAGCAGGGCATCCGCTCCCTGGGGAAGGATCTACATGGCAGGACAGGTCAAGGAATAATCAGAAAGTTCAGCAAGTATGGAATCAGAAGAAGGTATTGGGAAAACAGAGTAGTTAACAAGATTAAGCTAATATCATGCAAAAAGTTAGTGTCAACCTAATACATTGCTGTTACACTCACTGCATTCATTCCCTAGGTGCCTCAAACTTTGGTCTTGTGTTCATCAAAAGACCCCTTCATGATGGGAGGGGATTAAAAATACAAGATCCTCACCATGGAACAACACTTCAGTTTCTTTTACTAAGTACATTAATTATAGAACTACAGACTTTGTCCATGACACTTTGAAATTCCTATGACATTTAATTTTCAAAACATTTCAGACACTCTGCCCACCTCTCCTGTGAATAGGTGGAAAGCAAAGTTTTGAATGAGATGTAATACTGTCACATCAAAGTTAGAGATGTGTAGTGCTGGAATCATCTAAATGGTTAAAAGGAAAAGAAAAATCACTGGAGGGACCCCACAGAACAGTGGAATACAGAATATCACTGTAAGAGACTCTATAGAAAAACATGGCCTCCACAAAAGCAGTATAGTTTCTCTGATAGCCTGTAACTATATGAAAACTTAATTCTGCATTAGACTCCTAAACCATGGAATATAGCAGAGTGTATGAAAAAGATGTATACACACACACACACACACACACACACAGAGTATATCTGTGTCCATTTGAACCTGAAGGATATTTTACTTAATATGGAGAAATTGTGACTAAGAGTACAAGAGTGAGTATAATAAATCAGCATCCATTTATTGATACTGGTCAAACAGTACAAAGAAAGATGCAGGGTTGCCATCTAAGGAGGAAATGAAAGGTTTGCTTCACATTAATGTAAACATTATTTTGACATAGAAAAAAATCTAAAAATTATATACTTACTTTGTCTAATTAACCTTTTGTCAGCAACCAAAACATTTTCAGCATCCACGATGATTACCTTGCCATCTCTAGGACCAACTGCAAAATTGTCAAAGCTGACGTCCAGGAGGTAGAGTGCAAATTCAAAGTCATTGTTTGTAAGCTGCTCTGCTATTTCCATTAATTGCCAAGCGAGGTCAACTCGTTTCTCCCATGGTGCATTAAAGTAACTCCACAGTTCTTCTCCAACATAATTTACAGCCACCATTCTTCCACAAGCTCCAAGATACTTTGCAAAAGGCCAACCTTCATCAGATGGAAAACTCTACAAAAGAATTACCTTAATATTATAAAAGATTCCGATGAAGTTATCCTAGGTCTATCCCCAGATCCTCAGTAGAGATTCCTACTAGGCATGAGCTTGGATTTTCTTGTAATATGCAGCAGTTCAATAGAGATAAATTTCATTTCTTTAACTTTTATAATTACTATGGACTTGAAAAAAATTTTTGAATTGGTAACTTTGCATTATAAAACTAAAATAAAAGAAGTCTTGCTTATCAAAATCTCAGAACCAAACTGATCAACAAAACACAAGACATCTTCTTTATTACCAGATTTGAAAGTATGTATGATTTCCTTTATCTTTCTGACTTGCATAAGTAGACTCAACCAATCCTTTCTTTTTTTCTTTTCCATTATGGTTTATCACAGGATATGGAATATAGCTCCTTGTGCTATACAGTAGGGCCTTGTTTTTTATGCATTTTATATATAGTTGTTTGTATCTCCTATTCCCAAACTCTTAATTTATTCCTCTCCTTTATCCCCGTTCCCCTTTGATAACCATAAAATTGATTTCTCCATCTGTGAGTCTGTTTCTGTTTTATAAATAAGTTCATTTGTGTCATTTTTTAGATTCCACATACATCATAGGCTATTTGTCTTTCTCTGACTTATTTCACTTAATATGATAATCTCTAGATCCATCCATGTTGCTGCAAATGGCATGATTTCATTCTTTCTATGGTTGAGTAGTATTCCACTACATATATATACACACCACATCTTCTTCATCCAATCATCTCTTGATGAACATTCACTTTGCTTTCATGTCTTAGCTATTGTAAGCAGTGCTGCTATGAACACTGGGGTGGCATGTATCTTTTCAAATTAGTTTTCTCCGGATTTATGCCCAGGAGTGGGATTGCTGAATCATATGGCAATTCTACTTTTAGTTTTTTAAGGAGCTTCCATACTGTTTTCCATAGTGGCTTCACCAATTTACATTCCCACCAATCCTTTTCTCACACACTCTCCACCGTTTGTTATTTGTAGACTTCTTAATGATGGCCATTCTGACCGATGTGAGGTTATACCTCATTGTAAGTTTTGACTTTCACTTCTCTAATAATTGGCAATGTTGAGCATCTTTTCATGTGCCTATAGGCCATTTGTATATCTTCCTTGGAGAAACGTCTATTTAGGTCTTCTGCCTATTTCTTGAACCAATCCTTTCTTTTGAATGAATAGGACTGCAGGCCTATTAGCCACCAAGTATTTACCAGGCACCAGGCACTATGCTATGCTGGCAATAAAAAACAGTGAACTACACAGTCTCTAAAATAAAAATTTTAGAAAAGACAGATACCAAACAAATAATTATAAGTGTAATAAGTGTTAGTTATTAAAAAGTGGTGCAGGTCCTGAAAGAGTCTTTAATAGGGGCCGTATCTAGTCCAGAAGCAAGCAGGGGTGGAACTCAGAAGGATTCTTGGGAAGCATCTTCTAATCTACACCCACAGGTTGGTAAAGAGCAATCTGATAACCTATCAATGCAACCTCCACTCCAAGTACCAAGTACCTCTGGTCCCACGTTAGTCGTGCTTTTCTTTCCAATGCCACCACATTTTCTATTCACCTTAAACCCAACTTCAAAACTATTTATTCTCCTAATCTCAGCAAGATTTTCTAATGGATTTTATAACTTCTGGGAGGAACAAGTCATTTTCAACCTAAGTAAAATGGCAAGCTTATTCTAAGGTGCTTTCCAATGCTAAAAAACCCACCTACGAGATGAGCACCCAAGTAAAAACGGATGGGATGAAATGTTTCAACCAACTTCTTGTAAGATCACATGACCAAAGGTGTGTTTTAAGAGCCATTTGTCAGCCTAGCACCCCTCCTTAAATTGAGGGAAAATACTATCCAAAGATGATGTTTGCACAAACTGCGGGGAAAACAACAACAAAAATCACTACAGAATATAAATGTAGTCTACTTCTGTTGCTAAAAACTGAACAATCTACATACATTAAAAGAGCTACGTAAGGCTTGTCTTCTTGGACCCCATAATAAAATAAGTAATATTAATTATACCCTGAGCTTTCATAAAATTGAAAAAACTCAGTAATATCCTTACATTAAAACTTTTATCAACTTTAAAACAAAAGAGATTTTTAGAACTAAACTTCACCCATAATTACCTATTTTCATTTGAGCTTCCTTTCAGCTCAATCAAGGCACAATATCTGTACTTGTTCATTGTACATACTTTTTTTCTTTTAAATTTAAATATCTGCAGTTTTGTGATAGAATGCTAAGTATGTAAACTATAAATTTAGATATGATAGTGTGAACCTTTAAATACAGTTAATGAATTGATCCGATTTTGTTTAGAGACAGTATCTACTGATACTTTAGCAATTAGAGGAAAGTGCACTTCAATCTTATACCTGAGATTTTTTTCATTTCTTTTGGGCACTGGGAGAAGTGACAGATGTCCAAAGTGAAGTGCAAAAACTGCCAATCTCATGTTACTTTCAACTTTTTCTCCCAACTTAAAATACCTCCACAATCTTGAAAATTTAGTTAGACAAAGTGATTATAAAAGATTTAACTGTTTCCCAGAAGTATTCATGTATAAAAATCTGACATAAAGAAATGAAAGCACTGAAAATAAGTAAATACATGATATTATATAGTTTTATCATACAAAAAGTAAAAAGAAAAAAAGAAGCCTCCATACACTATTGGTATATTATTCACATGCCATATTGTAGAACAGATACAAACATATCTTTGTGAAAATAAAATGGTCTTTGACAACAGGAGGAAAGGGAACCCTGCCAACATCTGCACATGTACAAATGCCTCCTTGTTTTTGGAGCCTTTCCAACTGGCAAACGACAGTCAAATATACACTTCATTACCCAAGTCCCTCATAGAAGAGGATAAAATATATGAACAAATGTCACATTGAGCAACTTTATATTCATACAGTGATTCTGACAACGTTAACTGAAATCCTGTTATGCCTCATTTTAAGAAGAGCGCTACAATGCTTTCATATAGTTTGCTACCTAATCTTTTGGAAGAACCTTAATAAATGAATGCACATCACTTACTCATACAAGAATTTTTCACTGTACCATCAAAATAGTCAGATTTCATTAATGAGAATGCAGTTGTATTGAACACACTGTAGTTCAAAGAAAGGCAAAATACTTATAATTTGTATTTAAAACAGTTCCGACTTAGAACAAAATTACCATGTTCAAGCAGAGTTTGAGAGATAAAATTTAAAGACATTACTGCTTGGACTTATTAAATATATCAAGTAGTAAAAAATACAACTTCTTACTTCCTGACTACCAAATTCCCACAGTGCATAACACAGTAGCTCAGATAAGACGTTTATCACTAAGGTACACATTTTTAAAAATTTAAGCAAAATCCTAAAATCAGTTATTCAAATTCCACACAGCAGGCACACAGTTTAAAGTTACCTGAAATAAAATGGGTGTATTTTAAAGAATCAAAAAAAAAATGTGTACAAACACCTTTCTTTTGAAGGAAAGAGTCTTTAAATTGGAAATAATTTAAATTCTACTTGGATTGGAGGCACTCCAATTAATTGTTCAGACTTTTCATCAGGCTTGAATGTATGACATAAAGTGTAATATGCAAAGTTTTTAAAACAAAGTATTAGTTTAAAGTTATATGGAGGCACAAAGTAGTTCCAAAACAATATATTTTCTATTACACTACTGTTTTTTTATTTTTATGTTGTTAGTGACCACCCGAAGAAAAAGTCTATTGAGTATTATAAATGTAAAAATTAAAAATAGAAATTTTAAGATCAAGTAAAACATGGTTAAGGGTTAGAGGGTACCCGAGTTGTAATTCTAGTATGAAATCTTATCAGCATACCTTAAGTAACTTATCTCAAGTCACACAGGTAGTAAGAGGCAAAGTCAGGCTAACACAACCTCTCAATCCAACAACCTTTTGTTTCAGAAGTTTTTAAATTTTGGAAAGGTAATAGTGCATGTATTTCATACTCGTATTATGCAATGACCCCAGGAGAGTCTGGGGCAGCATGTCACAAGAGAAACATATTATGCTGCAAAAATAACATAAGCTTATTAGTCCCACATGGGTTAAACCAGATAAATTAGCTTATGTGTTTTCACATGTTTGTTTTTGATTTGACACAACCTATTTTTCTACAGGTTTTTAAATTTAGACTTGCAGATAAGGGATTATAGGTCAACCCACATTTCATTGACTACTACAAGTAGCTGGAGTATAAGGCAGTGAGACAGTTACTGTAGAATAAAAAGAATACAAATTTTGAATTAAAAAGTCCTAGATCTAGCCTAACTCCCCCATGAAATGCTATGTAAACAGTTGTAAATAAAATAGTCTCTATCCTCAGGAAAGCTTTTCAGCCTGAGTTGGGAAGATGGTTATTAAACACATATACATTATAAATTATGAAATTTGTTATAACTACAGAAAAGTATAGAGCATACTGAGGAAGAAAAGTAGAGACCTATTTTAGATTGTGTGGTGAAGGGCAGCCTCCATAAGGAAGTGCTACTTAGGGTGAGATCTCAAGGAGGAGTATAATATTACATAGACTGGGGATGAGGCAGTAAGAATGTTCCCGGCACATGTTAGAGCCAGAAACTGTCTTCTCAGAACTGAAATAAAGGCCAAGGCAGCTGCAGTGAAACAAACGAGGAGGAAATGGCTTGAGGTAACAGTCTGGAGAGGGACTTGGGATCAGATCATGTTGGGACTTACAAATAAAATACAAGCTCTTCAACATGCTATACATACTATAGCATATGTCAAAACCTTAACTTTCAGAAACATCTTATACACTGGAGTTAACAAATATTCTGTGGTATACAGCATCACTCTGAAAAACAAGTTTTCACAATTATCACAATATCCTTTAATCAACAGTCATTGTCTTACCAGATTAATTAGGCAATTTTATTCTATTATGTCAGAACACAGTCCCTGATGACGTGCGACATATAAGTAAAACTGATAGAATAAGGTCAACTCTAATGCACTTGTGTTCTATTATCTTTTTCTTTTTCTCTTTACAAAACCAAAAGTAGGGTTTACATATCATGTTTAAAAGATCACAATTGCTTCCATACTAAAAAATATTTTATAGCCATTTATTATCTCACAGCACTCCATTAAAAGGAACACAATTTTGCAGTTGGCCGAAAGAAGAAATGTGTTACAAGACTGTTTTTTCTTTTTAAAGAAGAAAATTCCTAGCAAAAAGACTATGACTTGAAACAAACATCCATTAATCAAAACATACAATCTAAAATCCAGTTATAGGTTTTCTACAGAACTGGCAATTCTGTGTGCACACACACAAATTTAAACTTGAGAACACTTTTAGAAAGAAAATGTTATCAAAAACAAAGAAAATGTTTAAAGGTTTAATTTCAGTTTCAAAATTATTTTTAAAAGCCCAAATTTGAACAAAATCCCACTGTAGTAACGCATGTTATAACAGCTGTTCATGGAGATTAGTCAACTGTACTGGTGACAGACTAATGTGTTCACAGTTTTGTGAACTGTCTGGAGGGGGAATATAGTAAAATTACTGGGATGATTTAATGGTTACCTAATTTTTGCTAAAATTTCTCTAAGACCTTAGCTTCTTAATTTATACCACCAAATAGTGGCCAAATCCATTGCAAATACTACAGAATCTTAACCTCATATTTTCAAGTTACAGGATATGTTCCATTTATTTCCTTACATAATTTTCTGAATGCCATTTCCACCCACCTAGAATTCCAACAATATTAAGCAATGCCTTGAAAATAGCAAAGTTGTGTTATTTTACTGAATATTATGTCCAACAACTGTATCTAAAATTGGAAACTAACGTCAGGACACATCAACGACAAAAAAATCTACCAAGTTTCATAGAAATAAACCATCTTTTAAAATAAACAGCTTAAGAAATAATCTCTGCCACCTTAAAAAAAATCACTTGGCCACAAATTTTAAATATGCATAAATTTACTAGTCTCAACTGACCTTTTCTTATCTTGTGAGAATCAGCAACTGTGATTTACGTTTCTAAGTTCAAATATATACTTAGAAACATGACACTCAAATATTTACTTCCAGTAAAACAAAATGACAAATAAAGGGGGGAAAAAAGATACAAACAACTTCTTTTGGACCCAATAACCTAAGAATGCTATCTTACTTTCTTTGGTCAAGATCTGATTTCTTTTTAACAGTCTGCCAACAGAACAGTACTAACTTTTCCCATTCCCTTAAAACATAAATTAACACAGCCCTTCAGAAGTATAGCAAAATATCTGCTAGGAGCATAGTAGCTCTCTGCATTAAATACCTGGTACCTGGTTTTAGATTTCCTTTCCTGTTGTTGCCTTAAATATAATATAGTCAAAATGAAATTCTTGACTTTTCCCTACCCCAAAGCCATTCCTTCTCTGGGCTTCCTCATCATAATAAGGAATTGTCACTCAGTAGTTGCTGAGACCAAAACCCTGAAGATATCCTTTATTTCTCTCTTTCCCTCACACCATAAGCCATCATCAACCACCTTAATACAAACCACCAAGCTTTCTCCCACAATCTGGTGCAAAAGCCTGATTCCTTTCTTACCCTCTTATAATGCAACCTCCACCAATCAGGCCCTGCTAAAAACATGTCTATTGTTTCCCACTGCACTGAAAACAAAATCCTAAACTTATTAAGCATGTTTACAAGGATATACAGGACATGGGCCTTGCCTACCTCTATGATCTTTTGTTCTACATGCTTCCCTACTCTGCTGCTTGATCTTGCTTTGGGGCCTCTGAATTTGCCGTATCTCTTGCTTAAAATACTCTGCCATCAGAACTTCATACCACTGGCTTTTTCTCATCATTCACACCTCAGGTAAAACGTCACTCTTCCTGACCACCCAATTTAAAGTATTCTATCCTCAATCCAATTCTCCATCACAGGAATCTGCTTTGTTCTTTTTAAAGTATGTAAAATCTAAAATTACCTTGCTCTTTATTTGCTGCCCAAACCTAATGCCCCAGAAAGCAAAGACTGTGCAAACTGTGCCCGGCCTGTCTTTACTCTACCCTAAGGGCATATATAGGTCAGTTCCTGGCACTACTGAGCAATGCTGAATAATTCTTGTCAGATCTCTTCATTTCAGTTAAAACTCCAAATGAGCACTAAGGCAAAGTATGAAGAAGACCCTGAAACATCATACCTACCTCAGACAGTAAATCTTTTAAGATTCTGTCTCAGAGTCTAAGAATGCCTATAAATAACTCAGACTTAAACTCTATTTTTAAAATTATCATTCATCAATGTACTAAGTAGAATTATTAAACTTAATAATGATTTACAGATAAAAAGTAAACTGTTTTGTATTACTGAATCTTTATATAAACCAGGTTTCTTACAATATTCACTCTATTCATCATATGGAACAAATCTCTAATCTCCCTTTTAACTACTATTCCAAAATAACTGTAGCCTGAAGCAGCAGCTAACAGGTATTTATGATGTGTGTGTGTATGTGTAAAGGAGGCGACACTTGAACATTTGCCATAAGGAGAGTAAAATTTATATATTTCGATGACAGATGTCAACACAGTGTACTACAGAACTTTTCAGCTACTATGGCTGTCTAAAAATGGAATAAGCTGATTTGCAAAGTAATGATACACTGTAAAAAACTTTAAAGACATTTTGTTATATGATCTGAATAATCCTTTTTCCTTTGATAATTTAAAACAATCCTATTGGATAAGTATTAACATTCCCATTTTACTGATTAAAAACTCAGGCTCTGAAACATTAAGTGACTTGTTCATTGCCACCCAACAGCTTTGTGGTAGTACTGAATGTTATCTCAATACTGCCCTCATCACACCTCTCGCCTCCCCCAATCTATGGGCAAAATCTCATTTATCCTGAAACCTCTAATACTCTGTGAAATCTTCCCAGGTATTCACTCCTAAGAAGACACATGCAGATGTCCCTCCATAATGAGTCATCTGACAGGGTGCACAATATGTTTTTGTAAGGCTTTCTGTGCTATATTGATTATAATTAGTTGTTTACATACCTACCTCCCACATAGCCAAGCTACTTGCTGCCTAGAAAGACCTTTTCAGTCCAAATGCCTTATAACAGACTATTTACCAAGTGAACAAACAAAATTCAGTTCTTCTAACTCTAAATCCAGAGCTGGAAGTCCAAAGAGCTTCCAGGTATTTCACAGAAAATTTTGTACCAAGAATCTATTAAAAAGACATAAAAAAATGGATAAAAAACCTGACTACATAATTTAAAACCTTTCAGGGTCTATGACCAGGATAAATGATGAATAACTATCCTCATCTTACATCAATAATTTACAATCTTAAGACATTTTACAATTATTTACTAAAGTCCATTGTATGTACAGAAAAAATGCAGGGCTTATATTCAAAGGTCATATTAGTTTAATATATGCATAATGAGTGAAAAGAAAAGCAAAAAAAAAGTCAGCATTTTGTGAAGAGTCAGCAGCAATAACAGCAATATAGGAAATTGGCCAGAGACAATAAGCCAGAAAATCAGACTAAAAAAGTCTGATTATCCCCTGAGAAAGTGACCACCTATCTCCAGAAAGCAGATTCCCAAAAAGTAAGCTTTCTATTCCCCGTCAACATGGATGAGGAAAATGTGCTGATCCATGCAACAGATATTGAGGGAAAAGAGTTCAAAGATTAGACAAAAGTACAGAAAGGACCTCAGAACTAATAATGGTCAAAAGATACGGCTATATCCAGAAAATAGGCCAGGGTGTCAAATGATTTTGCTCCACTGATCTGGAAGTGGTGCTTTCCTAAGAGTTACTGTCTGTTTCTATCTCTTTCCAAAATAAAAGTCTCCTTTTTTGGACCTGAGTTAAACAGATTTTATTATTTTGGTTTGTTTTATCACGCAAGACGATCAAGTGTTAAAAGCGTCAATGAAACCTCTGATGATAAAAAGAAAAAAAAAACAGAAAAAAAATCACTCTAGATTTAAGCTTATGAATTTATTAGATAGAAAGTTTTCTATTCAGAACTATCTAGTCAGAATCATCTCTGAAGCCTAACTCTGAGAGTGCAGTTACTACAGCAGCAGCCAGTGCGAGAGAAGTAGGTGGCTCCCTAAACTATTGAAAATAAACCCCTGAGACAAAGTCTGGAACATCCCTTCTAGGTGCTATTGCCCCACAAGATCCTTAGCTACCTTTAGCTCCGTATTTTTTTCCTTTAAAGGCAGTCTTAAATTTCTGTTTTGTTTTAATCTAATTTCACACGTGTGAAAATTGGGGATAGGAAGATAAGCTTGAATCAGGGCTATCTATGCTGGTCTCCAATCCATATTTTCTAGCAGAGATCAAAGTATCCAAACCCCCAAGTTCTTCTAGAAGAGTTTAAACCTACCAGTCAAAGTTAAGCTCAGAAGTAGAACAAACAATAATTTCTCAAGCCTTTGAGAGTCACAGGAAGTCAGGGCTGAAAAGGAAAAGATCTAATTCAATAGTCTCATTTTATAGTTAAGTGAAGGGAGTCCCATGTTTATCAACTGGTCCAAGGTAAAGACCATAATCTTTTATTCACATCAAAAGCTGCATCTTAGACAGTGCACCTTAAAAAATACATTCTTCTCCCATAGAAATTATTTTTAAGAGCAAAAACAAAAACATTCAAAGTTTATTGCAAAAATACATCTTGTAATGTAGGAATGGATTAAATCAGTGCAACTAAAGATATGGTTGATATTCAGAATCATAACTATTTTTAAGGTGATCCATATTCCAAACAAGGTTCAAAACTGCTATTCAAATGCACTAATTACTTTTAACCTTATTTAACATCTAACATTTACTGAGTGCTTACTATGCATCAGGCACTACATAAAATGGTTTCCAAGTATTATGTCATTTATAAGAACTGAAATGAAAGCTTAAAATTTACAGCTTAAACAATGATAGTTACATACTATAAAAATTAAGGAAATCCTATTAAAACTTATCATTCAGAAAGTTTAAGACAAAGTTCCACAAACATAATAAAACAAATTCTCACCTTCTCATGCCTAAACAAATAAGAGTTTTCTTATTCCTGTAAACAAAATCATGTTCACTATTTCCAGGTCATAAAGTTAGAATACAGTTTGGACTTCAGGAAATTCAGGCACATTTTTCTCTCTCACACACAATTTCAGTAAATTCAAGAATAGGTAAGTACAAATGCTGGTAGAAATTTTACCAGTAACAGAAAACCTCTTGTTATCATGCCAAATACTTCAACACCTCAAATTTTGACTATTCCAAGAATGCTATACACAAGGTTACAAAGTCCCTCTCTGCATTTTTCCCTTAAGATTATGGCATACCTGTAATTAAAATACACTTACTGATGAGGTAACAATGAAAAGAGAAAGTATCAGAGTAGAAAAAAAGGTTCTAGTATTATCTTGTTGCTTGATGTTTATAAAATTTTTTAGAAGATAATTCTAAAAAACAACTTCCCTTAGAGCTAGATAAGCTACTGTAAGCTAGTAAAACTATATCCAACCATGGGAAGAGTTGTACTTCTGTATCATTTCATATCAGGAAATCTATATTTCAAATCTGTCTGTATAGCCTTACATAAAGTATGTCCATAATGTACCTTACATTTAATACCATTCATGTTTCTTTTCAAGGCTTAAAAGAAACTTCAGGTTTTTATTGTTTCTTAAAATCAGCAAGAGGCAAGTTTAATGGGTTAAATTAATATATAATTTTCAGTTCTTTAGTACCTTATCAAAAGAGATTTATTTTATTTTTTTAAACATTTTTTATTGATTTCTAATCATTTTACAATGTTGTGTCAAATTCCAGTGTTCAGCACAATTTTTCAGTCATTCATGGACATATACACACTCATTGTCACATTTTTAAGAGATTTTTTTTTAATGTTTATTTTGGAAGCATGTTTACTACATTGGAACTTTTGTTAAGAATAGTTTGATGAATTCAGTTCAAAAGATTTTTTTCCCCAAATAGTTAATTTGGGGGAAATATAAAAAAAATCTAGTTTGTCACCAGCTGTCCAAAAATTCAATAAGTAGCTCCCTCTCCTGGAAAAAAAAAAAAGTGAATTCCTCTTTTAAGCTGTAAAACACATACTTGTACCCTTAATAATATTTTTTAAAGATATATAAACCCCAAAATATATACAGAGAGCACAATTTGAGTGAGTTTGCCTACCATTATCAATTAATACCCCATTACTACCATAAACAGCTATTAACACTTTCACAGAAACTTGTATAAATACTAAAATTATGTATGTTTGTCTAGCTGACAGAAAGTAATAAATAATAAACATCATGATTTGACTTCATATATAACAATCTTTGTATTGGATCCAGAATTCTGAGATTCTTTTTACTTTACTGATTTTACACTGTCATCGAACCTTAATTATATTGTTCATACTTCACTCACTAGTTTTTTACCAAAGATGAAGTGGTTCTACAAGGACAGTAGCAGCTCTATGAAGATCTTTCATTTAAAAATAAGTCTTCTTATTCTACTTGCTGTTCATCAGGTAAAAACTAAACATATCAATATGAATGACTAGTGCTAAAGACTTCAAATTTATATTTCATACAGCATGTAAGTAGTTACAAAACTGGGTTGACTATATTAAAAATTTAATTTACAAGTGTCACAGTGAACAATGTTGATACATATATATCCTCACAAAGGAAAAATTCTAATCCTATAACCCACCTAGCCACCCACTCAGGGCAATTGTGTCACTAAGTTTAAATTACAAAAATAACTGTGATTTTGTTTAAAGCTGTTTATCACTACAGATGAAAACAGGAAGAAAGATTAAGTTTAGGGAAAGAGTTAATCATAAAACAAGATACAAGCATGCTTGACTATCTCAATAATAAATTGAAAACGCCAAGACAATGTCAAACTTCAAAAAATATAAAAGCTTCCCAAATAAGGCAGATTTACTTTAGTGTACATCAAATGCCAAAGTTTCTCATATTTAAATGCCAAATGTTTATAGAACTGGATATATAACACTCTTAAAATAATGGTTCTAATATTAGTTGTTTCTAACACATACTCATAACAATACTCAGAATTACTTGATAAAAACCTTTCAATATGCATACACAATTATAGATGCAGAAAATGTGTATTACTAAGATAACTCCCTACTAAGTTTCTGAGTCCCAGAGAATTTGACAGACTAACTCAGCAAACTATACTGCTAAAGCATTCCCCAGAGATCAACTGTGTTAATATAAACATCTATTTCTCAAAGAGAAAGGCATTATAAGTGAAAAAAAAAAGTTTCAAATCAAACATATATACCATAAATATGGACTTAAACTTTAGAGTTTTGAAAGTACCAAATAAAGTAATTTCTCCCAGGGAAGTTTATCCAGTTTTACATACCATTCACTGTTAAAAAGAGCAGCATTTAATACAGTCTGTACTTTTAAGTGACCCATTACATACATCCTATAATGCCTTAAAATTTACTAAGATCAACACTAAAGTTTAGTTTGAGGCAAAATATTTATTTTGTGTTAAAATTATTTAGCTGCACTAATCAAACAAAACTGGTTTCTCTTAGCTAAGCTAGGCAGTGGAGAACTTGAGAAAAGAAAGCTGTAATATAACAAATACTGCACATTCCTATTCATGTACTTTAGATTTAAACAATATAACCCTCTACAAACCTCCCGGCCATTAGTGACACTCTTAGCAGCACAGACACGGAGTGAAATATACCAAAATTACTTGTGATTAATGTTAAATCATTTTCCCCCTTGCATTTGAAGTACAGCACAACTGGTATGGAAAAGGGGCAAGGTAACTTTCCCTGCGTTATCAGGAGAGATCACAATACCCAGCTGCAATCACTACCCAAGGACACCGCACTAAAGGGGAGTGGTGGGAATGTGTATAAACTCAGTCACTATTCCCAAGGAAAACACAGTTGGGGGGGGGTTGTTTTCTTTTTTGCTGTCACCAATATAAAAGACCCGAACCTACTTCCTTAAAAGGCACATTTGTTTTCAAAATAAAGTCATGAGAGAGCCTATAAGTCAATTAGGAGAAAGGTGAGACTCTCCTTTCTTTATTTCTCCTGGCCCTAACATTTCATCTACTTCCTGCAGCCAAATTACCAAAGGAATAGGGCAGGTCACAGGATCAGGATGAAAATGTATTGGCCTTAAACCTTCGCAGCCCCATGTCCAACGATGCCTTAGTTTTTCCTCTTCCTAATACCATTCAAAGCACGGCTCAAGGATTAATCTCACCCTGGCCCACGGTCCCCATTCTCTGACCTCATTCTCCCGAGTTTGTCCCCAAATTAGCTGCCTCAATGATCTGCCAGGTGAAAGAGCTCAGGAATAAAACAAAGACAGACTTTGAGGCCGAAGTTAAACCAGCCACACAGGTACTAAAAGGGAGAGCATATGCGGTGTAGAAACACTTGAGAAGAACTAAGGAAGGTCCAAGGGCTCCTGAACAGACTGAGTTGTGGAATTGCAAGCCCTGGCGGATCAAAGCAGAAAGGGAGGGAGGAGAGCCGAAGGAACTCGCGGGAGAGACATTTTGGGAGTGTACAAGACGCGCTCCCTCTGGCGTTGAGGGATCCGCAGTCAGATCCGAGATTGCGCCCGCGTCTAGGTGACAAGAGCAGACTCTCCACCAGTCGCGACGCCCACCGCCATCCCGCACAGCGCCCAGGGGTCCCCCAGCGTCGCCCCCTTCCCACGCCCGCCGCCTGGCCTCGCCGGGCCGGGTCCAGACTGGGAAACGCGCGAGGGCGGGGCCGCTTCTCCCAACTCTCGTTCCCCTCCCGGCCCTCCCGGCAGGACGCCCCCAGCCCGGGCTCCGCGCCTACCTGTAGCACCAGCGGCTCGGGGTTGAAGGCCAGGGTCAGCAGCAGCTGCATGCGCTCTGAGTCCTTGAGGTTGCGGAGTAGGAAGCTGCCAGAGTCCTTGGTCTCAGCGTAGCGGCGCACCAGGCGGTCGAGCAGGCGCTGAGAGGGGCAGTGCACCAGGTCGGACCAGCCCTCCACCGCCTCGGGCGTGAGCAGCCGCACGTCGCCGTTGAGGCGCGCGAACTCGGTGCGGGGCATGGCCTGGAGCAGGTCGCAGCGGGGCCGGCCGGTGGCCCGCTTGCAGATGCTCTGGTCGAGCTGCGCCAGCTCGCGCTGCGAGCCGAGGCGCTTGAGCACCACTCGGCGGCGGCCGCCCTCCCGGGGCTCGCCGTACTGTGCGAAGTAGACGTTCTTCGCGTTGAGGAAGTCCAGCAGGCGCAAGCGGCCCCACGCCTCGAACACCACCTGCCCGTTGAGAAAGCGTCGGCACCAGCTCGTGCCGAAGCACGCCGGGCACTTATTGAGCTGCAGGAAACGCCGGTCGGCCAGCTCGTTCCGCTGCCAGGAGGCGAGCAGCGACGGCGAGTGCAGCACCATCAGCACCAACAGGCTGCCCAGCGCCGCCAGCTTCAGCGAGCGGGACAGGCGGCCCAGCTTCGGGGGCACCAGGCGCCACATCCCGCCCGCCGCCCGTCCGCACCCGGAGGGCGAGGGCACCCCCGGGGCGCCCCCGCCGCGCCGAAACCTGGAGAGCGACCGGCAGGGGCCCCCGGGCGAGAGAAGGAGCGAGGGCGCGGGTTGGGGCGGGAGGCAGAGTAGGTGTGTGAAGAGAGACGGGGAGCGGGAAGGAACCGACCAGAGCAGGCTGCGACTTCTCCCAGTCACTAGTCTCCACAACTCTCGAGCTCCCTCCTCCGAGCTCCCCGCCCTCCTACTCCGGCGGCGCCTCCTCCGAGCCAGTCAAGTTATAGAGCAGCGAGAGGGGGAGGGAGCGCGGGGACCTGACGGCCACGCGCACGCGTGCGCGCACGCGCACTGCTCGCTCTGGCGCGAGACCTGCGGCGGGGCTGGCCGCCCGCGGGGCGAACGAGGTCTCTAGGAGGGAAAGAGGGACTCACGGAAGGGAAAGAGAAGCTGGAATGTCTCACACCGAAAAGTAGCAACAGTGTAGAAAGGTGGGAAGGAAGAGGTGCCCGCGCGTCCCTGATGCCACACGCCCCAGTTCGTGCGCGCTGGCTCTCCAGAGGGAGGGGGCACGGGGGCGGGGCTGGCGGGGCGCAGGCAGCGCGTCGCGCGCCGCCCGGAAAGCGTAAGCGCGGGCTCCCGGGGGCGGCTTTGAGGGGCCGGCTCTGGGGGCGGAGCTGAGCTTCTGGAGGCAGGGTAAACTCTTGAGCTCTTGTGGTGAAATTACTTTTAGTAATAGTTAATCTTTTATGATTGTTGACTTTTACTGGGGCCTGTCTTTTGTCTTTGTGGTAACATTCTCTTGGCGGGGGAGGAGAAATAAATTGAGAAAGCCTACTGCAACCCTTTGGTCTGCGCGGCGCAAGCCGTGTGGCGGCAGAGTGGGCGGGGCGGCGTGCTCCCCGCGCCTTATTCGGGTGGGGCGCGCGCCTGGGGGCGGGGCGAGACCGCCAGAGTGAGCTCGCTTTCCCCGGGGCTGGCGCGCCAGGCCCCCGGGGGCGGCCCCGCCGGGGAAAACGTGGGAAACGCGTGAGGGGTGGCAGGCTGTTTGTGGGCTTCATCTTTGGCGTCTGTCACATCTGTGGAGACCTCTTAAATTACCCTGACTGGGCACGGAAAAAACGAAGTCCGCGAGACACCATGTTACAAAAGGGAAAGTAGGATGAAGAGGGAACTGACGCGGCGGGGTCGCCGGGAGTTCTGCCCTAACCACTGCGAAGAAGCGGGGGCGAGCAGTTGGCTTGCTCTCCTCCAGTTTTCCCAGCCCAGCCCCGAAGCCGTTTCCTTCAACTCGGGGAAGCGAACGTCCCGGCGCCTCCCCTGAGGGTCCCTGAGGCGCGGGCGACCACCTCTGCCCCTTCCCTCAGGCTCGGGCCTGCCCCGCGCGCCGCGACGCGTTGCTGCGGTGGTAGCCATGGGCACCCGGGGCTGCCGGGTGCTCCACACGCAGGAACCCTGGTCCAGATTCACGCCAGACAGAAAATAACTCGGAAATGCTGAACTACAGCGCCTTGTTTGAGTATAAGTTTTAGAGGACCCAGACGCTACAATAGCTGAAATGTGTAATTATCATGCTTGTTAGTTTTAGCTCGAGAATAGTTGAAATGAGGGGTAGTTATTCTGATGGACGAGTGATTCCTGATGTGATATTAAATATCTGGGATTTTAACTGAGTTAATTGTAGGGACTGAACAGTGATTTTTAGAAGACCTGTTTACTGGCACGTATAAATCAATTCTGAGGAACTTAATGAGAAACGTCTATACTGGATTGTCAGATGCATTTCTGAGTTGTTCTAAGCAGCTGTTTGATTGTAAAGGGCAGAGCCATTCTCTTGAGAAGAATTGTTGAAGTCAGTGTTTTCACCTTCGTGATGTAAGAATTCAAACTTTGAAAATAAAACCTTTGTACAATTTATATTCAACATAGAAGTGATGTTTAAATGATGTTACACTGACTACAGACAAACTAGTCTGTAGAAGATTTAGTCTTCAAAGCCTGTAGAAAGTGACTGTTTAAGAAATTTGACTACTAAAACGAGGGACTTTTTGCCACCTTTGGCAGAAATTTGTTTAACTGCCTTCAAAGCATCCCAGAATTCCATACAATGTGAAGTTGTGAGTAAAATCTCAAATGAGGATTTTGAAAGAAAAGAGTTTGGTATGATTTATCTGGAGGTGTCAGCTCTACTATTGCTGCTGCTGCTGCAGCTGAATTGTAAACTAGGCAAGTTATTACTAAACTGCAAATTTCTTATCCCTAACATCTTTTCTACCTGGCCTGTAGATCTGTTCAATTAATACCAGATAATTTATGTGGAATTGCTTTAAAACAATAAAAGCACTACATATGTGTTTATATTTATGGTTAGAGTGAATGATTCCATTGTCGTTCTTGCCAGTGATTAAGCTGAGGAAATTGAGGCGTAATGAGAGACTAGGGGACCAGTAACAGGATTAAAGAGGTATTGCTTCTATGTATAGAAAAGATCTCTGAAGTTCTTAAACTATTTTCAGCCTCCAAATCTTTGGAATTGTATAGGTATAATTTGAAGAGTAGAAATAAAAAAAGGTTATTAACCTGTGTAAGTTGAATATTGAAAAATACTTGCTTTGTATCTAAATATTTTAATTTGTTTAAAAGCCCTGATATTTCTTTTCAGTTAAGTTTTCTAGACTTTTATCAAGAAGGGTAGTCTTCAAGAACTTAATACATTCCTCAAGGTGGTGGAGGTGGAGGGCAGGAGGCTTAGAGCTATATGGAATAACTCAGAATGTCCTAAAGTACCATGTGAGGGTTTAGAAAAAGATCAGTAAATGAATGCTAATGTACATTACCCACCTATCCTATAAACTACAGAATGCTTTTGGCTAGTGGATTATAAGCTAATACCCAAATTTCTTCCCTGTAAATTTAAGTAATGACAGTTAATGTGATTTCCAGTACATTGTAAAATGTCAATTTACAATAGCTCTTTTAAATGTATGTAATGGAATTGAATATCATGCTATTTTGATATGCATCGTATGTTTTTTAAAAATGAGCTAGCTCTTTGACAGTCAAACTTTTACATTACATTACTATTATATCTCCTACAGCAGTGGTACTCATGGAATATAGCCTCGTGGTGTGAGGGTGAGGACATTTGGCAATATCTGGAAACATTTTTGGTGTCATAAATAGAAAGTGGGGGCTACTGGCATCTAGTGGGAAGAGTCCAGGATTATTTCAAAATAGCCTGCATTGTGCAAGGCAAGTCCCAACAAAAAAGAATTAACCAGCACAAAATGTCAATAGTGCTGTGCTATTGAGAAACTGTGACCTATAGAATTCTACTGTTAGGTAGTATGGTTTTAGGCATGAGAGTCTTACTGGTTATTATTTCTTTCCTGCAGAAAAAAAAAAAAAACGTGTAGATACGCATTTATTGCATATCTTGTGATCATAATATTATGAACATTGTCAATTCAGAAAAATTTATCATTATAACTATTATTAGTATACAGCTAATCAAAATATAAGTATCAATTTTGAATATTATAAAAAGTAATATTGAAATACATTTCTTAAGAAATTGGGCTTTTTATCATTTAGGTAAAGCTTTCTTGGATGAGTATTATTTATTGCTAGAATCTGATAGAGTTCAATATCAATTCTTTTTCTCTTTTTCAGTTTTAGAGATGAAAAGGCTAAATAAAACATCTTGTTCATGTAAGTTGAGAGGAGTAAAAATATTATACATTAATGTCGTCCAGTACTTTTTATTCCTTCAGTGTTGTTTGCCAAAGATCATTAGTGACATTGATCTATCAGAATATCCTTAATGACATATCGATTAGGCTCTCCAGTTTAGTTTGGTTTGGAAGCAAAGCATTGGAATCCCGACTTGGAAAATGATTCCTTATTGAGTTATTAACTTTCTCAGTATTGACTGTTTAGTGCCCTGGCAGTTATTTAATGGAACAATGCATCATAGTAAATTTAAAATGGTTAAGAGATATTCCTTTTGTAAAGGCCAAAAGGGCAATACTCTGCGTTCTTAAGTACCCCAGTGTCTGATTTAAGTGGTTGTTTATTTGTAATTGTTGGATGGGTAGATGGATGAACAATTGAAACAATGAACACTTTAGGATTAAATATTATTGGGACAATTCAAACTAGAAATGACAGTTGATAATAAAGAAGCTGTTGAGAACATTCTTGATATATTCCAAAAACAAATCTAACAGTTTACACAAGGTTTGGATGTGAGAGAAGAAAAAGCATCAGCTATCACTGTATGGTTTTTGTCCTAAACTACTAGAAGAGTTACAATTTACTGAGATGGGGAGGATTGAAGGAAACGGAAGAGGAAGATAACAAGTAAAATTTTTCACATCTATTTTTTTCAGTGCCACATTTGTGTTTCTGAACTTAATTTAGCTGTTGAACCTATAGTTATCTATTAAAGTATAAATATTACTTTCAGTCTAATTAAAAGACTTATACATTTTCCCACAAAATGTTAGTCTTTTCCCTGTTTCTAACACCAATGCCTAGAATTTAGACACTTGACAATGTCAGTTGTAACTCTTCTACTAAGTAATGTTAATTACCTGGTTTATGTACATTAGATGTACCTTAAGGACAGGTTTTATAGTTAAAAGCTGTTCAATGTTTCAATAGAATTCTAAATACATGTTATTCTATTTTAAATAAATTTTTAATCAATAATGCCATACACAGGTATTTTTTAAGACTGGCTTAATATCAAACAGTTGACTCCACTGGATATGAAAATAGACTTCTCAATTTCACAAACACCAAACCATGATTTTGCCTTTGATAATTGAATCATAGAGTTTTCTGACTTGGTTAGAATAATTCAAATGAGTTCAAATGCAACTGCAGTTTGTAACTCTTGACTTATGTTAATTCAAATTAACATACAACGTTACACAGTTTTCTCCCTTGACTAGGCTAATCCAGAGAAGCACATTTTTCTCTTAGTAAATGTTTAATAATTCTAGTTTTTTTCCAGTTTGTTTTAGCAGAGAAAATAAGATAGACAAAGACAAAAAAATTAATACCACTTCAGTGAGAGGTCACTTATATATCCAATTGTTAAGATCTTTTGAAAAGTAAAACCAAAACCTATGTAAATGAACATTGTTATTATCTATTTTGAGTTGGCATACATACTGAAAATGCCCGTTACTCAGTTCTACCCAAGTACAAGTTTCTGTAGGTTTGGGTTCTCAGTCTAGTGGAGGAGACAGATACATACATACTAAATTTTATTACATGTTTATGATAAATATTGAGATATAAGCAAATATTAAAGGGTCATAAACAACAAATTCCTGTAGCTACAGACATTATCTTTGCATTGATAGCACTATTCTTAGGAGAGTAGGTTTTGTGCACTAGGGTAATTTTGCTTCTTTTTTTCTTGACAGTCTATTTTCCTCATAAGCCTCACATGCTATGTCTCCTACTCTTTGAAACTACTGGCTTATGCAAGTGATGTTCCTGCCACCTCTGCTGGATGATGACAGCTGCAGCCTACTGCTCTTCTCTCTAAGCAAGCATTCCAGAAAGCTTGGAGAACCCCAACTGCCCTTTTCAGAGCTACAGCATCTTCTGGGTAGCTAAAGCTCAGACTTCTAAGTATGGATCCCTTCGTGGAAACCACAGTTTAGGTAAAAAACCTGCCATAGTCTCCACCGTAATGGCTGTGCCAGTTAAAAAGAGCCACAGCTGAGGAAGGCTATTTACATTTTGTACTTGAATATCAAACATAGTGTGTATTTAGTATGAATAATTATGTGGTTGAGATATGTTGACTTTTTTGTTTTTTTCCTTATAACAGGGTTTATAAACACTGTAGGTAAGTAATCAAGAATTGCCATTTTCAAACCTAAAGATTCTGGTCACCAATTCTTGTGTGGGAAGTATACGTGCATGGGAGGGCATTGCTTGCATCAACAAGCAATTCTTCTTTGACACCAGCTTAGTGCCCTACAATTTAACTCAATTCTGACACCATCAGATTCCATAGATCAAGGGCATAGTCCCATAAGACTGTCCTTCACTTCAGAAGAAAATTATGAGCCCAGGTTGTTACCTGTGCATCGGATGACCAGCTACAAATCAGAGGTTCCCTGAACCCCTCCTTAGGTTACATGGTAGGGGGTCAGTCCTACAAGACTTTCCCTCCCACTTCACAAGCCTGTTGTAAGTCCAGGTTATCATCTGTGCTTCTCACCCTGTGCCTTCCTTGTGTTTGATTAATCTGCTAGAGCAGCTCACAAAACTCAGAGAAACATTTTACTCACTAGATTACTGGTTTATTATAAAAGAATATAACTCAGGAACAGCCAGATAGAAGAGATACATAGGCAAGGTATGGGAAAAGGGCTCAGAACTTCTATGCCCTCCTCAAGTGTGCCCTCCCCTAGACTCTACATGTTCACCAACCCAGGAATTCACTGAACCCTATCCTTTTAGGGTTTTATGAAGGCCTCTCATTACATAGTCACAGCTGATTAAATCATTGGCCATTGGTGATTGGTTCAACCTCCAGCCCCTTTCCTCTTCCCTGTCCCATTATCAAGGGGTAGGACTGAAAGTTCCAACCTTCTATTCAGGTGGGTTCCCCTAGCAACCAGCAGCATCCTTATGTGCTTTGCGAAAATCACCTGATTAACATAAATCCAGTTGTAGTAGAAGGGAGGTATTTATGAATAACAGGACACCCATTTCACCATGATGGCTCCTAAGTGATTTCAATAACTGCAGACAAAAGACCAAATACTATAACAAAAGGTGTTCACATTGCTCTCTGCTCAGGAAATTCCAAGGTTTGGAACCAGGTCAGGAGCCTAAGACCAAATATGTATTTCTTATTATAAATCACAATATCATAGGAACTAACTGGTGATGTCTTATCATCTAGTATAATCTAATTACACAGTATGCCCAGTAGAACTGAGTTCAGAATAGATGTAACTGATTCACTGGTCTTTGTGATTTGACAGACCATCTATTACTTTTCTGTCCTCCTTGTGCTATTATATATTTTCTGTGGAAAGTAGATTGATATACAGGGTGTTTTCCATTTCCCTCCCCCTGCCCTCGCCCTCAGGAAATAGTAAAGCCTTAGTTATTTTTTGAGAAGTTGTTACTGAACCAAATTTGGGTCCACTTGCCTGCCTCACAGCAAAGCCAATCTACTGACATTGGGTTGTAGTGAAGGAAAGGACAGCATTTATTTGCAGGGACCCAAGCCAGGAGAAATGGTAGCTTGTGCATAAAAGACCCGAACTCCTGGATGACATTCAGGGAAGGGTTTTTAAAGGCAATGTTTTGGGTGAGAGTTGCAGCTTGTGGACTTTCTTCTGATAGCTTGGTGATGCAGTAACAGGGTGACCTTTCAGTAATCTTAGCCAGCAACCTGGTTCCATCCAGTCTGGGATCTGTGGCTTGTGGTCATCATGTTATCACCATCTTCCATTTGGTTGGGGGTATTAGTCTATACAGAACAACTCAAAGATATGCATCTGATTGTTACGTATATCCTTTGAGGAAGAACTAGGGTTTTATTTTATCACCGAATTATTGTTTAGGCTGTTATTACTTATCCAGCTTAACTGCTGTTCCTTTGTTTCTGCGTTCCCTCACTTTCCTAATTAGTAATGATTTGAGTTTGCTCTTTGGAACTGAGGGAAATCCTGGGAGGCTGAAGCTTTTTTCTGCAATCAAGAAAAAAGAGACAGGGAGAGGCTTTTGTATCCAGGAAGGCCCCAAAGGGTCCTGCTCAGTTTGAAAGTCAAGAATTAAAATTTTAAATCACATCAAAGGAAACAGAAATATTACATATTCCTTTATTATAACTAAGCTTCCTTAAAGATTTGCCTGCTACTTAGAAAATATAATTTAAATAGTTATACATAAGAAAATATATTGTGTGGTGATCTAATCAATGATAAGACCATTAGAATTTACTGATAAACTAAAAATAGCAACTTAGTGGATTAAACTGGAATATCAAAATAATTTTTATTTTTATAAATGTTACATCATTTTAATGTAAGATAGCACCTAATTGCAGCTATCAGTTTGCAGACTCAACAGTAAATACAGTAATTGAAGTTTTATAATTTATTTAAAAAGAAGCTTTAAACCCTATACAAAGGCACATTTTAATCCTTTTTTGTGGTAGGTTTTCATTCCTAAGTCTTTGAGACACTAGTACTTAATATTGAACTGTAGATAATGAACAGCATTTTAAGAAACAGTTATGTAATCTCCAATATCAAGAGAGAAAAAAAATTTAGTGCTGAAGTCATAAATACCAAGGTGATGACCAATAGTAAATAGTAAAACCTTTCTATAAAAATTATTAAATTATAACATGTATTTTTATTCATTTTTTGGAATGCTATCAAAATGACTACCAATGAATTACTTTTTTTTAACCTTGTTTTCACTCTTAAAACAAAGTAATTGCAAAGGAAATTTCAGAGAAAATACTAAAAAAAAAAAAGTGTTTTAAAATTACTTTCAAATTCCACAGATATTTTTAAGTCACAGCTCAATGTGCAGCTTAATCCTCAGCAAGACTCTAGGTCAGCCTTCTACAGTTCTCTGCAGTACTTTCTATACATTATTATATTTCCTCAACATTATCATATCTTGCAAATTCTAGAAAATTTGGCATCCTCAAACACCAAACGCTTGGTGTGACTGCTGATTTCTGTCTGGGTACCCTTCCACATGCTCCAACCTGGGAACTCCAGAAATGAACTTGGACAAAAATAGAGCTTACCTTCCTTATTTCCTTTTTAACAGGGTCATTGGTCACTATTCTGTGCTGACATTGTCCAGAGTCTGAAAACCATTGTTTAATGTATTTTGTCCAGTTTTCTGTTTGTTTTGGCGGGAGGATAAAATCTGGTCCCTGTTACTCCATCATGGTTCAGAATGTAATATTTTGAAATTACATTCCTTTTGAGAAGGCACAAATTTTCCCATTTTACCACTAAACTGTTCACACTACATATAGTTTTAGAATGAAGAGTTTCACAAACATTTATGTCACTTGCTTAGACTCGAAAGATGGATGAGTTTGCAACTGAATTCTAGTGTGGCCTTTCCAGTCAGCTTTCTCTAATTCTTAGAGTTTTCTTCTTTACAGTATCAGAGTTCCTACAACAACTGTTCAAACGAAAATGACAAAAATAATACAGAGGGTGATCCAAATCCAAAAAGAAAAAGACACTTTTCACAAGGAAGCCAAAAAACCTGTAGAAACCTGATACCTAGATACATTTAATTTACTGAACAAAACTCTTAGCTTCTCTAAGATGTTTACATTCAAGATTCTTAAAGTTTTCCCAGGAACAATAGGTATATACTTGATTTACATTTGCTTTGCGGGCACATTTTTATGGCTGTCTTAGAAAAACAGTCTAAAGGTAAATTTAACCTCTTAAAAAGCAGGCATACTTACAACATTTAAATGACATTTTTCCCAGTCTGTGTTAATCAAGGGTTCAAAAGTATCTTACAGTATCACCTTTTTGCATGTGGTATAATAGAAAAATATTTGTTCTTTGCCTCCATTTCCTAGCACAAAACTAAAACTTTTAGGATTTCCTTCCTAATAAGGCAGGCCCTTAGACAGCTTCATGATAGCAGCTGGTCACCAGAGGGCCAATCCATGATTAAAAGCTTGGAACTTTTGTTACCCAGAAATTAGGTTTGCCTCTTGGTTGAGTGTCAAGCCAAAAGACACAAGAAAGTCAAAGAGTGGGAGAAGAATTTATTTCTTGCAGCAAGTAAGGAGGACACCAGGAATCTTTCTCAAAGCATTGTCTCCCCAAACAGCAAAATTGGGGAGGTTTTAAGCCAAGGGTACATGCATACTTATGAAGGGGCTTGGGCAATGTATGCATATTCATGAAGGGGCTTAAGCAGGGAAGAATTCAGCATAGAATTGGGGCAAATTGATCAAGTCCAAGTTTTAGTTGACTAAAGTTACAAGGGTCAGAAAAGGTCAACATTCATCATTCCTTAGGTTCCAACCAGTCTGAGGTCTCAGCATGTAGTTATCGTCTTCCACCTGGATGGCGACCTTAACCCAGAACTCAAAAATACGTATCAAAATGTTATGTATATCCCTTGAGGAGGAACTTGTACTCTGTTTTATCACAGAACTATTGTTTCTTGACTATTTTTCCTTTATTCCTCCATTCCCTCATTTCTTTTAAGATCATTAATAAGTGAGACCTGTTAAGGGCAAGCATTGTGGCCAAGCTTAGATCACAAAATGGCTTAGGCCAGAAATGACTTCTCTTATGTCAAGAAAGTCATGCCTGATTCTCTTTCTCTGGGGAACCCCTACCTTATCTGCTTACACTTTTAGTACCCCCTCCCAACTTCCAGGATGAGGAGAGGGGCTGGCAATTGAGTTAATTACCCATTTCCAGTAATTTAATTAATCATGTCCATGTAATGAAACTTCCTTAAAAACCCCTGATCAGTGAAGTTTGGAGAGCTTTTCAGTTGGTGAACTCACTGAGGTGCTGGGAGGTTAATACATCCAGAGAAGTCATGAAAGCTTCACACCCCTACTCCTATACCTTGTCCTACACATCTCTTCCATTTGACTGTTCCTGAGTTATATCTTCTATAATAAATCAGTAGTCATAAGTAAATGTTTTCCTGAGTTCTGTGAGTTGTTCTGGTGAGTTACCAAACCTATAGAGAGGGTTGAGGAAACCCTTGAATGTTTAGTCTGCTGAGCAGTAATGTGAGTAGCTTTGGCACCCCATCTGTGGCCAGCTTCCCGAGTGGATGCATTCTTGAAACTGAGACACTTGTAGTTCCTGATGCTAACTCTAGTTGCTGGTGTCAGAGTTGAATTGAATTGTTGGAAACCTAGTTGATAAAAGAATTAGTTGATGTTAAAAAGAAATATCTATTTTTCCATGGATGGTTGTTATGGGCTGAATTGTGTTTAATTAAAATTCATATGTTGAAATCCTAACCCCCAATCCTCAGAATGTAATCATAGTTGGAAATAAGGTCTTTAAAGAGATGATTAAGTTAAAATGAGGCCATTAGGATGGATCCTAATCCAATCTGACTGTGTCCTTATAAGAAGAGGAAATTTGGACAGATAAATGGATACCTGAGGGCGTGCACACACTAAGAAAAGACCATGTGAAGAGGCAGCAAGAGTGCAGCCATCTGCAAGACAAAGAGGTCTCAGAGGAAATCAATATTGCTAGCACCTTGATCTTAGACATCCAGCCTCCAGAACTTTGAGAAAATAAATTTCTATTATTTAAGCCACTCAATCTATGGTATTTTCTTATGGCAGCCCTAGCAAGCTAACATAACAATTTGTTACTCCTTTTTCATTTCTATTGATTTGAGATGTTTATTTCAAGCCTGAGTCTTTAGTCTGGAAATTTTAGGAGCACATTAACTAGTATCCCTTTCTCATTCTATCCAAACCTAAGGATTTGAATCATGATTTTCAAACTTTAAAGCTCACCATATAAATCATACATCAGAATTAGAAGTATGAAATATTAAAAGGAGGACAATTGAGAGCACAGAACAAAAATAAAAATGGTTGGAAAGCATAAAAGACAAGAACAGAGAACTGAAAGACACATACTGAAGACCCAACACTGAATAACAAGAGTTCCAAAAGGAGGAAGAGGAAATGATGGAGTAACATTTTATAGCAAAAAAAAAATTTATAGAAAAACAATACTCCCTAAACTGGAGAAATACATTCATCTGCTGAATAAAAGATCTCACTCAGGTAAGACTGATGAAAGAAAACCCTGTTTTGGAAAATAAAACCATAGACGCAAAATTTTAAATAAGACTTTGTTATTTACTAAGAATGACATTGCAGAAAATAAAGAGGGAATTTCCCACCAGCTATAGCAAAGCCAAGATAACTAATTTCTTAATACATCAAAATTATCATGATTTATTTTATACACTAGTATAATGAAAGCTCAATTCCAAGAATTACATTGTAGTCAACAGGGAAGAAAGGACTCAATTAATTAGATTAGTGACAATTAATGAGAAAGGAAATATCAGCAGTCACAAATTAGCAAGCAGAATAGCTACTTGAAAGATGTACTGCTATCTTACAATTATAAGGGGTTATAGAATCTTCATTAATATCTTAAGGAGCTATCATTTTGTTGAGATTTCACCTTTCTGTGCATACTGACTTTTAATACTATCTTGTTATGGACATACTAGAAATAATCTGGTTAAATTTCTGAGTTCCAATGATAAAGGAAAAAAACTGTAATTATCTTCCTTGGAAAAAGAATTAATCGTGAAGGGAAAAGAATCAGATCACTTTTTATTTACAATATTAAAAGCTACAAGAAAATTTAGTATCATTTATATTGAGAAAAAAGACTATGGTCCAATGACTCTAATATAACCAAAATATTACTTAGTCATCAAAGACAATTGTTTGGGAATATGTGAAGATTAATGGAATGTATCATTGAGTAGCACAACTGAGGAAATAGTAAAGGAAAGGACTGTAATCAAACAAAAAAATGGAGGAAAATACAGACATCAAGACATGGAAAGATGTACTAAATGAAAGAGCTCTGACGCATCTGTTACCTAAAGAAATATCTAAACAGAGATGCAGAGTGGCTGAATATGTGTAATATGAGTACTAACTCGATTCTTGAAATAAAAGTGGCATACTGCAAGGGGACCCTGATAATAGACTCTAACCAAAGGCAATTAAAATAGATCAGTAAATCCTAGGAGTTTGGGGGTGGAAAGGGAGAAGTAAGTGTTCTAAAGTGTTCATCCAGTGAAAGAACAGAGCACCTAGCAAACAAATAATTGGTTTCCTATTTTTATATAGCCCTTACTTTCATATACATTTCATTTTGTGTATATGAAAGTGATAATCACCTGTTGAGTGGAAAGTACAATAGGATTTCCTAACTAAAAAGAGGAAGAAGATTATAAATTTAATTAGGTCCCATTTGTTTATTTTTGCTTTTATTTCTATTGCCTGGGTAGACTGCCCTAGGAGAACATTGCTAAGATTTATGCCAGAGAATGTTTTACTTTTGCATTTCTGCAATGAAGACATACAAATGGCCGATACACACACGAAAAAAAATGCTCAGTATTGCTAATTATCAGAGAAATGCAAATCAAAACTACAATGAGGTATCACTTGACACCAATCAGAATGGCCTTCCTTCATTAAAAACTCCACAAATGATTAATACTGGAGAGGGTGTGGAGAAAAAGGAAGCCTTCAACATTGTTAATGGAAATAAATGTAGTTTGGTGCAGCTGTTATGGAAAATAGTATGATGATTTCTTAAAAAACTAAAAATAGAGTTACCATATGATCCAGCAGTCCCACTCCTGGGCTTATATCCAAAGGAAGCTCTAATTTGAAAAGGTGCATTCACCCCAGAGTTCATAGCAGCACAATTTACTGTATCTAAGACTTGAAAGCAACCTAAATGTCCACTGACAGATGACTGGATAAAGAAGTTGTGGTACACACACACACACACACACACACACAAAACGGAATGCTACTTAGCCATAAACAATAATAAAATAATGCCACTTGCAGCACCATGGATGGACCCGAAATTTGTCATACTAATTGAAGTAAGCCAGAAAGAAAGAATACCATGTGATACCACTTTCATGTGGAATCTAAAAAAATGACAGATGACGCAAGTGAACTTATTTGCAAAACAGAAACAAAATCACAGACATAGAAAACAAACTTATGGTTATCAGAGGGAAAAGAAAGTAGAAAGGGATAAATTGGGAGTTCAAGAGTTGCAGATACTACTGTATATGAAATAGATAACAAGTTTCTACTGTATAGCACAGAGGACTATTTCAATATCTTATAGTAACATATATGAAAAAGAATATGAAGAGGAATACATGTATGTACATACATGACTGAAACATGCTGTACATCAGAAATTGACCCAGCATTGTAAACTGACTATACTTCAATAAAAAATTAATTTAAAAAATTAAAATAAAAGAGGAAAATGATAAATAATAATAATGATTAAACAGGAAAACTAGTAATGGAAATATTTAAAAGGAAATAAGGAAAACTTAAAAAAAATACAAAGTGGGGTGAAAGGATTAAAACACACAAATGATTAAATTCCCCAATGTATAAAATAAATTCTCAGATTAAGTTGATAAAAACAAAACCTATCAATATATTCCTAAAACACACACAAACATATACATTTAAACAAACCAGTGAAGACTTCGAAATAAAAAATGGGAAAGGAGAGAAGCAATTGCATACAAAAAATTGAGGAAAGGGAACATTAACATCAGATAAAATAAAAAGATTTAAAGTACTAAACAAGATAAAGATTATGCAATGATAAAAGGCACAGTTTACAAAGAGAATATAACAATTATAAGCCAATTTTTAAGATATCTCTCAGCTTCAACTTTACCCTTCTATGTTTCATTTTGTGATGCTGGAACTAGAATTCTGGATATTGCCTTTCTGATTTGTCAGATTGCTCCCTGTTAAGCTCTGTCAATAGAGGGAAATAAGGGTGATCACAAGACAGGAAGAAGAGGAAAGAAACTCTTCCTTTTCTTACCATTTGCTTCTTGTTTCTATAAACATCACCCCAATAAAGATTCATTCTGGCAGTAACATTTCCTTACAACAGCAGCAGTTGACTGTAGTTTGCAATTTTTCAAATACCATGCTGATTGTGCCCCCTCAGGGAAACCAGTACCAATGGTGCTCCAGCTTCTCTTAGGACTACAGTCCCCTCATCTGAACTCAGAAATGCCAACACCAGCCAAGCAGTACACTCTTCTTTGGTCTCACAGATCTAGATATGATAGTTGATTCCTACAGTTTCTAGCTCTGTGATATTCAAGAGTTCCTTTTATACTTTCTTTAATATCTAATTGATTTTTTTATATTAAGTCATCTCACTTCAGTAACTGTATGGGATTGTGAGAAGATGGTAATAGAGATGGTAGCATAGGTTTGAGATCTTTTGAATTCCCACACAAAAGCACATTGCAACTAGATAACAAAGGCAAAAACAGTATTTGCAAACAAGACAACAGGTTTCCTCACAAGCCTCAGAATACAAGCAGGTGGAATAAGCCATCAGTAGTCACAAGACCTGTGTCCTATCAGTGTGTATGCCGGAAAAAGCAATGTGAAGCAGTGAGGCATCTGATGGACCTGAGAACAGAAAAAAGCCACATAAACTAAAAGGTATTCACTGGAAATTATGGTAACTCAATTTGAGAACAGTAGCTAAAACTGGGAGACATTTAGCATATTCCAATAATCAGAGATAAGTCTTAGTGTTGGCTTATTCCCATAAATTCTCATAACTGACACTAGGGCTCCCTTCAAGTACAAGATCTTATACTGAAGAGAAACTGCTGAGATGAAACAAAATTGTTCAGCATAGAAACAACTAAAATGAAAGAAAAAAAAATCCAGGTAAAAGGGAGACGGAAACAGAGCTGGAAACTGCACCAAGCAAGCAATTATAGTTTTACTAATATAGAAAACAACAGAAAAGGGAGCTCATGAGAAGTTAGAAAAACTATCTGACCCAAATCTTCTAAGAAGTTATGCAAAATAAATTTATTTAAAAATGATCATTGGAAAACTATTGAAGTCAAATACCATACAAGCAACTTTAAGAAAAGATGACAAGAAGAAATAGAATAATCCTGCAGGCAAAGAAAATACACTAAAAAGACATATTCATCATGTATGCAAATTGAAACATACCATGTCAAAATGACCTAAGAGACTTAATATTGCTTAATAAGAAGATACAAGATATGAAAAAACAACAAAAATTAGAGTTGAAAAACTTAGAAATTAGCTGATATAGTTCAAAAAGAAAGAAAAGAAAAAATATTTCAGAACTGAGGAATAAACTAGAAGAAAAAAATCACACACACACACACACACAAATCCAAGCACAACAAATAATGCCTTACAAGAAATAGTAGATTAAAGGGAGGTAGTTTTTAAAAAAACAACAACAAAATGAAGAAACAAAAAGGACTTGAGAGAAAATGATGAATATTGAAGATATTAATAGAAGATTCAACATACAGACACAGGAGTTCCTAAAAAAGAAAAAAAAATATATAAATAATAGAACAAAAATTAAAAACTTGCTGAAAAATATTGTTGTGAAATATACATTAAAAGAGCACACAATTGCCTGAGATTTTTAACCCAGAGCAAGACTGAGAAATACTCTAGTAAAATTATTGGACTTTAAAGAAAAAGAAAAAATAGTTTTGGGAACTCTAGAGAAAAGAGCACATATTTCATAAGGGCATCACATTATATTATCATCAGATTTTTTTAACAGCAGTGCTTTGTACCAGAAGAAATGGAGTAATATATTTAAATACTTAAATGGGATAAAAAAATAAGTGAGATAAAGCAAATGAACAATTATGATATATTCTAAATCTATCATTACTTGTGACCTTAAGAAAGAGGATTCTTAGTGTGGAAAGATCTAAAATAAGAAAGGTTCAGTAAAGACTATGTAGACCTGAATTTGAAAAATCTAATAAAAACATCACCAACAAGTAGCAAATAGCAACCCTAGCTTCCAGATTATACTTTTGACATATTATTTTCTTTTAAAGGAAACCTTGGCTTCTTCAAAATATGACTGATGCCAAGTCTATAGCAGAAAATATAAGAACATCTTGAAATACTGTATAGCAGAGAAACAATAGAATATTACAAAGGTCATGTCACAAGGATTCAGAAGTCAAATTGAGGCTCTAATTGACCATAGCTTGTATAAAAATTAAAATGGTTTGAGGCCAATAAAATATGTTTAAATTTGTGAGTTCATAATAAAATTACATAATATATTTTTAAAAGATTGTATTTGTCACTGTGGTAGGTCTTGAAAGATACATAGTTCTTATGACTTTTACTGTAGGTGGAAAAAGGGTCTTTGCACATGTGATTAAATTCAGAGTAATGAGATGGGAAGATTATCCTCAATTATCCAGGTGGGTCTTAAACATAATCACAAGTATTCCTAGGAGGGAGACAGAAGGAGATTTGACTACAGACAGCAAACAAGACTACCATGTGATGGAAACACTGTTAAAGAGAGAAGATGGAGGAAGTACCATGAATGAGGATTGCATTCTTCTTGTCTCTGGAGCCTTTGTAGTGAGTGTGGCCCTGCTGAAACCTTGATTTTTAGCTCCATAAGACTCACTTCAGACTTCTGGCCTCCAGCATGTACGGAACAAATATATGTTGTTTTAAAGCATCAAGTCTGTGGTAATTTGTTACAGCAGCCATAAAAAGCTAATACAGTCAGTCACAAGTCATTATCTTAAAAAGATAAATAAAAGGAAAAAAGTAAGCTTTCATTTCTCCCTTCTTAAATGAACCATACCACTTGGTAAATAGTAAATGAGGTTGTATCTTCTTATAAACTTATTCCAGCTAATAAAAACATTAGGATATGTCTATTTTGCAAACACCAGTGAATCTAAGCATTGAACACAAATGGCTGCAAACATAAAATTGAGTGAAAACAAGCTGTAAGTGCCTTCAGATAAAAATTATAGTCTTACCAAAGGAATAAAAAGGTAGTTTTATCAAGCTTTTGGATCCTGAAGACAGCTTGCAAGAAACAGAAAAAACAACACGTTGAATTACACCATGAATACATAATCAGCGAAATTCAGACTGTGAGAACATGGACAAGACAAACAGCTCAATTCTTAAAAAGATAAATAGTAAAGAAAAGAAAGGGATGAAGGGAACACCTCTACATGAAAAGAGACTTAGAAGACAATTCAAGGTAACAAAAATGGGTAAGACTGTATAGTGTCTAAGGGTGCCCACTTGGATGATTGAAAGCCACAAAAACTCCAAGGAAATGAGTATTACAAAAACTGAGATACTAGATATGGATAGAAGGGGGCTGTTGAATGGGGAATAGCACACAGAGAGGCTTCCAGGATAGCTAGCGAATTTCTGTTTCTTGGCCAGGGTGGTGGTTATAAAAGTTTTGTCTTAGACTTAGACTTAGGTTATAAAGGTTTTGGGCTGCTATAACAAAATACCAAAACTGAGTAGCTTATAAACAATGGAAGTTTATTTCTCACTGTGTTGGAGCTGGAAGTCCATGATGACAACATTGGCATGGTTGGGTGAGGGCCTTCTTCCAGGTTAAAGACCTCCTTGTATTCCCAATGGGCAGAAAGGGCTAGGGAGCTCTCTATTGCCTCTTTTATAAGGCACTAATCCCATTTGTGAGGGTTCCACCCCCATGATTTAAACAAAGGCCCCACCTTTGAGGATTAGGATTTTAACATATGAATTTGGGGGGGGGGGGACACAAAAATTCAGATCATGCATGGCAGGCATTTAACTTTACATTAATTCACTAAGCTACATTTTCTTTTGTGTGTTTAATTTAATTTAATTTTACAATAAAAAGGCAAAAAATATAAGGCAAGTAATAAGTACTAGATTAGTACACCATAAACAACTAAAAAACTGGACAAAATATAAGAAACAACTGTTTTCAGACTTTGGAAAACAGGCAACACAAGGCTGTGATCCTAAAGAGAAGGGAGACCACTTAAGTGAGTTCAACAATCATTCCACCTTTCTAACTGAAGGCACTTTCCAGAATGAAAGACAGGAAGCAGAGAGCATGAACAGGCCTGGGAGATATTTGAGCTCAGACCAGCCAACGTGGAGAAACATTGGTGAACAATCAAGGAATTCAGTAGAGATCCCCAAAGGGTCATATCTTAGTAAGAAGGCTAAATTATGTCTGAATTAAGGCTATTCTAGCATCTCATGAACAAAACTTTTTAAACCACCTCAAATGGATGAAATAATTATGCCCCCCTCCATGCATACAAAAGCGCATTCTTTAGAGGAAAACTAAAACTCCAGACACAACAACATGAAAATCATCATTAGCATTGAATCAAAAATTATTCAACATGCAGGAAAAAGTGACTAATAAACTAAGAATGCAGTTAGTTAATAGCAGCAAAGCCACAAATAAAATAGATGATAATTAGCAGACATTCTTTAAAAAGAAATTATAAATATTTTTAAGGATTTAGAGGAAAACATAAAAATGAGGGGAATTAGAAATATGAAAAAAGAACTAAAATTAACATCTAGACCTGAAAAACATATCCAAAGTAAAAAAAAATCACTTTAAATATAAAGACAATGATAGGTTTTTAGTCATAAAAAAAGCTAAAGTGGCTGTGTTTGTATCTGATGAAATAAAACAAAACAGTATTGTTCAGATCAAGCAATATTACCAAAGTAAAGAGTATCATCTCATAATAATTAAAGGATCAATTCACCAAGAGGACATAATTCTAAATGCATATGAACCTAAAACAGAGCTTCAAAATACAGGAAGCAAAAACTAAGAGAACTGAAAGGAAAAACAAATTAACCCATAAATGTAGTTGAAGATTTCAACACAATTCAGTATTAATAAAATAAGTTGACAGAAAATTTCTAAGTGTATAGGAAACATGAATAGCAGTACCATCCTGAATGACCTAACTGAAATTATGGAAAACTATACCCAACAAAGAATACATCTTTTTGCATGCACAGGGAATATTTGTCAAGATAGATCATATGTTGAACTAAAAAAGAAGTTCCAATAAAATAATCAAAGTCATACAGCATGTATTCTGTGACCACAATGAAGTTAATTTAGAAAACAATAACAAAACTTACCTGGAAATAAATACCTAAACATTTGAGAATTAGCTACACAGTTCTAAATAACCCCTGATTCAGTTAATAAGTAATATGGTAAATTAGAAAAAATGTTGAACTGAATGAAATGATGAACTGTAATGAAAATAGCACATCAAAATTTGTAGAATGCAACTAAAATAATTCTTATGGGGAAATTTATAGCCTTAAATGCTAATATTAGAAAAGAGGAAATATTTAAATACTAATGATTTAAGCTTTGATTTTAGAAAGTAAAAAAAAAAAATTTAAACCCAACATAAGTAGAAGGAATGAAATAAGGAATAGAATAATGAATTAAGTAGAAAATAAATGATAAAATCAATTGAGCAAAGAGATAGTTCTCTGAAAAAATCGCTAAAGTTGATAAAGTTCTTGCTAGACTTAGTATAAAAAAATGAAAGAAGACAAAAATTGCCAAAGACAAGATTTAAGAGGGGAAAACTCTTTGGAGCCTACATACATTAAAAGAATAATGACATATTTTGTTAAAAGCTATGACTACTTAGGATAAAATTGAAAATTCCTGGAAGTCCCAATTAATAAAACTGGTACAGGGGAAAAAAAACCACATGTAAATAACTCTTCTATTTTAAAAAAAAGGAAATTGATTATTTAAAAATATCCCACAAAGAAAATACCAGTCCCACAAAGTTGGACTGGTAGATTCAAACATATATTGAAAGGAAAGCAATGCTAATCTTACATAGACTCCTTCAGAAAATAGTGCTAATGAATCACTGCCAAGTCATTTTATGATGCCAACATTATCCTAATATGCTAAAACCAGTTGGATATTGTAAGCAAACAGAACTATAAACCAATATCCCTCATGAACATAGATAGATGCAAAAATTCTTATCAAAATATTGTCACTCAAATCCAGCAATGCATAAAAATAATATTACATCATTACCAAGTAAAATTATTCTATTAATGTAACATTGATTTAATTTTCAAAACCCACAGGTACTTAACTTGAAGTGAGTCATCGATCAAAACATAAAAACTAAAACATAAAACTTCTAGAAGAAAACCGAGGAGAAAATCTTCACAGACTGGAGTAGATAAAAGTTTTTGCAATGAAATATCAAAAGCTCTTATCATGAAATCAGAAAATTATAAAATTATTTTATCAAAATTAAAAATTCTGTTCTTTATTTTTAAATGATTTTATTGTTAATTTTGTAGTTTAATAAATTATTTTGTAAAATATATAAAATCCGTTTTAAGAGGTAAGGAGTTAAATTGACTGGGTGATTGCTTACAAAGGTTATTGGGAGACTGAACATGTGGTTTCTGAGATATAATTGTTTGAACATAAATTGCAGGCACTGACGAGGAGAGAGCATCCTGACTGATGACATCCCAAAGGAATGCTCAATGCGAGGAAATCACTGCAACTCTAAAACCTCCGTTTGGCAGTATAAGACCACACTTCATCCCAAGGTACAATGGAGTAGCTATATGTTTTAAGACTGGCTTGAAATTTACTAATACTCTTTCTTTTTTTTTAACATTATTTATTTTATGATTTTGGCTTTCCTATTCCTTTTTTCTTTTCCAGTTTCATGTTAGCTGTTGGTTTACAGTGCTCATCCAACTTATCCTTACTTCATTGTGTTTTCTTGCTTGATTTTTTTTCTTGCTTGAAGCACCTGTAGAGATACCAAAATGTCTCATGATGATAACTGCCCTTCTTTTTTTCTTCTGTGCTTCCCACTCAGGGTTGTTTTATTACCCATTTTCTAGTGTGAATCTGTATTACAGTATATTTTGTTATGACACAGTCACAGTCTTAATTCCTTTTGGAGTGGTTTTAATAAGTGAGTTATTATTTTTATTTTTAGATTTTGCAACAGTACCTTTACTTTTCCAGTTTTATTCATATACAGTTGACATACAGCACTGTATAACTTGAAGGTGTACAGCCTAATGATTTGGCTTACATATTTGTGAAATGATTATCACAACTAGTTTAGTTAACATCCATCATCTTGTAGAGATACCAAAAAAAAAAAAGAAAAAAATTTTTAAATGTGTGATGAGAATTCTTAGGACTTACTGTCTCAACAACTTTTAAATATGCTATACAGTATAGTTAACTATAGTCATCATGTTGTGTATTGTATCCTTACTTATTTATCTTATAACTGGAAGTTTGTGTTTTTGACCACTGTCATCCAATACCCCCCACCCCTCCACCTCTGGTAACCACAAATCTTCTCTCTTTTAGTATGAGTTTGTTTTTTGTTTTTGGTTTTATTGGGGGGGCTCTATATATAAGTGAGATCATATAGTATTTGTCTTTCTCTGTTTGTCTTTTATCACTTAGCATAATGCCTTTAAGGTCCAATCATGTCACAAATGGCAATATTTCCTTCTTTTTATGACTGAATAATATTCCATCATATATGTATATATGTATTTATGTATATATTATTTCTTACATATATTTTATATTACTTATTTTTATTATACATTAACTTTTTTATTTATTCATCAGTGGACACACTTTGGTTGTTTTCATGTCTTTACTATTGTAAAAATGTTGCTATGAACATTGGGGTGCATATATATTTTAGCATTAGTGTTTTCGTGTACTTCAAATGTATTTCCAAAGTGGAATTGCTAGATCATATGTAGTTCTTTTTTTAATATTTTTGAGGAAATGGTATACTTTTATTCATGGTGTCTATGCCAATTTACAATCCCTCCAACAGTGCACAAGTGTTCCCTTTTTTCTGTATCATCACCACCATTTGTTATTTCTTGTCTTTTTGATGATAGCCATTTTAACAGGAGGTAATATCTTGTTGTTGTGATTTGCATTTCCCTGATGATTTGTGATGTTGAGCACCTCATCATGTAGCTGTTGGCCGTTTGTATATCTTGTTTGGAAAAGTATCTATTCAGGTCTTTTCCCCATCTTTTAAATTGGATTGTTTGTGTTTTTGCTGTTGAGTTGTATGAGTTCTTTGTATACTTTTGTTATTAGTCTCATCAAATATACAGTTTGCAAATACTTTTTCCCATTCTGTAGGTAGGCCTTTCACTTTGTTGATAATTTCTTTCGCTGTGCAGAAGCTTTTAAGTGATAAAGCCCCATTTGTTTCTTTGATTTTGTTGCTTGTGCTTTTAGGTGTCATAACAAAAAATTATTGCCAAGACCTATGTCAAGGAGTTTTTTTTTTAATGTTTTCTTCTAGAAGTTTTATTGTTTCTGGTCTTATATTGAAGTCTTTAATGCATTTCAAGTTAATTTTTGTGAGATGTGTAAGGCAGTGACCTAATTTCATTCTTTTGTAAGAGAATATCCAATTTTCCCAGCACCGTTTATTGAAGAGACTATCTTTTCTCCATGAAGTATTCTTGGCTCCCTTGTCAAATATTTCTTGGATTTATCTCTGGGTTCTCGATTCTGTTCTGTTAGTCAATGTGTCTGTTTTTATGCCAGTATCATACTATTTCAATTACTTTTGCTTTATAATATAGTTTGAAATCAGGAAGTCAGGCCTCCCACTTTGTTCTCCTTTCTCAGGATAACTTCTGCTGTTTAAAACACACTGTTAAGAAAATGAAAAGACAAGCCATAGATTGTGAGAAAATGTTATATCTATCAAATTTATGTATATAATTATACATATATAATATACATAATATATTTACATTATAATTATATTTTATATAAAACTATATATAAATAATATGTGAAAGTATAAGTAGTCAATAAAAACATGAAAAATATTCACTATCAATAGTCATCAGAAAAATACAAACTGAAATGCGGGTAAGTTACTACTATATACATACCCTTTCACATGACTAAGATTAAAATAACTAGAAATAATAAGAGTTGGCAAGAATGTGAAGCAACAGAAACTCATGCTTTGCTGGTGGGATGGTGAGTTAGTGCAACACTTTGGAAGGCTATTTAGCAGTTTCAACAACATGTTGTTTTAGAACATGTTTACACAAATAAGTCAGTATCAAGAAATAGCACCCAAATTTACCTTATTTCAAAACTAAAGAGAAAATTGTATAGAAATTCATCTTAGTTATAATTAGTGCTAGAAGGTGATGCAACATTATTTACAGTTTTCTCAGAAAAAGAAAGAACATCCTAAGAATTTAATGCAAAACCAAATTATTGCACATGTTTAAAGCCAACAGACTTTTCAAGTCTATAAATATCGGAGGATAAGTTATATTAATTTTAAAAAGAAAACTATTGAAATTATTAGGAAGAAAATAAACAAGATTAAAACTAAACCAAATAAAAAACAAAACCTTATAGCAAACATAATATTAAACATAAAACATAACAATTTGACAAAACTAAGACCAAACATATCTATCAGATCAATAAATTTAAATGGAATAAACTCTCAAATCAAATCACAAAGCAAAACCCAAGTATATAAACTATAGATTAAAGAGAATCAAAAACCAATCTAATTCAAAAGGTTGAAAATTAATAGTTGGACCCAGACATACCTGCAAATACCAATAAAAGGGAAATAGGGAATATTTGTGCATGTTTGTATGTACCAACGTTTTGTTTTGTTTTTGTTTTTTGCAGAAATTGCTAGATGCTCATCAATCCCATTTCCCTTTCCGAATGGGAAGACTACTTTTCCTGACCCAGATTGCAATATGGATATGGCCTTGTGACTGGATGCTGGACAAAGTAATGTGGTAGATAGGATACATCCACTTCCGGGCCTGACAATAAAATGTTTCATGTGGTCTTCCCACTTACTTGTCTTAGCCAGCTAAAAGCAAAAGATCTAACATAAAATTCTGAGAGGACCATAGAAGATGACTTGAACTAAATTGTTTTTTCCTAAAAAAAAAAAAAAAAAAAAAAAAAAATATATATATATATATATACACACACACACACACACACATATACACACACACACATACATACATAGATATCTGTATATGTGTATGTGTATACATAGTTGATAGTTTATACTTATTCCTCTAGATAATATGGCCCTTCACACCAGAAGGTAGCATCTTTAGGGGTGATTTCCTTGTTCTGGGGCCTTGATCTGCTTAACTCTCAACCATCAGATAGCCTTAAACTTCAGGGGAAAGGTAATATTGAAATATTGCTGGGTAGTGCAATATAAAAACTATTTTTATTTACCTACTTTCCACCATGTAAAATTTCTGAATCATCAAAGTCTTGTTCATTTGATGAGCATATCCCTTTGTATAAATAATTTATTTTTCTATGTTGTGTATTGACTCTTGGCATAGAGTTATGATTTTTTGTTATTCTAGCAGCTTATCTCTGCTTCTTCATGATCTTTTAACTAATAACTAGTTTCTAACTCCTGATCACCACTTCTATTGCTGAATATATCTTTCTTATTATTACCTCCTGGACCCACTTTTTGAATTTCTCCTTTGACCCAGATGCCATGATTTCCTTTCTCACAAAATGGAATTTTTTGTTTTTTCTCTTAAAGTGCTAAAGAATTTCTGGCTATGACATTTATAGATATTTTTTGCAGAATATCTGATGGTTGTACCTAGTGATAAAGTGATGAATTATATTAATGTATTAAAATATGTTTTGAGCTGTAAATTAACACCACATTTTAGATTTCAGAGTCCTATTGAACTGCTCTAAAATATCAGCCTTAACGAAATCACTGTTGACAAAATGATGGATGTTATACTCCTTTAAAAGTTTCCTTATGGTATTAAAACTATCCCCTGTTCCCTTCCCCCAACTGTCTGGAGTATCTCTGCCTCCTTGGCCCAAGTCAAATATTTCTCTAGGAGTTTGGGCAACATAAATGACCTGCCCATCTTTTAAACCCTTGATTCGTGTTAAGTTTTAAAGTACATCATTGGATGGTAAATCATCCTCTGTTATGCTTATAAAACTGGCTTATAGTCGCCAATTCTGCTTGCCAATTTTGTTCCATATCTAGAATCAGCCTATTGTTCTCTTAAAGCGGAAAAAAAAAAGATGCTTTGTTGTGGAAAGCATAAACATTTCTTTCACTTAAAGACTATATACTACCTGATTCAATTTACCTTCTTGTTCCTTCTTAACTGCTTCTGAAAGACAGGAGACACAGCCCCTTAGCTAATAGTTCCTAGAAAATAATAAATCTTTCTAAATAAGTGCTGTACCTTTTTAAATCTAGAGGATTTATTAAAACTATGGCTGTCTCACTCTTCTAAGGCTGCCATAATAAATTACCACAATCTAGGTGGCTTATAAAAATAACCCCAAAATCTGTTGTCTCACAGCTCTAGAGACTAGAAGTTCAAAATCAAGGTGTCTGCAAGGCTGTGCTCTCTCTGAAACTTATAGGGAAATCCTCCCTTGCCTCTTCCTAGCTTCTGGTAATTTGCAGCAGTTTTTGGCATTCTTTGGCTTGCAGATGCGTTACTCCAGTTCTGTCTTCACATGGTGTTCTACCTGTGCCTCCTGCTGGAAACATTCCTCCCTTTGAAACTCAGACCTCTAGATCAGAGTGTAAGATTGCAAGTACACGAAGCAAAAGTTTTGCTAGTGGATCACTAGGAGTAACAGTGAGTGATGCTACTCCCATATTCTCCAGGAGGCTGTGTCTAAATCAGCACCCAGTATATGATATTGTTTCTTCCATAGCCAGAATTCACAGGTCCAGGGATCAGGGGTAGAAAAATGGAAATGAATCCTATTGCTGTTTAATACAACTATTTCCGTACTCTAAAAGTTGACCAATAGTAGTGTTTTGCTGATTAATTAAAATTAACTTTCTTAAAAAAACTTTTAGCAATATACATAGTCACTAATATAAACACATTAAAAAGTACTTATGGATTGCTCATATATTAAAGTATGTGAAAAAATTTTAAGAAAAAAAGCAGTTACAGATGAAAATTATCATTTCCTAGTCATGAGGTTTTTTTTTAGTTATAGTTTTAAAAGGCCTCATGCATCATCCAATATAATTTCACAATTACTTCTTGTGCTGATCCCTGGGATATTTAAAAAGTTGTGGAGGCAGTGTTTCCTTTTACATACATTTTCTGTAGTAAATGTTTGTAAGTCATCAGGCGCCAATGTAGTTTAGAAGGTCCCAGGTATAACTCCTAGAGAAAGTAATTCACTTTGAAAGAAAATGACCACGCCACTTTGTTTAAACAGACCTAGTGTGTTAAACTTGAGGAAAAAGGTACACTTTCATGTATAGATGATGATCTAACTTATATTTGCAGCCTTGATTGCTTCTCTGAGCTCCTAATACACTTACCTGCCGTAACGACCTATCCACGGGGAAGCCCCTCAAACTTAACGTGGCCCTACCAGAACCCTTGTGTCTGCCCTTTATCCCCATCTTAGTAGATAGCTAAAATCCAAGACATTCTTATTTTCTCTTTCCTTTACACTTTACATCCAATCTGTCTGCAAGAACTGTTGAATTTATTTTAAAATATATCCTAAGCCTGACCACTTCTTGAAACCTCCACTGCTACCACCCTAGTCTAACTCACCATCATCTCTTACCTGAACACTGCAGTAATCACCTAAATTTCTGCCTGCTTCTACCAGACCATTACCTACCATCCAGTTTCTATATGGAAACCAGGGTGATATTTTTACAATGTAAAGTAGACCATATATGTTGCCCTACAGCCCAGAATACAGCTCAGTGTCTTTACTTTGGCCTAAGGACCTACATACCCTTCTGTCTGGCCTAATCTTATACTACTCTCCCCTTCCTGTCACTCCAACTACACGATCCTTCCAAATCTTCCTACAAGTACACCAAGTTTGCTCTAGCTTCAGGGCCTTCCTACTTGCTATTTCTTTTATCTTTCACTGGATAACTTTGCAGATTCAATCCTTCACCTCTTTCAGTTGTCTGGTCAAACGTCCCCTGAGAAGTTTTTCCTGATTGCTCTAAAATGCCACCCTTTCCCACTGCTTAATACTTTTTGACTCCTTGATTATTTTTCTTCATAGGACGTGTTTATTTTTTGTCTCCATCTTGATTGTCTGTCTCTCCTGCAGGAATAGGAGCTTTGTCTTTTTTCATGGCTTTATCCTCAGTGCCTGGTACAATGTCCAATGCTTAGACAGAAATAAGTATTTTTGAATGAATGGATGAATGAATTTATTTAAGTATTCATACCTTAAAAATTGAGGCAAAATAGTTTAATTTAAAAATGCATAATGCTAACTTTAAAAAAGAGTTGTATTACTTTGGAAAAAATCTCAATCAGTTAAAATTGTTTGGAATTTGCTTCTCTGAAGAGAGTTGATGTTCTGAGTGAATCAAGCATTAATGGGTACACCTGGTGGCAGGTGCAGGCATTGCAGAATAAGGACTAAAAACTTAATTTGTCTCGAATGGGCCCCAAATTTGGCCATACATTAGAATCATCTGGGGAGATTATAAAAGTCTAATGACCAGGACAGACCACAAAAAAAGTAATTCAGAATCTTTGAGAGTTGTATCTAGGGCTCCATTAACATGTTTTAAAAAGTTCTAAGCTGATTACAATGGACAACCAATAATGAGAACCATTGATCTATGAAGTAAGGGGTTTTTGTAAAACTATCCCCCATGCTGACAATAGTATAGGAAGTATTCAAATACCTGTTAAATGAATTCATGAGTAAGTGAATGAACGAATGGCTGAATGTAAAGGATGTTGATAGCCAACTGAACTCTTGAAAACCATACAAAGGGCTCGGTCTACCCATAGGGTTGCCAGATTTAGCAAATAAAAATACAGGATTCTCATTTAAACTTGAAATTGAGATGAACAAGGAACTTTTTTCAGTAATCCATGTTCCAAATATTGTAGGGGGCATACTTAGACTTAAAAATGTACTTATTGTTTGCCTGAAATTGAAATTTAACTGGCATTCCCTGTTTTATGTGGCAACCTAATCTACTGATGAGGCAAGAGTTAAGGTTCTTTTGTAAAAATCAGTGTGTTATTAAAATAGTTAAAGCAATTCACTGTTAAAATGGTAATTTAATCTTTTCTATCTTCAGCTATAAAAAGCTACCATAAAAATAGTCTATTATCCTTAGGAATAAATTTAATTTTGCATTTTTAAAGTATTAATAGAAAAAGTATAAAAATTAGGTGAGTTCTGCATTATAGGTTTTCCAAGAGAACTTCAAATTTAAATGCTTCAGTATCTACTTTCAAGCTATCAAATGTTGTACCCTAGAGTAAGAAAAGCATAATTCAAACTGTTTTTAAGACCTATGAGGTACACTCATAACCTCTGAGAATGTTCTCCTCATGTCCCTAGAAGTGTGAGAAAGGCAAGACTCCCTCCGGCTATAAGCCTTTATTTCTCCCTGGTTACTTTCTGCTCATTATACTGACCAGCAAAAACTAGGATTAAACAGTAATAATGAATAATACTTGACTTTAATTCTGGAAAAAGGAAATGATTGAAACAAATCAGTTGAATAATTGGTCATGCAAGCAGAATTATCAAGATACTGCCTTTTTCTTTTTAAAAAATTTTTATTGAAGTGTAGTTGATTTATGATGTTAGTTTCAGGTGTACAGTAAAGTGATTCAGTTATACGTATACATACATATATATGTTGTTTTTTCAGATTCTTTTCCATTATTTGTTATTGAAAGAAATTGAATATAGTTCCCTGTACTATACAGTAGGTCCTTGTTTATATATTTTATATACAGTAATGTGTGTCTGTTAATCTCCAACCCCTAATTTTTCCCTCCCTGCCCTTTCCCCTTTGGTAAACATTGTTTGTTTTCTATGTCTATATGTCTATTTTTGGTTTGTAAATAGTATTTGTGTATTTTTTTAGATTCCACATATAAATGATATCATATTATATTTGTCTTTCTTTGTCTGACATTTCATTCAATAAGATAACTGCCTTTTTTCTTAAAGGATCCACAAAAGTTCCAATCCTTTGCAAATGGCAGATAAACACCTTTCCACCACCAGGTGGCATACTCATAGGTTCAGAAATTAATGAGTGGATGATCAAAAGAGGGATCAATTATGGTTGATTATCTATCTGTGGAAAGAATAGAATGATGAAAAGGCAAAACAGAAAAGCCTGTTAATATTTCTAATGCTTTCTGTCCCCAATGAAATTGCACAGAATGGACTGGTTTCTATACTTCCTGCAAAATTTGCAGGAAATTATTTCCTGAGAGTTAGGTGGTCAAAATTTTTTGATTTTATTGGAACACTGTCTTTTATTGTTTGAAGACATCTTCTTCAAAACTTGTCTAAATGTTGTAATAAAAATTAAATTTTTGTAGGAATTCTCCCGGATATATGCCATTTCTTAGCAGACATGTTAGCAGCCCATTCCTAAATCTACTAAGTGGAAAAAAAAAATCAAAAGAGGAAAAGGTCTATTTAGACAGAAGTTTTAATCCATTTATCCCATAAGTCTGAGTCTATTTCAACAAGAAAAATGTGGAAATGTCAGGCAAGCTATATATTTTCTACATACCACTCTGGCTGACAATCTGCGGTAAAGATACAAGAACATGGGAACTCAAGTTGATATTTCTGACATGGAGTTCATCTGGCACTATGCTTTTTCATAAACATTACTGTACCTTTCTTTCTCAGAGCTTGAGATGACAATTGTTGGCTTTGTCATTTTTCAGCAACACACACTAAGATAGCTGATGCAGATATGAACATAGCTTTAGAGTATAAAATTACAAGCTTTTTTTTGAGGAGGAGGGAATATTTAAAGTTTTGTTCCTAGAAAGATTGTCCTGGGAAAGTCGATACAGGTGTGGAATGCTTAGCTGTATTTTGACTTTTAGAAGTCGTCCTCATACTTACTTTGCAATTTGGTACAAAAGTAGATGCTCTCAGTTCAAAAGGTTGTCCATGAAACTATTTGATTTCCTAACTACATTTGTCAACTTTCAAACATAATGCATAGATATATTTTTTTTCTTTAGTGAATTGATTTTAAGTTTATTTTTTAAGCTGATACCTATGGTAATAATTATGATAGTAGCTAATTTTTGCTGAGGTACTATAGAAAAAGTTAAAGGCAACGACCTTGCAAAGTTTTCTTCCTAGGTTTTGACCCCAGCTCTGTCTCTTATTAGTTGTGTAATTTTAGCAAACTATTTAACCTCTCTTAACTTTAAGAGAAAATAAATGCCAAGTCACCAGCATGTAGTAGGCAGTAGATGGTTGGTAGCTGCTCTTTTAAGGATAGAATTTGTAAACTGGAAGTTAACATTTCAATTAACTCATCTCTGAATTAGAGATTATAGCATACCTACCTTTATGGCTTTTGTGAGGATTAAATGATGTAAAGTATATGACATACTGAGTTTACTGGTTGGCATATAATAAGCAAGTCAATAAATGGGAGCCATGGTTTTATTATTCTTTTTCAGGCACCATATGTACTACATTGCTAATAAAAATATTATCCCCGTTTTACTGAGTAGAAACTTAAGCCCAAACAGCCTAAAAGGAATTTGGTCCAGGAGTCAAACCCTAGTCTGGCTTCAAAGCCTGAGATCCTTTCCTGACAATCTATTTGGCTCTAACCAATGGCCATTCCGACATCAAAAGGGCTGACATTGAGTGACCAAGGAACAAGTTTTATTTCTTTAATTGTTCAGAGATGGGACACTTCTCAAACCATTTTGCTAATACCCTACTGTATAATAACTGAAAAATACATTAAGTTTTGAAGACTTTTAAAGAAACATTATAATGATAGTATCTTTTATCATTCAGGCAATAAGATTACAGATTTCATAACTAAATAAAAAATAAAGGGAAAAAAAGGCAATATCATATTCTTTGAATTCTCTAAAGTCTCTGATAGAATTATATACTTCTTTGTACTTTTTGGTGTACTTTTAAAAAGCAAGAAATCTGATATTTAAAATTAGAATTATTTTGTACAAAGATGTTACATGAAATTATTATTTTTACCTCTAATGCTTAGTTTTTACCTCTAGTGTTTACAAAATGCACCTGGCTAAATATAAACCAGTCAATCAATTGGCATTCCAGATGTCTTGGGAAATATCCAGATGTTTGTGATCTTTAAAAAAGGATATTTTCAAAACAAACATTTTATTTTCCCACTTTTCAGCTTCATGTGCTAGCCTAGCTATTACACAGACTTAACTACAATTTGCTTTTTAGTGTAAAATAAACCGAATCTTTTCACAGAGAAAATTCAATTTCAAAAATATAAACTTTCAGTCACTTTGGAAACATTTTAGAACATTAGAATGAAAAGAAAAATAAGGACTGTCAAACCAGGGATTGGTGCACTTTTTCTGTCAAAGTCCGGATAGTAAATATTTTATAGGCTTTGCAAATCTAAAATCACCCTTCAAACTACTCAACTCTGTCTTTGTAGAGTTGATAGGCAAGGCTGGATTCCAATAAAGCTTTATTTACCAAAACATGCAACAGTGGGCTGCATTTGTTTGACCTGGGTCTAAACACACTGTAAATACCAGATATATCCTGTTTTGGATAATAAGTAAACATCTGTCAACATAAATTAGGACAAGAAATTTCAATATGATAGCACTTATCACTACTTAGTCGGCCTTGAAGATGTGCTAATTATGCTTCATGTGCCCCAGCTTCCTTCTCTGCCCTCCTCTGTGTCCTAGGAAGCTGACCTTAACAGACTATATCACCCTTGGACATTGGGGTTACACTAGTAGGAGATGAGAAGCTGAAAGGAGGGAGAAACTGTTTCAACTTTGGAGTGCCTCACCCAGACACAGATACTTAACTGCCTACCAAACCTGGACTGCCATGTTTTAAGGGAAACCCTACTGTGCGGAAATCTTTCCCCACTCCTCCAAATTAAAGTGTATTGCTTCTATATGTATTCTCTAAGGGCAAGCTTCTGGCCGATTCTCACTTAAAAAACAGCTCATGAGCCTGCTAAGTGTTAACTAACCATGAGGAGGGACTTCTCTTTATTAGAGAACTCCAAGAAATACCTTAAAAAGTAAATAAAGAAGGATTTTATAAAAATAGTACCAGAAGCTACCTTGTGGAAAATGAGGGCAAAAGAGCCATTATGGCAATTCCTACCGTAGAGAAAATTCATAATCCATATAGTCAATCTTGCTACTGGCAACGAAACAAGATTTGAGGGTACAGGTTTGTGTATTATGTCATCAAATGCCATTAGGGCTTAACAAGTGGTGTGGTATTTATTCATGTTTGATACCATCTTAACTAGTATTATAGAGATATTTTAAATTACTCTCAATTGTCAGATGTTAGGCTATCCATGATATAATTGAGAAATGATGGAATAGAACTAAAGTGGTGATTTTTTTTCATGATATCTTAATGACAATTAGAAATATTACTGGTTTAACCAGCTGTGTGTCTATGAAGAATCTACTGTTGGAAAAAAATCACTTTAGAACTCTGTTAATTAGCCATTTGTACTTTTCTAATTCCTGAAGTCTACTTCCTGGAACCCTAACTGTATGAGACTCTGTAAAAGAGTTATATTATAATCTGTTCTTAAAGGATCACAGTGCACAGGAGCAGATTGAAACCTCTGGGAAGTATTGCAATAACTAATCTGTTTAACTTTCTTCACCAACTTTTCCCCAGGCCTGATTAATCATGAAATTTTATTTTGAATGTGATTTATTAACAATCCGTGGAACTTACTTTAGGAAATGCTGGTAAAAGATATTTAGAAACTTGGTTTCAATCACTAGGAAAATTGCTACTATTTCATTGAATTGTTTATGTCATCTATCAATCTATTAATTTGAATATTTGTTATTTAAAATTCTTACCTTTGAACAGAAGGCAAAAGTATAAGGCATTTCCCAAAATGTCTGGTAAAAAACTTTTGCCTGCCTTCAAATGTTAGATCTGATGACTTCAAGTCGGTAACCAATAGTGCTTGAGAATAAGGACTTCCTACCTATGTCCAACATTCAACTCAGATCAACTCCACTTGGAAGCATTTCTGACTAATGATCCAGTTCCTTGCTCCCTCTTTTACTTTTCCCTTCCCATGGCATTTAATGATCTTGTTTATAGTCAGTGATTTAACCTGTCCAATTCAACTCCCATGGATTATAAAATCCTTGAGGGCAGAAACTATATATAATCATGTTTGCTCCTAATATCTAACATAGTACTTGATTTTTTAGTAGTTGCTTAATAAAGTTAATTTCTTTGACAATTCTCCATGGTTTAAGGCGTCTATAGAAATAATTGACATTCTCACTAAATATTTAAGCAGTAGTAGCCAGAACTTCACCAAATTCTGAGTGTATACCAACTCATGAGAGCACATGGTCAAAATCTGAGGAATTTTGCCAGCCCATTGATTTCACATTAGTACCTTGATATCAGGCTATGGTGAGAGTATTTACAACATAGAAATTGGCAAAAGCTACAAATCAAGCCTTTTTTATTTTCCTGGAGAGTCAGTTATTAGGAAACATTTACCAGCATGCCGCTATGTATGATGCCTTTTATTGTTTTTTTTTAATTAAATAGTAATTTAATAATTAAAAAATAGGATAAAATTTAAATTTTTAAAAGTAATGATTTTTAAATGAGTTGTTCTGTCTCCTCATTTAGATTGCAAATTCTCTGGGGAAAGAGCCAGTGCTTTCTTTTTCTTTGTTGCCTCAGTGCCTGGGAACTTATAAGCACTGAATAAATAATTGTATATGGAGGGATTGATTTCCTAAATGGGCTTTGCATTTTGAGTAGTAGGGTAGTGGTGGGGTGGTGGTGAAGTGTCAAAAAGGGATGAGAAAACCAAATTAATGTTTTGAGTTGATCCTAACACTGAATTTTGTATTCAGAATTATATATTAATAATTATAATAAATTACACATTATTTCTTATCCTAATTTTATGTTTATTCTCAAAATTTAAATATATACAACAGTTATATTAAAACCAGTAACATAATCATAGCCACAAGATTATAATCTCAGGGATATAGAATTTTATGATGGTTGGACTAAAGACAAAGACATACTTTCACTGCCACAAAACTGCAGCAAATTAGCTGAAGTTGCAGAATTTCCTTAGTTTCCTATTTTAACAAACTACCTTAAATATCTAGGGATATCTAGGGATATTAATCAACCTAATGAACTACTTTATTGTGTGGAATGTGATAAGAATTTCAACATGACTTTTTGACTATATGTGAAGAAAATGCTGCCTCCACAATGTATCATGTAGTATTTATGCTCATGTTTTTACAAATAAAATGAACCTTCAAAGCAAAAGTCATCTAACACTAGGATTTAATCTAAGAAAAATACATACTTTAAAAATGTTTTAAATTAAGATGTATTTTACACACAGCAAAATACACAAATCTTAAAAAGAAATTGTGATGAATTTTTACAAACATAAACCTCGGTAACCATCACCAGATCAAGATTTAGACATTTACACCCTAACTGAAAGTTCTCTTCTGCACTTTCCTGTTGATACCCATCCTTCTCATATCATTATTCTGACTTCTACCACCATAGTTAATTTTGTATATAGAAGACATATTTTTATGTCTTTTTTGTTGTTAACAATTATATAAAAAGGAATGATTACTGTTTGGGGACTAGTTTGGTGCAAATGAATATGAAACACATTGGTGATTATATATTTAATAATGATAATGATTAACTCTCACTTTTAGGGATCTAGCAGTGTTTTCTTAAAGAGATATTTAAAATATCTTCTGACACTTTAGGAACACTTTAGGAGTTATCAGTTGCTACTATGATTTTATTTACTCTGCCTACAGTTCAGTTAGACAACATAGCTTTTCTGTATGAAGAACTTTTTCACAAAAAGACATTTTTTAATATTCTTTGAGTTCATTGTTTGGGACCAAGAGACTGTGTTAGACATAGGCACTTCTGTCAAGAAGTCCATAATCTAATGTCTGTAGAACTTACCTGCCTTTCATCATTCACTACTATTTGCTTTATTAGGTTTTCTCTCCCAAGTAGTATATTTAAAGCCAGCATAGGATTGGAATCTGGTTCTCCACAAACCTTACCCTATGGTTAGCTCAGCCTGGTAAAAAGAAAAACAAAAGATGTTTCCTTTGATGGTAGGCCACAGAGATGTAGCCCAAGAGCCAAATGCTCTTCCTCAAGTGGAATATTATAGGCCCTGAACAGACGGATTCTGGGAAAAGCCTGAAAGGCATGATTTTCTGCAATGTGTCTTCACGGACAAGATTCAGAGGCTGGAATGATAATAATTATGCTTTATATGGTCTACAGTTTTCTTGCTTCCCAAGTTGCTTTTGAGAAGGGGCAGAATGTGAATGGAACAGGCTCCTCCAGACAGCATTCTTAGGGTGCTGCTCTCCTGGCCTGCTCTCCAACTCTACACCACAATTCCATCTATAATTGTCAGCTAGGTCCAGGGTAGAGATGGACCACACCCTCTGTAACTTTAATCCCTTCATCTAATATTCCATATTGTCTATTGCTTTTGGGAGTTAACATCCATCCCCACAAGTCCCCTGGCGGATTTAACAAAAGCCTCATGAAAGAAAGGATAATGTCTCGTGTATCTTCCCTTTAATTTTTTTTTTAGTTATTAATTGATCCAAGAAATTCTTGTTTTCTTTCAAAGATATTTGATTCAGTATATTCCCCCAATGTCCCAAACTTAAAATTCAAGTTAAAAATTTTATACCTGAAATTTTTCCTATCTGTTATTTTTCTTTTCTCCTAATTATTATTTTCAAACTTAATTTAAATGAATTCAGTTAAACAAATCTTTCTTGGGTTCTGTTGTGTGCCTGGCACATAACCTAAGTCCTAGGGAAGCAACAACAAATAAGAAGCTCACAGGCAGAGGTACTCACAGGGACTGGAGTCACCGAGAAGGTGCAGACTCTGGAATACTTTTTTCCTTTTTAAAAAAATTCCAACTGAATGGGAATTTTGAGAACCACATGTAGTGAACATTGTGGTGTGGGTTTCTCTCCAGCATCTATTTCTTTTTCTTAGAAACCTCCCTGAATTTTCATTTTGATAGTTACAACTACTGCATACACCCCTGGCTTCAGGGTGGGACATGAAGCTCAAGCCCGAAGTAGATTTTATATTCTCATGTTCTGAGCTCAGTGATTTATTAAAGGTTATACCACCATAGAAAAGCCAGACTCAGTTTGAGGCTAATACATAGAAGACAGAGACCTGAAAAGGAATGACTTCTTGATCAAATCAGTTGTGAAGTCCACTGAAGCCCTAGACTCTCTAGTTACATTAGCCAATTAACCTCTTTTGTTTTAAAATTCGACCTATCTTAGGGTAAATATTAAGCTGCTGTAAGAAAGAGACAAAAAAAATACACCCAGAAAAAACTAGTTGCTAAAATAAGATAATAGTGTATTTCTTGTTTTATAGTTTAACTTGACCATCTAAGGCTGAGGAAACAGCTCTGTTCCTCCAGGCTATCCAGAGACCAAGAATCCTCCATCTTACTCTTCTGCTATCACTACGGTTATCTCTTCTGGGGAATGGTTAAAACTGGGTCAGTGCCACGCCTATACCCCAGCCTATAGGAAAAGGGGAAAGAGAAGCTGGAGAAATATATCCCAAATGTTTTTAAGGCCAAAACCTAGAAATGGGAAACATTATTTCTCTTCACATATCATCAGTCTAAATCTAATCACATGGCCCTATCTAACTAAAAAGCAGACTGGGAAATGTACTCTAACTGCATGCCTAGCTAAAACTTGATAACTAAGGAAGAAGGTGGAAATAGATTTAGGAGACAACTAGCAGTCTGTCACACAGTTTAGGTTTAGTTTTCTGTTACTTACAACATCAAAAGTTTTGAGACATCATTATTATAAGAGGATAAATTCATGTTTACAATTTTATGTAATGATATAAATACTATAGAAACCGAAAAAGTGATGCATTTTTCCCCCCTTAGATCTTGACTTAAGGATAAAAATTGCAGTTCTATGAAATTATTTGTAGAGCACATTTAAGCCATTAGAAGATTCCTGGGGATGTCCAATAATTTTTATTTGATCCATTTCCTCTAACCTGATCTATTATCTGCTTTTCATTGAGTCTCCTGGTTTACTTCAAAGTACAGCCTCCAAAATGACCTAATACTGACTATTTTGAGAAATCTTTCTGAGGACGTACAAAACTAAATGTGTTTTCTAATTAATCATTACTTTTATTTGTTCAAACAAGAGTACAGAAAAAGACAATTGCATTTATAGAAAAGTACTTCAACCAACCGAAACTTGGTCAATATTTATCATACTCATTGAGCTATCCATGTGTAAATGGCTCATTTTATTCATATAATTTCATTTTGAAATTACAGTAGTGGAATGTTTTTGTTAAAACCTGAGGAAGCATATTACAATTTTACTTGGAAAAGTTACTTCCTTTTAAAAAATGGCAGCATCCCAGAGCTTATAGATTTTTTAAGTAGACTTTATTTTTTTAAGATTTTTTTTTTTAAGAGCAGTTGTAGATTCACAGCAAAATGAGAGGAAAGTACAGAGTTCCCATTTACTCCCTGCTCCCACACATGCATGGCTTCCCTCATTATCAATAGTCCCTTTCAGAGTGGTACATTTGTCACAATGGATCAGCCTGCATTGACACATCACAAGCACCCGAAGTCCATAGTTTATATTAGGATTCACTCTTGGTGTTGTACAATCTATGAGTTTTGACATATGTGTCATGAAAGTATCCACTATTGCAGTATTATCCAGAATAGTTTCACTACCCTAAAAATACTCTGTGTTCCACCTCTTCATCCCTGTCACCCTCCTACTCCTGACAACCACTGATCTTTCATACTGTCTTCATAGTATTACTTCTTCTGGAATGTTACACAGTTGAAGTCACACAGTATATAATCTTTTCAGGTAAGCGCCTTTCACTGCGTAATATGAATTACAGATTCCTTGAGATCAAGAGATCTCAAATATAGCCACCCCCCTTTTAAAATAGTCCAGCTGAAAATTTTCATTTGAGGAAAAGTTTTTCCCATTTAAAGTGTTCTGATTCCACATTAGACCTAAAGTAAGGCTTTTGAAAGCTTTGAGGATTGATTGCTGACGTTTCCCAAAGAGCTGTTTTCTCCTTGTTGACCTCCAGTATTTTATTTTCATCTTTAATTGCAAAGGTTTTCTTTCCAACTTAGAGAATTTCTCAAGTAGCATCACTTCTTTCTTTTTTTCAAATCCTATGGTTTTTAGATACAAACAGACACACGTATATACACTCATTTACAGATATATATATGTTTTTAAATTTTAAGATTTTAGTACCTTTAAAAATGAAAAGATGTTTCCCTTTATCCAACACAACCTTAAGCAATTAGGTCTATGGCTATTGTCTTTTTTAGTCATCTTCCAAAAGGTTTTTTTTTTTTTTAAGAATTATTACTGTAGCAATAAGATGAATTATGACAACAAACAATATCACCTCCTTTATTTGTTAAGGAAAAATTTAGGAAAGAATCACAATGATTAATTAGTCAACATTTTATTTTATTAGCATAACAGGTGCTATGTAATAACTATATTATGTATTATGTATTGGCATGGCATTAAATTTAATTCATATTTATTAGTACACAGGTAAAGACTTAGAACTATAAGATAAAATATTTTTATTGTCTGTCTGAATTCCAAGTTGTGATATTCATTTCATGCCGTATACTATTTAAGTTACCAGTATAAAATCATAACATAATTTTGTGTGTGGGAAATTGCAGAAGTTTGAAGTAAAATACATTTCTTCTAGGTTGTTTTCCTACATTGACTTGTAACTCTTAAATTCATATTACATTTTGAAAGTTTATTCACCTATAAAATAGTTCAAAAAATATACTTCCATTTTACAAATTCACTATTTGAATATCAATGACAGATGCATTAAACATTGACCAGCAGGCTCAGTGGTCTTTAAAGTACAGTGCTTCCCCACCTTAATTGCTATGCAGATTGATCCAGTGGAGTGTGGGAAGAAAATGTTAAAACACGTAATTCTTGTTAACTTTTGAAAATCTCATCCATTTAAAATAGCTTTTTTAATGAGTTCTTATGTACAGTATTAGTGCAGGAAAACATTATGTAATTCATAAATAAATAATGGGTGTATTGCTTTTTTTTCTAATAACATTGCTCAGTTTAAAAGTTTTGTAGACACTGACTCTAGATACAAACTTCATTGTTCTCTTTCTTATGGCTCGTACCTCATACAGTGCTTGACACAAAGTAGAGATGCTCAGTAAATATTTGTGAATGAATAATTAATTAGGATGGGTAGAAAAGGGCTCCATGCATTATTTAAATCTAGGAATGCCATGGAAACAGACTCAATATATAAATAGGCAGAGTAAATGTTTTCCAGACCTGTTTTTTTCAGGACACTTAGGCTTAGTGATTTCTGTGATACTGGATTGTCCCATGAGGCACAGAGCCTTCTAAAATGAATTCCCCCAATTTTTTTTTTAACTTTACTGGAGAACGAGAACAAAAATAAAAACAAATGAATAGACATAAGTATTTGATAGGCTAGAATTCTATCTAGACTTAATGAAAAGGAGATTAGGGAAGAATTTGCTATTGAATCTAAAAATGTTGAAAGGGAACAAAATGAGGTGTTGACAAAGAAACTTACAAAGCCATAGCTTCTAATGCTCAAAGCCTCCACCTTTAAGAATATCATTTAAATTTGTGTAAGACTTGATACATTTGAATTTTTATAGTTTATTTAGAGTCTTTAAAATTAAATAATGAGAAAAAGAAATTTAGGGAAGAGTTCTATTTTAAAAGGAATGAATGACTGCGTAGATTCTCATACAGAAATTACAGCCCTGTTGTTTTGGAGGACATGGTAGTATTTTCTCAGGCACCTGCAGTGTGGCCCTCCGCAGAGTGTAGGAAAGGAAGGAAGCAAGATTGCTTATTGACAGTTAAACTTGAAGATCAAAGCAGAGGGGATAATTGCATAGGTGTGCAAAATAACTAGAAAGACAGGAGTCTTGGCTGTCCCCAGACTGAATGAATCACCAAGGAAGACTTGACAATAAGGTGGGGGCTGCTCAGTCAAGGACTTGGTAGTATCTGATCTCCAGCGAATCCTAGTGTAGTTATGGATGCAGGCAGTGTCACGATCTTTCAAGGGTGTTTTTAGTTTTTTTTCAAATCAAGACCTTCCCTCTTCTGAGGTTCAAGTTAGTGTTTCTGCTTGATCTGCTTTCAGCCCAGCAAGGGACCTTCTGAACAAAGGGCCTTCTCCTGATTTGATTGCTCACGTGGGCTCACCTACAAGAAGAAAAAGATACTAATTGTATGAATTTGGGTTTTTCCTGATAGCTATGATAGTGGTTTCTTAAAAAGAACTAATAAAGTGGCTTCTGATAATGTTTGGGGTTCAAGCTAAGAAAGTGACCATGCTAAAGAGACCAGCACTCTAGTCTGTGAGACAGAGTTCATTATTCATGAACTGGTGTCTTCCTCCAGTTCAGATTCATTTTAGGAACCATGAACATTGCTCAGGTCTTATCATTCCTGAATGAGGACAAAAGTGAAGTATTTGCCATTGTAAAATCTTGAAAGGTTGGCCTGAATCCAGGATTTGGCAGTCCAGTGAACCAGCCTTTGCTTAAAGAATTTAGCTTGCCTACGTCTTCTCTGTTCTCTCTCCCTTACCCAAAAAGTGATTTGAACACAAAGCACAAAGTACTTTAACCTCTGTGTGAAAGAGCAACCAAACTACACAAGTCTTGAAGAATGACTTGGACATTTGTTATGATTTTCTTAAAGGGGTACATCAGACAGAAAAACTACCGCCTAAATCTATTAGCAGCTTTCTTTCTCCACATTTTCACCAGTGAGCAGCTGTTTGAAAATCAGTCCCTCTCCCCACCCCTTCTCTTTGCAGATAGTCCTATTACCCACACACCGTGCGTTTCACAGTCCTCAGCCCGGACCCTTTCAAAATCCTGCCTGTCGTCTGACTTGTCCTCCCCTGAGAAGAGTGCATTCTTGCTGAACAGTCCCCCTGAGATTCTGTAGAAAAAAAATCCTTTACCTCAGTTTAGCAGTGAAAACAAAAACTCCCTTGGAAACTCTTTGAAATGATGCACATTTTTATTTTAAAAATAAGCAAATATCAAATGGGTGGTTTCTTATTTTAGCATAGGCACAAATTCTTTAAAAATGTAAAAATAACACTGAGAGAAAATGATTATTCAAATCTTTGAATTTGGTAAATGACCCTATCACAAGTTAAAAAGAAAAGGGCTTTGAAAAGAATTCCAAGAGACATTTGAAAATGTTTAATAATGAAGAAATACTTAAAAGGGTTGTGTTTATTTTTGATATTACAGAACCAATTGCTAGAAAAACTTTACACTTAATCTCAAGCCATTATCTAGGTTACTGTATTTTTTAAAAAATAATTAATTTGGTGGTCTTTTACTTTTCTATTATTATAACAGTACTATGAGTTCATTGTACACCTTTCTTTTTCTCCCCAGCTTTATTGAGATATAATTGACATATAACATTGTATAAGTTTATTGTGTACAGTGTATGGATTTGATACATGTATATATTGCAAAATGGTTACCCCCGTAGCATTAGCTAACACCTCGAATCACATTACCTAGTTACCATTTCTTTTCTTGTGGTAAGACTATTTAAGATTTGCATTTGCCCTCTTAGCAACTTTCGAAGTTTTCTGTATTTTGTTTTTATCTTACTCTAAGGAAAACCACTTGGCTAGGCATAACCCAGTGTCAAGCCATCTGATGCTATATTTCTTTGAACTTCGTTTTTTTTCATCTGTAACATAGGATTAATATTTGCCCTGCTGTGGAGATTAAATGATATAATTAATATATGTGTAATAAGGAAAATTTCAACAACTGGCACCTCAATCCTTCCTGAGGAGAAAGTTAAGGGACAGTTGCCTATATGCTAGAACAGAGTGAGAGTTTTTTTTTTTTTTTTTAACCTTCAAAATTATTTGCCCCTCCAAAAAAGTTAGCAACCTTAAATTCAAGTCTTATATCACAGGACATCATTTCAGTAGTTTCATAGTGGGTGACAAAGAAGCATTTGGGGAAGGTCTGCCTGAAATTGCTTTAATCGATATTAATTTTAGTTATTTAGAAAGGTCACCCAAAAGAATTGGTTACAAAAAAGGAGGCAAAGAAATTTAACCCAGCTGTAATCATTATTCCCCAGTACACCCTCTCCACTGCAAGTGCTGAATGTCATTGTAAATAAGGCTTGAGGGTCACTTTAAAAAGCAATAAAGTAAGTGGTTACATTATGGAGAACATAAATAACAAGTTGATTCTTATGGTTTGAGATAAAATTGCAGTACAAGCTGACCGGATTAAACATGCTTGTACTTCAAATTAGTTAGAAGTGAACTTGATGTGTTCTAGAGAACTGTGTTAGATGATTGAACAGTGGCTCTATTGATTGCAAAGATACGCATGTCAAATATGAAGAATTTTCATGAACTGTGAGAGTGGGAAAGAGATCTGTATTTTAAAAAGCAATATAGGTCCTCTGTAACGGGTGCTTTTAAGTCTGTGTGGTTAAATTGATAAACTCAATACTGTAAGAAGACATTTGACTATTTCTTCTGTATCAGGCATTTATATACATATAAATACATTATGTTGGCTAAAAACTTTTTAAAAGGAATCTTCTCTTCCAGAAAATACATTCTTGGGTCTCTTTTATTTAGTCATATATAGTATCTTTATGAGCATCTCATTGGGGAACTTGTGACTCTGGAGATGGGGAAACATCTCCATTTGAGAACATTTGAGGCCTGTTCTCAGAGAAAAAAATATTTGAGTGATTGTTAATTTGGAAATATGTACTTTGTGAAATAAGAAAAGAGCCATGTTTTTACTGAAGTCTGATCTGTCACTGAGTGGGTTTGAATCTTCCTCACGTTGTTTTTACATGAAATATAAGTGCTTTTGCTAGATTCACATACTTCCTCAATTTTTCTGTATATAATTTTATAATTTAATTATTATCTTCATTTTACACAGAAACATATTAGAGGTTTAGCTTCATCTATTTTCTCAGAAACATAAATATAGGCATAGCAAACATCTGGCTCATAGCTCAGATAAGACCTTTAGGAAAATTACTTTTAAAAATTAATAGAAAAAGCATTAGTTTCAAGAATCATAACTTTTTACAAATAAGCAAGATTGAATTAAAACACGTTTTAATTTTATTCTAAAATGACCTTCTCTAATATATTTTTGATTCCCATAACAATAAAAAAAGCTGTCATCATTTTTTGGTAAATGAAAATGGCATTTCACAAGCTTTGATAAGGAAAGCAGTTGTATGACGTTGCTTCTGTTCATAAATACTGCTAATTTAGTAAGTCTTATTTCAGCCATTTTACTTCTTAAATCATTTTAAGCATGTACCTGTTTTGAAAGCAGGCATTTAGCTTATGCTCGAAAAAAAATAAGTTAAAATCTGACTATTCTTTGCAGTTTATTGTCCTATGTGGTAAGGACTTACTTGTGAGGAGATTCAAGATGGAGGAGTGGGGAGGAGCAGGATGCCACTTGTTTAGTCACCAGGGGTTTTTACTGTGATCCTTATGTTTCTTATTATCTTGGATCTATTTCTGTAAAACTTGTAGTAGCTATTTTCTAAAATAAGAATTTGAGGCCTAACTGCTGATGTATAATTACAGCAGTATTATGTCTCTTGGTATAATCCACTATAATCACAGTTGTGTACTCCCTGATTATATATCCAGTTGTTCTGCCAACCATGAAACTGTTGCTGAGAATGTTCTTGGGAACCAGTTTTGCTTCTCCTTATCAGTTCTTCATAAAATCTCCTTCTGCACTTACTATAAAATCTTGAAGACCTTATCTCTCCTCAGACACTCATTATCTTCCATACGTATAAAGCTTCATGTGAGAAATTTCTCTTAGAATTTAGTGTTGAGGCTCCAACTTTCCATACTGACAGAGAGAATGAGAGATCAGCGAGACGCAGAGAGAAGCAACTCAAAAAAGTATTAAAAAAAATTAGCCTTGGCCCACCTTGTTTATAGTATTTTTGTTCTTCCCACTTGAAAGCTCTTTTTTTGTCCATGAGGACTCCATGTTTTTCTGGGAGTTAGAGAGCAGTATTCTTAATGACAGATTCATATATTTGATATCCAACTTCCTGTACCTTTGGCCAACATTGCTAGTTAATTTAGGTATTCTTTCCTAACATGATCTCAGAATCCTCATCTATACAAGATTGGCAGCCCCTCCCAAGCAATAATAATTGGCTTGCAAGATGAAGCCCATTTGTTGTCTTTAGTTTGGAAGGTATAACTAACAATTCCCCTTTAAACACTTTTACTGATGTTTGTATGAAGACATTGAAGCCTTCTTATTAGATTTGCAGATGACATCATGGTATGGAGATTGTTGTGAGAGCAGCTTAGTGTTGTGCAAAGAACAGTGGTCTGGGTGCAAGTTCAGACTTTGATCCCCAATGCGACTCTTCATAAATCGCCTTCCTTCTGTCTGCTTTCCCCTTTTGTAAAATGACTATCATAATTTACCACTTAAGTCTGCAGTGAGAATCTAATTTAATATTGGATTTGACAACTGTCTGATGATATACACATGGAAGTCAGTGTCATTTTTGTTTTCTTTGGAAAACTGTGAAATGGACATATGTTTTGCTCTTTTGTCTTAGTCTTCTAGGGCTGCCATAACAAACACAACAGACATTATCTAAGTGGGGCTGTAGTCAAACAGACCACTCATCTCTAACGGACAACTGAAGAAGTGTAGTCCATTAGTCCCAAAGAGCTGGAAAATTCCCTCTTTTCCTATTCCCCACCTTTCCTTTCCCCTGTCTCCTCTTCTCCTTTTTCATCTCTTTCTCTACTCCTCCTCCTTTGTCCTAACTTCTTCTCTTTCCTCTAGAATGTTTTAGGGGGATATTTGGCCAAAGATCAGGGATGATTTCCTTTTCTATGCCAGGTCTCAAAAAAATTAATAAACTCTTGTGTATAAAGCAGTAGATAAAAGGTTCAAAATGCCAAGAGATAATCATTAATCAAGATTTAGAATAAAATTGCTTCATTGTCTACTCAAGAAAAGGTGAGGTAATAGATGTTACCTGCACTGGTTTCTCAGCCCTGAAAGAAGAGGCCTTGCTTCTGCCAACTGTTTCAGAGATCTGAGAAACCTATCCTAGGAAGGAAAGACCCAAAGAGGGTCATCCATGGTCAAGATTCATGGCATAACGTGTTCACTCTTTCTCCCCTTTCAGAAGAGGTATCTTTCCTTTTTGGACCCAAGAGGGATAATTGACAGTGAGAACATCATCTGCAGTTTTCCTGTTCTCATTTGTAGTGTTGAGAGGCCAGCTTTCTTTTCTCTCTGACAAGTTTGCAAGGTCACAAGCATGCAAAATTTCTGAACAAAGGGCAAGCTATAAAGCACATTACGCTTTTGTTCTTTTCCCCTTGTTTTCACTTATGTAAATTACCTCTTGGGAATGGGCCAGTTTAAACTTGCCACATCAGGCTTTCTTAGAGAGGAGATTTTCAGGGCATGTGCTCACAGACTGCACAGGATCAGGATATTCCCTCTGTGTTTATGAGATTAGGCAGTAACTTGGAAAATAAAAGAAAAAGAAATAGAAACATCCTTGTTTAGAGCTGTGTAACAATGGAATAGTTTCCTTCACCAAGTAGTGAACTTCCTGACACTGTAAGTATTGAATAAGGGGTGGGTGCAACTTTTAGAGACATGGCACTAGAGTTTTCCTCTACTTTGGCTCAAATGATATCTGACTGTTCATTGTAACTCTAATATTCATGGATTTTTCTGGTTCTATATGACATATCAGCAGGGAACAGAGACCACAGACAACTGAAGTATATAACAAAGTAGTTGAGGAAAACAATATTGAGTATGTAGAGTATATGATCATATGAATTATGACTGTAGGTACCAGTTCTGACCACAGAAATGTATCAATACTAACACACAAAGGCTGCCTACTGTCAGTAAGGGCCACCTCAGCTTTTCATTACCAAGATATTAGGTCAGCCTAATTTGCATATATCCAGTAGTACCAAGAGTGGGAAGAGCAGTAATCCTAGGTGAAGCAGTCATAGAAAGGAGCACTTTACTATAGAGAGCAGGAGCCTAGGCTTCTGTGGCTGGATGGCCTTGCTCCCTCAGCAGGGGCTCATGCCATTGCTCTGTTTACTACACACTTGAAAGTTGAGGCTCTGACCAGAGATTCTGGATCCCACTTGACTCTGACAGTGCAGTTTGCTCCATGACAATAACCCAGACAGTTTCCTGGGAGAAAGAAAGCATTCATACCAACAAGGCAACCAATAGACCAATGCAGCTTCTCACCTAGAGACCTCACCCCTCAGCAATGAACATGAGGGAGAAAGGTGCAGGTATTAATGGAAATGGTTCTACATTTGTAACTCTATATAACAATAAGAGAAGGTATAATCCACTTAGTACATCAAGACCATGGTTGTTTACTATTCATTGTCCATCTGACCACCAGGAGCTTTGAGAGAATCATTTCAATATCTCAGTACTTTGGAGTCATTTCCAGGGAGTCCCCTACTCCAAGGTTAGACTTTTCTGAAAATGAGAGGATCCCCAGTGATTATATGAACCAAGGCAAGTCCTGCTTACCCCAGACCCAATCCTCTGAGGCCAAGAGGCCATCACTGATGGATTGAGGCTGGCAGGGGGTCCCACTCTGTCTGATTCTGACAATTACAGGACTGAAGAGGGGAATTAGGAACTTTCATCTTGCCAGTGGTAGGTAGAGTGGGATTGGATGCAGTTTTAGGTTCTGCATTTAGCAAGCCTTGGGCCTCTGTGTATTGAAAGCTCTGGTCTTCCATTCTGATCAGTCCCTGCTCTAAGGGCCTGGTCAGAGTCAGTACTGTTTCTGCCTCAATCTTCTGTTCAGCAGTCCAGTTTTCTAGAGAACCATATATACCAGTACCAGCCCTTAAACCTGGTTAGAAAGGGCCCCTGTCCTGAGCCCTGAACTTTGGACAGGCTGCATATCAGAAGTACCAAATTGCAAAGACTATGAGAATGTCTTTTGGATGTTTGGTAACTGATAGAACAAGTGAGAATTGTAGGAGAGAAATTTATGAGCTGAACTGGGTGTCCATCCAGCCCAGAGAATGCAGGGCTGAGAACCCTCACCTGTGAGTGTGGTGGTGAGGGTGGGCGGGGGGTGGGTAGAATAAAATCACAGCCTCTGCCCTGGGAAACCAGGGAGAGGGGGTAGTTTTTATTTGAAGCTAGCTGCTATTCATTCGAAGTGGCATCTGAGCAAACTGGATTCCATCGATAACTGTGCCCCCTCCCTCTTTTTTGGGAGATGCTAAAAATTCTAAGAAGAAAAAATTCTTTGTCGGGAGGAGGACTGGTCCCCTTTAGCATTCTGGGGAGCTTTTCTGTATCACTGGGCTGGGGCCAGTTTCTGCCCTGCCCTGCCCTACCCAGCTGATCTGTGTTGGACCTGGAGAGGGGCCATATCCTTTAGCCATCAAGGCTCCAGGGCAATACCTGGGAAATTAGTGGGAAAGGAGATGGCTGGGAAGAGACTGTGAGCCCCACACTACACTTTCTCCAGTTCCCTGTGCTGGGTTACATGAGGGGGATTGGACTCTGCTTCTGAGACTCTGGTCCTGGTCTAGGGTCTGACTCAATAAACTGATTACCTAGAAGAACAGTATTACTGCCTGCTCTTCTGGGTTTGACTTGCTACTGCCTAGAAACTTCTGCTACTATGTCCTTCCTCCCTAGAGTACCCACCTTCATAATATCACCACCATGACCACCACATTGAACCATCTTGGATAACTTGGTCAGCTTGAGCTAATCCCCTTTTTGCCTTGGAATATTGGATATTAAGTAAAATCAATCTCCCTTAACCCCATTTCCTACCAGGCCTAATTCCCTGGTTAAAAAAAACAGATTTCAGGCCAGGTAAAAATTGTGGGTTAGTCACTGAAGTTAGTTTTCTAGGGCTGCCGTAGCAAAGTACCACACACTGGGTAGCTTAAACAACAGAAATTTATTTTCTCACAATTTTGGAGTCTAAAATTTCAAGATAAAGAAGTTGATAGGATTGGCTTCTCCTGAGGCCTCTCTCCTTGGCTTGCAGATGCCTGCCTCCTTGCAGTGACTTTCCTCTGTGGGCCCACATCCCTGGTATCTCCCTTCTCTTATAAGGACACCAGGCATATTGGATTAGAGTCTACCCTAATGATTTCATTTTCACTTGGTTACTTCTTTAAAGACTGTCTACAAATACAGTTACATTGTGTACTAGAGGTTAGGATTTCTCATCTATACATTTTGGAGACAATGCATTTTAGCCCATAACTGTCACTTATCAACTATGTGACCTTGGGAAAGTTACTCACTTTGAGTCTCAGTTTCTACAATTGTAAAATGGAGAGAGGCATAACCACCCTATGAGGTTATTATGAGAATTAAATATATACTACATATAAATAACAACAATGATCCTTGGCACTGAGTAGAACCAGAGACCCTTGGATGCCAACTGGACTACTGTGGGGTGGATGAATGTGTGATTAACAGCTCTGCTAACTCAAACCACGCATACTATGGTGTCTTTTTGTGCGAATGTGAGTAGAAAACATGTGACTTCTGGATAACCACTCATGTGCATGCCTTTCTAGTGTCTGATACAAATATTTATAATTTAGTTTGAAGAAATAGCCCTATACAATTTCAGAAATGAAAGTTACAATCAAATTCAGGTGTTAGAAAATGAAGGAAGGCCTGTTTTCATTGTGGCACAGTTTTTTGTTACTCTTTCAACATTTTAACTTTTGAGTGAATCAATTCAAATTATGTTCCCTAATGGTCTTTGGTGTGCATTTTACAAATTGAAGAAACAGAAAAAAATAGGAAAAAGAGTCTGCCATTGATATAATAGGTTTCAGTTTTCTTTTATCTTTTTTAATATATTGTTTTTGAAGTAGACTCCCACAGGAATAGAATTTCCTTCATGAAATTTGAAATGAAACTGCAGCATTCCTCACACAGAGAAGGCCATGTGATTCCAAACATGCTTCCCATTCATCTCCATAATGAGAATGGATTTTCCATGACATCACCCTGAGAAATGTGAGCATCGTGGCTGGGGTGATCGAATAGGGCAAGATCCATTTTGGGGAAAAACAACAGCAAAGAGAAAATAAGTTACCAGAAAAGTTGCTTTTCCTTAGTGTCCTTTGCCATGCATACCTGGTAATTCCCAGAGGCTCTGGTCAGGGGCTTGTCTGGGGACAGGGCTGAGTTGAGCCCATTATAATGCAAGTCTTCAGGACAACTCAGGAGGAGTGGTCAGGCCCAAAGCTCTTCCTGAAGCCTGACTTAGAAGACTAGGTGTTCGGGCCTGAGAAAGAGTGTTTCACTCCATGGGCATAAGCACACCAAGTTGGCAGGGAAAGGAGGTCCCACGCTGCTAGTTTGGTGTCTTTCTCTAAACAGTCTGGGGTTATTTCCAGGACATCTTGAACTCATTTTTGACAGCCTTTCCCCATTTTATCCAGTGATATATTTCTGTTGCCCTGGCAGCTAGTCTGAGATGTGCAGATAGCTTTCCAAATGCCCTTTTGCCTTCCATCCACTTTCCCTGTCTCCCTGACAGGCTCAGGGCCAGGCCTCCTTAATGGTCTCCCCGGCCTTTCCTAAAGTCGTGCTTTACACTGAAATCAAAGTGTCCTGTAGATGAAACTCCCGATCCTTTCTTGAGCATGTAGCGATGCCAGATAAAATACAAGATGCCCAATTAAAATTAAATTTTAGATAACCAACAAATAATTTTTAGTATAACTATGTCCCATGCAATACTTGGGACATACTTATACTACAATATTATTTATTATTTATCTGTAATTTAAGTTTACTTGGATGTTCTGTATTTTTATATGCTAAATCTGACGAATCAGGGCCCTGCATACTCTGGCCTAACCTTACTTTAACCTCTGTGGATTTTACAAGTTTTCTCTGTTGCTCAGCTGCTTGCAGCTCACTCAATAAGGCTACTTAGTCTGGATTCCCCAGAGCAGAACCTGTGACAAGGACTGGAGTGAAAGCACTTTATTTGAGAAGTGCAGAAAACACTGGTAGGGAGTAGGAAAACGACACAGGAAAAGGAAGCCCATGCCCACAGTGGGGTTTGGAGCTAAATCCTGGGTGAAATTCTGGGAAATACTGTAAAACACTCTCAGAATTATCCCACCGGAAGGGAGAAGAAACTGGGGTGTTTTCATATAAACTGCACCACTCTGTCATTGGTTGAAGTCTGCTGCTGGCCATGTCAAGCCTCTCAAGCTTTTTACCAGGATTTCCTACAAGAGAGAAGAGCCTTCTGCTGCCTGGGAGAAAACTCTCAGGTGGAGCTGTAGATACAGGCAGGTGAAAATACACTGGAGAATTGGAAAATTTTCAAGCCCAAGGGATACTGACAGGGCAGCCACAGGCCTGCGATACAGATAATGCTTTTCATCTTTTAAGTCCCTTTTCTTTGATAATCTTAGATGCCTCTCATCTTCCCACTGCCCTTTGTTCTATTCACTCTGTAGTATTCAATTTATATGTCACTTCTGGAGGAATTCCTCCCCACCATTACACCCACTCATACATCCAAAATTCAAGTACTTCCCCATCTGTGTGCTAACATCTAATACAACTCTTAGCGCGATTTTCTTTTTCTTTTCTTTTCTTTTTTTTTTTAACTGAGGTATAGTTATTTTATAGTATTATATTAGTTTCAGGTGTACAACATGGTGATTGAGTATTTTTGCAGATTGTACTCCACTATAGGTGATTATGGCTATATATAATGGCTTTGCTATATAGTGTATCTTTGTTGCTTATCTATTTTATGTGTAATAGTTTGTATCTGTTAATCCCATACCCCTAATATGTCCCTTCCTTCTTCTTTCTCCCCTTTCATAACCATAAGTTTATTTTCTGTAACTGTGAGTCTGTTTCTGCTTTGCATAAATATTCATTTGTATTATTTTAAAAATTCCACATATGAATGATATCAGAAGGTGTTTGTCTTTCTTCGTCTGGCTTATTTTACTAAGCATAATATTCTCTAGGTCCATCCACGTTGTGGCAAATGGCAGTTTTTTTTTTAATGGCTGAGTGATGTTCCATTGTATATATATACATATCACATCTTAATCCAATCATCTGTTGGGCACTTGGGTTACTTCCATATCTTAGCTATTGTAAGTAGTACTGCTTTTCAGCTAATTTAGTTATGAGCATATGTCGAAGTTCATTACAACTTTGCTGCAGGGAAAAAGCCTATGAAAGAATATGCTGGCTAAAAATTATTTTTTGGTAAGAAATTTTATAGTTAAAATAATGATTAGATAATTATTGCTGAATCAGATCAAAACGAAAAGAACATTTGGTAAAAGTACACCAAACTCTTGACTGACAGTCATCAGGATAATGGGTTACTTGATTCCCCAAGGCAACTTTTTACCTATTAAAATTTGTAGGGAAATTATTTAAAAATTAATCAGAAGTAATACTTTCTCCCCAAAAAAGTGATGAATTACATCACTCAAAACATGTTCTTTCTTGGATCAGATTTGGAGCAACTTCTTTTCAAAATGTGATTACATATTTTCTTCTATCTTGCCTCCCTCAAATTTCTTGAGGTTGGTGATTATATCTGGTTCCTGTTATATTCCCAGTAACTAATACAATTACAAAGCTTTTAATATACAAGGGACTGAATAAATTCATGTTGAATAAATATTTATTATTCTAAATACTAGTAATCTGGTCCTAGCCTGGTAACATAACCTTGAATCTTGCTTCTCTGCAAGATCCCTAATCAAAAATATGTTTCCAAAAAATAAATTCAGCAGGTACTACTGGTATACAGCCCAGCAAGTAAGGATCCTAGAAGTCACCACTCTGTCCTAACAATAAGTAAAAACATGAACAAATCAATAACTCTTGATCTATCAGAGCAGTAAGGTTACAGGGTAATCCACTGCCCCCAAAATCAGTATCTTAGTAAGTTTGGGCTGCTACAAAAATGTCATAAACTGTGTGACTTGAACAACAAACATTTATTTCTCACAATTCTAGAGGAAGATCAAGATCATGGCATCAGCAGGTTTCATGTCTGGTGAGAGCCCACTACCTGGTTCTTAGATGGTTGAATTCTTGCTGTGTCCAGACATAGCTGGGAAGGGCAAGAGATTTCTCTGAATTCTCTTTTATAAAGATGCTAATCCCATTCATGAGGGCTCCACCCTTATGACCTACCTAATCACCTCCCAAGGTCCCCACCTTCAAATACCATCACATTGGAAGTTAGAATTCAACATACGAGTTTTGAAAGAACACAAATATTCAATCTATGACTTTCCACTCCTGACTGCCCAAAATTTATGTCCTTCTCACATGCAAAATACATTCATTCCATCCCAACAACCCCAAATGTCTTAAGTTGTTCTAACATCAACTCTAAAGTCTAAATGCAAAGTCTTCTCTAAATATCATCTAGATCAGAAATGGGTGATTTACCCTGACACAAATTCCTCTACAGTTGTGAATTTGTCAAATCAAAAAATTTGCGTGCTTCTAAAATACAGTGGTGGGACAGGCATAGAATAGACATTTTCATTCCAGAAGGGAGAATTAGGAAAGAAAGAGCCTAATGGGTTCAAAGTGAGTCCAAAACCTAACAGGGCTAATAACATTAAACATTGAGGCTCAAGAATAATTCCCTTTGGCTCAGTGTTCTACCCTCTGATCCCACTGGGGTAGCAACATTGCCCTCAAAGACTCAGTAGGGTGTTGTTTATGCTATGCTGTCTGCAGTGGCCCTGCCCTTGCTGCTCTCTGTGGGGGCCCTATCATTGAGGCACTGAGCAGGGGCATCCTAGCCCATCTGAACAAGAGAAGTAGCCTCACCCTTTGAAGCAGTTCTGCTACCTGGGCTCTTTCATTCTGGGACTGTGATGGAAGTGGCAGCCCTGATGATCTCTGAATCACTTTGTGGAGGAGGTGTTTTCATTCTTCCCCTGTCTTGGAAAATAGTGCCTGGCTTTTGTTGAGATGTTCTTTTAGGGCCATGGTTCATATCCATGGTTGTACCCTTAATGTTCTCTTCAGAATATGCTTTCTATTTTTTTATAATATGGATAGGCTGAGAACTTTCCAGATCTTTAAGTTTCAGTTCTTTTTTGCTTAACAATTCCATTTTTGAAGGACTTCTTTCTTGTCACATCTTGTGACCAGCAGCCTGAAAGAACCAGGCCACTCCTTCAACATTTTGTTTAGAGATCTCATCAGCAAAATATCCAATTCTATTGCTCACATGTTCCACCTTCTACAAAACACTACAACATGAATATAAATCAGCCAAGTTCTTCGCCATTTTATAACAAGGATTGCCTTTTCTCCAGTTTCTAATAATACATTCCTTATTTCCATCTGAGATCTCATCAGAATGGCCTTTACCATCCATGTTTTTACCAACATTCTGTTCAGGGTTACTTAGGTATTTTCTAAGATGACTGGAGCTTTCTCTACCCTCTATTCTTTTCTTTCTGATCCCTCACCAGAATTACCTTTAATGATCCATTCATAATGTAGTATGTATCTCAAAACTCTTTCAGCCTCTATTCATTACCCAGTTCCAAAGCTGCTTCCACATTTTTTTGGTATTTGTAACAGCAGCACTCCCTTTTTGTAGTACCAATTTCTGTTAAGAGAGAGAGAGATTTATTATGAGGAATTGGCTCGTGTGATTATAGAGGATGAGAAGTCCCAGTCTGCTGTCTGTGAGCTGGAGACCTAAGCTGGCAATGTAATTCGGTCTGAGTCTGAAGGCCTAAGAAGCAGGGGAGCCAATGGTATAAATCTCATTCTGAGGGCTGGAGATGAAATGAGATGTACCAGCTGAAACAGTGAAGCAGATAAAAGGGGCAAATTTCTCCTTCCTCTGCCTTTCATTCTATTTAGGTCCTCATTAAATTGGATTATGCTCACCCACATTGGGGAGGGCAACCTATTTTATGGAATCCACTGGTTCAAATGCTTATCTCATTTGGAAATACCCTCAAAGTCACCCAGAAATGATGTTTAATCACCAGGTACTCCATGGTCAGACAAGTTGATGTATAAAATTAACTGTCAAATTGGAGAGACAGAGAGATACAGAGAATCACAACTAACTGGATCAGCAACCCATGAGAATTGGTGCCAATGCAAGAAAATCTAAACTGTAACTGATGAATTATTAGAGACTTAGTGTGGACAAGTCTGAGAATTGGAAACTCTAGGGAGGCCCAGTCATAGGAAGGCCCCACAATATTTTGAGATTTACCCCAAGACCTCTACCATGTCTTCACAGTGAATAGCAGAGGCAAATCCCCTCAGGCTTCCAGCAGGGAGAGAGGAAAAGGAACCATCTGCAAATATACCAGAGCATTCTGTTCTTAACAAATTCTGCCCTCAGGAGAAATTATTTTACCAGAGCCTAACTGTCTGGGAGTTTGTCAGAGCCTCATCTACCTGGAGGAAGGGAAATAACCGAATCCAGTTGACTAGCCTTCTACATGAGGGAAAGGAAGTATTCAACTCCTGCCCCTTCTTGCCGTCCTATCCCACATGAGGTAGGGGGACAGGGAATGAGAATCACGAGTGAAGTTTACAGTCCAGGGTCAGAGGCTTACCAAAAGACTGAAACCTCATCATAAGACTGTAGAATGTTTCCCTCCATACACAACTTATAACTTACCATTACATTACTGAAGGTCTATTTACCATGGTTGTTTCTGCAGAGTGCATTATATCCACCTTTCAAAATTACAAGCACCAAAAGGCAAAAAACAAAGTTTGAAGAGAGTGAATAAGCATCAGAACCAGATTCAGTTATGGTAGGAATATTGTACGTATCAAGCCAGGAATATTTTTTAAAGCTATGATTAATATGCTAAGGGCTTTTATGGAAAAGTAGACATGTGTAAGAACAAATAGATAGGGTAAACAGGTGGAAATCCTAGGAAAGAATAAAAAATGCTAGAGATCAAAAAAACTGTAATAAAAATGAAGAATTCCTTTGATAGACTCATTAGTAGACTGTACACAGCAGAGGAAATAATCTCTGAGCTTGAGGATATGACAATAGAAGCTTCCAAAACAAAGAGAAAAAGGACTGAAAAGAAAAACCAGAATAAAAGGTGGGATCAAGATGGCAGAGTAGGAAGATCCTGAGCTTATCTCCTACAGATACACCAAAACTACAGCTACGTATAGGGCAACTCTCTCTGAGGACAACCTAAGACTAGCAGACTAGCTTGTCAACAATTTAAAGATGTAAAGAAAAAACCACATTGAGGTGGGAGGGGCAGAGATTTAATCTAATCTGGATCCACAACCCCAGCATGGCAGCCCACTAGTAAAAGGAGATATCACAAACAGAGGTCCTCTGTAAGGAGTAAGGAGTTCCAGCTTCACACTGGGCACCCCAACCTTAGAGACTGGCACTGGGAAGACAAGTACCTGTAACTGACTTTGAAGTCAGCAGTGCTTACATCTGGGAAAGCTGGAAAGCTGTAGGAAATTGAGACTCTATCTTTAAAGGACTTGTGCACAAACTCATTCTTTTTGAGTTCCAATGCAGTTTGAAAAGAACCTTTTGCTTTAGCTAGACAGTCAAGGCTGACTTAGCCTGCCCCTGGTCCACACCAACTCCAGCACCAGCTGTCCCAAAGCAACAGTACTGGCGCACACTGGGAAAGCCTCTAGTCAGCACACACTCCAGCTCCAGTCACTTCACCATAGTGGGACTGGCCTGGCCTCATAAGTGCCAGGACTCCCCTAGCCTATGCCTGCTCCAGCCCCAACTGGCCTGCCAAAGCTACCTGGTACATTCAGTCTACATGGGGGATGCTCCTACATAAGGCCATACCTTCAAGACTGGGAGAGGTAACTATTTCACTTAATTCATAAAAACAAACACAGAAAGTCAAACAAAATGAGAAGACACCAGAATTGTTCCAAATGAAAGAACAAGATAAAACCCCAGGGGGAAAAAAACCCCTAATGAAACAAAGATTAGTAATTTACCTGATAAAGAGTTTAAAAGGAATAGTCATAAAAATGCTCACTGAACTGAGAAGAATAGAAGAACACAGGATGTCAACAGAGAGTTAGAAAATATAAAAAAGAACCATTCAGGGCTGAAGAATAAAATAATGGAAATGAAAATATGCTAGAAGTTATCAACAGCAGATTAGATGATACAGAAGAATGTATAAGCAACCTGGAAGACAGAATAGTGGGAAATCACCCAACCAGAATAACAAAAAGAAAAAAGAATTTTTAAAAATGAAGATCATTTAAGGGGGTCTAGGAAAACATCAAGCATATTAACATTTGCATTATAGACGTCCTAGAAGGAGAAGAGAGAGAGAAAGGGACAGAAAACTTACTTGAAGAAATAATGGTTGAAAAATTCTCTACCCTAAGGAAGGAAACAGATATATAGGTCCAGAAATCACAGAGATTCCCAAATAAAATGAACCCCAAGAGCCACATCAAGACATATCATAACTAAAATGGCTAAAGTTACAAAGAAATAATTTTAAAGGAAGCAAGAGAAAAACAATAAACTACATAAAAGGAGACCCCAATAAGGCTATCAGCTGATTTTTCAGCAGAAACTTTGCAGGCCAGAAGGGAGTGACTTGATATATTTAATATGCTGAAAGGAAATAAATTACAACTAAAAATACTCTACCCAGTAAGTCTATCATTCAGCATTGAAGGAGAGATAAAGACCTTCTCAGATAAGCAAAACTAAAAAGAGTTCATCACCACTAACCTGACCTTACAAGAACTGTTAAATGGTCTTAAGTAGAAAACAAAAAGCCGAAACTAGAAAAAAGAAAATATATGAAAGAAAAAAATCTCACTGGTAAGAGCAGATATAATATGAAAGCCAGTATGAAGGTTCAAAGACAAAGTTATAAAATCACCTATAATAACAAAAAATAGTTAAAAGTAAAAAGTTGTAAAATACGATGTCAAAAACATAAAATATGTGTGTAGAAATGTAGTGCTTTTAGAATGTGTTTGGATTTAAGCAACTATCAGTTTAATTGCTATATCTATGATGTATCATAGATATATATCAACGATATATATCATCTATATATATCAACCTCATGGTCACCACAAATTAAACTTTTTTTTAAAAAAGAAAGGAATTCAAACATAACACTAAAGAAAATTATCAAACTGCAAGAGAAGAGATTAAGAGAAAAAGAAAGAAAGAAGAAAAACTACAAAAACAACCAGAAAACAGTTGACAAAATGGCAATAAGTATATACATAACAATAATCACTTTAAATGTAAGTAGACTAAATACTTCAATTAAAAGATAAAGGGTGGCTATGTGGATAAAATACAAGACACATCTGTATGCTGCCTACAAGAGATTCAATTCAGATTTAAAAACACACATAGCTGAAAGTGAAAGGATGGAAAATGATATTCCATGCAAATGGAAATGAAAAGAAAGCTGGAGTTGCAATACTCATATCAGACAAAATAGGTTTTAAAATGAAATCTATAACAAAAGACAAAGAAGAGAATTATCTAATGATAACAGTATCAAAGAGGACAATGTAACATCTGTAAATATTTATGCAAACAAAATAGGAACACCCAAATATATAAAGGAACTATTAAAAAATGTAATGAGAGAAATTGACAGTAATAAAATAATCATATCCCACTTACATCAATGGACAGATCATTCAGATAAAAAAATCAAGAGTGTAATATAGGCCTTGAATGACACATTAGACTAATAGATATATATAGAAAATTTCATCCCAAACCATCAGAATACATTTTCTTTTCAAGTTCTCATGAAATATTCCCCAGGATGGATCACATGCTAGGCAACAAAACAAGTCTCAATAAATTTAAGAAGACTGTAATTATGTCAGGCATCTTTTCTAATCACAATGGTAGGAAACTACAAATCAATTACATGAAGAAAACTGGGAAAACATACCAGCACATGGAGACTAAACAACAGGCTACCCCACAACTAGTGGGTCAATAAAGAAGTCAATAAGGAAATAAAAAATACCTTGAAATAAGTGAAAATGAAAAAACAACTTTATGAAATCTATGGGACACAGCAAAAATAGTTCTAAGAGGGAAGTTCATACAGAGAGGCTACCTCAAGAAACAAGAAAAATCTTAAATAAATAACCTAACTTTAAATGTAAAGGAACTATAAAAAGAAGAACAAATAAAGCCCAAAGTTAGTAGAAAGAATGAAATAGTAAAGATCAGAGCAGAAGTAAATGAAATAGAAACTATGAAACAAAAAATAGAAAATATCAAAGAAACTAAGGGCTGGTTCTTGGAAAGATAAACAAAATTGACAAACTTTTAGCCATACTTATTAAGATAAAGAAAAAAGACCCAAATAAGTAAAACTAAAAATTGAAAAGAAACTACAACAGATACCACAGAACTACAAAGAATCATAAGAGACTATTAAAAATAATTATATGCCAACAAATTGGAAAACCTAGAAAAAATGAATAGATTTATAGAAAGATGCAATCTTCTAAGACTGAATTTGGAAGAAATAGAAAATCAAAAGGAATAAATTACCAGTAATAAAACTGAATCAATAATCAAAAACTTCCAACAAACAAAAGTACAGGACCAGAAGGCTTCACAGGGATATTCTGCCAAACATTTAAAGAAAAGTTGATACTTATCCTTCTCAAACTATTCCACAAAACTGAAGAGTAAGGAACTCTTCCAAACTCATTCTGTGAGGTCAGTATTACCCTGATACTAAAACCAGACAAAACACTAGAAAGAAAAATTACAGGCCAATATCTGTGATGAAGATAGATGCAAAAATCCTCAAAATATTAGCAAATTGAATTCAACAATACATTAAAGGGATCATACACCATAGTTAAGTGTAGTTTATTCCAGGGATGGAAGAATATTTCAATATACATGAATTAATCAACCTGATACAGCATATTAACAAAATGAAAGATAAAAATCATGATTATCTCCATTGATGCAGAAAAATCATTTGACAAAATCCAACATCCATTTATAATAAAAACACTCAGCAAAGTGTGTACAGAGGAACTATATCTCAACATAATAAAGATTGTATACAACAAACCCACAGATAACATCATAGTCAATGATGAAAAGCTGGAGATTTTTTCCTCTAAAGATCAGGAATAAGACAAGAATGCCCACTCCCACCCCTTCTATTTACCTAGTATTGGAAGTCCTAGCCACAGCAATCAGACAAGAAGAAGAAATAAAAGTGTTTACAGTAACAATGAGGTGTAGATAGATTAATATGTAAGATCTTAGCCTGAAGTATCAGGATTTTAGAGTCTAGGAACCAGAAGTTTATTTCATTCTGTCCTGTGCCTTTCCTCGCTTGAATGTATTCTGGCATCAGCGTTCCCAGAAGACGTGCATCATTCATGTCTGAAGAGTAGAAATGTATTTAGGTTGTTCACTTAACAATTTGCTAATTTTTAGGGATCAATCAAGGAGAATCCTTGTCATTCCATGTAGATTTATATTCTAAACACTTACCTAAGGGATGCACTCTGGATGACCCAAAACTTTAGCACTAGGAAGATCCCACTACCAGGGGTTAGCATATGAAAGGAATTGGAAGCTGAGGGGGCCACTGAGTGATCATGAGTTAAACAGCCCAGAAGTTCATAGACCTTTGCCTCATTGCCCACTGGGTTAGTCTGGCCCTCCTGTATGCTATCCCTAAAATTCCTATCTCTCTTCCTTTCACTGGGAGCATCTCTTAGAAATATGAGATTCTTCATATTTCTGTGGAGAAGCTCAGTACGATATGAGCATTTTCATAGGGAAGACAGTTCTTTGAAGAACATTTTATTGATGGGATTTTTCCCCTTAAGAAACATGAAAGGTTTGGGCTGAAAAGCTCAGGTATTAGATGGGATCATTCATACTTTAGAGTTTACAGGGACCAAAGTTATGTGCAAAATCACAATACTCAGAAGGACAATTTATTTATATTATATGTCAATTAGTAATATATAGATGTCCTAAAATTGGTTATAGTTACATATTACAAGAATTTCTAATCTGTTACTCATAAAATGACTAATGAAATTAAAATATAGCAACAGACCTGATTCCTCTTGAGTCAGTCTGCTTCCATTCTGGCTTGTTCATTTTCTTTTTTCTCTCTACCTGCATACACACACACACACACACACACACATACACAGCAACTCAGTCACTCAGAGCAGTTTGGAGATCAAAGTCTCTACATTTTCAGGTTTCAAGTTGTCCTGAATAATTAAACCCAATCTTAAATCACTGAAGTTTTCAAAAAATCCTATTTGCTTTTTTCAAGCCACATCCTACCTGGCTCATCAAGAGGGAGTGGTGAGAAAAAGTGCTTGGGATAAATGTTCAGATAGTTCTAGAAATAAACCAACAAGTCAAATTAAAGGTAATATGCATTTGTAGCAGTTGTTCAACTAATTTGATTCAGTTATTGTGATTCTAGAATTTATGCAACTGAATATAGGGCCAACCTTAGGGTTCCTGGTATGCTTCTTGGGTTGATCATGTTTTGGGCTGTGCTGTCAGTTTAAACTTTTGAGCCTTAAGGGGAAATATTGGAAATGTCACCAAGTTAGACAAGTTACCTTATTTCTCATCTGTTAGTTTCTCATCTTTCAAGTTTGTAGTGAGAAGTGGAGATAATACAGAAATAAAAGAAAGAATAAACAAATGGGACCTAATGAGAATTACAAGCTTCTGTACAGCAAAGGAAACCATAAGTAAAGCAAAAAGACAACCTATGGAATGGGAGAAAATTTTTGCAAATGAAACCGACAAAGACTTGATCTCCAGAATATATAAGCAGCTCATATGACTCAATAAGAAAAAAACAAACAACCCAATCCAAAAATGGGCAAAAGACCTAAACAAGCAATTCTCCAAGGAAGAAATACAAATGATCAATAGGCACATGAAAAAATGCCCAGTATCACTAATTATCAGAGAAATGCAAATCAAAACTATGAGGTATCACCTCACACCAGTCAGAATGGCCATCATTCAGAAATCCACAAATGACAAATGCTGGAGAGGCTGTAGAGAAAGGGGAACCCTCCTACATTGCTGGTGGGAATGCAGTTTGATGCAACCACTGTGGAAAAAAGTATGGAGATTCCTCAAAAGACTAGGAATAGACTTACCATATGACCCAGAAATCCCGCTCCTGGGCATATATCCAGAAGGAACCCTACTTCAGGATGATACCTGCACCCCAATGTTCATAGCAGCACTATTTACAATAGCCAAGACATGGAGACAGCCTAAATGTCCATCAACGGATGACTGGGAAAAGAAGATGTGGTGTATTTTTACAATGGAATACTACTCAGCCATAAAAACCAACAACATAATGCCATTTGCAGCAACATGGATGCTCCTGGAGAATGTCATTCTAAGTAAAGTCAGCCAGAAAGAGAAAGAAAAATACCGTATGAGATCGCTCATATGTGGAATCTAAAAAAAAACAAAAACAAAAAAACAAATAAAAACAAAAACAAACAAACAAAGCATAAACACAAAACAGAAACAGACTCATAGACATAGAATCCAAACTTGTGGTTGCCAAGGGGGCAGAGGGTGGGAAGGGATAGATGAGATTTCAAAATTGTAGAATACATAAACAAGATTATACTGTATAGCACAGGGAAATATACACAAAATCTTATGGTAGTCACAGAGAAAAAAATGTGACAATGAATATATATATGTTCATGTATAACTGAAAAATTGTGCTGAACACTGGAATTTGACACAACATTGTAAAATGATTATAAATCAATAAAAAATGTTAAAAAAAAAAAACAAGCAATTTTAGGTCTTCTGACATCAGTCCTGAGTATGCTTTGATGGTATACTTGCTTCCTTACTCCACACAAGTTGGTAAAATGGGAAGACCACTGTGAATGGTTGTAAGCTGCTTAACTTTACAGCCTAGGGAGATGACACTATTACAACAAAATAACATATCTGTCCAGCTTTCCATGAGTGAGTTATATTATCCATAAAGATGAAGACAATTACACATTTCTTTATATTTTCTTGAGAATAAGAAAGCTGTAACAACAACAAAAAAGATCAGAAAAATGGAAATAAATGTCAGATTTTTCTTCTGGTTCACCTAGTATTCCAAGATGAAATATTAATAATGCACATTGCAATATTCTACAATTCTCTTATTTGGGTATATTTCTAGCAATTGATGTCTCTAAAATCAAAAGCACTTAACAAAATCTGTAAATGTTGATACTGAAGTATTGTATTAGTTAGCTCAGGTTGCCATCACTAATACCATAGACTGGGTGGCTTAAACAACAGAAGTTAATTTTTCCAGTTTGGGAGGCTGGGATGTCCAAGATCAAAGTTCCTGGTGAGGACTCTTTTCCTGGATTGCAGACAGCTTTCTCCTTGCTGTGCCCTCACATAGTAGAGAGAGAAAGAGCTCTCTCACTTATACTTCGTATAGGGCTACCAATCCTATTAGATTAGGGCTCCACCATTACAACCTCATTTAACCTTACTTACCTCTTAAAAGCTCTATTTTCAAATAGAGTTACAATAGGGGATCAAGGTTCAATTGTATGAGTTTTATGGGGACACGGTTTGGTCCATAACAGGTATGTTTTTAATATCAAGAATAAATAGAATAGGAAGGGAGGGCAAACAAAGGCAAGGAAGGGAGAGAAATTTTTTAGTGTGTGAAGAGGTAAACATTGGTGTCTTGGTATTTTAGAATCTGAATGGGCTTCCCTTAAGTTTATAGACTTGAGTTTTACTGCTGCAAACAACCATTAACTAAGAAACATTTCCTGTCAAGCTGTTGCACACAAAGGTGTGAACTAGCATCCTTCTCACAAGTTTCCATAGAATTCTCAGCTAACTGGCATTGTTATAGCAACCCGAGTGCCAATGGAAGCAGTCATGGTCTTCATCATCATCAAGTATCACTATGGCAACAGGAGCCTCTGGAAAGTAAAAGAGAAAAAAAAAAAACTTTAACTGTCAACTGGAATCAAAGAGGTTTGTGAAGAAAAAAAGGCGGAGGCTGAAATGAACATGAGGCTGGAGCAAGGGGCAGAGCAAAGAGAAGTGATTGTACAGAAGCTGAGCAAACAAGAGAGAAAGAAAACAATAAGCAAAACAGAGGTCAGAGACGTGGCTTGCATAGGAAAGAGGAAGGCAGGAAGAAACATGTAAACATAAAATGATGGAAAAAGTGTTTCTAATGAAGGATTTGTAATATTTACTGATTTGAATAGCCCAGAGGTAAACATAATAAGTTAAGGTTTATATTGTTGGGACTATCCAGTATGCTACTATTAATATTCAAGGAATATTTGGAATGAGGCCACAAGATAGTAAGAAAGGGTAAACCAATTTACAGAGTGCTTTCAGCATAGCATCCCGCTGACTAGGAATTCTTGTAATATTTGGTGTTCAGAGGCACCACATTTAAATGTGGATCTTCCTTTATTGGACAGTATGATTGCTTCAGACAAGGGCATGTTGCCATTTGGTCCATTACAAATATATATTTCCTTCATTAAAGGATCTTAATGGATGCTTTTTTTCCAAGAGAGAATTAAGGTAATTACTCTAATACTATTAAAAAGTAAGTGGCAATGTCATTTAGAACAAAACATTTTCAGTTAATATTTTCTGTTTTATTAGTACTCAGACAATACTCAGCTTTTTTATGGCATAATATTAATTTTTTCAAGGGAAAAATATATTTTATTAAAAGGTACAACAAAATTTTGATACTTTTTTTCTTTTTAAAATAAAATGATTTTGAGAAGTGAGAGATTAAAGAATGAATGAAAATAGAGACAGGGAAAGATGTGATAGGTGCAGTCGTAAAGAAATAAAGCAAAAGAAAAATAACAAAATCCTGAGATTAAAGTATAGAAATAAAAACAGCAGTCTGGGTGCTTTGCAGAAATCTGTTCCCAAGAATTTTAATAGTATTTTTTTTTCTGTTTTTTGTTTCAAAACAAGCATTTCTCTCAAGCACCGTATTTTAGGTGTCATTTGCTGACTTGGCAAGGGATGGTTTGTCACCATTTCTTTTCTGTTCAGAAAGAGTCAACAGGTTGACAACAGAGATGAGCGGACCTCTTTAGGAAGGCCCAGGTTTTCAGTAGCCATAGGCCCCTACTGACCTGTTCCCACCAGAAGTAAAGACCAATCCCCAGAGCACATTATGGGATGTATATCCATCTGGTCTTTGGGATCCATCCCAAAAGCTGGGACGCCAACAATGACAATGCCTCTTTGTGAAAGTTCATGATTTGAAAACCAATGCAAAGTTTTTTTTACTGGATAATACTTAATCTCAAGTTCCATTTTTCTGTTGACTATTACAGCTAAGTTTTAATTCTTTTCCTATTTTTTCTGCAACAGACACACCAAGCATCATAATTTATAAAATATGTATAAAATTCAGTGATGCATAAGTAAAATAGCCAATTTCTAATGTTCTAGATTCTTGAGAAATGAAACAAAAGTGAGGTAATATGCAAATAGAAGTCAAATTATGGATTATATCTTTAAAAATAAACTTTTTTGAAGTGTAATATTAAACAAAAAACTACCTAAAAATCATAAATGTGTTGCTTGATGAATGATCATATAGTGAACACATTTGTTTAATCACCCAAATCATGATATGGAACACTATAGTATACCTTTTCAATAGTTTTCTAATAGTATAAGAAATTACTTTTGACACATTTTGCAAGCACATCAATTTACGTTGTAAGATGGATAAGCAAAATGAAAATATTCCATTACAGCTTCTAAGAATTTTTTGTACCATGTGCAGAGAGAGACCCCTGCTGGAACAATTTTTTTTTTTTTTTTTTGTAAAAAAGAATGACTAAACCAACCCAGAGAAAGTGTATGTAAAAAATTCTATGACTCTACTGGCTTTAAGATAAAATATTTGAATGTATTTTATCCCCAAAAATGAAAACTATTTAACCTCTACCACAAAAAAAATTTTCCACTAGGGGCAGCTTTGGATTTTTCCTTGGTATTTATTTCTTTGCTTATTTTCTTTTCATCTCTAGGCTTGGGTAACAATAGGATCTAACTTTTTTCTATGTGTCTTGAGATCCCTATGTCTTTGCTCTCTGCTGGGCTAATCTCTCCATATACTAAGGATGCTCCTGGAGGCCTCCATCCTATGGGGTGTGTGGCTGCTCCTCAAGTTCTCTATGGCACTGTAACCTAGTGTTTAAGATAGACTGTGGAAGTGTCAATTGACTCCAAAGTATAGGCCATAGTTTTATAGTCATATGGATGCATATCACTTATACTTTCTCAGCTGATTTAATTTATTCCAGAGTATGGGACTTTGTATATGCTCTTCACTGGGGCTCTCTTAGTGGTATATCTGAAGTCTGTGGTTGCAAATTATGAAGATTGGATCTCTAGTCGTACCTTGGTGTGGAGTGCCAGCTAAGGCGGGAAACCAAGAGAATCTGGAACTGGAGTAATAGATGCATGGGGGTGTTGTGTTGTTCAGCCTGAAGTAGGAAGGTGAATGCTGGAGCAGTTCCCTGCCCCAACCACTATATAGTTGGGTAGGCTTTATCAAAAGTTCCTTAGGCAGAGAATGAGATTCAGAGGGATTCAGGTACATAGAACATGGGAATGATGATAATTTTAGAACTTGCACCACTTTAATTTTATCTAAATTTCCTCTAACTCCATACTTGTCCTCTTTCTGTGTTTCCTCTCTCAGCAAAATAGTACAAAATAGCTCCTCCCTCACCCCAAAACTCAGGATTCCAACATACTTCCTTCCTTCCCTCCTTCACCTGGACCACTCTCAAAAAGCTAACAAGTTCTATGGAACTCCAATTCGTAACATGTTCTGAATCCATTAATCCCAGCTTCTGGAATGCTCCAGGGCTGCCTGGTAAAAGCCATCATGATTTTTCACCTGGCCCACCATGACAGTCTAAGGATTGGTACCTCTGCCTAATCAATTCTTTGAGTGGCAGGAATAAAATCATAGCTCTCTTATCACTAAAATATTCCATCTCAATCTTCAGTGTTTTTGAGGTCAAAATTTCTTGGTGCAACGTAAAGGGTCCTCTATTATCTACTTATTTCTTAAGTTTTTAGCTCCGTCTCTTGGTAGACATTGCCTCACATCCCTATATTCTGACCTTCTCAGCTGTTTGGGGGTTTCTGAAAACATCTTTGCATTTGCTATTCTTTTTCCTCCCTTATTTACCATGCCAATAGCTTGTGACTACTTCTTTTTTGAACCTTTTGTAATCCTTCCCCTCCAACCTCAATTGAAAAGAGCCATTTTCTCTTTCATATTACTATTTTAACCTTGTGTTCTTCAATGGTCACTCTTTTACTAATTTCTTGAACCTGTTTACTTACCTGCCAGTTTCTCCAAGCTGGAAGGTAAGTGGGAGCCACAGCTGATTGATGTTCTTAGTGCTCAGCCCAGGGCCTGACTCCTAAAGGAACTCCTTAAATATTTGTTGAAAGTGTAGTAAGGTGCTTCAAGACTCAACCCCAGTGACTCTGGAGGAGTGACTGTTGGAAAGGTAGGCAGCTTGTTATTTTATCTAGGAGGCATTAGCTAAATTTCTTATATTTATTTTAAGAAAATCTATTACTAGGTCTTTACTTACGCAAAAGTAAAGACAAATTCAATTCCAGAATGCCCAAGTCAGGACACAGATATCAACCGAGTTACATTAGCACATGCAGTAGATTGTCTTCATTTTGATCAGAGTGGTATTTTTTGCACAGATTATCGTGGCATTTAAGGGACATCAGGAGATAGGTTGAGTTAAGGAAGGAATAAAAAAATTTCCCTCCTTGTGAGATGAGCAAAAGCACTTATAGATAGCTGGGTAGCGGATTGCCCCAAGGGAAGGAAAAAACACTGATATACAAATAGCTTTACTTTTCCCTTTTCCTTTAGTTAAATTCCCTTCTGTAAGCTCTCAAGTTTCAGTTGTATTAATCACTGTAGCCTGGATTCATTTGAGCTTTCAGGACATATGTGAATGACAGTGAATGGTGGGGTCCATTCAGGGCAAAACAGCTTGTTTAGGAGCACTGTGGATGCCTCACCACATGCCCTGAAAAGTTCTGGGTTCAGAGTAAAATGGCTGGATGAGCAGCAGAGAGAGCTGCCACTAGCTCTTACGGCACCCTTGTATAAATCAGAAGACGGTGCCCAGTTTTTAGTACCCCTTACTTAACTCTGTCAGGAAGTTGACCTAATATACTTATGTTAACAAATTAACATTTGTTAAGTGCAGCCCAGGGTGCTGGATGGTGAGCTGTGGTTCAACAACAGACCCAGGAGAAATTGAAATAGAGAAGTTTACTACTCACAGGTCCTGAAGGAAGGACCTGGCACATCTTGAGGGGCCACATGGGGAGGTCAAATGAGAGAGAGAGAGAGGCAGGACCTGGGGCACATGCCTTTACTAAGATTCATGAGTGGAGTGCTTCAGGGTTTCCAAGTAAGGGTCAGATTGGTCAATTCAAACCAAAAGAACTGGGTTTTGGTAAGTCCCCTGAGGATCTTAACACTGGGAGGCAGCGGAGACTGTTGATCAAAAGGGGTATGTTGAGAAAGTCATATCAGGAACTTGAAACATTTGCTTCTGACTCTATGGGCTGTTATCTAAGGCTTGTGCTTATATGACAGGGCTGGTGTTTTTAAGGTTTAAGGTTATTGCAGTCTTCTTGGTCTAACAAAATGAGTGCTGAGGCAACAATACTATGAAGTACTTAGCGAAATTCTCAATAACTTCATTTGTTAAAGCAAACTCTTTATTTCTACCTGCCAGAAAAGTGTTGCATTATCTCTATGACATCCACAATGGGAATGATGCCCCTTTATGTGTGGTCCCCTATGCATTACAGACATGCTGTACACAGCGTATGTGGTCATGAGAGAAGGACGCAATGCATTATCATACCTTGAGAATCCCCAGAAGTATTTGAGATTAAGAACCTGCTAATCAGAGCAGATTAGGACTGACCAAAGAGAACATTACCATTTCTGTTTGCATGAATGGATGATATTTTCAAACAATCACACAAAGTATACATCTTCACAAAACTAGGCAGCAATACAGATGACTACAGCTGTAGTCTAGTGCATCTACAGTTATAGGAAAGTCCTCTTTGAAGGCAGTCCAAGACTTACCCACCATACTTCTTTAAAAAAGAAAGGCTGAGATATCTGGTCACTTTGTTCAAATCCAAAGAATTGGATCCTTGCTGACTCTGGCTTAATCTTCTTCTATCCTGAAAGATATAAGATGTCTAGCACTTTCTGTTTGTACCCAAAACCATCTAGTCTTTGTAGGCAACAGAGAACTGGAATGCTAAACCAGACAGAGGACCATGCCAGGGCTAAGTGTGAGTGATGGCTGGTTGACCTGTGGACTGTGACATGGAAAGGAGACCTGAATTCTGCATTTGGGAGTGGGGGAAGCTAGGGAAAATGGGCCAATTTGGAATATTTGGTCTAATGGGGAAAATGGGAATAACAAGCACAATAGAAGCAGAGAGTCTAGAACAGATGAAAACTGATTTGGCAGGGTCAGGAAGTGAAAGTGGAGGATATATGTTGGGGTGCTGCTGCACAGAGGGAAAATACCCCACATGGAGAAACCCAGGGGAAGGGAGGGAGCCACTAAGGCCAAGCTTGTTCAGAGGGGTATTTGTCACCTCTGTGACTGTTCAGTATCCAAACATTTTTTATTTTTATTTTGGATTAATTCCCAAAAGATGAGAGACAGGACTTCACCTCTCACCATAGCATCATAAGTGAGGCAGATGTTCCTTTTCCCAGCTCGCTAGTTCAGGATATGAGAATTGTAGCCTAACCAACTGATGGCTCCAGCCTGGAAATTTGAAAGGATAGGGTGTGACACTGATTCAGCACCAGTTCCCTAGATAAAGGAGCCTGGGGAAGAATCTTAGATGCCAAGTTCTTATTGAGCAGATGCAATCCCAAGAAGACAAGGTTGAGGAGAAGGAAGGAAGTGAAGCAGGGTAGGAGGGAAAGAAAACACAAGGTGATGCATTGCAAATCTGGCCACAGCTTCTCAGGAAGACACCATTGGTAGCTCAGTTATGTGAGAGATGACCACAGTGTGTGCACGGAGCTCTGTGTCAAAACAGTCCAGCAGGGGCAGGGAAGAGAGTTACCTGCAAGCCTCTTCCTGCCTTCCATCTCCTGTAGATCAAAGTTCTCCTCATTTGGGTGTTAACTCTCCCACACTTTTGGGTTGTGTTAACCTGCTCTCAAGGTCAGCTCTATAGAAGGCTCTGTGTATGTGAACAGATTGGATTGGCCCTGGAGCTGCTTTGGCCGTGCAAAACCTACTCCCATTTCAGGGGAGACTGACAAAGTAGGTGGCAATAGGAGATGTGATAATGTTACAGCAAAGCATCTAACACCACAGCAACAGCATGAGGAGCTCTCTGTCTAATAAGCCAGGCAAGTGGCTCAGGCCTGAAGGCATGAGGGCCCAGCAGCTCTGGGATGGTATGGAAACTGGTTCTGGTGCCAGTAGGTAGTCAAGGAAACCACTGAAGATTATTTAAGGACACATCTATTGTCTTAAGGTGGGGATGCCAACAGTGATATTATAACAACTGTCCCGATGACTGGGGAGAATTGTAAATGACCAGAGTGGGATTTTCTTGCTTACTTCTAAAGCCCCTGATATCCATCATGGCCAGTTATCCTTTGGTTTGCAAAATGCAATACTCTGCACTTGCTCTGGATGGAGAGTGTCTGTGATCGTACCCCATCTATGTGGGGGCCTGAGATAGGCAAAACTATTTTTTATGGCTCTAGAACAAGTCACCAATGAAACATTTCTAAAACTATTTCAAATTTTTAAGACACTATGTTACAGGGTATGAAGAAAGGAACTAGCATTTGGTGGGGCTCATTCAATTTGCCATGTGCCTTGCGTATGTTATTTCAGCCTCAGAACAACTTTTGTGATAGGCATAAACAGAGACACCACAAAAAGTTTCAACATAAAGTGGTTTAAGCACTCTTTAATTGCCATTTATTGGAAATGTAAATCTCTGTTTTATATAATACTCCCTCTGATATCTTTATTAATGTTTTGGTTGGTATCTCTGAATTGTTCACTATATTTAATGTAATACTTCTCACATAGTAGGTCCTCAGAACTGTTCAGCCTATGGAGTTGGAGTTATATGCCATATGCTACCAAAAACTGCCTTTTGCAGAGTATATAAAAGGCTACTTTGTATTCACGCTGCATATTGTAGCAATGGATTTTCATTTTCTTATGGACCATGAACAGCATAGCCATCTTGTCTCATCAAACTTGTTAGGAGAAGAATTTACCTGTCTGTGTATGTCTGTGCATGTATAAATCTTTTGTTTTGGAAGATGACAGTGACAGTAATTACTATTTGCAAATCGCTTAAATGACTGCTCTATAATTAGCAATCATTTCTAGATTTTACACACAAGGATTCCCGTTTGATTTTAACCCATTGTTGCTATCTGTGTGCTGTTTGCTCTTGGCATTGTAGATTGCAACCTGCCACTTAGATTTACTTTCAGGCAGATTATTTTATGAGATAATTGGACATCTATTGTCCCAACCGCTCCTCATGGTGCCACATTTGTTCCTTTAGTAACTATTTTTGAAGTGCCTTTTGTAGGGGCTTTGGTGTTATTGGGCTTCAATGAATTGTAAGCATTGCCTTGATCTTTCACATGGGCCCTTGATTTTTGTATTAGTTACATAAAAATCTAAATTCTGTAACAAAGAACCCAATAAACCAGTGGATTAAGTCAGATTATTTCTCTTACCTAGTGAGCTTCTCCACACTACATGACTATTCAGGGACCCAGCTTCCTTCCCTCTGGTTTCCACTGTAGATTGTTGCCTGCATAGTCAAAGGTGGGTCACAGGCACCAGCCTGTTTCAGTTCACAGCAACAAGAAGCAAAGGAGACTATATATAAGGCCCAGGCCCAGAGTGACACACATCACTTCTGTTCACACTCCACTGTCACACTTAGATGCAGAGGGGCCTGGGATATGGTAGCCCCTAGCTAAGTGGCTACATGTGCAAGTAAAACTGCATTTACATGCAGAAAAGGAATGATGGAAATCTGTTTGTCACAGCCTCAAGGACTTCTTATGCTTTACACTTTGTTTTTTGAGAAGTGTAAGTCATGGCCTTTCTAAAATCATTACTGCAGAGCCATCTGGAGGCCTCACTTTTGGAAATAAAGGTTTTGATGACCAGCTTCTCTAGAAGTTCATGCTGGTCCAGGAAAATGTCATTTTTCTTCCCTTTTGTTAATATAGCATCTTTCTTTCATCTGTTATCTCACTTTCCTGGACTCATTTCTGATGCCAAATCACCCCATCTACCACATCTCATTGTTCCTGGAACTTGCTTGCTCAGAAATTTATTATTGTTAAAGTTAATCCCTGTGGCCAGATAATTTATTTAAATATTTACTGAGATATTAATTGAGTGTTTTTGTTTTCCTATTTCAGAAAAATCACAGAGATGCTTATGTTTTTATTTTTTTATTCTCCAAATGTGTATTGAGTACCTATTATTTATTTAATTGGGATATAATTGATATATAATATTACTTTCAGGTGTACAGCATGATTCAATATTTGTATATTGTGAAATGATCACCACAGTATGTCTAGTTAGCACCCTTTACCATAAATTGTTACAAAATTTTTTTCCTAGTGATAAGAACTTTCAAGATTTACTCTCTTAACAACTTTCAAATATGTAATACAGTATTTCTAACTATAATCAACATATTTTGCATTATGTATCCATGAATTTTTAAATTTTATAACTGAAAGTTTGTACCTTTTGACACCCTTCACCCATTTTGTCCATCTTTCACCTCTGGTAACCACCAGTCTGAAATCTATATATATGAGCTCATTTTTTTTAGATTCCACATATAAGTGAGGTCATACAGTATTTGTGTTTCTCTGTCTGACTTATTTCACTTGGTATAATACCCTTAGGGTAAGATTTTATTCTTTTTTTATGCCTGAATACTATTGTATACATACCACATTTTTTTGTTATCCATTCATCCATTGATGAATGAATCGTTAGGCTGTTTCTTTATCTTGGTTATTGTAAATAATGCTGTAGTGAATATGGGGGTGCATGTATCTCTTTGAGTTAGTGTTTTCAATTTTCTTTGGATAAATACCCAGATGTGGAATTCCTGGATCATATGATAGTTATATTTCTAATTTTTTAAGGAACCTCCATACTGTTTTCCATAGTGGCTGCACCAATTTACATTTCTACCGACAGTGCACAAGAGCTCCCTTTTCTCCATGTCCTTGCCAACACTTGTTACCTTTTGTCTTTTTGATAATAGCCATACTAATATGTGTGAGGTGATGTCTTATTGTGGTTTTGATTTGCATTTCCCTGATGCTTAGTGATGTTGGATATCTTTTCATGTGTCTGTTGGTCATCTGTATGTCTTCTTTGGAAAAATCTCTACTCAGATTCCTTGCTGTGCAGATGCTTATGTTTTATGTTAAGATTTATTTATTTATTAATTAATTTACTTATTATTATAGTCACGCCTTTTCCTTCCATGGCCTTGAGTTGGGATAGATGCTATATTGAAAGCTAAACTCAGAAATTACCTACGTTCTTGCTTTCAAAAATCTCAGTTAATTGAATGGATTATGTTAGGTCAGTCCTTCTCAAAATGTAGCCTCAAATCAGAGTCACCTGGAGGATCTGTTAAAACACTTCCTTCTGGATCTTTACATCAGAGATTTTGATAATTTACATTTCTAACAAGCTCCCCCAGTACTGCTGCCACTGCTGCTCTCAAGATCACACTTAGAGACATGAGAGAGGTAAGGTGGGAAGGAGAGTGTTCCAAGAGTAGTTCAGAAGCAGCATAAGAAAGGAAAACAGTTTCCTCCAGCTGAGAAGGGGTCAGAGGTCCCAGGAACCTGAGGCCTGCTAGGTATCCTGGAGAGATATCACATAATGGCTTCTATCAGAGTCTTCTGACTTCACCCAAAGAGGGGCAGTGCCCCTGACCTCAAGGGACATTTGGACTTTGCTAACACACATAACAAATAGGGACCAAACTCCTGGCTCCTTCTCACCCTTTGAAATGTTCTTCTTTGTGTAAGGTCCTCAGGACCTTCCCATGCCCTCATGAGTGGACCTCATAATCTTTAGATTGGATTTCCCAACAGCTCTGACCAATCAAGACATAGATTGAGATTGAATTTGATTTGAATAAAGAAAATGACATTCTTGCACATCTGGGACTATAGGGTAAAATTTCTACATGCTTCATTGACTTAGTTGCTATCCAGGAATTGGCTTAGGGCACTAATCCTTCTCTTTATACCTGGACATCTTTCCAAGGCCACAAGGGAGAGTACTTCAAAAGGTCATTTACAAGCCCTGTGATTTAGCTTTGGGAGAAGACTGGGGCTGGAGGAACACTTCTCAAGGCCATGCCCATGATCCTGACCCTCTTCCCATTCAGCACAGCTGATGCAAGTGTTCTGAGGTTACGAGGGAGGTGGCCTGCTATCCCGGATCAGCAGACCTCCATTTGTCTAGACCTCAGGGCTACACTCTGTTGTTGCACTTCTATAAACACTTTTACATTTAAGCAACAGTGGAAATCTTTTGTAAAACTTGTTATTGTTCCCCGATTCTCCCTAACAAAAAGGCCATTTTGTATAAGCCAAGATATTTAAAACAAATGTTCTAAATCAGAAATGTTTATTATCCAAACATTATAAACAAAGAAACTTTGTTTCTATGTACTTACCCAAATAAAGTATTTTCTGGGACAAAGTTTCTTCTGGGAAACTTGTCAGGGAAATCTCCAAAATGTCTGGAGTATGTCATATAAGGCTTTTCTTTGTCCTTTAAAGCTTACCCTTTGTTTTGGCTTTGGCTTGTTCTTTATTGATTGAATTTCTAAGCATAGCCAAGAATAATGTCTCTTTTCTGAATTATTTTCTGGCCATTTTCACAGAAACATGGAACGAGATGCTCATTACATTTAAAGGAGATGACAATAGAAAGAGAGGTTGATATAAATAAGGTTTAAATACTTAGCAGGTATTGACAGTGAGATAAACCACTGTGAAAGAAAGTGGAAAATGTCCCTATAATAAAAACATGGTGTTCACACTGGATCATTA